>NC_089236.1:25110749-26310749 GCF_963924675.1 Phocoena phocoena
CAAAAGAGTAGATTTTGAGCAGACGTTAAAGCGGAACAGGCCTTGATTGTTAGGGAGCTGTTGAAGATTTTGCTAATAAGAATATGATTTGATCAATATATATTTTAAGAAGATTCTTTTTTTCTTTTTTTATTGAAGTATAGATGATTTACAATATGGTGTTAGTTTCAGGTGTACAGCACAGTGATTCAGTTATGTGTGTGTATGTATATATATATATATATATATATATTCCTTTTCAGATTCTTTTCCCTTATAGGTTATTACAGAATATTGAGCATAGTTCCCTGTGCTATACAGTAGGTCCTTGTTGGTTATCTGTTTTCTATATAGTAGTGTGTATATGTTAATCCCAGCCTCCTAATTTATCCCTCCCCCCACTCTCCTTTCCCCTTTGGCAACCATAAGTTTGTTTTTAGAAGATTATTTTGACAGCAGTGTTAAAGATGGACTGAAGAGGCTAGATTTAAGGCAGATGGCATAGAGGTTATTAGAGTAATCCAGGTATGACTAAGAGTTAGAACTGGGAGTAGGGACACATATGAGAGAACTTCAGATGAAGAATGAGCAAAATTTGTAACTGACAAGAGGATCTATTGCTTGCCCACTATGTCCTGCGTGCAGTATGTGTCGTTTGATCTTCACAACCCTGGGTATTGTTAATCCCATTTTACAGATGAAGATCTAGGCTCAGAGAGTAAGTAACTAATCCAAGATCACACAATAAGTGATGGCAGTCCTGGGTTTAGATTTAAGTCTGTCTGATCCAGAACCACACTACATCCCATTAGTTTATTCTGATACAAAGGAGATGAGCCACATGGATCTAATCTTTCTAGCTGGGAAGATTGTGATATTCATTCATGCCATTGAATGGAATAGAAATTGGAAGGCCGTCTCCATTTGGGCAGAACAGTGAAAGTTGTTTTTGAATTATTGTGTGTGTTGTTATAGTGAGCGTTCCTTTAGAAATATCCAGTAAATGCTGAAAGAGCTTTGGTGAGAGAATAGAATTGAGGAGAGCGATTTGATAGCTGTTAGCACAGAGATAATGTCTGATACTGAGAGAGAATAAGTGAGGGAGAGTTTATAGAGAGGGAATATTCAGGGTACCAAACGTTGGAGAATGGCCATATTTAGAAAGATAAACTAGTTGGCAAAAGAAAAAGAGGGGTCAGAGAAGCAGGAAAAGGGATGAGAACAGTATAATATTTTGGAAGCAGGAGAGGAGAGAGTTTCAAGAATGTAATGAGAAACACCAGCATATGAAAGAGAGAATGTAATCGCTGAGACGTATATTTTGAATTCAACTTTCAATAATGAAAGGGAGATGAACTTAATAACAGGAAGAGAGATTCCGTTTCAGGTGCCCAGAGCAGCCCAAACAATGGTTGGGAAATCTTTCTTTTAGATACATTAACTCAGTAGCAAAATAAAATAAAGACATTTTAGAAAGTAAAAGGACCTTTTTAAAATTTTATTTTATTATTTTATTGGAGTATAGTGGATATACAATGTTGTGTTAGTTTCAGGTGTACAGCAAAGTGAATCAGTTATACATATACATATATCCACTCCTTTTCATATTCTTTTCCCATATAGGCCATTACAGAATATTCAGTAGAGCTCCCTGTGCTATACAGTAGGTCCTTATTAGTTAAAAAATATGGAATGCTTCGCAAATTTGTGGGTCATCCTTGCACAGGGGCCATGCTAATCTTCTCTTTAGCGTTCCAATTTTAGTATATGTGCTGCTGAAGTGAGCACAAAAAAAGGTCTTTTATTAAAAAAAAAAATTTCAGGAATTCCCTGGTGGTCCAGTGGTTAGGACTTGGTGCTTTCACTGCCAGGGCCTGGGTTTGATCCCTGGTCAGCGAAGTAAGATCCTGCATGCTGCATGGCGCAGCCAAAAAATAAATAAGATAGCGAAAGAGGAAAAGATACCTGCCCTATAAATTATGTATATTAAATTATATGTATGGGCTTCCCTGATGGCACAGTGGTTCAGAATCCGCCTGCCAATGCAGGGGACACGGGTTCAAGCCTGGTCCGGGAAGATCCCACATGCCACGGAGCAACTAAGCCTGTGTGCCACAACTACTGAGCCTGCGCTCTAGAGCCCGCAAGCTACAACTACTGAGCCCGCGCGCCACAACTACTGAAGCCCGCGCGCCTAGAACCCATGTTCCACAACAAGAGAAGCCACCACAATGAGAAGCCCGCACACTGAGAAGAGTAACCCTCACTTGCCACAACTAGAGAAAGCCCGCACGCAGCAACAAAGACCCAACGCAGACAAAAATAAATTAAAAAATAAATTTATAAAAAATTATATGTATATATATTTAATGTTTAATTGAAATAGAATCACAGAGATACAGCACTAACAGCTAAGATTGGAAAAAAATACATTTTCATGCAAAAATTCATATATCAAATGACTTAAAGTCTTGTAGTTTTGTGACCTTGGGACAGATAGGGGAAATACTCAACCACTACATAAATAATCGAAACTAAATAATTACAAGATAGTCATTGTGGAAGCAATGGAGGGTGATGGCTCTTGATATGTAGTGTAGGTCTGACACTATTATTCTGTATTCTTGGTACCTAAGGAATTGAAATATTTTTCAAGTTAAAGGGAGTCTATGAAATATATTACATCATCTCTTCCAACAGATTAATGTTTATAAATATGTTTTGTTATTCTGTGCTCAACCGTTGAATTCAGGGATAGGTCACTTAAAGTAACGTGGTTAATTTTGTGTGTACAGAAGACATACATTTCACCACAACTCTGAGAAATAAATTTGTGAAGGGAGCCCTGGCATCCTTGAAGAGCTCTGTGATTGCTTTTCTCTGTAGCCCAGACCTTACAGTGGGAACTCTCTTGTTGTCTGGCCAAGGACCTCAAGCTGATGATCCAGTTTCTGGATCCAGCTGCCCAATTGCAGCCAGTAAAGAGGGCAGAAAAACAGGTTGAATCACTCCAAGAGTATGCAGTTAGCAAAACCAGACCATGGGGGACTTCCCTGGTGGTTCAGTGGATAAGACTCCATGCTCCTAATGCAGGGGGCCTGGGTTCAATCCCTGGTCAGGGAACTAGATCCCACATGCATGCCACAGCGAAGATCCCACGGGCTGCAACTAAGACCCAGCACAGACAAAATAGGTAAATAATAAATAAATGTATTTTTAAAAAAGAATTGTTTAAAAAAATTAAAACTCTCCAGAAAGTGGGCATAGAGGGAACCTACCTCAACATAATAAAGGCCATATATGACAAACCCACAGCAAACATCATTCTCAATGGTGAAAAACTGAAAGCATTTCCTCTAAGATCAGGAATGAGACAGGGATGTCCACTCTCACCACTATTATTCAACATAGTTTTGGAAGTCCTAGCCACGGCAATCAGAGAAGAAAAAGAAATAAAAGGAATACAAATTGGAAAAGCAGAAGTAAAACTGTCACTGTTTGCAGATGACATGATACTATACATAGAGAATCCTAAAGATGCCACTAGAAAACTACTAGAGCTAATCAATGAATTTGGGAAAGTTGCAGGATACAAAATTAATACACAGAAATCTCTTGCATTCCTGTACACTAATGATGAAAAATCTGAAAGAGAAATTATGGAAACACTCCCATTTACCATTGCAACAAAAAGAATAAAATACCTAGGAATAAACCTACCTAGGGAGCCAAAAGACCTATATGCAGAAAACTATAAGACACTGATGAAAGAAATTAAAGATGATGCCAACAGATGGAGAGATACACCATGTTCTTGGATTGGAAGAATCAATATTGTGAAAATCACTATACTACCCAAAGTAATCTACAGATTCAATGCAATTGCTATCAAATTACCAATGGCAGTTTTTACAGAACTAGAACAAATCATCGCAAAATTTGCATGGAGACACAAAAGACCCCAAATAGCCAAAGCAGTCTTGAGGGAAAAAAACGCAGCTGGAGGAATCAGACTCCCTGACTTCAGACTATACTACAAAGCTACAGTAATCACGACAATATGGTACTGGCACAAAAACAGAAACATAGATCAATGGGACAGGATAGAAAGCCCAGAGATAAACCCACACACCTATGGTCAACTAATCTATGACAAAGGAGGCAAGGATATACAATGGAGAAAAGACAGTCCCTTCAATAAGTGGTGCTGGGAAAACTGGACACCTACATGTAAAAGAATGAAATTAGAACACTTCCTAACACCATACACAAAAATAAACTCAAAATGGATTCAAGACCTAAATGTAAGACCGGACACTATAAAACTCTTAGAGGAAAACATAGGAAGAACACTCTTTGACATAAATCACAGCAAGATCTTTTTTGATCCACCTCCTAGAGTAATGGAAATAAAACCAAAAATAAACAAATGGGACCTAATGAAACTTCAAAGCTTTTGCACAGAAAAGGAAACCATAAACAAGACAAAAAACCCTCAGAATGGGAGAAAATATTTGCAAACGAATCAACGGACAAAGGATTAATCTCCAAAATATATAAACAGCTCATGCAACTCAATATTAAAGAAACAAACAACCCAACCCAAAAATGGGCAGAAGACCTAAATAGACATTTCTCCAAAGAAGACATACAGATGGCCAAGAAGCACATGAAAAGCTGATCAACATCACTAAATATTAGAGAAATGCAAATCAAAACTACAGTGAGATATCACCTCACACTAGGTAGAATGGGCTTATCAGAAAATCTACAAACAACAAATGCTGGAGAGGGTGTGGAGAAAAGGGAACCCTCTTGCACTGTTGGTGGGAATGTAAATTGATACAGCCACTATGGAGAACAGTATGGAGGTTCCTTAAAAAAATAAAAATAGAATTACCATATGATCCAGCAATCCCACTACTGGGCATATACCCAGAGAAAACCATAATTCAAAAAGGCACATGGACCCCAGTGTTCATTGCTGCACTATTTACAATAGCCAGGTCATGGAAGTAACCTAAATGCCCATCAACAGATGAATGGATAAAGAAGATGTGGTACATACAATGGAATATTACTCAGCCATAAAAAGGAACGAAATTGAGTCATTTGTTGAGACATGGATGGATCTCGAGACTCTTACAGAGTGAAGTAAAGTCAGAAAGAGAAGAACAAATATCGTATATTAACGCATGTATGTGGAACCTAGAAAAATGATACAGATGAACTGGTTTGCAGGGCAGAAGTTGAGACACAGATGTAGAGAACAAACATATGGACACCAAGGGGGGAAAACCGCGGTGAGGTGGGGATGGTGGTGAGATGAACTGGGCAATTGGGATTGACATGTATACACTGATGT
This sequence comes from Phocoena phocoena, assembly GCF_963924675.1. Lineage (NCBI taxonomy): Eukaryota > Metazoa > Chordata > Mammalia > Artiodactyla > Phocoenidae > Phocoena > Phocoena phocoena. Next base: position 25,116,094 of record NC_089236.1, read on the forward strand.
GTATAAAATTGATGACTAATAAGAACCTGCAGTATAAAAAAACAAAAAAACTAAAAAAACAACTAATACTAAACTTTCTTTGGGTTATTTGTATGGAAATATGTTAACATAAATGTTTCAGACATTACATGAAATTTCTAAAAATCTTATACGTTCTGGTGTAATGTTATAAGTCATAATTCTAGTTATTACTTTAAAATGTATATCTCAGAAATAACTAAATTTCCTTGTCAATTGCATTATTATGAACTTTCATCAAATCTTTAACCGTGGTCATTTTTAAGTCTTTTGTCATTTACAGACAGTTCTGGGTGTACTCTGATGCTTTTGCCAAAATGTTCCTATAAAAGGGTTTCATCTTCAAGGAATTCAAGGAAAAGACTCTGACAAGTACAGGTTTCTGGTAACTGACTATACTGCTGAACTGAATGAATAAGCATTTTCAGAACTCTGATGGAAAACTGATGAATTCATAAAAGTGCTAACAAAAGATCAAGATGAAAAAAAAATTAATTACATGGGACTGAGTGAACTGATGAGGATGATTATAATTTTTGTGACTTTCTGTTTGAATAAAAAAAAATATCCCACAAGGACTCAGAGGCAAAAAGTATACAAATCAATTATCACTGCAAAGTAAAGGAGCTGTTACAGTGGAGGATTACTGGACTGAATGTCAATATTATGACATAGTGTGAGTGTGTTTGGTAATTGCAGTCATTGTTGATTTTGTTGTGGTCATCCATTTACAATGCTTGGTGTCAGTTTATCTCTTGTAAGAAGAAAATACAGTGTGTGTGTGTGAAAAAAAAAAAAATGGTAAGCACTTATTAAAAAAAAAACACTACATAGTCACCTTGCTATTATCAGAACCCCCCAAAAAAATTCCTTAGTATAATCAAATATCCAGTGAGTGTTCACATTTCCCTGCTCATAAATTTTTTTGTATAGTTTTTGTTCAAACTGAAACCTAAGTAACTTCCTTACGTTGCAGTTGGTTGATATGTCTCTTAAATCTCTTGTAATCCACAGCTACCTCCTCAATTTTAATATTTTTCCTTGCAATTCATTTGTTAAGGGAGCTAGATTATTTGTCCTATAGATCATCTGGATTTTTTTTTTTTTTTTGCGGTACGCGGGCCTCTTACTGTTGTGGCCTCTCCCGTTGCGGAGCACAGGCTCCGGATGCGCAGGCTCAGCGGCCATGGCTCACGGGCCTAGCCACTCTGTGGCATGTGGGATCTTCCCGGACCGGGGCACGAACCCGTGTCCCCTGAATCAGCAGGTGGACTCCCAACCACTGCACCACCAGGGAAGCCCAGATCATCTGGATTTTGCTGATTGCATCCCTGTGGTAATATTTCACATGTTTTTATTGCCCTTCTATTTTCTGTAATTGTCCTTCTATTTTTCTAATTACAGTCAGAGACCAGAAAAAAAAATTAAAAATTAAAAAAAAATAATTTAAAAAAAGAACAGAACATGGGAAATTTCTGTCGATCAATAGCCCTAGTTCCTCAACAGATAATTTGGAGTAAACAAAAGAGATGGATGACGAACTTACAGACTGAGAGGTTTGAAAGACATATCAAATTTTTTAAATGGACAAGACTAAACTGTAAGAAACTAACACACCATTGTAAAGCAATTATACCCCAATAAAGATGTTAAAAAAAATCTTAAAAAAAAAAAAGACTAAACTGTAGTAGCTAGGGCAGCACATTAGGTAATAAAATTATAATAAAGAAGGGAATAGAAGGATAATGGTTATTCATGAGAAGGGGAGGGGATTGTAACTAGGAAGGGGCATGTGAGAGGGCTTTGGGGGTGCCTGACAAAATTCTTTTCTTTTTTTTTTTTGTGGCTGCGCTGTGCGGCATGTGGGATCTTAATTCCCTGATCAGGGATCGAACCTGTGCCCCCTGCAGTGGAAGTGCCGAGTCTTAACCTCTGGACCGCCAAAGAACTCCAACAAAGTTCTTTTTCTTGATCTTGAACTATACATTTCATTCATGTGGTTTCCCATGTATATTATTTTGTAATAAAAACATTTTTTAAAAACATAGTCAATAAGAAACTAGCTTAGGCATTAAGATTTTTTTGTGCTTATCTTCCCACTCCACAGATAAGCAAGAGCTAAATTTCAATCGATTCTTGGGAACTTGAGAGAACCTATAGAATTATTCATCATTATCACATTACTATGTTACTGAACAGTCTTTTATATATGGCACCAAATTAGCCTAAGATTGCATGGTATAGTTCAATGTAGAAAACACCCCAGTATTCTTTTTTTCTAATACTATTTTTGTAAAAGTGAAATTTGTTCATTTATATAAAACTTAGCAACAAAAAAAGTATAGAAAGTAAAATGAAAAACATGCTGTTATTCTATTCTCCAGAGGTAACCATAAATAATATTTTGGTATGTTTCCTTTTATATATTAATTCACTTACATTGGGAAAATATAGTTTTGTACCTACCTTATGTTCTCATGTCAGGCTCTATGCTCACATCCAGGCCTTACATTAAGGGCATCTAAGATCCTGATCCCTTTCAAAGTAGAATTCATTAATATTGCTGGAACATTTCTTCATAGGTGGGCTACATCATGCAGCCGCAAGAATTTCCGGTGACAATGTCTATAAGCATTTGAAGTATGAAGGTGGGATTCACCGAGTTCAGCGAATTCCTGAGGTGGGCCTGTCGTCAAGGATGCAGCGTATTCACACGGGAACGATGTCGGTTATTGTCCTCCCTCAACCGGATGAGGTAACCTCCTACCTAAACTCTATACCATTATCTATGAAGATCAACCAGAATTTTATTGTCTAGGAAAAACTCCTGTGTGTTCTGTATACTCACAGAGTACTTCTGCACTCCAAATGTATGGAGTTCATTACCCCCCGACGAAGTACTTCTTCAGTTCTCTGTGGACAGCATGTGGTCGTCCTACAATTCAACTCAGTTCTGACCCCATCTACCTGGAGATGGCGTCAGATCCTACAGGCTAGACTCAGTGCCACAAGAGAGCCTCCCCTTCTGCTTCAGAGGCCAATCACAAGGCCTGGTTGTCTTCTGTGTTTCTGATCAACTGCTTATCCATCTGGATGTTCACATGACCCCCTCCTTAGGTTAAATAATACTAAAGTGGCTTACAGAACTCAGGAAAACAGCTTACTTACTAGACTACTGGCTAATTACAAAAGATACAACTCAGGAATAGACAGATGGAAGAAGTGCATAGGACAAAGTATGTGGGAAGAGGTGCAGAGCTTCTGTACCCTCTCCAGGCTCGCTGCCCTTCCAGCAGCTTCATCAGCCCTGGCAGCTCTCTGAACCCTGTGCTTTGGGAATTTTTATGGAGGCTTCCATACATAGACATGTTTGGTTAAATCATCGGGCTTTGGGGATTCTGCTCCCTGGAGGTTGGGAGTGCAGTGGAGATGAAAGTTCCAACCCTCTAATCATGTGGTTGGTTCCCCTAGGATCAGCTCCTGTCCTGTGGTTATCTAGAGGCTTTCCAAATATCACCTCATTAACATAAACTCAAGTGTGGTTGAAAGGAACTTAGGGTGAGAACTGGACAAAAACAAATATATATTATTATAAATCACAATATCACAATTTATTTTTGCAGCAATTTTTTTAAACAGGATCCCGTCAAATTTCACTTATTGCAGTTGGTTGTTATAGCTCTTTAAGTCTGGAACCAGTCTCCCAACCTTTCTTTTTTTTTTCTTTTAATGACATTGACTTTTTGAAGAGTCTAAACCATTTGCCTTATAGAATGTTCCACATCTGCATTCATCTGATTGTTTCCTCATAGTATTCTTTAAATTGTTCCTTTATGTCCTATGTTGTATTGAAAGTTATATTTAAATGTTCCGTTCTATTCAGGTTATACATTTTGAGCAAGGATACTTTTCAGGTGTAGTTATATTCATGTTGCAACTTATCAGAAGGCATAGAATATCATATTGTCCCACTCTTAGTGAGGACTGGTTTGAGCATTTAGTTAAGATGGTGACCACAAAAATATCTCCATTATGAAAGTGTATTTTTCCCTTTGTAATTACTAAGTAATCTCTAGGGTAATATGTCCTATTCCCAACAACTTTTCTTCCATGGTTTTAACATCCATTAGTGATCTTTGCCTGAATTAATTATTTAGTTTGGGATTGCAAAATGGTGATTTTCTAATTCTACCATTCCTTCTACATGTATTACCTGGCATTCTTTTCTGTAAGGAACATTCCTCCCCACTACCTTCTCTCCTCCTTTCTTCTTGCTCTCTTTCTTTTTTTGTTGTTTTTAACATCTTTATTAGAGTATAATTGCTTTACAATGGTGTGTCAGTTTCTGCTTTATAACAAAATGAATCAGTTATACATATACATATGTCCCCATATCTCTTCCCTCTTGCATCTCCCTCCCTCCCACCCTCCCTATCCCACCCCTCCAGGTGGTCAGAAAGCAGCGAGCTGATCTCCCTGTGCTATGTGACTGCTTCCCACTAGCGATCTATTTTACGTTTGGTAGTGTATATATGTCCATGCCACTCTCTCACTTTGTCCCAGCTTACTCTTCCCCCTCCCCGTATCCTCAAGTCCATTCTCTAGTAGGTCTGCATCTTTATTCCTGTCTTGCCCCTAGGTTCTTCTATTTTCCTTTTTTTCTTTTTTTTAGATTACATATATATGTGTTAGCATACACTATTTGTTTTTCTCTTTCTGACTTACTTCACTCTGTATGACAGACTCTAGGTCCATCCACCTCACTACAAATAACTCAGTTTCATTCCTTTTTATGGCTGAGTAATATTCCATTCTATATATGTGCCACATCTTCTTTATTTATTCATCTGTTGATGGACACTTAGGTTGCTTCCATGTCCTGGCTATTGTAAATAGAGCTGCAATGAACATTTTGGTACATGACTCTTTTTGAATTATGGTTTCCTCCGGGTATATGCCCAGTAGTGGGATTGCTGGGTCGTATGGTAGTTCTATTTTTAGTTTTTTAAGGAACCTTCATACTGTTCTCCATAGTGGCTGTATCAATTTACATTCCCACCAACAGTGCAAGAGGGTTCCCTTTTCTCCACACCCTCTCCAGCATTTATTGTTTGTATATTTTTTGATGATGACCATTCTGACCAGTGTGAGATGGTATCTCACTGTAGTTTTGATTTGCATTTCTCTAATGATTAAGGATGTTGAGCATTCTTTTCATGTGTTTGTTGGCAATCTGTATATCTTCTTTGGAGAAATGTCTATTTAGGTCTTCTGCCCATTTTTGGATTGGGTTGTTTGTTTAATATTGACCTCAATGAGCTGTTTATATATTTTGGAGATTAATCCTTTTTCCGTTGATTTGTTTGCAAATATTTTCTCCCATTCTGAGGGCTGTCTTTTTGTCTTGTTTATGGTTTCCTTTTCTGTGCAAAAGCTTTGAAGTTTCATTAGGTCCCCTTTGTTTATTTTTGTTTTTATTTCCATTACTCTAGGAGGTGGATCAAAAAAGATCTTGCTGTGATTTATGTCAAAGAGTGTTCTTCCTATGCTTTCCTCTAGGAGTTTGATAATGTTGGGTCTTATATTTAGGTCTTGAATCCATTTTGAGTTTATTTTTGTGTATGGTGTTAGGAAGTGTTCTAATTTCATTCTTTTACATGTAGGTGTCCAGTTTTCCCAGCACCACTTATTGAAGAGACTGTCTTTTCTCCATTGTATATCTTTGCCTCCTTTGTCATAGATTAGTTGACCATAGGTGCGTGGGTTTATCTCTGGGCTTTCTATCTTGTTCCATTGATCTATGTTTCTGTTTTTGTGCCAGTACCATATTGTCTTGATTACTGTAGCTTTGTAGTATAGTCTGAAGTCAGGGAGTCTGATTCCTCCAGCTGTGTTTTTTTCCCTCAAGACTGCTTTGGCTATTTGGGGTCTTTTGTGTCTCCATGCAAATTTTGCGATGATTTGTTCTAGTTCTGTAAAAACTGCCATTGGTAATTTGATAGCAATTGCATTGAATGTGTAGGTTACTTTGGGTAGTATAGTCATTTTCACAGTATTGATTCTTCCAATTGAAGAACATGGTATATCTCTCCATCTGTTGGTATCAGCTTTAATTTCTTTCATCAGTGTCTTATAGTTTTCTGCATATAGGTCTTTTGTTTCCCTAGGTAGGTTTATTCCTAGGTATTTTATTCTTTTTGTTGCATTAGTAAATGGGAGTGTTTCCATAATTTCTCTTTCAGATTTTTAATCATTAGTGTACAGGAATGCAAGAGATTTCTGTGCATTAATTTTGTATCCTGCAACTTTCCCAAATTCATTGATTAGCTCTAGTAATTTTCTGGTGGCATCTTTAGGATTCTCTATGTATAGTATCATGTCATCTGCAAACAGTGACAGTTTTACATCTTCTTTACCAATTTGTATTCCTTTTATTTCTTTTTCTTCTCTGATTGCCGTGGCTAGGACTTCCAAAACTATGTTGAATAATAGTGGTGAGAGTGGACATCCTTGTCTCGTTCCTGATCGTAGAGGAAATGCTTTCAGTTTTTCACCATTGAGAATGATGTTTGCTGTGGGTTTGTCATATATGGCCTTTATTATGTTGAGGTAGGTTCCCTCTATGCCCACTTTCTGGAGAGTTTTATCATAAATGGGTGTTGAATTTTGTCGAAAGCTTTTTCTGCATCTACTGAGTTGATCATATGGGGTTTTTTTGGGTTTTTTTGATCATATGGTTTTTATTCTTCAGTTTGTTAGTATGGTGTATCACATTGACTGATTTGCCTATATTGAAGAATCCTTGCATCCCTGGCAAAAATACCACTTGATCATGGTGTATGATCCTATGAGGGTGATGGTGGCCTCATAAAATGAGTTTGGGAGTGTTCCTTCCTCTGCAATTTTTTGGAAGAGTTTGAGAAGGATGGATGTTAGCTCTTCTCTAAATGTTTGATAGAATTCACCTGTGAAGCCATCTGGTCCTGGACATTTGTTTGTTGGAAGATTTTTAATCACAGTTTCAATTTCATTATGTGTGATGGTCTGTTCATATTTTCTGTTTCTTCCTGGTTCAGTCTTGGAAGGTTATACCTTTCTAAGAATTTGTCCATTTCTTCCAGGTTGTCCCTTTTATTGGCATAGAGTTGCTTGTAGTAGTCTCTTAGGATGCTTTGTATTTCTGCGGTGTCTGTTTTAACTTCTCTTTCATTTCTAATTTTATTGATTTGAGTCCTCTCCCTCTTTTTCTTGATGAGTCTGCCTAATGGTTTATCAATTTTGTTTATCTTCTCAAAGAACCAGCTTTTAGTTTTATTGATCTTTCTTATTGTTTTCTTTGTTTCTATTTCATTTATTTCTGCTCTGATCTTTCTGATTTCTTTACTTCTGCTAATTTTGGGTTTTGTTCTTCTTTCTCTAGTTCCTTTAGGTATAAGTTTAGATTGTTTACTTGAGATTTTTCTTGTTTCTTGAGGTAGGCATGTATAGCTATAAACTTCCCTCTTAGAACTGCTTTTGCTGCATCCCATAGGTTTTGGATTGTCGTTTTTTCATTGTCATTTGTCTCTAGGTATTTTTTGATTTCTTCTTTGATTTCTTCAGTGATCTTTTGGTTATTTAGTAACGTATTGTTTAGCCTCCATGTGTTTGTGTTTTTTACATATTTTTGCCTGTAATTCATTTCTAATCTCATAGCGTTGTGGTCAGAAAAAATGCTTGATATGATTTCAATTTTCTTAAATTTACTGAGGCTTGATTTGTGACCCAAGATGTGATCTATCCTGGAGAATGTTCCGTGCGCACTTGAGAAGAAAGTGTAATCTGCTGTTTTTGGATGGAATGTCCTATAAATATCAATTAAATCTATCTGGTCTATTGTGTCATTTAAAGCTTCTGTTTCCTTATTTATTTTAATTTTGGATGATCTGTCCATTGGTGTAATTGAGGTGTTAAAGTCCCCTGCTATTATTGTGTTACTGTCGATTTCCTCTTTTATAGCTGTTAGCAGTTGTCTTATGTATTGAGGCGCTCCTATGTTGGGTGCATATATATTTATAATCGTTATATCTTCTTCTTGGATTGATCCCTTGATTATTAGGTAGTGTCTTTCCTTGTCTCTTGTAACATTCTTTATTTTAAAGTCTACTTTATCTGATATGAGTATAGCTACTCCAGCTTACTTTTGATTTCCATTTGCATGGAATATCTTTTTCCATCCCCTCACTTTCAGTCTGTATGTGTCCCTAGGTCTGATGTGGGTCTCTTGTAGACAGCATATATATGGATCTTGTTTTTGTATCCATTCAGCACGCCTGTGTCTTTTGGTTGGAGCATTTAATCCATTCACGTTTAAGATAATTATCGATTTGTATGTTCCTATAATCATTTTCATAATTGTTTTGGGGTTTTTTTTTGGGTAGGTCCTTTTCTTCTCTTGTGTTTCCCACTTAGAGAAGTTCCTTTAGCGTTTGTTGTAGAGTTGGTTTGGTGGTGTTGAATTCTCTTAGCCTTTGCTTGTCTGTAAAGCTTTTGATTTCTCCACTGAATCTGAATGAGATCCTTGCCGGGTAGAGTAATCTTGGTTGTAGGTTCTTCCCTTTCATCACTTTAAGTATATCATGCCACTTCCTTCTGGCTTGTAGAGTTCCTGCTGAGATTTCAGCTGTTAACCTTATGGGAGTTCCCTTGTATGTTATTTTTCATTTTTCCCTTACTGCTTTTGATAACTTTTCTTTGTCTTTAATTTTTGCCAATTTGATTACTATGTGTCTCGGTGTGTTTCTCCTTGGGTTTGTCCTGTATGGGACCCGCTGCACTTCCTGGACTTGGGTGGCTATTTCCTTTCCCATGTTCGGGAAGTTTTCAACTATAATCTCTTCAGATATTTTCTCTGGTCCTATCTCTCTCTCTTCTCCTTCTGGGACCCCTATAATGTGAATGTTGTTGCGTTTAATGTTGTCCCAGAGGTCTCTTAGGCTGTCTTCATTTCTTTTCATTCTTTTTTCTTTATTCTGTACCACAGCAGTGAATTCCATCATTCTGTCTTCCAGGTCACTTATCCGTTCTTCTGCCTCAGTTATTCTGCTATTGATTCCTTCTAGTGTAGTTTTCATTCCAGTTATTGTATTGTTCATCTCTGTTTGTTTGTTGTTTAATTCTTCTAGGTCTTTGTTAGACATTTCTTGCATCTTCTCGATCTGTGCCTCCATTCTTTTTCCGAGGTTCTGGATCATCTTCACTATCATTATTCTGAACTCTTTTTCTGGAAGGTTGTCTATCTCCACTTCATTTAGTTGTTTTTCTGGGGTTTTATCTTGTTCCTTCATCTGGTACATAGCCCTCTGCCTTTTCATCTTGTCTATCTTTCTGTGAATGTGGGTTTTGTTCCACAGGCTGTAGGATTGTAGTTCTACTTGCTTCTGCTCTCTGCCCTCTGGTAAATGAGGCTATATAAGAGGCTTGATGGGAGGGACTGTTTCTTGTTTCTTAAGGTAGGCTTGTATAGCTATAAACTTCCCTCTTAGAACTGCTTTTGCTACATCCCATAGGTTTTGGGTCATTGTGTTTTCATTGTCATTTGTTTCAAGGTATTTTCTGATTTCCTCTTTGATTTCTTCAGTGATCTCTTAGTTATTAAGTAGTGTGTTGTTTACCCTCCATGTGTTTGTATTTCTTACAGATTTTTTCCTGTAATTGATATCTAGTCTCATAGCGTTTTGGTCAGAAAAGATACTTGATATCATTTCAATTTTCTTAAATTTACCGAGGCTTGATTTGTGACCCAAGATATGATCTATCCTGGATAATGTTCCATGAGCACTTGAGAAGAATGTGTATTCTGTTGTTTTTGGATGGAATGTTCTATAAATATCAATTACGTCCATCTTGTTTAATGTATCATTTAAAGCTTGTGTTTCCTTATTTATTTTCATTTTGGATGATCTGTCCATTGGTGAAAGTGGGGTGTTAAAGTCCCCTCCTATGATTGTGTTAGTGTCGATTTCCCCTTTTATGGCTGTTAGTATTTGCCTTATGTATTGAGGTGCTCCTATGTTGGGTGCATAAATACTTACAGTTGTTATATCTTCTTGAATTGATCCCTTGATCATTATGTAGTGTCCTTCTTTGTCTCTTGTAATAGTCTTTGTTTTAAAGTGTGTTTTGTCTGATATGAGAATTGGTACTCCAGCTTTCTTTAGATTTCCATTTGCATGGAATATCATTTTCCATCCCCTCACTTTCAGTCTGTATGTGTCCCTAGGTCTGAAATGGGTCTCTTGTAGACAGCATATATATGGGTCTTGTTTTTGTATCCATTCAGCCAGTCTGTGTTTTTTGATTGGAGCATTTAATCCATTTACATTTAAGGTAATTATCGATATGTATGTTCCTATTACCATTTTCTTAATTGTTTTAGATTTATTATTGTATGTCTTTTCCTTCTCTTGTGTTTCCTGCCTAGAGAAGTTCCTTTAGCATTTGTTGTAAAGCTGGTTTGGTGGTGCTGAATTCTCTTAGCCTTTGCTTGTCTGTAAAGCTTTGATTTCTCCGTCAAATCTAAATGACATCCTTGCTGGGTAGAGTAATCTTGGTTGTAGGTTTTTCTCTTTCATCACTTTAAATATGTCCTGCCACTCCCTTCTGGCTTGCAGGGATTATGGGGATTCCCTTATGTGTTACTTGTTTTTCCCTTGCTGCTTTTAATATTTGTTCTTTGTATTTAATTTTTGATAGTTTGATTAATATGTGTCTTGGCATGTTTCTCCTTGGATTTATCCTGTACAGGACTCTCTGTGTTTCCTGGACGTACCTATTTCCTTTCCCATATTAGGGAAGTTTTCAACTATAATCTCTTCAAATATTTTCTCAGTCCCTTTCTTTTTCTCTTCTTCTTCTGGGACCTCTATAATTCGAATATTGGTGCGTTTAATGTTGTCCCAGAGGTCTCTGATACTGTCAATACTTTTCATTCTTTCTTCTTTCTTCTGCTCTGCTGTAGTTATTTCCACTCTTTTATCTTCCAGGTCACTTATCCGTTCTTCTGCCTCTGTTATTCTGCTATTGATTCCTTCTAGAGAATTTTTAATTTCATTTATTGTGTTGTTCGTCTCTGTTTGCTCTTTAGTTCTTCTAGGTCGTTGTTAAATGTTTCTTGTATTTTCTCCATCATATTTCCAAGATTTTGGATCATCTTTACTATCATTATTCTGAATTCTTTTTCAGGTAGACTGCCTATTTCCTCTTCACTTGTTAGGTCTGGTGGGTTTTTGCCTAGCTCCTTCATCTGCTGTGTGTTTCTCTGTCTTCTCATTTTGTAAAACTTACTGTGTTTGGGGTCTCCTTTCTGCAGGCTGCAGGTTCATAGTTCCCTTTTTTTTTGGTATCTGTCCCCAGTGGCTAAGGTTGGTTCAGTGGGTTGTGTAGGCTTCCTGGTGGAGGGAACTAGTGCCTGTGTTCTGGTGGATGAGGCTGGATCTTGTCTTTCTGGTGGGCAGGTCCATGTCTGGTGGTGTGTTTTGGGGTGTCTGTGGCTTTAATATGATTTTAGGCAGCATGTGTGCTAATGGATGGGGTTGTGTTCCTGTCTTGCTAGTTGTTTGTCATAGGGTGTCTTGCAGTGTAACTTGCTGGTCGTTGAATGGAGCTGGGTCTTGGTGTTGAGATGGAGATCTCTGGGAGAATTTTGCTGTTTGATATTATGTGGAGCTGGGAGGTCTCTTGTGCACCAGTGTCCTGAACTTGGCTCTCCCACCTCAGTGGCACAGCCCTGATGCCTGGCTGGGGCACCAAGAGCCTGTCCTCCACACGGCTCAGAGTAAAAGGGAGAAAAAAAAGAAAGAAGATAAAATAAGATAAAATAAAGTAAAGTAAAGTTATTAAAATAAAAAATAATTTTTAAGAAAAAATATTTTTTAAGTAATAAAAAAACGGACAGACAGAACCCTAGGACAAACGGTAAAAGCAAAGCTATACAGACAAAATCACACACAGAAGCATACACATACACACTTACAAAAAGAGAAAAAGGGGGAAAAAATATATATATCGTTGATCCCAAAGTCCACCTCCTCAATTTGGTATGATTCGTTGTCTATTCAGGTATTCCACAGATGCAGGGTACATGAAGTTGATTGTGGAGATTTAATCCGCTGCTCCTGAGGCTGCTGGGAGAGATTTCCCTTTCTCTTCTTTGTTCGCACAGCTCCCGGGATTCAGCTTTGGATTTGGACCCGCCTCTCCCTGTAGGTCGCCTGAGGGCGTCTGTTCCCCGCCCAGACAGGATGGGGTTAAAGGAGCAGCTGATTCGGGGTCTCTGGCTCACTCAGGCGAGGGGCGGGGTGGGGGAGGGAGGGGTTCGGATGCGGGGCGAGCCTCAGGCGGCAGAGGGCAGCATGATGTTGCACCAGCTTGAGGCACGCCGTGTGTTCTCCTGGGGAAGGTGTCCCTGGATCCCGGGACCCTGGCAGTGGCGGGCTGCACAGGCTCCCGGGAGGGGAGATGTGGACAGTGACCTGTGCTTGCACACAGGCTTCTTCGTGGCGGCAGCAGCAGCCTTAGCGTCTCATGCCCGTCTCTGGGGTCCGCGCTGATAGCCGCTGCTCGCACCCGTCTCTGGAGCTCCTTTAAGCGGCGCTCTTAATCCCCTCTTCTCGCACACCAGGAAACAAAGGAGCAAGAAAAAGTCTCTTGCCTCTTTGGCAGCTCCAGACTTTTTCCCGGACTCCCTCCCGGCTAGCTGTTGCGCACTAGCCCCCTTCAGGCTCTGTTCGCAGCCAACCCCGGTCCTCTCTGGGGGATCCGACCTCTGAAGCCCGAGCCTCAGCTCCCAGCCCGTCCCGGCGGGTGAGCCGACAAGCCTCTCGGGCTGGTGAGTGCCTGTCGGCACCGATCCTCTGTGCGGGAATCTCACCGCTTTGCCCTCCGCACCCCTTTTGCTGCGCTCTCCTCCTTGGCTCTGAAGCTTCCCCCCTCCGCCACCCACAGCCTCTGCCCACGAAGGGGCTTCCTAGTGTGTGGAAACCTTTCCTCCTTCACAGCTCCCTCCCACTGGTGCAGGTCCCGTCCCTATTCTTTGTCTGTTTTTTCTTTTTTCTTTTATGCTACCCAGGTACATGGGAAGTTTCTTGCCTTTTGGGAGGTCTGAGGTCATCTGCCAGCGTCAGTAGGTGTTCTGTAGGAGCTGTTCCACATGTAGATGTATTTCTGAAGTATTTGTCGAGAGGAAGGTGATCTCCGTGTCTTACTTTTCTGCCATCTTGAAGCTCCTCCTCTCTTTCTCTTTTATTTTACCTCATTATAAACTCATATATTGAATTTCATATATTGACCTCATTATAGACCTATGGATTTTTTAAATTCAATGAGTTATAATCACTATTGTTTTTCTTTCTTATTAAATTGAGGTATAGTCGATTTACAATAGTATATTAGTTTCGGGTGTACAACATAGTGATTCACAATTTTTTTAAGTTTTATAGTTTTTATAAGATATTGTCTATATTCCTTTGTGCTGTACAATATATCCTTGTGGCTCATTTATTTTATAAATGTACATTTACTGTACATCTTACTCCCCTACCTCTATTCTTCCCCTCTCCCCTTCCCTCTCCCCACTGGTAACCACTGGTTTGTTCTGTGTATCTATGAGTCTATTTCTTTTTTGCTATATTCACTAGTTTGTTTTATTTTTTAGATTCCACATATAGGTGATATCATACAGTATTTGTCTTTGTCTGACTAATTTCAGTAAGCACAGTACCCTCCACATACATCCATGTTATTGCAAATGGCAAAATTTCATTAATTTTTATGGCTGAGTAATATGCCATTGCATATATATACCACATCTTCTTTATCCATTCATCTGTTGATGGACACTTAGGTTGCTTCCATACCTTGGCAATTGTAAATAATGCTGCTGTGAACACCGTGGTGCATATATCTTTACGAATTAATGTTTTCATGTTTTTTTGGATATACACCCCAGGAGTGGAATTGCTGGATTGTATGGTAGTTCTGTTTTTAGTTTTTTGAGGAGCCTCCATACTGTTTTCCACAGTGGCTGCACCAATTTACATTCCTAAAGTGTATAAAGGTTCCCATTTCTTCACATCCCCACCAATACTTGTTGTTTGTGTTCTTTCTGATGATACCCATTCTGACAGGTGTGAGGTGATATCTCACTGTGGTTTTGATATGAATTTCTCTGATGATTAGTGATGTTGAGCTTCTTGTCCTGTGCTTGTTGGCCATCTGAATGTCTTCTTTGGAAAAATGTCTGTTCACGTCTTCTGCCTATTTTTGACTGGGTTGTTTGGTTTTTTTTTAATGTTGAGTTACATGAGCTGTTTATATATTTTATATATTAACCCCTTATCATCATATCATTAGCAAGTATTTTCTCCCATTCAGTAGGTTGTCTTTTTGTTTACCTATTTTTTCCTATGCTGTGCAAAAGCATTTAAGTTTGATTAGGTCCCATTTGTTTATTTTTGTTTTTGTTTCTTTTAGGAGACATATCCAAAAAATATTGCTACAATTTATGTCAAAGAGTGTTCTACCTATATTTTCTTCTAGGAGTTTTATGGTCTTACATTTAGGTCTTAAATTCATTTTGAGTTTATTTTAGTATATGGAATGAGAAAATGTTCTAATTTCACTCCTTTACATGTAGCTGTCCAGTTTTCCCAGGACCACTTATTGAATAGGGTGTCTTTTCCCCATTGTATATTCTTGCCTCCTTTGTTGCACATTAATTGACCATAAGTGTTTGGGTTTACTTCTGGGCTCATTATTCTGTTTCATTGATCTATGTATCTGTTTTTGTGCCAGTACCATACTGTTTTGATTACTGTAGCTTTGTTGTGCAATCTGAGGTTAGGGAGCGTGATAGCTCCAGCTCTGTTCTTCTTTCTCAAGATTGTTTTGGCTATTTGGGGTTTCTTGAGTTTCCACACAAATTTTTAAATTATTTGTTCTAGTTCTGTGAAAAATGCCATTGGTATTTTGATAGGGATTTCATTGAGTCTGTAGGTTGCCTTGGGTAGTATGGTCATTTTAACATAAAATTCTTCCAATCTATGAATACAGTATGTTTTTCCATCTGTATCATCTTCACGTTCTTTCATCAGTGTCTTGTTTTCTGAGTTACAGGTCTTTTACCTCCTTAGGTAGGTTTATTCCTAGGTATTCTATTCTTTTTGATGCTATTGTAAATGGGGTTGTTGTCTTAATTTCTCTTTCTGATAGTTGTTAGTATATAGAAATGCAACATATTTATGTATATTAGTTTTGTATCCTACAACTTTACCAGATTCATTGATGAGCCCTAGAAGTTTTTTGGTGCTGTCTTTAGGATTTTCTATGTATATTATCATGTCATCTGCAAACAGTGACAGTTTTACTTCTTCCTTTCCAATTGGATTCCTTTTATTTTTCTTGTGTGATTGCTGAGGCTGGGCAGTCGCTATTGTTTTTAATGTTCAAATTGTCCCATTTTGGCCCATAGTAGCCTTTTTAGGGTAGCCCCTTTTGAAATGACCCAGTGAGTCTTTGAGTGCATACTTGCTTTCTGCTATAATAGACATCCCAGGCTACCTTGTACTCTCCTGCCTCAGACTTGGAGTCAGACCTGGTTCTTTTTAGTGGGGAATGTATCCAGAAATCAACGTATGGGTACTAGGTCTGCTCATTATTACTAAAGTGTGCTTATTACATCAAGACTCTTCAGTGGATATAATTAGGAAATACATATGATTTTAAATCAAAGGTTCCTATTATTATTATTACTTCCAATTCAAATTTACAGGGAGTATCTTTCTTGCACCTTTTTGCATTTTGTTTTATATCTTTCCACTTGGAGTTAAAATCTTCTTTCTTAATCACTTTTAATATGTTTACTTTTTGCTTTATTATACTATATATAAAATAGTTTCAGAATTTTTCAGTAAACTACTTAGTAATGTTTAACATTTCTGTCCTTAGAATGTAACCCACCAAGAAAGCAGTCAGAGTAATATGTTCAAAGACCATCTGAAATAATGTTTTTCTGTGTGGTTATGTTATTATTATGGTAAATATTTTGATTCATTTGTTTCTGGTTGTATTTAATTTTTAAGATTTAATTTTTCTTTCCTCTTTTCTCTTTTATTTTTGGTGTTATCAGCATTTATGTGGTTCAGAAATCAAAACCATAGAGTTGTCTTGCTTGCATCCTTATTCCTTCCACCCCATTCTCACCTATCCCCTTGTTGTCTTCATATTCTTGAAAATTAAACTCATTTAGTGAAGCTTCATTCTCCTAAACAGGGCCTTATTCTCTTAATTGATATTTTAAATTCTTTGTATATTAATAAGTCACTGTTTCTATGTTCAGAATTCCCCAGAAGTTATTAGGTAGTTTCTATAACATTTGGGAGAACATGACATATAACATCGACATATTTGCTGTATAACTACTTAATATACTGTAACCACAAGAAATGGGAAATTACTCTTCATCTCTTTAGTGTTTATTGAAATTTTAAGCTGGCCAACACTGGCATATTTTAACAAAGCCTGTATAATCTTTGCACTGTGTAATCTTTTTCTTCACCATATAGTACTCATTTTAGAGGAAACAAAAGAACAACCAACTAAGTTATATATTAGATTCTAACCTCAACCCTGTTATTAGTGTACTTTTCAAAGAGAATGGTCATACTTGCTGTCTGTCATTTATTGAAATAAATGATAAATGTAGAAGAAAATGTTAGGTCTCCCCTCAAAAACAGCATATTTTGTATACATTTGTATATATATCTGTATATTCATATATAGATATGTATTTCTGTGCATTTGTGTGTGTGTGTATAAATATCAGAAAATTTCCTAAGGCTGTCATAACAAATTACCACAAGCTTAGTAACTTAAAACCACAGAAATGTATTCTCAGTTCTACAGGTCAGAAGTCCAAAATCAAGGTATTGGCAGGGCCATGCTCCCTCCAGAGGTTCTGAGGAGAATCCTCCCTTGTCTTTTCCAGCTTCTGGTGTCTCCATGTGTTCCTTGGCTCGTAGATGTACAACTCCAATCTCTGGCTCCAAATTCACATGGTCTCCTCCTCTCTCTTCTCTAGGTGTCTTTCATAAGGACACTTGTCATTGGATTTAGGGCCCATCTGAATAATCCAGTATGATCTCATCTTAACTCAATTGTGTCTGCAAAGACCCTTTTCCCAAATAAGGTTCCGGTGGTTAGAATAGAACATATCTTTTGGGGTGCCTCCGTTCAGTCCATTAACAAGCACACACATATACACACAGTGGATTCTCATTCGCAGTAGTTATGTTCTACAAAGTCACAGTGAATACTGATTTAGTGAATACTGAACTATTTTTTCTAGGGAAAGTATATATACATATCTCACATAGATTATAATCCTAAATCCTAGAAACAACCTATCCTGGTAGATTCTATTTTCTTTATTTTACAAGAGAGAAAATGATGTTCAGAAGTGGTAAGTGACTTGTCTTGAGGCACGTCATTCACAGGTGCCAGAGTTGAAATTCATACCCTGTCCACCTGGCCCCAGAGCCAGAGCTTCTTGCACTGCCCTGCCCTGCCCCTCCTGTCCTCATCCTCTGTCATCTCTATAGGAGCTGAAACAAGAAAGCAGAGAGTCACCTTGTTGGACCTCAGCTGAGAACATGCATGTGTAGAGCAATTTGAATTTTTTGCTGCCCTGCATATGTATGCAAATAACTGTGAAAGTGCTGCAATAATTGACTTGCGGGAACAAATAAATTCTAGTGAGTAGGTATATTTGCAAATACAGAATCAGGGAATAATGAGGATCAACTTTATATGTATGTATATATATATTTTAAATATATTTTGTATCTAATGTAGCTTTGTGGGATGATAGATGATGAAACTTCTGAAAGATTACATAACTCAGTGATCTCATAGCATCATAAGTCAGTGTTAAAAATAGCATCCGTTGGGAACTTCCCTGGTGGTCCAGTGGTTCAAAATCTGCCTTCCAGTGCAGGGGACACAGGTTCAATCCCTGGTCGGGGAGCTGAGATCCCACATGCTGTGGGACAACTAAGCCCACGTGCCACAACTACTGAGCCTGCGCGCTCTGGAGCCCACGTGCCACAACTAGAGAGCCTGCAAGCCTCAACCAAGACCCGATGCAGCCAAATAAATAAATTTTTTTTTTTTAAATAGCATCTGTTGGAATAGGGAGTTTAGGTTTAAGTTATTTCACCTCTTAGTCAAATGGCTATGACTTAACACAAAATAGTACAGTTTATTTGAAAGATTTGGGATCAATTTAGTATTAAAGTATTTGTTGAGTGTGGAATTTACTCATGCTGTACTTTTTGTTCTAGGTAGATGTGAAAGTGGACCCCAAGGATTTACGAATAGATACATTTCGAGCCAAAGGAGCAGGAGGGCAGCATGTTAATACAACAGATAGTGCTGTCAGACTTGTCCATGTCCCCACAGGTAAGCTAGTCCTTCTGCTTTTGTACTTTTAACTTTTCTTCACATCTTATAAAGCTATTTGGCATTTAGAAAGAGTCTTATGTTGTGTCTGGTTCCTTGCACAAACTCTTTAAAGGTGGCACTGGGGTCATGGGTCCGAGGTCCCCAAGGTGTTCATATTCCCTTCTGTTTGGAAAAGGAACCTCCTTGGCTGTGTCTGTTTAAGAGTGAGGTTCTAAAAGCTGAGTGCATGGGTGCCACTTATCCACTAATAAGTTTCAACTGAAGGGCAGTCAGGTGATTAATCGGCTTTTTTATTAGAGCTCTTCACATGTCAGCATTTGTAGATCTTTTCTCTTGGGTAGTTTTTCTCCTAAGAAGGATCCTCCTCCAGGACACCTGAGAGTAAGGTCAAGGTCTCACCATTCAGTAAGCACACTTTTAGTTAATCCTTTTTTATTCAGTTATATGCCTCACACTTGCCTTCCTTTGCACCTATTTAGACTCAAGTCTGGAACTTTCCTTATTTAATTCTCTAAAGACTGTACCTCCTGCTTCCTGCAGATTGAGGGAGGGGACTTGAAGATCTAGTTGTTACATAGACTTTCTGTATCTAGTCCCCAAACTGTCAACCCTGATTTCTGGGGTGCCTCGTTAGTGCCTCAATGCCAGAGCCTGTCTGGCCCTCAGCAGGCAGATGGGCTTGGTTCTGGTCAGCATCTCCCTCGACAGGGGGTTCGACCTCACCTTCCTCCTCTCTGCTGAGTCATTTGCCATTCTTCCAGCCTCTTTTTCTTTTTTTTTTCTTTAATTAATTAATTAAATAAATAATTTTAAATTGAAGTATAGCTGATTAACAATGTTTTAGGTGTACAGCAATCCATCCACTTTGTCTTTATATATTGTGTTTGGAGACTACACTCATTACCTCATTTTATTTCAGATGGAGTTTGTGTTCCTGTTCTTGTTGTTTCAGTGCAATTTATAAAAAAATGTTATTGAAGTATAGTTGATTTACAGTGTGTTAATTTCTGCTGTACAGCAAAGTGACTTATTTATAGATATATGCGTTCTTTTTTCATATTCTTTTCCATTATGGCTTATCACAGGATATTGAATATAGTTCCCTGTACTGTATAGTAGGACCTTGTTGTTTACCCATCCTGTATATATACTAGTTTGCATCTGCTAATCCCACACTCGCCATCCTTCCCTTCTCCCACGCCACCACCCACTTGGCAACCACAGGTCTGTTCTCTATGTCTGTCAGTCTGTTTCTGTTTTGTAGATATGTTCATTTGTGTCTTTTTTTTTTTTTTTGTAAATCACCTGGGCTTTCTTTTTTGTATATATAAATCTATTTATCTTATTTATTTATTTTTGGCTGCGTTGGGTCTTGGTTGCTGTGTGCGGGCTTTCTCTAGTTGCGGCAAGCGGGGGCTACTCTTCGTTGCAGTGCGTGGGCTTCTCATTGCGGTGGCTTCTGTTGTTGCGGGCACGGGCTCTAGGCATGCGGGCTTCAGTAGTTGTGGCGCGCAGGCTCTAGAGCGCAGGCTCAGTAGTTGTGGTTCACGGGCTTAGTTGCTCCGTGGCATGTGGGATCTTCCCGGACCAGGACTCGAACCCATATCCCCTGCATTGGCAGGTGGATTCTTAACCACTGCACCACCAGGGAAGCCCTGTGTCATATTTTAGATTCCCCATATAAGTGATATCATATGGTATTTGTCTTTCTCTTTCTGACTTCACTTAGTATGATAATTTCTAGGTCCATCCACGTTGCTGCAAATGGCATTATTCACTCTTTTTATGGCTGAGTAATATTCCATTGTATACATGCACCACATCTTCTTTATCCATTTATCTGTTGATGGACATTTAGGTTGTTTCCATGTCTTGGCTATTGTAAATAGTGCAAATAAACATAGGGTTGCATGGATCTTTTCAAATTATAGTTTTGTCTGGGTATATGCCCAGGAATGGGATTGCTGGGTCATATGACAACTCTATTTTTACTTTTCTGAGGAACCTCCATACTGTTTTCCATAATGGCTATACCAACTTACATTCCCACCAACAATATAGGAGGATTCCCTTTTTTCCACACATTCTCTGACATTTATTATTTGTAGACACTTTTTAATGATGGCCATTCTGACCAGTGTGAGGTCGTTTTTGTAGTTTTGATTTTCATTTCTCTAATAGTTAGCAATGATGGGCATCTTTTCATTTGCCTATTGGCCATCTGTATGTCTTCTTTAGAGAAATGTCTGTTTAGATCTGCCCATTTTTTGACTGGGTTGTTTGTTTTTTTGTTACTGAGTTGCATGAATTGTTTGTATATTTTGGAAATTAAGCCCTTGTCCGTCTCATCATTTACAAATATTTTCTCCCATTCTGAGGGTTGTCTTTTTGTCTTATTTATGGTTTTCTTTGCTGTATAGACGCTTGTAAGTTTGATTAGGTCCCATTTGTTTATTTTTGCTTTTATTTCTATTGCCTTGGGAGACTGACCTAAGAAAACATTGGTAGGATTTATGTCAGAATGTTTTGCCTATGATCTCTTGTAGGAGTTTTATGCTGTCATGTCTTAACATTTAAGTCTTTAAGCCATTTTGAGTTTATTTTTGTGGACGGTGAGAGGGTGTGTTCTAAAGTTTTTTTTTTTTTTTTATAGATTTATTTATTTATTTATTTATTTTTGGCTGTGTTGGGTCTTCGTTGCTGCGCACAGGCTTTCTTTAGTTGTGTCGAGCTGGGGCTACTCTTTTTTGTGGTGCGTGGGCTTCTCATTACGGTGGCTTCTCTTGTTGCAGAGCATGGGCTCTAGGCATGCGGGTTTCAGTAGTTGTGTCTCACAGGCTCTAGAGAGCAGGCTCAGTAGTTGTGGCGCACGGGCTTAGTTGCTCCATGGCATGTGGGATCTTCCCGGACCAGGACTTGAACCCATGTCCCCTGCATTGACAGGCGGATTCTCAACCACTGCGCCACCAGGGAAGCCCCTAAAGTTCTTTATTGACTTTCATTCCATAAGAAACTGTAAAAACCTAGAATTATATACATGAGCAAAATAACAGAAAACATCTAAAACAATCCCCAACAACCACTTTTGGTATATATCTTTGGTGTATATCCTTTCAGATTCTTTTCTATGCATATATAAATATATCCTTTCTCACCAAAAGTGAAGTTATAATGTTTGTACCTTACCATAATTTACTTAAGAAATCCACAAGTTGTTGAATACTTAGTGTGTTTTACGTAAACCCTGTATTCCGTATTATAAACAGTAATAATTAGCTTAAGATGAATTAAAAATTAAAAACAAAGTAAAAGGTGACCAAATTTCTGAAAAAAATGAACTAAAATACTTTAAAACATTAGAGGATTATAAAACCACCCTGGGGACATCCCTGGTGGTCCAGTGGTTAAGAATCCGCCTTCCAATGCAAGGGACTCGGGTTCGATCCCTGGTTGGGGAACTAAGATCCCACAGGCTGTGGGGGCAACTAAGCCCACGCACCACAAATAGAGCGCCCACGTGCCTCAACTAGAGAGCCCGCGTGCCGCAACTAAGACCCGATGCAGCCAAAAATAAAAAATAAATAAGTGAATTTAAAAAGTAAAATAAAATAAATGCTCCTTGAGAGCATAGATGGTGTCTTATTCAAAAAGAAAAAAAAAAACCATTACACCCTGGTCAGCCATAAATTACTAACTTTGCAAAAGTGACTGATGCTTATATTGCCAGACTACCTTGGGCCAATTTTTTACGCACTTAGATGTGGTTCTTGGACCTAAAGAGGACTTAAGTCTTACCCACAAACCTTTTTTTCAAAGCCCTTTTATAATTTTTTTTTTAACAACTCCAGCACCTTGTTTCAACATACTCTACCCCTCCCCCCAGTCCTCTATTCCTGAGGGAGTATTTAACGATTAAATACTCCTCTACAGAAAATGTATTAAAATAGATAATGAAGTGGTTCCCTCAGGAATTACTGAGCTGGTGAGTAAGAAAAGGTCTGGCTTGAGCCACTGGATGAGAGCAGTGCAGGTATATAGACAAAGTCAGTATGGGTCAGCTAATAAGAGGAATTTAGAACAGATCTCATGACTGTCTGGTTACCTTGAAATGGAAATTTTCATATTCCTTTGGGTGCTGAGAAAAAGGATTCCTGATTTAAGAGAGCTCCAGGCAAGTGCTTGGAAGACGTGAGCAAGCTGGTGCCCCAGCCCAAATGCATGGCTGCAATAGAGCAGTCAAGAAATAACATTGAACCAATAAGGGCGAAGCCTGCTTAAAGTTATTAGCAGGTGTGATTGTAGCTTATTTAGACAGGGTGAAAACATAGTTTGAAGAGTAGAATTTTATAGAACTTTTAAAAATCTCCAGCAAAATAGTTACTGCCTTATCAGTGCAACTGGCCTAAGCTAAGAGGGTTTTTGCTTTTTGTGATGCAGAAAGGAAAGTACCTTTCACCTCTAGTGTACCTGGGAGCAGGATTGGATATAGACCTTCAGAGTGGTAGCTGCAAAGTTAAGAACACAGCCTGAAGTCTCAAGAGTCACCATTTCGGGGCTAGATTTGGGCTGGTAACTGGGCTACACAGTGAGTCAAACCCACCCAAATCCAGAAGTCGACTAACCAAAACATGTGCAGTTAGATATGTTGATTAGCTGCATTTAGAACCAAGACAACTGAGAAACGTTCACTATAAACTCTTCCTTTTAAAGAGTTTGGGTAGTTTCTTTTTATTGGTTTCTATATATAAAGTCTTTTTTTCTTTTTCCTGTTTTCTGTTATTATTTTTTTTTTTGCAGTACGTGGGCCTCTCACTGTTGTGGCCTCTCCCGTTGCGGAGCACAGGCTCCGGACGCGCAGGCCCAGCGGCCATGGCTCATGGGCCTAGCCGCTCCACGCATGTGGGATCTTCCCGGACCGGGACACGAACCCGCGTCCCCTGCATCGGCAGGCGGACTCTCAGCCACTGTGCCACCAGGGAAGCCCTCTGTTATTTTTTTACTTGAAGTATAGTCGGTTTTTACAATATTATGTTAGTTTCAGGTGTACAACATAGTGATTCAATACCTTTACAGATTATATTCCCTTTAAAGTTATTACAAAATTATGGCTGTATTTCCCTGTACTGTACAGTATACCCTTCTCATCTGAAATACCTCATTTAGACATCAGAATCTAAAGAGGTATCTAAGCAATTACCATCATGACCCAGGAATAGTTTCTGGAGTATGCTAAATCTAAAATGTTTTTCATCCTTTTCCTGATTAACCTTTCCCCCTTTAAAATGTTCCTCAGTTCTATCTTTTTTATCAGTTTTATTGTGATATAATCGACACGTCATCTCTATTCTAATTTGATTTGTGAAGGCTCCAGTTTATCTCTGATCCCTGTTATTTTTCAGGACTTGTAGTAGAATGCCAACAAGAACGATCACAGATGAAAAATAAAGAAATAGCTTTGCGTGTGTTGAGAGCTAGACTCTACCAGCAGATTATTGAGAAAGAGAAGTGTCAACAACAGAGTGTGAGAAAACTGCAGGTAAGATTTATTGAGTGAAATAACTTAATGCCTCTGTACAGAAAGCCATCATTTTATGCAGAAAATGGAGTAAATATTCTTAATAGAATGGAAATATCTTAGAGCACAGGAAAACATGCTCATTTGTAAATAGCAACAATTTAAGACTGACTGGTTATTGCTAAAGTTGGACATGCCAGTTTGGAAATAAGTAGAGGAGATATGTGTAAACTAAAAATTGTTTCCCCGTTGTTTCCCTCCAGTTTTAGATCATAATTGTCTTTAAAGGAAATTAGTGTAAAAGACAATTCTCTGGAAATTAAGAGATTTTTCAGATTTTTAATTTAAAAACCTATGCTTTTATTATTGTATAACAATTTTTTTTCCTACATTTAAAAAAAATTTTTATTTGGTTGGACCAGGTCTTAGTTGTGGCACATGGGCTTCTTAGTTGCAGCAGGCGGGCTCCTTAGTTGCGGCATGCATGTGGGATCTAGTTCCCTGACCAGGGATCAAACCCAGGCCTCCTGCATTGGGAACGTGGAGTCTTATCTACTGCGCCACCAGGGAAGTCCCTATTTTTGTATAACTTTATGTGGGATCAAAAATATATGGCACTGCAAAAAACTGGTAATACTGACTGCTTCTGATACAGTCTGGGAACCAGGAGTAGAAGAGAGATTAATTTTTTGCTGTATACCCTTTTGTACTTTTTGAATTTTGTACTATATACATTTGTATTATTATTTATACAAATATATAAATAGATAAGTTTTAAGCAAAATGAATAAATGTCATTGTCTTAAGTAAACAAAGGGTTGTATGATTTTAAACTCTAAAAAGGTAAACTTTTTCTTTGAGAGGAATTGGAAGAGACAGTGGAACCCAGAAATAACTGTGCTTTTGTGTTATTTGCAGGTAGTTATACTACGGTAAATTTGGAAGATTTTTGCGGCCTGTTAGGAAAATTAATTGTATAAAACTAAACATTAATTATTCTTTTCACCTAGATGTCCTAGTCCTTCACACTTTTGCCCTTCTTGTTTCCCTTACCCACATTCTAACTTGCAGGTAGTAAAAGTGACAGGATAAATAATTTATTAAGCCTCTATCTGTGGTAATCCCAGCCTGTGGCACAGCATCAGTATACACATTTGCAGATAGGAATGCTCATTTACAAAGCATTACTTCTTGGCAGCTAAGTGATAACATAAACACTGTCAGCTCTGCCACATTTGATTTAATAAAAGACATTGGGTTTTACTTGCCGTTTGACATTTTGGCATCAGATGTTTCACACAGTAATTTTCAAAGTAAGTATTCAAGATCGGCCTTACGCCGATTGTGGGCATGTGTGTCGTCTTCAGTGGTCTGGTTTGAAAGGACAGAAATGACCTCCGTGTCTCTCAATTAACTTGTCCATCTGTGTGAAATTTTTTAGTAGATATTTCTGACACCTAGGAGTTTTTCTTCAGCTAATATATACAGTAGCTTTTATATGGAAGGCATGATGCCAGGTTCTCAACCCTGGTTCCACTTACCACCTAGAGAGCTTTGTAGATGTCTAGGCCCCATCCCCAGAGATTCTGATATAATTGATCTGGGTGGGATCCTAGGCATAACTGTGGTGCCTTGGGATAGTAGTTTCCAAACCTGGCTGGTTGCAGAATGGATGGCCTGGGGACTGTTTTAAAAATACATAATCCATGATTCAGTATATCTTAGGTTAGGTTTTGGAATCTTTCATTTAAAAACATTCCCCTGGTGATCAGCCATACTTAGGACTTCAGTTTCATATTGTTTGCTTTAGAAAGTAAGTTATAGCAATCTTTTTCTTTTATCTTAAAAAGTGAAAGTGAGATACCTGTAACTTATATAATATTGTAGCAACTATGCTTCGATGAAAATAATAAAATAAATTTTAAAATAAAAAGTGAAATAGATAACTAATAAGAACCTGCTGTATAAAAATAAATAAATAAAATTCAAAACAAGGTAAAAAAATAATAAAAAATAAAATAAAAAGTGAAAGTGAGTGAGAGAGGGTGTTGTGTGCATTGTATGTGGGGGGAGGGAGGGCAGATGAGCAGACTAAGAATACAAATAACCATAGCAAAAGGCAAACTGGTGTGCGGTGAAGAAGATTCCAAGTACATGGGGTTTTGAAGGAGGAAGATAACATATTTCACATTGGGACCAGGAAAGACAGAGATGGTAGGAGAGTGTTAAGGAAGGGCACCCCTTGAGATGAGGTTTAAGCAGAGTTAACAGACTTGCACATAATTATGATATGGTATAATAAGTGGCATTATAGAGGTTCATATAATTTTCAGAAATAATGTTGAGAAAGTTGGCCACATTGTGAAGTACCTTGAATACTGAGTTGAGTTGTGTCTGCCTAGTAGACAAGAAGGAGCCAAAGAAGGAAATGTATCAGAAAGTTGGGCTTTAGGAAAGCTAAGCAGGGCAACACAATGTAAGCAGAGAAATGGAAGATTAATCAGGAGATTTTTACAGGAGTGTAATGAAAGTAATGAGCCCTTGAATGATAGACAGTAGAAATGGAAAGGGCAGGATAGAATAAAAGACCCTTGAAACCACTGGAATTGGGCAGTTAGAGAACGGGATGAGCTGAAGTTCCTTTCACGGTCTATATCACAGCCTGGCAGATAGCAAGCTACCATGAAATGTTTGTTAAAGTGTAGGATGTCAGGTTTCCTACTTAGATCAAAGGGAACATCATTGTAGGGTCATTTATAGAAACCAGCAGGAAGAACTGACCAAGGTAGAAAGATAATTTGGTTTTAAATATTTGGAGTTTGAGGTACCAAAGAGATGTTAATTCTTATAACTAAGCTTTACAGACCTGTAGTCTTATTAAGTTCTGCCCATTCTTATTCCTTGTCACTTTGTGTATATGAATTTAGAAAAGATTTAAACTGTTAAAATAGAAAAGTCATTTACAAGCACTGTTTCTGTTGTAATAAAAGTAATTATAAAGTTAAAATATGAATTGCTTTTTGTTATGACACAGGTGGGAACAAGAGCCCAGTCAGAGAGAATTCGGACATATAATTTCACCCAGGATAGAGTCACTGACCACAGGATAGCATATGAAGTTCGTAATATTAAGGTAATATGAATGAGTATGCTTTATGTACCTTTGATTTTTCAAAGAAAGTATAGTCGAATTCTAGAGAGTAATCTCTGAAATATTACCACGTAATTTAAAAACATTGAGATAGATTATATTAGTACCCCAAATTTGTGAACATTTTTATTAGTTTGCTAGTAAGAAATATGGTCTTTATGCCAGTATGAAACAGCTATCTTTTAAATTCCAAATTCTTTGTTATGTAATCACAATGTATTAATGTATTTTCAGTACATGTCTATCAGTTTTCTATTACCGATTACCAAATTACTGCAAATGTAGTGGCTTAAAGTAATGCCTATTTATTATCTCACAGTTACTGTAGGACAGAAAGCCAGGCACGACAGAGCTGAGTTCTCTGCTCTGGGTCTCCCAAAGCTGAAAGGTGCTGGCCAGGCTGCATGCTTTCCTAGAGCTTGGAGTCCTCTTCCAAGCTCAGGTGGTTGTCGGCAGTATTCCATTTCCTTGAGTTGTAGGAGTGAAGCCTCCATTTTCTTGCTGGTCATCAGCTGGGTGCTGCTCTCAGCTCCCAAAGACTGACCACAGTTGCTTGCTGTCTAGTCCCCTTCGTGTGCCCTGTCCCATTGCATCTCTTGCGGGAATGGCCTTTTTAAGGGCTCACCTGTTTAGGTCAGGCCTACCTGGATACTATTCCTTTTGATTAACTCAGAGTCAACTAATTAGCCATCTAATCACTGGAGTGATAGTCCAGCATATTCACAGCTCTGCCTGCACTTAAGGGAGGGAATTTTGCCAGGTGTGTACACCAGGGGGCATCTTAGAATTCTGCCTACCACAATGTGTGTCATTATATTCAGGTGTTACAATGATTCTGTTGGGGGCGAAAAGACCCTGTCAGTTTGGTTTGAACATTCACCTAACTAAATCCCATGTCGTTGGGATCACTGACAGTAATACATTAATGATGAAGCACAGAAAAATTATTTTTCCTTCCATTGAAGGGGAAAGTGAACTGGTTCCCATAAAGGACTGTGTGGACAAGACAGAAGGTAGAAGGTTTTGATCCTTGTCCTTGGTGCTGTGTGATACCTCGGGCTTCTTTCACTTGATTCTGTCTCATTCTGTACACAAAAGTAAAGTCCTAGTTTTACAGAGGAAATGTCTGTGTTTTAAACATACTTAGAAATTTCTGTGTATCTTATGCCGCTTCCTCTGTCTTTGCAGCAATTTAAAGCTGTCTTGCATAAGAACATCATAGCCTTGTTGAAAAAGAAAATATTCAGTAGCTTCCCTTTCCTCAGGAAACACACAGTAATAACCAAACATGTTTGGCCATACTGTTCTAATTACACCATAGTCTTTCAGTTGTTTTTCTCGTAGTGGTGATGGTTTTCCATGAAACAGAGGCAGATTAACTGGCTTTTATAGTTATAAAATATATGACGCTGGCCTAAATACTAACACGTCATTACTAACTAAACTGGCATGCCAGACTCAGAAAGAGTAAGGACGGTCATATCGGTATGCTCTACAAATCACTAATCAACTTATTGGAAAGAAAGAAAATGCTCCATATTCGTGAAGGGAAAAGTTTTAAAATGGTATAAAAAAATGTTGCAGTGAAACATTAAAATCTGTATGCAGGACAGGAAAGAGACTAGTCAGACTGAATAACTTAGGAACTGAAGAGTTGCAGATGACGCAGGAAAAGTGATGAAGGCCTTAACTCCAGGACAGCCACCACAGGACGGAATGGAAGGAGTGGAGAGGAAAGAAAGTGGGTGCCTGTGGGACTCTGCTCAGCTCTCCTCCCTTATTCTAGAACCTGGCCTTCTCCCTACTCTGTCAGTTTGGTTTGAACATTCACCTAACTAAATCCCATGTCGTCGGGATCACTGACAGTAATACGTTAAGGACGTATTACATATTAAAACGTAATACCTGGCCTTCTCCCTACTGCGTCCACATAGTTCCTGACAGAGCTGCTATGTTCCTACATGATCATGATTTTGACCCAAGACAATAATTGATTTGTTGTGGGGGGGAAATCCAAACAAGCCCCCGTCAATGAGTTTCTTCCCAGGATTTTTAAACTAGAGACAAAGGTGCTCATTCTCTTGGTGGATGAAGCTGAAATATGTAAAGCTTACAAGAGGTTAGAAGCCACATTTCCAGCCATGGGGAGAAAGCAGTGTTCAGTGAGAGAAGAATGAAGCTGATATATTGAAAGGAGCAAAAATGGGAGAACTGGATGCCAAGAATCCTGATGATGTGAATCCCCACATTCATTTATTCCTGAGGCCCAGCTTCATTCCCAGGGTGGTGGCAGCAGCCCTGTACATTCCTGCCCTTGGGTTCTCTGAGGTCACTCAGTATGCTTATTATGAATTCCCTTGTAGCTAATTTTACTTGTATTTGTATTTATCTAGATAATAAGCACAGACTACCATGTAATATATTATTTTGTATTTTTATTCTGTTTCCCAAAGTTCTTGTGCAGATTCCTTTGCATCAGCCTATCTCCTGCCCTGTATTCCAATTACACTAGAAATTTACCCTTGTCCTGGGCTTTCAATGTATTTTGTTTCCATACCTTTCTTCATATTCATTCTTTTGACTGAAATGCTCTGTCTCTATTTGGAGACATACTGTTCTCTTTTTAAGACCTAATTCAAATTTTTCTTCCTTTATTTTTTAATTTCTTGCACTGTGTTATGCTTATGTATTACCTAGGTCTCCCAGTAGATTGTGAGCTTCTGAAAGCTGGGAGCTACAGCTCCTTCATATATTTTTAAAAATTTTTGGCTGCATTGGGTCTTCATTGCTGTGCGCGGGCTTTCCCTAGTAGTGGCAAGCGGGGGCTACTCTTCATTGCTGTGCGCGGGCTTCTCTTTGCAGTGGCTTCTCTTGTTACAGAACACAGGCCTTAGGCACGTGGGCTTCAGTAGTTGTAGCACGCAGGCTCAGTAGTTGTGGCTCGTGGGCTCTAGAGCGCTGGCTCAGTAGTTGTGGTGCACGGGCTTAGTTGCTCTGCGGCACGTGGGATCTTCCTGGACCAGGGATAGAACCCGTGTCCCCTGCATTGGCAGGTGGATTCTTAACCACTGTGCCACCAGGGAAGCCCCAGCTCCTTCATCTTTGATCTTTGTATCGCTAGCACTCTGGTTAATCCAACTGAACTCTAAATGTGATGTGATTATCAATAAGAGTAATAATCCTTTTAACATAACTTCCAGATGGTGAAGTCACATTGGCAATATCATAATAATTTGAGCTTACAGGCACACTAATTTTAAAAGCAATTTTCATATTATGTTCAAAATGGTATAAATCTTAATTTTAAAATTTCATCGTAGTGCTCTTGCTTTCTGTTTAATTTTAAAGTTTAATCGACATCTTACTATATGCTGGTGTTTTGTGGAATACAAAGATAGTAAGGCATATCTTTTCCCCTACAGTTTAATTTGAAAGAGAAATGTGTACACTTAACCTGAAATTTAACTTCAAGACCATTCAAGAAAGACTAAATATAAGATTAGTTCATGCCTACATCTAAACTTCAAATGTTCTATGTTCCAGATGCCAACATTAAAATATTTCTATTAAGCCAATGTCTGGATTTTTAGCATTTCCAAAATAGGAGGCTGTGCTAATTCACTAATCCCAACAACTCCAACACACAGAACCTTTATAACACAGGAAAGGTACTTGAAGTCATTATTTTACTCGTTTCTCAGAGAGAAGCCTCAGGGAAGACTGCAGGGAAGTCTTTACTGAAACAGTTTCCACCCAATGGAGTTATTTGGAGGTTAACATGAGAGAGGTTTTTTCCTCAGTTTTTTATTTTGAAATGTTAAGCACACATGTTTAAAGACTAGTCCATATATATATACCCTATACCTAGATGCAACAGTTGTGAACATATTGTTATGTTTGCCTTCTCTTTCTCCTCCACTTCCCCTTTCTCTCTATAGATACACCTGTGTTGCTACTGAACCATTGGAAAGCAAGTTGCAAACCTCAAGACACTTGTCCCCGAAATATTTCAGTATAAATATTTTTCAAATACACAGGACTTGTAGATATTAAAACCACTGTATTTCTAATTTAAGAAAAAACAGAACTATTATAAACCACTTACGGATTAAATAATTTGAATTTGGATGGTTGGCTAATTTAAAAATGCTAATTTAAACAATTTAAGTAAGAGTTTAATTCCATTTACTCTTTTGGATTCACGTTTTACATAAAAAGGCAAAATTAGCTAGGGATCCTCTCAAGTTAGCAATTGTGTTCATTATACTATAGATTAGTAATCTTTTGTTGCTATTAAATAATGACTTTAAAGAAATGAAATAAATATATGCTTAATTCTTTGTTTTGTTTCTCCTTTATTTCTAGTAATCAGGTTTTCATAGTAACTCTCTTTCACCAGGAATTTTTATGTGGGGAGAAGTGCCTGGATCAGCTAATTCAGAGATTGCTTCAATCAGCGGATGAAGAAACCATTAATGAATTTTTGGATGAAAATCTTAAATCAGCAAAATAAATACTGATTTATAATTTATTATTATATAAATGAAATGGACCTATGTCAAGAAGCAGACCGAGGTAGGGAAATCTTTATGAAAGTTGATAAAGAGCAGCTAAAAATACATGGTACTCACAAAAATATTTTTTAATGAATCCAGTCACATTTCTTGACCTAAGTTTATTTTAGGTTTCCTGTAAAGTACAATCCAGGTCTTCAAGTAGAAACAAAGCATGCATTGTTGAAAAGAGAAATAAAGTATTGAGAATTGACTATGTGATGTAGGACAGATCACTTGTTCTCTTTATATGCCTTTTCTTTTAACCATCTATAAATTAATTTAGACACATTTCACATCTGTTACTTCAGGACTTTGCCCGTGGTAAAATTTAGTGATATAAATTTATAAACTTGTTTGTAAACTCCTATTTAAAGACAAAGTACTATTAATCATGTTAAAGTTAGGACTTAAACTGCTACTTTTATTTTTGATTTTTTTTTTTTTTTTTTTTTGCGGTACGCGGGCCTCTCACTGTTGCGGCCTCTCCCGTTGCGGAGCACAGGCTCCGGACGCGCAGGCTCAGCGGCCATGGCTCACGGGCCCAGCCGCTCCGCGGCATGTGGGATCTTCCCGGACCGGGGCACGAACCCGCGTCCCCTGCATCGGCAGGCGGACTCTCAACCACTGTGCCACCAGGGAAGCCCTAAACTGCTACTTTTAAATTAAAAAGTAAATAAAAGTTGTGAAGAATATGAGTTGCTAACTGTGAGCATCTCTAGGATATAGATGGTAGAACTCTTGGAGAGCTGAGTGAACTCTAGTGTACAAACTACAAGTCAATATTTAAAGCAGACTCTCTGCTTGGCTTCTATTTCTAATTGTTCTTTGACTTAACAAGCATCAACAGATGTGGTGTAATATGAGTAATTCACTGAGGTCGGTTTTGTGCCGTGATATATAAAACCTCGTCCTTACCTTACAGAACTTCCAGCTGAGCAGGGAGCCGAAATATAAGTCCCCAACTCTAATTCAAAGTGGCATGTTGTATTTAGTAATTTTTCTCGGGAAGTTTCTTGAGTGAAAAAGAGAGCGGTTGTTATTTTAGATAGTTCCTCAGAGAGGAACTGTATGCCAGGAAAGGCTAATTAATATAGAGTTTTAAGACCAATTGAATGATTTAGAGGTAAAGATGAGAGAAATTTTTTCCCAAATTTTTATTTTGAAAATTTTCAAGCACACAGAAAAGTTTTAAAAATAATTTTTAAGAAACAGTTCAATGAATATTTTATCATCTAGATTCAACCATTGTTAATATTTTGCCACATTAGCTTTTCTTCTTTCTCTGTACACACACACACACACACACACACACACACACACACATACACACACAGTGGTTGCTGGACTATTTAAAAGTTAGTTGCAGATCTTATAACACTACTGAATGTTTCATCACATCCTAGGAAAAAGGACATTCTCATACAAAATTATAACTCCATTATCACACCGATTGTATATCAATAATAATATAATGATTATATAATATGATCTAATAGCTATTACATATCAGAATTTCTTCAGTTATCCCCAAAATATCATTTTTTTAGCTGTTTTTGTTTGTTTTGTCCAATCCAGGATCCAACCAAGACTTACACATTACATTTGCCAGTATCTCTTTAGTTTTTGGATTAAACCCCCAAGTTTTTTTCCATATGACATTGACCTTTTGAAGAGTCCCACAAGGTTGTTTTGTAGAATAGTCTACATTCTAAATTTGCCTGGCTTGCCCTTAATGTACTATAAAGTAAAATTATGTCTAAAGATTAATTAAATTCAGATTAAACACATTTGGTAAGACTACTTCACAGGTGATGTTGTGATACTGTATCATATCAGGAAGTTCCACTATTAGTGATACTAAGTTTGAAAACTGTCAAATCTCTCCATTGTAATGGTACATGCTCTCCTTAATAATCGGTATGTAATCTGTGGGGTAGTACTTTAGCATCATATAAACATTTGATTTCTCATTGTGCAAGACAGCTTCTGAAATGACCCCAGTGACCCTGTTCCTGGCATTTCATGCACTTGTATAATCTCCCCTTGAATGTGGACCAGATTTATTGACTCTTTACTAACAAATAGAATACAATAGAAGTGGTGGGATTGTCGCTTTTGATATTAGGTTGTAAAAAGACTTGCTTCTGGCTCTGTCACTGTCTTTTTTTTTATATATAAATTTATTTATTTATTTATTTATTTTTGGCTGCGTTGGGTCTTTGTTGCTGCGTGCGGGCTTTCTCTAGTTGCGGCGAGCAGGGGTTACTCTTCTTTGCAGTGTGTGGGCTTCTCATCGTGGTGGCTTCTCTTGTTGCCGAGGCTTCAGTAGTTGTGGCACGTGGGCTTAGTAGTTGTGGCTCGTGGGCTCTAGAGCGCAGGCTCAGTAGTTGTGGCACACGGGCTTAGTTGCTCTGCGGCATGTGGGATCTTCCTGGGCCAGGGCTCGAACCCACGTCCCCTGCGTTGGCAGGTGGATTCTCAACCACTGCGCCACCAGGGAAGTCCCTTAGCTGGAATTTTTTTTTTTTTTCAATTTTTATTGCAGTATAGTTGATTCACACTGTTGTGTTAGTTTCAGGTGTACAGCAAAGTGAATCAGTTACACATATCCATATATCCACTCTTTTTTTTTAGATTCCTTTCCCGTATAGGCCATTACAGAGTATTGAGTAGAGTTCAGCTGGCATTCTTTAAAGAAAGCTTTCCTTTGTCTTTCCTCTCACTTTCTCTTAGTTGAGAGATAATTTAATCCTATTTGAATCAATATCATGATTCATGATTTCCCTAGGGGTAGGCATTCCCCCCCGCCCCCCCGGGTGTCTGGAGAATCTGCTTTAATTTGAAAGAATATTGAATAGGGAGTTTGAGGGTTAAAGTTAGAAACACAGAAACTGATTTTTGTTTTCAGGCATTTTATGTAACAGAGAAACGTTTATCCAAGGAAATGTAAATATTAAAACATTGTGTGAAACAAGGCAAAATGAAGATAGTCTAACTTAACGTATTTCCCAAACCTCTGTATTTATCCAGATCATTTGGGAAACTTGCCGTAATACAGATTCTGATTTAATAGGTCTGGAGCCTGTGATTCTGCATTTCCAGCAAGCTCCCAGGTGATGATGGATGATGTTGATGAGCCACAAACACCACTTGGAGTAGCAAGGATCTAGGACATCTGTTATTTAATTAATGAGTACTTTCAGTTGTTATACACTTTATTTTTGTACAGTGAGATTCAGTTAAACTCATAATCTTGCTTTATTCAGATAGACCTTGAGTCTCCTAAACTACAAAGATAAACTTGACATTTTTAACTTTAGTAGAAAAATATTAGGAATGAATATATAAGCCAGAGATAAATCAGGGTTCTTGTAAAGAATCTGGAAAGCCAAAGTTTATTGCCTCATATGCACAACACCTTTAGAATATTAAGGAGTAACAAACTTTATTTAAAAAATAAACCTTAGAGAGATTTTAAAATTGAATTTGAAATTGAGTCAAGGGACCTCGGATCACAAACTACTACAGTCAACTAAAAATTAAAAGAAAATATTTTTAAAATCATAGACTCTAGTGTTGGG
This sequence comes from Phocoena phocoena, assembly GCF_963924675.1. Classification (NCBI taxonomy): domain Eukaryota; kingdom Metazoa; phylum Chordata; class Mammalia; order Artiodactyla; family Phocoenidae; genus Phocoena; species Phocoena phocoena. The sequence goes on from NC_089236.1 coordinate 25,151,413, forward strand.
GGCAACAGTGATTAGGAAGACATGTGTTGGCAGGGGTGGAGCTTTTGGGATGCTGGTAATGTTCTATATCTGGACCTGAGTGGAAGTTACAAGGGTGTATTCATTTTGTGATAATTGCATTTACAATTGAGTTAACTGAGTTTTGTATGCAACTGACAATTGCATACACCCTTGTAACTGCCAGCCCATTCAAGAAAAGAACATTTCCACTGCCTCTGAAAGTTTCCTTGTGCTCCTTTCCAGTCAATCCACTAATCTGCCAACTCCCCCTCCCCCAACAGTGGCAACCTCTATTACGATCTTTATTCACCATAGCTTATTTTACTGTTCTGGAACTTCACATCAATGGTCACACAGTATGTACTCCTGTATATCTGGCTTCTTTGTTCAAAAGTTTTGCTACTCATTTACAGTATTGCAGGTACCAAGGGTTGTTTCGCTTTTATTTCTAAGTAGTATCACACTGTATGAATATACCACAATTCATTTTATTCATTCCTCTATTGATGCACATTTGGATTATTCCCAGTTTCGGCTATTATGGATAAAGCTACTATGAACATCCTTGCACAGGTCTTTTTGTAGACATGTTTTAATTTCCCTTGGGTAAATGCCTAGGAGTGAAATTGTTGGGCATTTAACATTCAAAGAAACTACCAAACAGTTTTTCAAAGTGGATATATCCATTTATAGTCATAATATTAACATATGAGGTTTCCAATGGCTCCCTATCATCACCAGCATTTAGTATTGTTGATCTTTTTAAGTTTTGCCATTTTCATGGGTATGCAGTGTTTTCTCATTGTGACTTAAATTTGCATTCATCTGATGATGAACGACATGGAGCAGCTTTTCATATGTTTATGGGGTGTATGTATTACGAATATTTTTTCCTAGTCTCTGGCTTGCCTTGTTTTTTTTTTTTTTTGCGGTACACGGGCCTCTCACTGCTGTGGCCTCTCCCGTTGCAGAGCACAGGCTCCAGACGCGCAGGCTCAGCAGCCATGGCTCATGGGACCAGCCGCTTCGCGGCATGTGGGATCTTCCTGGACCGGGGCTCGAACTCGTTTCCCCTGCATCGGCAGGCGGACCCTCAACCACTGCACCACCAGGGAAGCCCTGGCTTGCCTTTTTATTTTGTTTTCACTGCTTTTTTGATGGGCAAAAGCTTGTAATCTTGTTGAAGTTCATTTTATCAATTTTTTAGAAAAGATTACTGGTTTTTTTTGTGGCCTAAGAAATCTGCCTACCTCAAAGTTACAGAGATAGATTTATGTTTTCTTTTAGCAGGTTTATCATTTTCCCTTTTCTATTTAAGTTTTCAATTTAATATTAAGACCCATCTCAATTTAATTTTAGTTTATGGTATAAGGCAGGGGTCAAGATTGTTTTTTGCTTCACGTTGTGATCCAGTTGTCCCAACACCATTTGTTGAGAAGACTTTCCTTTCGCCACTGAATTTCACTGATAACAATGCGGTGTTTCTAAATTTAAAAATTCAGTTCCTTGGGCCACTGGCCACATTTCAAGTACTCAAGGACTACAGGCGGCTCTGGATACTGGATGAGTCAGGGCAGACATAAAATAGTTACAACATTGCACAAAGATTTGTGATAGCACTATTCTAGAGCTTAAAGCACAGTACCACTAAATATTTTGGGTTCTGTGAACGGTAAACTAAACCAAATAACAAAGTATGGGCAGATATAAGGAAGGTAAAAATTAATCACTGAACTTATATTAAGTACCTAGAGTAGTCAAATTCAAAGAGACAGGAAGTAGAATGGTAGTTACCAGGGATTTGGAGGAGGAAGAAAGGAGAGTTATTATGAATGGGTACAAGATGGGTGGTAGAGTGATGGTGGCAAACCAGTGTGAATATACTTAATGCCAAAGCAATGAACAATTTAAAAATTGTTAAAATGGTAACCTTTATGTTAAGTATATTTTATCAACTTAAAAATTGTTTTTATTGCTTTTCCCCCAGCTGGTGTTAGTGCAGGAGAGAAAGCTATCGGTGTTACTAATCACTGAATTGTCTCTGGTGTACCTGAAGGATACCCAATGAAGGTACAGAAGAGATTTTGGAGCCCAGAGCCCCACTTAGCTTAATGTCTCTATCTTGGAGTATTGCCATTAGACCCTCATCAGCTAATAAGAAAAGAGAGAAAAACAATTTGAGAGTTATTCTGCTATATGTTATATACCTACTCATGTAATAATACTAAAGATTTCATTCATTAGGTTATGGTAACACATGGCAAACTAGCAGCAGGAGCAGTCTGGGTTTTTTGGGGTTTTTTTTGTTTTTTGGCTGCGTTGGGTCTTTGTTGCTGTGTGCAGGCTTTCTCTAGTTGCAGCAAGTGGGGACTACTCTTCATTGCAGTGTGCAGGCTTCTCATTGTGGTGGCTTCTCTTGTTGCGGAGCACAGGCTCTAGGTGCACGGGCTTCAGTAGTTGTGGCTCACGGGCTCTAGAGCACAGGCTCAGTAGTTGTGGCGCACGGGCTTAGTTGCTCCGTGGCACCTGCTTTGCCACCAGGGAAGTCCCAGGAGCAGTCTGGTTTTTAAATAGATCTCTAACTTAAAAAAATTTCTAAGCCCTTGATTTTGAATATTTAAAAGTTGATCAGTACATATGTATATATATAAAACTTTTGTAAAGCATAAACTACTATATTATTTCAAGGAATGTTAGAGCATGTATGAATACCAAGTCTTGAGGATCTTGGGCTTTTGTACAATACAAGGTACGTTTGTTCAAATATTTAAATTTTGGGACTTCCCTGGTGGTCCAGTGGTTAAGAATCTGCCTTCCAATGCAGGGGACATGGGTTCGATCCCTGGTTGGGGAAATAAGATCCCACATGCTGCAGGGCAACTAAGTCTGCACACTGCAACTACTGAGCCCATGCATTCTGGAGCCCGAGTGCCACAACTAGAGAGAAAAGCCTGTGTGCTGCAACAAAAGATCCCGTGTGCCACATCTCAGACCTGATGCAGCCAAAAATAAAAATAAATAAATATTTGAAACAAAAAAACAAATATTTTAATTTAAAACTCTCATTAAAATGCCTTAATAAAGACAATTCCAGAATCTTCAACTGATTTGTGGAAATAAATGAAAGGAGTAGTGTGAGTAATATTCCTATTAAGAAGTTATGAAAATAAGCTTGCTTCCCAGAAGATGGTGTTGATTTGGTGAGATGCCACCCTGTCTATGAATATGCCTGATTTGCATATTTAAGGCCATCTATAAATGCTGTTCTCTAAGACCTCATCTTTGTCTAAGACATCCTAATGAACCTACATATTGTTTAGTAATGAAAATACTGTAATACACTTCAGGACTTCCCTGATGGTGCAGTGGTTAAGAAAATGCCTGCGAATGCAGGGGACGCAGGTTTGAGCCCTGATCTGGGAAGATCCCACATGCCACGGAGCAACTAAGCCCGTGCGCCAGAACTACTGAGCCTGTGCTCTAGAGCCCGTGTGCCACAACTACTGAAGCCCACGTGCAGCAACAAAGACCCAACACAGCCAATAAATACATAAATTTATTTATTTATTTAAAAAAAGAATCAACCTGCCAATTCAGGGGACACCGGTTTGAGCCCTGGTCCAGGAAGACCCTACATGCCACAGGAGCAACTAAGCCTGTGCGCCACAACTACTGAGCCTGTGCTCTACAGCCTGTGAGCCACAACTACTGAGCCTGTGTGCCTAGAGCCCGTGCTCTGCAACAGGAGCCACCACAACGAGACGCCCACGCACTATAACGAAGAGTAGCCCCTGCTCGCGGCAACTAGAGAAAGCCTAGGTGCAGCAGTGAAGACCCAGTGCAGCCAAAAATAAATAAATAATATTGTAATACACTTCAGAACCTTTGAAAAGAAGCAACATTAAACACTGGAAGTTTTCTTTGCAGAAATTGTTCATGGTTTCAACTAAGTGGGTGCCTCATTTTTCATAAATTCTAAAAGATAAACCAACACTTATTGAATCTTTACATTTTAGCCACAGTGTAAGCACTTAATTATTGTTCTAATCAACAAATATTTATTGAAGTGCTCTAGGTCCTTCGCAGTTTATCTCATTTCATCCTCACACAGTCCTATGAAATACTATTATCCCCATTTTGCAAAGAGGGAAAAGTTCTCAGAGAAAAGTTACACAACTAATGAATACTAAAATGGGGCTTCTACTGTGGAGTTCAAACCCACAGCTCTAAACCGTCAAATCCAGGAGAATAAACGCTTCCCAATTCTGTTAGTCAAAACAGTCATCTCCCAGAAGCCTCGCGATATTACTCGAACTACTACTCCCAAAGTGCAAAGCGGTTTCTGTGAAGCCGCCTAAGCGGCAGAGTCCGAAGGGCCTCGGCGTTCCTCGAGGCGCGGAAGGCAACCTGGGAGCCGTAGTTCTCCCGGACGCCTACCGGTATTGCCAGCGCGGCGGTGGCGGATCGCTCGGTTCCAGCCAGTAGGTACTGTGAGGGCGAGCTGAAGCGGAGAAAGGGCGCGGAACTGGAAACGGGTGAGTCAGGCACTGTCTGCGCGTTAAACAGAGGCGGCACCGCGGCGTAGGGTTGAGTTAAGTTAGCGCGGCCCCCGCGCAGTCTCTTTAGGGACACCGCGGTCTTAGCGTCAGCGAGCAGAGGGTGAGGAGGCGCCAGAGCCCGGTCCTTACACCCGTACTCGTCCTCAGCTCTCCGCCGGCATCTCCACCATGCAGTCCCGGGAAGAAGCTCCGCGCTCTCGCCGCCTCGCTAGTCCCCGCGGCGGAAGGCGGCCCAAGAGGCTTTCCAAGCCCTCGGTTTCGGCTTTTTTCACGGGCCCAGAGGAGCTGAAGGACACGGCCCATTCCGCAGCCCTGCTGGCCCAGCTCAAGTCCTTCTACGACGCGCGGCTGCTCTGTGATGTGACCATCGAGGTGGTCACGCCTGGCAGCGGGCCTGGCACGGGCCGCCTTTTTTCCTGCAACCGTAACGTGCTGGCTGCCGCGTGTCCTTACTTCAAGAGCATGTTCACCGGCGGCATGTACGAGAGTCACCAGACGAACGTGACCATGCACGATGTGGATGCCGAGTCCTTCGAGGTGCTGGTCGATTACTGCTACACGGGTCGTGTGTCATTAAGTGAGGCCAACGTGCAGCGCCTGTACGCCGCCTCCGACATGCTGCAGCTCGAGTATGTGCGTGAAGCCTGTGCCTCCTTCCTAGCCCGCCGCCTTGACCTGGCCAACTGCACGGCCATCCTCAAGTTCGCCGATGCCTTCGACCATCACAAACTGCGATCACAGGCCCAGTCGTTTATAGCCCACAACTTCAAGCAGCTCAGCCGCATGGGTTCGATTCGGGAGGAGTCTCTGGCAGATCTGACCCTGGCCCAACTGCTGGCCGTCCTGCGCCTGGACAGTCTAGACGTCGAGAGTGAGCGGACAGTGTGCCACGTGGCGGTGCAGTGGTTGGAGGCGGCTCCCAAGGAGCGGGGTCCCAGCGCTGCAGAAGTCTTCAAGTGTGTCCGCTGGACACACTTCACCGATGAAGATCAGGATTACCTGGAAGGGCTGCTGACCAAGCCCATTGTGAGGAAATACTGTCTGGACCTTATCGAAGGAGCCCTGCAGATGCGGTATGGTGACATGTTGTACAAGTCTCTGGTGCCAAAGCCAGAGAGCAGCAGTGGCTGCAGCTCTCTTGTGTCCATGGCAGAAAATCCACCCCAGAGGCTGGGTATGTGTGCCAAGGAGATGGTGATCTTCTTTGGACATCCCAGAGATCCCTTTCTGTGCTATGACCCATACTCAGGGGACATTTATACAATGCCATCACCTTTGACCAGCTTGGCTCACACTAAGACTGTCACCTCCTCAGCTGTCTGTGTGTCTCCAGACCATGACATCTATCTGGCCGCCCAGCCCAGGAAAGACCTCTGGGTGTATAAACCAGCCCAGAATAGCTGGCAGCAACTTGCTGACCGCCTGCTCTGCCGTGAGGGCATGGATGTGGCGTACCTCAATGGCTACATTTACATTTTGGGTGGGCGAGACCCTATTACTGGAGTTAAATTAAAGGAAGTGGAATGCTACAGTGTTCAGAGGAACCAGTGGGCCTTAGTGGCTCCTGTACCGCATTCCTTCTATTCCTTTGAACTAATAGTGGTTCAGAACTATCTTTATGCTGTGAACAGTAAGCGCATGCTCTGCTATGATCCTAGCCATAATATGTGGCTGAACTGTGCTTCTCTTAAACGCAGTGACTTTCAGGAAGCCTGTGTCTTCAATGATGAGATCTATTGTATCTGTGACATCCCAGTCATGAAGGTGTACAACCCAGCGAGGGGAGAATGGAGGCGCATTAGTAATATTCCCCTGGACTCTGAGACCCACAACTATCAGATTGTTAATCATGGCCAAAAGTTGCTCCTCATCACTTCTACAACCCCACAATGGAAAAAAAACCGGGTGACTGTGTATGAATATGATACTAGGGAAGACCAGTGGATTAATATAGGTACCATGTTAGGTCTTTTGCAGTTTGACTCTGGGTTTATTTGCCTCTGTGCTCGTGTTTATCCCTCCTGCCTTGAACCTGGTCAGAGTTTCATCACTGAGGAAGATGATGCACGGAGTGAGTCCAGTACTGAATGGGACTTAGATGGATTCAGTGAACTGGACTCTGAGTCAGGAAGTTCAAGCTCTTTTTCTGATGATGAAGTCTGGGTACAGGTAGCACCGCAGCGAAATGCCCAGGATCAGCAGGGTTCTTTGTAAATATTTTGAAATACTAAGATGTTTCTACTGCTATGGAATATATCTTAAAAAGATGTCCTTTTCATTTCCGGAAAAAAAAAAAAAATTGATGAGGGCTGCACATTTGGCTTAGAAAGGGTAATGTGTGAATTGCTAATGTCATGTTACAAAGTTTAAACAGTCCGTGAAATCAACTATATAATGATATACTGTGCAGAAAGTCGAGATTAAAGTATGCAAAACAATGAACCATATAATTGATTAGAATGCTTGGTGGTTTTCATCTTTGTTCAAGTATTTGTTGCACCAGTGAATTGTTTTGATTAGTTACACTGTTTATATTTTGATTATCTAATTTAGTCTTATTAGTTTTTAAATTCTATTTAGTGTTGTGAGGAAATTAGCTTTTTAATTTTTATATAGAAAATTGGACTAGAAATTGTTGGTAGGGTTTTGAAGGTTTATATCTTCCTTCAGAATAATGAAAGTAGTAGATTTCCCAAATTTTCAAATAGTCAGTTTTTAGGATTCTAAGTTAATAGTTTGTTAAAATTTGGTTTGGTGTTCTTCTCTTCTGCAAAGAAAAAAAATTGGACATATATATTAAGGTTATTAAAGAGTGATTTCATTTTGATAATTTGCAGAATGGTCTTAAGCACTCACAGAAAGTAAAATAAAATCAGGATTCCACTGTTTTAAAAGAAATTTCATTTTTATTTTTGGAATATAAAATGTGTATTTGCTAAATATGACCATTTTTCTATCTTAAAAAAAACCCATTCTGGTAGCATCACCAACTATTTAGACCCTTCTAAACCAAAAGCAATAGGTAAGTTGCCATATTTTTTCATCTATATCTGATACATGCTTCGTTGAATCAGGGGAACAATCGTTTTTTTCACTGGACATGTGATTGGGTAATGTACATTTTTATCCGTTGGTCATGCCTTGTCTTAAAACGTTTATATGCTCTCCTACAATATTTTGGCTGTATAGTTTTGCTGTTTGTCTTAGAGGATTCTTTAGCAGAAAGTGACTTTTGTGAGTCGATACTGGTTTTGAAAATATGTATAAGCTAAAAAGTGTTTTATTGAGATCAGTAGTAGTTATTGTGTCTGTCAACTCTAAAATTCAGTGCCAGAAGAGAACTTTAAAACTTTAAGCTGTATATAGAATTGTTTTCTGTAGCGTTGAAATTTTCTGTCAGTTTTGTAAGTCACTGTAAATGATTATCAGCTTGAAGGTATTTTTGTATTAAAAGTTGACAGTTAAAGAACATAAGTGGATGATAGCGTTTGGGGCCAATAGTGAAAGTATGTTTCCTCTAAAATACTTCCCTAAGCAGTGGTGTACATGGTTATTTTATTAGGTTATTTGTATCTGTCCTATATTTCTCTGTGAACCATGCTCCAGTCTGTTTTTTGTTTGTTTTGTATCATAATAAGAGAAGGTCTAGAAATAGAGACTAAATTGCACAAAATTGACATTGTTAAATACGAGAACATATAGGTGCTTACTTTTGAGGGTCTGTTAATACATATGGTTGTCACAATACATATACACGATAAATGGTGTATATATACAGATGCTTATGTTCTATAAATTTTTCTGTACCCACTTAGTTTATCTTCTTGAATCTTTGTTCAGTAACATGCTAATTCCTCTTCTATGTTTATTCTCTAGGGACCAAATGCTAACATTTTTTTCACACTGGCAGAGTACTGAGGTGTGTGTTCTGGGATAGAGAACAGAATTTTGAATAAGAAAAGGGAGGGAGAGAGAAAAGGGTTTAAAAAAGCCAAACACACAAATAATGTTTTCTTAGCCATTTTGATTGGCCACCTGAAGAGTCCACAGGACATTTCTGTTCAGCATTATTTAGTGAAATAAGATTCTCACCCTAGCAGCATGTGTTCCTTCAAAACAGCAAACATGCTTTAGTTTTGTTTGTCCCATATCAGGGGTGTCAACAAGCACTGCTCTTAACATGGAAAGCTGTATCTTAATAGTATTTTTCGACTGACTTTTCTTCACCAATAACTTCTTGTTGATAGCTTTTTGTTTTGTAAGGTCAAAATAGGACAATGCTGGTCTCAACCACATTATCCATCTACAGAATTAGGGTATGCAACCAGCTGATAAGAGACCGATTCTCTAATGTGTCATTCTCAACCTCTGAGTTAGGTATAAGCTAATTAGTAGGAAAATACTGGTTTACAAAGAGCTTTTCTTAGAAAGGATTTTGGTTTCATGATATGTTTGTGAATTAGGGAATAGATGTTAATTAACCTTTATTTTATAGATAAGTGATTTGTACATGGTTAGTTACAAATAAAACTGGCACTAGAACCCCAGGCCTTCTGACCTCTTAATTTAGTTTCTGCTAAATGTACAAAACCCTTGCTTACATAGTGAGTGACACAAGTAGCAGTGTTGAAATCCCTTCATCACAGGAAAGCGCCTTTGTCTCAGTTTTACAATTAATTGACACAGATTTTAGCAAATGCTCAATATAATGTCATTTGCAGGATTACTATTTATAAGACTTCGAACGATCTTATTTTTTGTCTCTGTCTGCCTGAAGTCTGAAAAGCTCAGAGAACCCAAATTATTTCGAATAATTTAAATATTCAAACGATCAGCATTGGTATTTTCAAAAGTATAAAATATAAGACTAATTTAGCAAATAACTTAATTTGGGTTTAGGATTAAATTTAATGTCCTTCTATCTCCTCTCGTTGAGCAGTGTTGTTTTGTTTTGTTTGTTTTTTCTGTTTTGTACCTGGATCTTATTGAGAATCTGATGAAAGCTTTTGACCCATTCCCCAGAAAAATGTACATGTTTACGTTTTCATAATTTCAAAGATGTTATGACACTTCTGCAGCTCATCCACACACCCAGGGTAAGAACACTGTGAGAGTCCCAAGAACACTTCAACAAAAAGGAATTAGCATTTTGCACAAGATATATTGCTCAAATGTTTGTAAGGGGGGAAGGGCATTATTAAAATAGAGCTAAAGCAATCATATACATTTACCATCTGAAAGGGATGTGAATATTAATGGGTACCTCAGAACAAAGGCAGAGTTGACACTTGTGAATTTCAAATTTCCTCATGATGATTAACATAAGGACAGTTAAGTAAATGTAAACGATTTAAAGTAATGGGTCAGGGCTTTCCTGGTGACGCAGTGGTTAAGAATCCGCCTGCCAATGAGACATGGATTCGATCCCTGGTCCTGGAAGGTCCCACATGCCGCAGAGCAACTAAGCCCGTGCGCCACAACTACTGAGCCTGCGCTCTAGAGCCCGCGAGCCACAACTACTGAGCCCACGTGCCACAACTACCAAAGCCCGCGCACCTAGAGCCCGTGCTCCGCAACAAGAGAAGCCACTGCAAGAGAAGCCCGCACACCGCAAGGAAGAGTAGCCCCTGCTTGCCACAACTAGAGAAAGCCTGCGACCAGGAACAAAGACCCAACGCAGCCAAAAATAAATTTTTTTAAAGTGTATAAAATGTTACTTTAAAAAAAAATAATGGGTCAGATGAGCTAGTGTATATGAAAGCTTTGAAACTTGAGGTGTTATACATACATGTGATATGAATATTGTCTAGGAAGGCTGTGTATATATTAGGATTTAAAGTATATTATAGGTTCCAGGTGTTTCAAACTGTGGCCATCACAGATGTTCATCAGATATCTAAATTGCAAGATATCTAAATTGCAAGAGTTCTTTATCTCATAATGAGCAGGTGAACAGGTGCTTGGAAAAGGGCATCTACCCATAAGGAATCTATTTAAAATATAATTTAAAAATACAAATTTGCTACTCACTGCTCATTAAACTAGAAACCAGTGTTTTGCCTGATGTCATTTTCACCAATTTGTGCTAAAATGAGGAAAAAATATAAAACATAATGAATGAGTTGTAAACTAAAATTATTTAATTGAATTTGTTTTAATATTCATGAATTGGAAATATAAAAACTTTGCAGTTCTGTGTCAGTCCCTTAAACTTGAAAGTTTACTTGTCTATTTTTTTTTTAATTTATTTTTGGCTGCGTTGGGTCTTCATTGCTGTGCGCGGGCTTTCTCTAGTTGCTGTGAGCAGGGGCTACTCTTCATTGCGGTGCACGGGCTTCTCACTGCGGTGGCTTCTCTTGTTGTGGAGCACGGGTTCTAGGCATGTGGGCTTCAGCAGTTGTGGCACGAGGGCTCAGTAGTTGTGGATCACGGGCTCTAGAGCTCAGGCTCAGTCAGTAGTTGTGGCGCACGGACTTAGTTGCCCTGCGGCTATGTGGGATCTTCCCGGACCAGGGCTCGAACTCGTGTCCCCTGCATTGGCAGGCGAATTCTTAACCACTGCGCCACCAGGGAAGCCCTTGAAAGTTTACTTGTCTTTGAAATCCTAAAATCTGTTGCTTGCTTCTTAGCTGTTTTACTTTTCTCTGTCCTCTCCTCTGATCTCTCCCTTACCTGCTTAAAAATTTCAACATCTTTTCATCATAACTTTAAAAGAATATTATAGCAAATATGATAGAGCAAGAAAGTATAGGAAGCAAAATTGTTTATAGAAAATATGGCTAACTAGCAATCCTAAGAGAATTAATTGATAGGGTATTTTTAGAACCATAGAGATTGTTAAATATATACAAACCAATTTTTTTTGACAAAACAAAGCAAAACAAGATAGTGCTCATAGAAGCTGCCAAGTCTTCAAGTACGAGATAGGCAATACGTTTTATGCCCTCTTGTTGACTCTGGGCCATTTTGTCACCCAGATCCATTCCATCAGCTGCTGTTCTTCACTTATTTAAGCCTGTGGACTCAACACCATCCAAGACACAGGGTGTAGGGAACAGTATTGTTGCATACCATTCCCCTCCATATCTGAGGCATATTTTCTCAGAAACCATGCTACTCTGTGGGCAGTCACCTCTCCATGACAGAGTCAACCTTTTACATTCTCCTCCAAAGCAATTTTAGCTGCTTGTAAGTACCATGTCTTAATCAGGAATATAGCAGCGGCGCGGGGGCAAACTATCCCTTAATTCTGGGGAAACTAGCAAATAGCAATGGCTGCCACTTCAAGGCACAGCCCGATCCAGTCTTAATATCCTTATGGCTTTCTTTGTACAGAGAAGATACCACGGGGCAATGTTTTCCTCTCACTTCATACATTAGTTAGGATCTAGGTGTGGTGGTATGTACAGAGAGACCCTATAGTTGTTTTAATAAGATAGAAGTTTCTCATATAAAAGTCTAGTCTGTTATGTAGACCCTGATCTAGGAAGTCACCTGAGACCCAAGTCACCTGAGACCCATGCTTTTCTGTTTTCCCATTCTGCTACCCTTAGGGTATTGTCCTGGTTCACGTGGGCAAAGCTGGTTCACCCTCATGTATATATTCCAGCCATGAGGAATGGAGAAAGGGAAAGGGGGTGGGGGCATGACCCCTGCGAGCGAAGTTGTTCACATCACTTCTGGTCACATGACATTGGCCAGATCTTGACCTTATGTCCACACCTATATGTGTGCTTGAGAAAGGCAGTCTTTATTCTGGGTCAACATGTATCTTATTAGAATTCAAGGGTTCTTTCTTGTAGAATGCTGAGGAAGGGTATTGTTGTATGAATAGCAATCTCTACCATCTGTCAGGCTAGATTTTATCACATGGCAGCCAAAATGATGGCCAGGACTCCCCAGACCCACATCCTACCAGCTGAGAAACCCCAAAAGGCAATATTTTCTGCTATCTCTTGTAGATAATTCCTGGGGGACCTAGGACTCTGAATAACCAAATTGAGTCACTTGTAATAGATGAAGTTGGGAACGCAGAAATGTTGAGGAAGATAGACAAGTAAGGAAATTACCTCAATGAGGATTATAATTCCTACTGTGGCAGACTCTTCAAAGACAGTACAGTTCCAAAGGTGGGAATGTTCAGGTTACAGAGTGTATTTTGTTTTGACCTGATCCTAGGATGTGAGGGGAAACTTGGGATGAGAACAAGCTGGCAAAGCTCTTAAGCATCACATCTTGAAGTCACTGTATGTCATGCCCAAGGAGTTGACTTTTTTTTGCATACAGTGTAAATTCGTTGAGAATTTTTAAGTAGGGGCTTGACGTGATTGAATGTTTTGTTGAGACTCCTCTCCGTGCAAAACGGAGGGGGCAAGACCAGTTAAAGGAAGTCAGATGTAGTCCAGACTACTGCAGCCCTCAATGGGGGCAGTTGTTGTGGGCTTGATGAAGAAGGGACAGTTATAAGAGGGGTTAAAGAGATTGAGCTGGACCTATTACTGTATGTTTAGAGATGAGGGAGCTGGGGAAGGAAGTATGAAAGGAGTATGAGAAAGGAAGGACGACAGGCTATTTCCTAAGTTTTCTGCTTCCATATCGTGTGAGAGTACAAGCCGAACTTCTATACCAAAGAGACCCTAAAATATAAGACAGAAACTGGTTTCTCTCCATTCAGTCCAGAAGTGAGCTGTTAAGTGTTGGCAGGGTGATTCTGGCCCAATGAGGTTCTTCATGAGCCCAGCTTCCCTCACTGTTTTCCGCCAGCTCCTAATGAGTTGTCTTCATCCTCATGAACAAAGCACACTCACCAGGATTATATCTGTGTTGCAGCCTGCAGGGTTGGGGAAAGAGAGGAAATGGAGAGCAAAAAATTCCTTTTTTAAGGACTTTTACACTACTTTTGCCATTTTTCCGCTGGGGAGAATTTAATCGTATCACCTCATCCAGCTGCATGTTTCGGAAATATTGTCATTAGATGCGTAGTATATGTTCAGCTAAAACTCAGGGTTTCTCTTACTAAACAGATTAATAAATGAATAGATTTTAATATAGATGTGCCCAGGCTTCCTGTATTCAAATGTAGACAATTCACAACAACATGCGAACTTTATCACTCTGATGGTCATTTCAGATCTCCCTAATCCTCCTTCTATAATAAATTCACAGCCAAAAGTTAAATTCCATATAATGCTGAATAATGATTTTTCACAAACAAATGCATCCCTGAGTGCCTTTAACACACACACACACACACACACACACACACACACATAAACACTTGTCATATCCTTGCCATTAAATTCTGTCTCAGTCCAAGTATTCCTAGAAATGACAGAAATTACGCCTCCAGAGTCAGGGTCCTCTCCCTAAGTGCCCAAGCTCTTTTCCAATCCTCTCTCCTCTGGGAACTCACCAGTGTAGCCCTCTTACTCATCTCCCACTCCAACGACTCTCCCACTATTATTAAAAAAGAGGAAAAAGAATGAGTTTGAGAATACAGGAGTCAGATCAGATTTGGAGACACCAGTGGATGCATGTGGTATCCCATGGCTAACCTCTGACCCCAGCTGCAACTAGGATGGACACCCTCAGGCCATGGTAATAGGCTACTTTACTTCGTTTTTCTGCCTCAGGGCTTCCTCTGAAGGATCCTGCAACCACAGGACAGGAGTTTGAGGGGATGTTCATGCCCCCAGGGTAGTCCTCATGTGGCAGAGGCTGGGAATTGGTAGATACATGCCTCAGAATCCCGACTTTAAGAAAGGGCCAATTCTGAAATGCATTCTGTGTAGATCATCAGAAGGTCCCCTGCTGAACTGAACCCCAGTCTCCCACAGCAGTGATCAACTCAGTAATACATCTTCCCTGTGTCACTTTCAGGGTATGGTCAACCATGTCACACCACAGAAATTTGATTTGGCAGTTAGAAGGTCATTGGTGGTATTTTGCAAAGAAGTTTCAATCTGAATCTTTGCCATTGGTGGTGTTTTGCAAAGAAGTTTCAATCTGAATCTTTGCCATTGGTGGTGTTTTGCAAAGAAGTTTCAATCTGAATCTTTGCTTGGAAGCAGAAGCCTGCCAAGAATGGATTAGAATGAGTGAGATGAAATTTAGCCACATGCCAAATATGGGTTTACCCTGCCTGTAGAGTGCACAGGCCGATTCAAGCCTCACAGCCTTTCTTGTAACATGACAACAAAAAAATTCATGTTTTTATAAAAACTATGTTGCCAAAATGTTGCATCTGAATCTAATTAAGCCTTTAGAACAAAATTCCAGTTTACAGGAAAGACAACAGCCAGAAGGATGAGTTAATATCACCACGAAGATGCAATCAGCCAAATCCAGTCTGTGGGACATCCAACAGGACAGCTGACAATGGCAACAGCAATTTATCTTCCCTCACATGGTGAGATGTAAGAAAGTGGAAATAGCAAGCATGGGCTATTCTTTGGAAGGGAATGAGTAGTACCTAGTCAGGAAGAGAATACCTAGGTTGTGTTTTAGTTGCTCTAAGTCTTAAACACTTTACTAGGCTCAGGCAAAAAGCCATTATAAAGAATAACGAAGGGCCTGGGCTTACAAGCTCAGAGGAAGGGAGGAGTTGGACCAAAGCACAGGTGGAACAGGTGCCAGGAACCTTCTTCCAAACTGGAGGAAGAAAGGGAGGCTTGTTATAAATGGAGATGAGTTTCTAAGAATGGCTTTAGACGTCAGGTAGCTTATACCTCTAAGCTTAATTTTATCTTTAAATTAGGATGCAAGGTTTTCTGCTGAAAGAAAGGGAGCAGCACGGGAAGAGGCTTGAGGAAAGCGTGAACTAACTGAGTGGTAAGTTTCAAGAGAGCGGGAGGGATGGGGCTATTTTTTCTCTCATAACACCAATCAAAGTGCCCTGAACAGAGCTGAAAAAAAAATTTATAGTACTAAATATATAGATACATTACTAAAATATAAAAAATAATCCTTACATGGCTTGAATTTCTGTATATTGTTCTTGATCAGTAGCTGATTCTTGATTTTTTGTCAACTGGAATCATAGAATATGAGCCCATCTTTCTTATTTAAACCCAAAGAACTTTAACTATACCAAGGGTCATACTGCTAGTTGTTAGTAAAGCCAGAATTAGAACTGGGTTTCCTGTCTCTTAAATCAGGGTACTTTCTAGTATACCCTCTTGCCTCCCAAGTAGTGACGAAGTTTATACCATTTTTCCATGTGTACACCATCCAAACAGAGGACTTTGAAAGGAAAATCACTGTTGTTCTGCTTGAGATGTCTTTGGTCCTTTAGTCTTGCTCTGATGCGCCTTAGGGCACTGAGTCTGGAATTTCTGCACACTTTACCAAGAACTCTGAATAAAGAGAGGCCCAGACCTAAAGCAAAGTCATCTTAGCACAATTGAGAAAGGAAATGAAAATTGGTTTTAATTCAAAATAAAACCCCAGAAAACCTCCAGTGATCAGATTAAAAGTTTTTAGATATTAAAAAATATGGTATTATTTTTAGTATTATGCTTGTATTTTAAATAGGATATTTAGTATTTATACTATTTATATTTTTACTTAGTGTTATATTTTGAACATTTCAGTTCAGATAGAGTAATCTCAATCAGAGCATTGAGTTAATTTAGTAAATATCAAATTCTTCTTATATTTAAATTCACAGTTATGATATTAAATATATCAAGGTAATAATAAGGTATACTTTCTCAAATACTACCTCTGTTCTGTGTACTCATGGAATACCAGTAGAATGAATGCTTGAGGAACGATAAAATAGTCTCCAAGTTTGAATCATTTTGAATGGTACTGTACTACTAATTTAAAGACAGGCTCTGTCATATTTTACTTCAAAATGCAATCTAAATTTATCAAAGGTACACATTTATTATCGTGAAGTTTTGTATTATAGCTGGAGTCAACCTCAAAGTTATATGCTATAATGCTTGAGATCTCTGAAATGTCAAGGATTCTTAATGTAGTCAGTTCCTGACCTACTAGGAACTCAGGTTCTTAATTTTTCCCATGTATATTTTATATACAATAGTATGTATATGTCGATCCCAATCTCCCATTTATCCCTCCCCCCCTTCCCCCTTGGTAACCATAAGATTGTTTTCTACATCTTTAACTCTACTTCTGTTTTGTAAATAAGTTCATTTGTACCATTTTTTTAGATTCTAAATATAAGCAATATCATGTGATATTTGTCCTTCTCTGCCTGACTTAATTCACTCAGTATGACAATCTCTAGGTACATCCGTGTTGCTACAAATGGTATTATTTAGTTCTTTTTTATGGATGAGTAATATTCCATTGTATATATGTACCACATCTTCTTTATCCCTTCCTCTGTCGATTGACATTTTTTTTAATTAATTACAAAATTTTTTAAAAATTTATTTCTGGCTGCGTTGGGTCTTTGCTGCTGCACTCGGGCTTTCTCTAATTGCAGCAAGTGGGGGCCACTCCTTGTTGTGGTGCGCGGGCTTCTCACTGCAGTAGCTTCTCTTGTTGTGGAGCATGGGCTCTTGGTGCGTGGGCTTCAGTAGTTGTGGCACACGAGCTCAGTAGTTGTGGCTCGCAGGCTCTAGAGCGCGGGATCAGCAGTTGTGGTGCACAGGCTTAGTTGCTCCGCAGCATGTGGGATATTCCCGGACCAGGGCTCAAACCCGTGTCCCCTGCATTGGCAGGCAGATTCTTAACCACTGCGCCTCCAGAGAAGCCCTCGATTGACATTTAGGTTGCTTCCATGTCCTAGTTATTGTAAATAGTGCTGCAATGAACAATGGGGTGCATGTATCCTTTCAAATTATGGTTTTCTCTGGGTGTATGCCCAGGAGTGGGATTGCTGGATCGTATGGTACCTGTATTTTTAGTTTTTTAAGGAACCTCCATACTGTTCTCCATAGTGGCTGTACCAATTTGCATTCTCACCAACAGTGCAAGAGGGTTCCCTTTTCTCCACACCCTCTCCAGCATTTATTGTTCATAGATTTTTTGATGATGACCATTCTGATTGGTGTGAGGTGATACCTCATTGTAGTTTTGATTTTCATTTCTTGAATAATTAGTGATGTTGAGCATCTTTTCATATGCTTCTTGGCCATCTGTATGTCTTCTTTGTAGAAATGTTTATTTAGATCTTCGGCACATTTTTTGAGTGGGTTGTTTGTTTTTTTGATATTGAGCTGCATGAGCTGTTTTGTATATTTTGGAGATTAATCCCTTGTTGGCTGCTTCATTTGCAAATATTTTCTCCCATTCTGAGGGTTGTCTTTTTATCTTGTCTATGGTTCCCTTTGCTGCACCAAAGCTTTTAAGTTTCATTAGGTCCCATTTCTTTATTTTTGTTTTTATTTTCATTACTCTATAAGGTGGGTCGAAAGAGACCTTGCTATTATTTATTTCAAAGAGTGTTCTGCCTATGTTTTCCTCTAAGAGTTTTATAGTGTCTGTTCCTAAATTTAGGACTTTAATCCATTTTGAGTTTATCTTTGTGTATGGTGTTAGGGAGTGTTCTAATTTCACTCTTTTACATGTAGTTGTCCAGTTTTCCCAGCACCACTTATTGAAGAGACTGTCTTTTCTCCATTGTATATCTTTGCCTCCTTTGTCATAGATTAGTTGACCATAGGTGCATGGGTTTATCTCTGGGCTTTCTATCTTGTTCCATTGATCTATGTTTCTGTTTTTGTGCCAGTACCATATTGTCTTGATTACTGTAGCTTTGTAGTATAGTCTGAAGTCAGGGAGTCTGATTCCTCCAGCTGCGTTTTTTTCCCTCAAGACTGCTTTGGCTATTTGGGGTCCTTTGTGTTTCCATATAAATTGTAAAATTTCCTGTTCTAGTTTTGTGAAAAATGCCATTGGTAATTTGATAGCGATTGCATTGAACCTGTAGATTGCTTTGGGTAGTGTAGTCATTTTCACAATATTGATTCTTCCAATCCAGCAGCATGGTATATCTCTCCATCTGTTTATGTTGTCTTTGATTTCTTTTATCAGTGTTTTCTTGTTTTTTTATCCTTTTTTTTTTTTTTTTTTTTTAACGGTACGTGGGCCTCTCACTGTTGTGGCCTCTCCCGTTGCAGAGTACAGGCTCCGGACGCGCAGGCTCAGCAGCCATGGCTCACGGGCCCAGCCGCTCTGCGGCATGTGGAACCTTCCCGGACCGGGGCATGAACCCATATCCCCTGCATCGGCAGGCGGACTCTCAACCACTGCACCACCAGGGAAGCCCTTTTTATCAGTGTTTTATAGTTTTCTGAGTACAGGTGTTTGCCTCCTTAGGTATGTTTATTCCTAGGTATTTTATTCTTTTTGTTGTGTTGGTAAATGGGAGTGTTTCCTTAATTTCTCTTTCTGATCTTTCATTGTTAGTGTATAGGAATACAAGAGATTTCTGTGCATTAATTTTGTATCCTGCAACCTTACCAAATTCATTGATTCGTTCTAGTAGTTTTCTGGTGTCATCTTTAGGATTTTCTACATATAGTATCATGTCATCAGCAAACAGTGACAATTTTACTTCTTTTCCAATTTGGATTCCTTTTATTTCTTTTGCTTCTCTGATTGCTGTGGCTAGGACTTCCAAAACTATGTTGAATAATAGTGGCTAGAGTGGACATCCTTGTCTTTTTCCTGATCTTAGAGGAAATGCTTTCATTTTTTCACCATTGAGAATGATGTTTGCTGTGGGTTTGTCGTGTATGGCTTTTATTATGTTGAGATAGGTTCCCTCTGTGCCCACTTTCTGGAGAGTTTTTATCATAGATGGGTGTTGAATTTTGTCAGAAGTTTTTTCTGCATATATTGAGATGATCATATGGTTTTTATTCTTTAATTTGTTAATATAGTGTATCACATTGATTGATTTGTGAATTGAAGAATCTTTGCATCCCTGGGATAAATCCCACTTGATCATGGTGTATGATCCTTTTAATGTGTTGTTGGATTCTCTTTGCTAGTATTTTGTTGAGGAGTTTTGTGTCTACGTTCATCGGCGATATTGGTCTATAAAATTTTCTTCTTTTCTGATATCTTTGTCTGGTTTTGGTATCAGGGTGACAGTGGCATTGTAGAAAGAGTTTGGGAGTCTTCCTCCCTCTGCAATTTTTTGGAAGAGTTTGAGAAGGATAGGTGTTAACTCTTCTCTTAATATTTGATAGAATTCACCTGTGAAGCCATCTAGTCCTGGACTTCTGTTTGTTGGAAGATTTTTAATTACAGTTTCAATTTCATTACCTATGATTGGTCTGTTTATGTTTTCTAATTCTTCCTGTTTCAACCTGAGAAAGTTGTACCTTTCCAAAAATTTGTCCATTTCTTCCAGGGTGTCCATTTTATTGGCATATAGTTGTTTTTCGTAGTGTCTTATGATCCTTTGTATTTCTTCAGTGTCAGTTGTAATCTCCTCTTTTTCATTTCTAATTTTATTGATTTGAGTCCTCTCCCTTTTTTTCTTGATGAGTCTGGCTAAAGGTTTATCAATTTTGTTTATCTTCTCAAAGAACCAACTTTTAGTTTTATTGATCTTTGCTATTGTTTTCTTTGTTTCTATTTCATTTATTTTTGCTCTGATCTTTATGATTTCTTTTCTTCTACTAACTTTGGGGGGTTTTTTTTGTTGTTGTTCTTCTTCTTCTTTCTCTAGTTGCTTCAGGTGTAAGGTTAGATTGTTTATTTGAGATTTTTCTTGTTTTTTGAGGTGAGCTTGAATTGCTTTGAACTTCCCTCTTAGAACTGCTTTTGCTAGGTCCCATAGGTTATGGATCATCATGTTTTCATTATCATTTGTTTCTAGGTATTTTTAAATTTCTTATTTGATTTCTTTCAGTGATCTCTTGGTTATTTAACAGCACAGTGTTTAGCTTCCATGTATTTGTGTTTTTACAGTTTTTTCCTGTAATTGATTTCTAATCTCATATCGTTGTGGTAGGAAAAGATGCTTGATACGATTTTAGTTTTCTTAAATTTTCCAAGGCTTGATTTGACCCAAGATGTGATCTATTCTGGAGAACATTCCGTGTGCACTTGAGAAGAAAGTGTATTCTTCCACTTTTGTGTGGAATGTCCTAAAAAGAGCAATTAAGTCTATCTGGTCTATTGTGTCATTTAAAGCTTGTGTTTCCTTATTTATTTTTTGTCTGGATGATCTGTCTATTGGTATAAGTGGGGTGTGAAAGTCCCCCACTATTACTGTGTTACTGTCAATTTCCCCTTTTATGGCTGTTAGCATTTGCCTTGGGTATTGAGGTGCTCCTATGTTGGGTGCATAAATATTCATAATTGTTATGTTTTATTCTTGGATTGATCCCTTGATCATTATGTAGTGTCCTTCCTTATCTCTTGTAACAGTCTTTATTTTAAAGTCTATTTTATCTGATATGAGTATTGCTACTCCAGCTTTCTTGTGATTTCCATTTGCATGGAATCTCTTTTTCCATCCCCTCACTTTCAGTCTGTATGTTTCCCTAGGTCTAAAGAGGGTTTACTGTAGACAGCATATATAAAGGACTTGTTTTTTTTTCCCAAGTAACTACTTTATTTATTAATTTATCTTTTATAAATTTATTTATTTCATTTATTTATTTTTGGCTGTGTTGGGTCTTTGTTACTGCACACGGCCTTTCTCTAGTTGCAGTGAGTGGGGGCTACTCTTCCTTGCGATGTGCGGGCTTCTCATTGTGGTGGCTTCTCTTGTTGTAGAGCACAGGTTCTAGGCACACGGGCTTCCATAGTTATGGCATGCAGACTCAGTAGTTGTGGTTTGTGGGCTCAGTAGTTGTGGCTCACGGGCTCTAGAGCGCAGGCTCAGTAGTTGTGGCGCACGGGCTGAATTGCTCCACGGCATGTGGCATCTTCCTGGACCAGGGCTCGAACCCATGTCCCCTGCATTGGCAGGTGGATTCTTAACCACTGTGCCACCAGGGAAGTCCCAAGGGCCTTGTTTTTTGTAGCCATTCAGCCAGTCTCTGTCTTTTGGTTGGAGCATTTAATCCATTTACATTCAAGGTGATTATTGAAATGTGTGTTCCTTTTACCATTTTCTTGTTTTGGGTTTGTTTTTGTGGGTCTTTTTCTTCTCTTGTGTTTCCCGTCTAGAGAAGTTCCTTCAGCATTTTTCGTAAAGCTGGTTTCATGGTGCTGAATTCTCTCATAGCTTTTGCTTGTCTGTAAAGCTTTTGATTTCTTCATTGAATATGAATGAGATCCTTGCTGGGTAGAGTAATCTTGGCTATAGGTTATTCCCTTTCATCACTTTAAATATGTCCTGCCACTCCCTTCTGGCCTGCAGAGTTTCTGCTGAAAAATCTGCTGTTAACCCATGGGGATTCCCTTGTATGTTATTTGTTGCTTTTTCCTTGCTGCTTTCAATATTTTTTCTTTGTATTTAATTTTTGATAGTTTGATTACTATGTGTCTCGATGTGTTTTCTCTTTGTGTTTATCCTGTATGGGACTCTGCGCTTCCTGGACTTGATTGACTATTTCCTTTCCCATGTTAGGGAAGTTTTTGACTATAATCTCTTCAAATGTTTTCTCAGACTCTTTTTTTCTCTTCTTCTGGGACCCCTATAATTCGAATGTTGGTATGTTTAATGTTGTCCCAGAGGTCTCTGAGACTGTCCTCAGTTCTTTTCATTCTTTTTTCTTTATTCTGCTCCCTGGCAGTTATTTCCACCATTTTATCTTCCAGCTCATTTATCCATTCTTCTTCCTCAGTTATTCTGCTGTTGATTCCTTCTAGAGTGTTTTTAATTTCAGTTATTGTGTTGTTCATCACTGTTTGGTTGCTCTTTAGTTCTTCTAGGTCCTTGTTAAACATTTCTTGTATTTTCTCAATCCATGCCTCCATTCTGTTTCCGAGATTTTGGATCATCTTTACTATCATTACTCTGAATTCTTTTTCAGAGAGGTTGCCTATTTCCTCTTCATTTATTTGGTCTTCTAGATTTTTACCTTGCTCCTTCATCTACAACATATTTTTTTGTCATTTCATTTTTTTCTTTTTTTTGATGGGTGGGTGTGTGTTCCTGTCTTACTGGTTATTTGGCCTGAGGCGTCCAGCACTGGAGTCTGCAGGCAGTTGGGTAGAGCTGGCTCTTGGTGCTGAGATAAGGACCTCCGGGGGACCTCACTCCAATTAATATTCCCTGGGGTCTGAGGTTCTCTGTTAGTCCAGCGGTTTGGACTCAGCACATCCACCACAGGAGCTCAGGCCTGACCTCCGGCCTGGGAACCAAGATCGTGCAAGCCACTTGGGGCAGCAAAAAAAAAAAGAAAGAAAGAAAGGAGCAGTACAATAACAAAGAAAAAGAAGCAAAACAAAATTAGAAAGATAAAAAATATATTAGGAAAAATAAAAATATAATTGAAACAGATGCAACAACGTAAAACAAAACCACAACAGAAAAAATAAAAAAGAAAAATAAATAAATAAATAAAAATAAAAACAAGAAATGGGGGAACAAGTCAAAAGGAGCAGAACAATAACATAGTCTAAAGAATAAAATAAAATTAGAGGGGGCTTCCCTGTTTGTGCAGTGGTTAAGAATCCACCTGCCAATGCAGGGGACATGGCTTCCAGCCCTGGTCTGGGAAGATCACATATGCCACAGAGTGACTAAGCCTATGCACCACAGCTACTGAGCTTGAGGTCTAGAGCCTGTGAGTCACAACTACTGAGCCTGCGTGCTGCAACTACTGAAGCCCATGTGCCCTGGAGCCCATGCTCTGCAACAAGAGAGACCACCGCAATGAGAGGCCCGCACACCGCAACAAGGAGTGGCCCCTGCTCACCAGAACTGGAGAGAGCCCATGCGCAGCAATGAAGAACCAACACAGCCAAAAATAAATAAATTAATTAAATATAATAAATAAATTTAAAAAAATAAATAAAATTAGGAAAATAAAATATATATTAGAAAAAATAAAAAAACAAATGAATCAACAGCAACAAGGTAAAATAGAACTCTGACCTAAAAGAAGAAGAAGAAAAAAAAAGGCCCTGGCTATGGGGGGGGTGAGCTTACGTGGGGGGTTTTAACGTAGGCAGGGGCGGACTTTAGGGTTGGGTGGACTTATGACCCCCACAGCTGGAAAAGGCCTTTGGGGAGGGACCTAGGCGGGGCAACATTCAATGTGGAGCGAGGCCTCTGCTTAGGACCTGCGTGGAAGTGGAGAGGCTTGGCACCTGCAAGGAAGGGGAGAGGCATGCCATTTCTCAATAAGGAGACAACCTGTCAAAATTATGCATAAATAAAACCAGAACTAGAGGATCTCAGTCATTTACAGCCATTTAATTTCTTCTGTCTTTTTTGTAAAAGCCAGAGGGAAGAGGCAAGTGACAAGCAGTTCACACACAAAGACATGGGTGTTCTCGGGACTCCTGCCAACTCTACAGGATCTAAAGTAGTCGTTTGACAACTCAGCAAGGAATGGGTTTCAGGCCCTGAGGAAACCGAGCACATCAGAGGAATGGGTTCCCTGCCTCCAGCTGGGGTCCCAGCTAATCCTGCAGTCTTCCCAAGCAGGCAGCTCTGCTTTGAGGGCAGCCAACTAATGCTTGACAAAAGCCAGCTGGAGGGACTTCCCTGGTGGTGCAGTGGTTAAGAATTTGCCTGCCAGGACTTCCCTGGTGGTGCAGTGGTTAAGAATCTGCCTGCCAATGCAAGGAACATGGGTTTGAGCCCTGGCCCGGGAAGATCCCATGTGTCACGGAGCAACTAAGCCCGTGTGCCACAACTACTGAACCATCTCTAGAGCCCATGAGCTACAACTACTGAGCCCACATGCCACAACTACTGAAGCCTGCATGCCTAGAACCCATGCTCTGCAACAAGAGAAGCCACCACAATGAGAAGCCCACGCACCACAATGAAGAGCAGCCCCCATCTGGTGCAACTAGAGAAAGCCTGCACGTAGCAATAAAGACCCAATGCAGCCAAAAATAAAAATTAATTAATTAATTTTTTAAAAAGCAAGAAAAAAAAGAATGAAGTTGGGCCCTTTCGTTACACCATATACAAAATGATTCTTGGAAGAAATACTATTTATAGGCATACCTCCGAGTTATCGTAGGTTCAGTTCCAGACCACCGCAATAAAGTGAATATCAAAATAAAACGAGTCACACGGATTAAAAAAAAAAAAAAAGAATCCACCTGCCAGCACCGGGGACATGGGTTTGATCCCTGGTCCGGGAAGATGCCACATGCTGCAGAGTGGCTGGTTCTGTGTGCCACAACTGAGCCTGCGCTCTAGAGCCCGCGAGCCACAACTCCTGAGCCTGCATGCTGCAACTACTGAAGCCCGCGCCCCTAGAGCCCGTGCTCGCAACAAGAAGAGCCACCGCAATGAGAAGCCCGCGCACCACACTGAAGAATAGCCAGCCCCCCACTTGCCTCAACCAGAGAGAAGCTCACGCAGCCCATGCACAGCAACAAAGACCTAACACAGACATAAATAAATAAATAAATAAATTTATTTTTAGAAAAACAAACATTAGGAAAAAAAAAAACAATGGGGGGCCTCCAGAGTGTGGAGTTACGGAGTTTGGAGGTAAGGCCCTGGGTGAGTGTGTGTGGGTGGGGCTTAGGCCCAGTACCTTGGAGGGGGTCTCGGGGTTTCCAAGTGTAGATGTGGGGCCCTGGGGCGGGGGAGTGTAGGGGCAGGGCTTGGTCTCTGTGCGGCAGGAGGGAGGCTCCGAGGGCAGAGAATTAGGCCTATGAGCCCAACAGGCTCTCAGGTGCCTAAGTGGACAGGGAAAGCGCTGGCCCTGTTCCCTTCCATTCCTTTGCTCCCCTCTCCCACCATCTCCCCCAGGGTCTCCCCTGTCGTCGCTGGACCCCTAACCGTGGGTGGGTCCTGCTGGCTGTAAGAACTCCTTCCCACCCCCAGCCACCCCTCACGCGTGCCGGTCCTGGAGGTCTGGCCTTTATTTTTGCTCCCCCTTCCCTCCCTCCCACTCCCTCATGACCTGCACGAATGGAGGGGGCCCTGGTGAGCAGAGCATCAGGCCCAGGATCTCAGCAGGCTCCTGGGGGGCCCAAGTGGGCAGGGGAAACGCTGGCCACGCTCCCTTTTGATCCTCTGCCCTCCCCGTGGTTCCCCAATTTCCCCCTCTGGGCATGGGATCTCTTCCTTTCCCCCAGCCTCCCCTCAGGGGCGCCGGTCCCGTCTTGCCTCCACTTCTCCTCCCGCTTCACTCCCCGAGACGCCGCACATCCTACCCAGTCACTGGCGGTTCCTTCTGTCCCCTTAGGTGTCCGTGGTCCCCCACCGGTGCCTGGTAGGTGCCCCAGTGCAGACACGTGAATTCTGCGTCCTCCTAGTCTGCCATCTTGACTCCACCCCCTCGAAAAAAAGCAAGTCACACGAATTAAAAAAAAAAAAAAAATCTGCCTGCCAGTGCAGGGGACATGTTCTGGCCTGCAGAGTTTCTGTTGAAAAATCAGCTGATAACCTTATGGGGATTCCCTTCTTTGTTATTTGTGGCTTTTCCCTTGCTGCTTTTAATATTTTTTCTTTGTATTTAATTTTTGTTAGTTTGATTATCATGTGTTTTGGTCTGTTTCTCCTTGGGTTTATCCTGTATGGGACTCTCTGTGCTTCCTGGACTTGGGTGGCTATTTCCTTTCCCATGTTAGGGAAGTTTTTGACTATAATCTCTTCAAATGTTTTCTCAGACTCTTTTTTTTTCTCTTCTTCCTCTGGGACCCCTATAATTTGAATGTTGGTGCATTTAATGTTGTCCCAGTGGAGACTGTCCTCAATTCTTTTCATTCTTTTTTCTTTATTCTGCTCCCTGTTAGTTATTTCCACCATTCTATCTTCCAGCTCACTTATTCATTCGTCTGCTTCAGTTATTCTGCTATTGATTCCTTCTAGTGTATTTTTCATTTCAATTGTTGTGTTGTTCATCACTGTTTGTTTGTTCTTCAGTTCTTCTAGGTCCTTGTTAAACATTTCTTGTATTTTCTCAATCCATGTCTCCATTCTATTTCAGAGATTTTGGATCATCTTTACTATCATTACTCTGAATTCTTTTTCAGGTAGTTTGCCTATTTCCTCTTCATTTATTTGGTCTTGTAGGTTTTTACCTCGCTCCTTTGTCTGTAACTTATTTTTTGTTGCCTCATTTTTTTTTTTTTTTTGAGGGGTGGGGCTGTGTTCCTGTCTTACTGGTTATTTGGCCTGAGGTGTCCAGCACTGGAGTTTGCATGCAGGTGGGTAGAGCTGGGTCTTGGAGCCGAGATAAGGACCTCTGGGGGACCTTACTCCAATTAATATTCTTGGGTCTGAGGTTCTCTGTTAGTCCAGTGGTTTGGACTCAGTGCTCCCACCACAGGAGCTCAGGACTGACCCCCAGCCTGGAAACAAAGATTCTGCAAGCTGCATGGCACAGAGCAGAACAATAACAAAGAATAAAAAATACAATAAAATTAGAAAAGTAAAAAATACACTTAAAGAGTTAAAATGTAAATGAAACAACAACAACAAGACAAAACAGAACCACTACAGCAAAAAAAAAGGGCGGGCGGGGGCTGGGCCGGAAAAGATCTTGGCTTAGGCAGGGGCAGGGCTTAGGTAGAGCGGGGCCTGAAGGGGCCTCGGAGGGTGGAGGTTCAGGCCCGTGGGACCCCAGCAGGCTCCCTGGGGCCTGAATGTGTGGGGGAAATACTGGCTGCATTCCCTGCTAATGCTCCAATCCCCCAGAGGTCTCTCCCTATCCCCGCTGATTCCCTCGCCATGAATGGGCCCCTCCGAGTGTGGGAACCCCTCCTCTCCTCCAGCCACCCCTCAGGGTCACCAGTCCCCGGCCACCTCCACTTGTCCTCCCCTCTCCCTCCCCCACCATGTCCTACCCGGTTGCACGGGGGTTCCTCCCATCCCCATAGGTGTCCAAGGTCCCCCACCAGTGCCTGGTAGGTGCCTTATCTGTGAGGAGACGTGTACTCTGCATCCTTCTATTCCACTATCTTGACTCTGCCCCCCTGTATTTTCTTTTCTTTTTTTTTTCTTTGCCTTGCGGCAGGCAGGATCTTAATTCCCCAACCAGGGATCAAACCCATGCCCCCTGTAGTGGAAGCCTGGAATATTAACCACTGGACCACCAGGGAAGTTCCAACAATACTGTATTTTAAACTTCAGAGTTGCTAAGAGACTCAATCTTAATTGTTATTACCACAAAAAAGAAATGATAATTATGGGATATGATAGGAGTGTTAGCTAACACTACAGTGGTAATCATATAGCACTATGTAAATATATCAACTATTTGTATACCTTAAACTTACACAATGTTATATTTCAATTATATCTTAAAACATAATAATAAAATGCTTCGTTGGAGGAAATAGTGATATTATGTTATATATGCAAGAGTAACAGTGGGGGCCAGAATAGGACAAAGTTCATCCTGTTTTTAATGTTCCACATTCTATTTTTTTTTGTCCAAAATGGACACTCATTTGATAATGTCATTTAGAAGAGCTATCACAGAGCATTCCATAGACTCTTTGTAGAGACGTGTTTTGGGCTAAAAGTACTAAATTTGGTCAGCGCTGGGAGCAGGCATTCTTGAAGGCCAATATTTGTTTTTATTTTCATTGTGACCTTTCTATACCTGAAAGGTATAGAATACATTTTAGAAAGAATAGTAAATTAAATAAGATCTGTGGAGTCCAAGCTTCCATGGATGTCACTGACCCACAGATTTTTGTTTTTGAAGGATGCATCTTAGTTCCCTGACCAGGGATCGAACCCACAGCCTCAGCAGTGAAAGCACAGAGTCCTAACCACTGGACCACCAGGGAATTCCCTACCCGTAGCCTTTTATAACTGAGGTAACTGTTAGTGTCTTTTTGATGAACACATAATATCTCTAAAACAAGAATTCCTCTAAATATGTCATTCCTCTAAATTCTTCTAAGTATGTATATTCCTCAAATCTTATAGTAGATACAACATTTTAAAAAATCAACATAGGTTGTATCCATTTTGCCTTGAATGTAAGTCTGACAAAATTATGTTAAATTCTTTGGAATAGCATACTGGAGACATGTTTTATGAGCAGTACCTTGAAAGTTTTTTCAGAATAGATAAGATTTTGAACACCAGAATCCCAGATTTTTATTTATAGTAATATGAAGGATAAGGATTATGCTGTATTCAGTTTTAACTAAGTTCCAGCACATCCAGAGAACCTCGATGAATCTTTGTCTTGTTCAGCTTATCCTAGGATTATTCATATCTATAATTTTTGAAACACCAAATGAGACTACAATTTGATTTTTTAAAAATACCAGAAATACCGTGTGCCATATTCTTTTTTTGCTTTAATTTTTTTTAATTTTGAGATAATTGTACATTCATATGAAGTTGTAAGTAATAATAGAGATCTCATAAACTTTTCACCTAGTGTCCCTCAGTGGTAACATCTTGTTTAGTTCTGGTCACAGCCAAGAAATTAACATTGTTACAAACCAGTTACATTCATATATTACCACTGTAAGCAGAAGGGCAGGGGATCCCTGGAGAAAGAGAACCAGGCATGGCTTTTTTCACAGAAGAGAGGTTATGTTTGGCTTAAACCATCTTGTGATCTAAGCCTGGCCACAATGTTTGCCCTTGAACAGGTCTCAGTAATTAATGGTCTTAAGGGGACAAAGGATGCAGAAACAAATGACTGTTATTAGGCAAGAGAAGTAACAATAGCAAAGATAATATATCTGTTGTGAAGACTCCCAGTTCTGTTTCAATGGTAAAGATTAGCCTGGGGGGCTACCCTGGTGGCGCAGTGGTTAAGGATCCGCCTGCCAATGCAGGGGACACAGGTTCAAGCCCTGGTCCAGGAAGATCCCATATGCCCCAGAGCAACTAAGCCTGTGCGCCACAACTACTGAGCCTGTGCTCTAGAGCCCACGAGCCACGACTACTGAAGCCCGCGCACCTAGAGCCCGTGCTCCGCAATGAGAGAAGCCACCACAATGAGAAGCCTGCGCACCGCAATGAAGAGTAGCCCCTGCTTGCTGCAACTAGAGAAAACCCACGCGCAGCAACAAAGATCCAACTCAGCCAAAAATAAATGAATAAAGTTAATTAAAAAAAAAAAAAGACTAGCCTGAAGCGCTCAACCACCAGATCAAGTGGAACCTAAGGGATAATGATGTTGACCTTTTCTGAACCTCAACTAAATTTCAATCAAGTAAACTTGTTGACTGCCCAAGTCCCTTCATGAATATGCATGTACCCCTAGCTTAAAAATTCCCTAATTTTGGGACTTCTCTGGTGGCACCATGGTTAAGAATCCACCTGCCAATGCAGGGGACATGGGTTCAAGCCCTGGTGCAGGAAGATCCCATGTGCCGTGGAGCAGCTAATCCCATGGGCCACAACTACTGAGCCTGTGCTGTAGAGCCCACAAGCCACAACTATTGAGCCCACGCACCGCAACTACTGAAGCCCGCGCACCTAGAGCCTGTGCTCCACAACAAGAGAAGCCACCACAGTGAGAAGCCTGCACACTGCAACACAGAGTAGTCCCTGCTTGCTGCAACTAAAGAAGGCCTGCATGCAGCAACAAAGACCCAACGCAGCCAAAAATAAATAAATAAATTTATTTTTAAAAAATTCCCCAATTTTGCTGTTCAGGGAGACACCGCTTTGGGAAGGATCCCCGGAATTCTCCTTCCTTGCTGCAAGTGATAATAAATCCTTCCTTCTGATGCCAAAAACTCAGCCTCTGTGCCTGGGTGCCAAATTGAATCTCAGAGTTTTGGGTGAAGTAGAAAAGAAGAGCTTTATTGATTTGCCAAGCAAAGGGGGACACAGCAGACTTGTGCCCTCAAAACTGTGTGTCCCAACCCGGGGGCATTTAGTGAGGAGTTTTATAGCAATGGTTCAAGGTTGGGGGTGTGGGTGGCTGATAAGGATCAGAGTGTATACAGGGCCTGCATTCCTTTAATCTGGCCTCAGGTGGTCTCCTGATGAGTTTCTGTGATTCTCAAGGTTAACAAGCTGTGATCTTCTCTCTGGAATGAAGACTGCTTCATCAAGTATAGTAGTTGACATCTTCCATTTGCTCCGGGTTTTAGTTCTGCAGAAGAGCTCAAAGATATTGTT
This sequence comes from Phocoena phocoena, assembly GCF_963924675.1. NCBI lineage: Eukaryota > Metazoa > Chordata > Mammalia > Artiodactyla > Phocoenidae > Phocoena > Phocoena phocoena. Next base: position 25,182,103 of record NC_089236.1, read on the forward strand.
ATATGTATCCCTTGGGGCAGAACCAGGATCCTGTCCCAAGACTGCACTATTCTTGCTTGAATGCTCCTCCCTTTTCTCTGTATCCCCTCCCTTCCCTGATTAGCAACTATTTGAATCTGCCCTTTGGAGATCAGGGAAGGTCGCGGAAGCTGAAGCCTATTCCCTACAAACAAGAAATGGGGACACAGAAAGGCTCCTGGACCCAGGAGCCCCACAAGGTCCTGCTTGGTTTCATTTCTCCTTATCTTTGGCTTGGTTGTGTCTTTTGGCTTGACAAACAGCAAGAGTTGAACCCAGTTTTCAGGTAGCACCACTTTTATATGCATACATTTGTGTCTGTATATTTAATTCCATGAAATTAGAGCACCAGTACAATTGAAGTATAAAACAGTTTTATCACAAATATCCCTTGTGCTGTGCTTTTATAACCACAGCCTTTTCCCTCCTCACTTCCCTAACCTTTTCCACCCAGAGTCTGTAATCCATCTCTGTAATTTTTTTTAACTTAAAGAATGTTAGATAAATGGTATCATATAGTATGTAAACTTTTGAGGTCATTTTTTTTTTCAATCAGCATAATTCTCTTGAGATTTATGCAAGTTATCTTGTGTATCCGTGATTCACTTCAGGGTGTAGACATTCCAGATGGTTCAGTAACAACCCCCTCCCCACCCAAAAATCTGCTTCTCCATAAAAGCAATGAGAACACTAGCAAAAACTCTCAAAATAAACTTATTAGAACTCTGGAAATCAAAGGCTTGAAACATTCCAAGAAGTGTTTATTCAAGAAAAACAACTGAATATTGGTAAGAACAGTAAGCCTTGTGATGTTTTACCATGCCCTCAACCCATCCCCCTGTTGGCTGAAGAAAAATGCACAACCTCAAAGTTATGAGTTAAGTTTTATTTGGGAATCTTACTGAGGACTCTAGCCTGGGAGGCAGTGTCTCAGAGAGCTCTGAGGAACTGCTCCAAAGAGGTAAGGGAGGAGCCAGGATATATAGGAGGTTTTCTTGCTGGAAAAAAACATGTAGTTGAACATGAAAAGATTACTGCTAGTCAGAAAAAACATATCTCAAGTTAATGATTTTAGCGTTTTTCTCTGTATGGGAAGATGCAAGAGTCTGGGTTCATTGAAATTATTCCTTAGATATACATCTTAACTATCTAGGGCCAGCATCCAAAGCACAGATTGTTTCCTGATTTTCTCTATCCTGAATTCCTGTCAGGGCACACTGTCAGTGGGCGACTGCAGTAGCTAATGGCCTGATCCTTGTAGAATTGGAACAGCAGGCAGCATTCTTTCTTTCATAAATTCAACCAAGGTTTGGGAGGAATTTGACTACAAATTTATCCCACAGCGCTAGGAAGCCTCATTCCTAGATCAGATGAGGATTTCATTGATAGGCCACTCAATGTGCTATTTTTGGATTAGGCCCTATTGATAACCTAAAATTGTCTGGATCATCTATCTTACCATTCTATTACGATCCCGGAAATGGTTTCCCTTGTTGTTTCTTCCGTATCTAAAGTTGCACTATTACAATTATTCTGTATACTTAAATATGTGATCAGTTGCCTCAAAACGTTTAGCCATCATTAATTTTGTCAGGGGCCTGCTTATACATTGGGTAATGCAAGAGGCGACAATCTTATAAAACAGGATATAAGTAAGTAATATAGCTAGTAACAGTAATAAAGTCATAAGTAGGGATTTACGCCATGAGCTTCATGAACTAAACCAGCTCCCTAAAAGGTCACCAAGACTAGGAATAGGATCACTTAAGGCAGAAATACGATTTTTCATGTGGGTCATTAAATGTGTTGTATTAGAGGATTCATCTGTATGGAAATGCAGCATTCGATTTGAATCATAGAACAGGTGCCTCCTTGAGATGTTATAAGGAAATTGAGAGTCATGCAGTTTTGTAATACCACTTTTCTCATCATAGCAAACTCAGAATTCAGTAGGCTAAGAGCCTGATTACTGTCATTTAAGGGCTTTTGGGTGAATTCTGTTAAGGCTTCAATGTAGACCATTGCATCTCCCAATCCTACTGAAGGGACAAAAATAGCTGCTAAATGGTCATATCAGTGGAATACAGGTCTCTTGGTCCATCAGGCTCATATTAATGGTAAATTTGCTGGAGTCATATCTAAATTGGCACACAAGTGACCTTGAGCCCAAGGGAATCCTGGGGGTACCCCTTCCTTTCTATCCTGGTGGAAGTCAGAGCCAAAGATTGGTCCTGCAAAACCATTGAGTTCCATTAGGTGCTACCCAGTATATTCCTAGTCACCTGACCCAATTTGTTCCATACCAATTACTATCTTTAAGGAAAATGATATATTGGCATTTTCTTTTTTATTTTTTTCTGATAAGAGATTTATATCTAGAATTTTTTAATTAAAGTTTTTTTTTGAATTTTATTTTTTATGCAGCAGTTTCTTATTAGTTATCCATTTTATACATATTAGTGTATATATGTCAATCCCAATCTCCCAATTCATCCCACCACCACCACCCGCTCCCCACCACTTTCCCCCCTTGGTGTCCATACGTTTGTTCTCTACATCTGTGTCTCAACTTCTGCCCTGCAAACTGGTTCATCTGTACCATTTTTCTAGTTTCCACATATATGCGTTAATATATGATATTTGTTTTTCTCTTTCTGACTTACTTCACTCTGTATGACAGTCTCTAGATCCATCCACGTCTCTACAAGTGACCCAGTTTCGTTCCTTTTTATGGCTGAGTAATATTCCATTCTATATATGTACCACATCTTCTTTATCCATTCGTCTGTTGATGGGCATTTAGGTTGCTTCTATGACCTGGCTATTGTAAATAGTGCTGCAATGAACATTGGGGTGCATGTGTCTTTTTGAATTATGGTTTTCTCTGGGTATATGCCCAGTAGTGGGATTGCTGAGGCATATGGTAATTCTATTTTTAGTTTTTTAAAGAACCTCCATACTGTTCTCCATAGTGGCTGTATCAATTTACATTCCAACCAACAGTGCAAGAGGGTTCCCTTTTCTCCACACGCTCTCCAGCATTTGTTGTTTGTAGATTTTCTGATGATGCCCATTCTAACTGGTGTGACGTGATACCTCATTGTAGTTTTGATTTGCATTTCTCTAATAATTAGTGATGTTGATCAGCTTTTCATGTGCTTCTTGGCCATCTGTATGTCTTCTTTGGAGAAATGTCTATTTAGGTCTTCTACCCATTTTTAGATTGGGTTGGTTGTTTTATAAAATTGAGTTGCATGAGCTGTTTATATATTTTGGATATTAATCCTTTGTCTGTTGATTTATTTGCAAATATTTTCTCCCATTCTGAGGGTTGGCTTTTTGTCTTGTTTGTAGTTTCCTTTGCTTTGCAAAAGCTTTTAAGTTTCATTAGGTCCCATTTGTTTACTTTTGTTTTTATTTCCATTACTCTAGGAGGTGGATCAAAAAAAGATCTTGATGTGATCTATGTTAAAGAGTGTTCTGCCTATGTTTTCCTCTAAGTTTTATAGTGTCCGGTCTTACATTTACGTCTCTAATCCATTTTGAGTTTATTTTTGTGTATGGTGTTAGGGAGTCTTCTAATTTCATTATTTTACATGTAGCTGTCCAGTTTTCCCAGCACCGCTTATTGAAGAGACTGTCTTTTCTCCATTGCATATCCTTGCCTCCTTTGTCATACATTAGTTGATCATAGGTGCGTGGGTTTATCTCTGGGCTTTCTATCCTGTTCCACTGATCTATATTTCTGTTTTTGTGCCAGTACCATATTGTCTTGATTACTGTAGCTTTGTAGTATAGTCTGAAGTCAGGGAGTCTCATTGCTCCAGCTCCGTTTTTTCCCATCAAGACTGCTTTGGCTATTCAGGGTCTTTTGTGTCTCCACACAAATTTTAAGATTTTTTGTTCTAGTTCTATAAAAAATTCCATTGGTAATTTGATAGGGATTGCATTGAATCCATAGATTGCTTTGGGTAGTATAGTCATATTCACAATATTGATTCCTCCAATCCAAGAACATGGTATATCTCTCCATCTGTTGGTATCATCTTTAATTTCTTTCATCAGTGTCATAGTTTTCTGCATACGGGTCTTTTACCTCCTTAGGTAGGTTTATTCCTAGGTATTTTATTCTGTTTGTTGCAATGGTAAATGGGAGTATTTCCTTAATTTCTCTTTCAGATTTTTCATCATTAGTGTATAGGAATGCAAGAGTTTTCTGTGCATTAATTTTGTGTCCTGAAACTTTCCCAAATTCATTGATTAGCTCTAGCAGTTCTCTATTGGTATCTTTAGGATTCTCTATGTATAGTATCATGTCATCTGCAAACAGTGACAGTTTTACTTCTTTTCCAATTTGTATTCTTTTTATTTCTTTTTCTTCTCTGATTGCCATGAATAGGGCTTCCAAAACTATGTTGAGTAATAATGGCGAGAGTGGACATGCTTGTCTTTTTCCTGATCTTAGAGGAAATGATTTCAGTTTTTCACCATTGAGAATGATGTTTGCTGTGGGTTTGTCATATATGGCCTTTATTATGTTGAGGTAGGTTCCCTCTATGCCCACTTTCTGGAGAGTTTCTTTTTTATCTTAAATGGGTATTGAATTTTGTCAAAAGCTTTTTCTGCATCTATTGAGATGATCGTATGGTTTTTATGCAATTTGTTAATATGGTTTATCACATTGATTGATTTGAGTATACTGAACAATCCTTGCATCCCTGGGATAAATCCCACTTGATCATGGTGTATGATCCTTTTAATGTATTGTTGGATTCTGTTTCCTAGTATTTTTGTTGAGGAATTTTGCATCTATATTCATCAGTGATATTGGTCTGTAATTTTCTTTTTTTGCAGCATCTTTGACTGGTTTTGGTATCAGAGTGATGGTGGCCTCATAGAATGAGTTTGGGAGTGTTCCTTCCTCTGCAATTTTTTGGAAGAGTTTGAGAAGGATGAGTGTTAGCTCTTCTCTAAATGTTTGATAGAATTCACCTGTGAAGCCATCTGGTCCTGGACTTTTGTTTGTTGGAAGATTTTTAATCACAGTTTCAATTTCATTACTTGTGATTGGTCTGCTCATATTTTCTGTTTCTTCCTGGTTCAGTCTTGGAAGGTTATAACTTTCTAAGAATTTGTCCATTTCTTCCAGGTTGTCCCTTTTATTGGCATAGGGTTGCTTGTAGTAGTCTCTTAGAATGCTTTGTATTTCTGCGGTGTCTGTTGTAACTTCTCCTTTTTCATTTCTAATTTTATTGATTTGAGTCCTCTCCCTCTTTTTCTTGTTGAGTCTGGCTAATGGTTTATCAATTTTGTTTATCTTCTCAAAGAATGAGATTTTAGTTTTATTTATCTTTGCCATTGCTTTCTTTGTTTCTATTTCAGTTATTTTTGCTCTGATCTTCATGATTTCTTTCCCTCTACTAACTTTGTGTTTTGTTTGTTCTTCTTTCTCTAGTTCCCTTACGTGTAAGGTTAAATTGTTTATTTGAGATTTTTCTTGTTCCTTGAGGTAGGATTGTATTGCTATAAACTTCCCTCTTAGAACTGCTTTTACTGCATCCCATAGGTTTTGGATTGTCGTGTTTTCATTGTAACTTGTCTCTAGGTATTTTTTGATTTCCTCTTTGATTTCTGCAGTGATCTCTTGGTTATTTAGTAATGTATTGTTTAGCCTCCATGTGTTTGTGTTTTTTATGTTTTTTTTCCTTGTAATTGATTTCTAATTTCATAGCATTGTGGTCAGAAAAAATGCTTGATCTGATTTCAATTTTCTTCAATTTACTGAGGCTTGATTTGTGACCCAAGATGTGATCTATCCTGGAGAATGTTCCGTGCGCACTTGAGAAGAAAGTGTAGTCTGCTGTTTTTGGATGGAATGTCCTATAAATATCAGTTAAATCTATCTGGTCTATTGTGTCATTTAAAGCTTCTGTTTCCTTATTTATTTTAATTTTGGATGATCTGTCCATTGTTGTAAGTGAGATGTTAAAGTCCCCCACTATTATTGTGTTACTGTCAATTTCCTCTTTTATAGCTGTTAGCAGTTGCCTTATGTATTGAGGTGCTCCTATGTTGGGTGCATATATATTTGTAATCGTTATATCTTCTTCTTGGGTTGATCCCTTCATCATTATGTAGTGTCCTTCCTTGTCTCTTGTAACATTCTTTATTTTAAAGTCTACTTTATCTGATATGAGGATTTCTAATCCAGCTTTCTTTTGGTTTCCATTTGCATGGAATATCTTTTTCCATCCCCTCACTTTCAGTCTGTATGTGTCCCTAGGTTTGAAGTGGGTCTCTTGTAGACAGCATATATGTGGGTCTTACTTTTGTATCCATTCAGAGAACCTGTGTCTTTTGGTTGGAGCATTTAATCCATTCATGTGTAAGGTAATTATTGATATGTATATTCCTATTACCATTTTCTTAGTTTTTATAGATTTGTATTTGTAGGTCCTTTTCTTCTCTTGTGTTTCCCACTTAGAGAAATTCCTTTAGCATTTGTGGTAGAGCTGGTTTGGTGGTCCTGAATTCTCTTAGCTTTTGCTTGTCTGTAAAGCTTTTGATTTCTCCGTCGAATCTGAGTGAGATCCTTGCCGGTTAGCATAATCTTGGTTGTGCGTTCTTCCCTTTCATCACTTTAAATATATCATGCCACTGCCTTCTGGCTTGTAGAGTTTCTGCTGAGAAATCAGCTGTTAACCTTATGGGAGTTTCCTTGTATGTTATTTGTCATTTTTCCCTTGTTGCTTTCAATAATTTTTCTTTATTTTTAATTTTTGTCAATTTGATTACTATGTGTCTCAGTGTGTTTCTCCTTGGGTTTATCCTGCCTGGGCTCTCTGAACTTCCTGGACTTGGGTGGCTATTTCCTTTCCCATGTTAGGGAAGTTTTTGACTATAATCTCTTCAAATATTTTCTCAGGTCCTTTCTCTCTCCTTCCTCCTTCTGGGACGCCTGTAATGCGAATGTTGTTGCGTTTAATGTTGTCCCCGAGGTCTCTTAGTCTGTCTTCATTTCTTTTCATTCTTTTTTCTTTATTCTGTTCCATGGCAGTGAATTCCACCATTCTGTCTTCCAGGTCATTTATCCATTCTTCTGCCTCAGTTATTCTGCTATTGATTCCTTCTAGTGTATTTTTCATTTCAGTAATTGTATTGTTCATCTCTGTTTGTTTGTTCTTTAATTCTTCTAGGTGTTTGTTCTTTAATTCTTCTAGGTCTTTGCCTCCATTCTTTTTCTGAGGTCCTGGATCATCTTCTCTATCTTTATTCTGAATTCTTTTTCTGGAAGGTTTCCTATCTCCACTTCATTTAGTTGTTTTTCTGGGGTTTTATCTTGTTCCTTTATCTGGTACATAGCCCTCTGCCTTTTCATCTTGTCTATCGTTCTGTGAGTGTGGTTTTTGTTCCACAGGCTGCAGGATTGTAGTTCTTCTTGCTTCTGCTGTTTGCTCTCTGGTGGATGAGGCAAGTTTCCTAATGGGAGAGGCTGGTGGTGTGTAGAGCTGGGAAGAGCTCAGTAAAACTTTAATCTGCTTGTCTGCTGATGGGTGGAGCTGGGTTCCCTCTCTGTTGGTTGTTTGACCTGAGGTGACCCAACACTGGAGCCTATGTGGCTCTTTGGTGGGGCTAATGGTGGACTCTGGGCGGGCTCACGCCAAGGAGTACTTCCCAGAACTTCTGCTGCCAGTTTCCTTGTCCCTTGGTGAGCCATAGCCACCTCCTGCCTCTTCAGGAGACCCTCCAGCGCTAGCAGGCAGGTCTGGTTCAGTCTCTTATGGGGTCTCTGCTCCTTCCTCTGGGTCCTGATGCACACACTACTTTGTGTGTGCCCTCCAAGAGTGGAGTCTCTGTTTCCCCCAGTCCTGTCAAAATCCTGCAATCAAAGTCTGATTCTCCAGGAATTCCTCCTCCCGTTGCTGGACCTCCAGGTTGGGAAGCCTGACGTGGGGCTCTGAACCTTCACTCCAGTGGGTGGACTTCTGTGGTCTAAGTGTTCTCCAGTCTGTCTGTGAGTCACCCACCCAGCAGTTATGGGATTTGATTTTATTGTGGATGTGCCCCTCCTACCATCTCATTGAGACTTCTCCTTTGTCTTTGGATGTGGGGTGTCTTTTTTGGTGAGTTCCAGTGTCTTCCTGTCAATGATTGTTCAGCAGTTAGTTGTGATTCTGGTGCTCTCGCAAGAGGGAGTGAACGTACGTCATTCTACTCTGCCATCTTCAACTGATCTGACATATTGGCATTTTCATAAGGCACCCAGCCGAATTTTCTAGTCTTTATTAGGCTGATTATCTTTAGTGTGATTAAGTTGTTCCCAACACAGGAGGCCCTTAAACTTAAATGACCACAATCTGGTGTTAGCCATATAAATCCATTCCATAACTGAGGGATGGTCCCTACTAATAATTGATAAGTTATATTTTTTAACTGAAATTTAGCTCACTGTTCTGATTGAGCTTGAGCAACTTTAAAGGAAAATTATTTATGGCCAGGGTCATAGCAAGTATGATTGACTGGCCAAGTGAGGGGTCCCATCTAGTAATGGCAACAGTGGCCCAGACATAGCTATAACTTCTTTCTTCTAAAATAAATTTTCTAAGGGCCATCCAATCAGAACCTTGGAGAGGAGAAACCCACCAAAGTAAACCAGAAGTATTGGACATAGTTAATTGACAAGAAACCCATCAATTGGATTGATTTCTAAAATTTGCATAGGACTGTGCCCATGACAGAACAACCTTTGATTTATGCTCAGAAGTCCAAGAAATTAAGAAAACATTATAAATAATCAAACAAATCACGTCTGGCATCTTGGGATAGCTGTCAACTTCTTACGCCCTCATCTTGTCCTGGCATGGGTGTCTTTCTTTTCTTTTAGAACGTCATTGTAATAGGAGTTTTAGGTCAGCAGTTCTCACTATAGACCAGTATGGTGCAGGGGCCCTTTTTAAGTGGGAAATATGAATCCAAACGTCACTTCCCTTCAGTTTTGCTGTGCAGGAGCTAGTTAAAAGAACCTGATAAGGCCTTCCATCTAGATTAGAGAGAGTCTTTCAATGGTGCCTTTTCCAGCATACACAGTCTCCTGGTTGTAGGTCATGGGGCATCTGATCTTCATTTAAAGATAGATTATTGTGATAAGCTTCAGAAGCCAGCTTAGAATGTCCTGTTAATAATTCAGTTAGACCCTTGCAATAATATAGCATATCTCCTTTCGTAATATAGGTTCATATAATCCTTCATCCAGTCTCATTGCTCTCCACGTGATAATCTCAAAAGGAGACAAATGGTGTGTGCCAAGACAAGTGGATCTGAAGTTGAGGAGGACCAGTGGAAGGGCCTTAGGCCAGGGTAAGGAATAAGCATCCATAATCTTAGCCAACTGGGTTTCAACTGTGCCATTCGTTCTTTCTACTAACACAGAAGATTGGCTGTGATGAGCATAACGGAAATGCTGCATAATCAACCAACTCTTACAAATGTCTTTAACCATTTGTCCAGTAAAGTGAGTTCTCCTATAGCTGTGTAGTTCTGAGGGGATTCCCCAAGTAGGAATCACTCTTTCTAAATTCAATTTCCCTGCAGATTATGCTGTTGCCCTTCTGCATGGGAATGCCTCAACCCGGTGTGAAAATATACAAATCCTAACCAGAACGTACTGATAACCTCGAGAGGGAGGCATTTGTATAAAACCAATATGCCAAATTTCAAAGGGACTTGCAGGTCATGGAAAATTTCCTTGAGAACTGTGTAATGACTTCCTAGCGTTACATTTTGGACAAATGGTACATCTTTTTTTTTTGAATTTTATTTTATTTATTTTTTATACAGCAGGTTCTTTGTAGTTATCTATTTTATACTTATTAGTGTATACATGTCAATCCCAATCCCCCAATTCATCCCACCACCACCACCACCACCCCACCCCAGCCCGCTTTCCCCACTTGGTGTCCATATGTTTGTTCTCTACATCTGTGTCTCTATTTCTGCCATGCAAACAGGTTCATCTGCACCATTTTTCTAGGTTCCACATATATGCGTTAATATATGATAACAAATGGTATATCTTTTTTTTAAAATAAATTTATTTATTTTATTTTTGGCTGCGTTGGGTCTTCGTTGCTGCACGCAGTCTTTCTCTAGTTGCAGTGAGCAGGGGCTAGTCTTTGTTGCGGTGTGCGGGCTCCTCATTGTGGTGGCTTCTCTTGTTGTGGAGCACAGGCTCTAGGTGCACAAGCTTCAGTAGTTGTGGCTCACGGGCTCTAGAGCACAGGCTCAGTAGTTATAGCGCACGGGCTTAGTTGCTCCACGGCATGTGGGATCTTCCCGTACCAGGGCTCAAACCCGTGTCCCCTGCATTGGCTGGTGGATTCTTAACCACTGCACCACCAGGGAAGCCCACAAATGGTACATCTTGAATAGACCTTTCGAACTGTTGTAAAAGAAGCCTTCCAAAAATATTGTTTACCCCATAATATCATCTTATCTGGGTTCCAATGAGTTACCTTCAGCGAGTTGAGCTCCAAACAGAAGGATAGGCCTCCCATTTGGGCCTATCCAACACTCTTTGCTGGGGTTGAATCTTCCTCCTTTATGTGTTCAGGTGTCTTTCTGGCACCATTCCCTGAAATTTTAACAATATGTCAGTAAGTTCCGGGAGGCTGAAAATGAAGAACAGTCATTAGTTCGTTGTTTTTGTTTTGTAAAGCCACTGTCTTGCTAGCATGATCAGCTAGAGTTTCCTTTTGCATCTGCAGTGTCAGCCTCTGAATGATCCGATACCCTAATAACAGCAAGTGTACTCAGAAGCAGATTTGCATCTAATAATTCTGCTACTTGTTTCCCAATTTTAATAGGCTGCCCTGAGGATGTTAAAAATCCCCTTTGTTTCAAAAACATGGCCAAATCATGTGCCACCCCAAAAACATAGCAGCTATCTGTGTAAAGATTACCCGGTTTTCCTTTTGCCAACTGGCAGGCTCTTGTTAGTGCTATTAATTCAGACCGTTGAGCAGCAAAGATATTATGCAAGTGTTTTCAAGGATAAACTGGAGAAACAGTGGCAAGGTCAGCCTGGTACTTTCCATGAGGTCCTCACAGATATGACCCATCGGTAAATAGTATAAAATCAGGATTCTCCATAGGGCTTTCTTGAAGCTCAGTCCTAGGAGATAAAAGATTGTCAGTTAAAACAAAACAATCATGCTTTTCATTATTGACGTCTGATTCTTCTGGGAGCAAAGTGGCTGGATTAAGTTTGTTATACCTGTGAAAAAGTTACGTTCAGTGAGAGCGAAACAATTTCATGAGAAGTTAATCAGCTTGCGGAATAATGTTGTGTGTGCTGAGCGTTTAATAAAGTTTCCACGGAGTGGGGAACAAAGATGGTGAGAAGGGTGACTCATGACTATCTCTTCTGTGGTCTGACACGGCACAGATGTTGCTGTGATAGCCTGGAGACAAGAGGAAAGGCCCTTAGCTACCTAATCTAGCTGTTGGCTGTAATATCCTATTGGCTGCTGGGTTAACACTCCTGGTGCGACACTTTTGTTTTCATGTATAAAAAGAAAAAAAGGTAGGGAATTCCCAGGTGGTTCAGTGGTTAGGACTCGACACTTCAGTGCCAGGGCCCAGGTTCAATGCCTGGTCAGGGAACTAAGATCCCACAAGCCATGTGGCCAAAAAAAAAAAAAAGAAAAAAGAAAAGAGGTGAATCATAATTTGGATGCCCCAGGGCTGGGGCCTTTGCCAGGAGGTTTTAAAGGGTTGCCATGGCTTCAGAATGTTCTGTTTCCCAGCAGAGAGGTTCAGGTTGGTCTTTTTTTTACATATAAATTTATTTATTTATTTTTGGCTATGTTGGGTCTTCACTGCTGTGTGTGGGCTTTCTCTAGTTGCGGCAAGCGGGGACTACTCTTCATTGCGGTGTGCAGGCTTCTCACTGCGGTGGCTTTCTTTTTTATTTAATTTTTTATTTTTGGCTGTGTTAGGTCTTCATTGCTGTGCACGGGCTTTCTCCAGCTGCGGCAAGCGGGGACTACTCCTCGCCACGGTGCGTGGGCCTTTCACTGCGGTGGCCTCCCCTGCTGCAGAGCACGGGCTCTAGGTGCACAGGCTTCAGTAGCTGTGGCACATGGGCTCCAGAGCGCAGGCTCAGTAGTTGTGGTGCACAGCCTTAGTTGCTCCACGGCATGTGGGATCCTCCCGGACCAAGTCTCGAACCTCTGTCCCCTGTGTTGGCAGGCGGACTCCCAACCACTGCGCCACCAGGGAAGCCCTGGTGGCTTTTTTTATTGTGGAGCACGGGCTCTAGGTGCAGGGGCTTCAGTAGCTGTGGCTCATGGACTCTTAAGAGCGCAGGCTCAGCAGTTGTGGCGCATGGGCTTAGTTGCTCCATGGCATGTGGGATCTTCCTGGACCAGGGCTCGAACCTGTGTCCCCTGCATTGGCAGGCATATTCTTAACCACTGCGCCACCAGGGAAATCCCCAGGTTGGTCTTGTTTAAGCAAACTATATGATGGTTGAACCACTAAGGAAAAATTTGGAATCCAGTTTCTGTAGTAGCCTGCAAGGCCTAGAAAGCCCCTTAATTGCCTTTTTGTCTTAGGGGTGGGAAACACCAAAATGCTTTTCATTCTATCTAGATCACTTAAAAGTCCTTCTTTAGATATCATGTGTCCTGAATATTTCACATTAGCTTTACAAAATTGTAACTTTTTTCTTGGACACTTTATGTCCCTTTGTAGCTAGCTTCTGAAGCAAGCACAGGGTGTCTCGCTGACTATTTATCAAAGAATTTTTGAACACAACAACAAATCATCTACACATTGTATCAACAATCACTTATGTGGAAAAACTAGATATTCTAAGTCTGCTTTTAATATCTGGGAAAAGTAAGTGTGGCTTTCAGTATAGCCCTATGGCATCACAATCCATGTTTATCGCTGTTCATTCCAAGTGAAGGCGAAGAGATATGGGTCATCAGGGTGTGCAGGGATACTAGACTGCACTGCAGAGGTCTATCCCAGAAAAGAAGTCATTCTTTTCAGGAATATAGAACAGTAAGGTATGGAGATTTGGCACTACAGAATGGTGAGGGTTAATAATAGCATTGATAGAGCTCAAATCCTGTACAAATCTTCAACCTCTGCTATTCAGTGTTTTAACAGTCAAAATGGGAGTGTTACAAAGGCTGGTGCAAGGCACAATAAGACTTTTATTAACGTAAGCTGATATCAAAGATTTTGTTCCTTCTCTGGCTTCCTGCCTCAATGGATATTGACAAACATTGGGCAGGGGTTGTTCTGGTCTATGGTCGTTTTAATGGGTTATGTGGAATGTATTTTTCTAATGTCAGTAGGATTAATTGCCCGTAATCCTTGAGGTACTAAGCCCAGCAATTTTTCTTGTTCTGCATCACCCTCATCACGGGTCACAAATATTATATGATGAAGGAAATCTGATTAATCCTTCAGTTCTAAAGACATTCTCCCTTTAGGAGTAAAATAAATATGGGCTTCATTGGTTTCTGATAAACTCTCTACCGATCAGATGAATAGGGGCACTTTCTACTAGGAAAAAGGAGTGTCTTCCTTTAATTTCTCCTAAGTGTCAATAAAATTCTAAAGGTAATGATTTAAGAGCCTTAACAGGTACATTAGAGACCCCTACCGTGTGCATTGAAGTATTACTCCGAGGGAGGGAGGCTTTGATTTTGGTAGGGTTTAAAACTGAAAAGGTGGCCCCTGTATCCATGAGGGCTTTGTTCCTCCTTGTATTTTCAAGGTAATATTTTTACTATCCCAGGGTGTTAGAGAAAAGAAAAGGAAAGAATCCCACTGTTCCCCTGGAGCAGCCCTATTCTTGCTTAGCTTGGAATTCTGGTTTGAAATCCTGTTTTCCCCTGAAATCTTTCTGCATTTTTCTGCAGCTCCTTCTCTCATGACCAGATTTTCTACAGCAAAAGCAAATTCTATATTCCTTTGTCAGTCATGGATTGAACAGGGGTTTGTTAAACAGCGACTGACCTTGATTACTTAATTGGGACAATGGAAAGTTTATAGTCTTCATAGATGTATTTCTCTTCTTTTTAAGGGTTTTGGAACATTGCTTGGCCACTGTGATAAGGGTGTTTGTATGTAATGCAGACCAACTTAAACCGTGCCTTTTAATTAGGCACGATTAGCCAATTTCTCATCTATGCCTTCTGAAACAGCAGAGTTAAGCAAAGGATCATTTTCGTGGTGAGAGAATGATTCAGGTTTCATGCCAGAATATTGTTTAAAAGTTTTCTTGAGCCCCTCATAATAATCCAGAATTTATTCATCTGGTCTTTGTTTATACTGCTGAATCTTTGTCCAGTCTACAGTTTTGGGGAAGAGCTCTGGGATAAATCCGAGCCATTTATGACCTAATTTCTTGCATTCAACTCAAGCCTATGGGCTATGCAAATCAGAATCTGTTAAGGGGTGTTTCCTTTCTGCTTTCTCCATCCATTCCTTTGCCTTACTTTCAGAAACTAAGAGCTGTATTCATTGATACAGTCTGAAAACCTGGACTCATAGGTTCAGGTGGTTAACTCAGATTCCTTAGCAAATCCCAATGGGTCTTGACTAGGACCAGGAAATTCTTTAACTAAAGCTCTAAGTTCTGCTTATGTCAAGGCTGTGTATCTAGGCACCAGGGCTGGTTCACCTCTTCCTGTAATAGGTATCTCCTTAAAGGGGGCTGTAATTACTTCTTTTTTTTTAATTTTTATTTTATTGAAATATAGTTGATTTACTGTAATTACTTCTGATTTTATGTCCTCCTTTACTGGGAGAGAGGAAGCAGCAGCTTGCAGAGGTGACAGAAGAGAGAAAGAAATAGCATCTGGGTCAGGCAGTCCAGATAAAAGAGGATATGAGGGAGTAGCAAAGGGAGAGGCAGGGTTAACGCTAGTGATTTTATAAAATTCCAATATCATTTCAAGCCATTTTGTTGTTGGTTTTCTGCAAAGAAGTTACTTTATCATTTCCTCTTTTAGAAGCCTCTAAATACCAATCAAAATAAGCATTCCATTCAGCCTATTTAATCTTATGGCCATCTTTCTCTAGCTTCTCACACACACGAAAATTAATTTTAGAATGTCAGAGGAACCTCAATGTGGCCATTTTAGGTTGAGATCTCCTTTAGTATAGTTTCCCCAATTAACTAAGTATTTGCAAGTATAAATTCTATACATATTGTTCATGAGCCTGGATAGGGTGTTAGTTAGAGGTTGGCAATCTGTTTCTCCTTTTTCTTTGGTTCTGAAAGCTTTTTTTCCCATTCCAGGGCTGGTGTGCCAAGATAAAAGTGCTAGTGAGGGCTTCCCTGGTGGCGCAGTGGTTGAGAGTCCGCCTGCCGATGCAGGGGACGCGGGTTCGTGCCCCGGTCCGGGAAGATCCCACATGCCGTGGAGCGGCTGGGCCCGTGAGCCATGGCCGCTGAGCCTGCGCGTCCAGAGCCTGTGCTCCGCAACGGGAGAGGCCACAACAGTGAGAGGCCCGCGTACAGCATAAAAAAAAAAAAAAAAAAAAAGTGCTAGTGATTGTGTGATGGGCCAACATGCTGTTTGTGAGCTTAAGTCCTCTAGGTGTCGCCCTAGAGTCATTTCAGCTCTTTTACGTGTCTACGGTTTCTCCCTCCTGCAGTCTAAAACTGACCTGGGTGCTCAGAACACTGAGTGGCCAGCTCTCATATGTAGTCCTGGGACAAGAAGTTTTTAAATTACATGAGTGAGTTTGCCTATGGGACTGCTACATGGTATGAGGACT
Organism: Phocoena phocoena; assembly: GCF_963924675.1. Taxonomy (NCBI): domain Eukaryota; kingdom Metazoa; phylum Chordata; class Mammalia; order Artiodactyla; family Phocoenidae; genus Phocoena; species Phocoena phocoena. The sequence goes on from NC_089236.1 coordinate 25,197,925, forward strand.
TGCTTCCACCACTACTGAAAGTTTCTCAGTTGCCTAAGAAAGCCACTGCTGCCCAGAAGGAGATGTTTTCTTCTTCAGAGCTGAAAGCTCTTATGTGATATCTTGACTTTTATTCCAACAAACTCAAAGTAGCCAATTCAAGGAAAAGCAATAGGCCAGTCTCCTAGCTAATCACCCAGTCCAAACCCACCCAGTGTCTTTCAACTGAGTAAAATCATCCCAGTGTATTTTTTTTTTGGCCGTGCTGTGTGGCCTTCAGGATCTTAGTTCCCCCCAACAGGGATCGAACCTGTGACCCCTGCAGTGGAAGCTCGGAGTCCTAACCACTGGATCGCTAGGGAATTCGCTTTTTCTTTCTTTCTTTTTTTTTTGCTTGGTTTTGTTTTGTTTTTCTTTTTTGCCAGTGTCTTTCAATTGGGGTAACCCCCGTGTCTTTCAACTGAGCAATCTCTTCTGTTTTTCAAATGGGGTAACCCAGGTACCTCTTCCTGAAGCTAAGTTCAAGGAAAACCTATTCCTCACAGCAAGGAGTCTGTCCACCACAGAATAAAACTTAGGATCAGCAGCTAATAACGGGAGATCCAGCACCCAGGAGAGACTCACCTAAATTCTCCTGGACTCACCTAGGAGACAGGTGGGCACAAGGGACCTCTGCTGGTACCAAAGTTCCAGATCCTCATAGAGTTCGGGCAAAGGAGAGAAGTCTACTCTGGGTCCCTTCGCCATTGCCAAAACTATCTACTGAATAAAAACACACAACTTAAAAGTTGTAAGTTAAGTTTTATTCGGGGACCTTATTGAGGACTATGGCCCAGGAGGCAGTCTCTCAGATTGCTCTGAGGAACTGTTCCAAAGAGGGTCTGGGATATATATAGGGGTATTTTGCTGGACAAAAAAAAAAGCAAAACAAAACATGTAGTTGAAATTCAAAAGATGACTGTGAATTAGGAAGAACAAATGTCTCAAGTTAATGCTTTTAGTGATTTTCCATGTATGGGAAGATGCAAGAATCTGGGTTCACTGAAATTATTCCATATATATATGCATGTTAAGTATCTAGGGCCGTTTCCAAAGCACAGAATGCTTCCTATTTTTCTCCATCCTGAATTCCTCTCATGGCACAATGAGGTGTAGGTGACTTGGTGCGTGACTGCAGTGGCTAATTGGCTTGATCCTTGTAGAACAGGAATGGCAGGCAACATTCTTTGTTTACACCTCTCTCCCCAGCACCATGGGAGCCTGAAATTTAACAGCTTCACAACTACAGTAGTTGAGAAAAACAGTAGTTTAGCAGCCACTGTAGGGGACAAAATGGATTTGGAGCTCTCTAAAAGCCCTATCCCTAGAGGGTTGTCACCAGTTGACTTGTCTGATAGCTCAGGGAAAAGCTCTATTATCAGGACTTGTCTTCATTTGACCTATTTCAGAGTACACTCTGTGAAAACAGCTTGACATACACAGCATTTGTCAAAAAGAAAAAAAAAAAATCAGTGGCACAACAAAAGAAAAAAATAGATAAATTGGATTTAAACAAAATTAAACTTTTATGCTTCCTATGATATCACCAATAAAATGAAAAGACAACACGTGCAAAGGGAGAAAATATGGGCAAATTTTATTTCTGATAAGGGGTTTGTGTCTAGAATATGTACAGAACTCATACAATTCAATAATGAAAATAAAAATAACCCAGTCGAAAATGGAAAAAGGATTTATACTGACATGTCTCCAAAGAAGATATACGAATGGCCAACAAACACATGAAAAGATGCTCAACATCAATAGCCATTAGGGAAAAACTAATCAAAATCACAATGAGATACTACTTCACACCTGCTGGATTGCTATAATCAAAACCAAAGCAAAGCAAAACAAAACAAAGTGGGCCGCTCATGCCCCACAGGTCTGGTGCCTCAGCGCCTTCTTGCTGGGACTTCCTCGCTGCAGGGGACAGGCAGTGGTGCTCTAGCCAGCCTGGGAGGAACGGGCCCCACTAAAATGTCAGTGGCTGGAAAGAAGAAAAGACTCCTCCCTCCCTCCCTCTCTGTTTATAAATCTGTGATTTTCCTTATGAGGACCTTAAATAATATCTCCAGGAGAGGAGATCTAACCATGTACCTCCTCAGCAAAGTCGCACCCCGGTCAGGAAATGCCTGGAGGCAGCACAGCGATTTGCAGTTTCTACTTTCCACAGTGAAAGACCAGGGGTCCCCAATCCCGGGCGTGGACCTACACCGCTCTGCGGCCTGTTAGGAACCAGGCCACACAGCGGAAGGCGGGCGGCAGGCGAAGGAGGGAAGGTTCCTCTGCTGCTCTTCCTCGCTCCCCATTGCTCGCATTACTGGCTAAACCATCCCCGCCCCGCCCACGTCCGTGGAAAAACTGTCTTCCACAAAACCGGTCCCTAGTGCCAAAAAGGTTGGGGACCGCTGGTGTAGGTGTCCAGAGTGCGCCCCTGAAGGGCAGAAAGAAAAGAGAGTGAAGGCCTAGAAAGATGAGAATATTGGAGCACATACGAGTTCAGTAACTTAACCAGTTCATGAAAGGAGAAGGTGGCAGTGGAGAGAAGAGTTGAACTCAGGCAGAGTCCAGAACTATAATTATCGTCACAGTGACAAATACTGGTGGCGGAGCCAACAACCAGAAGACACAATAGCAATCTTTGATGGATGCCTTGCCTTCAGCTGGAGTACTGGCTGTGTTTAGATGATGACTGGCAGGTGAATTTGCAGTCCTAGCTCAAAAAAGTGTGGAGGCCTGAGGTAAGTCCTAGGCAACCTGGAAGTTTCTTATATGCCTGAGGATTAGTCTTTGAATACACAACAGATTCTTACATAAAAGTGAAGGAGAACTTGAAGGAAAGATGTTCTGGAAATCTAACAAATATGAATAAAAAAGACTGGAAATTTGTTAAATACATACATACACAAACTACAGCAACAACAAATGGAAAATAACAAGTGTTGACAAGGATATGGAACAACTAAAACCCTCATTTCCTGCTGATGGGAATGTAAAATGGTGCAGTTTCTTTGGAAAACAGTAAAAAAATTTAAACATAGAGTTACCATATATGTCTCAACAATTCCACTTCTAGGTATACCCAAGAGAATTGAAAACATACTTCCAGAAAAAAACGAAACTGGTACACAAAAGTTCATAGCAGCATTATTCATAACTGACAAAAAGTAGAAAAAAATGCCCATTCACTGATAAATGAATGAAAAATGTTAATATCAATGCAGTGGAGTATTATTTGGCCATAAATAGGAACAGAGTTCTGATACATGCTACAACCTTGATGTACCTTGAAAACATGAAGCGAAAGAAGGGTAGATATAGAAGGGCACATATTGTATGATTCCATTTGCATGAAATATCCGGAATAGGCAAATCCATAGAGACAGAAAGTAGATTAGTGCTTACCTGGGACTGGGGGACTGGGCATATGGAGGGTTAGGAGGAAATGTATAGTCACTGGTAATAGGTATGGAATTTCTTTGGGGGGGTGATGAAAATATTTTGGAATTAGTCTTGATTGTTGTACAACTATCTAAATCATTTAGAAATCTAGTTTTTATATCATGACTGTAATAAAAAAGAAGTGAATTGTAAACTTTAAAAAGATGAACTTCATTATATGTGAATTTATATCTCAATAAAGTTATTTTAAAAAATACTTTATTTCCTTTTTCTTGCTGAATAGTGGTTTAGAGGATATATGTACCATAGTTTGTTTAAACATTCACACATTGAAGGACATTCAGATTTATTTCCAGTTTTTGGCTATCTTGAATAAAGCAATAATTGCTTGATATGAAACAATACTCATTTTTAAAATACGCAACTCATTTTCATGTTAAATCCACCCAATTTCAGGGAAATTCAAGCCAAAACAATAGCAATAATAATAATAATCAGTTAGCACATGTATTATTTTTATTAATAAAGACTGAAATATTCCATTTTTTATTCCTTCATTTTACTAAAGCTCACATACCCTAAAAGTCAAGATTTATGATATATGCATGCTCTATATTAGAACAGCCATTCTCTGCCTTGTCCGGTATCAAGGCCCATTGTTTTATTTCTTATATGGCCTTTTCACATGCTGGAACTTTTAGTGGATTGACTTATTTACTCTTTATTTTCTGTCTCCCCCACTAGAATGTGCACTCCATTATAAGGGAGACCATGTCTCTCTTTTTCACCAGTTCCTAGCATATTGCCAGACATGGAGTCAGGATTCATGAAAGAAGAAATAAATGAATGTGTTTGGTGCTTATTTGCATTTATATGACAAACACCTGCATTTATAGATCACATCATTTAGTGAGTTATCTATCTGTGAGGGAGAGCTATTATTGCACCGGTTTTTTCTGGTTGCCATAGCAACCCACTGGCCTCCAGAGCTACAAGTTAATTCTGACGCACTTATTTTCCCAGAAGTCCCACAGCATTTTCAATTATGAGATAACGATGCTATTATAAATCACATTTCTCATACTATAAAGGGGCATTATGGGGTTTTCACTTTATCTTTTATGAAAATGGCAGAGAATTACAAAGGAAATCAATCTGTTCAAACCGATAAATGCTAGGCAAAACAGAACAAAACAGTATGACACACATCTCCACCCCTAATCCTTTCCTCCAAGTTCTCCACCTTTCCATAAGCACCTGTGAATTTGGTTTAGTTTTCTGTCCAAGTTGTTACAGAAGTTTTGAAAGGTAAATACTACAAAATAAGCGCTAAAGAGTTCTGTTACAGCTTAAATATTTTCTCATTTTCTCCTTGTTGCTTTTTGCTTAAAATGTCATGTGAAGGTAGTAAATGATAATAGTCTTACAAAAATTGAGTTCTGCTCTGAAAAGATCCACTGTAAGGTAATTCTCTATCCCTCTCTCCTCACATTTTAGGGACCGGAACTGAGAAAATTTTTATTAAACTGAGTTAGTCATCATAAAATGCTCATTATTTTCAGTTCAATAAGATGGGGTTTACCTGGCCCATTCAACCAGCCACAATTGTAGTTTTTAAAAGGCAGAGTCCATTTTCTAATGGTGGATACCCTAAGGGGATTTTACATGTATTTTATGCTATATTTTCTCTTCTGTAGGTTTTGGTCACATATATTGTACTAGGGAGAGTCAGGCACCACCCAGTTCCAAGTAGATTCTATAATAAATACTTCACTACACCCTTCCTCTGTGTAGTTCTAATACATAGGGTTGTAATACAAACAGTAAACAGTCTCATAACTTTATCTAAAAGAACTGATGCTGCAATTAGCTTACCTACTGGGTTTTGACATTACAAAAGCAGTAGCTACTTCAATATATTCAGCCATCTTCAGTACTGTATGACGAGGATATTGTCAGGAGAATAAAGAGAAAGATAAGGAGGGATAATATAGAGTGTAGTGTCAAGACTGCAGATTTTGGTAACTAAACGCCTGAGGTATTTTGATTTACTATTTGTAAGAACATCATTTTAGTCTTCTAGAAATCTCCACGCCTTTTAATTTTTTTTAAATAAGCACTGAATCCTACACAACATTTTAGTTCAGAGGTCAAACCTTTGAAACAACTAAACCTAGATATCTGCCTATTGAGAAAAATTGAAAATTGTCCACCCAAATGGCAGGTTTTGTCAAGAAAGGATCAGATGTCCAGCCAGAAACGTCTTTCAACGATTGTTTGGTAGAGTCACCGTATCCCAGGTCTAATTTTCTGCTTTAGAAGTTTGGGTAGTCAGTTATTACTATACCTTGATGTGGTTGGGTTTGGGTACTGAATCAGATTAACCAAACCATCAAGAATCAAATGTACAGGGGACTTCCCTGGTGGCGCAGTGGTTAAGAATCTGCCTGCCAATGCAGGGGACATGGGTTTGAGCCCCGGTCTGGGAAGATCCCACATGCTGCGGAGCAACTAAGCCTGTGCGCCACAACTACTGAACCTGCACTCTAGAGCCCGTGAGCCACAACTACTGAGCCCGTGCACCACAGCTACCGAAGCCCGCATGCCTAGAGGCCGTGCTCTGCAACAAAGAGAAGCCACTGCAATGAGAAGCCTGTGTACCACAATGAAGAGTAGCCTCTGCTCGCCGCAACTAGAGAAAGCCTGCATGCAGCAACAAAGACCCAACACAGCCAAAAGTAAATGATAAATAAATTAATTTAAAAGAAGAATCAAATGTACAAAAACCATAATACTGGTATATTAACTTACAATTAGAAAACACGGCTTTCACATAACTAGATAGATACTGGTGATTTCTGACCAGCACATATTCTTTTTTTTTTAATAGTGAATGAAGGATGTTTATTCTTTTTTTCTTTTAAATTTTTATTGGTGTATAGTTGATTTACAATGTTGTGTTACTTTCTGCTTACAGCAAAGTGAATCAGTTATACATATATCCACTCTTTTTTAGATTCTTTTCCCATAAAGGACGTTACAGAGCTTTGAGTAGAGTTCCCTGTGCTATACAGTAGGTCCTTATTACTTACCTATTTTATATACAGTAGTGTGTATATGTCAATCCCAATCTCCCAATTTATCCTTCCCCAACCCCTTACCCTCTGGTAACCATAAGTTTGTTTTCTACATCTGTAACTCTATTTCTATTTTGTAGATAAGTTCATTTGTACCCTTTTTTAAGATTCTACGTGTAAGCAATATCACAGTATTTGTCTTTCTCTGTCTGACTTACTTCACTCAGTATGACAATCTCTAGGTACATCCATGCTGCTGCAAATGGCATTATTTTGTTCTTTTTATTGGCTGAGTGATATTCCATTCTATATATGTACCACATCTTTTTTTGTTGCTTTTTTTTTTGTACCACATCTTCTTTATCCATTCCTCTGTTGATGGACATTTAGGTTGCTCCTATGTCCTGGTTATTGTAAATAATACTGCAATGAACACTGGGGTGCATGTATCTTTTCAAATTATGGTTTTCTCCAGATATATGCCCAGGAGTGGGATAGGTGGATCACATGGTACCTATATTTTTAGTTTTTTAAGGAACCTCCATACTGTTCTCCATAGTGGCCGCATCAATTTAAATTCCCACCAACAGTGTAGGAGGGTTTGCTCTTCTCTACACCCTCTCCAGCATTTATTATTTGTAGACTTTTTGATGATGGTCATTCTGACTGGTGTGAGGTGATAGCTCATTGTAGTTTTGATTTGCATTTCTCTAATAATTAGTGATGCTGAGCATCTTTTCAGGTGCTTTTTGGCCAGCTGTATGTCTTCTTTGGAGAAATGTCTACTTAGTCTTCCACTCACTTCTTGACTGGGTTGTTTGTTTTTTTGATATTGAGCTGCATGAGCTGTTTGTATATTCTGGAGATTAATCCCTTGTCAGTTGCTTTGTTTGCAAATATTTTCTCCCATTCTGTGGGTTGTCTTTTTGTTTTGTTTATAGTTCCCTTTGCTGTGCAAAAGCTTTTAAGTTTAATTAGGTCCCATTTGTTTATTTTTGTTTTTATTTTCATTACTCTAGGAGGTGGATCGAAAAAGGTCTTGCTGCAATTTATGTCAAAGAGTGTTCTGCCTATGTTTTCCTCTAAGAGTTTTCTGGTATCCGGACTTACATTTAGGTCTTTAACCCACCAAATGGACAGTTTCTTCGGATAGAGCTGGATCTATAATACCCATGATGGCATGGCTAAGTCTTTCCTAGGCTTCTGTACTGGTACTACTCCCCCATCCCTCTGGTTCCCATATACTTTCCTTTACCATTTTTCCTTCACTTCATTTGTATAGCTACATCATTTACTAAATCAGACTAATAGTAAAGTTGTGGAGTGGGACCTACTTTGCCTCTTTAAGATTACATATTTTCTCTGATTATTTTCTTTGCAATTTAAGTTTTTGTGGGGCATGTATACATATACCAATTTCCAATTTTTTGTGTGTTTTGGGGGTGGAGGAACCTGTGTGTTTTATTGGCCTCTATGCACTACTAAGTCTTTAACCTATCATCAGCATATCATTAACCATGTATCAGTGATTTGGTCATTTTAGTATTATTAATTTTTGTGAAATGTTACTATGCAGAGGGCACAGGGAAGGACATCTTTTATGATTGTGTATATGATGAATTTCATAAATTTGGAGATGGATCAACTATGTGATTTTAGGTATAAGTTTACTGAAATATTGAACATAATCCATCCTGCTTTTCCCATGGTTGGAATATATAAATATTGAAGGATTAATTACTATGTTCAGCTCAATTTAAAGTGGAAAACCTAAAACACAATCTTGGTAGAAAAGTGTAAAGCAAAATTATTCTTTGTGTAGTAATGTAGTAATTGTACAAATTTGTGCAAAATTTATCTTCAGATATTTAGTCTCATTAAATGAAATAATATATGATAGCTTATGATAAAATGTTTAATATGAAGTAGATGATCAAAAATATTAATGCCTCATAATATTATGGAGAAAATTTTCAACATAAAATAACAGATATCAGTCATACCAACAACCAAGAAAATCACAACTTGTATAAGAAAAGACAATCGACTGATTCACCACAGATAAATCAGCTGTTAGAATTATCTCAGCGTTTAAAGCAGGCATCTAAAAAATGCTCTAGTAACATGCTATAAATTCTCTTGAAATAACTGAATATCAGAAAATATCAGTAAAGGAAATGAAGTTATTTTTTAAAGTGCAAATTATAAAGTTGGAAAATATCATAGCTACTCTACTGGGTGGGCCAAATAGTAGAGTGGAGATGACAGAGGATAGAATCAGTGTCCTTCAGGACATGTCAATAGAATTTACCCAGTCTGAAAAACAGAGAGGAAAATAGACTAGGAAAAAAATGAACAGGGCCTCAAGGGCCTGTGGGACAATAACAAAATATCTAACATCTGTATCATGAAAGTCCCATGAGGGGAGGAAGAGAATGGAACTGAAAGAATATTGGAAGAAATAATTGCTGAAAACTTCCCAAATTTGTTAAAAGACACAAACCTACAGATTCAAGAATCTGAGCAAACCCCAAATGATAAAAACCTAAAGAAATCCCTTCTAAGATACACCATAATTAAGCTTCTTGAAACCAAAGACAAAGAAAAACCGTGAAAGAAGCCAGAGGAAAGTGACAAATTACCTGTAGGACAACATCAATTTGAATAACAGATGATATCTCATCTAAAACCAGGGTGAGCAGAAGGAAATGGCACAAAATTTGTGTGTGTGTGTGTGGTTTTTGTTTTTGGGTTTTTTTTTTTTTCGGGGGGGATGTAAATAACAGAAATTTATTTTCTCAAGGTGGCAGCAAAATTGGTTTCTGGTGATACCCCTCTCCTTGACTTGGAGATGGTGACCTTCTGTGTCCTCACATGGTCTTTTTTTCTCTTCTGCTGTCTCTTCCTCTTCTTTTTGTTTTTAAATTGAAGTATAACTGACCTGCAACACTGTTAGTTCCAGATGCACAGCATAGTGATTCAATATTTGTATAAATCACAAAATGATCACCATGATAAGTCTAGTTATTATGTCATCATACAAAGTTATTACAATATTATTGATCATATTCCCTATGCTTTACATTTCACCCCCATTACTCACTTATCTCATGACTTCTCTATCTCTTCCCTTTGAGCCTATGTGTGTCCTTACATCAGAAGAGTCTCTTATAGGCAGTATATAATTGGTTCTTATTTAGTTTTGTTTTGATCCTTTTGACTGGTGACTTCAATCCATTTACATTTAGAGTAATTGTTGATACCTAGGGATTTATTGATGCCATCTTATTAATTGCTTTTTGGGCCTTTTGTAATTCCATTGTTTCCTCCTCCCCTTGTTTTTGCCTATCTTTGTAAATTGGTGATTTTCCATGGTGGCATGCTCCATTTCCTCTATCTTTTGTGAATCCACTCTAGGTTTTTGCTTTGTGGTTATCATAAGACTTCCGTAAAACTTCTGATAGATAAAACAGTCTATTTTAAGCTGATAGAAAATTAAATTCAATCACATATAAAAGCTCCACACTTTTGCCCTGGGCTTTTATATTTTTGATGTTATACTTTACCACTTTTTTCAATTGTATATCCATTAACAAATATAGTAGCTATAGTTATTTTATTACTCTGTTCCTTTAACCTTTATACTATAGTTAAGGGGTTAATACACCATCCTATTACAGAATTAGAGTTTTCTAAATATGGTTGTATATATAACCTTACCAGTGTGTTAGATACTTTTGTATGTTTTCATTTCACTAATTAGCATCTTTTCCTTTCTGCTTGAAGTACTCCATGTAGCATCTATTGCAAGGCAGGTCTGGTGGTGGTGAAGTCCCTCAGCTTTTGTGTGTCCAGGAAAGTCTTTACTTCTCCTTCATAACTTTGATGGATAGAGTATTCTTGGCTGGCATTTTTTTTCCTATCAATATTTTGAATATGTCATTCCACTCTCTCTTGGCCTATACAGTTTTTCCTGAGAAATCTGCTGACTGACTAATGGGGTTCATTTTTAGGTTATGATCTTTTTTATCCTGGTTTCTTTTTAGAATTCTGTCACTATCTTTGATTTTTGACAGTTTCATTATAATGTGTCTTGGAGAAGGTTGTTTTGCATTGAGATGATAGGATGATGTCATGAACTTGGATGTCCAATTCTCTACCCAGGATTGAGACATTCTCAGCTATTATGTCTTTAAATAAACTTTCTGACCACTTCTCCCACTCTTCTCCTTCCAGAACCCTAATTATTCTAATATTTGTACATTTGATGGCATCCCATATATCACATAGGGTTTCTTTGGTCTTTTTCATTCTTTATTCTTTGTTTTCCACTGATTGTCTTGTTTCAGAGTTCCTGTCCTCTAGATCATTTATTCTGTTTTCCATTTGGTCTACTCTGCTGTGGATACTCTCTGTTGCGTTTTTTGCTTTATTCGTTTGTTGTTCTCTTAGCTCCAGGATTTTTGTTTGGTTCTTTTTTATTATTTATATTTCTGTTAAATATCTCATTTTGTTCATGTATTATTTTACTCATTTCATTGAATTGTCTACTTGTGTTTTCTTTTAGCCCCTTGCGTTTCCTCAAAACAGCTGCTTTGAATTCTTTGTCAGTTAGATCACAAAATTCTGTGGCTTTGAGTCTGGTTATTGGAGGATTGTTATCTTTTTTTCATGACATGTTTCCTTGATTCTTCATGTTCCTTGTAGTTTTGCATTGCTGCTTTCTCATTTGAAGTAGCAGAAAGCTCTTCAACTCTTTACTAGTTGCCTTCAGGTGGGATATACTGTTTGTTGGCCCTGTTATATCAGAGATTTTTCTCTGACCTTGTATGGATACACCTGCTATGCACTTCTTGCTCTCTCTCATGGTAGGACTCTTAGGCCTTTTTTGTCTTCTCCCGTTTTTTGTTTTCTGCCTCACCACACAGCTTGAAGGATCTTAGTTCCCTGACCAGGGAGTGAACCCCAGCCCACGGCAGTGAAAGCCTGGAGTCCTAACCACTGGACTGCCATTCTCCCAGTATTTATATCTCACCAGGCTGGCTGCTGAAAACTTCTCTTTTGTTTTCTAGAAGGTGGAGCTACAGCTCAAGTTTGTGGTTTCTCCCTTGCCCACAGACCCTGGTCTATTTTTTGGATAACGACTCTGCCAGACAGAGCTCACTCTCACTGCTGCATTCAGGAGTGCACACAAGGAGCCAGCCACAGACTTGGGGGAGGTGTGGGTTTAGCACACAGGGCATTGGTGGTGCCCTTGGGCCTAGTGGGGGAATCCTAGGGTGAGATACTCCCAGAGGGTCTTGGGTGGAATTCCTACAGAAATCCTGGGTGCAGTCATCAGGAACTGTGTTCCTTTAATGCCTTTTGATATTCTTTATCTTTCCTGATCTCCCTCCCCCCAGTCACGGACACCCCACCTCAGTACTCTGCATGCTACTGGAGAGAAACAGGTTTCTCCAGCAGCATCCCATACAGCTGGAGAAGCTGAGCACTCAAACACCACTTTTTTCTCTCCGCTATGGGAGGGGTCGCTGCTGGCTAGTTCTGCAGTGTCACCTGGGGGGAGTGGTGGCCCTGGCAAAGTTCCTCTTACCATCTCCTATGTGTCCAAACTCGTATGCGTTTATATTTTTTTGCTGCAACTATGTGCTGGAATCTTCCTTTGGGAAGGTTCACTTCTACAAAGTCTCTGTTGTCTCTGGGTTTCTGCCCAAGTCAGCACTCTTTAGGTTTTCCCAACTGCAGCCTAGAAGGGGTTAAGCAGGTTCTCCGACTCTTGCTGTTTCTGCAGCCCATACTGAGGACTGTCTGCCTATCACCATAGGCACAGGTGCGCAAGACTCCTACCATGTCCCGTGGCAGATGGTGCTGGATCCCTCAATTTGCAGAGGAACTTTTGTTAATGGATGGATGTTTAACTAGTTGTTAAAAAGGACAAACAAGAGAGATGTCTTACACCACCGTGATGCTGATGTCACTCCCCATATAAACTTTAGAATCAGTTTGTTGTTATCCATAAAATAACTTTCCAGGATATTGGTTGGAATTGCTTGAATCTATAGATCAAATTGGGAAGAAGCATTGTTACTTTTATTTTAAAAGAGTATTTACAAATTATGAAGAATTTGAGTCGCTCAATAACAATGAGCAGCTCCAAGATACAGATTATAAGGTTCTTTAGGAGTTGAATGAATTCTATATAGTATAAACTATAAACCAATATTTAAAGTATTGTCTCAGCTCTACTTTTTGTGTTGTTTTTTTTTTTGCGATACGCGGGCCTCTCACTGTTGCGGCCTCTCCCGTTGCGGAGCACAGGCTCTGGATGCGCAGGCTCAGCGGCCATGGCTCACGGGCCCAGCTGCTCCGCGGCATGTGGGATCTTCCCGGACCGGGGCACGAACCCGTGTCCCCTGCATCGGCAGGCGGACTCTCAACCACTTTGCCACCAGGGAAGCCCTCTACTTCTTTTTTTAAAATGTTTTTATTGGAGTAGAGTTGATTTACAATGTTGAGTTACTTTCTGCTGTACAGCAAAGTGAGTCAGTTATCCATATACATATATCCACTCTTTTTTAGATTCTTTTCCCTTATAGGTCCTTGCAGAGTATTAAGTAGAGTTCCCTGTGCTATACAGTAGGTCCTTATTAGTTATCTATTTTATATATAGCAGTGTGTATATGTCAATCCCAATCTTCCAATTTATCCCGCCCCCCGCTTCCCACCCCCGACCCCCCGTAACCATAAGATTGTTTCCTACATCTATAACTCTATTTCTGTTTTGTAAATAAGTTCATTTGTACTATTTTTTTTAGATTCCACATATAAGCGATATCATATGATATTTGTCCTTCTCTGTCTGACTTACTTCACTCAGTATCACAATCTCTAGGTCCATCCATGTTGCTACAAATGGTCCAGCTCTACTTCTCTGCTTCACTTCTTATTCTTGTTTTTCTTTGGCTTAACTGAATAAGCATCAACGGATGATCTAATAAGAGTAGTCTACTGTGTAGTTTTATGGAAATGACAGAGATAAATAAAACACAGTCCTTACCTTCAGGAGCTTCCAATTGAGTTCCTATGAAAATAATTAACTGTACAACTATGTGGCATGATGAATGTAGCAACTGTTCTGGGGAATGTTTTGGAGTGAGTAAGACAAAGTTTATTATTTGAGGTATTTCTCAGAGAGGAAATATGTGCCGGAGAAGACTAGCTGAAACTATTTTAAGCCTAGTGGAATTATGTGGATGAGAGATATTTTCATTAACTTTTTACTTTGGTAAATTTCATGCATACAGAAAAGCTTAAAGAGTATTTCAATGAACATTATATATGCCACACATAGGTTTAATGATTATTAAAATTTTGCTACATCTGCCTTCTTTCTTTCCCCTTTCTCTCTCACATATGTATCTGTGTATATATATATGCCTATATGTGTGTTTGTGTGTTTGTTTGTTTTGTCCAATTTGGGATCCAACTAGGATTCAAACATTCCATTTGGTTGCATGCTTTTATTTTCTAGATTAACCCCTCTTTTTTCCATATGACATTGATTTATTTTATTTATTTTTAATTGAAGTATAGTTGACTTACAGTGTTGTGTTAATTACTTCTGTACAGCTAAGTGATTCAGTTATATATATATATATATATATATATACATATATATATACATTCTTTTTTTGTATATATTCTTTTCCATTATGGTTTATCGTAGGACATGTTGTTTATCCATTCTATATATAATAGCTGACGTCTGCTAACCCCAGCCTCCCACTCCATCCCTCCCCCAACACCCTCTCCCTTGGCAACCACAAGTCTGTTCTCTATGTCCGTGATTCTGTTTCTTTTTCAAAGATAGGTTCATTCGTGTCATATTTTAGATTCCACATATAAGTGATATCATATGGTATTTGTCTTTCTCTTTCTGACGTACTTCACTTAGTAAGATAATCTCTAGTTGCATCCATGTTGCTGCAAAGGGCATTTTTTCATTGTTTTTTTATGGCTGAGTAGTATTCCATCATATATAGATACCACATCTTCTTTATCCATTCATCTGTCAATGGACATTTAGGTTGTTTCCATACCTTGGCTATTGTGAATAGTGCTGCTATGAACATAGGGGTGCAGGTATCTTTACGAATTATAGTTTTGTCCGGATATTGCCCAGGAGTGGGATTGCTGGATCATATGGTAATTCTATTTTTAGTTTTCTGAGGAAACTTTATACTGTTTTCCAAGTGGCTACACCAACTTACATTCCCACTAACAGTATAGGAGGGTTCCCTTTTCTCCACATCCTCTCCAGCATTTATTTGTAGACTTTTTAATAATGGCCATTCTGAGTGATGTGAGGTGGTACCTCATTGTCGTTGTGACTCGTACTTCTCTATGACATTGATTCTTGAACAATCCAGCAAACTTGTTTTGTAGAACAATCTACATTCTGGATTTGTCTGGCTGCTTCCTCGTAGTGCTGGTAACTGTATGTTGAATTTTGTGTGTCAACTTGAGTGGATCACAAGGTGCCTGGATATTTGGCCTGGATATTTTTTCTGGGTGTGTCTGTGAGGATGTTTCTAGAGGAGATTAGCATTTGAATTGATAGACAGTAAAGCACATTGCCCACCCCACTGTAGGTGGGAATCATCCAATCCATTGAAGGCCAGAAGAGAACAAAAGGGCAGAGGAAGAGAGAATTCACTCTCTCCGTCTGAATGAATTGAGACATCAGTCCTCTCCCGCCCTCCGGCTGGGATTTGTACCATCAGTGCTTCTTTCTCAAGCCTTCGGACTCAGACTTGAACTACTTCTCAGTCTCTATATTCATATAAGCCAACTCCTTGTAATAAATCTATCTATCTATCATCTATCTATCTATTCTTCTAACAAAGGGTATGACAGTGGCAGTGGGACGTCTCTTCCAAGATCAGGTTATGGAAAAAACTGTGACGTGGGCTTCATCTCTCTGTCTCTCCTTTCATGCTGGGATAGTGTGGTATGGGGAGAATCTGAGGCCCTCATTCCAAAAATATTTAAGAGACTGAAGCCTGATAACAATTTTGTGAACAAGCTTGTGAACAGGTTCTGCAGTGCAAGTAGAGTTTCGAGATGACTGCACCCCTGGCCTACAGCTGCTGCAACCTCATGAGAAACAGCGAGCCAGGAAAACCCACCTAAGTCTTTCCTGGATTTCTGGTTGGCAGAAACTGCAGGGTAATAAATGTTGCTTATATTAAAGATGCTGAACTTGAGTGTTACTTGTTTTCCAACAATAAGTATTTACCCAAAACTGTTCATCTCATGGTTTTAGCATCCACTAACAATCACTGCCTGACTCTATGTTTACTAGTTGCTATTCTTCTGTAAAGAAAGCTTTCTTTTATTTTTTTTCTGAGTTGAAAGATAATTACATCTTATTTGAATCAATAGTGTTATTTCCACTTCGAAAGCAAGATGGCAGATTAGGAGGTTCCAGGTTTTGGTACCCCTCACAGAAAGACCAATAAGCAACTATTCACAGACACAACTCTTCTTGGGTGGGGAATTCCCTGGCGGTCCAGTGGTTAGGACTCCATGCTTTCACTGCAAGTGCCGGGGTTTGCCCCCCCCCAAAAAAATTACACCTGTGTGAAAATCCTAGAACCCAGGGTTGAGGATGAAGCACCCCTTGAACAACAAAACTGAGAAAAGCCACATTAAGTGGGTAAGAGGAGTGGTTTCACTTTGACCATGTGCCTGCCCCTCCCCCAGGCTGGAACAGTGCCACACAGACAGCGTTCACCTGCACCTACAGTTTCTCCAGCGGGGAAAAGAGAGCCCGAGGTTGACATCCTGCTTGGCAGGTATTCAGAAGTGCTTCCCCGGGGGCACGCTGCTGTCTCATCTCGTAGGAAACACTGGGTGAATCAGCAGGGCTACACCAAATGGGGTCAGCTAGAAACAAAGTAGGAGGACAGGGCTCATAGCAACCAGTGCAGGGATCATGCTGTGGCACGGTGTTCCTGCTGGTGAGGGCGGCCGATCAGAGCCCCAGCTAGTGACTCCATCCACCCACGCATCTGAGCTAGTTGCTCCCCGTCTGGCCAGGGAGCACAGTCAGCAGCTCTATCCAGTTTTGGTACACAACCAGCAGTCCCGCCAGGCCATGGAGCTCATTCTACCACCCCAAGGGCACAGGGAACCAAGCTAGCAGCCTTGCCCAAACGCAGAGCGTGCTGTCTCCCCACCTCCGCCCCGCCCCCATCCGGAGGAGCCTGTGTAAGGCGCCTGCACAGTGACCCTGTCAATCTGTAGAGCCTAGCCTTCAGCCCCGCGTGAATTGCAGCCTGTGGCCCCGCCTGTTTGTTGAGCATAGCCCGCAGCCGAACCTGGACAGAAAGCCCCGGTTAGTTACCCTGCCCAACGGTGGAGCAGAGCCTACAGACTCCCCACCAGGGAGCCCAGATAGTAACATTGTCTGACTGCAGAACAGAGCCCGCCCCCCAACATTAGAGCACAGGCAACAGCCCTGCCCAGTAGAGACCCCATAGCAAGCCCTGCTTGCCTGTGGGTGCTACCAGCTGACACATGCAGAACCCCAGACTGGGCTGTCTGGCGAAGGGTTTCTCTGCCAAAGTAAATCCGTAGGCTCTGGAAAAGGAGAACTCTTCCTCAAATATGCAAATAACAATGCAAGGATTCAAGAATCACAAATAATCAGGTAAACATGACACCATTGAAGGAAACTAATAAAGCTCCACTCACCCTAAAATATTTAGAGTTATGAATTGAATAACAAAGAATTCAGAATAAACTCTTAAAGAAATTCAGTAAATTAGGAAAAAAAACACAGAGATAACTAAACAAAAATAGGAAAACAGTACATGAACAAAATGAGAAGTTCAGCAAAGAGATAGAAATCATTAAAGAAAAAAAATCAGAAATCCTGGAACTCAAGAAAGCAATGACTGCACTGAAATATTCAATAGAGAGTTTCAACAGTCAGATGAAAGAATCAGTGAACTTGAAGATAAGCCTTCTGAAATTTTCCAGTCAGAGGATCAAGAAGAAAAAGAAAAAGAGTGAAGAAAGCATACAGGACTTATGCAATACCATCAAAGGAAGCATCACTGACATTATGGGAATTCCAGAAAGAGAAGAGAGAGAGAAAAAGGGAAAATAAAATTAGTATGAGTATCTCTTCTGACCACAACAATATGAAACTAGAAATCAATAACAGGAAGTAAACTGGAAAATTCACAAATATGTGGAAATGAAACAATACACTCCTGTACAAATATGGGTCAAAGAAGAAATCAAAAGGAAAAGTCAAAAAGTTTTAAAGACAAACAAAAATAGATATGCAGCTTACCAAAACATATGGGATGAAGTGAAGTAGTTCTTTTTTTTTTGCCTGTGGCACGTGGCTTGTAGGATCTCAGTTCACTGACCAGGGATTGAACCCGGGCCACGGCAAAGTGCCGAATCCTAACCACTAAATCACCAGGGCACTTCTGAAAGTAGTTCTAATGGAGGTTTATAGTGATAAATGTCTAAATTAAGAAAAAAGAACTATCTCACATAAACAACCTAAAGTTGAACTATACCTCAAGGAACTAAAGAAAGAACAAACTAAACTGAAAGGTATGAGAAGAAAGGAAATAAGCAAGATTAGAATAGAAATAAATGATAGAAACTAGAAAAACAGACACCATAATGAAGTGGCAGTTATCCCTGGGATGCAAGGTTGACTTAACATACACAAATCAATAAATATGATACAGCACATTAACAAAATGAAGGATTAAAATTATATGATCATCTCAATCAATACGGAAAAATATTTGATAAAATTCAAATGACCCGATTAAACAATGGGCAAGGACCTGAATAGACATTTTTCCAAAGAAGACATACAAATGGCCGACAGGTGTACAAAAAGGTGTTCAACATCACTAATCATCACGGAAATGCAAATCAAAATCACAATTAGCTATCACCTCACACTTGTTGGAATGTCATTAAGAAAATGAGAGATAACAAGTGTTGAGGACGATGTGGAGAAAAAGAGAACCCTTGAGCACTGTTGTTTGGAATTTAAATTGGTAGGGCTAATATGGAAAATTGTATGGAGGTCCCTCTAAAAGTTAAAAATAGAGCTACCATGTGATCCAGAAATCCCACTTCTGGGTACAGATCCAAAGGAAATCAAGTCAGTATTTTGAAGAGGTATCTGCACTCCTATGTTCACTGCAGCATTATTCACAATAGCTAAGAAGCAGAAATAACCTAAATGTCCATCGATGGATGAATAGATAAAATAAATGTGGCATATATAGAGAGAATGAAATATTAGCCACAAAAAAGAAGGAAATCCTGCCATCTGCAACAACATGGATGAACCTGGAGGACATTCTGCTAAGTGAAATAAGCCAGACACAGAAAGACAAATACTGTATGATCTCACTTATATATGGAATGTAAAAATCTCAAACTCATAAAACCAGAGAGTAGTATAATGGTGGTTGCCAGTGGCTGAGGGTGGAGAAAATAGGGAGGGACTGGTGAAATGGTACAAAATTTCAGTCGTAAGATGAATAAGCTCTGGGGATCTAATGTACAGCATGGTGACTATGGTTAATAATAATGTACTGTATACTTGAAATCTGCTAAGAATAGATCTTAAGTGTCCTCACCATAAAAAATGTATAAAGGTAACTATGTGAAGTGTTGGATGTATTAACTCACTTGATTGTGGTAATCATTACACAAAATATATTAAATCATCATGTTATACACCTTAAAAATCATGTTGTATGACCTTAGCATATATATAATTTTTATTTGTCAATCATACCTCAATAAAGGTGGGGGTGGGGGAGAAGTATGTTGTTTAATCTTCAAGCATTTTGAGATTTTCCAGTTATTTTTCTGTTATTGATTTCTAGTAATTCCACTGTGGTGTGAGAGCATATTTTATACGATTTCTTTTTCTTTTTTTTCCCCATCACGCTTCGCGTCTTGCAGGATCTTAGTTCCCTGACCAGGGATGGAACCCGGACCCCCAGCAGTGGTGTCTGACATTAAGTTGGAGAAATTCTAGGTCATTATTGTTTCACTTTTTAAAAAATTTCTTTCTCTCGCCTTTCCTTCTAGTATTCCCCCTGTGTGTATGTGACACCTTTTGTAGTTGTCCCACAGTCCTTGGAGATTCTGTTCCAGTTTTTTTTTTTCTAGTCTTTGTTCTCTTTGCTTTTTATTTTTATTTATTTATTTATTAATAGATTTTTTTATTTTTATTTACTTATCTTTGGCTGCGTTGGGTCTTTGTTGCTGCTTGCGGGCTTTCTCTAGCTGTGGCGAGCGGGGGCTACTCTTCGTCGTGGTGCACAGGCTTCTCATTGCGCTGGCTTCTCTTGTTGTGGAGCACGTGCTCTAGGCATGTGGGCTCCAGTAGTTGTGGAATGCAGGCTCAGTAGTTGTGGCTTGAGGGCTCTAGAGCACAGGCTCAGTAGTTGTAGCGCATGGGCTTAGTTGCTCCACGGCATGTGGGATCTTCCCAGACCAAGGATCGAACCCCTGTCTCCTGCATTGGCAGGTGGATTCTTAACCACTGCACCACCAGGGAAGTCCCTCTTTGCTTTTTAGTTTTTGGTTTTGCTTGATATATCTTCAAGCTCAGTGATTCTTTCCTCAGCTGTGTCCAGTCTACTAACAAGCCCATAAAGGCCTTCTGCATTTCTCTTATGGTGTTTTTGACCTCTATCATTTCTTAACTTTTCTATGCTTCATTAAGGTTTTTTTCTTGAGGTTTTATCTTGTTCTTTTGTTTGGAACACATTCCTCTGTTTCTTCATTTTGCTTGATGCTCTGTGTTGGTTTCTACGCACTGGATGAAACAGTTACCTCTCCCAGTCTTGCAGCGTTGGCCTTGTGTAGGAGATGAGCTTTATTGTTCTAGCTGTCCTAGCTCTTCATTGTCTCAAACCTTTGTGAGCCAAGCAGTTTATTTTACCTTTAACAGCTCCCTGTCACTGAGGCTGTACCAAGACCAGTCAGTGCCAAAGGAGAGGAGTCAGGCTGATTAGAAGCCAGACCCTCAGGCAGCAGCTCTTACAGAATGCAAACATACACAGTCCCTTGTCGGCAAGCATAAGCCCCACTGGCTACCAGAGCCAGGGAACCTGGAGGCGTCCTCGGGGTAGCAGTCATAAAAATCAGGGCTCCAGACAGTGCATTAGTTCCTTTCTAGGAGATACCCGTGAGCTGTGGCGAGGCAGAGGGACAGTATAAGATGGCGTCCCCTGGCCTTCATTCCTTGAGCCCCTCCGTAGCCTCTAGATGCATGCCAGTTGTAAAGCCTGCTCCTAAGCCAAAGCTCCAGGACAAACGCGTAGGCCTCTTTCACAGAAAGCCCGGGGGTGTGTTTCAGTCAGCTGTTTGGGCAGTGCCCTGGCTTGGTAGCCTGCCAAGAACTGTCTATGGGATTGTTGCAGTTCTGCGCACGTGCAGGAGTGCAAGCCGCCCGGCCACCAGAGCCAGGGAATCAAGCTGCCAAAACCAGGGCACCAGATGTAAACACGGGCACCAGATACATAGAAGAGCTCCTCTCCGAGAGATGCTGGCACACTGGAGTAGGGCAGAGGTAAAGCATGAAGATAGCGTGTCCTCGAGGTCTCAGGAAAGGTCTAAGGTCAGCCTCAGATGTGTCATTAATCAGAAGCCTGCCCCTCAGGCTGTGGCTATAATGATAAGGCGATAGGCTTCTCCAACTTGCTGTGGGAAAGACAGACCTCCTGGGTCTGTTGCCTCCTGCCGTGCCCCAGGGGTGGTAGGAGTTTATAAACTCTTTCTCCTTGGTTCCAGTTGTAGGACTCGTGGAGCATAAACCCCACTGGCCAGCAGAACCAGTTGATATAGAGGTGTCTCCTGGCAGCAGCCACAAAAGTCAGGGCACCTGACAAGGGTATAAGCTCTTTATGGGAAAATACCAGTGAGCTGGAGCAAGACAGAGGGAGAAAGCAAAGATTGCATCCATGGGTCTCCATTCCCTGAGAGCACCTCCATAGGCCCACATAAGTGAGCCAAAGCAGAAGCCTGTCCCTTAGGGCAAAGATCCTGATGAAGGAAACAGGGGGACTTCCCTGCT
Source organism: Phocoena phocoena (assembly GCF_963924675.1). Lineage (NCBI taxonomy): Eukaryota > Metazoa > Chordata > Mammalia > Artiodactyla > Phocoenidae > Phocoena > Phocoena phocoena. The sequence goes on from NC_089236.1 coordinate 25,219,567, forward strand.
GGAGCAGTAGCTAAGAATCTGCCTGCCAAGGCAGGGCACACAGGTTTGATCCCTGATCCGGGAAGATCTCACATGCCGCAGAGCAACTAAGCCTGTGTGCCACAACTACTGAGCCTGTGCTCTAGAGGCCGCGAACCACAACTACTGAGCCCGCGTGCCACAACTACGGAAGCCCACGCGCCTAGAGCCCATGCTCCACGACAAGAGAAGCCACCGCAGAGAGAAACCCGTGCACCGCAACAAAGAGTAGACCCCGTTTGCCGCAACTGGAGAAAGCCCTCATGCAGCAATGAAGACCCAACTCAGCCAAAACTAACTAACTAACTAACTAACTAACTAAATAAATAAATACAAGTAAGGAAACAGGCCTTTTTCTCAGAAAACCTGGGGAAGCGTTTCAGCCTGCTATCTGTGCAGCGCCCTGGGGTGATGCCCCGCCAAGAACTGTCTCTCTGTGGGACCCAGGAGCGCAAGCCCCTCTGGCTTCCAGAGCCAGGTTATCAAGGGGCATCCCTTGGGTGGCAGCTGCAGAAACCAGGTCACCAGACATACAAACTGGGGCACTGGACATGTATAGAAGTTCTTCCCCTTTGGGAGATATTGGTGCTCTGGAGAGCAGCAGAGAGGGTGGTGATGCACCCACTGGCTGGAGCTAGGTGGGGCGGGGGTGTGGGGTGGGTAGTGCAAAGATGGTACCCACCAAAAAGAGAAAAAAGGGGAAAAAAAGCAAAAAAAGAAAGGAAGGAAAGAAGGAAGGAGGGGAGAAAGAGAAAGAAAGAAAAGAAAGAAAAAAGAAATGAAAGTTAAAAAAAAGAGGGAGAGCCAGAATATTGCACCCGCCAGCCTCCATCCCCAGAGAGTTTCCCAGCAGGCCTCTACCCCTCAGACCAACACTGTCAAAAGTAGCAAGTGAGTCCTTTTTCACAGAAAGCCTGGGCACTTTTCAAAGGGCTGCTTCTTTGCTGGGCCCTGGTACCCATGGGTCTGTGCACCAGCCCTCAGTTTGCTACAGCCCATGAGTCTCCCGTGTGCAGGCTTTGCTGGTCTTCTAAGCCAGATATTTGGGGGCTTGTCTCTTGGGTGCAGGTCTTAAAGGTTGGGGTGCCCAATATGGGGTATAGACCCTTCACTCCTCAGTGAGACGATTCGGGTTTTGAGTTCCCTTCTGCTGCAGATCCCTGCACTGGGGGTGGGGGATTTATGGTGAGATTCTGCCTCAGCCTTTCCCACCTGCTTCCATGTGGCTTCCCTCTCGTTTACCAGGTGTGAAGGGCTGCTCTGCCAGTTTTTAGCTTTCTTTCAGAGGAAACTGTTCCACATAAATTCGGTGTGTCCATGGGAGGAGGCGAGTTCAGGATTTTCCTATGTCACCATCTTGAACCAGAACCTCTATCATTTCTTTTTGGTTTTTTTCTTAGGATTTCCATCTCTCTGCTTACATTGCCCATCAGTTCCTGCATCCTGTCTATTTCATCCTTAGAACCCTTAGCATATTATTTATAGTTGTTTTCAATTCCTGGTCTGATAATTCCAACATTCCTGCCATGTCTGGTTCTGATGCTTGCTCTGTCTCTTCAAATTGTGGTTTTGTGGGCAGTGGAGCTGAGGTCAGCATCAAATTTGAAATATTTAAAGTGGATACAGAACTGTTTCAGCAACGCAGACAATTAAGTGTGTTGTCGGCGATGGTGCTGTTGGTAAAACATGTCTCCTGATATCCTACACAACAAACAAATTTCCATCTGAGTATGTACCAACTGTTTTTTTTTTTTTTTTTAATTTTTTTTGCCACACCACACATAGTATGCAGGGATCTTAGTTCCCCAGCCAGGGATAGAACCCGTGGCCCCTGCAGTGGAAGCATGGAGTCTTAACTACTGGACCACCAGGGAAGTCCCTGTATGGACCGTTTTTGACAACTGTGCAGTCACAGTTATGATTGGTGGAGAGCCATATACTCTTGGACTTTTTTTTTTTTTTTTTGTGGTACGCGGGCCCCTCACCGCCGTGGCCTCTCCTGTTGCGGAGCGCAGGCTCAGCGGCCATGGCTCACGGGCCCAGCCGCTCCGCGGCATGTGGGATCCTCCCGGACCAGGGCACAAACCCGTGTCCCCTGCATCGGCAGGCGGACTCCCAACCACTGCCCCACCGGGGAAGCCCTACTCTTGGACTTTTTGATACTGCAGGGCAAGAGGATTATGACAGATAACCTCTGAGTTATCCACAAACAGATGTATTTCTAGTCTGTTTTTCAGTGGTCTCTCCATCCTCATTCAAAATGTGAAAGAAAAGGGGGTGCCTGAGATAACTTACCACTGTCCAAAGACTCCTTTCATGCTTATTGGGACCCAAATTGATCTCAGAGATGACCACTCCACTATTGAGAAACTTGCCAAGAATAAACGGAATCCTGTCAGTCCAGAGGCTGCTGGAAAGCTGGCCAGTGACCTGAAGGCTGTCAAATACGTGGAGTGTTCTGCACTCACACAGGAAGGCCTAAAGAACGTATTTAACAAAGCAATATGGGCTGCCCTGGAGCCTCCAGAACTGAGGAGCTGCAGGTGTGTACTGCTATGAACGTCTCTCCAGAGGCCTTTTCTGCACAGCTGGTGTCGGCATCATACTAAAAGCAATGTTTAAATCAAACAATCTTAAAAATTAAGATTCGTTTTTGCAATAACGACAAATGCCCTGCACCTACCCACATTCACTCCTGTGAGACAAGGCCCATAGGTATGGCCCCCTTCCCCCTCTCAATACTAGTTAATTTTGAGTGATTGTGCATTGTCAGAAAAATGATCAGTACTAGTTTTTGTTTTGTCATTTCAAAAAAAATTTTTTGTTGTTGTTGTTTTTTTGTTTAAAAGCAAGGCATGCTTGTGATGACTCTGTAACAGACTAATTTGGGTTGTTGAAACAGTTCCCAGTTTCCACTCTGGAGAGCAATCTGGGATATCTAGCTTTTTTAATTTTCCTTTTTTGGGGGGTGGGGCAGGGAGGTGTGTGTGGGATTTGTTTTTATTTAGTCATGTTTTTTTAATTCATTAACCATTGGACAGCCCTTAAGGGGAGGAGGATGGATTGATTTCACATTCTACTTCCTAGATCTAGTTTAGAAAACATGTTCCCCACCTGGTGCTCTCAGGAAGGAGTATAGTAAACGCCTCATTTAACAATATACTCCTTTTTGGGAATTCCCTGGCGGCCCAGTGTTTAGGACTCGGTGCTTTCACCGCCGTAGGCCTGGGTTCGATCCCTGGTCGGTGGAACTAAGATCCCGCAAGCCGCGCAGTGGGGCTAAAAAAGAAAAACTTTACATACATACATATATATATATATATATATATATACTCTTTTTGAAAGTTGCCTTTTCTCTTGACCCTTGAATAGGTCCAGTATTTGACGAAACTCATGAAAAGTGGTTGGAATCTGTCTTGCCCCTCCTCTGTTCTAGGATGCACTATATATATATGTGACCCTGACTCTCAAGGAAATTGGTTTGCCATTTGCCATTGATTTTTTGTAAGTTAATTTCTAACTTTTTTCACTGACAAATGAAGAAGAGTACTGCACCTTCTGAAATACACAAAATGGATTGAGTACGCAATTAAAAAACATTTTTTTTCCCTATCAAAAAAAAATTGTGGTTTTGCCTTTTAATTTTTTGTTGATATTGGGACCTGATGTGCTGGGTAAAGGGAACTGCAGCAAATAGACCTGTAGTAATGCAGCCGTGAGGAGTGGGGAGGGGAAGCCCTATTGTTCATGATTAGGTTTCAGCCTTTTAGGGAGCCTGTGCCTCTGAACTGTGAGCTTTAACTGTGTTTTTTACTGTTTTCCTTCCCCTTAGGTGGGATAGAGTGGGCTGGAGTTGGGTATTTCCCTTCTCCCACCTGGAAGGCTATAGTTAAGTGGAGCTGGGTATTTCCCTTAGTCGGGCTCTTATAAGACCCCAGCAGATTAGGCTCTGATTAACTAGTTTCTCCTGAGGGCAGGCCTGGTGCGAGAGTGCCCTGGGGTATTTAAAAACAGGCTCCATTTCCCCTCTCCCTTCGGAAGCACGAGGGGATTTTTCTCCCATGTTTACCGTGAAAACTCTCAAGCTCCCAGAGTCGGAGGCCCCCCTTCGATTGGGTCCTCTGGAGCTTTTAACTTCAGAGTTGTCTGCCCTGAGCCTCTAGCAATTTGTCAGTTGTGTTTGGAGTCTTCCTACCTCAGCCCTGGTTCCTGCCAGGGTTCCTGCCCCTGCGTCTGCCCTCCCGGTAAGCCAGTACTCCCTGTTGTTGCGTCTCCAGTCTTGGGAACAGCCGTGTGCCCTGTGTCCTCCCCTCTCTTATGGATCCAGGAAGAGTTGTTGATTTTTCAGTCCATTCAGCTTTTTAATTGTTGTTAGGATAGAGTGGTGACTTCTACGCTCCTTACACGAGAAACCGAAATTGTTTTGCTTCTTTTTTTTTTTGCGGATGGCATCTTTTTCTTTTTTGAAGTGGTCACCAGTTCTGAGCGCTCTACCAGGGACCAGAAGGGAGGGTTTGGGGGAACATCCTTCTCTCTTTTTTTAGTTGGAGGAAGTCAGCTGCCCTCCTCCTAGCCGCGCAGGCGAACGTCAGCTGGGCCCCATGCAGGAATAATGCTGCTGCCTGCTCCGGGGGTGCCTGTTTTGCATTTTTTAATCGTGACACATAAAGTACATGTTGTACCCCTTGTAGTTTTGTGGCGGTATTGGTGGTTAGGACACAGTGTAAGATCCCTTCCACTGGGATTCAAGTTTGGTCTTTGGGTGGTATCTTTTCCAGAAGAGGGAATTTCCAATTTGAAGGTCATGTAGGGTGTGTGGTGGGAAAGGAAACCTGACCTGTTGATGATAAATATGAGTGTATTTAATAAAACTTTAACAATATTTAAGGATAGATAATATTTTTAAAAAATTTTATTGGAGTAGAGTTGATTTATAATGCTGTGCTAGTTTCAGGTGTATAGCAAAGTGATTCAGTTATACGTGTGCATATATTCGTTCTTTTTCAGATACTTTTCCCACATAGGTTATTACAGAATATTGAGTAGAGTTCCCTGTGCTGTACAGTAGGTCCTTGTTAGTTATCTGTTTTATATATAGTAGTGTGTATGTTAGTCCCAAGCTCCTAGTTTATCCCTCCCCCCACCTTTCCCCTTTGGTAACCATAAGTTTGTTTTTGAAATCTGTGAGTCTGTTTCTGTTTTGTAAATAAGTTCATTTATATCATTTAAAAAAACTAGATTCCACATATGAGTGATATCATATGATATTTGTCTTTCTCTGTCTGACTTACTTCACTGAGTATGATAATCTCCAGGTCCATGCATGTTGCTGCAAATGGCATTATTTCATCTTTTTTTATGGCTAATATTCCATTGTATAGATGTACCACATCTTCTTTATCCATTCCTCTGTTGATGGACCTTTAGGTTGCTTCCATGTCTTGGCTATTGAAAATAGTGCTGCAGTGAACATTGGGGTGCATGTATCTTTTCGAATTATGGTTTTCTCTGGATATTTGCCCAGGAGTGGGATTGCTGGATCATATGGTAATTCTATTTTTAGTTTTTCAAGGAACCTCCATACTGTTCTCCACAGCGGTTGTACCAATTTACATTCCCACCAGCAGTGCAAGAGGGTTCCCTTTTCTCCACACCCTTTCCAGCATTCATTGTTTGTAGACTTTTTGATGATGGCCGTTCGGACCAGTGTGAGGTGATACAAAGATAGATATTAGATCAAATTAGGGTCATGTAAGGTCCAGAAGAGGTGAGAAATCTTCATTGGCCTGCCAGTATTATTTCATAATACATAATTATGCATAAGGGAATAATCAGTGTTGACTGGAGGGGGAGGATCTGAGGATCTCCAGGACCAAGTACAAGATTTGGGGCAGGTTGGGTGCCTCAGAGAGTTTGGCTAGTTTGAACTTAAGAGCACTGTTGGCCTGCTTTATTTTTCCAGAGGATTGAGGGTGGCTAAGACAGTGAAATTTTTGTAGCAGTGCAAGTACTTGTTGAATATCCTCAATAACCTTACTGTTGAAGTGGGTTCCTCTGTCACTAGAGAGGAACAAAGGGACCCCCACGTCGGGAAAATTCTTTCTGGTACCAGCTTAGCTACAGTTGTGGCAGTAGCCTGTTTGCAGAAAAAAAAAGCTTCTAACCATCCCACAAACAAGGATATACATGTCCTTCTTTTTTTGTGTATAAAAAGGGAAAAGGGTAACGAGTAATTGAGGGGTCCAAAGGTGGAAGAAGAGGATAGTTTTTTTCAGGTTTTGAAACAGAGACGTGGAAGGAGTCCCAGTTCGAGGGATCAGTGTTGGTTCCTTGGTCGTGGCATAGAGAGGCGAGGCGATCGTGGAAAAGCTAGGGATCCGGCTCAGCAATAGGCACCTAATCCCAGAAACCCTCAGGGTTGTCTTGGTCTCAGGGAAGCGGTCTTTTTTTTTAATTTTTATTGGACTATAGCTGTTTTACAATGTTGTGTTAGTTTCTGCTGTGCCGTAAAGTGAATCAATTATTCGTATACATATATCCACTCTTTTTTAGAATTCCTTCCCATTAAGGTCACTACAGAGCTATTAAACAATAGCTAGCAACAAAGCCAAACCAAGAGGGCTTCCCTGGTGGCGCAGTGGTTGAGAGTCCGCCTGCCGATGCAGGGGACGCGGGTTCGTGCCTGGGTCCGGGAGGATCCCACATGCCGCAGAGCGGCTGGGCCCGTGAGCCATGGCCGATGAGCCTGCGCGTCTGGAGCCTGTGCTCCGCAACGGGAGAGGCCACAGCAGTGAGAGGCCCGCGTACCGCAAAAAACAAAAACAAAAACAAAAAACCAAAACCAAACCAAACCAAGAGATGGCCCCCAAAACCAAAATCAAATCCTTACCGTGCTACCACAGACAGTTTTCTGCAGCACATGGATCAGGGGCTGGACTCCAGCCTGAGATCCCTAAATCGCCCTTTAGGGAAGCGGCACAGGGGCTCAAAAAGCCTCAGGAGCTGGGTGGAGAAGATGGGGGCCCAGAGGTGGGCTTCTAGTTCCATTCCAGTAATGGCACCAAACTGTCAAAGACAAAAACCAAACAAGTAAGGAAACTGAGTTTATTCAGAATATTGCCATCGTGGAGAACAGTTCAGAATCAAAGGCAGGGTGAGTTTGCCTTAGACTGTTATAGGGAGGGTTTGGACAAGTTATAGGTAGAGTGGTTTACAGTTAGAATTGCTTTTGTAACTAGGGGAAGTCTTGGTCGGCTGACTAGGAAATGTGTATTTTGGTGTCTAGCTAGTTTGGGCGCACTTTTTTTTTTTTTTTTTGCCTCACAGCTCATCTTATGGGATCGTAGTTCCCCGGCCAGGGATCAAACCTGGGCCTAGCAGTGAGAGAACCGGGTCCTAACCACTGGACCGCCAGGGAATTTCCATGGGCGCACTTCTAATCTCAGTTAATCATTCATGAGACAAAGGACTTGGAGTTAGAGACCCTGTGTCTGGCCTTGTTGGCAGGTTCAGGCAAAAACGGAAAGGTCTGTGTTTAACCTTCTCACAGGTAAATAAGGGGGCTCCTCTGTGAGCCCTATGGTAGTCATGAGAAAGAGTAGACAATGACTCTTATCTAAGTCACTCGGGAGAAGGTGGTTTGCCGCAGTTACCTATTTCCAATCACAAAAGGATAGGATCATCTCCAGGGAGAAAAAAAAAAAAAAAGGTTGAAGGGATTTCTTAATCATGGCTGTTTGCCCTGTGGCACAGGGATTAGGTAAAGTTCAACAGTTGTCAGTTTCAAGGTTAATTTTTTTCCATTATGATCCAGTTGTTTTGGTAACATTTGTTGAAAAGATTTGTTGCTGCCAATGCTATGTTTCTAAAATGAAAACTTCAGTCCTTAGTTGCATTAGCCACATTTCAAGTGTTTAAGAGCCACATGTGGCTAATGGCTACCATAATGGATAACCCAGACATAGAACATTTTCGTCATCACAGAAAATGTTACTGAACAATACTGCTGTAGGCCTTACAGCACAGTGTCTAATAAATGTTTTGAATTTTGTGAAAAGCAGTCGAAAGCAAATTACACTGTTAGAGACACATATGAAAAAGTTAAAACTCAATGACTGAGCACAATTTATTTTGAGGATTTTATAGTGAAACAATGTTGATAAACACAAATATAAAAACACTTTTGTAAAGCGTACATTAGACCAGACTAATTCAAGGGATGTTTGGGTATGTATGATGCTGAACTCTTAGGATCCCACACAGTACAGGGTCTCTTTGTTAAATATTTTTATTTAAAATTCTCCTTAATAACTAGAATTCCAGAATCTTCAGTTAATTTGGGGATGGTAGTGAAAGGAGCTATACTGGATTAGTTATGAACATTCATATCAAGAGAATTAATGAAAATACTTCAGCACTACTTCTGGAACATGAAATATAGACTTTGTGAGACCACCAAAGCATCTGTTAATATTCTTGATTTGCGTATTTGAGAAAATTCATACATACTGCTGAGACCACAGTTGAACAGCCCTGCAGATATTGCTAGATGTTTAAAATATGATCAGATCCTTCAGAATTTTCTCCCAGAGAGGCAAGTTTAAAGGCTGTACAGTGTAAAATCCAAAATACTGACAATACCAAATGCTAGGGAGGATGTGGAACAATAGGAACGCTCATTAATTGCTGGTGGGAATGCAAAAAAGTACAGGCCACCACTTTGGAAAACATTTTGGCACTTCCTTACAAAGTTAAACATAGTATTACCATGTGATCCAGCAGTCACAGTCCTTGGCATATACCAAAATGAGTTGAAAAACTTATGTCCATGCAGTAACCAACGCGAGTGTTTATAGCAGCTTTATTCATAATTGCAAAAATTCAAAGCAAACAAAATGTCATTTAGCAGGGAAATGGATAAGTAAACTGGTATACGTACACAATGGAATATTACTCAATGATAAAAAGGAATGACTATCAAGCCGTGAAAAGACATGGGAATCTTAACTGAATATTACCAAGTGAAAGAAGATATATTCCAACTGCAAGACACTCTGGAAAAGATAAAACTAGACAATAAAAAGATCAATGTTTCCCAGGGGCTGGGGGGCAAGGAAGAGGAGGCATAAGTAGATTGAACAGAGGATTTTTAGGACCGTGAAACGATTCTGTATATTACTGTAATGATGATAGGTACATGACATACATTTTTCAAAACCCATAGACCTGTACAACACAAAGAGTAAACCCTAACATTAAACTACAAGCTTTAATTAATGATATATCAGTGTTAAGTTCATCACTTGTAACAACGGCACACACTAATGCAATATGTTGTAAACAGCGGAAACTGAGAAGGGGTGGAATATGTGGGAGCTTCCTGTAGCTTTCTGTTGGATTTTCCAGTAAACCTAAAACTGATCTTAAAATCTATTTATTAAAAAAACAAAACTCCCAAAACTTAAAGGTGTCTCTGCAGAAACCTGCAGGGTTTTTCCCATTTTTCTACAGGCTCATGATTTCAAATGAGAGGTTGCTACATCTTTCATAAACGTTAGAAGAAAAGCTAAAACTTATTGAACCTTTATATTATGGGTACTACGTATAAGTATGTTATTCTACTAATCAACAAATATTTATTGAGAGCAAGTATATCCAGCCTACGTTTAGCGGTATATCACCTATGCAATTTAGTTCAGTCGTCACACGCTATGAAATACTATTGCTATTAACGTTTTCAAAAACAAGAACTCTGAGAAGTCAAACAACTGATAAACACTAGAACGGGTATCTAAACTGAATTCCACAACCAAAGTTCGAAACCATAACACCGAATAGAAGAGAATTAGCGATTTCTAACTCCGTCATCCGAAACAATGAACAGCCGACAATCTCGCGATGTTGTTGCGGCTACTACTACTCCCAACATGCAAAGCGGCTACCGTGCCGCAGCCCGTGCCGCAGCTGGTGCCGCAGCCTATGCCGCAGAGTCCGGAGGGCCCCGGCGTGCCTCGAGGCGCGAAAGGTAACCTGGGAGCCGTAGTTCTCCTGGACGCCTACTGGTGTTGCCAGCGCGGCGGTGGTGGATCGCTCGGTTCCAGCCAGTAGGTCCTGTGAGGGCGAGCTGAGGCGGAGAAAGGGCGTGGAACTGGAAACGGGTGAGTCGGACGCGGTCTACGCGGTCGAGGGAGGCGGCACCGCGGCTTAGGGTTGACTTAAATAAATGGACCCGTGCTGCAGTCTCTCCGGAGACACCGCGGTCTTAGCGTCAGCGAGCAGAGGGTGAGGAGGCGCCAGAGCCCGGTCCTTGCACCCGTACTCGTCCTCAGCTCTCCGCCAGCATCTCCACCATGCAGTCCCGGGAAGAAGCTTCGCGCTCTCGCCGCCTTGCAAGTCCCCGCGGCGGGAAGCGGCCCAAAAGGGTTCACAAACCCACGGTTTCAGCTTTTTTCACGGGCCCGGAGGAGCTGAAGGACACGGCCCATTCCACAGCCCTGCTGGCTCAGCTCAAGTCTTTCTACGACGCGCGGCTGCTCTGTGATGTGACCATCGAGGTGGTCACGCCTGGCAGCGGGCCTGGCACGGGCCGCCTCTTCCCCTGCAACCGTAACGTGCTGGCTGCCGCGTGTCCTTACTTCAAGAGCATGTTCACCGGCGGCATGTACGAGAGTCACCAGACGAACGTGACCATGCACGATGTGGATGCCGAGTCCTTCGAGGTGCTGGTCGATTACTGCTACACGGGTCGTGTGTCTCTGAGTGAATCCAACGTGGAGCGCCTGTACGCCGCCTCCGACATGCTGCAGCTCGAGTATGTGCGTGAAGCCTGTGCCTCCTTCCTAGCCCGCCGTCTTGACCTGGCCAACTGCACGGCCATCTTCAAGTTCGCCGACGCCTTTGGCCATCGCAAGCTGCGATCACAGGCCCAGTCGTTTATAGCCCACAACTTCAAGCAGCTCAGCCAGATGAGTTCGATTCGGGAGGAGTCTCTGGCAGATCTGACCCTGGCCCAACTTCTGACTGTCCTGCGCCTGGACAGCCTAAACATCGAGCATGAGCAGACCGTGTGCCACGTGGCGGTGCAGTGGTTGGAGGCGGCTCCCAAGGAGCGGGGTCCCAGCGCTGCAGAAGTCTTCAAGTGTGTCCGCTGGACACACTTCACCGATGAAGATCGGAATTACCTGGAGGGGCTGTTGACCAACACCATGGTGAAGAAGTACTGTCTGGACCTTGTTGAAGGGGCCCGGCAGATGCGATATGGTGACACGTTGTGCAAGTCTCTGGTGCCAAAGCCAGAGAGCAGCAGCGGTGGCAGCAGCAGCAGCGGCGGCGGCGGCGGCGTTAGCAGTGTCGTTAGTGGCGCTGGTGGCGGCGGCGGCGGCGGCTGCAGCAGCAGCTCTGTTGTATCGGTGGCAGAAAATCCACCCCAGAGGCTGGGTGTGTATGCCAAGAAGATGGTGATCTTCTTTGGACATCCCAGAGATCCCTTTCTGTGCTGTGACCCATACTCGGGGGACATTTACAAAGTGCCATCACCTTTGACCTGCCTTGCTCACACTAGGACTGTGACCACCTTAGCTGTCTGTGTCTCTCCAGACCATGACATCTATCTGGCCGCCCAGCCCAGGAAAGACCTCTGGGTGTATAAACCAGCCCAGAATAGCTGGCAGCAACTTGCTGACCGCCTGCTCTGCCGTGAGGGCATGGATGTGGCGTACCTCAATGGCTACATTTACATTTTGGGTGGGCGAGACCCTATTACCGGCATTAAACTGAAGGAGGTGGAGTGCTACAGTGTCCAGAGGAACCAGTGGGCACTGGTGGCTCCACTGCCCCATTCTTTTATTTCCTTCGATCTGATGGTAATTCAGAACTATCTTTACGCTCTCAATAGTAAGCGCATGTTCTGCTTTGATCCCAGCCACAATATGTGGCTGAAGTGTGTTTCTCTGAAGCGCAATGATTTTCAGGAAGCCTGTGTCTTCAATGATGAGATCTATTGCATCTGCGACATCCCTGTCATGAAGGTGTACAATCCAGTCAGGGGAGAGTGGAGGCAGATTAATAACATTCCCTTGGTGTCAGAGACTAACAACTACCGGATTATCAATCACGGCCAAAAACTGTTGCTGATCACCTCACGCACCCCGCAGTGGAAAAAGAACCGGGTGACCGTGTATGAATATGATATTAGGGGTGACCAGTGGATTAATATAGGTACCACATTAGGCCTGTTCCAGTTTGATTCTAACTTTTTTTGCCTCTCAGCTCGCGTTTATCCTTCCTGCCTTGAACCTGGTCAGAGTTTTCTCACTGAGGAGGAAGAAGTGCCCAGTGAATCTAGCACTGAGTGGGATTTAGGTGGATTCAGTGAGCTGGACTCTGAGTCAGGAAGTTCAAGTTCTTTATCTGATGATGATTTGTGGGTTCAGGTAGCCCCTCAGTGAAATGCGCAGGGTCAGCAGAGTGTGTTATAGATAAGCTGAAACACTAAGGTGTTTTTACTGCTTTGGAAGGTATCTTAAAGAGACCCTTTCGTTTTGCTGGAAAAAAAAAAAAAAGTTGATTAATTTCAGGTTTGGTTTAGAAAGGGTATTGTTTGAAATACTAACGTAATTTAATGTTACAGAATTTAAACATTAAAAGAAATCAACCTATTTAATAATTTACTGTTCTAAAAGTCCAGTGTTGATTGTTTAGTATGTTTATGTTTGATGACAATATAAGTTAGTTGTAATCAATAGTCTTCTATTATTAAATCTTACATTCTGTCTTGTGCCACAAATACTTCAACTTGAATTTTAATTTCTACAATAGAAAAACTGATTGGTTAGGAATTATTAGAGAGGGTTGGAAAGCATATATTTTCCTTCAGAACAGTGTAGTAGATTTCCAAAGCTTTAAACTAGTGGGTTTTTACAAAATGTGTTCTAACACATATAGTCTGCTAAGTTTTAGTTCAGTTTTCTCCTCTTCTGTGAAAAAAAAAATACATATGTTTAATGTGACTGAACGGTGATTTCATTTGTGATAATATATAGAATGGTCATAAGCTCACTGAAAGTAAAAACAAAAAAACAGGATTCTACTGTTTGAAAAGAAATTTCAGTTTTAAATCTGTAATATAACGTGTATTTGCAAATAGTGACCAATTTTCCATCTAAAAAAATTCCATTCTAGTAGTGTCACCAATCATCTAAAAACCTTTAAAAAAAAAAAAAACCCAGTAACTTGCTTTGTAGGTTCATATTTTAAATCTATACTTGATACATGCTTCACTGAATCAGAGGAATAATCCTTTTTTCACTGGACATGATTGTGAAAATTTTTATCCACTGTCCTAAAAAGTTTATGTGATTCTTAAAATATTTTGGCTGTACAGTTTTGGTGTTTATCTTAGAAGATTTGTCAACAAGATGTGATTATTCTTTACTGTTTTGTGAGTAATATTGGTTTTGAAAGTATGTATTAGTTAAGAACAGTATTTTATTGAAATCAGTAGTTATTGTGTCTGTCAACTATAAGATCAAGTGCCAGCAAAGAATTTTCAAACTCTAAGTTGTGTATAGAACTGTTTTGTGTAGCATTGAAAAATTCTGTCAGTTTTGTAAGTCGCTAAATGTTATTATCAGCTTAAAGGTATTTTTCTATTAAAAGTTTACAGTTCAATAACATAAGTGGATGATAGCATTTGGGGCCAGTAGTGAAAGTATATTTCGTCTAAAATATTTCTCTATGCAGTGGTGTACAAGGCTATTTTATTATGGTATTTGTATCTGTTCTGTGTTTCTCTATGAACCATGCTCCAGTCTTTGTTTCTGTCAGCATATGTAAGGGAAAGAAAGTCCAGAAATAGAGAATAAATCACACAAGACTTACATTGTTAAATACATGAAAACATAAGTGCTTACCTCTTGAGGGTTTATTAGATATAGTTGTTATTGATACATATACATGGTAAGTGACCAGATGTTTATGGTGTATAACTTTTTCTACACACAATCAGAATTATCTCCCTGAATCTTCATTCAGTGACATGATAATTCCTCTTCTGTGTTTATTCTCTAGTGACAGCGTGCTAACATTTCTTACACCCGGGCAGAGTACAGAGGAATGTGCTCTTTCTGGTAGGGAACTGGATTTTTTATTGAAATACCATAGGATGAAAACAGAGGGGAAGACGTAAAAGGTTGTTTTTTTTTTTAAAGATATTTCTTAGCCATTTTGATGGGCTGTTTGAAGATTCTACAAGACATTCCTGTTCAACATTTTTAGTGAAATAAGATGCTTGCTTATCCTACCAGCATGTGTTCCTTCAGAAGGACAGACATGCTTTTAGTTGCCTGAGGCTCAGTTTTGTTCCATTTGACATCAAGGTTGTTTTCGGCACTGTCCTTAACACAAAGCTGTTTCTCAATAGGGTTATTTTTTTGGCCAACTTTTTCTTCACCAGGAACTTCTTGTTGATAGCTTTTTCCTTTGTCGGGTTGAAATAGAACAGTGGTGATCTCAACCAGACTATCCTTCTGCAGAATTAAGGTGTGCAACTGATTGATAAAAGACAGATTCTCCAATTGTCATTTTCAACCTTTAAGTTAAGGCCTAAGCGAAATAGTAGTAATATCTTGGTTTACAAAGAGATTTTCTTGGGAAGAATTTGGTTTCGTGCTATATTTGTGAATTAGAGAATAGTTGTTAATCATTATTTTACGGATAAGTGATTTGTATGTGATTAGTTACAAATAAAACATACTAGAATCTAGACTTTCTGATTTTTTAATTCATTGTTTCTGTTAAATGTATAAAACCCTTGCTTGTACAGTGAATGACAACTAGCAGTGTTGAAATCCCTTCTTGACTGGAAAGTACCCTTGTCTCTGTTTTCCAATTAATCAGCACATCTTTTAATAAATATGTTTGTAGGACTGCTATTCGTAAGATTTAGAATGATGTTAATTATCTTTCGTATCTGTCCCTGTAGTCTGAAAAGCTCAAAGGACCCCAATTTTTAAAAATTCTTTTAAGTTCAAACCATAAGTGGAGTTAGGATTTCCAAAAGGGTAAAGTAGAAATATTTGTACCTGATCTTGTTGAGAATCTGGGGAACACTTTTGATCTACTTCCAAGAAAAAGGCCGGTGTCATAACATCCCTGAAATTATAAAAGTATGACTACTTCTGAAGCTCATCAGACTCAAGATAAGAGCACTTGTGACAGTCTCTCCTCCCCATACCCGCGTAAAACCTTTAACCCTTTCATCATTCTAACTAACTTTAAAGGAACATTTGTTAGAGCAAATATGATAAAGCAGGGAAGTATGAGGAAGCAACCTTACTTGTAGAAAATGTGACTATCAGTAGAAACCTAAAAGAATCAGTGTCATTTTTAGAACCAACTAGAGGGTTCAATGTATACAAACCAATTGTTTTTTTTAATAATAATAAAAAGCAAAAGACACTGTTCACAGAAGTTGCCAAACCTCAGAGTACCATGGAGGCATAGGTTTGTGCAGGATAGGGGGAAGGGCCCCCCTCCTTTACTCTGCGCCCTTTGTCATTCTTATCTGTTTCATCAAACTTCCATTCCTCACATCTTTAACCTTGAGGACTCAACATGGTCCAAGGCACAGGGAGAGTAGGAAACAGATACTGTTGTATAACATTCCATCCATATCTGAGACATTTTGTCCTAAAACAGCCTAGTCTGTGGGGAGTCACCTGTCTATATTGGAGTCACCATTTTTCATTCTCACCTCTAAAGCTAAAATTGCTGCTCAGACCCACTATATCAATCAGGAATATTCTTTTGGGCAAACTATTCATTAATTGTAGGAAAACTAGTTTAAAAGGACTATGTAAATGTCAGGCAAAGCATTTCTTCCAAAACAGATATGTTTGTGCCTTGAAGAAAAAGAAGAGCCAGCACTCTCAGATAAATTAATATCACCTTAATTTAGCTCATCTTAAGAAAATAGAATAGAATTTTGCTTTCGCATACTGTAACTGAAAAATTCAGCTGTGGCGCTCACTTCAGGTACAGCCTGATCCAGGGTCTCAATGTCCTCAGGGCTTTCTTTGTACAGAGAAGATATCATGGGGCAATGTGTTCCCTCATTTTGTGCGTTGATTAGAATATAGGGGCGGATGTATGTAATGGAGACCTGTAATTGTATAAGTAAGTTTCTCATATGAAATTTCTCATGTGAAAGTCCAATCTGTTGTGTTATCCCTCATCTAGAAAGTTGACTGGCACCCAGGCTTTTCTGTTTTCTTGTTCTGCTACCCTTGGGGTGTTGTCCCAACCCACATGGTCCAAGCTGGTTCAACCTTGTGTCCACATTCCAGCCATTAAAAGGGGAGGAAGGGGGAGGGGAGGACATGACCCTTCCCTGTGAGGGAAGTCGTGAGCATTGCTTCAGTTGCATGACACTGGACAGATCTTAACTACATGGACATACCTAGCAGCAAGAGTGCCTAGGAGAGGTAGTCTTTGTTCTGGGTCAACATGTATCTAGTTAAACTTCAAGGGTTCCTTCTTACAGAATGAGGGAAAAGGCTATTAGGTTAAACAGCAGTCTCTATCACACCATCTGTCAGGCCAGGTTTTGTCACATGGCGGCCAGAGTGATAACACCATCCCAGCAGTTACTGCAGTCAAGGCAAGATGGCTAGGCCTCTGTCCTACCCCAGAAACACTCAGAGAGCTCCCTGGGTTCCCGCTGCCTCTCTGTACAGAAGAGGCAAGGGCACTTCATCTTGTTTTGATTAAATAAAGCCTTCTAGGCTCAGTGTGTACTGGTACCCTACATCATGGGCCAGTCTTATATTGGCATTATATCGTAGAATGTTCCAACTTCCTAAAAGGAAGGAAAAGAGTACTGAAAAATGGCTCTGTGTAATCAATGGCAGTATTAATTATCTTAAACAGCAAACGTTGCTTCTAATTAAAATGTGAGCTATCAATTATAGAGTAATGATGAAAACTGGACATTTCTTAGAGCATTTTCTGTGCCTGGATCATCTTTGCAGTGCTGTGTGAATATAAGCTGCTCCTCTCCCCCTCTGTTGAAGCCCAGACCAATTAACCACAATAGTCTATTCAAAACTTAGTTTCTTGCTGAATTCTTTTTTTTTTTTTTTCTGAATTCTTATACTGACTTCAGGTTAATCATAGTTCGTGCAATATACACGTATAGTGTCACTTTTTGTGTTTGTGAAAACTTCAAAACAGCTGCCAGAGAACATTTTGAGTAATTGCTTCTGTCGAGTGTATAACTTTTATCATCATAATTTTCATTACAGATAGCCATACTTATTTTAAAAAGACTCAAACAACCTGATTTTCACATGGAACCCTAACGTCCGCCCGCAAGTGAAGAGTAAGTAATACTTGTGTTCGTAGTTGTATTTCTATTAGTACATGAATGAAGAATATGACTCCATTCTCTATTTCATTTCTTGTCTAAAGACAAGATTTTTGATATATGCTGTGACTGGGTTCTTCTCCATATTCTGTACTAGATACTGCTTGTTTAGTATCCCACTCCCATTACTTTCCTGTACGGCCTCCTCACATGCTGGCATTATTCCATGTATTGATCTGTTTACTCTTTAGTATATGTCTCCTGAACTAAACTGTGCACTCTTCGCGGAGGAACCACGTCTGTCTTTTCCACAGCTCCTAACATAGTGCCGGGCACATCATCCGCATTCCATAAATGTTTGTTGAACAAAGAAAGAAATGTATTTCGTGCTTGTTTGCATTTATATGAGAAACACTTGCATTCAGAGCTCTCATCTTTTTGTCAATTTTCCAGCTATGAGGGAGAGCTATTATTAAACTCTTTTGTCCGGTTGTCATAGCAACCCACTGGCCTCCAGAGCTACAGGTTATTTCTGATGGGCATATTCTCCTAGACAACCAAACACGCAGTGTTTTCAATTATGGAGTAATGATGCTATTATAAATCACATTTCTGACACTATATATTTCTCTATCTTTTATAAAGATGGCAGAGAATTAGAACAGAGACAAATCTGTTCAAATCAACAAAGGCTAGGGGAAATTAAGCAGTATGACTCACATCTCTCCTCTCAACCCTTTCATATTTCCTCCAAGTTCTCCACCTTTCCATAAGCACCTGTGAATTCACTTGGGTGTTCTGACCAAGTTGTTAAGGAAGTTTTGAAAGTTAATTGCTACAAGACAAACTCTAAAAAAGCTCTGTTACAGCTTAAATAGTTTCTTTTTCTCCTTGTTTCTTCCTTCCTCCGTCCCTCCGTCCCTCCGTCCCTCCGTCCCTCCGTCCCTCCCTCCCTGATCTTAGTTCCCCACCAGGGATCGAACCTGTTTCCCCCTGCAGTGGAAGCGCGAAGTTCTAACCACCGGACCACCAGGGAATTCCCAGTCCTTGCTTGTTTCTTAAATTTCATGTTAAGTTAGCAAATGATAATAGCCTTGCAAAAATTGAGATTTGCTTGGAAAAGTTTCAAAATGAGGTCTTTTCCAACCTCATTCTTCCTTCCATTCATATTTTCATGGCAAGAATTGAGAAGAGTTTTATTAAACTGGGTTAGTCATCATCGAAAACTCATTATCGGTTCAATAAAACAGGGTTTTTCTGGCCCATTCAACAAGGCATGATTGTAGTTTTTAAAAGGCAGAGTCTTCTTTTTTTTATTGTTTTTGGCTGCGTGGCTTGTGGGATCTTAGTTCCCTGACCAGAGAAGGAACCCAGGCCCTCAGCAGTGGAGAGCGCAGAGTCCTAAACACTGGACTGCCAGGGAATTCCCAGCAGAGTCTATTTTCTAATGATGGATACCTTAATGGGATTTTACATGTATGTTATGCTGTATTTTCTTTTCTGTAGGTTTTGGTCACATGCAGTATGGAGAGTCAGTTACCACCTAGTTCCAAGTAGATCCTATGAAAAATACTTCACTACCCCCTTTCTCTGTGCAGTTCTAATGCTTTTGTCATACATACAGTTGTGATACCCATCAGGAAACTGTCCCATAACTTTATTTAAAAGAAGTGATACTGCATTTAGCTTACCTCCTGGGCTTTGACATTATAAAAGCAGTAACACTTTAGTACATGCAACCATCTTCAACAAATAACATACAATGGGGATATTGTCAGGAAGACAAAGAGAAAGATAAGGAGGGATGGTATCCTCCGTAGTGTCAAGATTGCAGATTTGGGTACCTGAACACCTGGAGTATTTTGATTAACATATATATATGTTTTTAACATCTTTATTGGAGTATAATTGCTTTACAATGATGTGTTAGTTTCTGCTTTATAACAAAGTGAATCAGTCTGATTAACATATTTTTAAGAACTTCATTTTAGTCTTCTAGAAATCTTCATGCACTGTTACTCTTTTAAATAAGCTCTGAATCCTACACATTAGCTGAGATGTCAAAACTTTGAGACAGCTAAACCTAGATATCTGCCTATTGTAAAAATTGAAAATGGCCCAGTGGAAGGGAAGGATTCTCCAGGGCAGGATCAGATGTCCAGCCACACAGATCTTGCAACAATTCTTGACAAAATCACCAATTCCCAAATCTAGTTCTCTTCTTTAGAAGTTAGGGTATTCAATAATTACTGCACCTTGATTTGGTTGGATTTGGGTACTGAGTCAGATTAACCAAACTATCAAGAAACAAATATACAAAATCCGTAATATTGATACATTAACTTACAAATAGAAAATAGAGCTTTTGCATTCAGGAGGGAGCCCCGGTGCCCGATTTTTCCCTTGGGAGTGAAGAGTTTGGACCATGTATCAAGTGCCACAAATTCGAAGGGTGCCACCCAAGGGCCTGCATCCCAAATCACATAGCTTGGGGAGCCTTGGGGAACCAACCAGCCAGACTTGTCATTTGCAAGTCCTCCAGGACCACATTTAAAAAAGGAGTGATGTCAAATGGGTACTCAGGTACTTCCATGGCTATTCCCCTCCCCGGGCTCAGCACAGAGGGGACAGGCAAAAACACTCCTCCTCTAGTTTCTCCCTGAAAGGAGCTTTACTGCATACTTTCCCAGCTACTGCCTGAAGGTCCAGCTTCTAATCAGCTTGTGTATGGATGTTGACTGGGATTCTCCCAGGAGACTGAAGGAGCCCTGGGCAGTCCCCCTGCTTGCTCTCTAAAGCTTGCTCCAACAATACAAACAAGTCTCCAGCTTCTCTCTGGAAGGAGCTTGTCCACACATCCAGCACCGCAACTTATCTGGCTGCCACCTGAAGGACTGGCTGCCAAGCCACCTTGCTCTGGAAGCCAACAGGGCCCAGCTTCCACAACTACCCTGGAGCCCCATTAAACCAAGGGGCAGTTTGATACAGAAATGTCAGCAGGCTCAACACAGAGAGAACAGACAAAAATGCAAGGCTCTCAGTTTCTCCCTGGAAGGTATTTGCATAATTTTCCAGCTTCTGCCCAAGGTTTGGGCTTCGAATTAGCCCATACCTGAGAGCTGACAAGGCGTATAATTAGTCATCATGTGAGGGTCTGAACGGGCATGTGCATTCTCCTTCCTGTGCCTTCTCCCCGCCTAGCTCACCCCGGCCATAAAGCCAAGTCTCCAGATACGCTGTGAAAAGAGTTTGTCAACATATCTAGCGCCCCACCTTCTATGGCTACAAGCTGAGGGACTGGTCCTAAATCTCCTAGCTCTGGATGATGATGGGGCTCAGCAGTTATGAGTCCCCTGAGACCACAGAGAACAAAGAGGCATTTTTATATGGGTGCACAAGTGTTCCCAGCAGTGATTCCCTCTGGCTCAGCACAGAGTGAATAGGCTCAAATACCCAGCTCCTGGTTTCCCTTTGATAGGGGCTGGACTGTAGAGCTAACATCCTGCCTTTCCCAGTTGCTGCCTGAAGGTCAGGCTTCCAATTAGCCTGCACTGGGGACCTGAAGGGACACGCAATTAGTAGTCGTTTGGGAGCCTGAACGGGTGCGTGGGCATTTCCCATGCCTTTGGAACAATAATGGGTCTTGGCACAACCGAATCTGCTAGAAGCCACCAAGAATAAGGACTGTGATTTGGATAAGCACAGAAGTTTGAGAGATGGGACTTCCCTGGTGGCGCAGTGGTTTAGAATCCTCCTGCCAATGCAGGGGACACAGGTTCGAGCCCTGGCCCGGGAAGATCCCACATGCCGCGGAGCAACTAAGCCCTTGTGCCACAACTACTGAGCCTGTGCATCCTAGAGCCCATGCTCCGCAACAAGAGAAGCCACCACAATGAGAAGCCCATGCACCACAACGAAGACCCAAAGCAGCCAAAAATAAATAAATTAAAAAAAAAAAGTTTGAGAGGCAATCAGGAGCTCAAGCCATGCCGAATGGCAAGATTCATCTCTAACACAAGGCTACTCTTTCTAAACTGGGAGAGGGGGAATTCCCTGGCAGTCCAGTGGTTAGGACTCCGTGCTTCCACTGCTCGGGTTCCGGGTTCAATCCCTGGTCAGGAAACTAAGATCCCACAGGCTGAGCGACCAAAAAAAAACCAAACAAACAAACAAAAAAAACAAAACTGGGAGAGGTGGCTGTTTTATCTGATGCACAGAAACCAACACAGAGAGTCAAAGAAAATTAAGAAACAGAGGAATATTTTCCAAACAAAAGAACCAGATACAACCCCAGAAAAAAGACCTTAATGAAATGAAGATAATGACTTACCTGATAAAGTGCTCAAAGTAATGGTAATAAAAATGCTTACAAGGTCAGGAGAACAATGCATGAACAAAGTGAGAATTTCAGCAAAGAGAAAACGTAAGATACTGTCTTATACTTAAAAATATTTTGATAACTATATTTTAAAACGATTTTGTATGTAATCCTCTGTATTTTAATAGTTTTATTGAGATATAATTCACATGCTGTATAATTCCCCTACTTATAACATAATTTAATAGTTTTTGTATATTCAGAGTTGTACAACCATCATTACAATTAAAATTTTTTTTCCATCACTTTAAAAAGAAACCCTGTGTCCATTAGCAGTCGTTTCCCATTTTCCCTCAACTTCACCCCCTTCTCCAAGACCTAGGCAACCAATAATCTACCTTCTGTCTCTATGAACATTTCATACCAATGAAATCATATCATACAAAATGTGGTCTTTCGTGTCTGGCTTCTTTTACTTAGCATAGTGGTTTCAAGGTTCACCCATGCTGTGGCGTGTATCAGTACTTCGTTCCTTTTTATGGCCTGATGATATGCCATTATATATGCCATTATTTGGACGTACCATATTTTACTATACACTCTCAATAGATGGACATTAGGGCTTTTTCCACTTTTTGGCTATTATGAGTCATGCTGCTATGAACATTCACCTACAAGTTTTTGTGTGGACATATACTTTCAGTTCTCTTGGGCATATATGTTTACCTTTTTGAGAAAGTGCCAGGCTTTTCCAAAGCTGCTGCATCATTTTGCAATCCTTTCAGCAATGTAAGAAGGTTCCAATTTCTCCACGTTAACAATTGTTATTTTTCTCTCTTTTTTATTATAGCCATCCTAGTAGGTATGAAGTACATTCTCATTGTGGTTTTGATTTGCATTTCCCTGGCATCAAACGGCTGATGATGTTGAGCATTTTTCCATGTGCTTCTTGACCAAATGTATATCCTGTTTAGAGAAATGTCTTCTCAGATGTATTGCTCATTGTTCAACTGGGTTGTCTTTTTATTAAGTTGTAAGAGTTCTTAGTATATTATGGATACCACTGCCTTATCAGATATATGATTTGCACATATTTTATTGCATTCTATGTGTTATAGGCTGACTTCTGTTCTCCTCACAATTCATATGTTGCAGCCCTAATCCCCCAGTACCTCATTTTGTGTCTGTATTTGAGGATAGGGCCTTTATGGAGGTAATTAAGTTAAAATGAGACCCACACCCAGGATGGACCCTAATCCAATCTGACTGGTGTCCTTATAAAAAGAGTTGATTAGGACACATACAAAAACACCAGGGATACGTGTGCACAGAGGAAAGTCCATGTGAGGATACATTACAATGGTGGCCATCTGCAAGCCAAAGGGAGAGGCCTCAGAAGAAACCAAACTTGCTGGCACTTGGACCTCTAGCCTCCAGAATTGTGAGAAAAGACATTTCTGTTGTCTAGGCCATCCTTGCTGTGGTATTTTGTTATGGCAGCCTTCCAAACTAATATAGATTTTGATACTGGAACTGAGGTGCTGCTGTTTTAAATGCTTAAAAATGTAGAAGTGGCTTTGGAACTGGGTAATGGGTAGAGGCTGGAAGAATTTTGAGCGCATGTTAGAAAAAGCCTAGGTTGCCTCGAGGAAACTATTGGTAGAAATATGGCTGTTAAAGTTGCTTCTGGTGAGACTAATGCCGAAAACTCAGTCTCTGTACACCGGTGCCGAATTGACTCTTGGAGACAGAGTTTTGGGTGAAGTAGAAAAGAAGAGCTTTATTGCTTTGCCAGACAAAGGAGGACACAGCAGGCTTCTGCCCTTGAAAACTGTGTGTCCCCACCCAGGAAGATTTGGTGAGGAGTTTAATTTTTTATTTTTTAATTTATTTATTTTTGGCTGCGTTGTGTCTTCGTTGCTGTGTGCGGGCTTTTCTCTAGTTGCAGTGAACGGGGACTACTTTTTGTTGCGGTGCGCAGGCTTCTCACTGTGGTGGCTTCTCTTTGTTGCGGAGCACAGGCTCTAGGCATGCAGGCTTCAGTAGTTGTGGCTCACAGGTTCAGTAATTGTGGCACGCGGGCTTTAGAGCGCAGGCTCAGTAGTTGTGGCGCATGGGCTTAGTCGCTCCACGGCATGTGGGATCTTCCCAGACCAGGGATTGAACCCATGTCCCCTGCATTGGCAGGCGGATTCTTAACCACTGCGCCACCAGGGAAGTCCTGGTGAGGAGTTTTATAGCAGTGATTCAAGGGTGGGGTTGATAAAACTAGGGTGTGTGCAGGGCCTGCACTCCAGTAATCTGGTCTCAGGTAATCTTTTTTTGTTTGTTTGTTTTTGCGGTATGCGGGCCTCTCACTCTTGTGGCTTCTCCCATTGCGGAGCACAGGCTCCGGATGCGCAGGCTCAGCGGCCATGGCTCACGGGCCTAGCCGCTCCACGGCATGTGGCATCCTCCTGGACCGGGGCACGAACCCGTGTCCCCTGCATCAGCAGGCGGACTCTCAACCACTGCGCCACCAGGGAAGCCCTCAGTTAATCTTTTGATGAGCTTCTCTGGTTGCTTTAATCTGGCCTCAGGTGGTCTTCTCTGGAATGAAGAATCCTGACGTCTTCCATTTGTTGGGGGTTTTAGTTCTGTAAAGGGCTTAAAGATATTGTTATGTGCGTCCATTGAGGTGGGAACCAGGACCCTGCCCCGAGGCTGCACTCTTGTTTCTTGACTGCTCCTCCCTTGTCTTTGCATCCCCTCCCTTCCCTGATTAGCAGCTGTTTGAATCTGCCTTTTGGGACTCAGGGAAAGTCATGGAGGCTGGAGTCTGTTCCCTACAAACAAGAAACGGGGGACATGGAAAGGCTTCGCCAGTAGCCCCACAGGGTGCTGCTTGGTTTCAAGACCTCAGATGGAAATAAGGAACGTGTTATGGCATTGGAGGGAAGCTGATCTTTGTTATAAAGTGGCAAAGAACTTAGCTGAATCGTGTTCTAGTATTTTGTGGAAGGTAGAACTTTGAGTGATGAACTTGGATGTTCAGCTGAGGAGATTTCTAAGCAAAGGATTCAAGGTGTGACTTAGGTTTTCCTTGTTGCTTGTAGTAAAATGTGAGAGGAGAGAAACTGAAGAAGGAAATGTTAAGCAAAAAGAAACCAGAAAGTGAAGATTTGGAGAGTTCTCAGCCTATCCTTATTGCAAAAAATTGAGAAAGCATGTTCCAGAGAGAACATCAAGGGTATAGCAGAACAATCACTTGATAAAGAGATTATGGCTGTGAGTCCTGGATCTAATCAGCCATTTCAGCAGAGGCCAGGAAAGGGACAAAACGGAGGAAGGCTATTGAACTTCTGGGATTCGACAGAGGGGATGACAGAGCTGTTCTCTGTGAACATGCCTTATCTTTCAAGAAAAGGGAAGAATGACCCTGAGGGTGATTCTGAGACTGGGAGGGCTGCCACTCCCACAGGGTCCCTGAGTTTCAGCAGGACAGGCTGCCCAGGGCCTCAGGGCTGGAGCTGCTCCCTGGAGCCTGGGCAGGGGGAGTTGGGGGTAGGGCCACTACTTCAGTGGGCCTGAGGTCAGAGTATCAAGCCAAAGAATATTATTCTTGAGCTTTAAAATCAGGGAATTTTTCCTGCTAAGTTTTGGGCTTGCTTGGGACCCATGACCCCTTTCTTCTTTCCAGTTTCTTCCTCTTGGACTAGGAATGTCCATTGTATGCCTGTCCCACCATTGTATTTTGGAAGCAGATAATTTGCTTTTACAGGTTCACAGCTTAAGAGGGATTTTTGCCTCAGAATGAATCAAACCTCAAGTCTCTCCCACACTTGATTTATTTATTAATATTTATTTATTTATTTATTTTTGGCTGCGTTAGGTCTTTGTTGCTGTGCGCGGGCTTTCTGTAGTTGCGGCGAGCGGGGGCTACTCTTCGTCGCGGTGTGCAGGCTTCTCATTGCGGTGGCTTCTCTTGTTGCGGAGCACGGGCTCTGGACGTGAGAGGGCTTCAGTAGTTGTGGTACTCAGGCTCAGTAGTTGCATCGCACGGGCTTAGTTGCTCTGCGGCATGTGGGATCTTCCCGGAACAGGGCTCGAACCCACATCCCCTGCATTGGCAGGCAGATTCTTAACCCCTGCGCCACCAGGGAAGTCCTCCACACTTGATTTAGATTATACTTAGTTGAAACTTGGGACTTCACGCGGATGCCAGAATGGGTTAAGACTTTTGAGCTGTTGGGATGGGGATGAATGTCTTTTGCATGTGGGACATACATGAATTTGGGGGTCCAGATGGTGAACTGTTATGGACTGAATAGTGTCCCTCTAAAATGTATATTTGAAAGCTTAATCCCCAGTACCTCAGAATGTGACTGTATTTGGAAATAGGGCCTTGAAAGAGGAAATTCAGTTAAAAAGATTGGATTAGGCCCTCCTAATCCAATCTGACTGGTGTCTTTATAATATAAGGAGATCAGGACACGCAAAGAAACAGCAGGGATGCACATGCACAAGGAAAGACCAGGTGAGGATACAGAGAGAAGGCAGCCATCTGCAAGCCAAGGAGACAGGCCCCAGAGAAAACCAAACCTGCTGGCACCTCGATCCCAAACTGTGAGAAAGTTAATTTCTGTTTTTGAGGCCATCCTGGCTGGGGTGTTTTGTTATGGCAGCCCCAGAAAACTAGTACCTCATGGGTTATCTTTTCACTTTCTTCTTCTTCTTTTTATTTTTTTCTTTTTTGGCCTCACAGTGTAGCATGCAGGATCCTAGTTCCCCGACCAGGGATCAAACCCACACCCTGCATTGGGAGTGTGGAGTCTTAACCACTGGACTGCCAGGGAAGTACCTCTCTTGATAGTGTCCTTTGAAGCACAAAAGGTTTTAATTTTTCTGAAGCTCAATCAATCTATTTTTTCTTTCTTGTGCTTTTGGCATTATGTCTAAGAAGGGAAAGCCCTATCCTTAGGTCATAAAGATTTATTCCTACATTTTCTTCTCCAAAAGTTTTATAGCTTTACATTTAGGTTTCTGATCTTTTTTTTTTTTTTGCGGTACGCGAGCCTCTCACTGTTGTGGCCTCTCCCATTGCGGAGCACAGGCTCCGGACGCACAGGCCCAGCGACCATGGCTCACGGGCCTAGCCGCTCCACGGCATGTGGGATCTTCCCGGACCAGGGCACGAACCCGTGTCCCCTGCATTGGCAGGCGGATTCTCCACCACTGCGCCACCAGGGGAGCTCTCTGATCCATTTTTAAAAATTTTATTTTATTGAAGTATAGGTGATTTACAATGTTGTGTTAATTTCTGCTGTACAGCAAAGTGATTGTTATAAATATATATACATTCTTTTTCATATTCTTTCCCATTATGGTTTATCACAGGATACTGAATATAGTTCCCTGTGCTATGTAGTAGGACTTTGTTGTTTATCCATTCTATATATAATCGTTTGCATTTGCTAATCCCAAACTCCCAAGCCCTCCCTGCCCCTTCCCCCTCCCCCTTGGCAACAAGTCTGTTCTCTATGTCTGTGAGTCTGTTTCTGTTTCATAGATAAGTTCATTTGTGTCATATTTTAGATTCCACATATAAATAATATATGATATTTGTCTTTCTCTTTCTGACCTACTTCACTTAGTATGATAATCTCTAGGTCCATCCACGTAGCTGCAAATGGCATTATTTCATTCTTTTTTATGGCTGAGTAGTATTTCATTGTTTGTGTATTCCACTGTGTGTGTATATTATATATATATATATATATATATATATATATATATATATATATATATATATATAAAATATTCCATTGTGTGTGTGTGTATATATGCATACTTACATACCACATCTTCTTTATCCATTCTTCTGTTCATGGACATTTAGGTTGTTTCCATGTCTTGGCTATTGTGAATAGTGCTGCTATGAAGATAAGGGTGCGTGTATCTTTTTGAATTATAGTTTTGTCTCAGTATATGCCCGGGAGTGGGGTTGCTGTATATGCTCCATTTTGAATTAATTTGTGTGTATGGTATTATGAAGGGGTCTACTTCATTCTTTTTACATGGGGATATTGAATGATTCCAGGACCACTTGTGGAAAAGACTATTCTTTCCCCCATTGAATGGGCTTGGCACCCTTGTTAAAATTCAGATGACCATAAAAGTAAAGGTTTATTTCTGGAGTCTCAATTCTGTTTCAGTAATTTATGTGTCTCCCTTTTGCCAGCACCATACTTAGTCCTGATTTCTGTAGCTCTGTGGTAAGTTTGGAAATCAGGAAGTGTGAGTCCTCTAACTTGGTTCTTCTATTTCAAGACTGTTTTGGCTATTTGTAATTCCTTGCATTTCCATATGAATTTTAGGATCAGCTAAGGATTTTGATAATGATGTGTTGCATCTAGATCAGTTTGTTGAATATTTCTATCTTAACACCATTAAGTTTTCCAATTTGTGAACATGGGCTATCCTTCACTTATTTAGATATTCTTCAGTTTCTTTCAGCAATGATTTGTAGTTTTCAGAGTACATATTTTGCACTTATTTTCTTGAACTTATTCCTAAGTATTTTATTCTTTTTGATGTGGTTATGAATGGAATTATGTTAATTTCTTTTTTTTAGTGTAATCCTATGTATTTTATTTTTGGCATTTATTTATTTATTTAGGCCATGCCACATGGCTTGCAGGAATCTTAATTCCCCAGCGAGGGATTGAACCCGTGCCTCCTGCAGTGGAAACGTGGAGCCCTAACCATTGGACCGCCAGGGAATTCCCTTTATTTCAGGCATTTAAACAGTTCTTCTGAGATGGGATCTGTAGAGTTCACCAGACTATCAAATATGTTCAAAGGAAAAAAAATAAAATAAAAAGCCCTACTCTGCGTTGTAGCCAATGATCTTTATAAAACACAAATCTGACCATGTCTCTTCACTGATTAAAACTTGTGACTGACTGCCCATGGCCTCAGACGAAAGTCCAGTTTCCTTAACATAGCTTGTAAGTTCCTGTATGCATTGTCCCTGCTCGCCTGCCTTTCTGGCCTGTCTCTGTACCTCTGCCTCATCCTCATACTTTGTGCTCTGATCTTGGTAAACTACTCTTAGATCCTTGAAAACACCCTTCTTCTTCTCCCTCGCCAAGACCTTTGCATGTGCTCGCCCCTCATCCTGTAACCCTTTTTTCTGCACCTCATGGCCTCACCAGTGCCGACTCACTCTTCAGTTCTCAGGTTAGACATACTTACTCCAGGAAGCCTTCCTTGACCCTGACATCTGGGCTGGGGCTTGTCCAATGAGCTCTCTCGGTCTCTAGTGCTTCCACTGACCATCTGTGTGTGTTAGTACTTGCCTGTCTGCTTATCTGTACCCTTACCGGATTGTAATCTTAATAAGAGCAGACATTCTGTCTTTTCCCTCTGTTTTCTCCTATACTCTGCTGGCAGGAACAGAACTTGGTCTGGAAAGTCATTTCTAACTCTGATGTGTTTTATTATCCTCAAGTTTTTGTAATTTCCTCATTTCTATATATAATACCAAGGTTTCCCCACATTCCAGTCTAAAAACATTGGGACTGTCTGTGATGTTTGTCTTTATTACTAAGTTACAGTTAGTGGTCAAATGAAGTTGAATTTTTGTCTGTATTTTATCTCACATTATTGTTTGGCTCTATATTTCAACACTCAAAATGATAGATTTAGAAATTACCCTAAAAATCAACCAACCAGTTTTGCTTGTTTCAGTTCCACAGCATTCCTGATAGATGATCGTTCAGATTCTGCTTGAGTACCACCAGTGAAAGAGAGTTCATTATTTCACTCTTCTAAATTTGTTTCTCCTTGCTTGGATTAAGAAAAGAAAAGGGGGAGAAAACCCACAAGATTTTCTAAGTTGAAGAAGAAGATGGAGTCTAGGATTTAGGATACCACTAGACATACCACCAATCCACCTACCTTTTTATCCTTTGTTTTACATGAGAAATACTGTCATGTCATCTGCTAAAAATTGTGCAGATATTAGCCACACCATCTACTGGAAAAATCAGGTCAGCAAAGATTTCATGAAATGACTGCATCTGATAATGCTTTTCAATTTCAAGACCTCCTGTGTCATTATTTTAAACAACCCAGTGATTATAAGCCATAATGTAAATAAGTACACCCTAATACTGGTAGGCCACACGTGATAATTCAGCATTATGGTTAAATCCCCTGTGGAGCACAAGAGCCCATAGCAAAGTAAAATATTGTACTTCGCATTGAAACAAGTATTGTTGTATCAAAACGAATTAGAAAACTTGAGAGTATTGTATAATAATTTTAAATATATTTTTTTCATGCTATACTTGAGGAAAGATGGATTCAATTTCAGGAGAATGAAGAGGTCTTGTGGGGATTTTCTAGTTTTAGAAATAGACTATACATGAACTCTCTTCAATACTCTGTAATGACCCACATGGGAATAGAATCTAAACAACAGTGGATATATGTATACGTGTAACTGACTCACTTTGCTATACAGCAGAAACTAACACAACATTGTAAATCAACTCTACTCCAATAAAAAAATAAAATAAATTAAAAAAAAAGAAATAGATTATATAGATTCTTTTTGGAGTAACAAGTTATAATATACCTTATTTGGGGGGCAAAATTAGAATTCTTTTTATGTATATTAAAGAGCTCTTCAAAGACAATAAAATTTAACCTCTCAAAGCAAAATGTTCAAACATTTTTTAATCTATTCTTGATTGCTCACTTGCTGGATTTGAAGAACATTTTCCTTTTGACTCACAAATGTGTTTCGATGCTTAACCAAGGTCTTCGCTTCACCCTCAAATAATAAGGGGAACACTCAAGATTTTATAGATTTAGACTGACATGTTCCTTTCATGTTCCTTTCATGTTCCAGGTTGGATTATTTTCATTTTGGTACACTTCCTTCCAGTCTTTTATTGAAAGTGTTTTCTTACATAGATTTTATATATCATACTATAGATGTGATTTTATATGATTTTGCCATACTTCCTTACTTCCTAAAAAGTTCTCCCAACATAATTGTACATGTGTGCAAATTAATATGATAAAGAGGCTATATATATATATACAAGGATGCTTATTACCGTATTATTTATAATAGCAACATATTTAAAACGCCATTAACGTTCATCAGCAAATATTTGGATCCTAAACATATAAACAAAAATTCAGTACAGATTTATATGCAGCCATTAAAAAGAATGAGGTGGATCTGTGCGTTTTGATGTGGAAAGTTGTTGCCATTGAATTTGTTGTTATCTGGACTGTGTGACTTCTGAAACCCCTTCCTGTTTGGACAGCCTGAGACTGTTTGAAGTCGCCTAGGGACAGGGCTTTTCTACAAAAGCAAAAAAGTTTGCAGGTAGGTACTTTCCCAGACTCCTGGCAGAGAGCTTGTGGGCAAAATTTATGAGCATGTATGTTCTTTTTTTTTTTTTTTTTTTTTTTTTGCGGTACGCGGGCCTCTCACAGTTGTGGCCTCTCCCGTTGCGGAGCACAGGCTCCGGACGCGCAGGCTCAGCAGCCATGGCTCACGGGCCCAGCCGCTCCGCGGCATGTGGGGTCTTCCCAGACTGGGGCACGAACCCGTGTCCCCTGTATCGGCAGGCGGACTCTCAACCACTGCGCCACCAGGGAAGCCCGCATGTATGTTCTTTTCTAGGACTTTGAATCTCAAGAAGTGACACAAAGAAACAGGGTATTTAGAATTCTTTCTGGTCATGGCAGCAGTAGTGGAAAGAACATCTATGTGCTGGGGCAGGAGAGTAACAGCAAATAAATAAGACCCTTTAATGTGGCCTTTTACTTTCAAAATTTGTATTACACATTTGTGACAACATGGATGGACATTGGGGGGATTATGCTAAGTGAATATGTGAGAGAGAGAAAGACAAATACTACTTATATGTGGAATCTAAAACCAAAACAAATGAACAAACCAAACCAAACTCATAAATACAGAGAACAGATGGGTGGTGACCAGAGGGGAAGGGTGTTGTGAGGAAGAGTGAAATGGGTGAAGGGGGTCACTTGTATGGTGACACATGGTAACTAGACTTATTGTGGTGATAGTGTATACAAATGTCAAATGTGTTATGTTGTACACATGAAACCAGTATGTTATATACCAATTTTACCTCAATTTTTAAAAAAAGAAAAAATCAGTAAAAAAAACGTATTATATACAGTTGGTTCAGAATTCAAAGAGTACTAAGGAAAGGTCCCGCCTCTTTTCTCCCATCCTTCTTATCCCTGTCCCGTAAACACCTCCTGGTTTTATTTTCCAATGTTCTTAATTTTGTTTGTGTATCCTTTCAGAAATATTTTATGGACATACACAACAGTATGTGAATCTTTCTCTTCCCCAAACTTTTTTTTTTTTTACTAAAATAGCATCATACTATATAAGCTACTTCTGATCTTGGAGCATATTCTGTATCCTAAGTCAGGAACCTGTTCATTCTTTGTTTTATAGCTACAGAGTAGACACTACATACATACATACAAAGGTATTATAATTCAGTCAGTTTGTATTGGTGGATATTTGGGTGATGTACAATCTTTTGCTCTTACAAACAATGCTGTTGTGAATACCCTTGTACTTGTGATCTTTCATGCCTCTGCCAAAATATCTGTAGGATAAATTTCTCAAAGGATATGTACATTTGGAATTTTGATGAGGTATTACAAAATCCGCCCCCTTCAGAAAGTTTACGCCAATTTATGCTTCCACCAGCAATGCGTAATGGTGCCATTTCCCCGAAATGTGTTATTAGACTTACTGATTTTGCTCTGACTTGATTTGGACTTTAGTTCTAGCTGCCTGAGAAATCTTGGTTTTCCTGCACATTTTCTGAGCTCGTTCTTTGCCTTTCCAACAAATTCCTTTTTCTTTCTTTCTTTTTTTAAAAAATTAACCAGAGGAAGTTTCTGTTGTTTGCAACCAAGAATCTAGACTGGTATGATGTCTATGATACATTGTTCAGAGCAAAGTCAAGTTGAGGAATAACATGCTTACGGTGATTCCCATTTTTTTGTTTTGGCCGCTCTGCCTGGCTAGCGGGATCTTAGTTCTCCGACCAGGGATGGAACCTGGGCCCACTGCAGTGGAAGTGTGGAGTCCTAACCACTGGACTGCCAGGGAATTCCCTGGTGATTCTCATTTTTATAAAAACAAAAATCAAAACAAAATCACATGCATGTAGGTGTCCAAAAGAAATATCTGGAAGGATACGTTCTAGACAGTGGCTGGTTACCTCTGGATACAGGAGTTGTCAGAGGAGGTTAGGGAAACACCTTAACTTTCTCCCTCATACACTTGATTATTATTGGAATTTTTTACAATGAGCATATATTACATTTACCTAGAGCCCACACTCCTCAACAAGAGAAGCCACCGCAATGAGAAACCCGTGCACTGCAATGAAGAGCAGACCCTGCCCGCCGCAACCAGAGCGAGCCCGCGCGCAGCAACGAAGACCCAACAGAGCCAAAACCAAACAAATTTATTTTAAAAAGACATATTTCTAAATAAAAATATGTCATATTTGTACTATTCTGTACTTGCTTTTTTCACTGCTCATTATGTTTTTGAGATATATCCATAATAGTCCATGCAACTCTGAATCATACATCCCGACTGCTACTATTTCTTTTTTTTCTTTATTTTTTTTTGCGGTACGCGGGCCTCTCACTGTTGTGGCCTCTCCCGCTGCGGAGCGCAGGCTCAGCAGCCATGGCTCACGGGCCCAGCCACTCCGCGGCATGTGGGATCTTCCCGGACCGGGGTTTGAACCCGTGTCCCCTGCATCGGCAGGCGGACTCTCAACCACTGCGCCACCAGGGAAGCCCTACTATTTCTGTCTAAAAAAGAAGAACTTTCATTGCCTTTGCCAGCCACTTACTTCCCTGTTTTTTTGCTCTCTTCACCCTTTTGGCAATAAAATTCCCTGAAAGTGTTGTCTACATTCGCTGACTCTTAAGTTTTCTCTCAAACTCTCTCAACCCGCTGCATTCAGGCCCCCTCGATTCCACTAGCAAAAGACCTAAGTGTGACAGCTAAAAATCCTTCCTCTCTAGAGTGGCTGTATTGCTTTGTGAACGGCCAACGAGAAGCCTCACGTCTCAGCTCCTGGCAGTGGCTTCCGTGGTGGCCCCACGGCTTTAGAGAACCTTCTTCTGCTGCTCTGGATCTTTAGGACCTGGGGCCAAGCACCCTCGCAGACCGGCTCAGCTCAAGAGGTGATTGGAACACGGCACACATGAAGACGCTGAATCTAGAAGTCCATTCTGACAGCGTGGGATGATTGAGTAGGCAGGCTATTTCTTCCAAGCTGTTCTGGTCTTGCTAGATCACTTGGAAGAACTTCCAGGGAAACGAGATCAATGCTGTTTTTGCTTGCCACCTGTGTTTTTCATTGTCCCTGAAGCCATCAGAAGTCTCCTTCAGTCCCTCTGCTGCCACCAAACTTCACTCTGTATGACAGACTCTAGGTCCATCCATGCCTCTACAAATGACCCAGTTTTGTTCCTTTTTATGGCTGAGTAATATTCCACTGTACATATGTACCACATCTTCTTTATCCATTTGTCTGTCAATGGGCATTTAGGTTGCTTCCATGACCTGGCTATTGTAAACAGTGCTGCAATGAACATTGGGGTGCACGTGTCTCTTTGAAATATGGTTTTCTCTGGGTATATGCCCAGTAGTGGGATTGCTGGGTCATATGGTAATTCTATTTTTAGTTTTTTAAGGAACCTCCATACTGTTCTCTACAGTGGCTGTATCAGTTTACATTCCCACCAACAGTGCAATAGGGTTCCCTTTTCTCCACACCTTCTCCAGTATTTGTTGTTTGTAGATTTTCTGATAATGCCCATTCTAACTGGTGTGAGGTGATACCTCATTGTAGTTTTGATCTACATTTCTCTAATAATTAGTGATGCTGAGCAGCTTTTCATGTGCCTCTTGGCCTTCTGCATGTCCTCCCTGGAAAAATGTCTATTTAGGTCTTCTGCCCATTTTCTGATTGGGTTGTCTGTTTTTTTAATATTGAGCTGCATGAGCTGTCTATATATTCTGGAGATTAATCCTTTGTCCGGTGATTCATTTGCAAATATTTTCTCCCATTCTGAGGGCTGTCCTTTCGTCTTGTTTATAGTTTCCTTTGCTGTGCAAAAGCTTCTGTTTCATTAGGTCCCATTTGTTCTTATGTCCATTACCCTAGGAGGTGGGTCAAAAAAGATCTTGGTGTGATTTATATCAAAGAGTGTTCTTCCTATGTTTTCCTCCAAGAGTTCCATAGTGTCTGGTCTTACATTTAGGTCTCCAATCAACCCTGAGTTTATTTTTGTGTATGGTGTTAGAGAGTGTTCCAATTTCATTCTTCTACATGTAGCTGTAGAGTTTTCCCAGCACCACTCACTGAAGAGACTGTCCTTTCTCCATTGTATATCCCCACCTCCCCTGTCATAGACCAGCTGACCATAGGTGCGTGGGTTTATCTCTGTGCTTTCTATCCTGTTCCATTGATCTATGTTTCTGTTTTTGTGTCAGTACCATATTGTCTTGATTACTGTAGCTTTGTAGTATAGTCTGAAGTCAGGGAGTCTCATTGCTCCAGCTCCATGTTTTTCCATCAAGACTGCTTTGGCTATTCAGGGTCTTTTGTGTCTCCATACACATTTTAAGATTTTTTGTTCTAGTTCTATAAGAAATTCCATTGGTAATTTGATAGGGATTGCATTGAATCCATAGATTGCTTTGGGTAGTATAGTCATATTCACAATATTGATTCTTCCAATCCAAGAACATGGTATATCTCTCCATCTGTTTATGTCATCTTTGATTTCTTTCATCAGTGTCTTATAGTTTTCTGAGTACAGGTCGTTTACCTTCTTAGGTAGGTTTATTCCTAGGTATTTTATTCTTTTTGTTGCAGTGGTGAATGGGATTGTTGCCTTAATTTCTCTTTCTGATCTTTCAGTGTTAGTGTACAGCAATGCAAGAGATTTCTGTGCATTAATTTTGTATCCTACAACTTAACCAAATTCATTGATTAGGTTTAGTAGTTTTCTGGTGTCATCTTTAGGATTCTCTATGTATAGTATCATGTCATCTGCAAACAGTGACAGTTTTATTTCTTCTTTTCCTATTTGTATTTCTTTTTTTTCTCTGGCTGCTGTGTTTAGAACTTCCAAAACTATGTTGAATAGTAATGGCGAGAGTGGACATCCTTGTCTTGTTCCTGATCTTAGAGGAAATGCTTTCAGTTTTTCACCATTGAGAATGATGTTTGCTGTGTGTTTGTCATATATGACCTTTATTATGTTGAGGTAGGTTCGCTCTATGCCCACTTTCTGGAGAGTTTTTTTTATCATAAATGGGTGTTGAATTTTGTGAAAAGCTTTTTCTGCATCAGTTGAAATGATCATATGGTTTTTATCTTTAGTTTGTTAATATGGTGTATCACATTGATTGATTTGCGTATATTGAAGAATCCTTGCATCCCTGGGATAAATCTCACTTGATCATGGTGTATGATCCTTTTAATGTGTTGTTGGATTCTGTTTGCTAGTATTTTGTTGAGGATTTTTGCATCTATATTCATCAGTGATATTGGTCTGTAATTTTCCTTTTTTGTAGAATCTTTGGTTTTGGTATCAGGGTGATGGTGGCCTCATAGAATGAGTTTGGGAGTGTTCCTTCCTCTGCAACTTTTTGGAAGAGTTTGAGAAGGATGGATGTTAGTTCTTCTCTAAATGTTTGATAGAATTCACCTGTGAAGCCATCTGGTCCTGGACTTTTGTTTGTTGGAAGATTT
Organism: Phocoena phocoena; assembly: GCF_963924675.1. Classification (NCBI taxonomy): domain Eukaryota; kingdom Metazoa; phylum Chordata; class Mammalia; order Artiodactyla; family Phocoenidae; genus Phocoena; species Phocoena phocoena. Next base: position 25,256,114 of record NC_089236.1, read on the forward strand.
TTTTTTTAACATCTTTTTTGGAGTATAATTGCTTTACAATGGTGTGTTAGTTTCTGCTTCACAAGAAAATGAATCAGTTATATATATACATATGTTCCCATATCTCTTCCTGCTTGCGTCTCCCCCTCTCTCCCACCCTCCCTATCCCACCCCTCCAGGCGGTCACAAAGCACCGAGCTGATCTCCCTGTGCTATGCGGCTGCTTCCCACTAGCTATCTACCTTACGTTTGGTAGTGTATGTATGTCCATGCCTCTCTCTCGCTTTGTCACAGCTTACCCTTCCCCCTCCCCATATCCTCAAGTCCATTCTGTAGTAGGTCTGTGTTGGAAGATTTTTAATCACAGTTTCAATTTCATTACTTGTGATTGGTCTGTTTATATTTTCTGTTTCTTCCTGGTTCAGTCTTGGAAGGTTATACCTTTCTAAGAACTTGTCCATTTCTTCCAGGTTGTCCATTTTATTGGCATAGAGTTGCTTGTAGTAGTCTCTTAGGGTGCTTTGTATTTCTGCAGTGTCCATTGTAACGTCTCCTTTTTTATTTCTAATTTTATTGATTTGAGTCCTCTCCCTCTTTTTCTTGATGAGTCTGGCTAAAGGTTTCTCAATTTTATTTTTCGTCTCAAGAACCATCTTTTAGTTTTATTGATCTTTGCTATTTTTGTTTCTATTTCATTTATTTCTGCTCTGATCTTTATGATTTCTTTCCTTATACTAACTACGGGTTTTGTTTGTTCTTCTTTCTCTGGTTCCTTTAGGTGTAAAGTTAGATTGTTAATTTGAGATTTTTCTTGTTTCTTGAGGTAGGATAGTATTGCTATAAACTTCCCTCTTAGAACTGCTTTTGCTGCATCCCATAGGTTTTGGATGGTCGTGTTTTCGTTGTCATTTGTCTCTAGGTATTTTTTGATTTCCTCTTCGATTTCTTCAGTGATGTCTTGGTTAGTTAGTAACGTATTGTTTAGCCTCCATGTGTTTGTGGTTTTTACGTTTTTTTCCCTGTAATTTGATTTCTAATCTCATAGTGTTGTGGTGGGAAAAGGTGGTTGATATGATTTCAGTTTTCTTAAATTTACCGAGGCTTGGTTTGTGACCCAGGATGTGATCTATCCTGGAGAATTTTCCATGTGCACTTGAGAAGAACATGTAATCTGCTGTTCTCGAATGGACTGTCTAATAAATATCAATTAAATCTATCTGGTCTATGGTGTCGTTTAAAGCTTGTGTTTCCTTATTAATTTTCTGTCTGGATGATCTGTCTAATGGTGTAAGTGAGGTGTTAAAAGTCCCCCACTATTATTGTGTTACTGTCGATTTCCTCTTTTATAGCTGTTAGAATTTGCCTTATGTATTGAAGTGCTCCTATGTTGGGTGCATATATATGCATAATTTTTATATCTTCTTCTTGGATTGATCCCTTCATCATTATGTAGTGCCTTTCTTATCTCTTGTAACATTCTTTATTTTAAAGTCTGTTTTATCTGAAATGAGTATTGCTACTCCAGCTTTCTTTTGATTTCCATTTGAATGTAATATCTTTTTCCATCCCCTCACTTTCAGTCTGTATGTGTCCCTAGGTCTGAAGTGGGTCTCTTGTAGACAACATATATGTGGGTCTTGTTTTTGTATCCATTCAGCAAGCCTGTGTCTTTTGGCTGGAGGATTTAATCCATTTATATTTAAGGTAATATCGATATGTATGTTCCTATTACCATTTTCTTAATTATTTTGGGTTTGTTTTTGTAGGTCCTTTTCTTCTCTTGTGTTTTCCACTTAGAGAAGTTCCTTTAGCATCTGTTGTGTAGCTGGTTTGGTGGTGCTGAATTCTCTTAGCTTTTCCTTGTCTGTAAAGCTTTTGATTTCTCTGTTGAATCTGAATGAGATCCTTGCTTGGTAGAGTAATCTTGGTTGTAGGTTTTTCCCTTTCATCATTTTAAATATATCGTGCCACTCCCTTCTGGCTTGTAGAGTTTCTGCTGAGAAATCAGCTGTTAACCTCATGGGAGCTCCCTTGTACATTGTCGTTTTTCCCTTGTTGCTTTTAATAATTTTTCTTTGTCTTTAATTCTTGTCAGTTTGATTACTATGTGTCTTGGCATGTTTCTCCTTGGATTTATCCTGCCTGGGACTCTCTGTGCTCCATCGACTTGGGTGCTATTTCCTTTTCCACGTTAGGGAAGTTTTCAACTATAATGTCTTCAAATATTTTCTAGGGTCCTTTCTCTCTTCTCCTCCTTGGACCCCTATAATGTGAACATTGTTGCATTTAATGTTGTCCCAGAGATCTCTTAGTGTGTCTTCATTTCTTTTCATTCTTTTTTCTTTATTCTGTTCCATGGCAGTGAATTCTGCCATTCTGTCTTCCAGGTCACTTATCTGTTCTTCTGCCTCAGTTATTCTGCTATTGATTCCTTCTAGTGTATTTTTCATTTCAGTTATTGTATTGTTCACCTCTGTTTGTTCTTTAATTCTTCTAGGTCTGTGTTAAACATTTCTTGCATCTTCTCGATCTTTGCCACCATTCTTTTTCCGAGGTCCTGGATCATCTTCACTATCCTTATTCTGAATTCTTTTTCTGGAAGGTTTCCTATCTCCACTTCATTTAGTTGTTTTTCTGGGGTTTTATTTTGTTCCTTCATCTGGTACATAGTCCTCTGCCTTTTCATGTTGTCTATCTTTCTGTGAATGTGGTTTTCATTCCACAGGCTGCAGGGTTGTAGTTCTTCCTGCTTCTGCTGTCTGCCTTCTGGTGGATGAGGCTGTCTAAGAGGCTTGTGCAAGCTTCCTGATGTGAGGGACTGTGGTGGGTAGAACTGGGCATTGCTCTGGTGGGCAGAGCTCAGTAAAACTTTAAACCATTTGTGTGCTGATGGGTGGAGCTAGGTTCCCTCCCTGTTGGATGTTTGGCCTGAGGCAACCCAGCACTGGAGCCTACCCGGCTCTTTGGTGGGGCTAATGGCGGACTCTGGGAGGGCTCACACCTAGGAGTACTTCCCAGAACTTCTGCTGCCAGTGTCCTTGTCCCAACGGTGAGCCACAGCCACCCCCTGCCTCTGCCGGAGACGCTGCAGTACTAGCAGGTAGGTCTGGTTCAGTCTCCCCCAGGGTCACTGCTCCTTCCCCCTGGGTCCTGGTGTGCACACTACTTTGTGTGTGCCCTCCAAGAGTGGAGTCTCTGTTTCCCCCAGTCCTGTTGAAGTTCTGCATTCAAATCCCAGTAGCCTTCAAAGTCTGATTCTCTGGGAATTCTTCCTCCTGTTGCCGGACCCCCAGGTTGGGAAGCCTGATGTGGGACTCAGAACCTTCACTCCAGTGGGTGGACTTCTGTGGTATAATTGTTTTCCAGTTTGTGAGTCGCCCACCTAGTGATTATGGGATTTGATTTTCCTGTGATTGCACCCCTCCTACCATCTCACTGTGGCTTCTCCTTTGTCTTTGGATGTGGGGTATCTTTTTTGGTGAGTTCCAGTGTCATCCTGTTGATGATTGTTCCGTAGTTAGTTGTGATTCCGGTGCTCTCGGAAGAGGGAGTGAGTGCATGTCCTTCTACTCTGCCATCTGGAACAAATCTTGAAGTTTTAAATAAAAAAATTAGGACCTTAAAAGCTCTGTCCCAAATGTCTCAAATCTACAGTGTTGTCTTAATTTGCTAGGGCTGCCATAACTAAATACCACACACCAAGTGGCTTTGATAGCAGGAATTTATTTCCTAACAGTTCTGGAGGCTAGAATTCTGAGATCAAGGTGCCAGCAGAGTTGGTTTCTCCTGAGGCACGTCTCAGCTTGCAGGTGGCTGCCTTCTTGGTATGTCCTGGCATGGTCTTTTCTGTGTGGGTGTGCATACCTGGTGTCTCTCTCTGTATGTCCTAATCTCTTCTTTTTACAAGAACAATAATCATATTGGATTATGGCCCATGCTAATTGCCTCATTTTAACTTAATTAACTTAAAGGTTCTATTTCCAAATTCAGTCATATTCTGAGGTACTGGGGAGTTAAGGCTTCAACATATTACTTTGGAAAAACACGATTCTATTCATAACAAGTGCCATTTAAAATTGGTAGAGCCATAGCTTTAACATGTAAAGAGCTTATAGTCATCACTCCAGCCCTCACAAGAAGAAATAAGTTGAACAAACTTAAAAATCAAGAACTTTTCTTAGATCAGTCAGAGGACTGAGGTCACAGGACAATCCACCATTCCCCCAAATTGGAGAGACAGATAAATACAGAGGACAAAAGTCAGCTTACCTGAAGTAGAAGCACTGGAACCAGGACTGATAGAAATATTCAAAAAGTAATTGATGAATTGTTGGAGGCTGAGTGTGGACTAGTTTAGAGTTAACTCCTGGGAGCCCAGTCTTTAATTTTACTCTCCGGGAGCATTGTCTGTTCTCCTAGTGAAGACCTGAGAAGAGTTCCCTCTTGTTTGGTCTGGGAAAATTAATCCTTTTGAAATATGCCCAGGGGAAGAAGCATTTTGAAATATCCCCAAGAGCATCATTTTTCATATTAAGGCCTGCTATCAGGGGAAACCGCTTTACCAGAGCCATAGCTAATGTGAGCAGGGAAGAAGGGAAATATCCAACTCCAGGACCCTCCAATCTTCCTGTATCACCTATGTGGGGAAGAGGGGAAGCTGAGAAGCATTTGTGAAGGTTGCAACCCAGGGAAACAGGCTCACAAAAAGACTGAGACTTAATCATCAGATTATAGACTGCTTCCCTTGCGCTAAACTTTACCACCACATTGATACGGTTCCAGTATAGTAACAAAGGATTTCAGCTGAAAGAACTGCAAAGGCTCAGATCCTATTCGAGAAGGAATTTCTAGAGGAATTATCTGAACAGGAATTTAAAATAACTATGATTGATGTGCTAATGGCTCTAATGGAGAAAGTGGGCAACATGTGGGAACAGGGAGATGGAAATTCAAAGATTCTAAAGGAAATGCTGGAAATGAAAAACACTGTAAAAATGAAGAATGCCTTTGATGAGCTCTTCAGTAGTCTGGGCATGGTCAAGTTAGCAGCCAGCTTGAAGGTATGTCCATAGAAACCTCCCAAAGTGAAATGCAAAGAAATAAAATGAAAACAAACAAACAAAAAACAACCACAGCCCCAACACTGGAACAGAATATCTGAGAACTGTACACACCAAGAGTAAATGCTAATGTAAGCTATAGACTTAGGGTGATTATGATGTGTCAGTTCATCAGTTGTAAACAGAGTACCACTTGGGTGAAGGATATTGATATTGGTGGAGGCTGTGCATGTATGCAGACAAGGGGTATATAGGAACTCTCTGTACCTTCCTTTCAATTTTGCTGTGAACTTAAAACTGTTCTAAAAATTCCCTTTTACCTAAGAAAATGGAGGCATAGAGAGATTAAATAACTTGCCTAAGTCTTAACCAAGGTCTATTAGGTACAGAATAGGAATCGGCAATGAGTCAGTCTGGCACTAGAACTTTTGTCTTCAACCAGTGCACTTTTCTTCCTTTTTTGAATCTTGGCTGCTTCTTTTACCTAACAATGTATCTTGCAGATCAATCCAAAAAGCGCAGGGAGGGCCTTTGCAATTTAACCAGTTTTTTTGTTTGTTTGTTTTTTTATTGGTTGCGCTGCGTGGCATGTGGGATCTTAGTTCCCCAACCAGGGATTGAACCTGTGCCCCCCGGCAGTGGAAGTGTGGAGTCTTAACCACTGGACCACCAGGGAAGTCCCTAACCAGTTATATATATATATATATATATATATATATATATATATATATATATATATATATGGTGTCATTTACATCCCTGCAGTCCTTGTGAATATTAAGTGCCTCAAAGCACTGGTTTTAAACTTGCTGTTATGGGAATGGCTATAAGGCGGCAGGATTTCTTCATACCTAACTCTAGTCACTTGGGCAACCAGAGCCTTAGAGGAAGTCGTGTTCCTAGGTTGAAATTAGAGTGGAATATGCCAGAACAAACACCCAAAACCTTGGGTCTCATTACTACTTTTTTTTTAAATTTAATTTTTATCAGAATAAAGTTGATTTACAATGTTGTGTTTTTTCTAGGTGTACAGCGTCTTTTTCAGTTCCACATATACATATATCTATTCATCTTCGGATTCTCTTCCCATATAGGTTATTAGAGAGTGTTGAGTAGAGTTCCCTGTGCTATACAGTAGGTCCTTGTTATCTATTTTATATGTATTAGAGTGTATATGTTAATCCCAACCTCCTAATTTATCCCTTCCCCCCAACTTTCCCGTTTGGTAACCATGAATTTGTTTTCTGAGTCTGTGAGTCTGTTTCTCTTTTGTAAATTAGTTCATTGATATCAATTTTCAGATTCCATCTATAAGTGATATCATATGATATTTGTCTTTCTCTGACTTACTTCACTTAGTATGATCATCTCCAGGTCCATCCATGTACCTGCAAATGGCATTACTTCATTCTCTTTTATTGCTGAGTAATATTCCATTGTATATATACACACACACACACACACATCTTCTTTATCCGTTCCTCTGTTGATGGACATTTAGGTTGTTTCCCTGTCTTGGCTATTGTGAATAGTGCTGCTATAAACAAAGGGGTACATGCATCTTATTTTTTCTGGATATATGCCCAGGAGTGGGATTGCTGGATTGTATGGAAATTCTATTTTTAGTTTTTTGAGGAACCTCCATACTGTTCTCCACAGTGGCTGCACCAATTTACATTCCTGCCAACAGTGGGTTCCCTTTTCTCCACACCCTCTTCAGCATTTGTTATTTTTAATGATGGCCATTCTGACTTGGTGTGAGTTGAGATACCTCATTGTAGTTTTGATTTGCATTTCTCTAATAATAAGTGATGTTGAGCATCTTTTCATGTGTCTGTTGGCCATCTGTATGTCTTCTTTGGAGAAATGTCTATTTAGGTCTTCTGCCCACTTTGATTGGGATGTTTGGGGTTTTTTTGTTGTTGTTATTAAGTTGTATGAGCTGTTTGTATATTTTGGAAATTAAGCCCTTGTCGGTTGCATCATTCGCAAATATTTTCTCCCAGTCCATAGGTTGCCTTTTCATCTTATTTAACCTGGTTTCCTTTGCTGTGCAAAAGCTTATGTTTGATGAGGTCCCATTTGGGTTTTTTTTGCTTTTATTTCTCTTGCCTTGGGAGACTGACCTAAGAAAACCCTGGAACGAAAACATCAGAAAATATTTTGCCTATGTTCTCTTCTAGGAGGTTTATGGTGTCATGCTTTATATTTAAGTCTTTAAGCCATTTTGAGTTTATTTTTGTGGATGGTGTGAGGGTGTGTTCTAACTTCATTGATTACATGCAGTTGTCTGGCTTTCTCAACACCGGTTGCTGAAGAGACTGTCTTTTCCCTGTTGTATATTCTTGTCTCCTTTGTCAAAGATTAATTGACTGAAGGTGTGTGGGTTTATTTCTGGCCTCTCTGTTCTGTTCCATCGGTCCACGTCTGTTTTTGTGCCGATACTACACTGTTTTGATTACTGTAGCTTCGTAGTAATTGTACAATTACCGTGGTATTGTCTGAAGTCTGGAAGGGTTATGCCTCCTGCTTTGTTTTTTTCCCTCAGGATTGCTTTGGCAATTCTGGGTCTGTTATGTTCCATATACATTTTAGGATTATTTGTTCTAGTTCTGTAAAAAATGTCATGGGTAATTTGATAGGGATAACATTAAATCTGTAGATTGCTTTGGGTAGTATGTCCATTTTAACAATATTAATTCTTCCCATTCAAGAGCATGGGATATTTTTCCATTTCTTAAATCACCTTCAGTTTCTTTTATTAATGTTTTATAGTTCTCAGCTTGTAAGTCTTTCACCTCCTTGGTCAGGTTTATTCCTAAGTATTTTCCTTTTTTTGGATGTGATTTTAAAAGGGATTGGTGTTTCACTTTCCCTTTCTGAATTTCATTTTTAGTATAAAGAAATGCAACCGATTTAACAGTTTTATATTGATAGTCCCTAAGGTTTTTTCAAATTGCTTATTTAGAAATAAGATTAGCCTTATGCCTGTCATTTCTAACATGTGTGAGAGTACCTATAATAAATTTCTGGAAGCGGAATTACCCAGTTAATAGATACGTGCTTTTAAATTTTGGTATTTTGCTTTGTTTTGTTTGTTATTTTGCGGTACGTGGGCCTCTCACTGTTGTGGCCTCACCCGTTGCGGAGCACAGGCTCCGGACGCGCAGGCCCAGCGGCCGTGGCTCACGGGCCCAGCCGCTCCGCGGCATGTGGGATCTTCCCGGACCAGGGCACGAACCCACGTCCCCTGCATCGGCAGGCGGACCCTCAACCACTGCGCCACCAGGGAAGCCCAAATTTTGGTATTTTGAAAACTTTATTAGAAGTTGTATCCATGTGCACTGTTCTACAAGTGTGCATGTTGGATATGGAATGGTAAAAGTAGGTGTGGCCACAAGAGACGAGAATGAGGCTTGGGAGGAGGAAGTTTGTTATACTCACAGATCTCAGAGAGGAGGTGACCATGTGCCACTCAGGGCTACAGGGGAAACACCAGATTTGGCAGAAGATGGGAGCAAGGGGAAAGTCCAGGCCAATGTCTTCAACAGAGTTTGTTTGGAAGAGGCGACGTAGGGCAGAGTAAAGTTTAGGATTCGCTCATTTGAACAATTCAAGTGGTCTCTGGGCTATAGAAGTGGCCTCTAGTTGCCTGGTATCTGCCCCTGGGATGATTTTAGAGCAGAGGGAATATTTTATTGGTGTGTGAGAATTAGATAAGGAGGTGGTTGGGGCCACAGACTTGGAACTGGCTGGTTTGTATGTGAAAGATGTGCTCCTGGGGCAAGCCCTTTGTTCTAAGAAGGGCTAACCTTGGCAGAAGCAGTCTCTCAGCCTGCAAACTTTTTGAGATGTAAAAACATAATAAAATACAGAAAAATTTAAAAGATTAATGCATATACTTTAATAGTGTACAAGATCACCTATTTTCTCACAACTTCACCAACATTAACAAATTGATGTTTGGTAATCTGGTGAAAAATGAAATCCAGTTGTAGTTTTGAGTCATCTGTATTTCTTTTTTTTGCTCTTTTTCTTCTATTTTCTCATTTATTCACTAAAAAATATTAACTGCTTACAATATGCCATGTACTTACGATGTGGGCACCCTCAGAAAGCTTACATTTTAAGAAACAAATAGGGCCCATTAGAGAGAAAACTACACAACTTTAGAGAGACCTAAGAAAACTGACTAACTGAAAGGACAATGTTGATAGATGAGAAGAATCAATGTCAAAAACAATTATGCCAGCTATTACCAATTCAGTAGGTGTGGTATGGGATCACAGAGTTTCGGGGGGAAGGCAGAGGTGGCAACTTGAAATAATGAATAGATATGAACATTTTTAAACCGAAAGGTACTATGAGGGTATCTGCTTCACCAGATGTTAAAACATACTATGAAAACACGATAGTGAAACCAGTGTGGTGCTGGTACAATAACAGACAACCAGAAACAAACTCTAGTTCATGTATGATGTGTGAGCAAGTACCATACTATTTTAATTATTACAGTTTTTCAATACTTAAAAATCTGGTTGTTTCCCCCCATACAGTTTTCAGAAGTTATAAAAATTGCATTAAAAAACAAAAACTGCTTTTGACTGTCTGGATTATGCTTCTTTGAATACGATTTCATCCAGAAACCAGACCTCACAGATCCAGGTGTCATAAGGGTTATCCACATATACCCACAATATTAACATGCTTAGCGAAAAAAAAACACAAAACAAAAACCCACAGTGGCCATGGGGGAGGGGTCAGAGATTGCTGGGACTTTTTTTTAAACACCTATTTCTCTATTGTTTAGAATTTTTATATATAATAAAAATACATTGACTTTATAATCTCCTAACCATACAAAAATATAGGCAAAACAATATAATAGAAAGGTGTAATGGTAGACATGATATCAAATATTTAACTTCTGCAAAAATCCAGTAATTGAAGCTGGTATATTCTCTACTTATTCTTTCAAAGCAAATAGAAAAGTACTATTTTTCATGATTTGATTTACTAAAATTTTTGTGTTTGTCAAGTCTTTTCTGAGCAATCCTTAAAACCAGTTTCAGTTTAAGGTGAATTGCCTTTAAACTTCTGAGACTACTGTCTTGTTATAAAGGTAAAGGAGATAATTTAAAGAATGCATCAAAGAGAAACACTTTACATAATGAGGTGTGGTTTTAAAAATGTCCTCAGATTGTTTATTTTGTATGAGCGAAATATGTGGGTAAAATATAGCAGTACTCCATTTATATCTTATTATCTTTTCCAGTTGAGGAGAGTCAAGCACCAAAGTGCACTGCTTATTAGCTAGATGACTGACAAATGGGCTTGGAGAATGTAAAATACTTCTCTATAACACTATACATTCGTGAAATAGCCAAGTAAGTATACTGAACAAATATAAAGACAAGTCTCCAAATACTGTCTCACCAATGCTAAGTTGACACTGATCAGTATTAGAAGAAAAAAAAAAAACAATATTTAATTTACTCTTTCATAAAGTTTTTAATAAGCTATAATTTTCTTACATGTACACTAGTAACCTTAAAAAGACAAATACTACCAAATGTTAACTAGTGTACAATTTATAAAAAATATAATTTTAAGAATTTGGAATAATAAAGGGAAGGTACCTACTTCAAATGGATTAAATAAGAAAATGCCACTTTTTAAGAAATTTCACCAGGAAATGGGAAATTTCCAATTTGTCTAAAGGAACGCTAAAACCTTTTACTGAAGTCAAGAGACCTTGCTATTTTTGTTCAAGAATTCATCTACACAGTTTCAAATAAACCCTAAAAAATATTATCCAGTACATATAAGGCCGCTACACAGAGTACATGACGGGAAAAAAGGACTCCATCAGAATGAGAAGTCGTGAAGAACAGAGATATGTCTTGCTCACCTTTACATCTCCAGTTCCTAGCACAGTGCCTGGCTCAAGGTGAAAATGCTTAAGCAATGGTTGTTGCTTTGCATTGAACCAGGCAGATACACCCTTCTACCTTTGGTTCGATTTTCATTCCATATTAAGCACGACCTAAGCTTCAGTCCTGGTTCTTGGCCCTTGATGTTAAAGTGAATAAAGTAAGCCAATATGCATACACTTTCTACATCAGTTCTTCTGACAGGATCCTCAGGACTGACTCATCACGGGCTGTGAATCTTCTCTTATGTGGTCTAATTCTTATTTCTTGGATAATATCCGCATGCAAAAGTAATGCATTTTCAGTGCAGTACAAGTATGTTCATATGAGTAAGAATGGAATAAAGGCCTTTCTTTTCCATGTTTTAAATAACAGATACATAGCATCTTATGACATAATCAGCAATTTTTAGACACTGAACATAATACACTGTATTACAATGCGATGTGGTAGGCTTCCATTTTAGGAACAAAAATCAATTTCACATGAAAAAAGATTTATTTTACATTTAGAATAAGTCTAAATTTTTAGCATTTAAGTACTGTAAAATAAACAGAGAGGAGCTTTTAAGATGTATTGTCTCCATTCTGTCCAAAAAGCCCGTACAAAAAGCTTTTTTTACAGTTATTGATCATCACCTCGTTGCCTTAAATTTCTAGATTTTCCATTTTCAATTCTTCTCTTTTTGAAGACTGGGGCCACTCCATCTGCCACGACTCCAAGAGAAGTGACTGTTTTTTCTTTAAAAACCACTTTGGGTTCCCCACCAACATCAGCCTCTGAAGTTGATACATATTCATTTTCAGTGCTTGGAAGTTCCAAATCTACCTTCTCACTGGAACAGAAAGTGAAAATGAACCATTATTTGACAGAGTAAGATAAACTTTCACCTAATGTGTGAGCCCACCAAAGCCTCAAGGTCATCTTTCTAATGATAATAATAGAAGTTAGAAGCTGGTCGTTTTGGAGTAGGAAACTATTTTAAAACACTGATTTTATAATATTATTTAAGATACTGAGCACCTGTTTATGTGGACACATGAGGAAAAGTCCCATCTATTCTTTTGTTCCTCTTGGGTGTATCATTGACGGAAATGCTTGTACTTACGATTAGCAGTATAAGTTACACAGGTGGATAAATGAGAAGTATCTTTGGAAACGGATTTTGCTGTGGACTGACAAGGACTCTGGAGGCTTACACAGCACAAGACGAAAACCATGGAATCCCAATGTTCTGGTGTAGCAGACTCCGTGAGACTGTTTGCCTAGCATCTCTTTTCTAGGACTAGCCCTTCAACTATCCACTTGGTTAGTATGAATAATCAGACGACTAGTACAGAGCTCAGTAACTAATTAATATGAACCTATCATAGTACCCTACCGTCTCCATAGTCAACTGGTTTGTGAAAGAGTAAGTAAGTCACACCATACCCATCAGTCCCGCCCATGAGCTTTTTGAACATGGACCAGAAAGACCATTATGTTTAATGCTCTAGTGGCTAAGAATGTAAAACCTGTTGGGAACCATATATCCTCCTATTTAGAGAAAGGAGTTCTGCAGAGATAGAGAGTAAGGCTGGCATACAAAGAAAAGTAGGATGGGAGATGGAGAATCCTGCCAGTGTTTCAGGCCTGGTTCCAATAATTCGTGAGGCCCAATTCCTACCCCTCCTACAACTTGTAGGTAGAACCTTTCTGGGAATCTCTGAACTAATAACCTCTTTTTTCAATTTAAGGTAACTCAAGTTTCTATCACTTGAAACCAAAAGATTACCTGGTCAGCATGAAAGGAAGAGTGATGACAATAGAGAAAAGGGAATAAAAAGTAAAGGTATGATTTAAATGTTAGAAGTCCCAGATATTGTATTTCCCAGTTGAGAAACCCCATCTAAGAAGAGTGAAGATTATACAGATCTACACTCCTCAATCTCAGAAGAACCCAGGTAATGTAGTCATTCATCTTGATTCTTGGAAATAAAGGGAGAAAAACCTTTCCTGGAGGCCAGGAGAAGTTTGAAAGGTTATGGTAGATCTACAGTAGTAGTTAACTCTAATAACAGCAGCTATAGTGAATGTCTACTATAAACCAGACAATGCACTAGGCACTTGGAATAGAAATATTCTCTTTTCATTTGGGGTCTTCTAGTTAGTGTCTTTTTTAGCACTAGAACACCTTTTAACTTTTTTTCCCTTTTGGGAACCACCTCTTCTCCCTTCTGAGTTTTGAGCTTAATTCAGTTCAGGTCCAGTCAGAATTCACAGTGGTTAGCTCAGGAAGAGGAACTGGGTATGTGATGAAAGCTAAGCAGGATCACTTCTGGAACTCGCAAAGCAGCACCTCTTTTTTGCTGGGATCTCTAACTGTAAGTATGATATAAGCCTAAAGCTTTGCTATCAAGTGGGGAGAGCCTGTGAGAAAGGCAGTCAAGTCAGAGGAAAGCAGAGACAAAAGAGACATTCACAGTGATTTCTCATCAACTACGGCTCTTGACAACTGCAGTTTAGAGATAACATGATTTTTAGGTGTTTGCTTAGAATTTAAATTTAATATATGCTTTTCAGTTCAATTATCTTAAAAGTACATGATAACAAATTTGCTTCCCTCTCACACAGACCATGTAGAAAGGTCCGTGGTGGTAGAATTGAGAGATCTTTTTATGTTCCAACCTATATATACATGGGTTAAAAAACAGGCTTAAAAGCGGTCTCTAAGCATTGTAATAATTTTTAAAAATGTAACGATAGTTAGGAAATTTGCTAGAATTGCAAAAAACAAAATAAAGAATATAAGTACAAAGGATATAAGAACAAGGAAAATTTCAAATCAGTAATGGATAGTTCAAAACTAGAAAAACCAAAACCAAAAACTATTCTATATAATATAAAACTTGAGGAAGAAGCTATCTTAGTAGATCATGATGTTATATAACATTTCCTCAAAATCTGATGAGGGGATGCAAGAAATAGGAATTCTCACTGGAACAGGTCCTAAATTTGATTTGTTTTGAATAGAGACGCCTTCCAAACTTTATTGTATTAAAAATATATGTTAAATGCCATTTTTGTTTGCTTTTCCTACTTCCCTATCTTCCCTTAGATTGCCAACAATGGTGCTTTCCAGGAAGGCTAGCAGCCCCTGAAGTTGATGGGGTATTCATTCTTGGCTTTGTATTTTTATGTTTTTACAGGAGTGGAAACTGAGGCTTAGAGAGAAGTTAAATAACTTGGTCAACTAAACTGTTACGGTAGTAATATTACTTGGATTAAAACCCAGGCCTGTGTTGATCTAAAACCTATATTCTTCCCCCTAGACCACTCTGCTTCTGGGTGAAACTAAGAAATTCCATTAGCCAAGCAGAGAAAGATTTTGAGTAATGAAGAACAGTAGGGTTCGAATCTCTGTCCAAGAAAATCTATGAGAGACTCATTTAATTTCACAATCTTCGTGTTTTGTGTTGTATTTTGATAAAGGGATCAAGTCATAGTATTACTTCTTAAGTGGGATTACGAGAGAGATAAAATAGAAAAAGAGTCCATTTTTGAAATCATGGTCCTAGGGAATTCCTAAGTGGAAGCTAACAGAAGTGGCAGTGAAGTAGGATATACACCTGTGTGACATAATCAGAGGAAAAGAGGTTTGTATTTGAAAGAAAAGAGTCTGCAAATAAAATATCTTACAGAGAATACACCTTCTTTTCAAATAACTTTAGAACAGTTACAAAAAATAATTACATAAACACTTCCTCAAAACCACGGTCATTTCCAAATTCAAAATGTAAAAACTGTAAAGGTTATAATACCTGAACACAATGTAATAAAGGTGGAAAAAACCCCCAAAAACTTCCACCTATGTAGAGATTGAAAAATAAGTCCTTTTGGAAAACCACCAAGTCAAAAAAGAGTAAGCAAAAACACAATATTAAATTGTTCCAAAAACAATGAAATCAAGGAATCATCACCCAAAGTTTATGTGATATATGGACAGAATTATATTCAGAGACAATACAGCTTTGACTATTTTCATTAAGAAATAAGAACAGACCCCTTCCTTACCTCCTGTCAATAGTCTTAAGTGTTCATCTGAAGAAAGAACAAACACAAAGAAACTTAAGAAAAGTCAGGGGAAGAAAATTACAAAAGTAGAAATGAAGAAACAGAAAATCCATTAATAAATGGATATGTAATAAAATACATAGTTAAAAATAAGAGCCGATTCATTAAGAAAAAAGAAATTTAAAGAGCCTTTAGTGGAGACCCCAGTCTTCATTCCCACAAAATGATCAACAATTAGATAGCTACCCATGAAGAAAAACAGCTCTAGGAGAGCTCTGGAGTCCATTTAAGAAATTTAAGCAACACAGTGGAACAAAATACCATGAGAATAATTGCAAAAAAAGATAAGAAAGACAACTTCACTTTGCCCGCATCATCCCATCCCCGGAGCTGACACCGCTCAGAGACAAGAGGAAACCTCCCAGTTGGAAACAGTTCCCCTCAACATGAAAAGAATAGTGGGTGGGTGACCAGCTGATGCAGCCTTTCGGGCCACTGCAGGAAGGTCCTACTTCGGTTTCACTCCACCCACAATGGCGAAGGTGAGACCTATAGAGACTGCTAGGAACAAGGAAAAAAATCAGGGACTACCAAGAACAGCCATGCAGTGGGAGTGACTGCAGTTCACAGTGATCTGCTCTACAGGCAAACAAAGCAGCTTTTGCCACTGAAGCAAGAACAGGCACCACAGCTGCTTCAGACGCCCTGCAGATTTCACCAGGTGGTGTGCTGCACAGCTATTAGCTTTCACTTATGTCAGCTGCCTCAGTCCCTTTGCCCTTGCCACTGCCAGAGCCCGGGAACCACACTGCAGTCAGCTCAGGCCTCTGTGCGAGATGGCAGCCTAGACTCCCATGGCTGACCCCACTGCCATTTGCATGCTTGGGGCTAGCCCCACCAACCCTGCACGTGCGTGGTGCTGCCCTGACACCCATCACCAGCCTCTACTGCAGTGCTTACCCTCAGGGGGAGATTGTGCAGCCATGGGAAAGCACCCCGACAGCCAGGGTCCCTGAAGCTGTCCGTGAACGCGTAGTTGACTCTGGCCCTTTGCTGCCTGCCTGGCCCCTACTACTGTGTGTCTGCAACTGGCCCTGACCACTACATACACAGGCATCTGTAGCTGGCCCCGCAGCCGAGTGCACGTTCACCACCAGAGCCGGCCACCACCACTGCCTGGCCTGGTCTCCGGCTGCTGGACCTGGAAGTGCTGCTGAGGACCCCAACAGCCCTTGCAGCCACTGTGGAACCCTTGCAGTGTTTGCCAAGAACCACGCAGTTGTTGGATTCTAGTGACCTGAGCTAAAGTGATGACAACCCCCCAGACCCACTGCTGCCACATGCCCCCTTGGCGGCCGGTACCACCAGACCTGCTCCAGTGTGCCCCACCTGCAGGTGGAAGTTTTCCCATAGTGACATTAGTCTATAAAGTCTACAAGAGGTTATTCGTTTTTCAAATGTGTAGACACCTACACAAGGCTGCTAGGTTCACCAAGAATCAGGGAAAAATGCCTCTACCAAAGGAATACAGTAAACTTCCAGTAACTAGCCCAAAGAAATTGAGACCAGGAACCATCCAACAAAGAATTCAAAAAAACTGTTCTACAGATGCACTGAGAACTATAAGAGAATACAGGCAAACAATTTAATGATATCAGGAAAACAACAGAAGAACAAAACGAGAAATTCAAGAGAGATAAAAAACATAAAAAAGAACCAAGCAAATTTTGGAGCTGAATAGTACAATGACTGAACTGTAGCATTCAATAGAGAGCTTCAACAGCAGACGAGACCAAGCAGAAGAATCAGTGAGTTTGAAGACAGATCATTTGAAATTCTGTAGTCAGAGGAGAAAAAAAAGAGTGAAAAGGATGAAGAAACCCTATGGGACTTTTGGGACACAATCAAGAGAAATAATGTATGCATCCTTGGAGTCTCAGAAGACGAAGAGATGGAAAAAGGGGCAGAAAGATTATTTAAAGAAATAATGGCTGAGGGAATTCCCTGGTGCATCAGTGGTTAGGACTCTGTGCTTTCACTACCGAGGGCACAGGTTCAATACCTGATCGGGGAAGCCACATGGTGTGGCCAAAAAAGAAAAAAAAGAAACAATGGCTGAAAACTTGCAAAATGTGGGGAGAGATTTATGGGTCCAAGTTGAAGTTAGTAGGTCACCTCAAAATTTCAATCCAAAAAGATCTTTTCCAAGACACATTTTACTAAACCTGTCTAAAATCAAAGAATTTTAAAAGCAGCAAGAAAAAAGAATTTCTCTCATACAAAGGAATTTCATAAGGCTATCAGCAGATATTTCAGTGGAGACCAGGATGATATATTCAAAGTGCTGAAAGAAAGAAAGAAAAAAAGCTAACCAAGAATACTTTACCAAACTAAACTGTCCTTCAGAAATGAAGGTGAGATAAAGACTTTCCCCCCAAAAATAAAAAAACCCACTGAGGGTATTCATCATCACTAAAAGTGCCTTATAAGAAATGCTGAAAGGTTGCTAATTACCAACATGAAAACACACAAAACAATGGTAAAGGTAAGCACAGAGTCAGATACAAAACAGTTTAATAATATAATATGGTGTCCTGTTAACTACTTAACTCTAGTATAAAGGTTAGAAGACAAAGGTATTAAAAATAGCTATAGCTAAAACAATTTGTTAATGTATACACAATATATAAAGATGTAAATTGTGACATCAAAGTAATACTGTAAATCAACTACGCTTCAATAAAACATTAATGGGGTGGCAAGTGAAAAGGTACTTTTTGTATTCAACCAAAGTTGTTATTAGCGTAAAACAGACTGTCATATATATATGATCTTTCATATAAGCAGCATGGTAATTACAAAGCAAAAACCTAAAATAGACTCACAAAAGATAAAGAGAAGGAAATAAAAGCACACCACTATGGAAACTCATCAATTCAAAAAGGAGAGAGAAAAAAAGGAAAAAGGGAACTACAAAACTGCCCCAAACCAATAAGATGGCGTTAGTGAGTCCTTACATATATTAATCTAAATGTAAACAGATTTAATTCTCCAATCAAAAGGTACAGAGTGGTGGATGGATAAAAACACAAGAACCAACTATATGCTGCCTACTAGAGGCTCAGTTCAGATTTAAAGACACACGTAAGCTCAAAGTTAAGGAATGGAAAAGGATATTCCATGCAAACAGAAACCAAAAGAGGGCAGGGGTAACTATATTTATATCAGACAAAATAAACTTTAAGCCTAAAATGGTAACAAGAGACAAAGAAAGTCATTATATAATGATAAGGGGGTCAATTCATCAAGAAGATATAACAACCTTAAATATATATGTGCCCAACACTGGAATATATTAAGCAAAAACTAACAGGTATGAAGGGAGAAATAGACAACAACACAGTAACAGCAGAAGCCTTAAATAAACCACTTTCAACAATGGATAGATCATCCAGAGAGAAAATCAACAAGGAAACATTGGACTTGAACAATACTTTAAACCAAATGGACCTTACAGACATATAGAGAACATTCCGTCCAACAGCAGCAGAATACACATTCTTTTCAAGCACACACAGAACATTCTCCAGGTCAGATCACATAATAGGTCACAAAATAAATCTTGGCAAATTTAATAAGACTGAAATCATACCAGGTATTTTTTCTGACCCAAATGGTTAAAAAACCAGAAATCAATAACAGGAGGAAAGATGGAAAATTCACAAATATATGGAAGTTAACACACTCCTGAACAGTTAATGGGACAAAAAAGAAATCAAAGGAACTCAAAAAATATCTTCAAACAAATGAAAATGGAAACACAATATACCAAATCCTATAGGATGCTGCAAAAGCAATTCGAAGAGGAAAGTTTATACTGATAAATGCCTACATTAAGAAAGAGATCTAAAAAAAAACAACCTAACTTTACACCTCAAGGAATTCGAAAAAGAACAAACTAAGCCCAAAGTAGCAGAAGGAGGGAAATAACAAAGATCAGAGCAGAAATAAATGAAATAGAGACCAGAAGAATAGGAAAGATAAGAAACCTAAAAGCTGGTTTATTGAAAAGAAAAACAAATTTGACAAACTTTTACCTAGACTAAGAAAAAAAGAGAAGACTCAAAATCAGAAAAGAAAGAGGAGACATTAAACTGATACCACAGAAATAAAAAGGATTGAAAGAGACTACTGTGAAGAATTATACATCAACAAATTGGATAACCTAGAAGAAATGGATACATTCCTAGAAACATACAACCTACCAAATGAATTGTGATAAACATAAAATCTGAACAGATCAGTGACAAGGAAGGATACTGAACCAATAATTAAAAACCTCCCAACACAAAAAAGGCCAGGACCAGATGGTTTCATTGGAGAATTCTATAAAACATTTAAAGAATAATTAACATCAATCCTCCTCAAACTCTTCCAAAAAACAGAAGAGAATATTCCCAAACTCATTACAGGAGGTTGGCATTACCCTGATACCCAAGCCAGATAAGGACACTACAAGGAAAGAAAACTATAGACCAATATCCTCGATAAATATAGATGCAAAAATTCTCAACAAAATATTAGCAAACTGAATTGAACAGCACATTAAAAGGATCATACACCATGATCAAGTGAGATTTATCCCTGAGATGTAAGGACAGATGGTTCAACATTTGCAAATCAATTGATATTGATTGAAACTGAAAGATAAAAATCTTATGATCATCTCAACAGATGCAGAAAACACATTTGACAAAATACAACATCATTTCATGATAAAAATACTCAACCAATTGGGAATAGAAGGAACATAACATCACAAAGACCATGTATGACAAATCTACAGCCAATATCATACTCAATGGTGAAAGACTGAAAGCTTTCTCTCTGTGATTGCAAACAGGACAAGGGTGCCCATTCTTGCCACTCCTATTCAACATAGTATTGGAAGTCCTAGCCAGATCAATCAGGCAAGAAAAAAGAAAGGCATCCAAATTGGAAAGGAAGTAAAATTATCTCTCTTTGTAGATAAGATGATCTTATATATAGAAAACCCTAAAGACTCCCCATGCCCCCCTCCTCCTCCAGCAAACTGTTAGAACTACTCAATAAATTCAGTAAATTTGCAGGATACAAAATCAAAATACAGGAAATTCCCTGGAAGTCCAGTGGTTAAGACTCTGCGCTTCCACTGCAGGTGGCACGGGTTCGATCCCAGATCAGGGAGTTAAGATCCTGCAAGCTGCACAGAGTGGCCAAAAACAAAACCAAAATCAAAATACAGAAATCAGTTGCATTTGCATACACTAGCAACAAAACATTTGAAAAAGAAAAAAGAAAACAATCCCATTCACAATGCATCATAAATGATAAAACTGATAAATTTAACTGAGGTGGTGAAAGGTCTGTATACTGATAACTACAAGACACTGAAGGAAATTGAAGACACAGACAAATAAAGATATCCTGTGTTTATGGATCAGATCAATTAATATTGTTGTAATGTCCATACTACTCAAAGCCATCTGTAGATTCAATGCAATCCTGATCAAAATTCCAATGGTATTTTTCACAGAAATAGAAAAACAATCCTATAATTTTTATAGGAACCACAAAAGACCCCAAACAGTCAAAGCAATCCTGAGAAAGAAGACCAAAGCTGTAGGCATCACACTTCCTGATTTCAAACTATACTACAAATCTTTAGTAATCAAAACAGTATGATACTCTCATAAAAACAGAAACATAGACCAATGGAAAAGAATTGAGAGCCCAGAAATAAATGCTCACATGTAGGGTCAACTAACATTTGACAAAGGAGCCAAGCCTATTCAATAGGGAATATATATTCTCTTCAATGACTGGTGTTGGAAAAATTGGGTAACCACATGCAGAAGAATGACACTGGACCCCTATCTTACATCACTCACAGAAATTGACCCAAAGTTTATTAAAGACTTAAACATAAGAAATGAAACTGTAAAACTGCCAGAAGAAAACATTTAAAAAAAGCTCTACCTGACACTCGTCTTGGCAATGATTTTTTGGATATGACACCAAAAGCATGGTCAACAAAAACAAAAATCAACAAGTGGGACTACATCAAACTAAAAGCTCTGGGCAGCAGAAGAAATAATCAACAAAATGAAAAGGAAACGTACAGAATGGAAGAAAATATTTGCAAATCATATATTTGCTAAAGGGTTAACATTCAAAATATATGAAAAACTCATAACCCAATTACAAAATAACCCCAAAGAATCCAATTAAAAAATGGGCAGAGAAAATGAATAGACATTTTCTGAAGAAGACATACAAATGGCCAAAAGGTACATGAAAAGATGCTTGACATCACTAATTGACAGAGAAATGTGAATGAAAACTGCAATATCACCTCATACCTGTTAGAATGGCTAGTATTAAAAAGACAAGAGATAACAAGTGTTGGTAAGGATGTGGAGAAAAAGAGATACCTTCAGCACTGTTGGTAGAAATGTAAATTGGTACAGACACTATGGAAAACAGTATGGAGGTTCCTGATATTAAAAACAGGACTACCATATGATCCAAGATTCCCACCTCTGCATATACATCCAAAGGATATACAAACAGGATCTTGTACAGATACCTGCACCCCCATGTTCACTACAGCATTATTCACAGTAGCCAAGATATGGATAAAGAAGATGTGGTATATACATACAGTGTAATATTATTTAGCTATGAGAAAGAAGGAAATCTACCATCTGTGACAACATGGAGGGACCTTGACAGCACTGTGTTAAGTGAAATAAGACAGAAAGACAAATACTATATGATATCATTTATATGTGAAATCGAAGAAATCTAAACTTACAGAAACAAGAGTACCGAGGTGGTTACCAGGTCTGAGGAATGGGGGAAATGGGGAGATTGAGCAAAAGGTACAAATTTCCAGTTATAAGACTATTTGGGGGAATCTAATTTATAGGATGGTGATTATAGTAATCATACTGTGTTACATACCTCAAAACTGCTAAGAGACTAGATCTTAAATGTCCTCACCACAAAAAAACCAACCAACCAACCAAACAGAAACATGGTAATTAAGTGTGACATGGAGGTGTTAGCTAACACTATTGTGGTAGTCATTTTGCAACATGTCAATCAAATCAACACACTGCACACTTTACTTATTTATTTATTTTGGCTGCACCATGCGGCTTGTGGGATTTTAGTTCCCCGACCAGGGATTGAACCCAGGCCCTCGGCAATGAGGGTGTGGAGTCCTAACCACTGGACCACCAGGGAATTCCTATGCACACTTTAAACTTACACATGTTATATGTAAATCATAGTATCTTAACACAGCTGGAAAAAAATTCTTTAACAAATATCATCCCAAAAGAATAAAAAAGTTTACAATGTGAAAGGATTTAAAAATTGAAAAATTTAAACATACAGGAATGTATTACCATATGTTTTAAATTTTAAGCCCTTGATGAAACACAAGATTTTAGGGGAAAATATGAATTACAGAAACTGACTAGCTGAAGCTATTTCCTACCCCTGCCCCCCTAACACCAGCTGCAGCATGTAACAGTGACTGAGTGCTTGGGTGTTCTAGGTACCCAGTATGAACACAGTGATAAATGTGTTAACTTGTTTTTTTCTAATTTATTCCTCACAATAAATTAGAAATTAGGCAGGAACTATTATTATCCCATTTTACAGATGAAGAAATTGAGGCTCATGTAGATTAGGCAACTTGCCTAATGTCACATAGATAGTATCCAAGAGACTAAAAAAGCTATCAAAACTTACCTCCCCCTAGAACTCCAGGACCAGAAGATTTTACTAGTGATTTTTAAAAAAAACTTTCTAATCCCATGGAAACTATTAACCATTTTAGAACATTAAAGAAATGGAAAGCTACCTAATCCATTTTATTTAGCATAAGTCAGATACAAAAATCTCATAAAATTATCATACATTTAACAAACAAAAACAAAACTAAACCATAGACCACCACTTCCCAATCAGTTTTCCACATCAGAGCTATGGCTACTGAAATTCACCAAAATCTATTTCTGATAATAATCCTTGAACAATCCAGAAATAAAGCACACTTCCTTAACATAATAAAGATTACCTATCTTAAGCCAATGGTCAATATAATCCTCAATATAAATTTTAGAGACATTTCTATTGATATCAGCAACAAAACAGATGTGTAGAAATGCCCACTCCCCTTATTATTATATAACAGTGGGCTTAAAAATGTAAGTAAAATAAATACGACATGAAATAAATAGGGAGTAGTATCAACAGAAAAAAATAAAAAATATTTGCAGACAAGTTCCTACATGGAAAACCCAAGACTCAAAAGAGTAAGTCTTGGGCTTCCCTGGTGGCGCAGTGGTTGAGAGCCTGCCTGCTGATGCAGGGGACACGGGTTCGTGCCCCGGTCTGGGAAGATCCCACATGCCGCGCAGCGGCTGAGCTTGCGCGTCCGGAGCCTGTGCTCCGCAACAGTGAGAGGCCCGCGTACCGCAAAAAAAAAAAAAAAAAAAAAAAAAAGAGTAAGTCTTAAAAATAATAATCAGCAACATAATTGGACACATAGGCTTTTTCACACCATAATTACTGGTTTACAAAATAATGGAAAAAATGGACTAAATCTGCAATTAAAAATAGCAAAATATATAAAAATTTATTCAGGTACTTAATAAACATGTACTAAGCACCTATTATGTGCCAGTCACTGTATTTAGTCCTAGGGTTACAGAAATGAATCAAGTAGACTAGGTGGCTACTTAGCTTACATTCAAGAAATGCAAGCATGAGACTTACAGTACAAAATGACTTGAGTAAAAAGAGGCATGTACAACATTTTTTGATGAAACTATGAAATACTGAAAACACATCAATTTTTGCCAAATTCAACAAGTATAATTGTTGAACACTTGCAAATGATTTAATTAACATGGAAAAAATGGGAAGAGACTACTTAAGAAAATTTGGAAAAAAAAATACAGGGATACACCACCAGATATCAGAACATACCATATAAAAGGATATAGTTAAATCATAATTAAGGCTTTATGGTACTGTCACAAAGATAGATGGACCAATGGAACAGAATAGGTAGCCAGAAACAAACGGATAAATTTAAGAATTAAACACAAGATTTAAAAAAAATGCCACTTAAAAATGGGGAAGAATGGTACTGGCAAAATCGGTTTACCAGGTAAGATAAAAAATTATTTTACAATCTCATCTTGGGATTTCCCTGGTGGTCCAGTGGTTGAGAATCCGTCTTACAATGCATGGGACACCGGTTCGACCCCTAATCAGGGAACTAAGATCCCACATGTTGAGGTGCAACTAAGCCCACTTGCCACAACTGCTGAGCCTGTGTGCCACGACTACTAAGCCCACATGCTCTGGAGCCCACGTGCCACAACTAGGGAAAAGCCCGCACGCCACAACTAGAGAAAAGCCCACGCACTGCAATGAAGAGCCTGTGAGCCACAACTGAGACCTGATGCAGCCAAAGAATAAATAAATATTTTTAAAAAATCTCATCTCATACAATGTATCAAAATTATTAAAGATGGATTAAATAACTACATAAAAGATGGATTAAATAATTACATAAAAATGTGGGCTTCCCTGGTGACACAGTGGTTAAGAATCTGCCTGCCAATGCAAGGGACACGGGTTCGATCCCTGGTCAGGGAAGATCCCACATCCCACGGAGCGGCTAGGCCCATGAGCCATGGCCACTGAGCCTGTGCGTCCGGAGCCTGTGCTCCGCAACAGGAGAGGCCACAACAGTGAGAGGCCTGCATACTGCAAAAAAATTAAAAAAAAATAATAAATTAATTAATTAATTAAAAAAATCTCATCTCATACAATGTATCAAAATTATTAAAGATGGATTAAATAATTACATAAAAATGTGGGCTTCCCTGGTGACACAGTGGTTAAGAATCCGCCTGCCAATGCAGGGGACACGGGTTCGATCCCTGGTCAGGGAAGATCCCACATGCTGTGGAGCAACTAAGCCTGTGCACCACAACTACTGAGCCTGTGCTCTAGAGCCTGCAAGCCACAACTACTGAGCCCGAGCGCCACAACTACTGAAGCCTGTGTGCCTAGAGTCTGTGCTCTGCAGCAAGAGAAGCCACAGCAATGAGAAGACTGTGTGCAGCAACGAAGACCCGACGCAGCCAAAAATAAATAAATAAATTTTAAAAAAATAATAATTACATAAAAAAGAAGTAAGATCACACAAACCAGGAGGAGATACAAGTATAAACTTGACTTTTGGATGAAAAAGGGTAGTATCAATAAAACAGATCACAAAGGAAAAGAAATCAGACTAAACATTACAAAGTTCTACACATCTAAAACCATTATAAGCACAATTAAAAGTCAAACTACAAATGTGGAAAATCCACCATAACTACTACTAATAAATGGTTAGCGTCTGTACTACTTAAGGATCTTATGCAAGTAAGGAAAGACTAATACTTCAATAGAAAAATATGCAAAGACTATGAACAGACAATTCACAGAAGAGTAAATACACAACACTGATAAATACAGGTATATGAAAAAAATGTTTCAACCTCACCAGTAAATCTACTCAGGAAGTCAGACACAATCCATCACATATTAAACTGGCTGCTGTTAAGAATAATGGCTTTACAGTAAACTTATCACATGGAAAACAAAATACTCAAATTTTAAGAAATCTCAACTTTGAAGTACAGGAGATACTGGTATAGGAAGGCCATCCTCCTATTGTAAGTCACTTAGGAAATCACTTAGGGGCTGAAGTAATCAATGCAGTCTATTATTTCTGCAACTTCAACATATACAGTCAATATACTTACAGTCCCTGGCACTATGTAGCATTAAATACACATTTCCTAATATTTCATTAAGTAAAATAAGAGCTGAATATTTAATAAAAACATTTTAATAGTTCAAAGCTATATTATGGTACAATATCATTAATGAATCAATTCTTATTAGAACAGTATATAAAGCTGTCCAAAACTTGTATTACTCCGTCTTCTGAAAAAACATGACCTTTTCATTAAAGTACAGTTTTTTGGTTTGTTTTTTTTGGCTGCCTGCACAGTACGCGGGATCTTAGTTCCTCGACCAGGGATCAAACCCAGGCCCCCAGCAGTGGAAGCAGAGTCCTAACCACTGAACGGCCAAGGAAGTCCCCTAAAGTACAGTTTTAACAATGAATAATTTCACTTTAAAAGTATGCATGGAACAGTTATATTACATTACCATTTCAAAGCATTAATGTTTGGAGAAAAACTGCTTAATTCATATAAATACTTTTTTCCCACCTGAAGATATTTTTTAAGCATTTAAGAAACACCAATGTGTGAAGCTGGGGGTGACATTTTCCTTTCATTGTGTAAATGATCCTAAGACAACAGCTGATATGAAAACATATCAGCTATTGATATGTATGTAAATGTAAACCAGGTATCATCTTTACCATGATCTTGTTTAGTTGATAAAACTGCCATTTTTTGAATAAAAACTTAATAACTTAGCTAAGTGTCACAAGCCATTTTCAATACAGTAACAAAACAAGAGCTTTTTTCTTGCCTTTAGATAGATCCCATGAAGCATGTACTGAATATGCAGGTATTTGTTTCTCTGATAGAATAACGATGGTTGAGTTGAGAATGCACGTGTGTGTATGGTATGTTAGTGTGGGAATGTGCGGTCAATAGAAATGTCATGTCTTAGTAAGAATTAAAACAATCATTAGTTTACTTTAAAAAAATAAACCTTAGCTTACATTTTAAAATATTTAATTAGAAAAAACAAAACCATTCTAGAAATAAAGGAAATGAGCTACACTTTTAATGAGCACCTTATTCCTGAAATTAGGTACTGCAATTTATGGAAGTAATGGGACGTAAAATACCTGTAATAACAGTGGCATTAAGTTTCAGGTACTTACTGGGATCCAACCTCTTGTTTAATTTCTTGCCATTCTCCATATGGGTTTGATTTTTTATGAGCTTTGGGTTTTTCTTCACTTGGACCTGATGAATTCTTCCCTTGGGTATTTTTTTCTTTCTGTGTTTCCGGTTCAGTTCCTTTATCACTATTTTTATTTTTTTCCTGAAATGTCAAAGTTAAGAAATAACAAACTTCAAGCAAAACTGCCAGGACCAAAAATTTCTTTAACGTAGTCTTGGTATTGATTTATAAATAATACATTAACTCAGTAGTTCAAATTTGCATGTAATACAACAAACGTACATAAAAGAACTCCTTTAATGCTTGATTAGGTTTTTCATTAAGTCTAAAATGCTAACACATCATGGCCAAGGCTGTTTTCTAAAATAATATAACACGATCCTATTAATGTTCTACCCCCCTCAGAGACATACACTGGCCTTTTTATCCTCTCTTCTACACTTTACTGCTTCTCTCCTTACTTACATGTCCAACAGACCTCCCTTTATACTGTGCCCCTTTTGAATTTAATGCCATGTCACTGGACCCTTCTATACCCATTATCTATTTAAAGAACTCCCTCAACAAATTAGTGTTAACTGAAATCCATCTTCATGTTGAGGACACTGCCAAAACCTCACTGGCCTGTACAACTGGTAATGATGTGAAATTGGAAAAAGACACACCCCTGAGGTAGAAATACCTCCCAAGGAGCCCCTGGAGAGGGCTGGTGCTTTTATCATCTGGGATAACAAAGCCCTGTGGCCCGGTTTAGCATGTGGACCATGCATTAGATTTCAGCCTCTTCGTAAACTTGCACAACCATGGGTGGCAGTCCTGGAACACTGTTTTGTTTGCAATTCTTTGAATGGATGTTAACTCATTCCCTTATGCTGCTGATATCACAGAAGTAGGAGACAGCATCAGCTTTCTCTTAGCCAACCTGACTGCTTCCAGGCCACAACATTTTTAAAGTGAGGTCATGCAATACATGCCTCCTCCTCTGAGGCTCATACCACCTTCTATATAGTTCTCTATATAGTTCTCTTCCATTCTTCCTCTCATGATCTAATGACCTCTGGCCACTACTCCATATATGTATTTTTTAACGTTCACACTTAATTGTATGTATGTTTTTTCCTTTATTTATTTACTTTTTGGCCATGTGGCATGTGGGATCTTAGTTCCCTAACCAGAGACTGAACCCATGCCCCTGCATTGGAAGCGCAGAGTCTTAACCACTGGATTGCCAGGGAAGTCCCCATTTCTCCATATGAAGTGATGACTATGGCAACTCTGTATGTTCTCTCTGTTCAAATTCTTGTCCTCCACACTGTAAAGCAACTATACTCTAATAAAAACGAAACAAAACAAAAAACCAAAACTCTTGTCATCCCAGAGCTTAAAAATTCCCTACCCTCAGTTTTGTGACCCACAAAACCAATGACTTAGGCCTTCACTATATTTCAGCCGCCTAATAAGATATTCTCCTCATATGTAGTACCTGGTGCATAGGTAGTATTCAAATATTAGATCCTCACACTTATGTTCCTTTTAATTTGAATGAGGTCATCACTCAAAAATGCCCCACTTACGAAATCTTAAACTCCAAAAGCCCACCCTCTGACCACAATGTTATTCTTTTGGCTTTCTGGCTCGCTTACTTCTACAATACCTCTTCTATCCAACATCATCTACTACCTTAATTTCCTGTGTTCTGAGTTTGTTAGTCTCATCTAGACTTTACATTCTTCGATATCAGGCCCCAGCCCACAGAGAATCACGTTATAAACATTCTTTTGCTAGCACCCTTAAAATATCTTTGTCTACGCCTGTCTATTGCGTAGGACCTAAAAATCTCCAACACAAATCTATCCAACCATTAGTTTGTCAAGTGTTACAAAAAAAAATCACACAACCATACAAACTGATGAGATTTCAGAATTTATGACATCCAATTTCAGCAGAGACTTTAACACTGCTTAGTAATGTGTCTCCAGTTATTTCTTCTCTTGGTCCCCTTAGTGATTATTCAAAATACATATTCAGCTCCACAGGGCTGAATTAATAATTTTATATTCATATCATGGAATACTATCCATCCATTATTTTAGTACATGAAGACTTAACGATGTCTTTGTGACAGATTAAATTGGAAAGTGATAATAAAACCTTATTACAGTATGATTCCATACCTTGTTTAAAGCAATGTACAAGTCTGAATAGAAAATTATAGACCAAAACCATCAAGGTATTATACTGATTTCTCTGGGAAACGGCAGGATTATAGTTTGTCCTTTTTTGTTTATCTGTATTTTGTAATATTTTGTTTGCTTGAAGTTAATAATATCTGTCCCACGTTGGATGCTGGGTTACCTAAATTTCACTATAAACATTGTAAGATATCTACTACACAAGAGCTTTCCTGCTGCTCTTCTATAAACTGGATACATTCCTCACCCTAAGTTCCACCAAGATTTATGGGGTAGGTTGAGAAGTTGCAGGCAATGACAAGACCCTAGGTAAGGCTGGAAGTGCCCTCTCTCCAGCATCCTGGATATTCCTTCACCTCTCAGGCCAGTACTCAACCATGGATCAATGCTATGTATCTTGTCTGCTTTGGCACCCAGGCTCCTGAGTGTTCCTGGAAAGGTCACAAAAGCAGGAGGACTAGCTATACTATTAACACTATAAAAATGTCTGTTCTACTTTCCCACCATGGTTGGGCACTTAGCACCCACCACCTGTCAATCCTCTTACTTACTTCATTTCTTCTCCCACCCTGGCTCAGTGATTATTTTAGTCTGTTAATGTTGTCAAGCTCCCCAAAGCTTCTCACTCTCAGCAAGCAATCTTGATTTCTTTATACATGAGTAAATTGAGGCTAAAAGGCAGGACTCTTCTTTCCTGACAGCAAATCATCCACAGTCATACCTTACAGAAAATGAAAACCTTACCTTCTTACAGAAAACGAGTTTATTCCTTGTTCAAGACCAACCTATCTATCCACTTACCCTTGTTGGTATTCCGTTTCTACCTCCTTTGGAGTCCCTCTTAAGGAAAACACCACCACCACAAATCTCTCACAATTAAAAGTCAGTATGTAGCCACCATCTTATCATCTAATTTCTACTTTTCATTACATGTCCAAACCACATATACACTGTGAAGCACTTTTCATCCTCCTGTAATCTGAGTTTTCCCACCTAAAACTCTGGTATAACTGCTAGAAGGATATCAAGGACTTCCTTACTGCAAAATTCAATGGACATTTTTCCTTTTCTAGACCTAGTTAATCCCTGATGTTCTCTACTCCTTTGGCTTCTGGGATACTGAATTCTTCTGCTTCTCAGCATACCTTCCTAATCATTCTTTCCTCATTCTGCCTTGTGGGCTCCTCTTTCTCTCCTGTACTTAAATGTTTAATATTCCCCAAGGTCATTTTCCTAAGTTACTTCACCCATTCTGAGACTTAAATTACTACCAGTATGTTGATGATACTCAAATTAACATTTCTAGCCTAGACATTCATACTTGCGTGTTCAGACAGCTCTCTGAATGTTACAGAGGCATTTCAAACTTAGGAGGTCTAAAAATGAATTTACTATATTGTTATCAAATAGATATCAATAAATGATACAACCATTTATCCGGTTGCCAAAATGCATCTCTTGGTTTTATTTCTATCTTCTACCAGAAAGCTGAAGAAAGTCTGTAGATCTTTTCATAAATTAACGAACTGTTGTAAAGAGTAAATCAAGAACTTACCTTAAACTTTATTTTTAGCTTTTGCGTTTCTGTAGAGACCTCTCCTTTTTTTCCTCCCTTTTCTGCTGCTTGTTCCCCATCAGAATCATTATGTGAATCTGACGATTTGGACTCTTCTAGGGTGCCAAGTGACTTTTCATTGACTTTACTAGAAAGCAGATCGCCAGAGTGTGGAATGAAATCATCAGGTTTTTCCCATCTGGATTCTATTCAACACATTTTAATAGTCATGTTATTTAGTTACCAATTCTATTTAGAAGAATATTCCCAATATAATGTTTCCTGTCACTTACAGTATATTAAGTGACAACACTGCATCTGTTTCACACCATCATTTGATCAAGAAGATAATAAATAAGAGATCCCAAAGGTCTTGCTATGATCTTTCAGAAATTAAATTCAAGCAATCTGGATTCACTAGATGTATAAACTACAGCCCCAATGGAAAGAGACCTAAGAACTGGTAATACTTTCTGAGGACTCAAAATTTAACCAACACCAGTTTCAGAAAACATCGTAATGGGCCCACATGAGATTTCCTGAAATTTATTTATCACAAAATTTCCCTGGGATCTTCATAAAGTGGAATAATATGGCGAAGATCTGAATGAATATAATTTGTCATTTTATAAGGAGAAAAAAAAAAAATCTCAGTTGAACTCTACTGCCACCCAGTGGTTTGTTGGGCTTTTAGTAAAATGATAGCAGTTCTAATTATCTGCAGTTACTCTCTATTTTTAGTTTAATAAAAGGGACAGGGATTCTAAAATTTATTGTTCAACTGGGAAAGTTTTAAGAGTAAAGGGGGCTCTATTAATAATCACATTGATCCAGACATAAACTGAAATTGTTGAGGGAAAATCAGTATGTATAGTCCCTCATTAATTACAGGGTTCTTTCCAGCACTAATGAAAAAAATTACTTTTTCCTTGTCTTTATTTCACACAAGTAATAAAAGAACTTACAAGAAATAATTGGTTAAGCATCTAATATGTACCAGGCACTGTTTGGGGAACTGTAGAGACACATGACCATCATGAACTCAGAGTACAGGATCAGCTCTACTTAAGAGCAAATATAGGCTCAGTGACTTACCCACAATCATAGAGCTGGTAAGGGAAGCTGTGCGTTGAGCTCACTCAGATCTAACTCTATAGTTATATGCTATTTTATCTTTATAAGGATTCAGTACATCAAGTTTACTGAGGTAGAAGCATTGTCATCATTGGGCAAGCTGGGTATCTACTTGGAGGTCAAAAGGGCCTTTTCCTCCTAAAAGACTTAA
Organism: Phocoena phocoena; assembly: GCF_963924675.1. NCBI lineage: Eukaryota > Metazoa > Chordata > Mammalia > Artiodactyla > Phocoenidae > Phocoena > Phocoena phocoena. Next base: position 25,288,180 of record NC_089236.1, read on the forward strand.
TGCTATGTAGCAGTCTTTGGATAGCAGGAATTAAAAAACAAACAGACAGGGCTTCTCTCGTGGCGCAGTGGTTGAGAGTCCGCCTGCCGATGTAGGGGACACGGGTTCGTGCCCTGGTCCAGGAAGATCCCACATGCCGCGGAGCGGCTGGGCCCGTAAGCCATGGCCGCTGAGCCTGTGCGTCCGGAGCCTGTGCGTCCGGAGCCTGTGCTCCGCAACGGGAGAGGCCACAACAGTGAGAGGCCCCGCATACCGCAAAAAAAAAACCCCAAAAACACAACAAACAAACAAAGCTCAAAGTTACACCAATACTATAGCTATTTTGGTAAATTTAATTGCAGAAGAAACCAACTATAATCACTGGCAAGACTAGTTTTATGAAACTAGATAAAATCTTAATTTGAAAAACAGATAATAATTATGTAACAATAATTATGCATGTTTTATAAATATTTATATAACTGAAAATTATTAAATTAGTAAAAGTGAAAATTAGACAGTGTTATTAGCCACTGCTAAAATAGCTTCAGTTCTGCTTTTTAAAATAGGAGAAGGCAAGTTGAATGAGGTGGTCTTCCCAGGTAATGATTATATTTCTAAAATAATCCTGATAAAAACCAATGATGGTAGAGAAAGTAAAAATGATTTTCAAAGTAAAAAAATTTGTGAATGCAGTATCACTTGAGAAGAACAACACATGGCTCAGTATATTACAGAAATCTTTTTGCTTTTCCATTGTATTAATGTTTCTAAATTATAAAAAATACATACTTGCTACAGAAATATGTTTATCACTATACTAAAATTCTCAAGTTCAGACAATTCATCAGCAGGCTAATAAGCAGTGTGAGGTACAATTTTAGACAGCTTAAGAGATAAACAAAGGTAATACTTACCCCCTGTTTCTGTATTATAATAATAGGTATAGCCATTTTCACTTAAACCTTCTACCCAAACGGTCTTCACTGCCGTCTAATGGGAGGAAAAAAACCAGCATAAACTGAAGACGTGGTTATATATTAGATAACTAAGGCAGACTCAGCCAGCCTTTCCTTTCCTCTTGACACCTGGCAATTAGGGGTGGTGGTACTGATCATGGCCAGGAAGCTTGATTTGTGTTAATCATGAGCCACCTTTCAGGGAGGGAGGGAATGCCTTGCCTCTGAAAGCCAGGAACAGTTCTTTGCAGACTGACAGGGACATGTAAATGGCAACTGACTGCAAACCAACTAATAATATTTGCCCTGCATGGACTTTTAGGGTAGACATCACTTTTCCACCACCATCCACCCTTTTAACAAAAGGACTATAGAAAGAAAGAAACAAAGGGGGTTGGGGGGACAGGGAGGCTTATCTGGAAGTAAATTTGCTTAATCAACCCTACAAAAATCCCAGAAGCCAATCACTTAAAAGAATTTTAAAAAGACTATTAATGTGCTTCAGTTACCTTTTTTAAGTTTCCTTGAAATCCTTCAGGTTTCTCCCACTGAGATGCTTAAAACAAAACATATTGCATTTGTAAAATCTCCCCCAAAAAATTTCATTTGGCAAAAAATTACAAGATATTCAACATGAATGAAACACTACGTGTCTACAGTTTAAAACATAATTGAAAAATAAAAAGAAACAACATACATCCCAGTAGTACTGTGACGAATACATGTGAATGCTATGTAACCAAGAAGGAAGGACAGAATGAAGGATAAGAAGTTACTGGTACTTCACAAGAATTATTAGAGCTAGGTAGGGCTTCTCTTAAAGATTTCTTGGAATTCAGACTTGATAAATTTTGACATCTTGGGGCAGGGGAGAGTGAGAGATGGAATGAATGACTCCAAAGAGGAATAAGATGAAGAATGCAGGAATTAAAAACAAATATTGCTGAGAGCAGGAGTATATAAAGTAGGATGGTGAACAAAGGCAGCAAGGAATAGGCGCCAGAAGGGAGAAAAAATGTAATTAATAAATAATTTCTATGTAAATTTGAGAAAGACTTATAATTCCCAGCATACAATTATTTATGGTTCACTGCTGAACAACACACACTTCACTTATGGCTCAGTGCAAACTCTCAGAGATTGTTACTATTTCTATGTCGTCAAAAACTGACTGTGGTTCTAGAGATCTTAATAATTCCCATAATACTGGTAGCCCAAGGTTTTCTTTGTGATTAACTCTCTAATCTCATTTCCTACCTTCCTGACCATTCTTACCTTTTCTTCTACCCATTCCTTTAATATATGTACCACCCACCCTTTCTACTTCTTGTTCTCTTCTTTCTCCTTGTGATCTCATACACTCCTAAAAGTTAAAATATTTACAAAGCTTTATTGAGAAAATATAAAGCTATAATTTATTTGTAAGGAACCCACTATTAAGTCTTTAATTATGACCTTGAGTCACTATGAGAAGGGTACCTTTTTAAAGGGCACATAATTTTTTTCCCAGTGGCAAAAACGTAAAGTTAGTCTTTCATTGTTTAAACGTTCCAATATTAACTAAAAGTCCTAACACAAAACAAACTGTCAGTTATCATTCTCTACTATTTTTATGCCTAAATGACTTACCTCCTGTGATAAGATCATAATAATAATGGTAACCCTCAGAGGTTATGCCTTCTACCCATCTGCCCTTTGAAGGGTCTTTTTTCTTTTTCTTCTTTTCTTTCTGCTGATTTGATGCAGAGGTGGGTGGCATAGTGCTGGTTACTGGTGACACGCTTGGATCTGAAATTTCTGAAGAAAGATGAGAGAAGGGTGAAGTAGCTGATGTAAATTTTTTTTCCTGTTATAAAACACTAATAATTTTATTCCAATTAAAAGCCTGACAAGATTCTTTTGGGAACTTGACACGTTATTGCAAAGCCTATTTAGAAAGCTAAATATGCAAGAATATAAGAATATCCTGGAGAATTGTAAAAAAGAAGTGATAAAGGGAATCTAGTCCTACTAGATATTAAAACATTCTGAAACTCTGATTAAAAAACCAATAGTGTAAAACTGATCCAGGAGTAGACAAACATATGACTGAAACACAATAGTACAGAAACAGTTCCAACTGCATATTTCTAGTATTTCTTATTAGAGAAAAAAAATAATTTAACAAAAGATGTTGGACTGACTGGTTAATTATTTGGAAAAAAGTAAATTTATTCTCCACTCCCTGCTCCTCCCATGTTTTTTAAATATAAATTTCAGATCAAAGATATTTACAAAAAAACCAAAAAGTAAAATAATGTTAAATTTGAATGCATAGAAATTCAAATATTTGGTATGGCAAAAATAAAAACAACAAGAAAAACGTAAGACAGACAAATGATAAATCTTTACAACAAATATGACAGAGGATTAATGTTCCTAACAAAGATCCTTTACAAATCTAACATTCTAACACAAAAATGGGCAAAAAGTACAAAGGTACTTTAACACTTAACTTCACTAATATCCAAAGAAATGCAAATACATGCAACTTTTTTTGCATTAGATCAATAATACTGAAAAGAATGAGTAATCCACAGTCAGTCAGTATGATCTATCGGATATTTACATGGGTATAAAAAATGGGTAGTTTTTATGGCTTTGCTTTTTTCCAAAGGAATAATTATTCCCAACATTAGTTAATAAAATAATTTTATTTCTAGAAAAAGTATAAATCAGCCCAACATTTGTGGAGACAGCTTGATTTCATCAGTCAATATACAAAATATATTTACACTTTAAATCTGCAATCTCACTTCTAGAAATTGAGCCTACAGAGATAAATGTGAAAACATGCCTACATAAGGGTGCTCACTGAAACATTCTTCCTAACAGTAAAAAACTCCAAGGAACCTAAATGTTAATCAGGAAGAGACTAGTTACATAAATTATGGCATTTTAATGGCATCCTATTATGGCATTTTATACCCTTTATTGAACACTTGTTACAAGTGGTCACAGTAATGAGCAATTCATACCATTATGTTACTTAATTTTAGCAAAAATCGAAAGTCGTATCACTAGCAAGAGGCTATTCTGGTTGACCCCAAAGCTTGTGTTTCTAAACACTCTGTAGCCACTAAAAATAATGTGTATCTTTAATTATTTAAAAGAAAAGATGTATTTGACATATCATTTAGGGAATAAATAAAACCACCCCCAAACAGACCACAGCATAAAATGTACAGTATAACTTTATTAAAAAAATTCTAAAGATGTCTGGAGAAATCTTAAAAGCAGCTAGTTTTAAAAACTCTTTTCTTTGCCTATACTGTTTCACTTTTAAAGGAATACATATTCTATTTAGAAAACAAGGCTATTAAAAACATTCGATAGGAAAAATCCAATTAAATATAAAACACTAAGATTTATTTGCTCATAGGGCAGCATAATAGAATCTCCCGATCTACATAATTGATGAGATGAATTTTCAACTACGTCTTTAATTCTGCAGGAATGCCTACAATCCTTTTTCCCCTTAAAATGAACATAAAGCTTTAACTTTGTAGAAATACTACTACCCCCGCCTTTTAACTAATAATGTCAAGGATATTTTAAAAGTCTGGTCACGGACTTCCCCGGTGGTGCAGTGGTTAAGAATCCGCCTGCCAATGCAGGGGAGAGGGGTTTGATCCCTTGTCTGGGAAGATCCCACATGCCACGGAGCAACTAAGCCTGTGTGCCACAGCTACTGAGCCTACGCTCTCCAGCCCATGAGCCACAACTACTGAGCCCACACGCCACAACTACTGAAGCCCGTGAGCTCTAGGGCCCACATGTCACAACTACTGAGCCTGCGTGCTGCAACTACTGAAGCCCACGCTCTGCAACAAGAGGAGCCACCACAATAAGAAGTCCTTGCATTGTAACGAAGAGTAGCCCCCACTCGCCACAACCAGAGAAAGCCTGTGTGCAGCAACGAAGACCCAACGCATCCAAAAAAAAGTCTGGGCACAACTGTTCTTATGTGATGAGGGTAACGCCAATTAACTGGTTACTCTACTTAAAAAGTTAATCAAAAGCAGTTTTTGTTAGAAAGTAAAGAATACCGTTCCATGTTGACTACTGCAACCATTATGCAAGATCAACAACTGAGATCTGGTTTCAAGATGATGTATTTGTCATGGAAGAAATGCTTTATAGAAAATTACCAATTTAAAGTCTAAATTCAGTGACAAGATAGATATACTCCACTTAAATAATGCCTTTTATCTGGAAATGAGTTATCCTCACACCCTCAAATTATCTACCTTCTTGCTGGCGGGCATGTGGTAAAATGGGAGCCTTCATACACTGCTGGTGAGAATGTAAACTGGTTCAACCACAGAGGAAAAAAGTATGGAGGTTCTTCAGAAAATTAAAAAATAGGTTTACTATACCATCCACTAATTCACGTCTGGGTATATACCCAAAGGAAATGAGACTGGATTATGAAGAGATATATACTTATTGCAGCATTATCACAGCTAAGTTATTCATAGCTAAGATAGGAAACAGCCTAAATGCCCATCAACAGATAAGTGGATAAAAAAAGATGTGGCATACACATACACACACACACACACACACACACACACACACACACACACAATTCAGCCATGAGAAGGGAGGATACCGTGCCATTTGCGACAACATGGATGAACCCTGAGCACATTATGCTAAGTGAAATAAGCCAGATACGGAAAGACAAATACTGTATGGTATCACCTATATGTGGAATCTAAAAAAGTCAAACTTGTAAAAGACAGAGCAAAATAGGGGATGGGGGAGTGGAGGGATCAGACTGATGTTGTTTAAGGGTACAAACTTGCAATGAATAGTAAGGAAGCCAGAAGTCTAATGAACAATATAATGAACATAGACAATGATATCATACTATAATTATGTAACATGATAAATATTGCTACAATGGCAATCCCATTACAATAAATGTATCAAAGTAACACACCAGGTTATATACATGTCCAATATATTCAATAAAAAAATTAAAAAGTAAAAAAAAATCTACCTTCTAGTAGTAAAGTCACTTAATTTGTCCACACAAGGTTAATTCATTATAATTCAATTACATAAATAAACATGATTCATAGTTTTGACCATATAGATAAAGTGAACGGGGGTTATAATGCAACGCCAATTTTTTAAATGAATAGATCCATTTAGCCAAATAATTAGAATACATAAAAACTCAAGTGTCTCGGAAATGAACCGCTGACCTACGATAGAGCGAGGACTAGGAAACCCCAAGAGTAACACAGTTGTTGTGAATGGAGGTACTGAAAGATGAAGATTTAAAAGCAAAACAAAAGTGCACAAGCAAAAGTCCCAGTCTCAATAGGGCTGTGATGTACAGGCAAAGCACTAAGAGTATACCGAGTGTACAACCTCTCTATGGAAACAATAAGAGCTCACTGAGCATGACCTCTGATGTTACTTTTAAAACATGCTGGCTCCTTTTTTACCTGACTCTAAGCCAAGCCTTTTCAAATCCTCTTGGTATGCTTTCAGGGCAGCTGCCTCCATTGCAGCAAACTCCTTTGATGCCTTTTCTTCTTCCTTTGCCTTATCCAGGCTTTTCTGTTTAATCTGAGCAAGACACATACAAAAGTGAAAGCTAGATAAAGGGCTGATATTTACATAGAGAAATTGGCAAAGAAAGAAACAAACTAGATTACCTCACTGATCCTCCTTGCCACATTTTCCTTATGATTCTTTCCTCTTTCATGAAATTCAATGCTCTTGAAGATAAAAAAAAAAAGAAGATACAAAGGAAAACTACACATAATGTTCACAGCAAAGTAACAGTAAATATATGGAACATAACAAAATTGAATTACAATTGGCAGAAAAGATAAAAATAATTCTAATGCAAATTGGTCCTTTTTATCAAATGATGCTAAGGAACTAAACCACATTATTTATTATTATGCCCTCTAAGTTTCCTTTGGTGCTTAAAATAAACTATGATGACCATATTAATAGAGAAATATACAAGGTACCCTTGATGACTAATCTAGTGAATATGATTGTAAAGAGGACTCAAACAAGACATGAAGCCAAAGGAGGAGTGGAAAAAAAAATCTTAACTTCAAGAAACACCTCTCAACATAAAATGTCAAAACCGGCGAATCTCTAGAATTTGTACTGCTCTACTTGCCACATTAGGTAAAAGACACAGAGAATAAGCAATGATTCTTAGAACCTTATTCTTCCAAATTGTGAGAAAAGTAGATGTTAAAAAACTCCTCCTAAATTGTAAACAAATACTATTACTATGTGGTAATGGTACAAAATGTAAAACTTCTATGCAGGGCAACTTGGCACTATCTGTCAAAATTAGGCTGCTGTAATAGAGAACAAAGAAGCTCCTTATATACTGATGATGAAAGAGCTCCAGCATATGGTGTCCAGTTTAAAAAAAAAAACAACTGTGATGCACGGCAGTGTAAACAGCATGCTACCTTCTATGCGTGCTGGAATCAGAACCTGTATCTATATGCCTATAGAAACAATGGAAAATTTAAAAAGTGGTAACCTATGAGGAATGATGGTAAATGGATCGATGGAGACAGAGTCGGTGAGTGAATGCTATTACCTATTTAACAGGCAGAATGCTCCCTAAATTACAAATGTGTTGTTGTATGCAGTAAGAAATTTCTGGTAACTTTTCAAAATAAGTTTTGTCAGTCAATTCTTATCTAATACATTTCCTGATTATTCTAAAGTACTGCTGTGAATTCCTCTTTAAAGTGTGACTTCATAAAGCAAACATTCATCCTCTATTTTTCATATGTTCGTTTCCTAAAGTTGGTTATATTACACAAAGAATATTTAAGGCCTGTTCAAAAACAAATGAATTTTGTTTCTAAAGGTTAAATCAATGTATATTAGCAATTCAAGAAGATGAAGAAAGCCTATCCTAGAAGGAATTATTTACTCTGGATTGGTGGTCCCCAAACTTTTTGGCACGAGGGACTGTGGAAGACATTTTTTCCCTGGGGTGGGGGGTGGGGGGTGTTGGTTCAGGCGGTAATGTGAGTGGTGGGGAGCGGCTGTAAATACAGATGAAGCTTCACTTGCTCGCCCACCACTCACCTCCTGCTGTGCAGCCCGGTTCCTAACAGGCCGTGGACCAGTACCACTAGAGGCCTGGGGGTGGGGGACTCCTGCTCTAGATCACTCAAAAACACTGAATTGCTTGGATACTTCCAGGGAAGAGACTATCAGTGATTTGTGTAGCTTTTAAAATTTGTGGCTTTTTTTTTCTTTTTTTTTCGGATGGCTAAGTCAAACAAAATAGTCAAGAACTTTAGCAACTATTCAAAAAGACAAAAAAAAAGCAAGACAAAACTGAACAGAAAAAATCCTTAAACTCTTTGCAGATAATAATAATAAATGTCTATCAAAGAAACATAACACTGTTAAAGATGGGGCTACTGTTCTTCTGTGCATCCCACTCTACCAAATAATAAGGATATGAATATACATTTAAAAGATACCCTACTGTTTATGTACTATGTACATAGAGTATGACATGCATGAGATGGGGAAAAAACCAAAAATCAATGGTGCTTTTTGTTTCATATCTTAAAAGCTGAATTTGGACTAAGACATACAGTAATAATGTGCTTAAAGGTTCCTATTTTCATATTCCATGACAAAGGTAACAATGTTCTTTCAAATTTAAGCATTTAGAGATATAAAGCTCTGCATCAAACATATTTAACTATCTCTAAAACAGAAAACATACAAGAAAAAGTACAATAATGTCGCTTCTTTCTACAAATTAAGGGCTTTCTGCTTTTACTTTTCTTTGTATATGACAACATTACAAACAGCACCATCATAACGTAGGTGTTTCATAAACATTAATGCGATTACCCACGCAATGTCCAGTTCCTTAATGTGACTGAAGGGCCACAGAGAAATAATTTGGCTTAGTACATAATCAAATTTGGGCTGATGAAAAAGAAGAAGGCTCACAGCTTTCCTACAAGGAATGAAAAGACAACAAAAATTGTTCGATGTTTTGAAAAATCAAGAGCAATGTATATGAAACTGTTTTGTAAGCTCTGAGTTTACATCAAAAAGGAACATTTCACATGAATACAATATTATGAGAATCTTTAATAGAGAAATTATCATACAGGCCTATTGTCCGCTATCCAGCACTTGCAGTAATCACAGAATTTCTTTGGTTGGGACTTCCAGTAGTCTGCCCTGGAAAAGGAAAAACAAGTTTAAGTTTATTTACAATTTAAAAAGGTAAAATTTTGCATGATTTACAACTTCTTAAAAAGGCCAAAATATAAGCCTCTGCTACTGAATCTTGACTTGTTACACACAGCACCCTGCTTTATTATTTAGCTGACTGAAATCGGTCAACTGAAATTCTGTTGCCAGTAGAGTGGAAAAAGTCTACAACGGATTTAAAACGCCCTTAAACAAAATAGCTTTTTAAAAAATGCCTCATTTGTTACTGTCATCAATGTGAAGAAATAAGGAACATCTTGGAGAAGATTACCTATTCTTTCCATTCCTTTCTGGAATTTTTGGAGATTACTGTTAATTGAAACATGAAGAAACTCAAAAAGTTCACTTTAAATCAAGTTATTTCTACCCAAAGAACAAAACATAAGACACCTCTGGTGGGAGGCCGTGGTTCCTCTGAGACTATCAGTTAATACAGTTTGTTCTTGAGCCTCATGGCAAAAGAGAGTTAGAAAAGCCAAAGGATCCCTCGGCCGGCAAGACCAAAAAATAAAAAATAAATTCATAGGCTAACCAAGGCTGGCCGCTTCTAGTAGGCGGAGGAGGCAGCGGTGGCCGCAGCCCAACCCTACAATTTCACAATACCCCACGGTTCAAGCGCTACAGAAACCAGAAGGATGCTCTCGGCCCCCAACCGTGTAGGTGGCGGGAGCGCTCCGTCGCTTTGCGGCGGCCGTCCAACCTCCAGGGGCCGCCAGCCTCCCTCCCAGAGCCCGTGCTCCAGGTCCCCAGGGCGCTCTTCGGGGTAGCATCCCCACCCCGCCCAGAAAACCGGCCCCGCCTGTCCGCTGCCGACCCCGAGCGAGTTAAAGGAGCGTCCGTCACGCCCCCCGGCCGAGGGCGGGGGGAGAGGGGTGGTGGCGGAGCGAGAGACCCGGAGGGGGAAAGGGCCGCCCAGAGAAACAAGACCTCGTTGTTTAGAGCCTGAGACACGACTCACATGACAGGACCAGCCGCTCCGCGGGTCGCTCCGGGCCCGGCTGAGGCTCGCGTTCCCCACGCGGGGCGAGTCGGAGCCCAGCTCACCGCGAGGCCCACCGCAGCCTCCAAGCCCGGACACCTCCCTTCTTCCCTCGGACCAGTGTTCCACGGTTCCCAACTACGGGTGCCCAGACAACTCAATCCGCGTTCGAAATTTCCTCTCCTTCCCCTCCCCCTCCAGGGGCGGTACTCCCGGCTCCGGAGAGGTGGGGTTGCTATAAACGGGTTGAGGTCACGGAGAAGGGGCGAAAGCGCGACGGGACCTGAGCTGAGGGACGGGAAGCTCAAGCCTCACGTCCCCGCGTCATCCCGCCTTCTCATTTTTTCCCTGAGATCCAGAACCTCCACCCTTCTTCTAGGCTCGCTGGCTCGTGGCCGAGGAGCTCGCGCGCCGCCTCCGCCCCGAACGCAAACAGCTGTTCCCAGAGACGTCGCTGCCCTCAACTTTGCCAACTAGTCCGCACGCACTTTGACCAGCAGAGCAGCCCGGACCTGTAGGCTGGGGGCCGTTGGCGGAGTTAAAAAAAAAAGAGGTGAAACAGCTGGTTTCGGAGCCGAGAGTCGCTTGGCTCGGCCTTGCCTCAGAACTTTCCTGAGGCGGCGGAGCGACCCAGCCCCGCCCCCCGGACGCCCGCGCGCTCGGGTCGGGCGCGTTCCCTGGCTCGCGAGCGCGTGGGCAGCGGCGGTAGCTACTCGGGTGGCGCAGAGGCGGCGGCGGCTGGAGTGGCGGTGGGCGGTGGAGCTGGGGAAGCGGCGGCGTTTGCGCTTGTCAGGTGAGTCACCGCAGCTTTTTCAGCAGCACTTCCCATATGGTCTAGCGGTTAGGATTCCTGGTTTTCACCCAGGCGGCCCGGGTTCGACTCCCGGTATGGGAACGTTGTATTTCTTTTTAGAAGTGGACAGGGGGGACTAACTCATTTTTATTTCCAGTGGCTCTGGCTCTTTTTTCCTGCCCCCTACCCCAGGTGATTTCGTGGAAAACGCGCGTTCGAGTAGTTGTTAGTGACGCCGTGAACTGGGCTGCGGCTTTGGGAGACACGAGTGCCGCGCCGGGCGGGCTGGAGGAGCGAGTGTACTCAGGGTTCCTCTGCTCCTGCCGGAGGCTGGCGGGGCTGAGCGGCGGGGAAGGAGTTTCACTTTCCCCGGGGCCGCCCTCCCGCCCCTCCGGCCCCCGGCCGTCCCTTTCCAAGCGCTCGGGAGGTGATGATTAACTCTGGCCTCGCCTTATCTGTCCCCAGTGCCCCCCTCGGGCCCACACCCTCCTCCTCGGCCGGCCCCTTCTGACGGTCCCAAGCGAAGCGGGGCGTGTTGCCCCCTGCCCTCGGCGCCCGGGAGCCCGCGCCCGGCTTGGAGCCCCGTTGTCTCGGCCGGGTGTTGACTAGAAACACCCCCGACACAAAGCAGCCCCCTGGCGGGGGAGGGGGGGCGCGGGGAGGCGCCGAGGGCTGTCCGGAGATCCTCGGTGCCCGCGGGTACGCTCTCCTGACCGCGCAGCTGCCCGCGGCAGCCGGATTGGCCGCGTGTCCACCCCGGGCTCCCGCGGCGCCCGAGCCCCGCCCCGAGGCCGGCCTGCGAGGTCATCCCAACTTGACATCGGGGGCGCCGGCCGTAGTTCTCAGAAAGTACCCCAGACTCCGGACCCACAGACTTGAGTGTTTCTGCTCGGGAAGGCCTCTGGGGAAGGGCGTCCGTCCCGTTCTCCGCCCACGTCCGCCCCCCCCCCAAAAAAAAACACACACACGCTGTGGAGAAGAAAAATACCACTAGGATGAGATGTCTTTAAAGAAGAAATGTGACTTTCCAAAAGGGTCTAACGTTTTGAGCGCCGTGGATAGAAAATCCTGGGGTGGAGGTGGGGCTTGGAAGAGAGAAAATTGGCCGGAGACTGGGGAGGGGATGTTATAACAAAGTTTCACTGTATTTTTAAATATAGAAGCCCTGTGTTTATTACAAAGAAGGGGCAGCTGTGTCAGCAGCATGTGAGCTGTAAATGAAACAAAAGCGTTATCTTAAATGCAAGCTGAAATTAGAAAATGGGGTGAGCTCTGATGTTTAGTCTATTGGGCCTCCGGGAACAAATGAAGAAGGAAAAAGTGGCTCTTAGGGACGGGTCTCTGGTCAGTGCCATTACGCAGAGCAGAAGGATTAGTTGTTAGTATGTGCCTTCCCAAACTGTGTTTGATAGTTTTAACTGCACAGTGAATTTTGAAATAATCTGTTAATGTGGACAGTATGATTAAGGATGAATTACTTTCACATTGTAAATAAACTTCCCCAACTAAAAATGTTTTAGATCATCTTCATTAGTTCAAATATTTGAACGTTTTCTCTACACCAAGCATCATCAGATAGTCTTGGAAGTTAACTGATGTTCAGGTTCTTCATGTTAGGAGGTTTTGGAGAGAATCCTGAATGGAGTCATATTTTGGCCCTTTTGATTAGCTGTATGACCTTGTGGTAGATCTTTCACCTTCTCTGTGCTCTGGGTTTAGAGCCATAAATTCTTGATGATACATACCACTCACAAACTTGAGAGTTAAAAGAATTGTTGAGCAATTCTTGTGTCGGTAATAAGAGTGAAAAAGTTTCATTTACATAGAGGATTGGGTCATTGTTCAGAAACCATTTACTAAAGAATTAGGCCTGAGTGTGGAAGGAAGGAAAGATCCTTCTGCCTTAATTGCCTCCAGAAGAGCTTCAATCTTGACCTCGCATTTTGTGACGACTTGGTATCAAATTGTGCTATAATGGATGTGATTTTCAACTGAGCACCCGGTATAATTGCAAATAGCTTTATATATATTTGAGGGTATGCTGAGAGGAGTAGTTTGGTGACAATATATCTGTCCGAGACATAGACATATATTGTTGTGTACCAGGCACAGTTGGCTAGGGCAGCATCTGAGTTGCAGAATTCCTTCAAGAGCACATAGGTGAGAAGTCACTTCTACTCAGGGAAGAGGACTAGAGACCAGACAAGGAAGGGAGAGTGTTTGCCCTGGACCTTGAAGAACGGGTTGGATTTCTCCTTGTGGGGAATGTGTATCAGAAAGCTGAGGTTGGGGCAACAAGTGTGAGGCTGGCTAGTAGCCTGGCAGGGTGGGAGCACACAGTGCCTGGAGGGAGAGCCATGGGAGTCAAGTTGGGATGGTAAAAAGGGAATTTTAACTGGATAAATTTTGACTAGGTAACAAGTTGTTTTATGGCATTTATGTCACTAGACTTTTTTAAACATTTTGCGTCTCTTTGAAGAAACTAAATATAGCATAATATGTGAAAAATTCTTTTTTTTTATGAGTCAAACAATATAGAAACATGTAGAATATTTTGTGCCCATGGGTTTTATTTTAGCAATTAGATATTAATTTTTAACCAATGGAGTGGAGAAAATCAATTAACATTTGAAAGAATGAAATCTAGGTTTAGATTATGAGAATGATATGCAACTATATTCTTACTGGAAATAGTCTAAGACAGAGCTGCTAGTTACTGTCGGTGAAGCATACACCTTAAATTGGTCAGGACTAGGTGATAACTTTGTAAGGATTCATTCATACGCTTGTGCCTTGCTTCCAAAACACCATTGGTAGTCATGTTTTACATGTTCTCTCTTGAGCCACAAAATAAAGTGATACTAAATGAGTGGTGTGGATTACCCAAATAGTCTCTTTACTATTTGTTACTATTAGGTGCAGCTAGAAGATGTACGACAGTTCAGTAAACGTTTGCATAGATGAACGCCTGTACGTAAAGAAATATAAGGGTTGGGAAAATGACGATGGCATTTTAAAATCCAAAGACTTTACCGTGGTCTCTGAGCCTAACATTGTCTAGCCTCTACTTGGGTCCTCAACGCCACCTCCTCCCTCCTCTCCCTTTTCATTGTACTTTAGCTGCACTGGCTTCTTGCTTTTTGTTCCTTGAATGTGCCATACTTGTTCTTTTCTCAGTCTTATGTCTTGCTGTTTCCACTGCCTGCAGTGTTCCCCCTCCAGCTCTGCACATCTCACTCCTGTCAGCGTTACCTTATCAGAGAGGCCTTTCTGTCTACCATCACTAGAGACTCCCTTTTCTGGTTACTGTCTGGTTACTTTATGCTGCTTTATTTTCTTCTTTTGCTTATCTGAAATAAACATGTTTGTTCCTGTCTATTTCTTGTCTTATTCTACTAGAATATAAGTTCCGTGAGAGTAAGGATACTGTGTAGTGAGATCACTCTTGTTCTGTAAGAGTCAAACAGTAATGAAGAAGTTGGTACCGTCATAGGTTGCTGGGGGAAATGTAAAATGGTGCAGCCACTTTGGGAAACTGTTTGGCAGTTCTCTCAAAATGTTAAACATAGAGTTGCCATGTGACCCAGCAGTTCCACTCCTAGGTGTATACCCAAGACAGATGAAAACATGTCCATGCAAGAACTTGTACACAATTGTTTATAGCAGCATTCATAAGCAGAAAGTGACAGATAACCCTAATGTCTGTCAACTGAGGAATGAATGAATAGAATGCAGTGTACCCATACAATCAAATATATTTTGGCAATAAAAAGGGATGAAGTACTGATATATACCACAGCATGGATCAATCTCAAGAACATTATGCTAAACAAAAGAAGCCAGGTTCAAAAGACCACATTTTGTATGAGTCCATTTATATGAAACGCCCAGAATAGACAAATCTGTAGAGAAAGAGGATGGATTATGGTTGCCTAGGATTGGCCGGGGTGGGGGAGGACGACACGGGGGATGGGAAGTGATTGCTAATGTAGGTACAAGGTTTCTTTTTAGGGTGGTTAAAGTGTCCTAAAATTACATTATGATGATTGTTGCACAACTCTGTAAATATATTAAAAAACATTGAGTTCTACTCTTTGTGTGGGTGAACTTCATGGTATGTAAATTATATCTCAGCAAAACTGTTAAAAAAAGATCGAGGCAATCAAAAGATATAGAATATTTGGTCTACATTTTACGTTTATCATTTGGATATTAAATATTTAAAAATAATAATGGAATGATTTAACACTGCAACTCTAGCTCCTAGATAGTCCAGGAATGTAGCAAGAGCTCAGTAAATAACAGACAAAGGAGGTTGAAGTATACAGATAATTATGATACAGTGCATAGTGTGATAAATGCTTAGAGGAGACTAAGCCAAGGGTTACAAGGGTTTGAAGGTCTCTAAAATGTCACATCTGGGTTTGTGTGAAGAGAACGGGGAAAGGCCTCTAGGAGGCAGCATTTGAGATTGGCTTGGAAGGCTGCTTATGCTTTGCTGGTGGAGATGATTGAGCGGGAGACAAGGCTATACATAAGAAGGAAGCAAGCAGGAACAGAGGTCCCTAAACAGTTGCTAACACATTTTGGCTGAGCTGAGAGTACAAATAGTATAGGAATGGACCAGTAGTAGTAGTAGTAGTATAGTAGTATAGTGTAAGAGTGCAAGAATAGGCTACGGTCTGTAGCAGACAATGTCAGTGCTGGCAGAGCTCCTCTGATGTCTTTTTATCATCCCTCCCAACCCCTAGTGTGCTTCTGATGGCTCATACTTGGGAAGAGTTGTATCCCTTGCTGGCAGAGAGCTGGAAGTACCTGGGGGTTTATCCCCCTTCCCCTAATAGCTCTTAACCCGAGACTGTCCTGTCAGGAGAATATCTTTGGAGCAGGGACTTTGACTTTTCCCCCCGTTCTGTATCATCAGCACTTGGGGCAGTGCTTGGCACTTGTTGACCATTCAGAAAATATTTGAATGAATGAATGAATGAATGAAAACCAGGAAGTTGCAAGGTATATTCAAAGTGAAGTTTATTTCCTAAATCCCCTTGACTCTTGCAGAGCACTTAGGAGATTTTGGAAGGTTCTGATTGTGAAGGTCCTTGAATTTTGGAGTAAGGAGTTTACTTAGCTAAAAGAAGGAATTTCTGGTAATATGATATGTGTTTTAATGAAATTAATTTGGCAGTAGTGTGCAGGATGAACTGGGGGATGGAAGGGTTGTGTCTGTGGTGTCCACACTGACCAAGGTTGGGGGGTCTTCTGCAGTACAGTAATAATCTAACAACTCTCCTTGCCTCTAGTGTCTCCCTAAATAGGGTGGTGGCAAAAGAATATAAAGGGTTAAATAGAAGAGGTGCATTGAAGGAAAAATTTAAGATGTCAGGAGTATAAATACTCCTCAAAGAAATAGGGAAGTTAGGAAGCATAGATTTTTTTTGGAAAGGACAGACAATTTTTGCGATTGTTGGCCAGACAGTAAATTATTATTGTCCACCAGTGTGTGTGTGTGTGTGTGTGTGTGTGTGTGTGTGTCTGTCTGTTTGATCACTGAAATCGTACCTTGAATTCAGAGACAAAATTAAGACTGTGAGACTGCCACCCTGTGGACAATATAACTTAGAACTGAAATCCTCAAAAATTATAATAAAACTTGATCCACTTGAAATTAACTATTATAGAACTGATTATGGTTCTTCCATATTGGTATATGTGGTTATGCTCATTAAATAGAAAGTTGAAATTAGTTTTTTTTCTGAACTTTTTCTGGGGCTTTTAAATAAACGGAATTTAAATGAAATCAGTAGCTTTAAAACGTTGCAAAGAAAATCAGGAATGCCTTTTAGATGGCATACTTCTTTCTCTAGAAATTTCTTATCAAAGAGTGTGTTTTTTAAAACATGGTGGCATGTATGCCTGTTGTAAGGTGGTACCTTTTTCTTGTACTTTTTATCCTATTTTATACATATGTCCTTGAGAGTTATATTTCTTGAAAAATATGTGAGGACTTCCCTGGTGGCACAGTGGTTAAGAATCGCCAGCCAATGCAGGAGACATGGGTTCGAGCCCTGGTCCTGGAAGATCCCACGTGCTGTGGAGCAACTAAGCCCATGCACCACAACTACTGAGCCTGTGCTCTAGAGCCTGCGAGCCACAACTACTGAGCCCGCATGCCGCAACTACTGAAGCCCATGACCCTAGAGCCTGCGCTCCGCAACAAGAGAAGCCACCACAATGAGAAGCCCATGCACCGCAACAAAGAGTAGCTCCCACTCACCGTAACTAGAGAAAGCCCGCGGGCAGCAACGAAGATGCAACGCAGCCAAAAAAAATAATAAAAACACTTGTTTTGAAGAAAATAAATATTTAAAAAAGAGAAAAATATGTGAAAGTGTACCACATCATTTTTTTCCTCCTAAGTGAAAGTGGCTTTCCCTTCCCATTTTTATAGAGTAGGATTCTATTGTTAGAAATTCGCCATGCTTTGAAGAATTGCCTTCATTGTATTTTTGTAAATAACTTGGCTTTTATTACAGGTTATTTATTTAGAAGGGCAGTCTGCTCACAAATTAAACTGGTAAACTAGCTTGAATCAAAATGAAATTGTGGGTGTGAAAAAATTGTTTGCTCTCTGCAACTCAGGAAATGGTTTTGTCTAGAACTCTGCAGAATAAAACTTTCCCAGCAGATGAGCTGCTTACAGCCTAATGTTGTAAATGGCTTACACGCTTGTTTTCCCTGAGGAGTCTGGAGGGGTGGGGTCGCCATTTAGCTCTGGAAGTTTGTGTTAGCGGTAAAGCAGAAGTGGGCTGAAGCCCCATTCTGAGATCACAGTCATGCATCCTTTCTGAATGTGATATCCAGGATGAGGAAGAGAACGAATGGCGCATCTACTGAACCCCAACCCCCTTCACTTTAGGGACCTTATGTTTTGGTCGTGGAGAGATTTTCAAATATAATGTTAATGGTTTAAAATATTCAAATATTTCTGAGTTATTTTTCTCAAAAGTGTAGCATGACAAATGTGATAATAGACTTTCAATATTAGGTTTTGTTTAACCTTTTCAAAGTAAATAGATGAGATTGTGACTTTTCTGAACTATTTTTTCCTACATTTATATCTTATATTCCACAGTTGATGTATACTGTGTGATTTGAAGTAGACTATTAATGGTGAAAATGCAAATGCTTATCTAGGTCTGCAAGGTACATTGCCATGTAAAAAACAGTATTATTTAGGTACTGTTTAAGGAAAGTAACTTTCAAAATACTTCATGGTCTATTTGCTCCTTTCCTAAGTATTGGGACAAAGAGCCAGTAAAATTAGAGGTATATTTCTGTTTTCTAACCTTCTTTAATGGTTTAACTATCATATCATTTTTAAAACTATGGAATTGAACTTATATAAAGACATTTTTAGCTTAATATTTAGCCTGCACTTAAACTTTGTTATCACGTGGTATCTGCCTTTTTAATGCTAGAATGGTGATTCTTTTAGGATTAATGGTAGTTAGTGTTCCCTTTTACTTTCCAAGCATGGGTTCATTTTCATAACTAAGTATAAAACATTTTGTTCTTTGAAAAATAATTCCAGCATAGATGACTTGAATTTTGATAATAACAATAACAACTGTCTCATGAGTTTTGTGTGTCTGTTGGGTGTGTGTTTACAAATCTTAATAGGTCTTTTATTTTAGAATGCAAACTATTCACTATTAAATAAATAACTTTGATTTGAACCTTTTTTTTTTTTTTTTGCTTTATTTTAGATGTCTAGGGAGGTACTTAGCCTAGTGACTTCTAGATCCAGAGGGTCTTCTAGATAGTCTTAAATATTGTAGTTTAATCTTTTAATTTAAAGTTTCTTTTGGGTTCAAAATCCCAAGATCAGGATACATTTCCGATTTAGGATGTGTTGATATATTGCTTTGTGTGAAGCTTTTTATCTGTTTCCAGATTTAATTAAACACTTAATTCAAGTTTTCAAGGTTGTAATGGGATTTGTTTTGCCCCATCTGTGCTTATCACTGATACCTTCCTATGCCAAGGGACCCAGTGACCCTATTACCTGGGAAGGATGGGGCCCTGCCACTGAGTCATCCCCTGAATAGGGCAGGCACTGACCCAGTCGCAGAGCTGAAGTGGAAAGGAAGAGTATGACGGGAAGGGTCTGTCCCAGAAAACAGGTGGCAGGTAGGGGGAGGGGAAGCATCCTGATGGAAGGCCGAACATAGGCTTAAGGAATTCAAAACTTCTTGCAGGCAGTTGGCATCAGGAAATTTCAGATATGAGAGGGAATGCCTTTGCATTATTTATTCTCCCTGTTTTTTTTGCCCTTTCACATGAACCACAATTGTTTTTTAATTAACTGATTTATTTTTTTGGCTGCGTTAGGTCTTCGTTGCTGTGCGTGGGTTTTCTCTAGTTGCGGCGAGTGGGGACTACTCTTTGTTGCGGTGCACGGGCTTCTCATTGCAGTGGCTTCTCTTGTCACGGAGCACGGGCTCTAGGCTTGCGGGCTTCAGTAGTTGCAGCACGTGAGCTCAGTAGTTGTGGCTCGCGGGCTCTAGAGCACAGGCTCAGTAGTTGTGGCGCACAGGCTTAGTTGCTCCGCGGCATGTGGGATCTTCGCGGGAGAGGGATCAAACCCATGTCCCCTGCATTGACAGGTGGATTCTTAACCACTGCGCCACCAGGGAAGTCCCCTGAACCACAGTTTTATTGTCCCTTAAATCCTGCTTTGAAAGACTGTTTCTTCTTTTCTATTTTCAATACCTTCTATAATTGTCTTTTTCTACTTCATGGAGCATATTTTAAGAGGGCTTTTTACAAGTTTGTAGGAAAAAGAAAGCACATAAAGTTTATATAAAAGTAAATCTGCCACCTCACGCTCATTAGGATAGCTACTATCAAAAAAACCCAAAAAACAAAAAACCAAATAACAAGAGTTGGTGAGGATTTGAGGAAATTAGAGCCCTTGTGTTCTGTTCATAGGAATGTAAAATGGTACAACCACTATGGAAAACAGTTTGGTGGTTCTTCGGAAAATTAGAAATAGAATTACCAAATGATCCAGCAATTCTATTTCTAGCTATATACCCCAAAGAATTAAAAGCAGTCTCAAACAGATGCTGTACACCCATGTTCTTAGTAGCATTATTTACAGTAGCGAAAAGGTGGAAGTAACCTAAGTGTCCATAAGTGGATAAATGGATAAACAAAATGTGGCATACACTTACATGGGAATATTTTTCAGCCTTAAAGAGGAGGGAAATTCCGACACATGCTACAACATGAATGAACTTGGAGAACATTATGCTAAGTGAAATAAACCAGTCACAAAAAGACAAATACTGCCATGATTCCACTTACATGTAGTAACTAGAGTAGTCAGAATCATAGAGACAGCAGTAGAATGTTGATTGCCAGGAACTGGGGAGAGGAGGAATAGGGAGTCATTTAATGGATACAGAGTTTCAGTTTTGCAAGATAAAATGAATTCTGGAGATTGGTTGCAAAACAATATGAATGTACTTGTTACTACTAAACTGTACACTTCAGTGGTTAATTTTACCATAATTTTTTAAAAGGAAAATTTGTGTTTGGATATGCAAATTGTAAGAGAGTAAAAAGCATCTGTAAGGAGATTGAAGTTACTTGATTTGGTCAATATTTAGATGCTTGGGATGTAACAACGAAAAAATCAGACAAGATCCTCATGAAGCCTACCTCTTAGTGGGAAAGATAGACATTGATTGAACAAGTAAAAAGTGTGTTTGAGTGTTACATGCAGAACAGGGAGACAACTAACGAGTAGGTGGGAAGGCGGCTGTAGTGAAAAGGCTTCCCTAAGGAAATGACATTGAAGTGGGATTTGAAGGATGGGTAAGCACTGGCTAGGAGAAAGAGAGGGATGGAAAGTTATGGGAGGCTGAGGGAGTAGCATTATGGAAATGCTCCAGAGCAGGAAAGAAAGGGTATTATGCTTTGGAAAATGGAAGAAGGTGCTGAGGGCTTAATGTGAAATGTGATGGGAGATGAGGATGGCAAGTATCAGACCATATAAGGCATTGTAGGTCATGTTAAGGATTTTGAGTTTTACCTTAAACAGAGTGGTTAGACATTGCTGTGTTTCAAGCCAGGGAGTATGGAGGTGAAATGGAGTGGAAGTAAGAAAAAAAAATGTGTCTTTTTATACAGTGTACCCTTTAAATGTAAATTACCTCCTTAATCTGGTGCTTGAATGTCAGAAGGAAAAGTGGTTCAGTTACGTTTATTCAGATGATATATTGGTTGCCAGTGTGGCCTGTTAATGTGGTAAGATGTACTTAAAGGGTGAATTTAAGGGAATTGTCAAGGGTAATTGCGTAGAGGCGATTTTTACCTTTATATTCTGACTTGTTAGTTGAAACCGTAGAAATGGATGAGTTTGCCAAAGGGAGAGTCTGGAGTGAAAAGAGGCTTTTCAACGGAACCTTTAGGACATCCAGTGTTCAGTCATGAGATAGAGGAAGTGGGGCAGAGAAAGCTGAGGAAGAGTAGTGCAGCATTGGGGGAAAACCAGGAATGAGACTTATGAGTCTAACAAAACAAGCTCTGAAAGTGTTAATTGGGTTTAGCCCAGTGTGGTCATTGACCTTAGTTAGAAGAGATTTAGTGGCATAGTACAGGCAGGATTAGATTAGATAGAAGAGAATGAGTCAAAGAATGGGTGGGAAATGAAGAAATGGAGTATAGACAAATCTTTTGAGGAAGGTTGGCTGTGAAGGGAGTGAGAAAGGATGGTAGAAGGGATTGAGGTGTATGTGACAGTTGGGGTGTCAAATAACGGAAGCTTTTTTTTTAAAGAAAAGCTTGAATTAAAATAAAAATCTTCTTTAGATCTGTGAAATATTTGAAAAATGTATTACACACGTTGCTGATTCCCTAAATAGGATCTACTGAATACAGATGTGAACCCATTGACTTAATCTAGGTATGGTATTGTGGGACTGTGTACACACAGGTGCAGTCAGACCTGCCTGGTGAGGTACAAAGGTCTGTTTGTCACTATACTAATTTCTGGTCATCTGGGCAGTAAATATTGCAGAATCCTGGGTTCACTTAAGACCAGCTAATTTGAGTCTTTGGTGTAGGACTCAGAAGTGTATGTGTGTGTGTGTCTTTAGATGATTCTTATGCATCTGTTCTGTGGACTGTCTTTGGAGAATCATCCCAAGAATGTTTTACTTTGAAGTCTTCTGAATCCTTTTTTTAAAAAAAAAAACATTTATTTATTTCTTTGTTTATTTTGACTGCACCGGGTCTTAGTTGAGGCATGCAGGATCTTAGTTGCGGCATGCCTGTGGGATCTAGCTCCCTGACCAGGGATCGAACCGGGTCCCCTGCATTGGGAAGGTGAAGTCTTACCCACTGGACCACGAGGGAAGTCCCTGAATGCTTTTTAATAGCTCTATCGTGAGGATTAAATGAGGTATGTATGTCAAGCACTTAGCAAGGAAAGATTTTCATAATTTTGTCTGCCTGTATGATTTGAGTAGTGGTAAAGTGTTTTTGTTTCTTAGCATGAACCTAGCTTGATCTTTTTTCCTGACTGTAAGGGTAATACACATGTCCCCCCCGCACCCCCCCCCCCACCGTAAGTCCTTCTTTAGCCACTTTTCATACTTCTTCCCTCCTCCCTGCTCTCTAAGGGCCACGGTGCTTCCTCCTATTGCCTTGCCTTTGTTCACTCCTGCAACTTCCTCTGCTGATAGTCCTCTGCCCCAGCCTTTTACATGACTGCCACCTTATCATTCAGGTCTCAAAGCAGCTGTCATGTTTTCTGAGAGGCCTTCCCTTATCTAAAGTAAGTTTTCTTGGTCACCCTTTGTCACTTTGTTGATTTCCTTCATATGTGGGCAGGGACTATGTTCGAATTGTTTACTTGAGTCCACAGGTAAACTGACTATATCCTGAGTCTACAGAAGAGTGCCAGGCACCTAGAAGCTACTTAAATACCAAATATCACAGATGAATAATACAAATCATAAAAATTTTACTAACCGGCACAAGTACTGTTAGCTTTCAGTTGGTCATTACTTCAGATACTGAAATGTGGACCATATATGTATAAATGTCAATTGTGCAGTGATACATACTGTTTTCTGACTTGCATATTTCATGTAAATATATTGTGGAGATTTTTTTTGGTACACTGTTTTATATAGATAATCATTCTTAACAGCTGAATAATACGGTATGCTCCATATAATGAAATATGGTTTCTGTAACACCTAATTTATTTAACAGTTTTCAGTTTTTTACTGTTTTGAACGATGGTACTGAATTTCTCTCTGTATCTTTGTTTATGTTATTTGTTTTGTTAGAATAAATTACTGAGACTGAAAAGGTACATAAAGACCTTTTCGGGACTTCCCTGGTAGTCCAGTAGTTAAGAATCCACCTTCCAGTGCATGGGATGAAGGTTTGAGCCTTGGTCATGGAACTAAGATCCCTCATGCCGCAGGGCAACTAAGCCCTCACGCCATAGCTAGTGAGCCTGAGTGCTGCAACTACAAAGCCCGTGCTCTCTGGAACCTGTGTGCCACAACTAGAGAGAAGCCCGAGTGCTGCATTGAAGAGCCCACGTGCCATAACAAAAGATCCCGCGTGCCGCAACTAAGACTGGACACAGCCAATAAATAAATAAATAAATCTTTAAAAAATATAAATTAAATGGATTAAAAAAAAGACCTTTTGGTTGTGAAATTGCCTCTGGAATGCTATTCTTATACTCTCAAAAATAGAGTATGAGACCATTTATTTCCCCATACCCTCTCTAATCAATTTACTTTTTGCTAATAGGTGAAAAATGGTATTGTTTCTCTGCTCTGAGGTTGTGAGAATGAACATCTCTTGTATTTGGCCACATTTTGTGAAGTGCCTCTTCATGCCCAATGCCCATTTTTCTAATAAGAGTGTTTTTTTTTTTCCCCCCAGGAAAAATCATTTAATATTCATTTGCCAAGCACAGGGTATATTCAATTTGTGGGTTAACACTTAAAAAATACAGACAAGAGGCAGAAAATATTGATTTTAAAAGAAGAAAAGGGGGAGGACATTTAAAAATCCATTTAAAATTAAAACTTTTCACAGAATCTCTAAAGTGGATCTAATAAATCCTGTGTCTCAGTATAAGAAACAGGCTTAATAAGAGTGTTTGATTCAATTAATAATAGTGTTTTCTTTCCTCCACATTTTATTACGAAAGTTTTTAAACATGCAGCAAAGCTGAAGTTTTATAATGAACACTCATACACCCACTATCTAGATTTTATCATTAACATTTTATAATATTTGCTTTACCATACTTTTATCCTTCTATCTAAAGTAAATTGCAGGGACGTCCCTGGTGGTCCAGTGGGTAAGACTCTGTGCTCTCAGTGCAGGGGGCCTGGGTTCGATACCTGGTCGGGGAACTAGATCCTGTATGCATGCTGCAACTGAGAGTCTGCAGGCTGCAACTAAGGCCGGGCGCAGCCAAAATTAATTAATTAATTAAAAAAAAAAAAGTAAATTGCAGGCATTAGCACATTTCCATCTAAATACTTTAGCATGCTTATCACTGACTATAGTTTCAATATCTGTTTACTTTTTTTCCTTTTGAGGTACAATTTTTGTAAAATTAAATCCATGAATCTTTTTAGTTTAAACATTTTATTTCAATTTAAAACAATTGGATGTTCATTGGTCAACCTTTGAAGAGGACAAGGCTGTTTTCTTTGAGAATGAGCTCACTGTTGCATTTCCATATTGTATTGCCTTTCTTATATATTGCCTTTCTTATGTATTGCCTTTCTTATTGGCTAAGATTTCTAGTTGGTTTTTTAAATGGAGCAAGAACTTTAGTTTTTGTAAATCGTTTGTTGAGTTTCAACAAATGTTTTTGCCTGGGTAAGCCAAACCTAAGACTAGGTTTTGTTTCTTTTTTCTTTTTTTTTTTAAAAATTTGTCATATGTTCCCCCTAGTTTATCCTTTGCCTTACCTTTGGTTATGGTGCTTTTAGATTTTTATGTAGTCACATGTCATTCTTTTCCATATCTTTTTTTTTTTGCTGTTTGTGTCATA
This sequence comes from Phocoena phocoena, assembly GCF_963924675.1. Taxonomy (NCBI): domain Eukaryota; kingdom Metazoa; phylum Chordata; class Mammalia; order Artiodactyla; family Phocoenidae; genus Phocoena; species Phocoena phocoena. The sequence continues at coordinate 25,313,289 of NC_089236.1, forward strand.
CATGGAAAGACATTTCTTACCAAATAGTATATAAATGCTTATATTTTCTGCTGGTCCTTTTTTTTTTTTACATTTAAATCTAATTGGAATAATGTGATATAGATTTTGTTTTTTTTTAATGGTTAGCAGTGGTTTGAAATTGTTAGCTAATACTGTCTAATGAGCCCTCTTCCATTCTGTGGGTTTTTTTTTTCCCCAGACAAAATAGGATTTAATGTTTTTGTTGATGCGGTTTTTATTATAACCTAAGTTTGTATAGTATCAGATTTCTTTCTTTGGTAGTATCAGATCTCTTTTTAAAAAAAATTATTAAAGTATAGTTGATTTACAGTGTTGTGTTAACTTCTGCTCTACAGTGAAGTGACTCAGTGATACACATACATTCTTTTTTATAGTATTTTCCATTATGGTTTATCCCAGGATATTGAATATGGTTCCCTATGCTATCCAGTAGGACCTTGTTACTTATCCATTCTATAATAATAGTTTGCATTTTTTTTTTAAAGAATTCCTCACTTTTCTTATTTTCTTTCAGATGAACTTTAGCAGAGTCTTGAAGGATGGGGTGAAAGGATGGTGGGGAAACAACAGCAAGAGCCAAGGCAGAGAGATCAGTAAATCCGGGGGACTTGTTTCTCTAATTTGTAATTGTCTGAATTCTTAATCTGTGTAACAGATGACACATGCTTATTTTAGTATCCTTAAATTTGGGAGATGTCTCTAGGGTGGTTCAAACTAAATTCTAAAGTTCAAAATGTTTATGAGGTTTTAAAAGTTTGGGATGTTATAGAAAGGGCATAGGATTCTAGGGTGAGAATGGTTTTAAATCCCTGCTTTAAATGAGCAGGTCATAATTTTTGAGCAACTATATGCATCACCTATGCTGTTATTTTTCATGATTCTGTGAGTGGACTGGCTGCTTCTTCAGAGCTGACTCAGCTAGGGCTGGATGCATAATGTAGCGTGGTTTCACTTACATGGCTGGGACCTCTCTGTGTGGCTCTCATACTCTGTGGTGGCAGAAGGGATCCTAGCAGCAAGAGAGGGTAAGCCTCTGTGTGCCTCAGCTTTTCAAGCCTCTGCTTGTGTTTTATTTATTATTAATCCATTGGCCAAAGGAAATCACTTGCCCAGTTCTTCATTTAAGGGATGGAGAAGTAGACTCCGCCTCTTAATGGGAGAAGAGGCAAAGTCAGTCATGTTTCACATAGGGAATTTTAAACAAATTAGTAGCTATTACTGCAGCAATTTAGCACAGGAGGTAAAGGCCATAGCTACCGGGATATCTATCATAAAAGGCAGTGAGAACAGGCTGTGCAAGACCTGGGGGGAGGAATGCTTGATGTGTTCATGGGATAGCAGGGAGATATCAGTGTGACTAGAAGAGGGGGAGCAAGCGGGAAGTAGGAAGAGATACAATCACAGAGGCTGGGGCAGGGTACGATCTTGCAGTCCTGAACAGTTACGAAGACTTTTTTGTGTGTGTGAAAAGAGGCAGTATGGGAGGGTTTTGAAGCTGGAGAGTGATATGATCTGACATATCTTTTTAAATGGATTACTTCTGATTGCTGCTTTGAGAGTAGACTGTAGAGAGAGAAGCAGCAATCAGGAGTAATCCATTTAAAAAGATAGGTCAGGCTGCTTGGACTGCCTCAGTGATTGATGCAGGTAAGAGGTATCAGTAACACTGAAGTTGAGTGTTAGGGTTTTATATATATTTTGAACATTGAACCAACAGGATTTCCTGACAGATTGGATGTAGGTATATGACAGTCAAGAAAGCCAAGGTTTCTGGTCTGAGCAGCTAGAAGTATTGAATAGCCACCAAGATGACTGGAGAAAACTGTGGGTGGGAGGGTACTTTTTGAAGGGAACATCAGGAATTCAGGTTTGGATATGTTACGTTTGCCAATCAGACATTGGAATGGAGTTGTCAAGTTTGATAGAGGAGTCTGTGGTACAGGAGCGAGACCTGGAGATAGAAATTTGAGAACGTTAAAGTACTTAGAGCATCATATATGTCCAAGAAGTATTTCATAAAATAAATAAATCTAAAATACTTTAAAAATTTCAAGTTTCATCTGTACAAGTGGTATGGTTTCAAGTATGGGAGAAGAGCAGCAGAGCAGTTTGGCTGTAGCTAAAATGTGTCCTTTGAGATGAGAGTAAATTATGAGTTCAAAAAGTCATTAATTGGGCTTCACTGGTGGCGCAGTGGTTGAGAGTCCACCTGCTGATGTAGGGGACACGGGTCCCTGTCCGGGAAGATCCCACATGCCATGGGGCGGCTGGCCCGTGAGCCATGGCCGCTGAGCCTGCGCGTCCGGAGCCTGTGCTCCACAACGGGAGAGGCCACAACAGTGAGAGGCCCGCGTACCGCAAAAAAAAAAAAAAAGTCATTAATTGTCTGAATGGTGTTGTGAAACATGAATAAATAAAGCCTGTAGTCTAAATATTTTATTTGAATATTCCTCTTTACTGAAACGTTTACCAACTTGTTTCTAATTTGAGAAGTTTATTGACAGGATGCTGTATAAGTAAAAGCCTGAAAAGGACAGAAGACAAAAGTTCAAAGAAAGGGCCACTGATTAGGATAATCAGTCCTAATCTATTGGGGAGTCTCCTCCTTTGTTCTGTCTCTAATTTTATTTGTAGACTTAACATAATGCGATGTTCAGGTGTAAGCACTGGGACTAATCCAGAAGCTGTTCTCCTTTAACAAATGCACAGCTTCGCTGCTGTGGGCTTGACCGTTAAACAGGGCTGCCAGACCCAGCCTAACCAACCTATTCATCGGAATTGGACTGTTCAGGAAAGTGAGAAAGGGGCCTCGCTTTTTGTGTAATTTAGACTTGCAGAAATGACCTGGGAATGGCATGGACTGTGTGGAAGAGAAAAAAGCAGATTTATGATTGAGACAGTATTTAGTTGAACCTCCAAATGTTTTAATTCAGCAAATATTTATTAAACACTGTTGTGGGTCAGGAATGCTATCTGTCTGAAATAAATGACCAATGAGACATGTAAATAAATGATGAAAAAACTAAAAAGAGTGTCTTCACCAGATATTCCAGCAGAGTAAGCAAGAGGAATTATAAAGGAAATCAGTTCACCTTTAGGTCCCCGAAAGCTAGAGTGCTTTGCATATTTTAGCAGTGTATAAATGTATGTATGAATGGATAAACAATGTGATTCATTTGTCTATTAGATCACTTACAAAATACTGTGGGAGCACAAAGGAGGAAGTGACCAGTTCTTCCTTCTAATGGTGAAAGAGAGATTCCCCAGGTGGGGAAGGCCAGCAAATGTAGAGTGAGAAAGTGTGACATGCTCTCAATTAATAAATTCAGCAAAGCTGGATTATAGGGTGAATGTTGGGAGGTGGCATGGTCACAGGTGAGGCTATAATATGGTAGACCAAAGTCAAGATGCAAAAATGTATTGGAATTTACTCTGTGGGTGCTGGTAGGCCATTGAAGTTTTTTGGGTTTTTTTAATAAGAATATTAGGAGGTAGAATTTATGAGAAATTCCTTTAGGAGGACTTCATTCTTTTTTTTTTTGGCCATGCCACATGGCTTATGGGATCTTAGTTACCCTGACTAAGGATTGAACCTGGGGCCCCAGCAGTAAGAGCGCTGAGTCTTAACCACTGGACCACCAGGGAATTCCCGGAAAGACTTCACTCTTGAATTGGAAAATCAAATGTTGATAGAATTTTTAAAGTTATAAACATATACACTGAAAGTGAGCACAGCTAGTAAGTCATATAATTTATGGTAGAATCTGTTTTATCCCTTTCAGATAATATATATGATCTTAGTGTAGGTAAGACCTACACTAGGTAATCAAACTACACCAGGGTGATCAAAATATGCAGGATGGCATTGGTTTGTTCTTGAAAGAGAAAGAAATGTATTTTTGCTTTATGAAATTATTGCAAACCTTTTTCTTAAAGATTCTGGCATTTAACTTACTTTGAAATGATTTTAGGCTCATGGAAGAATTGCATTAATAGTAAAGAGAGTTCCTGTATATTTTTCATCCATCTTCCACTCATGTTAACATCTTATATAGTCACAGTACAATGATGAAAACTAAGCAATTAACATGGGTATAATACCATTAGTTAAACTGTAGTAGGATTTTTTTTTTTTCGCGGTACGCGGGCCTCTCACTGTTGTGGCCTCTCCTGCTGCAGAGCACAGGCTCCGGACGTGCAGGCTCAGCAGCCATGGCTCACGGGCCCAGCCGCTCTGCGGCATGTGGGATCTTCCCGGACCGGGGCACGAACCCGTGTCCCCCGCATCAACAGGCAGACTCTCAACCACTGCGCTACTGGGGAAGCCCTGTAGTAGGATTTTTATAGTTTTTCCACTAATGCCCTTTTTCTGTTCCAAGATCCACCAAGGATACACAAATTGTACTTAGTTGTCATATATCCTTTCAAATCTGTGGTGGTTCCTTGTCCTTTTTGACCTTGACACTTGGAAGAGTACTGGTCAGGTATTGTGTAGAATGTGCCTCAATTTGATTTTGTCTGATATTTTCTAATGATTATGGACTGGAGTAATGAGTTTTTGGGCTACTGGAGTTAAAAACAATTTTTGTTTTATTTTTTAACTTAATCATAAAGTAAAATTGATTCCTTTATTTGCTGTACAATTCTATGAACTTTAATACAAGTTTAAATTTGTGTAGCCACCAGCAAAATCAGGATATAGAACAGTTCCATCACCTTCATGCTCTGTCCCTATAGTCAGTCCCACCGTCCCCCCAATCCATCCCCTACAACCACTGATCTGTTCATCATTACGGTTTTGTCTCTTTGAGAATGTCATGTAAATGGAATCGTATAGTATGTAACCTTTTGACACTGGCTTCTTCTTTCACTCAACGTAATGCTTTTAAGAGTTATCCAAGTTGTATTTATCAATAGTTAATTTCATTTTATTGCTGAGTATGGATGTAGTATTAGTATGTTCGTTTATTCCCCCTTTTTGGATAGGTATTTGAGAACACATTATGTGTCCTGGCACTATAATAAGCAATTTAAGTCAATTTTTTGTGAATTTTCAGGGCTAGTTGCTAACGTTAGTTTCTTCATTTCTCTATTTTGACCAGCAATGTAATTAAGAGAAATTGAAGTTCTTGTTTCTTTAACATATCCTAAAATTCCCCTACTTTTCTGTTTATATTTGGTTCTTTTTATTAAAGAGCAAAAGTAATAGCAAGGTGAATTTTTTTCATGTTGCTTGGTTTTAATCTTCGGGGCTGAGCCTTCTGTGATTCAGGCCTACAGCAAAAACTCAAGCCAAGTAAGTCATCGGTCCACAAGGAATGATGAATTTATATTGAGTGCATTTATTTATAAGAAAGCCATAATACTTAACTTTTTTATTAGTCTCCTTGTAAGTAGGGCCTTTAATTTGTTTTATAGATAAATAAAAAATATCAAATAAAAATAGACATAGTCTAAATCAGGGTAGTGTAAAATAAGAGGCTTGACCTCTATCATATTGTCTTAAATTTTACTAATGGCAAAAGGTAGTTGTCTTTTGTTTTTAAGAGCATGGAGTTTTGGTGTATTTTAAGATGAGCTTTTTGGGACTTGTGTTAAAAGTCTATTTGCTTAAATATCCTACTGCCATAAGATTAAAAAAATGTTTCTAGAATATTAGTATAGGTTTTCTTTTTTTTAAAAACCTTTTATTAGTAAAGTATAATAAGTGTAATTGAATTTTTGGAGGACTTTATAAAGTTTCCAGGTTGTTCTGAATATCTGGTAATTTTACATGCTACTTTCAATAAATTATATAAAAATTTGAGGAGGAGACTTCTCTTTTAAATGTAGCCTTAATGTGATTTTTGTTTTCAGTTCCTCAAACACTATTCAGAGGCCTCAGAGAGGCTATGGAGTAATAAAATGTCAGAACTAAAATGGATTTTCAGAATTACCAGATCTCTAGACTCTCTCAATATTTTACAAAAAAAGGAAACTGAAATCCCATAGTGGTGTGAAGTAACTTGTTCACAGTCACAGTTGATTGTAGAAGCTGCGTGATACAGTTCCTCCCCTCAAGTGGGTAACTGGTTTATGAATGTAGACACAGAGTTGTACAAAATTAACTGCAATACGAAATGGAATGTTCTGGGCAATAAGAAAGGTACTGCTTTTCTTAAACAACAGTCTCTCCATCACCCCAAAAATCTTTTCTTGACCCCTTCACAACAAAATTACTTTCTGTCTTTAGTTTCTCACCCCTCATTGTCCCCTAAACTCTATCTGATCAGATGTTTTGCTTGTTTCTTTTTCACCTTTACCACACCATGAAAATTCTTCTTTCAAAATCAGCAGTGATGTCCATGCTGCTAAATCAACTGTCGTTTTCCTCTCAGACCTCATCTCATTTGATCTGTTGTCAGCATTTGGCACAGTTGCTCATTCCTTCCTCCTGGAAGTACTTCTACTTAAATTTCAGGTTAATGCCACATTTGCCTTATTTTCCTGCTGCATTTCTGGGTACTCCTTTTCAGCCTTCTTTGCTAGTTCTACCTCATCTCCCCTACCTCTAAATAGTAGAGTGTCCCCAAGCTTCTGTCATTGTTACCTTTTATATCTGTAGCTTTAATATCAAATAGATGTTAATGACTCCCAAATTATATATACCTAGCCCAGACCTCTACCCTGGGCTTCAGGACTGTGTGTTCAGCTCCAGGACAATAATACCATTTTGACATCTTTACTTGGATAGCTAATGAGCATCTCAAACTTAGTGTGTTCAGTAACTCCTGATCTCCCTCTACCCCAAACCATCGCCATCTGTGTTCACCTTAATGTGTTCAGTAACTCCCGATATCCCCTTACCCCAAATCTATCACAGTTTTGGCATCTGCCGTCTTCCAGTGGCCAGAAACTGAGTTTTGAAGCCTTATTTCCCCCACAACCCACTTGCTGTCCATTCAGAAATCTCGTTGGATATTCCTTAAAAACATACCCATGATTTACTCATATCTTCTTCTTCTGCCTCCTTTGTCTAAGCCATTATCATCTTTTCTGAGTTATTGCATAAGCTTCTCCTTTCTTCCATCCCTGGCTCACTGCAGGTTTTTTTGCAACACAGCAGTCAAATCTTATGACTCAGCTGCTCCAAACTCCCCTGCTAAAGTCTCCAAACAGTGAGGCTCTCCCTTAGTTTCTAGTGCTCTTCCTCCTTCTGTTACTCTCTTCCTTATTTTCTCTACATGAACCACACTGGCCTCCTTGCTTTCCTTGAACATATCAGGCAAGCTCCCTGTTAGAGTCTTTGCATGGGCTTTTTTCTGCCTGAAATGTTCTTCCTTAGATGTGTCTTCATGGCTAGAGGTCTTTACTCAAAAGTCACCTGGCAAAAGGAAGTCTTCCCTAGCTAGTTTGTGTAAATTGTCATATTCTTCTCATTGCTGTTTTATTTTTTCTTATTCGCCCTTATCACTAACATACTACACATTTTATTGTGTCTTTTATTTATAATCAACATACTATATATTTAGTTCATAACATTTCTCTCTTCCTGGCTAGAATGTAAGCATCATGTGAGTAGGGGTCGTTTATCAACAATGTGTCGTCTTCTTCACTGCTGTATAACAAGGGCCTAGAGAAGTGCCTGGCACATAGTAGGTGCTCAGTGAATATTTGCTAAATGAATGAGTGCCTAAGAGTACCTCAGATCTGTTACTAACTTGACATTGGTCAAGTCACCTCTCTGTAGACCTCCTTTTCCTATTTTTAAATGAGACTAGATTGTATCAGTGTTTTAGGTTTTCTTAAAACACTGAAGACTTAAATGAATGTAGTATCAAGTTTCCTTGAAGATTTTTATAAGAATTCAGTTACTTAACAGAAAAGCTTAAAAACCACTGGACTGAATAGAGGATCTCTAAGTTTCCTTTCAGCCTTGTGGTCAGTTCTTGTAATAATAGTTATAAGTGGGGCAACAGAGGGAAGCCTTCATGTAGAGAAGGCATTTGAACTGAGATTATGAAGGATGGATGAGTAGGCAGAGATAAGGGAAAGGGTAGGAAATAAGGTAAGTGCTTTCCAAGCCCAGCGAAGGCAAACAAATAGGAATGGAGCAATCCAGGTTTCAGTAAGGCTGGAGAGAGAGAGAGAGAGAGAGAGAGAGAGAGAGAGAGAGAGAGAGAGAGAGAGAGAGAGAGAGTGTGTATGTGTTTGTGTGTGTGTGTGTGTGTGTGTGTGTGTGTGTATGGGGGTGGGGAGGGAGGGAGGGAGAGAGAGAAAAACAGACCCGAGATAGACAGTGGGGAAGAGGTGGAGAGTGGGGAAGATAGGACTGGAAACAGGTAAAGTGAGGTCGGATTGTGAAAACTTTGAACACCATGATAAGTAGTCCAGCTTTTTGCCTCTAGGGAATCAAAGTTTGTTTTTCAGCCATGAGTGATCATCACATCACTCACAGAGTTGTTCTTTAGGAAGATTTCTCTGAGAGTGGTGAAACGTGAATTGAAAGTACGCAGTTGGTGGTAGAGAAAGGGACAGTTAAGATGTTGTTGAGATATTACTTTTCTATGATATGTTGCTTTTACCTGAAGAATAGCAAAGGAGGAGCTGAAGTTTCACTCTCATCTCAATATAAAAAACAGAAGATTTCCTCTCTATAGCATTTGGAGGTTGCTGAATCGTAAGGTGACAAGAGTCTTTCTGAGCGGCTGCTGTGTGAAGAGCACTAACTACATTAGGTTCTAGGGCTCTGTAGCAGCAGAGCAGTGGTTCTCATAAGCCTGGGCTCTATCCACACCACTGAATCTGTTTCTAGGAGTAGGCATGTATCTTTAGAAGTTTCTTTCGGTAATTCGGAGGTGCATCCCTGGTTGCAATCCACTGAAGTAAAAAATATATTGTCTTCAATATTGAATTTTAAATTGCAAGAGATAATTTCATGGTGATATAAAACTTGAGATTGCACTTAGCATATTACCTGGGAGCATTATAAAGAATATAATTGTACAGTCAAGTCTTGGTTATTTTTGACAAGAAAGGAAAGTCTTAACACCCAAAATAACACATACAATAGAATCTTGTAACATAGTTACATGAATTCAGCTATATCAAATCATGGGTCAAATCAAACAACCTAAGTGTTTCCATTGATGTATGAAGGGATAAAGTAGATGTGTATATATGTATACACACACATACATACAATGGGATACTACTCAGCCATAAAAAAGAATGGAATCTCGCCGTTCATGACAACATGGATGGACCTTGAGTGTATTACGCTGAGTGAAATTAGTCAGACAGACAAACACCATATGATTTCACTTATATGTGGAATCTAAAAAACAAAACAAATGAACAAACAACACCAAACCAAACTCATAGATACAGAGAACAAATGGGTGGTTGCCAGAGGGGAAGGGGGTTAGAGGGTAAATTAAATGAGTGAAGGAGGTCTAGTTATAAAATAATTAAGTCATGATGATGTGGTGTACAGCATGATAACTATAATCACTAACACTGTATTGCCTTTTTGAAAGTTGCTCAGAGAGTCTTAAAAGTTCTCATCACAAGGAAAAAATCCTATGGTGACAGATGGTAACTAGACTTACTGTGATCATTATGCAGTGTGTACAATATTGAATCATTACATTGTACACCTGAAACTAATATAAAGTTTTATGTCAATTATAACCTCAGTTTGAAAAAAAATCATGGGTGAAATCATGTCTGTTAAAAATATTTTCAGTGTACAGGTAAAATCCTGATACGCTAAAATTTCCCTTCAATGAACTGTTTGAGAAAAGTTATTCATTCATGTCTGAGTTTCTGCTATGTGTTGGACCCTGTCTTAGTGGTAGGAATACAGTAATGAACAAAGCCAGGCAAAGCTGTGGCCCCTTCTGCCTTTGGTTTGCCTCTGAAAACACACAGACACTTGACCGGGAGGACGTTCTTATGGATGAGTCTTATAATCTGAAGGGGGAAGGAGGAGGGGGTCTTGGTTAACAAATCTAGTGATAGATAATAGAGAATTACATTTAAGCTCACATTTGGAAATGCTGCACGTTGCTCAGAACGTGGGATTACGCTTTGGAGGTTTTAATATCAACAAAATTAATGCTGTCCCACTGAAAGATTTATAACACTGAATCTTGGTCTTTAAATTTTTATTTTTATATTTAAATAGTAGGGAAGAGTGGTTTTGGTCATTTATCATTTTAATGGTTTGATCTTTTCTTCTTCCATCTCTGGATGGAAACATGTTAGTTGCAGATCCAGAAAGATTCAAACCATGCCTTTTTCTTAGCCCAGCGTTCCTAGATATGAAACTTAGACTGTTCTGTATTTTCACGTACTAGAAGTTCTCAAATTTGAGTTCAAGAAGAGGTAAAAATAAAAGGGAAGAAGAGAGTGCTTGCTTACACAGTAAATTCTTTTCATAAGTTCTATTTTTAAACAAAGAAATGAACAGTGTCTTAACTTCACTTGGCATTTAATAAATTCATTCAGTTGACATCTTTCTCAGCTAATAGTTCAAATATAAATGTTGGCAATTCCCCCAGGTGTGACAGCTCTATATTAAGATATATACTGACTTTGATATATATCTAATTTTAGAAATAAACATACCCACAGTATATACAGGTGCATTATATTTCCATCACAAGTCTAAGATGCCACATTTTATTTACAAATTTAGAGACCTAAATTTTGTCATCCTGAAGTATTTGATACTGGTTGCTTCTACTATGAAGCATAATAATAACAGCTAATGTTTATGAAGTGTTTATTAAGCGCCTAGTACTGTATTGTACATGAACTGGATTTCTTCTTCAAGTCACATTTGTTGAGGTATAGTTCGTATACAGTACAATTTGCCCTATTTAGTTATACAGTTTTGCGATTTTTGACATGTACAGGTATTATAACCAATACCACAGTCACCATATGGGATATTTCCATCACCCCAGACAGTTCCCTTGTTCTCCTTTGTAGTCAACCCATTCCCCTCATTCCCATCCCCTGGCAACCACTGATATAATTTCTGTCTTTTTTGTTTTGCCTTTTCTAGAATGTCATATAAATGGAATCATACAGTACGTATTTTGAGTTTGGCTTATTTCATTTAGCCTTATGCTTTTAGATTCATCCATATGGTATCATCTGTCAGAAGTGTAGAAGTTAATACCTTTTTATTGCTGATGGCATTCCATCGTATGGATATACCACAGTGTGTTCATCTGTTCACCAGTTGGTGGACATTTGCGTTTCCAGTATTTGGTGATAATGAATGAAACTGCTATAAATATTTATGTATTTTTTTTTAAATAGACACGTATTTTCATTTCTCTTAGGTAAATATCTAGGAGTAGGACAGCTGGATTGTAGGATAAGTGTATGTTTAACTTTATAAAGAATTGCTAAACTGCTTTCTGAATAGGCATTACCACCAACAGTGTATGAGAGTTGTAGTTGTTCCATATCCTCACCAGCCCTTGGTATTGTTAGTGTTGTTGTTTTTAATCTACTGTAATGGTGTGTAGTGGTATTCTGACTTTAATTTGCTTTTCTCTAGTGAGTAATGATGCTGAGATCTTTTCTCTGCTTATTTACCATCTGTATCTCTTCTTCGGTGAAGTATCTGTTCAAATAGTTTGACCATTTAAAACATTGGCTTGTTTTCTTATTTTTGAGTTGTGAAAGTTCTTTATATATTCCAAATAGTAGTATATGAACTGACTTTAATTCTCACAATAATTCTTTGAGTTGGAGGTCGGTACTGTTAGAAGTAATTTCCTAGGATTACACAGCTAATAGGTAGCAGAGCTAGGATTTGAACTCAACCTGTGCTGAACTGTTTGCCAGGTTTTGTTTGTTTGTTTGTTTGTTTGTTTGGTGGAGATTGATTTTTGGGAGCTGTGAATAGAACCAGGATCCAATTCCTGTAGGTGGTAGGATAACGCTTATAGAGACACCCCTGAGCAAAGGGGCAATATATTACAGTAGGAGCTCTGGATTGCCTCTTTGGGAACAACTCAGATGTTTGTTTCTGTTGAAGAGGGGTGATTATTTTTACTTTACATCTTTTACTTCACTTCTACATACCGGTGGCCAAAAGTACTTTTAAATTACAGTCCAAATATCTGCCATTATCAAGTAATAAGGTACTTGATACAAAAGGATTTTCTCAATAGCAGAAGCAAACCCTTTTATATATCTATACTTCATAAAAAATTTCACACATTTGATGTTAGTCATTTGTTTTTTAAAAACCTTTATCATAATAATGCTGACTTCTAGGCACTTACTATTTGGTGATATCCTCAGGGAGTATGTAGAACTTACCTTTCAGAGTGGCTTTGGACCCCAGTACTTTTAAAGTTATAGTCACAGTGTTAGATGTTTTTAAAAAATCTTTCATTATCCACTCTGTCACTTGTTGGTTCGACATCATCCTTTCACTAGTCCCTCTTTCACCACTTATAACTTCTAATTCTGATTAGGTAAAAGATAATCAGATAGTTAGGCTTATTTGTGGATATTATCTAAGATAAATTTTAGCTCTGGGAAACGACTTGGGGGATTTTCCAGTGAAAATTTCCCGTGACTGCTCAGAGGATCTTTTTCCTTGGTGTTTGGGTTCCAAGTAGTCATTCTGGATAAATGAGCTCTAAAGCAAGTTAAATATAACATTTGTCAGTAGAAAATGTGATGTATTTTTCTTTTTAGCATATTTTTTATTAATAATTTGTTAAATCGTGGAGATTATTTTAGTAAAAATATTAGTCAAGCAGTGTTCAGTGGCATGGATAAACAGGTACTTAATGGGCAGAAAGTTAGTTTACAATCATTATGTTTTGTAGCAGTTTGTAAAGTTCCTGTCAGTGACAGCTTGTCCTCTCAGCTGTGCCTCTAGTAAGGCAGAATAATTACTTCCAAGTAATTAACTAAAGGAAGAAAACCTTGCTAAATCTTATTTACTTTTTGTAAAAGATAGGATGAAGCCTAGCTAGTGAGTTGCGCTTCTTCATTTCAAGTACTTTTGGAAGTACTTAATGCTTTTAAGCCATTCTGATCAATTTAAGCTCTTAGAGTAAATTAATAAATACTCGCCCAGAGGACAGGGTAAGTAGCTGTAGTAATTACCGTTTCCACTGCTTGGGCACATTGTCAGATGTACGATGACTTGGAGAGCAAACTGCACTGGCCATATGTTTTGTTGACACCCTGGGGCTCACCAGAGCTGTAACAGGGTGCTTTGCACATGGTTGGCTTCTATGTGTGGACAGTTTTGTTTGGAAGGTGAAGAAAACTGTGGCTATCACTTGGCAGTAGTAGAGTTATGAACAGTGATTGCATTGATAATTTGTTTCAAATAGAGTTTTGTGAAGCTTGCAATTCTATTTAAAATCATTTTGCTATATTGAACTTCAGTTCCTTTCTAATCCCAAGTTTGCTTTTTTATTCTGAAAACCAGATTAGTAATTCACACTTACTTTTCCATTGAACTTTGAATTTTCTAGTGGATTTTATCTATTTAGCGAATGTATACATCTGCATGTGGTATTACAGTGTGCTAGCTCTTCCAGATTACATAGCAATATACCCCTTTTATATGAGTTAATGAGTTGCCAGGTTAGACTCAGCAGGCCATTGTTACATTAAAAGCCAGAAAGTTTGCTGTCTCTCTTCCATTCCCTTCCCTACTTTTTTTTTCTTTCATAGTTTTATTTAGTTGCTATATTAAAATAACTTCTAAAAATTGAGATTTTTATTTTTTAAAACAACATAGAGGTTTTTCATTTTGCTTCCTTACAGATTCTATCTCATTGTTAACTTTAAATTATGGTAATTAATCTGAGCTGAGTAATGGTTTAATCAAGGTAGACCTTGCTCCTTGGCTGTGCCTCTCTCCTTTTTCTACCCCTCTCCCCGTTTTCACCTGTGGATTCGCATGTCTGACCTAGCAGAGTAATTGGGTCCACGGCAACATGGGCGTGCCTCCCTTAGAAACACTCAGTCTCACATATGACTCATAAGCTGAAGCACAGACACCACTTCCCCAATCTACAGGAGCCATTTTAACAGCACAAAACTTGCCGGATTGCTTTTTACTTTCAAGCCCAAAGGACAGTATCTAAAGAGAACGAGAATATTTGAAGGTAACTTGTTAAGATTTTGCGTGTTTGCTTCTGGCTGTTTCCTGAGCCTGATAAACGGAGGGTGGTTCTTACCTGTCGAAGGACAGGGCTGAATGTGTTCTTTAACTCTCTGGAAAAAATGTGTGTAGTCAGTCACATGCCTGATTGAACTTCACTGCTAGGGGGAAACAAAGCATTCAAGTTGTGGAAAGTTTTAGATCTTCTTGGTAAAGCATTTTTTATATTTTGTGTGATATTTTCCCCCCCATATGACTTGAGAATAAAGGAGATTTTTCTTACTTTCTTTTTCATACTACAAAGCAAACTAGGTCAAATTCCAATTTTTAAAAATGTAATTATATTTGTGAGGGTACCCTGTAATTTACAATTAAGTAAACTATATTATTCACCTGTGATTTGGGTGTTAAGAAAGAAGTTCAAGAGCGAAGACTTTGTTTTGGCGTTTTAGTTAAGGGGAACTTTGGGACACCTCCAGTCATAGGTGTTGCTCATTGACTGTAATGCCCTTTGTAATATCCTTTTTTCTTTCTTTAAAGTTAATGAAATTGTACTAAACACTTAATTTTGAAAACTATATAAGTTTGAGTAAAATGAATGGTCATTTAGATAACAAGTTAAAGTGATTATTAAAGAGGAAGAAAGGCTAGAATGATTCATTTACTATTAGAAAAAAATAATAAACTTTTATAATTCACACTGGAAACTTATTCTGAGTAACAGCCTTAGAAGCATAGCTAGTTTCTGAGGAAACGTAGTATTTTGATTTGTGTAAAAAGAAAAAGTAAAGAGTATTAACCTTCTGTCTATACAACTATTCTTAAAATTTGCTTGTTTGGAGTAAAAAAAAAAAACCTAGAAAAGGTTGCTTAGTTTTTTCCTGAAATATTTCTCATTATTGAAATTAGGTTCTGGTGTGCCTTGAAGTTCTAGGTGCTCTGAGAAGCTGGATGCAGCAGTCTATTGCTTACGAAAGTTATTTGTGAAACTAAAATTTGAATGAAAGTAAAATTTGAATATGCAGTGATTCCAAATACAGTTTTTAGAAATAAAATTTGCCAAGTCATTTATTATTGAAAGTAATGATATTTAGCTAGTTCTTTGGGAATTCACTGCTAATAAATTTCTAACTGCTTGAAGGCCTGTCAGATGAAAGTGAAGATTTCTAGGCAGTCAATTATTATTTCTTACTCTTTGAAAGGATTGTTCTTATCAGATCTCAGTTTGTGGTCTTATAAGACAGGCACAAGCAGACATTTTACCAGTTCAGCTCTGAGCCATTTGCTGTCATCTTTGTTTGCATATTGCTGGTTTAGTCAGCTTTTGAGTAAGCAGAGGTTGTATTTACTTCTAGTGTGCTCTGTGTGAAAAATCTAATGAAACTTTTTTGCCTTTCTTTCTCTCTTTTTTTCCTCCCTTCCTTCCTCCCTGCCTCCCTTCCTTCTCTTTCTTTCTTTTTTTTTTTTGAGTTTTTAAAGGCCAGCGACCCACAGAGAAAAATCAAGGGGCACACAAAGAAGCAAATAATTAAGATTTTATTTATTAAAGAGAAGTAGAAGAATTTAGTTTCTTAAAATGAAGACATTGGTGCAATTCAAATAAAAATAAATACCAGTCATATATTTCAGTTTCTTATTATGTGGAGAAGACTGAGGTGGGGCTTCAGGGAAAAGGGAGGAAAAAAAAGCATAGAAGCAAAGGAAGGCCAGTATGACTTATTAGGCAGTCCCCTTCCCATCCCACCCCTTTCCTTTTATAAGATTGAATATGAGTTTAAAGTGAGTCATCAGAATTAAACTTAGAATTACCAATTTGAAGAACTTAGCGTTAAAAAAGACTGAAGATCATCCAACTGCCTCACTTTTATAGTTGAAGAAACAGTGGCTCAAAGAGGTCTTGTGACTTGCTCAGGGTTATGTAGTGCTTGATGGCAGGCCTTCCAGCCTGGAGCTGCTCCTGCTAGCCCACACCAACAAGTGATGCTTTGTTTGAAATGGTCTGTATTTCCTCAAGAGTAAATAAAGGCTTAATTAAGTTGCTTGGTGATCATTTTGGTGATAAGGTATGACCAAGTGAATTAACTAATGATTTTGAAAATGTGTTCAAACTAAGTTTCCTTTTTCATCAGAGAGAGGATGAGCTATTTGTTTAATTTCTACAACAGCTTTTTTTCACTACTATTAGAATTTTTTCATAGTTGAAGCATTGTGACATTGCATGTTTAAGATGGGCCTCAGGGAGATGGAAATAAAAGGACTTCGGAATTTACGTTGAACTTCCAGATAGAAAGACAGGTTTATTTCCACCTTAATTTTACCTCATATTGTTTTGGGAGGGCATATACTGTTTAGTATGATACCTTGTTCTATTAAAGTGTGTGTGTTAAACTTTGCATATGTTTACAAAAATCTAGAGGTCTCTAAATTCTAACGTAAGTACAATCTTGACTTTAACCTTCCCGTAATTAATAATCTCATTCCATTTGTGGTACCCTATAAGTACAATCTTGACTTTAACCTTCCCGTAATTAATAATCTCATTCCATTTGTTGTACCCTACTCTTCTTCTTTGAAAGTTTACTTTACATACCAGGCACTTGAGTCCTAGAATCTGGGGAATACAAAATCTTTGTCTATTCACTTTTTGATGTGTTTTATTATGGTGGTTGAAATTTACTTCAGATCTGCCTTTCTTTAGATTTTTTAAATGCTTTGCATATGACTGCTGAATCTTTTAAATTTCCAAGTCCCCTAACCTAATTCAGTGTCAGATCCTCCACAGTGTGGCCATCATTGTTCTAAGCAACGAACAGGGCACAGAAGGCTAGAAAACCTGGGCTCTCGTCTCACAAACTTAGATTCTTACTGGGAAAACGTAGGTGAAATAAGTAAAGGATGGAACCAAACCACTGAGTTGTTAAATTTCGGTTCAGACTGTTTGCCTAGAGGTGAAAGGTGACTGAGACTTAAAATAGGCAGAAAAGTCTATGAGTCTTTAGGAATTAAGAGTATTGAAGAATGAATAGCGTTTGTGTAGGTTAAGGAGAGTGTCTTCAATAAGAATAAGAATATAAGCTCTTAGAGAGCAGAGATGTTTTATTCTATTTCTTCACCTTTTTCAACCTTTGACAGAGTATCAAGCACAAGTGTATAGGCCGGTGTAATTTGCTGCATTAAACCCTTGGCTGCTCAGTTGGGCAGGTCCTGTTAAAGTTAGTGGTAGCAAATCTTTAAAGGGCATGTGGCCTTCAACTTAATCTCTGATGCCTGCACATTGTAACCAAAGAAGTAATTAACACCTGCCGGGCAGTATACTACCTTTAAAGTAGTAATTTTTGACCTTTGGTGTAACAGAGAATCACCTGGCTTCAACTTAGAGATTTTGGTTCCTTAGGCCCTGGGGTTTGACTTATCCATCTGCAATTTTAATAAGTACTCTAGATGACTGTGTTGCACAGGCTGCCACACTTTCTTGGAGAGTTCACAGCCTTAAGAATGTGAAGAGTGATTAATCAGTTACTTAACATTTTAATATCTGAATTTTTAAGGAACAGTGGTATTTTGAAGCCCACAGCCTGTAGTAAGTAAGAAAAGGCACTAGAACTTACTTAGCCTCGTCTCCCTACCCTAGTTATCCCTTTGTCTGTTCCAGTTTTTTGCTGTGGTATATTTTTCAACTTTGTGGCTCTCCCTGTTTCCTTTTCTTTAATTCTACTTTTTCTCCTCCAGCTCCCCATTCACTACCGGCTTGACCACAATATATAATTAAACTAATTATTTTTGTTTTTCAGGTATGATTAGCCTCTTCTTTATCTCTCAGCGAACCATCACACTCTCTCCAATGTTAGTTTTTTTTTTTTTAGTTCCCTTTGGTGCTTTATGGTATCTCTCCATTCTGTTTTCCTTGGGTTAGAGCCAAAACAGCCCCTTCCTGATTTAGGGTAGCATTATAGTCTTTGAAAACCCTTCTCTCCTGGGAAGTACACTATTAGTGTTTGTAATTGTTTGAGTCTGGCAGGGAGTAACTTTTTTTTTTACCATTTGAGTTTCTTTGGACATTTAACTGCATAGTTGATTGCATATTTGTAGGCTTTGCATTACATTACGTCTCATCTAATGGGACATAGGTGTTCACAGACTCTCATAGAAATGGGAAGAGTCCCATCAGTTGAATGGTCTGAATATAATTTTGCTACCATCAGTTGGCCAGAATATTTTGCTCCTTTGCTTAGGAGCTGCCTCATATAAATGGTAGGAATTAAATTAGTAATATCATTGAGTCAACCTAAATGATTAGGGCAGTTTTCAACTGTCTGAGCAATCTTTCTCCCATTAGTAGAAGAGGAACTCCTAAAGAGCAAATTATTTGTCACCTCTATCTTTGTGTCTTGTCAGACGATCTGTATACTAGAGTAGAAGTGGCTATTGAGCTATACTACAAATGTGTAGGCACCCCACCCTTTGTGAAAAAAATAGCTCCTGGGCTGTTTGCTTTGTTGGTAGAGGTAAACTTCTCTTTTCACTTTCATTCTCTTACCCCTGTAGGAATTCAGAGCTCTTCTTTCATTTGTCTTTTAATGCTGAGTAGCAGGATATCAGCTCTTTTTTTTCTCCATATTTTGTAGCTTGAGATTGGTTGCCAGCATCAAAACAAACCAAAAAAAAGCACAACAGTAAACAATATGAATGCCTTCTGGAGTTTTTATGAAGATTGATTTAATAATTTTTATATTAAAAAGCTATCAAAATGATGCACATTGTTAAAAATTTAATAAAAAGCCTTTAGTGAAAAGCAGCCTCTCTACCCCTTCCCACTCTCAGTCCTGCTGCCTAAAGGCAACCACTTATACAAGTTTTTGGTTTTTTGATTTTTCAAACTTGTATTTTCTTGGATCTATCTTTTTCCAGTCTTCTACCCCATGGAATAGAAGTTCTTCAAGGTAGCAGGAACCAGTGTGACTTTACATGATATAAAGTCATGTAAAGTTCATTTTCTATGTGATAGATGCTCAGTAATACAGTGGTCATTGTATTTGTGCAGAGTTGTATGGTACAGTTTTACAAATCTAAATTAAAGAAAATTGGTTATTTTCTGTGTTTTATAAAACAGTCCTGTAAACAGTGGAACTAGAAAATTTTACAATTAAAACTATAAAAATGAGGTGTTGATTTAATAACTTGTTAGTTTATATGTATCTTATTTTTTATACCAAAATACTAAATGGAAGCTGAGTATTGTAATGGAGCAATTCATTATCCTTTTTTCTTTAAAACTGAAATGTGCATATAGGGGAATGTATAAAACATATACAGTTTAAATGTAATTACATAGTGTTTACCCATGTCACAACAGAAATAGAGCCTGTTTATTAAGATAGAAATCCCCCAGCGGGACTTTACTGGTGGTCCAGTGGCTAAGACTCCCTGCTCCCAACACAGCTGGCCCAGGTTCGATCCCTGGTCAGGGAACTAGATCTCTCAGGCCTCAACTAAAGATCCCGCATGCGGCAATGAAGATCCCGAGTGCCACAACTGAGACCCGGCACAGCCAAATAAATAAATAAATATTTAAAAAGAAGAAAAGAAATCCCCCACTCTGCCCATGTTTGTTTCTCCTTAAAAATAACTATTATCCTGATTTTTGTGATAAGCTTTTCTTTATAGTTTTACCCCTTTGAACTTTATTTAAATGGATCACATCATATATATTCTGTAGTGACTTGCTTCTTTCATTTAACTCTATGAGCTTTATCTTACTTAATTTTAATTGCAGTGTAGTCTTACATTGTCTGTATCGGAATGTATTTATTCTTTCTTGTTGATGGCAGTAGATTATTTCCAGTTTGGGAACACTCTTGCACATAATTCTTGGAGCATATGTGCAAGCATATGTGAAGAGTTTACAAAGAGTATGGAGAGAATGAATATTTAAGATACTTCAGAGTTTTTCATTATCTTTCCTAGGAACAGATGCCTGCTATTGATGCCTTCCTGCCCATTCAGCATCTTACTATGGTGTTTTGCCCTGGGGACTAAAATCTTCCAGGACCCTAAACAAATGGGCAGTTGATGCCTTTAGAGTAAGTTGCAAACATTAGTATATTTGACCACTAAACACTAAGCAGTTTAGCATGCCTGTCATTTATTGACTAGAGTTTAATTAGTTCAAACATAATTTTGAATAAAAAACAAATATTGATAGGACATTATAATCCCTATTATATACATAAAAACAATATTATTATTGATATGTATGAAATAGAGGTATAAAAATATAGACAGTTGGGGCAACATCAATTTTAGAATAGTCGGAGGAGATTGGTGAGGGATATATAGAAGATTCTAACTATATTTGACTTTTTTATTCTTAAGAATCTGAAACAAATTATGGAAAAGTGTTAATGTAATGTGAAGCCGGGTGATGGGTATGTCAATGTATTCTTTCTTAGGTTGAACTATTTCATAGTAAATTGTGCTATTTAAGGGGTAGTTTATTTTTGCCCCACATTTACATATAACTGAGAAATAATGTTTAATTTGTTGAGGAGTAGAAGTTGATTTTAAAAAAAAAGTGAATAAACTCTACATCAGTTAAAAAAAAAATCACCATTTCAGTGAAGGAGATTAGGTAGATTCAGAATTAAGTTATAATAGGACCGTGTATCTGTCCCACATAACTAACAAGATGGCTCTGGGCATACTTCTTTTTTTAATAAATTTATTTTATT
This sequence comes from Phocoena phocoena, assembly GCF_963924675.1. Lineage (NCBI taxonomy): Eukaryota > Metazoa > Chordata > Mammalia > Artiodactyla > Phocoenidae > Phocoena > Phocoena phocoena. Next base: position 25,334,178 of record NC_089236.1, read on the forward strand.
TATTTTTATTTTTGGCTGCGTTGGCTCTTCATTGCTGCGCGCGGGCTTTTTCTAGTTATGGCGAGCGGGGGCTACTCTTCTCTACTCAGACTTCTCATTGCGGTGGCTTCTCTTGTGGTGGAGCACGGGCTGTAGGCGCACAGGCTCAGTAGTTGTGGCGCACAGGCTTAGTTGCTCCGCCGCATGTGGGATCTTCCCGGACCAGGGCTCAAGCCCATGTCCCCTGAATTGGCAGGCAGATTCTTAACCACTGTGCCACCAGGGAAGTCCTCTAGGCATACTTCTGATGAGTAAATGATAATTTCCAGTTGAGATCCATTGGAGCTATAGTTTGCTAGAAATAATTTAGTCTTTAGAATCATCACACATTCAAATGTTTTTCAAAAACACATTTTAGAACAAAGATTCATAAAACATAATTGATATAGTATTAACTGACACTGATAAACTTTTAAGTAGCTAATACCCCAAATCAGACTTTTACATCTAACCAGATTTATTGCCATAATTAGTGTTTCATCTTGCTTCCTGATATGGGTGTCATCTTGTTTCCTTAAAATTCTTACTATAATGATAGTAATTCTTGCATCTTTAGTGACTTTTTTTGTTATAAACTTGATATGGAATCTTTATATAAGATTTCCAAAATTTAATAATGTAAATGTGGGAGTTGTTATAAAAAGGGAAACAGATCTTAATCCAGTGTTTTGCTTTTGCAGTCATCTCTTGGCTCTCTTTTTTGAGCTCTTTTTCACAGTGTCCGTATAAGTAGTGGCAGGGACAAAGAGGAACAAATGAAAGTAGAAGTCATAGGATTTTATAGTTGGAAGGGTTCTTAAAAGTCATGCAATTCAGGGGGCTCCTGGATTTGTTATTTTTATTATTATGTTCCTTTTCATCCTATATAATTCATTGATTTCATTCAACAATTATTTACTGTCTGTTAGGGAGAATTCTTGATGCTGGGGAGTACAGCAGACAGAGATTTTCTTATGGCAATTTAGAACATATCCATGCTGATGGAACCAATGCCGTATTTTGTGGTTTTGGCCGCACTGTGTGGCATGTAGAATCTTGGTTTCCGGATCAGGGATTGAACCCGTGCCCCCTGCGTTTGATGTGCAGAGTCTTAACCACTGGACTGCCAGGGAAGCCCCCACTGCTGTGTTGGTGGCGGTGTGTAGCCTGTACCTTTTAGGCAAGATAGAAAATGTTAGACCCCCAAGCTTCTTGTTAAGATCTCTACACATGGCATTCCTAAGGTGGGCTATAGCCTTTGTTCTGCAGAAGGTCAGAACACTTTGTGAGAGGCATCACTGAAGATGGGCTGCTTTTTGCATCTTAGATATTTCTGTTTGTTGTAATTGAAGCCTAATAATCATGATTTATCTTTCTGTGGTAATAATATTTTTCTAAGCACTGAGTCCTAGTGAATGTTTAAAATTCCTTTCCAGGTAATCTTTGTGTTTATTTAGAATTTTATGTCTTAAAGAAGCTTGTTAAAGTATGCTGGAAGAATATATACAGTATTATACTATTTATATAAGGTTAAATATATACCACACAAAACACACATATATTAAAGCATAAAGAAAAAGAATGTGAAGATTTTAGATTTAAATTAGAATAATCTGAATTAACGTTATATGTGTTTTAGTTTGAGAGACAGTTCATATTTAGAAACAGAAATTTGTGTTATTTGTTTATTCAGAACATTTTATGGCATGAACTGTTAAGCTGGGTGTTATATTTGATCCTTTCGTCTTTGGATCAGAGACAAATATGTGGGCTGTTATAGGATCATTTATAACCTGTTAGTCTTCCGAATAAACTGAAAGGAAGGTGTACTGTTCGTCTGCACTTGGAAGAATAGAACAGCTGCTCACCGTTGTTAGCATATTTGATTGTTGAGAAGTGGTAGACGCCAGGTTCTCTGCAGATGTCCTGAGACTTTTCTGACCATTTTCGGGTGGTTCGACCCAAGCATCAGAGCCAGAGGCTGTGGGAAGGGAGCTAATGTGTAAGGAAATGGACAATTCCCTTAGGGTTCAGGGAGCATTTATTCCCTAGATACTGGGGACAGTTGAGGGTAATACATTTACAAGTAAGAGCAGAAATATACTAAAGATATGCTAGGAAGGCACTAGTAGCTCTTAACACTGTTGAAAAGAATGAACTAGATATTTTCATTGAAAAATACTGAATAAAAATGAAATTGTTTTCCAAGATACTCATTTAAGAAATGTTACTTGCTTTAGGAACGTGTTGCCATGTTTAAAGCTGATTATTACATGTATATTAAATTCTCTTTAGGAAAGAAAGACCATAAGATGAGCTTACTTGCAGTAAAATATTGAGTCATTGTGGACATTGACCTAGAGACAAATAGCCACTATAGCCTGATGAAATTGTAGTTGTGGTAACTTATAGCTTAGGTAAGAATTGACCAATGGAGAAGATGGCTGTATTGTGCCCAAGGTTTTATGGAATATGACACATGTGAGTGATGAATTGAGGTGATTCTTAGGAATTATTAGTTGGGGAGGCAGCTAGGCATGAAGAAAAGTGAGCATCTCTGTTTTAGTTGTAATTAATTGCAAGCTTGCTTAAAATGACTTAAAACAGTAATAAGTATTCACCTATTGGGAATGGAGTTCTATTTGCTTTGCATATAGTTGGAGAACATATGTGAATAGATAATGTGAGCCATGTTTTGGATATACTGAGAAGAGAGCAAGGGAGTGGAGGTAGTTTGATTGGGGGGGGAACACAAATTGTAATCGGGGAGAAGTGCTCACAAGAAGCCATGGTGAAAATGACCAGAGATCAAAGAGGCAAGGTGTCTGTCCTGCTGTTTTGAGTCAGTTGTTCAAAGTTATTTTTTGTTTTGTTTTTGGTGGTAGTTATCTTTTTTGAGAGGTAAAGGCAGGGTGGGGAGAGCATCTTCTGTCTAGGTGGTCACATGTTATTTACCTAACCAGTTGGGTAAAATAGTTTGGGGGCTGTTCTGTTGTTCAGAGACTTGATTTTTTTACTCACTCATTGTGGTTTTCAAGTCTTAATTTGTAAGGTACTTACTCCTAAGAATACTTCTTAAGAAATCTGTTAATAACGAGTCTTCATGTGTGTAATGAACTTAGATCCCAACCTCAGAATACCTTTTTAATTGTTCTGTCTTCATAAACACTCTTTACCAGTTCTATCTTATACTTCTGACACCAGGCTTTGATACCTTTTCACATAAACTATTGGACTATTTATAAAACAAGACATAAAGATGTAGCAGAGAAGGCAGGAAATACTTGACGTTTGTATGCCATATCTTGTTCTCTGCTTCCTGTCAGTTAAACCACGATGAGAGGAACAGAGACACAGATGTACAATTGCTGCTCTAATTTCCCATTAGGGAGACCAGTTAGGTATAAAGCTTGTTTCATTAAACTTTTGTCACTTGTTGATTCTAGGCATGTTGTAGTCTTGTTTTGTGTTATATGGGTTGTATGGATCACAATTAGATGTTTGATATAGAAAATATAAAATGTGTTCACTTTTGTGAAATTTTTATAGGTCATAAAAGACTGGCATTCAAATTTGTATCTATGGTATACATGCAATATGAAATGATAAGCTAGTATGTTGGTCTCAAAATTTTGACAAGCATTAATTTATTTTTGTATTTAATTTGTATTTTGGTTTATCAGTAGTTTTAAAAACTTTTAGAGCACTTTATGGTTTACAAAGGAAAATCTTACTAGGTACAACTTTAAGATGATGAAAGGAAGGCCACAGAGGTTGACTTATCCAAGAAAATAAAGTTAGTAAATGGCAGGACTAGGATTTGGATGCAGGTCTTCTGATGCTAAATCTTGTGTCCTTTTAGGAAAAGGTTTGTTTTCATTAAATTACTATTTTACCTATTATTCAGTGATTTAACCTTTTAGGTTTTCCTTAGCTTCTTCTATCTGCAATGTCCCCCCAGCAAATAATTACTGAATAATATGGGAGAATAAGCTTTGTAGCCACTTCTGCTACATCTTTTGTCTTAGCTGATAGACTGATTGCCCGTAGCGTCATAGTGTTTCTTCCCTGTCCTCCCTTACCCACTGGTGTCTGGCAGATAGGTCCCTAGTGAGCACTTGTGAAATAAATAAAAGAATGTAGGTAGTACTGATATGATTTCTGAAGGCCACCTAGTATATGGGAAAAGATAATACAGGGGGAATTTTCTCTTCTTCCTTGAAGTGTTTATATTTGTGAAGGGAATGCTTTAAAAAAATTCCAATAAACTTTTTTGGTTGTTGTTAAATTTCAATTAACTCAAAGTCAAATTAAAAATTAAAGTGAAATAGAGGCCCTGAGGTTTGCCTGGAAGAAGTCAGCCATTGGATTTAGCTGTATCTATTTTCACCTCAAATTTTCCCTTCGCCTCTCCTTATGTGCCTACAGATGGTCTGAAAGGTAAGAAATTCTCCCACAACTCTTACTGTCCACTTCGAGTGGGAGAGGTCGCATTTTCTGTGTCTAGTTGCCAGGGATCGAGAGGTAGCTGGAAGTTAGACATGGGAGGAGAGGGGCAGAGTTTCTTCTGTTCATGGGTTGTAAGATAACTGTATTGCATGACAGTCTCACATTTTTAAAGCAGAATATTTTGAGGGGGAACATCAAGATCACCAGATTAGAAGCCCTTCAAAGGCAGAAGTTTTGGTCTGTTTTGTTCTGTGCTGTATTCCTGCCACCTAGAATAGAGTCTAACATGTTGTAGGTACTCAGTGGAGTGTATGAATAGATGAATGAGCATGAGCTGAAGTCAGACGTGCTCAAACTCTCTGAGCATCTTGAGTCTTCCTTTGACAAATAGTTACCATGGGCCGTCTGTGTAAGCTGTGGGAGTATGGTGGTGACCATGACAAAGTCCTTTTGCCCTTATTTGGTTGGCTTTGTCAATGCATGGTTATTACTGATACGAAGATTAAATGACAGATATAGCAACATACTGTAGCATAAGGCCTGGCACATGTAAATAGTAGCTATTATTTTCTTCTTATTTATTTCTAATTTGTTATCATCTCTTTCTTAAATTCCTTGAGGATAAGTATCATGGTTTTTTCGTATCTGTGCAAAAACATCAGTGGTTGTAGAGATGTTTAAGAATTACGTAAAGTAGTATATATGTCTTGCTTTATAAATTGTAAAAGCACTTATTAGACACTAAGATATTACCAACAAATGATCACATAAATGGACCTTATTGTGCTATTGTACAATTTCTGGATGTGTCTTCATGCTAAAGTATTTTTTAAAATCTAATAAGTGCCTGTTATATCTACTAAAGCAACTTTGAATTCTTGAACTTCCAAAGAGTAAGGCAAAGCCATAAAGCAGAAAATACTTCTAACAAAGAGCAAGTTTAATGCAGCTAGACATTTTTACAGGAGTATCTCTCTTTTAAACATCACCCTGGAAGGAAGTAGATTCCTTGAAAGTTGGTGATAGAAGTCTCTATTAAGTGACTAAGAAACTCATCTGTCATGGATATCATATCCTTCTTCACTAACTGAATCAGCATCATCTTTTCAAAATACTTAATAATAAATGGCAATATACAATCATCCATAGATGCAGTGAGTTCATATATTTCAAAGTTTCACTGGTATCCAAATGGATGTAGGACAATTTTGATGTTCAATTGAATAACTAGTAAGAAAGGTTATATCGTAATAAGTCATATCTTTTTGAAAATTTTATTTTCCTATTTCTCCCTTCTTCCAGTCCTTAGGCAGAGAACAAAAAGTTGAAGTAAACTAGTGATTTTTGTTTGTTTTAAATAACTTCCCCACACCCTGGGTAGTTTAAAAACCATTGTTGAGAATCTCTATTACAAGTAATTAATGAAGAATTTAAGGAGGACAGTATACACATCAGTGGCTAGAAGTTATCAGTGTAGCAGTCAAGCTATGGAATGTTTGTTTAAACTGTCCTCATCATTTTTAGATGGTAGTTACCAGATCCCACTTGCACTGGGCTTTGTAATCTTGGGAGCACACTCTGTTGTTGCAACCGGATATGAAAACCTCCAGGAACTTTGTACTTCTTCTTTCCAAATCAAGCCTAAATTCCACTGCCTGACTTTCAAGACCCTCCATAATTGGTTTTGCTTTGCTTATTTAACCACATTTTCTACTATTTCCCATTGTCAACTCTTAGCTCTGGTCAGGCTGTTAACTATCTCCAAACTTACTTTGGTAGGTTTTGATTCTCTTTATTCTTCTGTGTCTCAGCCTTCTCTCTGTCTCTCTCTCTCTCTCTCTCTCTCTCTCTCTCTCACACACACACACACACACACACACACACACACGCACACACGTATGTACACATGTATGCACATATAAGCAAACATGCACATACACACACTTTCCCTTTCCCTGTGGTCTCTCCACATCCTATGTCACTTTAAGGTTGAGTTTAAGTCCTTTATTGTCTGAAGTGTTCCCTTGATCCATTTGACCATCCCCTTTTCTGAAATGCTACAGTATTGATCAGCTTTATTAGCGTTTAATTAAATGCTAACTTTTGGTGTTCAGTTGTTTTCTCTCTTGGTCTTGTTTCCTGAACTAGATTGTGAGCTTCACAGGAACAAGCCCATGCAGTATCTCTTTGTCTTTCCCACAGTGCTGAGCTGAGGGGAAGTTCACTAAATATTCACCAATTTTTTTTTTTACCACCAAGTCAATCAGTAGACCATGGTTTCTTCTGAAAATGGATGTTGTGGAAGGCCTAAAAATTGAACTGTTCTGTATTATAAATCTTTTTTTTTTTGCCACACCATGCGGCTTGTGGGATCTTAGTTCCCCGACCAGGGATCAAACCCGTGCCCTCGGCAGTGAAAGCGTGGAGTCCTAACCACTGGACTGCCAGGGAATTCCCTGTATTATAAATCTTTATATTACTTGTGAATGATATTTAAAGTTTGCTTCAACTTAAGATATGTACAAAAGGAATATATAAAGTTACATGTGTAATTTATACTAAGCCCATGCCCCTCCACTTTCTCATCTCTCATCTTGTGGTTTTACTGCTTCTAGTTTTTTTGGTGTCATTGAGTTTAGCATCTTAGGTGAGAGCCAGGTACTTAACAAGGATGATTGTAGGAAGAATCCCATTTTAAGGATCTTGACATGTAGCGCCAGAATCGTTTGATTATATCCAAACTTATTTAAACTAGATTTCTATTATTTAAAGAAGAAAAGGGGTATGCTATGAAATTGGGGATATTCTCACACATAGTGAGCAGGAAGTTTTGTGCACAAGGATCTTTGAGTCCATCAAACTTGTTGGTGACTTGGGAAAAGGTGAAAATGCTTTGCATATCTAGAGTTTATATCCTTAAGTCTGGTCCCACTGTGACTTGGAAGAGGCCACTAAAATGCCACAGGTATAAAAGGTTATGATCACCCAAGAAGATGTGGAGAGATCTGGATTGAGCCTATCATTCAGCACAGATGAATCCTGGGAAAGGGTAGTACATACAGGGTGCTGGGGGGAATTGGGGCAGGGCCGACTTGGGCTTCTTTAATTCGGTGGTGGGGTAAGGGGGCCATGAGAGACTATAAAATGCAGAAATGCTGGTGTACCTATTTTTGAGATGGGAGTGAAGAGAAGTAAAAAAATTGTGACAGAGGTGTCCTTTTTAAACTTGGTCCGTGAACATTCCCAGTCAGTCTTCTGGTGCAGGTGATCAGATACCCCGTTTTTACAAATCTGACTGGCTGCATTTTTCTCATACCTTTTGGGACGTCATGAAGAGCCACTTCAACCCTGTTAATGAATTTGAAGTTTTTCTTATAGGCAGTGGAAGCCACTGCTTAGGTTTTTTTAAAAATTAATTAATTAATTAATTAATTTTGGCAGCGTTGGGTCTTTGTTGCTGCACGCGGGCTTTCTCTAGTTGTGGTACATGGGGGCTACTCTTTGTTGCAGTGTGTGGGCTTCTTATTGTGGTGGCTTCTCTTGTTGCAGACCATGGGCTCTAGGTGCGCGGCCTTCAGTAGTTGTGGCACGTGGGCTCAGTAGTTGTGGCTTGCAGGCTCTAGAGCACAGGCTCAGTAGTTGTGGTGCACGGGCTTAGTTGCTCCGCAGCATGTGGGATCTTCCCGGACCAGGGCTTGAGCCCGTGTCCCCTGCATTAGCAGGCGGATTCTTAACCACTGCGTCACCAGGGAAGTCCCTTTTTTTTCTTTTTAATTGAAGTATAGTTGATTTATGGTGTTACGTTGATTAGTTTTAAGTAGAGAAGTAAGTTGATCATATTTTCGTTTTTGGTTAATTACTCCTATTGCAGGGTGAAGAACCACAAGGGGAGCTAGAGTAAAGGTAGTAATGACCCATCAATTGAACACAGAGCTCCTATCACCTAATAATACAATCTGTGGCCGTTAAGCTTTTCATGTAACCTTTGATTTTGTTTTCACCTGATGGTGTGTCTCTTCCTAAGAGTGAAACTTCTCATGACAGAGTAACAGTCTCTTCTAGAAGAGTATTGTGCAGTGTGGGAGTTAGAGATGGCAGGAGCTGTGTCCTGTAGCAAAATCTCCTGTGGGACTTCACAGCAACATCCCTGGCTTTTCCCCTTCACTTTGGGCCAGAAGGAAACACTGTTATTGATGGGAATCTGCCATATTCTCAGGTGAGGGAACCATTGGACTAGAGCGTATCTTTTCTCTGATGATAATATTAAACAGGGGAATAAACAACCACAGAAATGAAACAGTTTTCTTGTGAGCTGATTCTTGTTTGTTACAGAAAGGAAAATGTTAACTGCCTGATCAGGTCGTGCTGATAAGCACATTTCAGCATATTTGTGTTCCCGAGCTAGGTGTGTTTTTGTCGGAGTTTAGATTTTACGTGCTGGAGGGAAGAAAGTTCCTTCAGTCAGTTTATTTGCATAATAAAAACACCAATAAATGACATTTTTGACAATTATCACTTTCAGCCACTTGGGGAAAGTAAATTTTTTTTTTCATGACCAAGGTTAAAAGACTATCTGATTATTGTTGGGTGTTTCTCTTTGGTTTTAAATTCTCTTGTTTTCAGAACATGCTCAGAAAAAGGGTTAATCTTGAGACCACAGGTAAGAACAGGTCTAGGTATGTGATATGGTTTTGCAAGGTGCTACAAATGCTGCCTGAGTGTAATGTGACACCAGGTAGGCCCAAGTGGCCAATGATGGGAAGTGGAGAACAATGTGAAAGAACCGGCCTTTCAGGTCTGGGGAGTGAGTAATTGCAGCCTGTGCTCTGAGTACTGGAACTGTTCTGGGGTGTCAGCAAAAAGGCCAAGCATAGAGAAGTCAGCCTGTTCCCTTGATCATATTGACTTTGTGGGGTTTTTGTTGTTGTTGTTTCATTTTAGCATGGTTGAAGCTAAGGTGAGCTTATTCAGGTTTCCAAGGCCTGCTTTGGCTTTGCATATATCACCAGAATACAAAAAAACATCAATTTGTGTTTCATTCACATGGAAATAAAAATATACTTTTGAAAAAGATCTAAGTACTTCACTTCCCCTGCCCTCCCCCTCAGTTTCAATGAAAGATGTCTAAAGCAGCAGAGCTACTTAAAAGATACAGATGGTTATATATATGGTACTTATATGATTCCAAGAACATATTTTTAAACTTTTTCTACATTTTCTTGAATTCCTTGAATATTTGAAATGAGTTAAAGGTGGTAGTAGAGAAACATTTTCTTTTTGAATTAAGAGAACCCTGAATGCAGTAGGGAATGATTTGCTCCTCTGTGACATTTACTTGTATTTTTTCCTCTTCTATTTTGTGTATAGAGTACATGATTTAGAGAGTGCTATGCAGTGAGATTTATTTTACAATTAGTGTCTTTTTTTGTTTGTTTGTTCCCTTATTCAGTAGAAACTGAGGGACTACCCTTGTTGGGGGAGGTTAAAGTCTGGTTACTTAACTGTAACTACATTTTGATGTGTTTATTATTATTTTTTCTTACCTACAAGTTTTTAGTGTGATAGCAATAGTGTCTTCAAAGAACTAGCAAGAAAAATGTCAACAGAATTTATTTTAAAGTATTTTAATGTGTTATTGTGGTAGCTTTATAAAAAGGCTTACTGATGTTTCCTTTTCACTTTTTTAGGCTGAGTGAAAGGTAAAGCAAGATAGTATGATATGATAGAACTTGGAAACGAACAACAATAGTAAAATTTTAAGATTTAAAGCAATGATAGAAAAATCTAGAAACTCCTCTTTTTCAGTTATTCCACATAAAAATGTGGAAAATGATTTACCAGGTAGCAAGTGTGTGTAAGGGATTTCTTATTTGTCCAAATATTCTACTAATGAAAAATACTAATGAAGTTCTATTAATGTAGAGAATTGGGCTGGGAATTGGGGAAAAGTAGAGAATTGTTGCTTTCTTTGTCATTAACTGTCTGCGTGACCTTGGACAAGTCAGACTGGGCTAGGCCCAAATTCTCTAACTGTTCAACAAATGCATTGTCCTAGGTAATCCTTACATCTTTTTTAGTTCTAAAAGTGTATGATTCCACACTTTTCAGATTGAGAATGGGCAGACCCTTGGAAGATTGTATAGAATTTATCTTGTTACCACTGATTTATTATTTTCATTTCTGCTGGGAGCTAATATAAAGCATTCTACCATACTAGAAAACAACTGGAAAGGCCTAACTATGGTCTGTTACGGAAGAATTCCATTCATTACAGTTTATGGATTTATTGCTTGCTTCTCATTTCTAACTTGAATAGCTTCTCTTCTCTCACGTTTCTTACTCTATTTTCTTTAATTTTTATTGTATTTCTTCTAGTTTCATGGTTTTTCCAGTATACTTCCTGTTCTTACAATGGGTGTATCTGTATGCTGAAAAGGGTGGTTTATCAGGTTACCACTTCATATAAAAATACTTTCTGTTCAGGTACTTGGCATCTGGGGTTACTACATAGTTCTAGTTCTTTAGATACTCCTCGCCTTATAAATACACAAACACACACACACATACACACACACACACACAGTCTGAATACTTTTTTAGAGATAGTCATTCAAATTAAAGGTAGTCATTCAACCACCCATTGCTCTAAGTTGGTGTATTTTACCTTCTTTGGGCCAGTACTGTCTAATCTAGAAACTTGTTCCTCTTTTATTTGATTGGTTCCCTTTGTCAGTTTTCATATTGAGCGTAATGAGTTGGTAACCTAATAACTTCCAAAGGTTGGCAGTGATTATTTAAAAATATCATTATGAATAAATGGGTTTATAGACCCTTGTGTTTAAAGCCCTTTTGAAGGGAACTTAAATTTGCATTCAATTAGGGATTAGAAGGCAAGTGTGAAAAGTATTAAAAACTGATTTTGACTATCATATGTTTATAATACCTGAAATCTTTTATAATAAGTTATATAACAATTAACCATTGAGTTGGTTTTAGTAGCCAGTAATGTGGCTAAGGCTTTTGTATTTACAATCAGTAAATTCATTTTGTTTGGATTAGGGACATAATGGAACTCTGTGTTAAGGGAGCCTTGCCAGACAGGGTGTGGTCCTAACCTTGAAGCAACTGGATTTATCAAACAGGTGCCAAATTTTTAGGCACTGGAGTAGAATTATACTTTTGTTGATAATGGGGCTATAGTGTTCTTTGTTGGAGTCTAGCAAATAGCTGTGGTAAAGGAGACTCCTAGGGAGTATGGAAATGAGACTTAAGGAATAATTTGTTATCTGGCAAGCATGTGTTACATATCTCTTGCACTGTACATAGATTATAATGAAGCTAATGTTTATTGAGTAAAATTTATATGCCAAGCATTCTGCACATACATTCGCATCTCATCTTCACAGAAACTCTAGATGTTGGTGTTGTTATGCCCATTTTACAGAATGAGAAAACTGTGGCTTATACCTATTTTGCAGAAAGAAGAGACTGACACTAAGTAAGTAACTTGTCCAAAGTCACAGTGCAGAAGATTCAAACCCAAGTGGTCTGATTCCAGAGCCTGTGCTCCTAACCGTTTCGCTTGAGCTACTACTTTACCTTAAATTTGAAGCTTAGTTTGGCAATAAGCGGTGAGGACCTCATTGATGAGACATTCCTTTGGCATGTCTCCTTGAAGAATAAGAATATGGTCCTTACCGAGTTGAAAGATATGACAGCCAGCTTGGGGAGTTTTTATTATTTGGTAGATTCCCAACTGGATGACTGCACAAAACTGTGAAGTAAGTTAACTGTCTGTGTCTTTGTGTTGAATTAATAGTTTTCACTTTTTACTTGTTATTTTATAAAGACTAAGTGACACTTTGAAAATGAAATATGTTTGGGAACTATTAATACAGCAAAGTGTTCCTGAATATAATACATATAGCTAATGGTTAATGATTCAACCAATTTTTAAATTTCCTGAAGACCTTATAATTTTGTTAGAGTAGAAAAAAGGCCTCTGCTTTACGCTGAGTACCCATGTTTTTTCCACACTAGAGCAGATTTGAGGAGTAAAACGATAAGTTTAGTTTTGGACATGTAGACACGTTGACTGTGAGGAGCACTGACACGGACTTATCCAGTAGACAGTTTAGTGAGTGGATTTGGACATCGGGAGCTGAACTAGAGAAGGAAGTTTGTTTTTTTCTAATTTGATATATGTATTTACTTAGAAACCTGTGTTCTAGGGAATTCCCTAGCATGGCAGTTCAGTGGTTAAGACTCCGTGCTTCCACTGCAGGGGACACGATTTCCATCCCTGGCCGGGGAGCTAAGATCCCGCAAGCTGCACGGTGCGGCCTAAATAAATAAATAATAAGAAAAAAAACCTTAAAAAGAAAAAGAAACCTGTGTTCTGAACTATTACAGCATAAAGGATTTGGGTAGATTTAGAGGCTGTGTGTATTGTAGTCATGGACAGAGTCCTGATTGAGGAGATGAAGATTCTAGTTATAATTCTGTTAATGCTTTCAGATTGTGAGACCCTGGACACAGAACTCAGTTTACTCATGAAAAATTGAATCATTGATCTAGGTGTCCAGTCTCATCTCTTGCTGAAAAAATTTTAATACACTGAGGCTGTGTTACTTAAGTACCTCTAATATGTAAGGGTGGTACCTCTGGATCAGGAATTAGAAAAATTCTTCCCAAGAACTACCTTGGTGCCGTAGGCTGTATAACTACTCAGAGAAGAGGAAGAGCAGTGGGATAGAGTGAAAGAAGACAGAGGGTCAGAGGCCTAATGAAGCCAATAAAATAATGCAGGAGCTTTCCTTTACTTACACATTTTTAGTTTATGAACTTCTATATAGAAATGAACAGAGTAAAGGTATCTCTTCCTATCGTAACAAAGGCTTAGTGATCATGGGCTGTCATTTCAGTTTCGGTTGATTACTGTTGGTTCCTAGTGTGTACTGTAAGATATAGGTATGTTGATTGCTTGTCCTTATTTTTGAGACTAAAAAAAAACATTTATTAAAGAACAGTAGCACTGTGGAAGTGCTAGTAAGAAAAGGTTTATGACTGCAATGGAAAAGAAAGTGAAACTTCACACAGATGTGTTCACACTGGCCATTGGGACAGTGTCACCTTTGTATTTATGAATAAATGGATTTTGGAATAGTCTTTTGGAATCTAACCTTTTACAGAGAAACTTTTCTATCAGGAAACATCCCTTGATTCTGGTTATACTTTCTTACTGTGGTTCTTTAAGTTTAGAATAATGATTTCCGTCTTATCAAAAGTATTACAGTAATTCTTTCAAAGAACATACATAGAGCGTAAATATCTATGATAGATTTTCAAAACAATATCTGTCATTAATATTGTCCTTTTTATTATTAGTATTATTATCATTAATATAATCCTTTTTATTTTTATTACCAAACCGCAGAGGTTTGGTAGGTACAGAAGAAACTTTAGACAATGGTTATTTATCCAGAGAAGTTTTGCTCTAATTATTTTGGTGCCTGGTACATAGCTTTGCAAATAATAGATACTGAAACACGTACTCAGTTGAATTAGGGGGACATAATTTTCAAGTGTGAGAAGTGTATAGTTAGTGCTAATTTGGTGGTAGGGGCAATAAGTACTGTATTTTTGAAGGCCCATGTAGGTCAAGGCATAGAGGTTGGGAGGCTCTGTGAAAGAAATGGAACTTGAGCATTGAAAGATAGAGAAGATGGGAATGGGTACTGAGAAGTGGGAGGGGAATTCCAGGAATGGGGAACAGTAGAAGTTGAAAATGGAGGTAAGAATGAATGTAGTTTGTGTGGAGGACCTAAGAAGGAAAGCCTAGTACAGAAGAATTAGGTGAGAGTTTAAAGGAAAATATTGTATGTATGTTTTATGTTTCTATGTCTGTCTGATGAATTTTGGTCAAAGTACTTTCCCCCGCACCAGACATGGTGCAGTACTCAAAAACTAACTAAATAGTAGTGCTAAAAATACTTTCCCAGTGTTGGAGTTGAAGTCTTTATTAAAAGAGATGAAGTGGGTGTGGGAAACTGCTGGGTTAGAATTTAGTGAGTAGAAATATTGAATTGAATTGAATTCTTAACTTTTTTTTTTGATTTCCTGTTAGGGAAACCACAGGCATCCATGATGACCCCCTAGAGTCTGCAACATATACGAAATTGGCTTTACTGAAATTAGGAAAATGAGTATGTGATTCAGCTAACACATACTGGCTGGATTTAAGTTTTCAGGGAAACTGATTCACGAGATCAGCTTCATTCCTGAACTTGTCTCTTTAAAATTAAAATTGTAAATGCTGTTTCAAAGAACTAGATGTTATTTAATGTGCTTATTTTTATGTCTTTGTCTTTTCATGTCGTATTTATGGCCATAACCATGTGAAGCAATATTTAATAAAATTGTGATAAACTTTTAATTTCCCTTTACTTTTGTTAGTAGTGGTAACTTTAAAAAAAAATACTGTTAAATATGCAAACATCTTTGGCAGGCACTCTTTAAAGCTTTTCTCCCTCTCCTGCGAAATTGTTTTCACTCTTAAGTTGCGTTTCTGTTTTTCTATTGTAAAGTGCACTTCTTTGCATGTTCTAATTTGCCATGACGTGGTCAAGTGCTGTTTCCTTCCTGTTGCTTGCAAGCCTGTGTTAGAGATAAGGATACATTTCAGTGCATTAAAAAAGAAGCCACCGAAGACAGGCTTAAGCATGGTAAAGCAGTCTACTTATCAGAAACCTTTTTAAAGAACAGAAAGAGTGAGCTTTATTTGTGCTTATTTTTAAAAGCTCTTAAAATAGCACTATTAAACTTTAAATGTATTAGACAGATTTTAAATCCTTATATATATTAGGCCTAACAAGGATACTGTCTGAATGTTTCTATTAAGGCAAAAATATATGTTATGAAATTACTCATGGAGTAGGAATTCCTATGTGTGTGGTTTGCTAGGTTAGTAGGAAGAAGGAAATTGTTTATATATGCTTTATTACAATTACAAAAACCTAGTTATGGCTGGGTAGATTTTTTTTTTTTTTTAATAAATAGTACTTTGTAGTTTATTGGGGGTTCGGGTGAGGGGAGAATGGCTTCAATTTTCAGTAATGAGAGGTGATCTTATCTTAGCAGGAATGAAATCTTAAAAGAAAATATATGTCTAGTTTTTTTTTAAAGAAACAACAACCCTGTATTCTCACTAGTCATGTTGGTTTTGTTTAAAAACATTAACAAAAAAATGCTTTGGAAACATTGCTGTCTGTATTAACTGTTATATTCAAAATAGTATGATTGCTTTCTCATAACTAACTTATGTTTTTCAGGTCAAGAAGTTCTAGAGAAGAAAAATTTCAGAAAAATTGCCTCAATTTAAGTAAAATCCCAGTGAACCAAGAAAATTTGAAGCACCTTCCTTAAAGAAAACCTGGTATACAGTAACTTCACAGACTTAGCTTGGGTTATTTACACAAATTGGTCACTGGACTCTGCTGCCTGGTACTTGAACCTGTTTGGAATTTTTCTCATGTGGATCTAAGGGGAATGCTTTATTATGGCTGCTGTTGTCCAACAGAACGACCTAGTATTTGAATTTGCTAGTAACGTCATGGAGGATGAACAACAGGTATGAATGAGACTTAGAGAAAATTGGATTTTTATAAATTTATTATTTTACTTTTTCTATTTGTCTCAAAATTATTTCCTTTAAAAGACAGTAGGAGAAACTTTATTAATGTAAAAATTTAGATATTAAAAATGTGGAGGTAATGTGATTTTATATGTTAAGTACTAGTTAATTCATTAAGAAAGAATCTTATCCTTAGCTTTGATGTGGTAACAAGGATATAATACTTTTGGGGTTAGCTTGTTTTTCTGTAAAATGAGACTTAACAGGAAATACCTTAAGTAATTATTTCAGAGTACTTTGAAAAGTTCTAGATGACATACTGACAAGACATGTAAATTTTTCTTAGGACTGGTGATTGTAATAGTTGCTTGCAATTACACAGTTTTAATATATGTGGTTAATTAAGATTTATAATCCTGGACTGTTCCTTCAAGGGGATGGAAAGATGTTAGCAGTCTCATTATCAGACATCATTTCAGTCCAAAGCATGTGACTCTGAGGAAGTTACTTAACTTCTCTAGATCCTGATTTCATCATCTGCTGAATGAAGGGATTGAACTGAAGAATTTCTAAATTGGCTTTCTTTTATTGAATTTATACAAGATGTGTAAATTACTATTTCTAGAGTGTAAGAAAGATCCAAGAGATAATGAGAAAAGGACTGAGTTAATTCTGGTCTCCTCCCTCCCCACTAGAGGTTCTTGGGACTTGATAATTTACTTCATTTTGAACAGGTTATTTGGGAATGTAAGACGTGATGTGAGAGAAATCATGTGTTAGAAAGATTCATTGTACTGGGAAAAATATTTTGAGGGCTAGTAGACTTAAAATAATGTCTAATAAAGTTGATTTAAATATTGAAATAAGCCTAATCCTAAATATCTAACTTTAATAGGCCAATTATAATGTATCATGCTTTTATTCTAGGTGATTCTTACTTTTGGCAGGGTATTGTAATTTCTTAGTTCTTTGTATTGTACTGTTGAGTGAAGAGACAGAATAAAACATTTATAAATAAACCTACAAACGGTGAGAATTTCGATTAAGGTGCTGTAAAATCAAGGTGAGCTTTGGCTAGGGAGGAAAAAAGTGTGAGGGAGCAGATTGCATCCCAATTAAAAATGGTTTATGGATTTAATCTAGGGACAATAGAAAAGACATTTTAGAAGGAGAAAGTGTTTTGAATTTGTTTTAAAACAGTATGTTTCTGTATACGTTAAGGTTTGAAAACTGTGTGTTTACTGTGCAGCCCTCGAAGGTGAAAGATGTGGTGAGGTTTGTTCTTGGGATGTGGCCACAGGGGACAGAGCTCTAAGCTGCTCACTGGTATATGCTTCCAGTGCACTGGCTTTGACACTCTTTAACCATAAGAAATACGTTTTACATCATGGTGCAGCATTCATACGTGTATCTATATAGGCTTAGAATAAGTTTTCCAAGACAGTACCTACCCTTACCATCTGTGATGTACTTAGTTTAACTTGGAGAGGTTATTAATGACTTTGGATAGGGAGATGCATTAACATCACAATGCATGTATATATATTTTATTTATTTATTTATCTATTTATAAAAAGTTATTTATCGTTTATCTAACAAAATGAATATGTATTAGTTTTTTCAGATATTATTATAAGGACTTAACAAATGTGAAACATGGGGCAAATACTATCATCCCTAATTTACAATGAGGAAATTGAGAGAATAGATAGGTTGAGTGACTTACCCGAAGTCATACATACAGTTGGTAAATATTGGAGCTACAGCTTGAACCCAAGCAGTTTGACTCTCACTAATGATGTTGAATACTCTTGCCATGATGTACGCTGATTGTACTATATTATAATCAGTTGGCCAGGTTTAGGGTTTTTCCAACTGTGGCCATGAGCACAGCAAACTTAACTTGATGCTTGCAGGGGTAGATCCAGTAGTGTCAGATTTATTAGCATCTTATCTATTAAGTAGATGTAGCTCTACTTTGTTGTTTCCTTAAATTTGTTTTTGGTATAAAAGTCATAGCATGCCAATTATAAAACAAGTCATCTAATAGAAAAAGAAATTAAATAGTGAGAGTCTCTTTTCACTTACTGTCCCTAATCCTGTTCTCCCCAGAAGATACCAGTATTGACTATTTGATGTGTAATTTTTTGGACAAAGGCCTAAACAAAAGAACAATATACATACATACCAACCTATATACACAGGTTGTTTTTAAGATACAAATGAAAGAATGTAATATCTTTTTTGTGACTTATTTTCAGTTAATGTATTATAAATATTTGTGTGTTTGTATGCCGGCTCTGCATCATTTATTTTTCCACATGGTGGATGGATTATAATTTATTTTACCAGTATTTGATCATGGGCAATTGGCTATTCCCACTAGTTTGCTAATATATTATAAATGAATATCCTTGTTTGGGAGGCAATAGACCTATAATGGTTAAGAGCTCAGATATTGGAGTCAGAGCACCTGGATTTGAATCTTTGCTCCACTACTTATTATCTCTGTGACCTTGGGCAAGTTACTTAACCTCCCTGTGTCTTAGTTTCCTTACCTGCAAAACAGGGATCATAATAACAGACTTGATATTGTAGTTAGGGTTGTGACAATTAAATGTGTTGATGTATATAAAGTTCTTAGAACTGTGCCTGGCACATAGTAATATTTACTGAGCACTGTCATTTTATTACTTCACGCGCACGCGCATGAAGTGTGCAGTGTATCTTCGTACACTTGTGTGACTATTTCTGTAGTAAATTTTTAAAAGTAGAATTACTGAGTTTACTAAAAGTATATTCAAAAAACTGTATCAGTTTCTACTACCACTAACAGTATATTTCTCAAACCATCACTAACAGAAATCCTTTTTTTGTTCAGTCTTTTGGGTGAAAAAAATTACATTAAAAAAAATTACATTTTACCATTTAATTTGCATTTTCTTGACTACTAGTATTGAGGTTGTGGGATTGTTCCATTAGCTTTATTTATTGTTGATTTGAATTTTCTTTGAATTAATAATATCCTTTTACCTGGTAGGAGTTCTTTATATATTATGAATTTACATCAGTGTCATTGTCTTCTAATTCACTGTACAGTTAATGGTTAACTCTCTTTTTATGACATGTGATGCAGATATTTTGTCCCAATCTGGTACTGTCTTTTAACAATATGATATCTTGTGCCCTATAGAAATTTTAAATATTTATGTCATAAAATTTACCAGTTTTTTTGGTGATTTTCGTTTAGGAAAGCTTTTCTTACCCCTAAAACTATTAAATATTCTCTTATATTTTCTTCTAGTATATTTTATAGGTTTAACTCCTTAGTCCATATGAAATCTACTTTTTTAAAAAAATTTATTTTATTTATTCTTGGTTGTGTTGGGTCTTTGTTGCTGTGTGTGGGCTTTCTCTAGTTGCGGCGAGCGGGGGCTCCTCTTGGCTGCGGTGCGTGGGCTTCTCACTGTGGTGGCTTTTCTTGTTGCAGAGCACAGGCTCTAGGCTAGTGGGCTTCAGTAGTTGTGGCTCACGGGCTCTAGAGCGCGGGCTCTAGAGCGCAGGCTCAGTAGTTGTAGAGTATGGGCTTAGTTGCTCCGCGGCATGTAGGATCTTCCCGGACCAGGGCTCGAACCTGTGTCCCCTGCATTGGCAGGTGGATTCTTAACCACTGCACCACCAGGGAAGCCCTGAAATCTACTTTTGTAGGATGTGAGGTATAGGGATCTGATGACTCTCCTCTTCCACAAATGGGGATATTGGCCCTTCACCATTTATTGAGTGTTTTATGATTTCCACACGTAGACTGCTGCCTCTGTTGTATACTAAATAACCATATGTATAGACTTTAGTTTTGAACTTGCCCTAGTGTGTTTTATTCCATTTACCTGTTTTGTATTGTGCCAATCTCACATTGCTTTCATTAGTATCACTTCATAGATTTGATACCTGATAAAGGTATTCTTCCCCCCTCCAAAATTGGGATAGAGTTTTGAATGAATTTTAGAACTGACTTGTTAAGTTACATAACTCTGTTGGGATTTTGACTTTTCAAAGTTAAGAAGTATTTGTATCTTTAAAATAATTTGTTCTGTTTTATGATCCTATATTGGTTTAATTGGTTGGTCTTTATAAAATCACTGTTTGAAGGTATCAGATTAGAATGTATTTCCTGTTTTTAGTTATGGTCTGTGGTTATTAATGTAGTCTTGTAAAGAAACTGACACCATTAATGTGTGGTTTCCACCATTTTGATCATTTTCCCTTATATCAGTTAATACTCTTTTCAGAATTGCTTGGAAGAACTTTAGGCAGGAATGAGGAGAGGGGTGTTAGAAAAGAAATATCAATATTGTTATGTCTGACAAGCCATTTAGAAGTCTGTTCTTGCTATCCATTCCAAACTGGGCCTATTTGTAGGTGAGAGCGAGGTACTTCTGTGGGAGAGCAACACTGTCGGTATTGAATTACAGTATACTTTTATTTGAAAGTGCCTTGGTTTGACCTTATTGAACAGGTATGTTTGCCTGGTGAATGTATGAGATAAAAAGAAAGCTGAAGGTTGTGGACCTAAGTATCTAAAGAGGAGGAAACTTGACTATATGCTCAAATATTCCAGAAGTTAATTGAGTGAAAAATAGCTGTTACTTTAATGCTTTTTATAATTTTGATATATCATTACACTATATGTTTTTTCAGTTGTTGGTTCTAAAAGTAGAACTTAGCAAATCATAGTTATTTGTGCTTAACGGACTTAGCTCACTAGGGAGAACCTTGGTGACATGCTAGGGAAAGTAAAAAAAATATTTTTATAGAATCCCGTCCCAATGTAAGAAGGTGGTCTTATGACTTTCGTCCTTAGGGTGTAAATTGGCTCACTCTGCTGATTCCTAGAAGCTAAAGTGTAAACTGCTGTCTTTTCACCAAGCTGCCCGTTAATTCTCATTCAGTGTTTGGCAATCACTACCCAGTGTAACAGAGGTCAGCACAGAGTGCTGTGGATACAGAGAAAGGAGCCTTTGACGGCACTGCAACTTTGGGAAAGCTTCACCATGGAAATTACATTTGAACTGGACCTTGAAGGAAGATCCAGTTTATCTGACAGATGAAGAAGAGGAAGTGTTTCAGAACAGTGGACTGTACCGGAAGTTTTGATGTATTTCTCTTGACTGTATAATCAAACTAAACACCTTAACTTACGGTTAGAAGCTTTTCATAGTGTGACTGTTTCATGCTCTTTTCTTTCTTGTACTACATTAGTTTTGCCAGCCTACTGTATGATTTTCCCAAATGCTTTTCTGCTTCCCCACTGTTTGATCTTCCACATTCATACCTGTTACCTGTTTAAGTTCTAATCATCTTTCAAGATTTTAGGACAAAACCTACTTATTCCAGGAACTTATCCTAAAATCATCCCTTCAGGAATTAACAACTTTATCCTGTTATTCCTACATGACTTAATGTCATTATCATACATTTGCCCGTTAAATTTTTGTATATACATTATTAATTTTCCAGATAAATGCTAAACTACTTGAAGAAAGGGTTTCCTCCCTCCCTTAATATTCCCCATGCCTTTAACATAATTTATCATATATTTATTGGTTGAATCCTTGTAAAGTTTCTTCTTCCTTCTCGTAATCTTGTTGGTAAAATGGTGTGGGATCTATATCTGTTCAGTTATGGCCCTTATTACATCAGAAGCCCTTTTGGTTTGTTTGTTTTGCTTTTGTTTTGTTAACATCTTTATTGGAGTATAATTGCTTTACAAAGGGGTGTTAGTTTCTGCTTTATAACAAAGTGAAACAGCTATACATATATCCCCATATCTCTTCCCTCTTGCGTCTCCCTCCCTCCCACCCTCCCTATCCCACCCCTCCAGGTGGTCACAAAGCACTGAGCTGATCTCCTGTGCTATGCGGCTGCTTCTCACTAGCTATCGATTTTACATTTGGTAGTGTGTATATGTACATGCCACTCTCTCACTTTGTCCCAGTTTCCCCTTCCCCCTCCCCATGTCCTCAAGTCCATTCTCTAGTAGGTCTGCGTCTTTATTCCTGTCTTGCCCCCAGGTTCTTCATGACCACTTTTTTTCCCCCCCCATATAGGTCCATCCACCTCACTACAAATAACTCAGTTTGTTCCTTTTTATGGCTGAGTAGTATTCCATTGTATATATGTGCCACATCTTCTTTATCCATTCATCTGTCGACAGACACTTAGGTTGCTTCCATGTCCTGGCTGTTGTAAATAGAGCTGCAGTGAACCTTGTGGTACATGACTCTTCTTGAATTATGGTTTTCTCAGGGTATATGCCCAGTAGTGGGATTGCTGGGTCATATGGTAGTTCTATTTTTAGTTTTTTAAGGAACCTCCATACTGTTCTCCATAGTGGCTGTATCAATTTACATTCCCACCAACAGTGTAAGAGGGTTCCCTTTTCTCCACACCCTCTCCAGCATTTATTGTTTGTAGAGTTTTTGATGATGCCCATTCTGACTGGTGTGAGGTGATACCACATTGTAGTTTTGATTTGCATTTCTCTAACGATTAATGACGTTGAGCATTCTTTCATGTGTTTGTTGGCAATCTGTATATCTTCTTTGGTGAAATGTCTATTTAGGTCTTCTGCCCAGTTTTGGATTGAGTTGTTTGGTTTTTTTGATATTGAGCTGCATGAGCTGCTTGTAAATTTTGGAGATTAATCCTTTGTCAGTTGCTTCATTTGCCAGTATTTTCTCCCATTTCATCAGAAGGCTTTTGAATGAGAGGTGATATCCTGCCCCACAACTCTCTTGACTACAGTACTTTTTTTTTCTGGGACCTGTGTGTCCACATTCTCACTTAGTGCATGGGCAGTATGGCATGTCACCGCAATTCCAAAACCAGAAACAAATATTCATCGAGTTTTTTTCTTGAAAATGTATTTAGAACTATTGTGTTAAATGTGTTTAGTGAAAACTACCTCAAATAACTTAAGATTTGTTATTGAAATAATCAGTAAGTAAATATTCATTTAGAGTTTTCATGTTTCTTGGGAGACTCGTTCAAGTTGTAGTGAGGGAGTTTTTGACATGGTTGTACCTTGAGAACGAGGTTGTATTTTGTAGACTGAGAAAAATATAGATCACATCAACCTGCCATTTTTTAGCTGAAATGGTAAAATTCTGTTAGGCTAGGGAGTTAGTGTACCTTAGAGTAGAAGGAATGTGTTGACAGTATTCTGTGTGTAACAGCACCAGTGTTGTGGAGACAGGAAGTTGGAATGATGCTACTAACCTGTGCGTGGACATGGTAGAACCTCTTATTTACATACAGTTCCAGATTATATTGACCAGTCTATCTGTTCCTGTTGTCCTCATTCTTAATCTTGCCAGGTCAGATTTATCAGACCCATTAAAAGTTTGACCATCTGTGAAACTAACATACAGAGATTGCTTGTTTCTTTTCTGTACATTTGGAAAAGCCTTCATCAAAGGAGTTATGCTATAGAGCCCCCATTACAAGCCTTATTATCTTTGGGAAAAGTCTGACTTGGCATAAGGTCTAAGGCCCTCTTCAGGTTATATGAAGGGCCAACCCTGCCTGTGGCCTAGAGTTTGGCCTGGCTTATCTCCCTGCCGACTACCGGCAGCAAGGAAGCTGATGGTTGTTAAGAAAGAAGAGTTGGTGAGGGGAGCAGGAACTTACTATCACTCTCTTTTGCAGAGTCTTCCTCTAAGTGTCCCCCAGCCATCACACAGAGGCTCCATGACAACGTCTTAAAAATGAATATGGATGAGATCATTGCATAGGGTAGGACATGGACTGGTCTGGCTCCAGAAACATTCAGTGCTGAATTTTAGTAACTGATGTTTACTTAGCATTTTGTTCTGCGTACTTTGTGCTTTACAGGGATTGTCCTAGTTGATTCTTACAACAACCTGATGAAATAGGTATTCTAATTCTCAATTTACAGAAGAGTAAAGTGAGGTTCTGAGAAGGGGAGCAACTTGCCTGTAAATGCTAAAGCTGGGAATTGCATCCAGCTTGTGCCTTAAACAACTATATTTGGATAATTCCAGCCACTAATGCGTGTAAGTGGTAAAAAAGTAGTTTTAAATGTGGAAGAATTATTATACTTGCATTTGTTATGTTAGCAAAAAGAAAATGTTATTCACTGTAGTTAATTTGTTAGTATAGTTACAGGTTGACAGTCTTCATGCCTGATAAACCTGTGTATTTCTTTTTTTAAAAGAACAGTTTGTTTTGTTTTGTTTTTGCTTCTTATTTTTTATTTGTTTTGGCCGCACCGCACTCGGAATCTTAGTTCCCCGACCAGGGATTGAACCTGGACTCCCAGCAGTGAAAACACCAAGTCCTAACCGCTGGACCGCCAGGGAATTTCCTAAATAACAGTTTTATTGAGATATAATTTATATGCCATATAATTCACCTATTTAAAATGTGTAATTCATTACACATCTAGTATATAAATGGCATCCATCACCATAATCAGCTTTCAAACATCTTAATTATCCCCAAAAGAAACCTCTACTCATTAGCGGTCATGCCCTATTCTTTCCCCCACTCCTAGCCATTAGCAACCACTAATCTACTTTTTGCCTCTATGGATTTGACTATTCTGGACATTTCTTATAAATGGCATACAATATGTTATCTCCTATGACTGACTTCTTTCACTTAGTAGAGGGTTTTCAGGGTTGTAGCACGAACAAGTACCTCCTTTTTGTTATTGAATAATGTTCCATTGTATGGATAATACCACATTGTATTTATCCACTCTGTATACCTTTCAGGAGAAGCTATTTTTTCAGTGAGGTTTGTGTTGGTCAGTTTTTTTTGAGGATAGACTTAGCAGTCTCTGTTCTCCCAGATAGTACTCCATCTCCTAGAGCACCCTTGCTAAGTAAGGAAATTAGTACCTCTTTGATGTATCTCAGTTTAGCTATGTAATCTTGACATTTTTTTGCCCCCATTCTGTTTCACTTAACACATAACACGTAAAGGATAAGCCACTATATATACAGGTGGTGTTACTATGTTACTGGCCTTTCCTGTTTTAAAAGCCATGGTCACCTTCAGTACTATTTAGAGAATACTGATGAAGATAATGTCCTTTGATTTAGTGAAATAAAAAGAAAACTGATAAATTAAAAGAAAAAAAAACTGTTAATGGTTTGTTAAAGTGTGAATTTAACAAAGTGATACCCTTAATAATGTTCATGAATCTAATATGCCTAATATGAAATAAGCTAGAATACAGGCAGGATATTTTTTTTTAACACGGTTATAACCAAAATTCTCAATATTAGGCAATTCTTTTCTTGGAAAGAAGAATTGTAATGACTTGGTGATACGTTTGTGAGCTTATCTGTTTCATCTGTTCCCACCTCTTGTCAATTAAGAGTCTTTGTGATGTAGCATCAAGTGTATCAGCTTGGGGATGAGGCTCCACAGCTTACTAGCTGTATGATTTCAGACAAGATTTTAAATTTCACTGAACTTTGATTTCCTCCACCAAAAGTGAAAGTTACTTCCCAAGGTTATGAGCAGTCAATGTTTATGTAAAACATTTAGCAAGAGCATAGGGCAAAGAAGTAGTCAATAAATGTGGCAGTTGCTGTATTAGTGACCTGAGGTAAATCAAGAAAAGGCATTAAGGTTTGTAGTGTTGCACTGTGTACTCTGCATCACTCAGTTGTTTTGGATAAGTGAGGTAATGAAGGCAATTTTTATGACTTGGATACCAGATAGACAAATACATTCACCCTTTTTTTTTTTGTCTTAAAGTTTTCCTATTTTTTCTTTGATACTTGAGAATGACTGACTTGTTTCTAGAATAAGCCAATAAACTTTTCATTCAGGATTTTAAAAATCTGGGAGATTCATTCTGTAGGGGAGCACTCTCCTTTAACATCTTAGCATGTTAAGTTTATTTTGATGTAGTTTGATCTGGAGTTCAATTTTTTGCAGTGACTCTAATTTCTGTCATTGTCTGTGATCATCTAGTGTGACTTTTGATTCTGGAAAAGGCTTTGTTGTAGCTAAACTGCCTATGTTCACGGATGCCCTGGCTCATTTTATTCTACGAGTTGTGCATATATAAGATTCTTGTCAAAGTTCATCTTTTAGAAGTAGGAATTACCTCTTTAATTATGATTTTACTTAAATTCTTTGAGTTATACAGAATCCGCATGTTTAAAACATTTATCAGTCTGGTACTGACTGTTGTGATGTTGCCTAGTTAGTTTGCAAGTAAACATTTAAACCTGGTTAAAATTTACTACACCTCCTAAAATTTATCTTTTTTTTTTAACCTTGTAATTGATTCTGTTCATACTTAGCTAGACAGACAGACAGACAGACAGACACACACACACACACACACACCCAGTATATTAAGCTTTTAAAGTGGGCACTCTAGTAAAAAAAACTAAGATTGTTTTCAGTGATTATTTTACTTTTTTGAGATGCATGGCCAAGTTGTAATTTATCCTGACTGAAAAAAGAAAACTCTGGGCAAAGACTAAAGAAGGCCAATTGTCATGAAAGACCTAAAATGAGATTAGACTTAGCTAAATCAACTCCACAGGGGTTTACAGTGGAATTTCAGACATTATCTTGGGGAAGTCTGGAGAAAAGACCATTTTACTTAGACCTTTCTGTTTTTCATGGTGCTGTGCAAGAGAAAAGGTTTCTTCAGAAACACTCATCTCTACTGGAGTCAACAGAAATAAAACAAAATTTTTCAGCTGTAGCTTTAACAGTGTACATTAAGAAAAAAAAAAAATATATATATATATATTTTTTAAACCCACACTTTAGCTGAGATGAAACTTTTATTATGACTATAATTTATCTGTAGGATCCTGTACTTGTGGACTCTGGAGTCAGATTGCCTGGGTTCAGATTTCAGCTCTGCCTCTGGCTGACCAGTGGCAACAAAACAACAGCACAGTGTTGTGGGTTAACTGGCATAAGCCATGAGAAGTGCTTAACATGGTAACTGCTTTCATCATCACCACCACCACCATCGCCACCACATTAAGAATATCGTTTTATTTTTACTTTATTCTATTTTATTGTTTAGTGAGGAGCTCTCAAAAATAGAGACTGGAGGATACAACATTGTAATGAGTTCCTTTTTAATCAGATTAAGGAAGGACTTTGACTATGTTAATTACCAGGAATTTGAATCATTTTTCCCTTATACCAAGCCCCTGGCTGTAACATAATATTTATCTACATCATGGTATAAAAGGTACGTAACCCATGAAAGCCTAGGATATTGGAGAACTGAGGGGACTGATAGAAGCATGTATTAAAATTTTGTGCCTTGATGCTGCTTTGGATGTTTACCTGTGTGCCAAGAAAACATTACCTGCTGTATTGTTGAGTAAAGTGTAAAAATAACACTGCCTAACATTTTGTAGAGCCGTTTATAGTTTACAGAGTCTTCTCCACGTACTCTTTGATTCTCACAAATCAACCTGCAATACAGTGTTCTTTCTGTTTCCTGTAGTAGACTACTATCTTGAATTTATTACTGGATGACTAGAAGCACTATATTAGAATCCTGTAATAGATTCCTAGGGCAGGGTTACAAAGGTACGCAGAGTATTGTTCAAAATAACCTAGCTTATTTACTAAAGGTATCTAGATTCCTATTCTTTTTTAAAAAAAAAAAAATTATTTATTTATTTTTGGCTGCGTTGGGTCTTTGTTTCTGCGCGGGGGCTTTCTCTAGTTTGCGGCGAGAGGGGGCTACTCTTTGTTGCGGTGTACGGGCTTCTCATTGTGGTGGCTTCTCTTGTGGAGCATGAGCTCTAGGGGTGCGGGCTTCAGCAGTTGTGGTGCACGGGCTTAGTTGCTCCACGGCATGTGGGATCTTCCCGGACCAGGGCTCGAACCCATGTTCCCTGCATTGGCAGGCAGGTTCTTAACCGCTGCGCCACCAGGGAAGTCCCGTCCTACTTTAATAACATTCTTTTAGAATATCAGTTAGTAGATGGTTTGTCTTATTATTTGTTTATTTCCTCATTAATTTTTTTGACAGAACTTGATTTGTTTATATTTCTATTAAGAGATGATGCAGAACTGTGTAGGGATTTTATATACTGCTTTAGCTAGTGCATTGAAGTATTTTTAAGTTTTCGGAATGTTAGTAACCAATGTTTGGTGTTTCGTTTAAAATGAAAATGTACTAGTAACAACAACAACAAAACCTGGGGAAATTGCCAGGGAACAATCTCCATAAGCATAAAACTGGTAGGCCCAAAGCCTTCCATGGGTGAGTTATCTTAAACTTCAGTGAATCATTTAAACAGTTTCAGTTCAGAGAGAGAAGTTCCCTAATTCATTTTTACAGAGCCAATATAACACTGATGCCAAAAATTGGCACAGTATATGCATACACACATGAACAATAGGCTAATTTCAAGACGGATATTTTGTTTAACTATATGAGGTAATATTTATTGTCTCTTAGCTTTACCAAGTCCTGTAGGTGATGTGCATTCTCTCGATCCTCACAATAAACCCTGGTACAGTATGGCAACTGTTTTCCCCATTTCATGAATAAGGGAAGTCTTTGTAAAGAGGAATCTCGAGAGGTTTGAATGAAGGAATGAGTATTGCCCAGAAACACAACTGTAAAGTGGCAGAGCCTGCATTGGAGTTGAGTCTTTGACTTGAGAAAGTCCAAAATCTTAACCATTATGCTAGGAGAGATATAAGAGATAAAAGGAACTTTGAATGAAAGAGAGAATCTGGAAGAATATTAAGTAAATAGCCTTTTATAGGGATTAAAATTGTGATAAATACAATAGGATTTTTATTTTCTCCCTAATACATTTACATATTAAAAAAAATTTTAATTAGATTCATGTACTACACTTTCAGTCAGGAAAACTGTTTATAAGTTAGACCCGTGTGTTGTTGGGTAATGTGCACTGCAGCTCCTTAAGACTTTTCTGCCTGATTGCTAAAACTGCTTTTCATTTTCTTTTAAAATAAGACTAGAAGGGATAAGCTCCTATAAAGAGAACTTGAGTCAGTCAACAAAAGTATTCTCATTTGCAGATAATGAAGCTGTTTTAATGACAGATTTTCAAAGTATGCAAGGAATCTGGCTGTGAAGAATCCTTCACAAGAACTTAGTGCTGAGCCCCAGAGACCAGCTATACAATACTGGCTTGTTTTATGTAATACATTAATTCCTGAAATCATTTAAAATGCACTTTGGAAATTGGTAACAGTGGTAGCTATTGGGGATGGCGAACTATATAGAAAGGGGGACAGTAATGTTTTACACTCTTGGAATATAAATATGTTCATATATAAATCTATTCCCCAAAATAATTTTTAAAAAATGTTCCACGGGAACTTGTATGAAGGATTTTAATTTTGACTCATTTCGTTCACCAGTCACCCTAATTTTGTGCGTGTATATCCACATAGATGTGCTGTGTCTAGAGATTTTCTTTAATATTATTATGGTTCGTAGGAGGGGATGAAGGAAGACCATCCTAGTGTTTGATCTGGTCCCAGTCTCCTCCCCCTAACTGCTCTGCTTTCACTTCTGCCTGAGAATAGTGCTCAGAGCTGAGAGAACTAGAGTACAGTGAATTGAAGGTATTTTCAGGTTCTTTTTCTCCCATCATATGGACCTCTGCTTTTTAAGCTTTTTATTGAAGTATAGCATAAACACAAAGATGCACAAATCATAAGTGTACAGTTTGATAAATTTTCACAAAGTGAACACACATATGTATCCAGCTTTTGCTTTTAGTGGAAGCTAAATGGTTGTTGCTGGGAGTAGATGGTTTATGTTTCATGCAGCAGTTTTCTAAAAGGACTCTTTCTTACTAAAAACAAAACAAAAGGGACTTCCCTTGCGGTCCAGTGGTTAAGACTCTGTGCTTCCAACGCGGAGGGCGTGGGTTCGATCCCTGGTCAGGGAAGTAAGATCCCACATGCCAAGTGGTGAAGCCAAATTAAAAAACAACACAAAACAAAAAAACATGCCTGTCAATGTACGATTGTAGTAAGCCAAGTCCTGCCCCCCCAGCTTTATTACATATAACATTGTTTAAGGTGTATACAATGTGATGATTTGATTTGTGTGTTTGTATATATGTATATATAGTAAGTCAAGTTTTAAGAGTGTTTATTTTTATCTAAGTCAAATATTGAAGGATTTTGATCATCAAAAAATTCATTGAATGCTTGCTATATGCCATGCAGTATAAGTGATGTATTTACATGTTATTGAATTTTTACAACAACTCTAGAAGATACTATTATTCGTATTTTAGATGGACACAAAAACTAAATCCTAGAGAGACTGAATCATTTGCCTGAGTTCAAGCACCCAGGGCATGGTGTGCAGTCTGGCCTTAAATAGGGTCGTTCTGACTCTAGGGCCTGAGTAGTTACTGTTATATCCTGTTTTCGCTATGTGTATTTCTGGTGCATTTGCTGCATGGTAAATATTGTCAGATTGTGTCCTGATAGAGTAAGGGGTGGGGTTTTTGTTTTTTACATCAAAGGTGGAGGAAGTCATTTCAAAGCAGTGTCTTCATAGGATGAGGCTTCGGGACAGCATTCTGATCGGAAGAGAGGGCACAAGATAAGTTTTTCCAAGTGCGCTGTGCTTAGTTAGTTTGCATGTTTTTGGAATGGGAGATACTGAAGGTATCTCCCATATCCCACTCCTGGTATCGCCTTGACCCGAGGCAGAGAGATGGTATAAACTACTGGAAAGGTGCTTATTTAGCATCTTATCTTTAAAGAGGATTATCTCCATTGGGGAATTTTTCTTTTCTTTTTCCTTTTAGCCGCACCTGCTGCAGGGCATGCGGGATTTTAGTTCCCCAACCAGGAGACCAGGAATCGAACCAGCCCCCTGCAGTGGAAGCACCGAGTCTTAACCACTGGACCACCAGGGAAGTCCCTCCATTGGGGAAATTTTTAAAGACTGTTTTTAACCAGCTTTTTGTTTAGGAAAACATTTGATAGATACATTCATTTCAAGCAGTTTCATAGGCGATCGGCAGGACGTTTCACAACAGCGCGGACCAGATTGAGCTCTGCTATTGGAGAAGCTTGGCAAACAAGTTATTTGAAAGTTCTTTTGCTTTTTTATATCCGAAAACTTGTTGAATAAACTTACTTAATAGAGTTGGAATAATGATCCATAGTTTCTTAAGTATCTGCCTAGGGCTTTGGATCATGGTATACTGAGGAAACAAGCAAGCCTACTCAGGGTAGTAACATATTGTACTGCTTACAGATTGGTCACTTTCCTCCTCTTTTAACTTGATGGTGTTTCCACATATATCATCAGCCACAAATGGCAACTACATCGTGGACAATGTTGAAATTTGGGGAATTGTTTCTCTTCCCTGCTAACACTTGGTTTGATTTTTATTACTGCTGCTAAAAAAGATTGTTAATTTTGCTTTCATCACATGTCATAAATTTACCTGAAATTAATAAAAAGGGAAACCGGTATACGTATTTTTCTGTCCAGACCTGTTAACACCTTCACTAAAGTTACAAAACAGTCAAAAGTCAGTTTTTCACTACAGTTTAATTTGCTGTGGAAGTAGAGGCTTTAATAACTCTGATCTTTAACAGATTTTAATTCTAAGAAGCGTTCCCTCTCTCTTCTCACCCATCATTTGTGATTTATTTTAGTTCTATTCCAAAAGCAAATGGGAAAATAATCTGCAAGTGCCAAATAGCAGAAGATCTCGTAACATAATAATACAACTGTTTGTCTCTTTGGATTACTAGTATCTCAGACATTGGCATAAACAATCAGAGTTGACTCAATTTAGGGAATGCAGTTTAGAATCTTGTAATTCTTTAGAGCAGTGGTTCTGACCCCTACATACTCATTGGAATCACCTGGGAAGCTTCAATAACATGCTCTGGTTACATCCTTAGATATTCTGATTTGTTTGATCCCATATAGGTCAGGGACTGATATTTTTAGATGTTTCCCAGTATATAGTCAGGGTTGATAACCACTGGTAGTTTACTGAGGTTCCCTGGTTCAAATAAAAGGTACTGAAGAGGCAATGCTTATTTAATCTAATTATTTAAATGAGGAGAGGGTTTAGAGCTGATTTAGAAGATTTGGAGAAAAAAAATTTTTTTGAGTAGCCAGCCAAATGAAATGTAATATTTTTGTTCGGGCATCAATGAAGTGTTGACTCCCTCATTTCTTAAAAGGAGGTGACAGATCTTATTGCTAACTATTAGAAATGTGGCCATTTTATGACTAGCTCTGACCTTCCTGAAACTCTCTTTTTAAATAAATCTTGGGAAGGAGTCTGGTCAAAATGATGTAGAAAAACTAGGTGGATAAAGTTTGATGGTCTTCAGCAAAGAAACTTGAAGAATAATGTCTAACCTTAATTTGTGAATAGTAACAAGAATATATATATATCTATCTTTACTGCCATAAGCTGCCATAGGGTAAAGGGAGCTGGTTGTCATATGAGAGATTTAAGCTAAATAAAATGGAGTCCTGTTATGGGCTGAATTGCCCTCCACCCCCAAAATACATATGTTGCAGTCCTAACCTCTGATATCTCAGAGTGTGACCTTGTTTGGAAATAGGGTCATTGTGGATGTAATTAGTTAACATGAGGTTATACTGGAATAGGGTAGGCCGCTAATCCAGTATGGTTAGTGTCTTTATAAGAAGAGAAAACTTGGACACACACATATACAGGGAGAACACCATGTGAACATGATGAGGGTCATTTACAAGCCAAGGAGAGAGGTCTGGAGCAGATCCTTCCCTCAAAGCCCTCAGAAGGAACCAACCCTGCTGACACCTTGATTTCAGTCTCTAGACAGACAGTCTCTAGACAGACACCTTGATTTCAGTCTCTAGACAATCAGACACCTTGATTTCAGACACCTTGATTTCAGTCTCTAGAATTGACAGACAATACGTGTCTGTTGTTTTAGCCACCTAGCCTATGGTGCTTTGTTACAGCAGCTCTAGGAAACTAATACAAGTCCTAATATTTTATTTATTAAAAATTTTTAAATCTAGGAAAATTCAAAATTTGGAATTTGGCAATTTTTTCATTTAAGAGGCTAGGGTCCATTTCTTTATATGGAATGTTAGAATGTGTGGTTATGAAGTTTTTAGGTTCCTGAAGATTCAGTTACTAGTCAGTCGGTTTAGTCAATCAGTTTATAAGGCAGGAGTTTACCATGAGCCCAGATCGGCAGCTGGAGTTTCTGGAGTGTGTGTTTTCCTTCTGTTTATGGTAATAGAGGGAGAGATTCTTTCCAGTCACCTGAGAGGGGTTTCCTAGATCTATTTTGTATATACAGATTCAGGCTTGTTACCTAAGATTCAGAGTTGGTCTGTTTATTGTACGTGAATTAATAGCACCCTGGAGAAATTAGAGATGAACAACTTTGAATATATATCTCAGTGGACTAGAAAAGAGTGGCCTGTGTTTTTCATGAGAGGAGCAAGTATCTAGAAGGAAAAGACAGTATGGCTAAATTGGGAGTGATCCTGGGAAGTCCCTGGGGACCAAGAGGGACTGGCTGTGCCTTCAGGATAGTTTATAATAGATTTGGATCGGAGAAGCCCTGAAAAAAGATAATATTGAAAGTCATACTGCAAACAGCTCCTTGCCTATTCTGTTTTTCTAAGCAGAGCTAAGTAAATATGCCAAAAAAACAAAAACAAAAACCAATCCCAAAACAAAATGGCACCATGTTTAAGGCTGGTTATAGTAGGGAATAGGTAAAGAACATGGACTCTGGAGTCAATTTAACAGTCTTCCGGGGACTTCCCTGGTGGTGCAGTGGTTAGGACTCCGAGCTCCCAATGCAGGGGGCCTCAGTTCGATCCCTGGTCCAGGAACTAGATCCCACACGCATGCTGTAACTAAGAGTTCACATGCCACAACTAAGGAGCCAGCAAGCTGCAACTGAGGAGCCCACATGCCACAACTAAGGAGCCCGCCTGCTGCAACTAAGACCCAACGCAACCAAATAAATACTAAAAAACAGTCTTCCATTAACAGTAAATTATTTCCTTTCTCCTTGAGACTTCCTTTTCCCATGTATAAAACAGATAATCTTATGTGTCTCCTTAATTGGATTTTGTGATGATGAAATAAGGCGGTAATCCATGTGAAGCAATGAGCAAAATGCCTGGTGCTAATAATATTAGCTAACAGCAGTAGCAAAGCCAGAATGTTTGTGACCACTTGTGCATGCGACTCCCTCCCCCAGTTTAGTCCATAAGAATGAGTAATCTCTTCTATTGTAATGTTATCAACAGGCAGTTTTCAAATCCATACCTTTAAAATACATCTTAAAAGCCGGAAGTGCCCTTGGGATCAACTGGTGCTCTTCTTTCGTTTAAAGTGAGGAAGATAAGATCATGACAGTAAGATTGGAGAAGGCCTTGGGTCTCCTGGTTCACAGTCTTTCTTCTTAACTACAGGTTGCCACTCTCTAAATCACACAGCCACATGTCTCTTTTCATCCTTAAGTAACCTTTTGCTTCCGTGGAAACTAATTTTTTCTCTCTACTTTTTGTGTGTTTGAAATTTGTCTTAAACAGTTTTTAAATTATTTTAAAATTTGAACTGAAATTAAAAATGATTGTTTAACGCAAATTAGAATATGCTTGATTATCCACAGACTGCCTCTGTTAGGGAACAAAGAAATTGGCAAGAGTGGTTGCTTCTGGAGAGGGGCACTGAAGTAGATGTAGCATTGATTATAGTGGTATATGACAGGGTGTTCTAACACCTGTACATCTGGAGACTAGAGTCATCAGCTCCAATCCAGTTACAGAGTAAGAGAATAGGACAAGGCAGAAAGTAGTAACACATATCTGTAGTTCTTTGAAACTTGGGAACTTTATAGGTCCAGAAAAAATTTTGGAGATATCCCTCGTAATAGCCACACTCTAAACACTCACTACCCAAACTTAAGGAGCCAAATAGATGTGGGTAGAGAGAAATACTTCGCTTTCATTTGAGGGCTTCTCCTGTGAATTGCATCGACCTGCCTCTGTCTCTGACTTAGTGGTGATCTTGGGTAAATTTTTTAACCTAATTCTTTATCTGCCAGTGGATAGAAATGATACGCCCTGTCCTTACCTGGTACATGGAGTTGTTGCGGCTTAAAATGAAATCATGAGAATTAACTCAACTCTGGGCTCAGCCTTGTCAGAAGACGAGGAGCTTAAGTTTAGCTCTTAGGAGAGAAGAGGAGAAGTGCTGTCAACAAGCATGTGCTCATGCTAAGTTGGGTTGCATGTGCAGCATTCACTCTCAAAAAAGAGAAGGCAAGGCAATGACTATACTTTGGCTACTCTATATGATACTCTCTCTAGTGCCTTCCTGTGTGTGTTTTACATTGTAATGTTTGAGCCTCTTTCTGTTTTAAAACTTATGATTTGGAGAGCCAGTTCCTTCTGACTAACTTTCCTCTTTTCTGAAATAGGAAGAAACATTTTAAAATAAAGCAATCCAAATATGTTTTAGTATTAATGTTATCTTTAAATTTCAGAACATAACATTCTTGAAGGCACAGACAGTATCTGTTTAGTACCTATGATGCCATATATTTAATTTAGGTAATTAAATTCTTATATAAGAAGTAATATTTAACTTCTGTGCACTGCTACAAACATTAATTTTAAAAGATTGAGGCTGCTTAGTTATAATGAAATCATAAATAATATTTTCAATATATATATATATATTTTAAGAAACAGGATATTTACATGAGCTATCTTCCCATAAGATACTTATTAATTATGAAAGGAAAAATAGTAACTTTATGGTAGAGAAGCCTGGTAGACCCCACCCGAACTGAATGATCAAAGTTAATATCACTAGGAATGGGACAAAAAGGTATTTTTTGACCTCCTGATAAGATGTATTTGAAAGGACACAAGATTACTTTTTTTTTATTCTAGCCAAAAATGCAGACTGAATCTAATGATGAGTTAATACCACAAAAACCCAAATTGGGGGACATTTTATGAAACAAATGGCCTGTATTCTTCCAAAGTGTCAAGATCATGAAAGACAAAAACTGAAGAACTGCTCCAGATTAAAGGAGAAGAAATTGTTCTAGATTAAAGGAGTTGTCATGAAGAAACATGATATTTACTAAATGAAACTTAGGATCCTGATCTCAATTTTTTTTCCCATTTTTTGAAAAAAAGACATTAATGAGATGGAGAAATTTGAATAAGGTCTATAGATTAAATAATAGTACTGTATCAATGTTACTTTCCTGGTTTTGATAATTGTGCTATCTTTGTATAAGATAATGGTCATATATTTAGAAAATATATACTTAAGTATTTAGGGTTAAAGGAGCAGTATGTCTACCACTTTCAAATAAGTCAGAAAAACTATGGATATAGAAATGATAATATAGAAAGAGGATGATAGACATGATTAAGTGTTAAAATTTGGGGAATGTGGATGAAGGTTGTAGGAGAATTCTTGGTACTACTTTTACAACTTTTTAAAGTCTGAAGTTTTTTAAAGTAAAAGAGAAATGTAATGACATCTTAATCGTTTTTTTTTTTCATCAATAGACGGTTTAGTGTATATTAGTGGTTTAGGGGATGATGGGGATGATGTGGTTTAGGGGTTTGATGGTGGTTTTTTTTCATCAATAGACGGTTTAGTGTATATTAGTGGTTTAGGGGATGATGATTTGCAGAGAAATGTTGCTATGAAAGTGTAACAAATGAGCAGAACCCTCACCATATGACAAGTAGAGCAATATAAAACAAGTTAATAAATGTCAGCATTTTTGCTATATTTAAAAAGTAATTCTTTTATAGATAGCCCTTATTATATAGTATTATGATTCATGTATACTTAGGTACATTCAAAACATTTTTTTATTTGGCTTTCACTTTTAACATTGAATTTTTTCATGACTAATTAACTGATTTTAGAGTAGGCTGTTAAAAATCCTCTCTGCCTCAGTTTCCTCATCTGTAAAATGAGATGGCTAGACTAGAGTTCTTCCAGTTCTCGACTTCCCTGATCTTATAACCAGATAGAAAGTGAAAGTTAATTTTCCCATTTGAATCAAAAGCAGTTAGTTGTTAAACACGGCCTGTGTGCCAAGTGACAGTGTAATATTTGTTAAGCTCACAGATTTTTTTCTGTCAAAGAAACTTTTGGAGATTTTAGTTGTACATTTTATTTGTATGCCACTTCTTATGCATTAATGATACTAGTTTTTTTAATTTAGTGAGCTTTAAAAACATACTTTTATGGAACTTCCCAATGAAAACTTGGCTGTTAAGACCCAAAATTGGTAATGAAAGTTTTATTTGGTCTTAGTAGATATATATTCTCTGTATCATAGAAAGGTTGTCAATATACAAGTAGCTGATGTTGTGAAAACTGAATTGTGTAAAATAATTTGGGTTGTATTTAACAAAAGCAAAACTTGTTAATCCTTTTTTTCCTTCGCCCCTCCCAGCTTGGTGATCCAGCTATTTTTCCTGCCGTCATTGTGGAACACGTTCCTGGTGCTGATATTCTCAATAGCTATGCGGGTCTAGCCTGTGTGGAGGAGCCCAATGACATGATCACTGAGAGCTCCTTGGATGTCGCCGAAGAGGAAATCATCGATGAGGATGACGACGACATCACCCTTACAGGTGTGTGTGCCTCTGACAGCACCTTCCTTCAGCATAGTTTTAGTCAGTGGGTTAGCCCTGTGATTTGGGGGATATAAAAAGTTCTTGACTCGGTTTTGAGTAACTCCGTTACCTGCGGAAGCTAGAGCCCTGTGGGAAGAAGGAAATGACGTTTTCTTTCTCATCTGCCTGTGCTTCATGGTGCTCGCTTATCTCCTCCTCCTTCTTTCCTAAATAGACAGAGATGAACGTGACGAAATAGAAGGTGTGTAAGAGGAACCAAACCAACTCGGTTCACCAAGTTTTCACTGAGCACTGTTTGTGTTGCCTAGCTCTGTACTCCTGATAACAATGAAAGGTTGTTTGCAGGGCAAAAGATAGGAATATTCTTTTGTTACTGCTGCTGCAGGAAGCAAAATAGGAGGCCGTGACCCAAATGTAGGATAAGGTGCCGAGGTTTAAAGATTTGTTCAGTCAGAACTAGTAGGATATTTCACACTGAATGTAAGTGTTGAGGTGGTGCTTTGTTCCATCAGTTTTAGAAACTGGTGCATGCATTTGTAATTTTATACATTTACATTCATATATCTTGGCCAGAGACGTTTGAGAAAGTTAATTACTTAGAAGCAAAGATTATTTGAATATTTATTCTTTTTTTTTTTTTTTTAGTTTTATTTATTTATCTATGGCTGCATTGGGTCTTTGTTGCTGCGTGCGGGCTTTCTCACGAGTAGGGGCTACTCTTCGTTGTGGTGCGTGGGCTTCTCTTGTTGCAGAGCACAGGCTCTAGGTGCGCAGGCTTCAGTAGTTGTGGCACGCAGCCTCAGTAGTTGTGGCGTACGGGCTTAGTTGCTACACCTCATGTGGGATCTTCCCAGACCAGGGCTCGAACCTGTGTCCCCTGCATTGGCAGGCAGATTCTTAACCACTGCGCCACCAGGGAAGCTCTGAATATTTATTCTTAGATTAAAAACCAGAAATTAACATTAGTCACAGTATTATCAACTAAACCTGGACTTTATTCCACGCATTTCACGCTAACATCCTTTTTCTATTCCAGGATCCTATCTTGAATCTCACATTGCAATTAGTTGGTAATTTTTCCTAGTCACTTCCAGTCTATGACAGTTCCTCTGTCTTTCCTTGTCTCTCATAACCTTGATGCTTTTGAGGAGTACTGGTCAGACACTGTACAATGCCCCTCAGTTTTATTTCTGTGATATTTTCTCATGATTGGAATGAGATAATCCATTTTGGGCAAAAATACCTCCCAAATGGCATTGTCTTCTTATCATTGTATCATATTAATATAGTAGATTTTTTTTAAAGTACAGATTTAATTCTCACAGCAGAAAAAGAAAACTGAAATTAGAGAAGTTAAATGACTTGCTTATGTCATGCACCCAGTGACTGAGTCATTGATAACTTTGATGAACAACACTTAGTTTTTGTACTGTCCTCTTATTTTTTACAAAGCATGTTCTCATATATTCACATTTTTGTTCAGAGCAACCCAATGAAAGTTTTTGATAAATCTATATTTGTTTCTCGCTTATCAATAAGACAGTTGGATTAATCATATTAGAGGTTTCAGCTCATCACTGACTGTGTACTTCGTGTTTTATATAACAGAATGACCACCACTATGCATGTATGTGTTGTGTAGCTAATGGGGTTTTCGCCACAGTGTGTTCTGACCTACTTTCTTGATGCCTTAGGGTAAGGCTATACTCTTTGTGGATTGGGAACCAGGGTCTTCCCTGAAGGGGTGTTTATTCCTGGTTTTAGTCCCTAAGGAAGATACTGGCCCTCAAAGAAGAAGTGGAGACTAGGAAAGCAGATCTTGGATCTTTAGGGGAAGGAATTATTTCTTCCTTCCAGTTGTTCACTCTCTTGGGCTTAGACTTGAAGATAGCTGATGACGAGATGCAGACAAGCTCCTTCCTTCCTGGAAAACAGAACTGGTATGGAATGGATCCAGAAAATAAGCCACATCTTGAAAATCAGATTTGCTATTTGCATGTTTCTTCTCTCTTGCCTTTCTTAACTTCCAACCCAAGCCTTTGTTTAACTCTTCTGTACTTGTTCGAGTCACGTCATGAGAAATGAAAGGATCTTATAGCCCTCCTTAGTCCAGAGTGGGGAAGGGGAGAGTACTGCGCTTTTGAGAAACTACAGGGACGATGATGATGGGGATAGGACAGTTTATAAACTAATTATGGGACCTAGGTAGCACTTCAGATGATAAGGAATATTGTTAACATTTTTAGGCATGATGATAGCATTGTGTTAGATTCTTCATCTTTTAGATACATATGCTCAAATACTTAGAGATAGAATACAGTGTCATGGATTCCTTCAGAGTAATCCTGGGGGTCAGGGTGTGTGTGAGGCGACCTTGAGCAGTAAGTGGAGTATGGATGAAAGATCGACTATGTTCTGAAAATGATTGATGCTGAGAATGGATATGTGAGAATTCATTATATTATGTCCCGTAATTTTGATTCTGTTTTGAAATTTTCAATAAAAAGGTCAAACTATTTTTATGGACTTGAGGGTTATATTAGATGGCAGCTGTCATTGATAACCCCTAATTTCAAATTTTCATGTTCATCAGAACACTTTTTTTTTTTTTGGTACGCGGGCCTCTCACTGTTGTGGCCTCTCTCGTTGCGGAGCACAGGCTCCTGACGTGCAGGCCCAGTGGCCATGGCTCACGGGCCCAGCCGCTCTGCAGCATGTGGGATCCTCCCGCACCGGGGCATGAACCCATGTCCCCTGCATCGGCAGGTGGACTCTCAACCACTGCGCCACCACCCAAACACTTTCATTTTTATCATTTATTTATCTCATATCAAGTTTGATATAAATTTTAACCTTTAAAATGTATAATGATAAAATACTACTTTTATCTGTTTATATGTTGGGGTTTTATATAACATTTCCTTTGAAACAAGGCTGTGCTATAAAAAAATTATGAAGAGCTTTTGACTATGAGCTTTATCTATGTGGAGATCCTTCCATTACCAGTCTTGAGTCTAAAATTGAAATTATTAAAGGAGATGGACCCCTTTGGACCCCTCAGCCAGCTATCTGGGATCCAGCCCCACTCACAGGTGGGCCAACAGCAGCTTTTGGACACCCTTGACCCCACGGCCAGCTGTATAAGGAACTGGCCCTGCCCACCAGCAGGCTGACACTAGATCTTGGGATCCCGAGCCCCACAACTACCCACTCTAGAACCTGGCTCTGCCCACTTGTCAGCCAACACTAGCCCTGGGACCACCTGGGGTCCCTGGCAGCCTCCACGCAAGGCAGGACCTGGCAAACAACTGGAGCACAGGCCAGCCACACCTACCAGACCATCCACAATAGTTAGCCTATCACAAGGGAAGGACCCACGCAGTCCACTAGGGAGCACCCCAGAACACACAGCTCTGGTGACCAGAGGGGAGACCACTGCTGGGATGCATAGGACGGCACCTACAGAAGGCCACTTCTCCAAGGTCGGGAAATGTAACCAACCTACCAAATACATAGAAATAAAAAGAGCAAGTTAGATAAAATGAAGCGACAGAGGAATATCTTCCAAATGAAGGAACAAGATAAAACCCCAGAAGAACTAAGTGAAGTGGAGATAGGCAGCCTGCTCTGTAAAGAGTTCAAGATGATGATCGTAAACACGTTCAAGGAACTATGGAGAAGAATGGGTGCACAGAGCAAGAAGTTAGAAGTTTTTAACAAAGAGTTAGAAAATGTAAAGAACAGCCAAACAGATGAAGAGTACAGTAACTGAAATGAAAAATACACTGGAAGGAATTAACAGTAGACTAAATGACACAGAGGAACAGATCAGTGAGCTGGGAGACAAGAGTAGTGGAACTCACTGAAGTTGAACAGGAAAAGGAAAAAAGTATAGAAAGAAATGAGACAGTTTAAGAGACCTCTCAACAACATCAAGCGTACTAGTATTTGCATTTTAGGGGTTCCAGAGGAGAAGAGAGAGAGAAAGGGGCAGAGAACATGTTTGAATACATAATAGCTGAAAACTTCCCTGACCTGGGAGAGGACACAGACATCCATGTCCAGGAAGCACAGAGAGTCCCAAACAGGATCAACCCAAAGAGGAACACATCAAGACACATTGTAATTAAAGTGGCAAAAATTAAAGAGAGAATTTTGAAAGCAGCAAGGGAAAAGCAACAAGTTACATACAAAGGAACTTGCATAAGGCTGTGAGCTGACTTTTTAGCAGAAACCCTGCAGGCCAGAAGGGAGTGGCTCAATATATTTAAAGTGGTGAAAGGGGAAAACCTACAAACAAGAATACTCTACCCAGCGAGGCTTTCATTCAGGTTTGATGGAGAGATCAAGTTTTACAGACAAGCAAAAGTTAAAAGAGTTCAGCACTAACAAACCAGCTTTACAAGAAATGTTAAAGGGATTTCTCTAACCAAAAAAGGTCACAACAAGAAATATGAAAATTATGAAAGGAAAAATTATGAAAGGAAAAATCTCATTGGTAAAGGCAAATATACAGTAAAGGTAGTAAATCAGCCATGTATAAAGCTAGTAGGAAGGTTAAAAGACAAACATCGTAAAACCATCTGTATTCACAATGAGTAGTTAAGGGATACACAAAACAGAAAGACGTAAAACATGATGTCAGAAATAGTAAACGAGGAGTTGGGGAATAAAAATGCAGGGTTAAAATGCGTTTGAAATTAAGTGATCAACAACTTAATAGGTATATTGCTATATACAGTGTGGAGAATACAGTAAATAACTAGGTAATATCTTTGTATGATGTGTCTTAACTAGACATATTGTGATCATTTTGATATGTATAGCAATAGCACATCACTATGTTGAGGAACTAACAGTGTTGTAGGTCAGGTGTACTTCAAAAACAAATAAACAAACTCATAGAAAATGAGATCAGATTTGTGGTTACCAGAGGCAGGGGTGGGGGGAATGGGAATTAGACCAAGGTGGTCAAAAGGTACAAACATCCAGTTAGAAGATAAAAAAGTACTAGGGATATAATGTACAATATGATAAATATAATTAACACTGCTGTATGTTATATATAAAAGTTGTTAAAAGAGTAATTCCTCAGTTCTTAACACAAGAAAAATTTTTTTGTGTTTCTTTAACTTTGTATCTGTATGAGATGATGGGTGTTCACTAAACTTATTGTGATAATCATTTCATGATGTATGTAAATCAGATCATGCTGTACACCTTAAACATACACAATGCTGTATGTCAATTATAACCTCAATAAAATTGGAAGGAAAAAAAAGCCTGTGGGTTTTATTGTTGCTTACAAGAAATTTTTGTAATCCATTTAATGAAGGGCAAACATTTTCTCTATATTTTTAAAAGCTTAGTTGTACTTTTTTTTGGTTTTCATTCCTGTTTCATGTAGGAGCCACCAATTTATTTTGTATTTCCTGACCTAAGCACTGAAGCTAAGTGGAATAAACAAAGTTTTACAGATTAGATTACTGATATTAAGCACATTAAACTTGCCTTACGTTTTTGCAATTCAGAAGGTAGCATGATTTCTATAGATAGTTGTGGAATGATTTCTATATATAGTTGTGGAATGATTTCTAGTGTATATGAAGTTTAAAAAGCAAGGGTCAGTACAGCACGAATGGTTACCTATATTTAAGATAGGGGAAAGAATATAAATGATATGTATGTGTTTGCTTACATTTAAAAATAGAAAGATATGGGCTTCCCTGGTGGCGCAGTGGTTAAGAATCTGCCTGCCAATGCAGGGGACACAGGTTCGAGCGCTGGTCCGGGAAGATCCCACATGCTGCGGAGCAACTAAGCCCGTGTGCCACAACTACTGAGCCTGTGCTCTAGAGCCCCTGAGCCACAACTACTGAGCCCACGTGCTGCAACTCCTGAAACCCACATGCCTAGAGCCCGTGCTCCACAGCAAGAGAAGCCACAGCAATGAGAAGCCCGCACACCACAGCAAAGAGTAGCCCCTGCTCTCCACAACTAGAGAAAGCCCGCGCCCAGCAATAAAGACCCAACACAGCCAAAAATAAATAAAATAAATAAATTTTAAAATAGAAAGATAAAACCAAAAGCTAATAAAAATATTTTAAACTTAGTGGTCACTTTTTTTTTCTTAAATACTTATTTATTCAGTTGCGCCAGGTCTTAGTTGCGGTACGAGGGATCTTTTAGTTGTAGCATGCAGGATCTTTAGTTGTGGCATGCGGGCTCTTAGTTGGGGCATGCGGGATCTAGTTTCCCGACCAGGGCAGGGGTCAAACCTCGGCCCCCTGCATTGGGAGCATAGAGTTTTAACCACTGGACTACCAGGGAAGCCCCAGTGGTCACTTTTGAAAGATCC
This sequence comes from Phocoena phocoena, assembly GCF_963924675.1. Classification (NCBI taxonomy): domain Eukaryota; kingdom Metazoa; phylum Chordata; class Mammalia; order Artiodactyla; family Phocoenidae; genus Phocoena; species Phocoena phocoena. The sequence goes on from NC_089236.1 coordinate 25,378,341, forward strand.
CATTTATTATTCTGAAAATCAGTAAATAACGGAAAAAGAACCAAGCGTTTAATTTGCCTTTATTGTATGAACCGTAGCTCAGGGTAACCAGATAGTGTATGACAAAGTTCTTCCTTATAGAGAATTCTAGCTAATAAATGCTAGAGGAATGATAAGATTAGAATTATCACCATTTTGAAATCCCTAATGAAATAGTGCATCTAGGTAACTATCATCAGTAACTTCTAAAGCCATTAGGTAAAAGGCTGATGGAGAATTTTATGCTGGATAGATCAGGTTGGCAACACCTGAACCTGCTTCTCAATCCTCGAAGTACTGAAGGAAGACCTACCTACCTTCAAAAGGCCCATTGAATCACACAGCATCACCTTTGAAGTATTCTTGCCAAAGAATTGAATGCGAATCAAATCAATCTTCTAGATGTAACTACCAGTTTACGGGAAATACACGGGGGGAGGGATATGGTAAGTGACACCACAGATATATAATCAGCAAAATTTAGAATGTGGGAAACTACAAACAGATGACCCTGTTTCTCCTAAGATAAACAACAAAAATGGAAAAAAGCCAAATACTAAGGAAGGTATGTGCCGCCAAATGTAATGCGTGAACTTTGTTTGAAATCTGGTTAACAAACCAACTTTTTCAGATTAAAAAAAATCTGAGACAGAAATTTCAATATTAAGTGGATATCTGATTTAAAGAGTGATTTTTAAAAGATGTGATCATGGTATTGTCTATATACTGTAATATTTACGATTGAATGATAGTCTCTCTGGAGTTCACTTTGAAATAATCCCGTGTCTGTGTTAGGCCAGGGAGTATAGATTAAGGAAGATTGACTGTTAAGTATTGAAGCTGGGCCCTTGATACATTCAGTTCATTATAAATATGATTTCCTATATGTTTATATATGTTTGAAATTTTTCATTATAAAAAGCTTGATAAAGAAGTGATTTGAAATTCTCATTGTATTTTCTTAATTGATAGGCAACTGAATAGTTATACATACTAATTTTATCATTTTCATCGACCCAGTAGACTTTGAAATATTTATAAAACTTATTTATATAAATGAATATTTAGAGTTATATAAATGTTTAGAAGATGGTAATTAATTATGGAGCTACCTGTGCCTTACTTGCCTGATTTTTTCAAAAATTTAGTTTTAGGAGGATATTTTCTTCTATTCATAGAATTTCAAAGCCTTGACAGAGGAGCAGTATGCTTTTCTTCTTTTTTTTTAAAATAAACTTATATATTTATTTATTTTTGGCTGCATTGGGTCTTCGTTGTTGGGTCTTTGTTGCTGTGCGCGGGCTTTCTCTAGTTGCGGTGAGTGGGGGCTACTCTTCATTGCCATGCGTGGACTTCTCATTGCGTTGGCTTCTCTGTGGCAGAGCTTGGGCTCTAGGCGTGCAGGCTTCAGTAGTTGTGGCTCGCGGGCTGTAGAGCACAGGCTCAGTAGTTGTGGCACACAGGCTTAGTTGCTCCAGGGCATGTGGGCTCTTCCTGGACCAGGGCTCAAACCCGTGTGTCCTGCATTGGCAGGCAGATTCTCAACCACTGCGCCACCAGGGAAGTCCCGCAATATGCTTTTCTACTATGCCTTAAATCTACAAGATTTTAAATAGGAGGCTTAAGTTTTTAAGAGCAAGTGTTACAATGCCTTATTTTAATCATTTTGCTAGACTTTTTGAAGTATTTATCTTTTCTGGTTTTTACTATTATGGAGGAATTGGACTTTTAAGCACTTTTTAAAAAAAATTCTTTTAACGTTTTTCTTGGCGTATAATTGCTTTACAATGGAGTGTTAGTTTCTGCTTTATAAAAAAGTGAGTCAGTTATACATATACATATATCCCTGTATCTGGCCTCTTGTGTCTCCCTCCCTCCCACCCTTCTAGGTGGTCACAAAGCACTGAGCTGATCTCCTTATGCTCTGCGACTGCTTCCCACTAGCTATTTTACGTTTGGTAGTGTATATATGTCTATATATGCACTACCACTCTCTCACTTTGTCCCAGCTTACCACTTTCTCCCAGCTTACCCTTCCTCCTCCCCGTGTCCTCAAGTCCATTCTCTAGTAGGTCTGCGTCTTTATTCCCGTCTTGCCCCTAGGTTCTTCATGACCGTTATTTTCTTTTTTTTTAGATTCCATATATATGTGTTAGCATACGGTATTTGTTTTTCTCTTTCTGACTTACTTCACTCTGTATGACAGACTCTAGGTCCATCCACCTCACTACAAATAACTCAATTTCGTTTCTTTTTATGGCTGAGTAATATTCCATTGTATATATGTGCCACATCTTCTTTATCCATTCATCTGTTGATGGACGCTTAGGTTGCTTCCATGTCCTGGCTATTGTAAATAGAGCTGCAGTGAACATTGTGGTACATGACTCTTTTTTTTTTTTTAAATTTAATTTAAGTTATTTTTTTATGCAGCAGGTTCTTATTAGTCATCCATTTTATACACATCAGTGTTTACATGTCAATCCCAATCCCCCAATTCATCACACCACCACCCCCACCCCCCTGCCGCTTTCCCCGCTTGGTGTCCATACGTTTGTTCTCTACATCTGTGTCTCAATATCTGCCCTGCAAACCGGTTCATCTGTACCATTTTTCTAGGTTCCACGTATATGCGTTAATATACGATATTTGTTTTTCTCTTTCTGACTTACTTTACTCTGTATGACAGTCTCCAGATCCATCCACGTCTCTACAAATGACCCAATTTTGTTCCTTTTTATGGCTAATATTCCATTGTATATATGTACCACATCTTTATCTGTTCACCATGACTCTTTTTGAATTATGGTATTCTCGGGGTATATGCCCAGTTGTGGGATTGCTGGGTCGTATGGTAGTACTATTTTTGGTTTTTTAAGGAACCTCCATACTGTTCTCCATTGTGGCTGTATCAATTTACATTCCCACCAACATTGCAAGAGGGTTCCGTTTTCTCCACAACCTCTCCAGCATTTATTGTTTGTAGATTTTTTTTTTTTGCGGTAAGCGGGCCTGTCACTGTGTGGCCTCTCTCGTTGCGGAGCACGGGCTCCGGACGCGCAGGCTCAGCAGCCATGGCTCACGGGGCTAGCCGCTCCGCGGCATGTGGGATCTTCCCGGACCGGGGCACGAACCCCTGTCCCCTGCATCGGCAGGCAGACTCGCAACCACTGCGCCACCAGGGAGGCCCTGTTTGTAGATTTTTTTGATGATGGCCATTCTGACCAGTGTGAGATGATATCGCATTGTAGTTTTGATTTGCATTTCTCTAATGATTAATGATGTTGAACATTCTTTCATGTGTTTGTTGGCAATCTGTATATCTTCTTTGGAGAAATGTCTATTTAGGTCTTCTGCCCATTTTTGGATTGGGTTGTTTTTTTGTTTTTGGCTTTTTATTTTGCAGTACGCGGGCCTCTCACTGTTGAGGCCTCTCCCGTTGCGGAGCACAGGCTCCGGATGCGCAGGCTCAGCGGCCATGGCTCACGGGCCCAGCCACTCCGCAGCATGTGAGATCTTCCCGGACCGGGGCACGAACTCGTGTTCCCCGCATCGGCAGGCGGACTCTCAACCACTGCGCCACCAGGGAAGCCCTGTTTGTTTTTTTGATATTGAGCTGCATGAGCTGCTTGTAAATTTTGGAGATTAATCCTTTGTCAGTTAAGCACTTGTTTTTGATAGAATATATAATTAAAATTTAATTGATTTATTTTTAATTATAATTAGGGGAAGTAGTTTCGTAATGAAGACTGTGAATCTCCTAATGAAGTTTTGTGTATCTTGGTATGAAAATGAAAAGGACACCTACTTTTAGAATTAAAAAACTAGTCAAAAATATATTCAGGTGCTCTAGAGTGCTTTTTGTAGTAACTCAGAAATGTGAGCACTGGCCTTAAGAGGAAAAGCTTAAAGCCTTTAAAAGAGGAAGACTCTATAAGGGTTAAATTGCTGTTAGAGAAATCCAGGCTAGATTAAAATCCTTGCCTCTTTTTATGTTGGCTGTCTTCTTGTTCCTTGTCCTCCCTGTGACCTATAGATATTTGGGTTCAAAGATATTAGCTGAGGGAATGGCGCCCAGAAGGTTGGAATTCTGCAGATACATCTTTCATATCTGGAAGAAGGAGGTTCTCTTCTGGCTTGGCAGGTTGTGGGTACTCCCAGTGTTAGCCAGTATTTTATGAGAGAAAATGTGCTTTGTTGGGAGTTTTTCCTAATTGAGAGGAGCTGACTAGTATATAATCCAAGATCCAGAACTTCTTTGAAAGCATCATTCAGGAATTGTCTCTGGTCTCTGCTCCTTCAGCAGACCATGCCTTCCATTCCTACTGTGGGATTCCTCCCTTGGGGAGGCAGTCAGCCACATTAGTCTATTTGTAAAGCAAATTACTTAATATGCTGTTATTATAATAATCTTTAGCTGTTACACATTTTGCTTTCTAATGGTATAGACTATCTCATTTTCTTTAAATGCATAACACTTCTTCTCATGCCCTTGCTTCTACTATTATTCTTGCTTTAATTCCTCTCTCTTCCTCTCAAAGTATTTAAATCCTAGCTATCTTAAATGACTCAGCCTAAACCCATCTCTTCAGGAAGCCTTCCTAACTTATAATGATATACAGTGCCTGTAGTCAGTCTGCTCTATACTGTAAAACTGATCACTTTGTTATTTTCTTAGACAGTATCTAAGTATCTGTTACCAATAGATAAGGAAAAAGGTCATGTCCTATACTATTGTATCTTCCACATTTCCTTGTACAGTTACTTAAGAGTGATAGTCATTCTATGTTTTTGCCATCTGGGGATTTGCAATCAATGAAGAATTTTGTAGATTCTTGGAAATCTTCAGTCTAAAAGAGAGTGTGAACTGTTTAGGAAATATTTAGGATAATAAATGTTATAATATTCTAATGGAAAGTTAAGGTAAATTTCAAAGAACTACAGATTTCTTGGAAATCTGGTTATAATCTTAATAATGAACAGGAAAATGATTTTGTTGCTTCTCTGGATTGAATAGGAATAGGGAGAGGACAGTGTATAAATGATCACTTTCATTCATTTGATTGAGAAAAAGAACTTTTACTTTAAGTACTACGTTTATATTTACTTTCTAATGTTTTGTAAAATTAAAAGGCTTATATTCATTAAGTTATAAACTATCAGTCCAACCCTGAATCTGAAAACCATGATTTTATTTATATATATATATTTTCAAACTTTAAAAAATAACATGTATAATTTTGTCAGTATTGAGGGGAAAATGTAGCAAGTAAGTACAAGGGATTATGGATGATAAATACCACATTCAGGAAACTTGAGTTTATCCATGCAAAGAGAGCATTGGTAGCTCTATTTAGTTTCTTGGTGCTGATCCTGGAACTGAGGGGCTAAAAGCCATTCAAGGAATTTGCTGTGCAGCTATTTCGGACACTTCTTTGGGATGCAGAGAAGTGTCTAGTGTCTAGCATGTATTTGGATTAATTTTCATTTGTATTTTAATATTTTTAAAGAACAAAAAAATAACTTGGACTAGGCACAGTTCACAGTAGGGAAATTAGTGTTCTATGTTACACATTAGAGAAGAGAGGTACCAGAATACTATAATTATCAAAGAGTGTTTAGATTCTAATCATGTGACTACGACTAAAACTTTTGGTGATGATGGCAATTCACTAATTACAGAAGAAGATTCAGAAATTAACAGAGACTCATATTCATTCCTGTGAGTGAACTAAGAGTATTGCAATCAGTGTTAGAGCTAAAAGGGACCTAAAACTATCAACCCAGTCGTTTTAAAGTATGGAGTCAACAGAAACAGCACGACCTGCCCAGTGACATCTTAGTTTACTATTCATGTAAATACAAGAATTATCAGAAATGACTGGTGTTTTCCTCCTAGAGTACGAGTTCTATTTTGCTTACTTTTTTATCTCCCAGTGTCTTACAGAGGTTTTTGGTTGTTGTTGTCGTTATTTTTAATAAAACCCCCGCATCTTGCAAAGTTTTAAATGAGAAATAGTGATTTTCAGTATAGATTTTATATGTTGAGACAAACTATTGTTACCAACCAGAGTATTAAGTGATGTATCCTGGTTCAAGAGATGAGAATCTATGCTTTTTAATTCATTAATTTATTTATGTATTTATTTATTTACTTAGACCATGCCACACGGCTTATGGGATCTTAGGTCCCCGGCCAGGGATTGAACCTGGGCCCCTGGCAGTGAAAGTGCTGAGTCCCAGCCACTGGACCACCAGGGAATTTCCGAATCTGTGCTTTTTAGAAGAACAAATGTCTTGTAGCTAATTCTGTTTTCTCTTTAAATGTATTGTAGTTGAAGCTTCCTGTCATAATGGGGATGAAACAATTGAAACTATCGAGGCTGCTGAAGCACTCCTCAATATGGATTCTCCTGGCCCTATGCTGGATGAAAAGCGCATCAGTGAGTGTTGTGTTATGACTGTTCGTGTTTATATGCTTTTTTTTTGAAGTATAGTTGATTTACAATATTGTGTTAATTTCTGCTGTACAGCAAAGTGATTCCGTAATACATATGTATACATTCTTTTTTGTATTCTTTTCCATTATGGTTTATCATAAGATATTGAATACAGCTCCCTGTGCTATAGTAGGACCATGTTTATATGCTTTGAAAAGCTCTTCTTCCATCTCTCTCTCAGATGATAAATATCAAGAGACCAGAGACTATGTTTTATATTTTTTTGGTCCCAAGTGCATCTTAAGGTACAGTACTAGTTGAGGCACCTTTGCTAAAGTGTTCAGTTAAACAAGATTTTTTTTTTTAATTTAGGGAGTGAGGACGTTAAGGATAAAAAAGTAATTTAGTTGTCAAATAGCAGATTATGCAGAATTTCTTCTTAACCTCATTTGTGAAGTATTTAGGGCCCAAACTATTATAATTTAGTGATCTTTAGTCAATATTGATCTTTATTGATCAATAAAAATTGATCTTTAGTCAGTATTCATCAGTGAATAGGCAAAAATCCATTGCAATGTTTTCTTAGACTTGATGGCATAAAATTCACTGCCACATTTATTGATCTCCTTTTAAATCCATGTTCTCCTTTGGATGTAGTCAAACTCATAAACTTAATTATTATTAAATCAATTTAAGATGTTTATTGAATATTTTCTATACGCACAGCAACGTATCAGGCAATAACATGTTATGGAAATGAACAGATCTTGTTTCTTTCCTCAAGCTGACAGTTTTCTTTTGAAGATAGTTGTTTATGTAAATAACTGTAAAAGCCAAAAATAAAGGCCATGAGAGGGATAGCAGAGTGTTCTGGAAGGAGAGATTTCTCTAGCTGAAAACACCTGAGACAGGCTTTATGGAGGCAGTGTTTTGACCTGGGCGATTAGTAACAAATAAGCTTTTCATGGGTGGAGGAGACAGGAAGGGGCATTCAACATAGGCAGAGGCAGACACAGACCTGTAAAAAAAAAACAATGAAATGTTTGAGATTCAAAATGCTTTGGTATAGCTGAAGTATAAGCTTCATAATGGTTTGTAGATTGTGGAACCTCAGAATGGCATGCTATGGAGTTTGGGTTGTTGCTATCTTTTTTCCCCTGTAAACTATGGGAAGATATGTTAATTTTATTTTTCTTTCTAATCTTCAGGGTGTAAAGTTTTTATAGAGAAGAATAATATGGTCAGGCCAGACTTAGGTTTTAAAGAAAAACTTTAGCGGCAATGTGAAGAATGGAGAAGACAGACAAGATAGACTGGGGATAGGAAGTCAGGTAAGGGAGGCGTTGAATAGTCCCATCAAGCCTGGGCTGCCTCAGGGTACTTGACTTAGGGCAGAGGAAATAAAAAGCAGGGACTAGATTTCAAAATCTTATTTCTATTTTAATCTTCAAAGAAACAGGAAACATTTTATGAAATTATTTTGATTTATAATACAAAGTTGATTACAATTAGTTGATTTTATTTCCATTAGATAATAATATATTTAGTTCATCTGAAGATGACATTGTTGTTGCCCCAATCACCCATGTATCCGTCACATTAGATGGGATTCCTGAAGTGATGGAAACTCAGCACGTTCAAGAGACATATGCACATTCACCAGGACGCTCATCACCAGAACAACCTAAGAGAAAGAAAGGTGAGTGGTTAATTTGTTAAGGGAAAACAGTCAACTCTTGATGTGGAATCTAAATATAACTTTTATTCAAGGATATTTCTACCTGAATTAAAACTTATGTGAGAAAAAATTGAATGTACAAAACAGAGTTATTTCTTCGTATTAGATGAATTTAAAGAATTATTTTATACTTTTTTATACATTTAAAATACTTGATCTATCTCACAGAAAAGGGATTTTCCAACTTTCTAAAGCCTCAATCTTTTATCTAAACTCTTTTATCCAAGCTCAGAAAGAGCTCAGGGGTAAGGGCTGAGGTCAGTTTCCTTCTGCAGAACATAGTTTGAAAACCACCAGCATAGATTCCAGTATAAGATTCCAGTGGGAAGAATACAAGTTGGGAATCAGCAGGTAAGTAACTGAAGAGGGAAATGTTAGAATGTGTTAGAGGGAATTTTAAAGTTTTCACAAATTAGGACCATACTTACATTCTAACACTGACACTCTTCCCATTTCATTGCCTTTTGATTCTACTCCAGCTTGTTTGATATTTTGAGTTTAATATCTTGGTTGATGGCATCACCAGCCACCACATAACCTAACTTCACATGAAAGTAAGGGAAATTCCAAGAGCCAAAAATGCAGAGGAAAATAAGAGTGACCTGACACTGCAACAGCTCTGAGGGCTGAGAAGGACATGTCAGTCTGGACGTCCAAGGGGCTTGGTTTTATTGCCCCCATAGAGGCAGATGCTTAAGTCTTGGTCCAGTGCAAGATGGGCTATTAGACAGAGACCTCAGCATATAATTGGGATCCCTTAGCTATACCCTAAGGGGAAAAACAGTCCACCCTTTGGCACAGACAGATGTTAAGAAGCTTGTATTTCTTAGCTGGGTGGAAAAAATTTTTCCTTTGAGAATTCATAATCCTAGGTTTGTCTTAACTTAGGTTTATGATTAGATTTTAAACTGTTACTGACTTTAGGAATTTCCAGCCACGTAATTAACATAACAATGGCCCCAGGCTGGCAGTAACTTTGGGCACCAGGCGAAGCTCTTGTAAAATTGCTGTGGCACGTCATACGTTTAATCCAGGCTGCACAGTATTTCTTCAAATAAAACCCTGTTGAAGGTGAACTCACATTTCAGTATCACAGAATGCATAAGAAAGATACTTCCTGAATGAGAAGCAGCAGACATAGAAAACCCTAAGGTTAGTTTGCTAAGAACCTCAGATAATAGGATTATCAAATAGAAACTTTCAACGAATATGATTGTAATTATTAATGCAAGGGAATAAAAAGCATTGTCAAAGAATGAGACTATTAAAAAATACCAGGTGAAACTTCCTCTTCTAGTCCAGATGGAGTAACAGAACCTGACTTGGCAACAATTTTTTGGATATGTCACCAAAAGCACAAGCAACAGAAGCAAAAATTAATAAGTGGGACTACAATAAATGAAAAGACTGCACGGCAAAAGAGACAATCAACAACATGAAGATGCAACTTACAGAACAGGAGAAAATATTTGTAAATCATACATCGGATGAGGGGTTAATATCCAAAATATATAAACAATTCATATAACTCAATAGCGAAAAAAATCCAATTAAAGAATGTGCAGAGGACCTGAATAGACGTTTTTCTAAAGGAGACATACAAACAGCTAGCAGGTACATGAAAAGATGCTCAGTATCACTAATCATCAGGGCAGTGTAATCAAAACCACAGTAAGATACCACCTCACACCTATAGAATGGCTAGAAAAAGTGATAGAAAAGACAAGAGATAGAGTGTTGGTAGAGATATGGAGAAAAGGGGATCTTTCTGCACTGTTGGTGGAAATTTAAATTGGTACAGCCACTGTAGAAAACAGTATGGAGGTTCCGCAAAGAGTTAAAACTAGAAATACCGTATGATTCAGCAATCCCACTTCTTAGGTATATATCCAAAGGAAGTGAAAACAGGATGTTAAAGAGATACTTGCACTCCCATATTCTCTGCGGCATTATTCACAGTAGCCAAGATTTGGAAACAACTAAGTCTTCATCCACAGATGAATGGATAAAGATGTGATATATAAATAAACAGAATGGAATATAATTCAGCTGTGAGAAAGAGGGAAATCCTGCCATTTGTGACAGCATGGACAGACCTTGAGGACTTTCTGCTAAGTGAAATAAGTCAGAAAGACAAATACTGTATGCTATCTTTTTTTTTTTTTTTTTGCGGTACTAGGGCCTGTCACTGTTGTGGCCTTTCCTGTTGTGGAGCACAGGCTCCGGACATGCAGGCCCAGTGGCCATGGCTCACGGGCCCAGCCGTTCCGCGGCATGTGGGATCTTCCAGGACTGGGGCGCGAACCCATGTCCCCTGCATCAGCAGGTGGACTCTCAACCACTGCGCCACGAGGGAAGCCCTATGCTATCATTTTATGTGGAGTCTGAAAGAGCCACACTCATGGAAACAGAGAGAAGAATGGTGTTTGTTGCAGGGTGGAGGAAATGGAGAGATGTCAGTCAAGGGGTACAAACTTCCATTTATATGATGAGTAAGTTCTGGGGACTAATGTACAAGCATGGTGACTATGGAAATTTCTAAGAGAATAGATCTTAAGTGTTCTCAGAAAGGAAGTGATTATTATGTGAAGTGATGGGTATGTTAACTAACCCTACTGTGGTAATCATTTTGCAATATATAAGCATATCAGATCATCATGTTGTACCCTTTAAACTTACACAGTATGTCAATTATATATCAATAAAGCTGGAAAAAAACCCCAACAAAAACAGAACCTGGATTTACCCTCCTGTTTGAAACAGCTAAAACCACAGATAAAATATATGAAGCAATGGTACTAAAGAAAGTGGTGGACATCTGTCAACAAAAGTGAGTGATCCCTGGGAAACAGGAAACCAATGAGGTGAGCCCTATGATTACCCCACCTTCCTGCATGGAGGAAATATTTTTGGAAAACAGTTTGAAAATTCCTTAAAGAACTTAATGTATACTTAACATGTGACCCAGCCATTCTACTACTCAGTATTTACCCAAAAGAAATGAAGCCATACATTTCACAGAAAAACTTATGCATGAATGAAGGTTCTTAGCAGCTGTATTTGCAGTAGCCCCAAACTGGAAATGACCCAAACGTCCATCACCTGCTGATTGGATAAACAAATTTGTGGTATATCCATACAATGAAAGACCATTCAGCAATGAAATGAAATGTACCATTGATACATAAAACAAAAATGGATGAATTTCAACATAATTATGCTGAAGGAAAGAAGGCAGACTCCCTCCCCCTCTGCCAAAAACAAGAAGAGTATGGTTCTGTTTATATAAAATTGTACAAACTGTAAATTAATCTGTAATGACAGAAAATATATGAGTGGATTGGGCAGGGTGGGGAAAGGTGAGATGTGAGGATTACAAAAGGACACAAAGCATTTTTGGGGGCGAAGAATATGTTTATTATCTTTGAGTGTAGTGATGATTTCACAGGTGTATACATATGTCAGAACTTATCAAATTGTAAATTTAAACATAAGCAGTTTATTGTATATCAGTTATACCTCAATAAAGCTGTTCTTAGAAAGTGAAAGACTAACATCCTATTTAATGGTGAAAGGCTGATATGATAAGGAACCAAATAGAACACATAATATATGGGTTAAACAGCAAATGAGTCACTGCTTAAGAGAATTAGTGAGCTCCAATACAGATCTGATGTAGAATAAAAAGTATGAAAGAGTTAGAGATGTGAGGATTGCGTGAAAAGGTCTACATGTTTAATCAAAGCTCTAGGAGGAGAGAATGTGTAGAGTGAGGAAGAGGCAGTATTCAAAGATAATGACTGAGGAATTTTCAAGAATGATGTTAATCCCAGCATGGTGAATCCTGAGTAGCATAACTAAAATAGATCCAAGCCTAAATATATTATGGTAAAAATGTGGAACATCAAAGACTCCCCTCCACCCCCCGTCAAAAAAAGAAAAGAAAAAAAAAAAAAGAAGAAGCAAACCAACCAGGGAGGATCTGCATTACCTGAAGAAGATTGATTATTGGATTGGCAGCTTACAAGCTCCCGGTAAAGGCTGGAAGGGCTGGATATGTTCAAAGCACTGAGAAGAAATAACTGTTACCAGAATTTCTATACCCAACTAATCTGTAATTCATGTGGAGCTGTGTACATTGCCATCGTGAACAGTAAGGAAGATGATGGAGAGGATGGATATTGGGTAGGCTACTGACAGTATCTGCCATGACTAAAACGAGTGGAGGAAAACTGGAGGATAAAGAAAATATTATCTATCAGAGCAAGTCAATAAATAGCATAAAGTAAGATGGGAGGAAGGATAGGAGCTAACTGAAGTCTGGCTTCTCTCAGTCCTTACTGTCATGAACACAGTTAGCTAGAAGTCTCTGTGTCATGCAGAGATTCTCTGCAGATGTCTGCAGTGATGGAAGTTGAGACACTGGGCTCCTACGGTCTACGTTTGTACATCTGATAGTTTCAAGAGGAACCTGGCCTTAAGAGTGACTTTTTTGACCCTCTTTTCCTTGACTCTTACCTTAACTTCAGAAATGTTTTCCTGGGAATTCCCCAGCAGTCCAGTGGTCAGGAGTCCATGCTTTCACTGCCCAGGGCCTGGGTTCAACCCCTGGTTGGGGAACTACAATCCCGCAAGCCACGCGGCATGGGCAAAAAAAAAAAAAAAAAAAAAAAAGAAACGTTTTCCTATTCAGTTTGTCTTGGGATGTGTTGTCACTAACCTTGTGACTTTAGCTCTAGGATTCTGCTTTTCTGAATTACTGCCTATATTATATTACCCCAGCATTCACCCTTATGATCTAAGATCAGAGAGTCAGCTTCAAGAATGTAGGGGTAAATGGTACTAACTAAAGTATCTATTTATGCTTAATCTTCATTGTCTCTCATATACAGGGTGGTAGTCTGTTCAGACAGCATCATCAGCTTAACCTAAATCATAGGCAACGTTGCTGCCGAGTTGTGGTTCTAGATAAGTGGCAAAAACAGATCACAAACACAGTTTTAGAATAGTTGGTTGACCCAGACTAAGGCTGCACAAAATATAGTTTAACTCTGTTGCATTGGACTTGTTTAGGACTGGATGATGGATAATCATAAAGTAAATTTGTTTGCTGTAAATTGAAAGAAATATAGAAGGATGAGATGTTTAAAAATACACAAGAAAATAAAAATGGACTATGTGGTTCACAAAAATTTAGCCTCACTTATTTTTTATATCTCTAGAAGTTTTGGGTAGTTTCCAGTATTTGAGAACTAACCAAGAGGCAGACAAACTGTGTGGCTTATTTTTTGAGCCCAAGTTTTATCAGCATCAAGAATAGTCCCCCAGATTTTAAGAAAGCACTGTCAGTATTGTCACCTCAAAGACAAAATGTAAAGTTTAAACTTAACCTCATTTTTACAAATGAGCCAAAGTATCGTTTTCTACATAAAAGTGTTTGTGATCTAACCTAAGTTAACGTCAAATTTTTACTGAAGTTATTTTCCTTTTAATAAATAGCACTTAGGAGACCAATATATGTGTTCCATGTATAAAATATTTGGCACTTGAAATTTAGGATAAATGACAAAACAGCATTTATAAACAGCTAAATTGTCCATTCCCTCTCTCTTTTGAGGGCAAATATTTATGTAGAGCCATTGTGATTTCAGGGAGAAAAACTAAACCACCACGACCAGATTCGCCAGCCACTACACCAAACATATCTCTGAGGAAGAAAAACAAAGATGGGAAGGGTAAGTACTACTACTGTAACTTCCCTATAATACTTATGGGTCAAGTAACATTCCGATTGCTTTAAAATGTCTGCATATTTTAAGTAGAAACCACCAGCTTTCATTGAAGTGGATCTTATTGCTGCCACATGCTTAGAAGGTACGGTTACCACCTTCTGTAGAAAGACTGGTAATAATGTAGTCCAAGAAATTCATCTAGGAGATTTTCACTTACCTGTCAAAATAATCCATCCTTTCATTTTTTTTTTTTTTTTTTTGCGGTACGCGGGCCTCTCACTGTTGTGGCCTCTCCCGTTGCGGAGCACAGGCTCCGGACGCGCAGGCTCAGCGGCCATGGCTCACGGGCCCAGCTGCTCCACAGCATGTGGGATCTTCCCGGATGGGGGCACGAACCCGCATCCCCTGCATCGGCAGGCGGACTCTCAACCACTGCACCACGGGGGAAGCCCATCCTTTCATTTAATAAAGAGCCTCTTGGAAGAATTCAGCCACGTTAGGTTTTCAGTTCATAGACACTTTATTATATTGTCTTGGAGTTTTAGTATTTTCATAACTGCTACCTAAATTTGAAGAAAATTATTAAGGCTAATCTTCTGGCTCTTTATATAAAAAGAACAACTATTGAAAGGTTTTGTACAACTCTTTCTCAGTTTCTTAGGCGTAATAATGGTTCTTAAAGAGGCTGAAAAAAAATTTGTCTCAAAGTGCTTTCTCCCTAAGTCATTGCACATCTAATTGGCAGGATTGCTCTGTTCAGACATCTTATACGGGACTAATAAAAAGATCTATGTTAGACCCTAAAAATTATGACCATTATATCACCAGTACTAACTGAACTGTGTAGTATGTTTGTATAATTATAGATGGAACTTAAGAAGACCTTTAGTTGTGTTTTATTGTGTTCTTTCAAATGAAATTTGGGGCAGTTAAAAAGAAATTGCTTTTGTTTCAGGAAACACAATTTATCTTTGGGAGTTTTTACTGGCACTGCTCCAGGACAAAGCTACTTGTCCTAAATATATCAAGTGGACCCAGCGAGAAAAAGGCATTTTTAAATTGGTAGATTCTAAAGCAGTGTCCCGGTTGTGGGGGAAGCACAAAAACAAGCCTGACATGAATTATGAGACCATGGGAAGAGCCCTCAGGTACGTGAGGCTTCTGTAGTTCACTGTGTGACCAGTAGTGGTGCCTAAATACTGAAAAGTAGGTGACTTCTAAAAAGTGCGTTGGTTAAAGAAATGGTGAATTTTATTGTTGAAGGGCTAAAACCTCACTGCTTATAGAAATGAGTATTTAAGTTGAAATCTTATTTCAGTCTGGGAAAACGTTCTCCTTCCTCCCCCTAAATCTTCATGCAAATGAGATATTTTATTTATGAAGGGATCAGAAAATGTTAAGCTGTCATCAGAAATTGTAAATTGACCACAAGGCTCACGTTTTGAGTCATTAAACTTAAGTTCAGCACAAAGTAACAACTAGTGGTAATGCAGGTACTGAATAAGAGGGTGCATTTTTAAACATGAATCTCAGGTATGATGTGTAATATATTGTGTTGGAATAAATTAATGCTTCGAGCATAATATTAGCCATTGTGAAAATGTTGAACAAAAGTATCACTTAAACCCACTTTTAGTTTGTTTTTCTTGTGATCATGTCATTTAGTCTTCAGGATCTGGGTATATTTGAGAAAGATTTATTAGAAATATCAGTGATCTGAGAACTCGGTAAACTTTTAAAACCAGAACTATTTAGTTACAGTTGGCATTTTATATTTTAACTCACGCTTTTTAAGTTCTTGATTTAATTAAAATAAATGACAGAATTTGAATCACTTCTATTTGTACATCATTAAGTTTTATACAGAAAATTGTTTCAGATTTACTGAGGCAGATTTAAACAGGTTAGGGACATTATAATTATAGTAAGCTATGGAAGAGAAATAAAAATAGCTACCCTTCATTTAGAAAGTCTTTTCTCACCTGTTTGTTTCTAGCTTTAAACTTCTGTTTATGATTAGGAAATTTTTATTGTGTTGAAGATTATTTTAGTTTATGTATAACTGAATACAATATTGATGAAATTGTCTGCTTTGAATAGGTACTATTACCAAAGGGGTATTCTGGCAAAAGTAGAAGGTCAGCGCTTGGTGTATCAGTTTAAGGATATGCCGAAAGACCTTATTTATATAGATGATGAGGATCCAAGTTCCAGCATAGAGTCTTCAGATCCATCACTGTCTTCAACAACCACTTCGAGTAGGAACCAGGCAAGTCGATCGAGAGTATCTTCAGGTCCAGGAATAAAAGGAGGAGCCACTACAGTTCTAAAACCAGGGAATTCTAAAGCTGCAAAACCCAAAGATCCTGTGGAACCTGCACAGCCATCAGAGGTTCTTAGGACAATGCAGTCCACACAGACTCCATATCCTACCCAGCTCTTCCGGACTATTCATGTAGTACAGCCAGTACAAGCTGTTCCAGAAGGAGAAGCAACCAGTAGCATGCAGGACGAAACATTAAATTCTTCCGTTCAGAGTATTAGGTGAGAAAATTAAACTTACTGGTGCAGATCATTGTGCGATGTTTCTGACCAGAGTCGTCTTTAAACGTGTCAGGATTCAGAAGTGAAAATAAAACTTATATACATGTCAAGCTAGAATTCTTGGTCAACAGATTGTTTCAGAAGCGTTGCATCAGTCCTGTGATTGTATCAATGATTCCTTATTTTTATTTATTTATTTTTAAAGCACTCTTTTTTTTTTTTACAAATTTATTTACTTTATTTCTCTTTGGCCGCGTTGGGTCTTCGTTGCTGCGTGTGGGCTTTCTCTAGTTGCGGTGAGCGGGGGCTACTCTTCGTTGTGGTGCACAGGCTTCTCACTGCGGTGGCTTCTCTTGTTGCTGAGCATGGGCTCTGGGTGTATGGCCTCAGTAGTTGTGGCGCATGGGCTTAGTTGCTCTGCGGCATGTGGGATCTTCCCGGACCAGGGTTCGAACCCATGTCCCCTGCATTGGCAGGCGGATTCTTAACCACTGCATCACCAGGGAAGACCCTATACCTTACTTTTAAACTGTGACATTACTTGATGTTATTCAATCAATTTGAATCAGTTCTCTATAGCTTTGTGTAACTGAATTGATCCATATAAGAAGGGATCCACATATAAGAAAATCCAGAGAATAGTTTCAGATCCTTTTTCAAATAAAGTTAGAAGCTGTAAAAATTTAACATAAATTTACATATCATGACCCTTTGGAATGCATTGAGTTCTAAGAAATCCACATTAGTCTTTGGGAAGATACTATCTTCTCAGATAGTATCCAGCATAGTTCTAAAGTTCAAACAGTTGGAGGCCAAGAATCGAAGGTCCTCTTTTTTGGGCTTTTAGAGTGGCAGAGTTGGAAGAATAGTTTTGTGGTTTAATCGAATCTGCCTCATAACCCCAGAAAAGGCAACAAATTAGAAACAACAAATTAGACTGCTCTATTGCAGACACTTGGGACTGGTCTTGACTGATTTAGAATGGGGAAAAGGGAGGAAGGCAGAAAATTAGATGGACATTTTCAGGTTCTGTTTTTCCATTTCTACTGCCATGAATTTCCAGAACATGAATTATAATAAAATATAGGAGCCCCTCCAAATCCAGTAAAAATGATTCTTTGATTATTTTCATTAGCTGACTTCAATCTTACAGTTGTATATTCTAGAATATAAATGCTGGGTTTTTGTTCAATTGATCTTGAAGTATACATTACCTAGAATCAAAACAGACTTACAGACGATTCAGTCTTCCTTGTATGTTCCATTTAAACTTTTGACAAGTTTGATTTAAGAGAATTGAATTCTCTTAAATCGTTGACTTGTAAGGAGTATAAAGATCACATTTTTTCCATCTTAATTAAAGAAGTACTTATTTAACTCTGTATTTTCCCTTTAATGTTGTATTTTCCTCTAAGTTCTGTTGGTTACTTATGATGACTGAATATCTAATGGAAATTATGTGGTTCCTCGCGTTGATTTCTGTGCTCTTTGTCATCTTATCATTGTATGTATTTGTGTTGATATGAAACATACAATGGCCACAGCTGATCACTGGGACTCCCTTCTTGGACTGATTCAGTTGTTTTTTAGCATCTCTAATCAAAGTTTCCTTTTTAGACCTAGAGAATAAAAACAAACCAGAAGAAAAACAAGAAGAGCAACAAAAACACATACCTTTAGCTCTGAAAGATAGTAAATTGTGTATTATATTGGATAGTTTATTACTCTGAATGTCAATTTCTGAGTAGGACTCACTGCCAGATATTAAAACATTGTAATTACACTCCCTACCTCTGATTTTCAAACCATCTTTGGTGTACCTTTCAGAATCTTCATTTCCACAGTCTCAGAGTTCTGTGGACTCTCTGCCTGCTTCCTGTTTCTCCTATTTTTTTCTCTGGCAACCTACATGTTACCGATGCATATCATTATGTGATGTTTCTGACCAGAGCCATTCTTTGTTTAATGGCTCAAGAGTCAGCATTCGTGACAGTGCCTTCTTGCAGCTTTCGTTAGATCTATTTTGCACACAGAGTGCAGTCCAATTTCTGTAGCCTCCACTGCCAGCTCTCACTCTACTCATAATTCCTTCCTTGCTCTCCAGCTAAAGCTTACTTCTTGCCTGTACCACATTCTGGTACATAAACCAGGTGTTTCAGGTGACTTTAATGCCTGTCTCCTGCTATGCATTTAAATCTGTAGGAGCTAGATTCTATTCATTGTTCTTTTCCTAACACCTAACATAGTCTGACATATAACACCCCCTCATATTTATAGAATTTATTTTGAAGTAGTGTATATGATCATTCTTTATCTCCTTTTAGAATAATGAGTTCTCTACGTGGACTACTTATAAAATGAAGAAATATAAAATTTAACTTTTCAAACTTAAAGACAGTTTTTTTCTTTTCTTTTCTTTTTTTGACCATGCTGTGCGGCTTGTGGGAGGGATCTTAGTTCCCTGACCAGGGATTGAACCCGGGCCCATGACAGTGAAAGCGCTGAGAACTAATCACTGGACCAGCGGGGAATTCCCAAAACACAATTTCTTCTTGTAGAAGTTATTATGTATTTATATGAATGTATGTATGTATCCACATACATTCTTTTTTTTTTAATATAAATTTATTTTATTTATTTATTTTTGGCTGCGTTGGGTCTTCGCTGTTGCACATGGGCCTTCTCCAGTTTCAGCAAGTGGGGGCTACTCTTCCTTGTGGTGCGTGGGCCTCTCGTCACAGCGGCACCCCCCATTGCAGAGCACGGCCTCCAGGTGCGCGGGCCTCAGTAGTTGTGGCTCACAGGCTCTAGAGTGAATGCAGGCTCAGCAGCTGTGGCGCACAGGCCCAGTTGCTCCACAGCATGTGGGATCCTCCCGGACCAGGGCTCGAAACCCGTGTCCCCTGCATTGACAGGAGGATTCCTAACCACTATGCCACTGTGGAAGCCCCACATACATTCTTAATCATTCATTTGACTTTAAAAAAAATTATTTTCTCATTTGGTTATATTTTATTTCCCCCCACAAATCCTACTTATTTTCACTGTAATTATCCCAACTTTTAGCTATGAGAAATTTCAAAATATGGGAAGGCTGAAATAGTACACCGAACAACTATACCATCCACCTGGATTCACAGTTGATAGCATTTTGCCTTATTTGTTTCCTCTCTATATTTATTTATACCCTTTTTTTCCTGTTTGGCTATTTGTCAAGTCAGTTGACATCACCATGACATTTCACCCCTAAATACTTCAGTGTACACTCTTTAAGAATAGAGACATCCTAAATAATCATATTATCACTCCTAAGAAAAGTAACAGAAATTTGGCTATATCTTTCTTGACTACTTTTTAATAAAATCAAAGACCTTTGAAATATTTTTTTCTATAGTTGAGGGAAGGTCAAATGATTATGACTTAAATTTAGATTATTAAATTAATATACAGCAAGAGATGATACTTTCAAAAAACTCTATATTCATACACTTTACATATATTAATGTATAGAAAATTCTTATTGCTCAGTGAGGTGTAGGTAATATTCCTGTTTTACAGTTGAGGAAACAGAGTCAAGGAGAGGCCACGGAGCCTGGTCACCTTTAGTAAGTGGTGAAGGTAGTGTTTTAATGCAAGCAGTTTAGTCTAAAGCAGTGAACTTAATGAGTTGCCATACTGTCAGTTAATTCACATAATCACATGAATTATCACTTACCTACAATGAAGTAGCAATATATTTTTTCTCAAGTTTTTCCTTTGCTCTTTTCTTTGTATCTCACATAATTGCACATAGAGTTATCCCTCAGTATCCTCAGGGGATTGGTTCCAGAACCCCCTTTGGAGTCCAAAACCTGAGGATGCTCAAGCCCCTTATGTAAAATGGCATAGTATATGCGTATAAGCTCCATATACCCTCCCATATACTTTAAATCATCTGTAGATTACTTATAATACCTAAAACAGTGTAAGTGCTATGTAAATAGTTGCCAGCATGTGGCAAATTCAAGTTTTGTGGTTTGGAACTTTCTGGAAATTTTTTTTGGGGGGGCATGGATATTTTCCACCAGAGAGGTTGGTGGAATCTGTGGATGTGGAGACTGTGGATATGGAAGGCCAGCTGTATCTATATTGAAATTGATTAAATTTCCTTAATTGATTTAGGGTATATATGCTCAGTTTTACAAATTTTAACTTTGGCTTCACAAAAATAAACCTCTGGTAAAATATTTTCCTAAAATTGTTCCTTGGTAAATCTGCAAGTCCATATACCAACCCAGTATAACTTATTTCTCTATAATGTTTATCCAAGTACTAATAGTTTGTCTTAGAGTCTTTTAAATAATTAGCCTCTAAAAATGTATAATGTATACATTATACATTTTAAAGCAGTGTAATGGAGTAGGAAGAATGTGGGCATAACCTTCTCGCCCTCCAGCCTTGTCAATTATTAGATGTGACGCTGGATCACATTAACTAACTATTCCGAGTCTGTTTCCTCCTCTATAAAATGAAGATGATATTATTTAAGCTTATAGGTGGTTGTAACAATTAAATGACACTTTCTGACATCTGATATTCAACAAAAGCCAAATATTATATTGTATATGTTTCTTAGCTTCAGAAAGTTTGAGGAATTTTAAATTACCAATATTGTACCAGTTGGTTACGAGCAGCTTAAGTTTTTTAAAAGTAGTTAACTGTAATATAACCTTTGTTATATAATATAATGAGACACAACTGACAGTTTAATCATTAACTAAGAAAAAAATAATTTAAAATTCCTTTGTTTAGGAAAAGGCTGTGTAGTATTTAATCCTTTAATCTCTGAATTTTTTATTAGTGAAAATTTATTGTTTTAGAATTTGTTCAAATAAGCTAATATATTTATATTGCAGATATATATATATATGTATATGTCTCAGTATATATATTTTCTGGCAGATGGCAGTCAGGTGTTCAGGAAAGGGACATCTTTTTCTGACTTGAATAAAAGCATTGAAAGTCTAGTGATAGCCCTGATGAGCAATAGGGAAATTTTCCAAGTACATTATTGCTCATGCCACATCTGAGAGAAGGAAAGGGGAAGGGGGAGGGGTATGTATTAAAGGTTGTTAACTCCCCACAGTTTAAAGATCTAATAGAAAGTATTCAGCTTTGGCTGAAGTTATTCAGGACTTAAGAAGTGACAGTATGTTGTAATGGTTAAGCACATAGGCTCTGCAGTTGAATGACCCCTTTTCTTATCTAACTGCTCACCTTATGCAAGCTGTTCAACTACTTTGTGCATTAATTTTTTCATATGGAAAATTGGGATAATACTTATAGGGTGGCAAGGCTATACATATTTATAGATACAATCTGTGTGCTTCCTATATGCCAAGTTCTATTTTATCTATACATACATGTACATGAACTCTTGGCATGGGAAGCCCTTGGGTCTTTTTTATTTAAAAAATGGTATCTGTCAGCTACCATTTGCAGGCTTAGATTCCACCCAAGATATCCTGATTCAGGCGGGCAGGGAAGAAGGGAGGCACAGTGTATTTTGGAAAAGTGCCCTA
This sequence comes from Phocoena phocoena, assembly GCF_963924675.1. Taxonomy (NCBI): domain Eukaryota; kingdom Metazoa; phylum Chordata; class Mammalia; order Artiodactyla; family Phocoenidae; genus Phocoena; species Phocoena phocoena. Next base: position 25,400,374 of record NC_089236.1, read on the forward strand.
GTTCCCGAAGTTATTCTGTATCCTTCCTACTCATCCCTTCCTGCCCAATAGTATTAGTACATCTGGCCATACCCTGCCAGCCTATTAAATCTTCATTACCTGACTCATATTCTCTTCTAGCAGTGTCCTTCAAGAGAGCTGCCGATCTCCTGCTGTAGACTACTCCTCACAGTGGTGACTATGGTGGCAAACTGAATTTGGGAATCAGTATCCTACATGTATGGGTGGGCTGCAGTTATCTTGTGTCTTTCTGCTTCCTTTGAACTTCTTCTGAGTTGTGCTGAGTCATCTTTCCATCTAGCCCATTTGTCTTCTCCTCCAGAATTTCATTTCTCACATGTGACAGGCCACATAATTGTAACTTGCTAAAATTTACCTGTGATAGTCTCCTGGCAATAATTAACATTTGGTTTACGGGGACTAATCCAGCTCCTAGCCATTTGGAGTAGCAATCATCTCTCTTTTGTAAAATAGCTTTATAGAATTCAGAGGAAACAGAGTTGAGATCCAGATGCTGAGTTTTTTCAACAACATTTGTTTTATATTAACAATGGCCATAACTGTAAACTTCACAGCTGTGAACTTTTAAAATTAGATTGACTTATAATATCATTTATGTACCACTTTTCTTCAATAAATGGAATTAAAACCTTACATAAACTGGATTTTACGTTAAAGCATTTTAAAAATTTTTTTTGCGGTACGCGGGCCTCTCACTGCTGTGGCCTCTCCCGTTGCGGAGCACAGGCTCCGGACACGCAGGCCCAGCGGCCATGGCTCACAGGCCCAGCCGCCCCGCGGCATGTGAGATCTTCCCGGACCGGGGCACGAACCTGCGTCCCCTGCGTCGGCAGGCGGACTCTCAACCACTGCGCCACCAGGGAAGCCCACGTTAAAAGATTTTATGTTAAAATTGTATCTTTATGACTAAAATTTGTGAAAATTACTTGAGCTGAGAAAACTGCTAAAACACGCCTCTATTTTTGCCAAGGGTTGGCCTTATTTTTTGTTCTATCTGCCAGCCTAAAGAACCCTCATGAGTTAATTATATTCATGACTTGTTTTATGTAATATGAACCGTGAACTATTAAAATTCTTCTAATAATTCTGTCTCATACATTTAAGATTGTTTTTTATTTTAGTTAATTGAGCGTTTTCTCTATATATAGAAAAACAGGTTGAAAACAATTATAATCATGTGAAGTTTGGTAATTTGGTTGGGTATATTGATGACATTACCCCTCAAATATTAAAATGATAGTGAGTCCAATATGTTTATTTATAAGTCCCTAATTTTCTTTCAGGCAGCTTTTACATAACTTCCTTGGGAAACATTTTGATATCCTCCTCCCCCAACAAAATTGCTTCCCCGTTTGTGTTAATATAGCACTTAGTATAGACTTTTTTTTTCCCACCAGATGGTATCATAGTTAATGGACTGAGAGTTTTGTGTTGGGCATTTCTGTATGTAGAGTGTTTAATGCAGGGTCTGGCGCAATGTTTATGTTGTGTTGAAAATATGGGAAGGAGCATTTGAAATGAATAACTCATGTTTTGTCAAAGTGAGTTGTCAAATGTTAAGTTTTAAACAATGTAGAATATGCTAATTTCCTCACTTTTATTTCATAATCTCAATAGGACTATACAGGCTCCAGCCCAAGTTCCTGTGGTCGTATCTCCTGGGAATCAGCATTTGCACACAGTAACACTTCAGACAGTGCCAATCACAACAGTTATAGCCAGCACAGATCCATCATCAGGTGCTGGATCTCAGAAATTTATCTTACAAGCCATTCCATCATCACAGCCCATGACAGTACTGAAAGAAAATGTTGTGCTCCAGTCGCAGAAGCCGGGCTCTCCTCCTTCCATTGTCCTGAGTCCTGCCCACGTACAGCAGGTTCTTACTAGCAATGTTCAGTCCATTTGCAATGGAACCGTCAGCGTGGCTTCATCTCCGTCCTTCAGTGCTACCACACCTGTGGTGACCTTTTCTCCTCGCAATTCACAACTGGTTACTCACCCACCTGGCACTGTAATCACTTCAGTTATCAAAGCTCAAGAAACAAAAACTCATATACAGGAAGTAGAGAAAAAGGAGGTTGAAGATAATTTGAAAGAAGGCACTGGGGAAACTGAGCAGCAGTCACAGCCTTATGTGATGGTGGTATCCAATGGATTTACCTCTCAGGTAGCTATAAAAAACGAACTGCTGGAACCCAACTCTTTCTAAGTAATATACCAAAGGAATTACAGATGGTGGTTTTTTAATTGAACATTTTCAGTTGTATGCAAACTATTGATTGATTCTAAGGTAAATTCTCCAAATGTTCCTAATTTTATAGTTACTTGTTAAAAATAATAACTTAGAGTTAATTTTGACTTTGTTAGATGAGGGGAGGAAAACCCAAGTGTTTCCTTTTGTTCTTCAAATGTTTCAGAATTCAATTGTGAAGGAACAGGCGTTTTATACTAGGAAGACATTCTTTTGAGATTTTTTCCAGTGGCTATATCATAAGCATTTTTAAAGTTTCTTTTTAAATTTTACATTGTATTAGCTTTTCTGATTCTTCTGTAAATACAGTACTTAAATATGACATCAGGAAATTTATATAGGAGCTATTTTCATTCCACTTGTATAGGTTAAGTCTTGACTCTTTCAAATGCAAGACACCTATTTTATGCCTTGTTAAAATTATGATTTCACTTAGATCGACTTTAGTTTGTTGCACTGTATATTGAACTATTACTATGTAAATTATAACATTAAAAATCGAAATGTGCCCATGATATCATGGCTGAACCTGTTTCAGAAGCAGGATAATATAAAAGTATCAGCCTAAGAGTGGCTCTCCTACTAACTAGTTGTATAACCTTGGGCAAGCCACTTGATCTTTCTGGGCATCATAAGAGGAGGGATGCATTGGATTAGATTAGATGATCTCCAATTTCCTATCTAGTTCTAAATTTTATGATTCTAAGCCCTATGTTTTAAGCGTATCTCCTACTGTAAATATAGCTAAAATATTGCAGAAAAATTAATGACCCTACAAAATTCATTTTGCTGTTACCTGTTAAGATTTGCCCTGAACCTGAATTCCTCCTAAATACTTTGTTCATTAACTCTTTAGGCCACTGTGCACTGTGGCCCACTAGTAAAAAACTTATGTTGCTGAGTGCTAAATGATATACTGCTATTCTGAAAGAGTCAGGGCTCTTTAAGGCCCCAGAAAGCAACCAAGCCTTGGGCTAATCTGGCTGAGTAGTCAGTTGCTATAAAAGCATAATTGCTTTATATTTTGGATCATTTTTTTTAATTGAGAGTGGGGGGAGGGGGAATTGCATACAAAGATATACATTATATATCCCAGTTTCTGAAATGCAATAGTTTTTAGATTACTTTTTCAACTGTAAATAATGTACATTTAATTTCACAAGAAAAATTGTTTTCTGCAAATTTTCTAGTATAGCAAAAAGAAATTTTTGTAGTTGAAAGAATCATTATGTTTAGAGGTCTAATGTTATATGTTTTCATGTTACAGAGTGAATTTGTATTTAAACAAAAATTTAAATTTTGGAATCCTCTAAACGTTTTTGTATCTTTAATTGGTTTATTATTAAATAAATCATGTAAAAATCCTGTGTTTTTGTTTTCAAGAAAATGTTCCTTAAGAACAAGTATACAGACAATGTTGCTAGTATTACAGTGTTATTAAACGTTTATATAACAGCCTCCATTAGTCAGATTAGAATTGCAGAATGTCATCCTCTCAGTTTTCCTTTCTACCATGCCAAATGGCAGTTTCCGGACACGACACAATGGATTACAAAGCTCCAAAAATTAGAAAATAAAATGTTCCCAGCGATAATATTAAACACACTCTAAAAAAAGTGTTTTCTAATTAGAAATTAGATCAGTTAATTGTTAAACTTGGAAAACACAGAAACAGAAAAATGTAACAAAATTAAAATCTCAATCCAATATGCCTATACCCAGTAGTAACTTCCACTTATTCATTTCCTCATGTCAGTTAATATTCTTCCCAAATATGATTTTTTTTTTTTTTTTGCAATACGCGGGCCTCTTACCGTTGTGGCCTCTCCTGTTGCGGAGCACGGGCTCCAGACGTGTAGGCTCAGCGGCCATGGTTCACGGGCCCAGCCGCTCCCCGGCATGTGGGATCTTCCTGGACCGGGGCACGAACCCGCGTCCCCTGCATCGGCAGGCGGACTCTCAACCACTGCGCCACCAGGGAAGCCCCCCAAATATGATTTTTAAAGGAGCATTCTTATCTCTGAAGATGGAGGGAAACAGAAGAATCTGAAGGAAAAGACCTTGCTAGTTTTCTCCAGTTTACTACCCTTAGCTCATACCCTTCTGTTCCATTGTTTTTCTGTGACTTTCCATTCTTCATCAAACCTAGTATAAAAATGTTCAGGCTTAACCATTTCTTTGAGTCTTCATTTCCTTATGGAGGCTCCCATGTTACAGAAAACTTAAATAAATTTATATGCTTTTCTTCTTTAATGTCTTTGTCAGTTTGAGTTTTAGGCCCAGGCAGGGACCCTAAGAGGATCAAGGAAAAGTTTTCCTCCCTTAGAACTCTAGCCATGCATCCCCTAATATAATCTCCCAGTACTGAACTCCTGAACAGGGACATAACTCTTACTCAGTACGTGGCCTTTCTACATCAAGTCATTGATTCAACATGTATTAAGGAAGTACCTGCAATGTTACTGTCACTGTCCTTAACTTATAAACCTGCTGCTTTCCTCACTTTCCATTCATTCTTTTTCTTAAAAATTTCATTGAAGTATAGTTGATTTACAGTGTTAATTTCTTTTATACCGCAAAGTAACTCAGTTATACATTTATATATTCCTTCTTTTTTTGGCCACTCGGCATGTGGGATCATGGTTCCTTGAGCAGGAGCCAGACCCGCGCCCCCTGCAGTGGAAGTGTGGAGTCTTAACCGCTGGACCACCAAGGAAGTCCCTATATCTTTTTCATATTCTTTTCCACTGTGGTGTGCCGCAGAGTATTGAAAATAGTTTCCTGTGCTATACAGTATGACCTTGTTGTTTAAACATGCTATATGTAATCGTTTGCCTCTGCTAATCCCAAACTCCCATTCCTTCCCTCCCCTAGCCCCCCCACCCACCCCGCTCCTTGGCAACCACAAGTCTGTTCTCTGTATCTGAGTCTGTTTTTATTTCATAGATGTGTTGATTTGTACCATATTTTAGATGCCACATATAAGTGATATCATATGGTATTTCTCTTTCTGATTTACTTCACTTAGTATGGTAATCTATAGGTCCATCCATGTTGCTGCAAATGACATTATCTCATTCTTTTTGATGGCTGAGTAATATTCCATTGTATATATGTACCACATCTTTATCCATTCGTCTGTCAGTGGTTCTTTAACCCACTGTAGTAGTACATTTGCCCTATCACCCTGAAATTACTGTTGCAGAAGTCACTAAAAAGGAATCAATTTCCATATTGCCAGATTCCCCCCTTCTTCTCTTTCTTGACCTCTCCAATATTTGATAACCTTTTATAACTCACTGTTCCTTTAAACTCTCTATTGCCTTTACTTTTGTGCCCAACTCTCTCCTGTCCTCTTCCTGCCTTTATAATAATTTCTTAATGTTCCTCTTGGGTTGCTCCAGAGACTTTTTCAAAGGTTAGAGTTCTCCCAAGTTTTATCTAATGATCACTGTTCTTCTCTGTTGTCTTCACCTTGTCCCCCTTCAATGTGTTCTTCCCCAGTGCAACAGGGGTGCACTTAATTGTACCAAGCCATTCAGTGGTTTCTTACTATTCTCAGCTGGATTTGAGGCCCTGCATGGTTTCACAAAACTCCTTGATCCCACCAGCCTTATCTTCAAATTTTACTCTCCAAATCATACTGTCAGATAGGATTTGGATGCTTTCAATTGCAAGGAACCAAAAAACCCTATTCAAAATTACTAAATAGTACAAAATTAGAAGTCTAAAGTTCGGAGGTTTCCAGGTTTGTTAATTCAGGAGCACAGTAGTGATATTGAGCAACCAGATTTCTTCCATCTTTCTGCTTTTCTCAGTATTTTGGTTTAGTTTCCAGGATGGCTTCTGCTGTGCTGCAAGATAGCTGCAGTAGTTCTTCTATGTTTCTGTTTATCAGTAAGGAGACCTTTCCCAGAGCACCCTGAGCAGCCATCTCTTCAGAGCTCATTGGCTAGACTGGTCATATATACCCCTTCCTAAACCAAGTGCTGGCCAAGGAAGCAGGATTACCATAGATGACATAGTCATGTGTTGGGGAGATGGACAGTCAAACAAAATTGGACTCCATAGCAAGGAATAAGGGAGGAATGATGTAGTCTACTGTCATCTATACACAGCCTTCTTCCCACACATATACTTCCAAAAATGCTCACACCTACAGGAAGCATGATTTCTCTCCTAAAGAGAGATCAGCTGAAGTGTCATCCAGCTACTTGATCCAGTTTCATGACTAGGGTCTTCAAGGTGATTCGCAGTCCTCTGTTTCAGACCACCTGTGGCCCCTGCTTTCTTGTCCTCCACTGCCACACCAGCATGAGCACTGGGAATAAATCTCTTTCCAAGGCTTCTCAGCTTTAGAATACATTTCTTGATGGTGTGAGTTTGATGTCCTGTCTCAGGGTCACCATTTTCCCAGTCTGGAGTAGTTGTCTTCAGTGCCTTGCATCCTTTCTTTTCCATCTGGCGGGTGATACATACTAGAGTCTGTTTTGTAGCATTCCACTTCCAAATACCAAACTGTGTGTCAGTTTGGGTTCTTGGTCGTTAGCAACAGAGATGGATTCTGGTTTTCAGCATAAAAGAAATTTTATTAGAAGAATATCATGCAGTTTACAGAATAGACAAAAAGACTAGAGAATCGGGGTCAGTCTGAGTCACACAGTTAAACAAATCGCAAAACCATATTGCACAACTGGTCCACTTGTAGCCACTGTTGCCAAGCACCTAAACACCGAGCTTTGTACCACTGTCTCTACTGCTTCCGAAATTTGAGAGAATAGAATTTGCATCGAGAGAGAATAACCAAGGTCCTTCCTTGACTCCTTACGTTAACTAGCTACCAATTTATGTGACTGGCTGCCCAAAAGAATGACCGACGTCCTCTATCGGGGCAAATCTAGATTTTTATGGGGTACACAGTTTGGTGGTTGGATGGGTGAGGGGAACTTACTTAGGAAAAACAGAAAAGTAGAATACCAACTTAGAGGGTTTGAAGGGGCTTATGCAAATGAACAGCTCTAAACGCTGTACTTGCCAACTCTTTGAGCTCCCTTTACTTTCCAGACCTCTGCACTTGCTGTCACTCTGCTTGGCACAGTTGCTCTCATTCTATTTGGCTAAATTCGATCTTCTACCTTCAGGCCTCAGCTTAGACATTACTTCCTCTGAGAGCTTTCTCTGAGTTCTTAAAAGTTCCCCACTACTGTCATAGAGCCTTTTAGTTTCTCATTTGGGCACAGATGACACTATAATAATTGACTGCTGGTATGTGTGATTCCAACACTACATTATAAAGAGCCAAGACTGTAGTCATTTTAGTACCCTCAGTCCCTACTGTAGTATCTCCACATAGTAGGTACAGTACTCCATAGTTATTAAATATGTGACTAAGCTACATACATGTTCTCCTTACCTGTTTTTATGTTCATGTTCTCATGTTGCTAACCACCATCTGTGTGCCAATGACTATCAATTCTTACCTACAACTCCGAGCTTGTTTTACAAATAGCTTTATAGAGCTATAATTGACATACAATAAGTGGCACGTATTTAAATAGAGTATAAAACGAAATCATCGCCATAATCAAGTAGTGAACCTACTCATGTTTGGTGAACATTAGCCTAAAAGTTTCCTTGTGCCCCTTTGTAACCACTCCCTTCCTGCTGATCTGCTTTCTGTCTACATAGATTATATTAGTTTGCATTTTCTAGTATTTTATGTAAATGGAGTCATATAACATGCGCTATATTTTTGGTCTGGCTCCTTGCACGTAGCGTTAACTTTTTTGAGATTCATCCATGTTGTAGTCTGTATCAGCATATTTTTCCTTTTATTACTGAAAAAATTCCCTTGTTTTCTTATAGTATTCTATTACATGGATATACTAGTTTATCCATCCACCTGTTAATGGACATTTGGGTTGTTTCTAGTCTTCAGCTATTATCATTAAAGCTGATAGAATATTCCTGTACAAATCTTTATATTGGACATGTATTTTCATATCTGTTGAACAAATACCTAGGAGTGGTCTGGCTAGGTCATACGATGGTTGTACCATCTTACATTCCCACCAGCAGTGTATGAGGCTTTCAGTTGCTCTACATCCTCTTCAACATGCTCTTTTATATTCAATATTTTTGCCATTTTAATGGGTGTGTAGTAGTATCGCATTGTGGTTTTAATTTCCCTAACGACTAATGATTTTGAGCAATTTTCATGAGCTTACTTGACATCCATGTATCTTCTTTGATGAAGTGATTGTTCAGGTTTTTTTGCCCATTTAAAAATGCCCTTGTTTTCTTATTACTGAGTTTTGAGAACTCTATATATTCTGAATACTAGCTCTTCATCAGATATATGATTCACAAATAACTTCAAAGTGCAGAAACTTCTAAATTTTCATAAAGTTTATCAACTTCTTTTATGGATCATGCTCTTGGTGTCATATCTAAGAAATCTTTGTCTAACCCAAGGACACAACAATCTTTTTTCTAGAAGTTTTATAGTCTTAACATTTAGGTCCATGATCCATTTTGAGTTAGATTTTGTAGATGGTGCAAGGTATATATTGAAGTTCACTTTTTTGCTTTTGTATATCCAATTTGTTGAATAGACTATCCTTTTCAATTGAAAAGTCTGAAAAGACTATCTTTTTCAACTGTCCTTTCTGCCCTCAATTACCTTTGGACCTTTGCTTAAAATCAGTTGTTCATACACATACGAATCTCTGGACTCTCTTTTCTGTGCTATTGATTTGTCTATCTTTGTACCAATACACAAGATTGATGTGTTGAAATCAGGTAGTGTTAGTTCTCCAACTCTGTTATTTTTCAAAGTTGATTTGGCTATTCTGAGTCTTTTGCATTTGTATTTAAATTTCAGAATCAGTTTGTCAACTTATAAAATGGAAAAAGTCTTTGGGATTTTGATTGGGATTGGGTTAATCAATAGATCAGTTTGGGAAGAACTGACATCTTAAGTCTGAATCATGAGCATAGAATCTCTCTCCATATGTTTGTTTAAGTGTCTTTAATTTCTCTCAGCAATATTTTGTAATTCTCAATGTATATGTTTTGCACATCTTTCATCAGATTTAATTTTCAGTATTTAATATTTAATGCTATTGTAAATGTCATTTAAAAAATTTCAGATTGATTTTTCATTGCTGACTTTGTTTTAATCTTTCCCCCTGTTGAAGCATAAAGTGCACAAATCTTAAGTGTATAAGTTGAAAAAATTTGATATGTGACTACATTACTGTAATTGTCACCTAGTCAAGATATATAACATTTCCCACATCAGGAAGTCTTTCTTCCTCATGGCCCTTCCCAGCCAGGAGATCACTCTCTGACGTCCCTCACAATGTTTTTTATTTTCATATAAATGGAATCAACCAGGATGTACTCTGTCTGGCTTCTTTAGCTCAACATTATGTATGTGAGGTTCATCCATATTGTTGTGTGTACTGGTAGTTCATTCTTAGTCTTTGATCTCTAGTATTTTTCTTCTGTGAAAGGACATTTAGGTTATTTCCAGTTTTTGCTACTGTGACTAATGCTGCAATCAATATTCTTGTACACAAACTTAAGTATTCTTTTCTCTTGGGCATATGCCTAGTGGTAGAATTACTGGGCAATAGGGTTCATGTATGACTAGCTTTAGTAGTGTCAAAGTTTTCTAGAGTAGCTATACCAATTTATACTCTCCCTAGCAATACGTGAAAGTTACAGGTGTTCCATATCCTTGTCAATGCTTGGCACTGGAATTCCTTTTAATTTTAGCCATTTTGGTGGGAGTGTTTAGTACCAAATTATGATTTTACTGTCCCTGATATAGCTATTGATGTAGAACTTCTTTTCGTATGCACATTGGCCATTTAGAGAACATCTGAAAATCAACCAAAGTAATTAACATTAACTTATTAAAGAAAAAATAAACATGGACATTTCAATAAAGGCAGAAAAAGCATTTCATATTGAATGCTTTCTCCCTAATGTTACAATCAAGATAGGAAGTCCATCATCACTACTTTTACTCAACACTATAGTAGACATCCTTAGCCAGTGACAACCAGCAAGAAAAATAAAAGGTATAATGATTGCACAGGAAGATGTCAAACCATCTATCACAGATCACAAGACACTGTGATGACTGAAATTCTAAAAAAGTCTACAAAGTATTAGAAATAGTAAGGGAACTTAGCAAGATGGTTGAATATAAGGTCAATATGTAAAAACCAGCAGTGTTTCTATACACGAGCAACAAATATTAAAAATTTAGAATGCCATTTAAAACGCATAAAAACCCTCAAATACCCAAGAATAAATTTAATGAAAGATATGTAAGACTTCTACACTGTAACCTACAAAACACTGCTGAGAAAAATTAAAGACCACTTAAATAAATGGAGGGGTGTATTATATTCATGGATTGGAGGAATCAACATAAAGATGTCAGAAAAAAAAGAAATGGAGGCAACCTAAATGTCCATCAACAGATGAATGGATAAAGATGTGGTATACAGATATACAATGGAATACTACTCAGCCATAAAAAAGAATGAAATAATGCCATTTGCAGCAACATGGATTGGTACAGAGATTACCATACTGAGGTAAGTCAGACAAAGGCAAATATCATATGATATCACTTAATATGTGGAATCTAAAATACGATACAAATGAACTTATTTACAAAACAGAAACTGACTCACAGACATAGAAAACAAACTTATGGTTACCAAAGGGGGAAGATGCGGGGAGGGAAAAATTAGGAGTTGGGGTTAGCAGATACAAGCTACTATATATAAAACAGATAAACTACTGCATAGGATAGGGAACTATATTCAATATCTTGTAATAAACTACAATGGAAATGAAAAAGAATATCCATCTATCTATCTGTATCTGAATCAGTCTGTGTACACCAAAAAGTAACACAACGTTGTAAATTAACTATACTTCAATTAAAAAAAAATTAGGCAGTTTTCCCCAAATAGATTGATCTATAGATTTGATGCAAGCCCAGTTAAAATCCTAGCAGGATTTTTTGTTTTGGGGGGTTCTTTTTTTTTTTTGAAATTAACAGGTTCTTTCTAAAATTTATAAATAAATGGAAATAAGTTCTATAAAATGTATAAAATGTAAATACAAAGGCCTTTGACTAGCCAAGGCAATCTTTAAGAAAAAGTTATAGGGCTTCAAGACTTATAAAGCTACATTAAGATAGTGCGGGACAAGGTTAGACAGACCAACGTAATGAGAACCTGGAAACAGACCCTCATATATGTGGTCATCTACTTTACAACAAAGGTGCCATAATCATTTAGTGGGGGAAATGGCAAATGACAGCCTTTTCAGCAAGTAGGGCTGGGTCAATCAATCGGCTATCCATAAGGGGGGAAAAGGAAACTTGATCCCAACCTCCTACCTTTCATAAAAATGAATAAACCTGTCTGTGAAAGGTAAAATAGTCAAGCAACTAGAAGAAAACACAGGTGACTATCCTCATGGCTTTGGAGCAGACAAGGCCTTACATATGACACAAAAAGCATTGATCACAAAAGGAGAGATCAGCAAACCCAGACAGTTTTACCTCAATTATTTCTGTAATTCTTACGATCCCCTACAATCACTAACCTATTTAAGAGTCACTTGGCCTGTAATACAGCAGTTGTCTCCCAACAACTGTTCTTTTCCCTTTAATCAGTCTTCCATAGTACAGACAGAATAACAAACATAAAAATGCAAATTTAACTGTTACTGCCTTTTTTGAGTAAAAATCCTATAACGGGTTAACATCTTTAAGAGAATTACATCCAAACTTCTCAGCAGATTACAACTAGCCCTTTATGATCTGGCAGTTACCTGCCTCTCCACCACCCATTCAGTCTGCTTCTAGCTTGAATTTTGGCTCTACCAATTTCAGAGTTCACATTATCACTTTCTAACATTCGGCCTATTCTGCCTGAATTGCCTTTTCCATTTCCTTCACTAATTCGAATTCATCTTTCCAGACTGAGGTTCCGGTACAACATATTTGAGGATTCCATCCCTTGTTGCTATCACATCACTGACTATTGCCCTTCTTTGGTTTTAGCACTTTGAACAAAACTGGCTTTAAGTTTCTGGAAGGCGTTAACATCACTGAATCCCAGGACTTAGTTTAGATTCTGGATGTGGCAGACACTCGAGTTCAGTTACTTGTTTACCTCTACTGAGAGCCGCTCACTCCCACTCCTTCCTGCCCCCCTCACCCCCGTCCCCATCCCCGTCCCGTGGAACTTGCTGGAAGTTTTTTTCTATCTGAATTGCACGGGTCAAAGGGCGGTGACGGAAGGCCTGACCAAAGAGGTGGAAAGTAAAGCAGCACTGAGACAAATTCAGGCCACCTTTCTCCCTTCAGTGCCTTCGGATGGTACACGTTTTTCTTCTGTCTGGGAAGCCAAGTAGGAAGAAAGCCTGGGCCTGTGTCGTTCTGGGGAAAGGAATAGTCCACCCACACCAGAACCAAAAGGTTTCCTCCAGTGCAGCCTCTGCAAGGGCGGAGCGACTTCCGGCGAGTCCGAGTCGTTTAGGGTTCCCAGCGCCAAGATCCCGGCATCGACGCGCCATCCGGAACTCGCTCCCGGAAAAGAACACGTAGCCGAGAACGTCACGGGTCACGAAAAGCTTGGCTGTCTCCGGGAGCCATGATGAGAGCTGCAGAGAAAAGGGAGCTCGATGTGCCTTGTGTTATTATTATTAACAGACATACAAACGACCCCAAACGCCACACGTTCCTGAGCGATAACAGTACGACACAAACGTCCTTTCGACCTACCACCCACTGAGTCTCTGCGGCTGTGTGGGTGCGCGCTGGGACTGGTTTACGCCGCCGCCCGCGTAACCATGGCTGCAGGGGGCGGGGCCTGACAGGCTGCTCGCCGGCCGGGGGTGGGGGCGGGGTGAGCCAGGAGAGACGGTCCTCCAAGGTCCCAGCCCAACCCGCGCCCGCGCTTCACCTCCCCTCCCCTCGCGGCACGCTACGTGGCTGCTCATTGGCTACGTAGGACGGATGCTCGGTTGGTGTTTCTCCAGAAGTTTCCCCCTTGGGCGGCGGCGGAGCTGGTAACCTCGGTAGGAGCAGCTCCAGCAGCGGTAACAGTAACTATTAGAGATGGCGGCGGCTGCTGCGGCACCTGCCGCAGCCCAGAGGTGCGTGTTTTTCCTTCTCTTTGCTATCATTTGTATCCCCCTTCGTCTTTCTTTAGTTAGAGATCCCTGCTGAAGTCGTTGTTTTCCTGGCAGGTTTTTCCGGAGCTTCTCTGATGCTCTGATCGACGAGGACCCCCAGGCGGCGTTGGAGGTGAGAGAGCCGGTTCACTGTGCTCTGGGGAACGCAGCCGCGTTGGGTTCCGGCCCACCCCGCCTCTTCCCAGCACTGTCTTCCTGGGGTCGGGGCTGCTGCTTTTCCTGTCTCAGCCCCGATGTTGACAGACTCCGCCTCTCCCTTCTGTGTCCCGCAGCGGCCCGGTTACGCTTCCCATCCCTAGTCCGTTCCTGCATCCTTGGAGCTGCTTAGTAAAACCTGCTCTCCATTTTGGGGGTAGAGGTAACATTCATAGTTGGTCTGAAAGGGTTGGTTTGTTTTTAAAATGGCATTTGTGACTGAGAGCAAAAAGTGAAATCTAAGGCTTGATGTTTATTCATTCGGTTTTTCGTTTGCCATTTCTGTGTACCAGGTTTGTGCTGAGTGCGTGTATGAACTCACACTATTGGAACAGAAACCTTTTCCCGTGTGTGCCCGAAAATTTACAGATGTCCAGTCACTGTTCATTATCCACTCATTTGTTTATTCCTCAAAACAATTTCTTGGGGGCAGCTGTGTGGAAGGCACTGTCTGCTCTGGATTAAAGTCTTATTTATGTATTTGACTGACTTGGAAGGCACTTTGTGTTAAGTGAAAAACTATAACGCTGTGAAGGAAAGCAAAAGAGCAAGAGTTAAATAATAATTTGAAGTAATAAAGAGAGCCCAAACTAAGAATACATGATGTAGTGGGTCACAAAATTTAGCCAGGGGTTTCTTGCTTTGAAGCATAAAAAAGAGGAAACTTTGTTTTGCTCTTATGGCTTAACATATGTAAGGTTAGGAATTTGAGGCAAGAGAACCTTTTTCCTAGCTATGACTTCTAAAAGAAATTTGTTCCGTGGTTAGTAGAGGAGGTGACATTTGAGAAGAGGCATGAGGGAGTGAGCTTGGAAGCTCTGGGTAAAGATTATTTCAGGCAGGAAGAGGAGTCAGTGTCAGGATGCTGAGGTAGGAATGAAGTCAGCTGTGCAAGGAGCAGCAAGAAGGCCCATTTGGTTAGGCTGGGATGAAAGTGGAGTAAGAAATGAGGTGGGGAGGAAACCAGGGCGTGGGTCCTTTGGGGCCTTTTAGATTGGATTATGCTTTTGGGGCTGGGATACGAACACCTTCAAATAAAGTGGTTGATTACTTGGTAGTGCTGTGATGTTTCCTAGTGATGCTTTTGGGATCACTATTAGAGTAATGTTACCAGAGGCACTGAGAGTTTTTCTCCATAATTCCTTATGTCAGCTAGATAGCTGTTAATTTTCAGAATCTACCTTTGTTGTGGTCCTTTTAGGCCCCATGCCTCCTTTGGAAATCTAGTTTATATAATAGTTGCTATTAAAGGATTAATGTAATGAATTCTTTGTCACGTTACATCTCAGTTACTTTTAAAATTATTTATTGAAGTGGGATATCTAACACAAATATTAAGTCTGTACTAATGAACTTGAAGTTTTACATGTATGTATACCACCCAGATCAAGATATAGAATACTTCCATTCTCAAGGCTTTCTCATGTTTTTCCCCAGCCAGTAATTCCTCTTACCCACCTGTTCTGTACTCTGTCACCATCAGTTAGTTTTTCTTGGACTTCATATAAAAAGTATCATACACTAGGTATTCAGTTGAGTGTAGATACTCTGTCTTGCTTTAATCATTATGGGAGATACATCCATAAGTTGTTTGCTTTTCACTGCTGTGTAGTATTCCACTGTATTAATATAGCACAGTTTATTCTAACAGTGAACATTTGGGATATTTCCAGTTGTTAGCTAGTATGAATAAAACCACTGTGAATTTTCTTGTACATGTATTTTGGTGAACACATGCAGTCCTTTCTTTTGGGAGTGCATTTGTTTTTTTCTTTCTAGGAGTGAAATTGGATAGTGTAGGTGTGTGATTAGCTCTAGTACATTTGTCCGTAAAGTGTGGCTCTTGGACCAGTAGCATCAGCATCACTTAGGAACTCAGAAATGCAAATTCTTGGACCCCACCCCAGATTTTGTTTTTTTTTTTTTTGGCTGCGCTGCAGGCATGTGGGATCTTAGTTCCCCAAACAGGGATCAAACCCGTGTCCCCTGCAGTGGAAGCACGGACTGCCAGGGAATTCTCCACCCCAGATTTTCTGAAAGTACTTATGACTCCGGTAGGCCAGTACTCCTTACCCGTGCATCTTACAGAAGAAAACAGACCAAAAGAAGTCCAAGTGATCTGTCATAGAGATGTATGCGGCCAGTTAGAGGCAGAATAGGGGCCTCAGGACACATGTTTCCTGATTCTTAGTCTAGTGCTGTAGAATAGCGGCTTTCAAAAGCATGATCCCCAGACCTTCTGCAGAAGCATCACCTGGGAATTTGTTAGAAATGCAGATTCTCAGGACCTACCACAGACCTGAATCAAAAACTGGGAGTGGGGAGAATGATCATGATAAGAACCAGCTTGTGTTAAGAGGAAATGTTCTTTTTAAAACTTAAGATGACCTCACAGAGATAAACAGGCAAATGTTAATTACTAAGTAATTGGTAATAATGAGTAGGGCCGGAACCTTGATGAGAAGTGAGAGTCTGTTTCCCTCTAGATTTTCCCAAGGGTTGGTTTAACAGTAGCTATTTTAAAATTAAGGTCGCTTGATATTAACATCAGTTAAAATGTCACATTTTTATGTAAGACCATCAATTAAGAATAAAGAGAAAGTGTATCAAGCTGATTACATTTTTCATTCATTAAACAAACAACGTTAGTGGCAAATGCTGTACTGGGAGCCAGCGAGCTAAAGATGAAACTACTATAGTGAGGGAGTTTGTAGTCTAGTGGAGAGAGACAGGCAAGTCAACAGATCATTAAAATATAAGTACTCCAGTGGAGTGGTGTATCAGGTACAGTAAAGAGCATAGCAGAGGCTAACTGGGGAAGTAAAAAAAACTTTGCAGAGGAATTCTCAATTCAGTAGAGGGAGAAAACATATATGTGGATTATGAGAATCTTTTGAGGTCCAGTGTGAGTAGTGCTTAAGAGCGTGGGCTCTGGAATCAGACTGCTTGGGTCCATATCCTGGTTTCAAGAAAGTTCCTGCTATCACTTTTCTGGATCAGATTTCCTGTCTGTAAAATGGGATTAACTAGGACCACTTGAAAGGGTGATTATGAGGATAAGTAATGTAAGGTACAAGGGTGAGGCCCTTGAGGTCGACATCTTATAGTTTCTCCTCTGGGTTCTAGCCACGCTGGCTTGCTTTCTGCTACCCAAATGTGTTGAGCTCAGTCCTGGTGCAGGGCCTTTGGACTTGGCAGTTCTTTTGCCTAGAACGTACTTTCTATTGACTACCTCTTGTTTTGCTTGGAAATGCTCATCACTCTAGATTTCTCTGAAATGTCACCTTCTCAAGGAAGATGTTTTCTCTGACGACCTTATCTGAATTGGGCCCCAATGTAAGCTTCAAGAGTGCAGGGGGTTTGTGTATCTGTTTACCACTGTGTTCTCAGCCTAGTGCCTGGGATGTAGTAGGCACTCAGGTGTGTTAAATGATTCCTACCACAGTTCTTGGAACAACTGTGAGGTGCATTTACAAGGACGCTGAGGCTAAAGAGATTAACTTGCTCAAGGTTATCGAATTTAGAAGTGACAGGTCGCAGGTTCAAGGCATCAAGGTCATCCTCTGGAGGAGTGGGTAGGATTGGGGTGTATGATATAATTGTTTGGGAGCTGACTTTGAAGTAGTTGACCACAGGTAGCTTTGTTGAGGGCATAGCTGGTTAGCGTAAAGTATACCAGTTCTACATGGTTATGTGATTTTTCTCCAGGGGTGCTTGCTAGTTTAGGAATGGAGAAGGCTTGATCCTCTTGTTTATCCATGATTGGGGTTTAGCTGTGACTAGAAGAAAATGGCAAGTGGAGTCAGGCTGAGATATCCAGAGCTAAAGGCCTTTAAATGTTAGGTCAGTCTGAGCAGTCTGCTTTTGCTTATAATCTTAACAACAAGTAACCTTTTTGGATAGCATTTTAAGAGAGCCTAAAGCTCTATAAAGATTTGGAAATTAATTTTCTAAGATCCAAGTCTTAAACAATTTTAATGCCTTAAAAAGGAATTTTCCCCCTCTTGTTCTGTGTTATCAGGGTACTTCCTTTATCATTATCTTGTTAAAGATTTCAGTGTAATTATATTTTACACTTCATGGGTTTCTTTACTTTTGTGAACTATAACACAACCCATTTTCTGTGAGAAGTACTATATCTTTGGATACGTTTTGTGTAAGTCTGATTAAATAGCACTTTGCTGCCGTGATTCAAATGTTGGCACTGAAGTCCTTGCCTTTTGAGATACCTCTTTAGTCCCTTTGTATTCTAGCAGCCAGCAGCTGTTGTTACAGAAACAGTAGAACACTGAAAACACTGCCACAAGTCAGATGTAGTTAAGACAACCACAAGTAATTATTTTAACGTCACTTTTTCTGGTGTATTCCTTATTCAAAATAAATTTATTGTTGTGTTTTATTCATGACTTACAAGTTGGTGTGTTATAATGTTCAGTTTGTGTTGAGTGGTTTTTTGGTAACTTTTTTTATTGATAGCCTAATAAGTCAGTTGCTTAGTTTATTTAACTGAATGACCATAACTGGTTCTCCTTAACCAACAATTGGTTTGTGTTTTTAAAGGTCACTTGCAAGTTGGTTCAAAATTCAGAAGTTTATACCTGACTCCTAAAGAAAAGGAATATTTTATTCATCTTTGAACCTCCAGTGTCTGGCCTATGTTTATTCCATAATATGTGTTTAAAAATACTTTTTGAAAAACAAACAGAAAAACCTGACTACTGAAAAAAATACTTTTTGAATTGATGATCCAGATATTATTATAATCTGTAACAGCCTTTTTGACCTATAATATACATTTTCTTGGTGAGGAGAGGCTGGAAATGTGGTTTTATGATATATTTGAGTAGATATGTAAGAAGCCATCAGCTGTTTTCAAAATTGTTTGAAAGCTTAGTGGAAGATGGTGTTTTTAGCTTAAGAATTTCAAAGTATTAGAAAATCTTGTATTAATACAAATGTTAGATGGTGTGTGAAAGAAACTTGGAGTAAAATTTTACCACGAGGCAATGTTTAGTGGTTAAAATTTGATTTGGAGTCAGACAGACCTGGATTTGAATCCTATCTCTGGCACAGTCACTGACTAGGAAGTGAGGGAATGGATTTTCTGCGCACATCTGGGGGAAGAGCATTCTAGTGAGAGGGAGCAGCAGGTGCAGGGTCCTGAGATGTTCGAAGAACAGCAAGGAGGCCATTGTGGCTAGAATGGTGGCGCAAGGAGAAGAGTTTTAAGAGGTGAGATGAGAGGGAGAGCAGAAGGTTATATCAAGGAGGGCCTTGCAGATCATTGGAAGGACTTGGGCTTTTGCTGTGAGTCAGCTGGAAAGATGTTGGAAAGTTTTGAGCAGAGACATAGTAACAAGATCTGATTTTCATTACTGCTTGGATCAGGGTGATAGGGGTTAAGATAGTAAAAAGTGGTTTAGATCTTAGGTATGTTGGGTTTTAGGTTTACGATTACCAAGTATAGTATACATTGCTTTGTGAGAATCACACTGCGAGGTTCAAGCAAAGCCACACGTGTGGCTATTGAAGTAATTTTGCCTGTTAAGAAAACTACCAAGTCCCTAGGCTGTGTGGGCAATGGGTAGAGAATCAAAGCCTTCCTGTTTGCCTGCATTTGTCCTTGGCTTCACTGATCGTGCTCTCTCTTCTTGCATCAGTATTGTTCCAGCTACCACTTATGAACTGTGACTGCCCAGACTGGCAGAGTTTTAATCGCTCTGTTAATTCTTGATCAACTGATAGTAGCTATCTATGAGATATTGTATCTGGGCTTTTGACAGAATGCTGTAATTTCTTAGGCCATTGATAAGAGGATAGGAGAGGGCCAGGTAAACTTGATTATGTATTTATTGGTTCCATTAACCTCTTTGAGCTCTAGGTTTAACTTCCATTTTAAAAATTTTTTAAATTTTTGTTTTTATTGGACAGCTTCACATTTTCTAGGCATCTCAAACTCTACATGATCTTTGAATCTTCTCCAAATTAGAAGGAGAAAATCAGTGGTGGTCAATGTATATGAACTAAACTCTCCAGAATAAATGAGGTGATAATAATTACCATTTATTGAGTTCTGCTGTAGGCCAGGCACTGCTAAGTGCTTTAGGTAGATATTACATTCAGTTGTGGTCTTTTGAGGGGAGAAGGGAGGAGAAAGGGGGATATTGATCCTCTTGGAAAGAAAAGCTCCAAGCTTGTTTCCCTGTTATCTTTCCTCCAAATACTTTATGATAATAGGTTATTTGATTAAAAATCATGTTTAATTAGAACTCGATGGCTTTTAAAAAACATTTACTGACACTCAGCGTGTTTGTATTTGTAGGAGCTGACTAAGGCTCTGGAGCAGAAACCAGACGACGCACAGTCTTACTGTCAAAGAGCTTATTGTCACATTCTTCTTGGGAATTACCGTGGTAACTTTTCTTAAAAGTATATTGACTCTATAAGTTACTTACAAATTTTGCCCAAGATACAATGAATCAAATAAAATAAAGGTTATCTTCCAGGATTTTTAACTTGGTCTTTCATACAAGGTAAAGTAGCCGAAATGTGACAAACATGTTGAGCATCACCCATTTAAATTTTATGGTTGTCTGTTCTTTCTTCAGTGGGTGTAGAATTTGTACAGATTTCATTCATGGTTACTGGATATGCTAACAAAGAATAACATCAAATTTACTATTTTACAAAGTATTTAAATGAATTCCCTTGTTTTATTTTTTATAAAAAGAATGTATTTCTATATTCTGTAATTTTAATTATCTGGATAGATAATCCGAGTAGGGAGAAATTAAATACCTTGAGTCAGATTACATAAATGATGTTAATGAGAAAATTAGATGAACTTTGTGATACAGAGCTTTATTCATTGCCTGAAGCGCTTTAAGAAGGAAGCTCAATATTAGGTCATTAGGAAGGTATGAGGGTAATTTTATTTTGGATTAACTTTTCCTAATTTAAAATCATTTGTCCATTCCACCAGCTTGAAAACTTAAAAATCAGAGGCTAATTCAAATTTTGTGTGTAGTATTTGTTAGGGTCCATAAGTCACTGACTAAAACCCCATTTTTTTCCATATGCAGATGCTGTTGCTGATGCAAAGAAATCTCTTGAACTTAATCCAAATAGTTCCATTGCTCTGCTGAGAAAGGGGTATGCAGTAACTACTCTTCTTGCTGGGTCTGGACTATAGTTTCTTGAATGAATTAATTGTAAGCTTTATATAAATAGTAAATTCTGTATTTATACATTTTATAGCTGAGATAGGATTCAATTTTAGGTATATTTTATACTTTTATTGTAGTATAGTTAGTATATATATATATAGTTTAAAGTAGTGATGGTTGAGGGCAAAGTCTAGATGAAACTCTTGGATTTCACATCCCTTTTTTGCTTCATCATTTGGAATTTACTGTATTTAATTGACCAGAGAACATCTGTTCCTCACCCAAGCTGGACAGGCTACATTTAATGAAGACTCTGTTATCTGTGTACTTTATATCCCAGTTTGTTTCTGTTGATAAGTGTGACTTTATTCTTTAAGAATCAGAAACGTCTTTAATTCCTTAATATAACTATATTTTGGAATAAGCAAGTATATACAATTAAAATCAAGAAATTCCTTCTGAAATGAGTTCCAAAATTGGATTCTAATGGGAATTATACTAGATATTATAGTAGAGTATTTTAGGAAATCTCTTGGCTGGCTTATTAACATATACTTAAATTCTTACTTTTAATAGTAGGGAAAATAGTTTCTTTTTTTTTATTATTTAGAAAGAAGGCTGTTTTTCATGATCTCATGTATGTGTATTTGTTTTTAATATTCTCATGCAGGATATGTGAATACCATGAAAAAAACTATGCTGCTGCTCTAGAAGCTTTTACAGAAGGACAGAAATTAGATAGTAAGTATTAGAATTATATGTTAGTACACTAATCCATTATACCTATGTGTCTTAAATACCATAGCTGAATTTTGTTAGTGTAATCTCAAGTTAATTATAGAAACCCAGCTTTTTTCTCTTCTCGATGACATTTCGTGTTGATTGCAGAATTTGAATTTACTTAAAAATTGATTAAATTGGCCTTTCTTTAGCACTTAAATCACAGATAAACTATCATCAGAAGCAGAAAACTATATAAACACTTAGTGTGCTCCCAAGTACTTAGTCTGGCTTTATTTTTTTTTTCTAATGGATAAGTGAAAGTATAATTTGCTCTCACATTCAGAAGTCTATTTAAGTTATTATCCAGACGGCTGAGATAATGAAATCTTACAATGAAAATTTTTATTGAGAAATGAAGTGTTAAGTTTGGGGTAAAGTATGATAGGGTATTGAAGAAACATGGAGGTTTGAGAGTATTGTGAGTTTCTAATATCACCTTTTTGAGAGAAATAGATGAAAATTATCACAGCAGTATAGATATCTGTGCATAATATATAGAAATTGTAAAAGCCAAGTATCAAAAACTCTGCAGAGTACAAAAAGGTTATAAGTAATCTCATAGATAGTTACAGTACATAATCCTAATTGTGTACTATCATTTTATCTTCATCTTATGATAGAGTGTTATCACAATTCTCTAAAGCAGTAGCTCCTAACTGGGAATGGTTTTGCCCCATAGGGGACATGGAGCAGACTTCAGTAGTTGTGGCTCGCGGGCTCTAGAGCACAGGCTCAGTAGTTGTGGTGCACGGGCTTAGTTGCTCCGTAGCATGTGGGATCTTCCTGGACCAGGGATCGAACCCGTGTCCCCTGCATTGGCAGGCAGATAAAATTGATTTTTTAAAAATCAGAATTCTTCAGGATGAACAAGTAACTAATAGGTTTAATATTAGGATAGCTATAAACTCTGTTAGGACAGATATTTTTGTCTAATTCACTGTTGCATCCACAGTGCCTAGAATAGTGTTTGGAACATAGGTATTCAGTAATTTATGTTGAATGAATATGTGAGGTTGTGCGGATGGGTGATGTTACAGTAAGTTTGTTCTTTCTAGGTACGGATACTGATTTCATTGTCTGGATTAAAAGGTGTCAAGAAGCTCAGAATGGTAAGTATGCAGGTTTCCTGTGGTCTTTCCGTTTAAAAAGAAGTAAATGTTTGACATTTGTTTGTTTTGAACTTTATAACTTATAATTTAAGTAGTGGATGTTCTCTTAGGTTGGGCATTCCCAAGGTATTTTGATTTTTTACCTCATTCGATATGTTGAAAGGGAAATTTGGATGGATTTGTTTTGCAGTGGTATTACTGGTAAGAAATTACTGAGGAGTCTCAAGTGACTCCAGGATGCAGTTAAACCCCTTTCCCTTATTAGGTATGCATGGAGAATTGGTTTGCTTAATCACTGTTTGTGCCATAGAAATCATATATGTAATTTTGCCTATACATGTACTGTTACCTGAAAATGTTTCCTTTTTATGTTTTTAACAGGATCACAGCCTGAGGTGGTAAGTCCAAAGGTTTTATCCTTTGTGTGTGTGTGTGTGTTTTTTTTTTTGGCTGTGTTGGGTCTTCGTTTCTGTGTGAGGGCTTTCTCCAGTTGCGGCGAGCGGGGGCCACTTCATCACGGTGCACAGGCCTCTCGCTGTCGCGGCCTCTCACATTGTGGAGCACAGGCTTCAGACGCGCAGGCTGAGTAGTTGTGGCTCACGGGCCCAGCCGCTCCGCGGCATGTGGGATCTTCCTGGACCGGGGCACGAACCCGTGTCCCCTGCATTTGCAGGCGGACTCTCAACCACTGCGCCACCAGGGAAGCCCCTATTCTTTGTGTTTTTACTTAATTATATTATTACTAAGTATATTTGAGGCTGGACTCGGAATGAGCTTTCTGTCAGTTACATATCTCTCTAGGGCTGTTTTACTAATTTTCTTCCTCCAAACGCTGTCTCTTCCCTTCTTACTTAGGGACAACTTGGAGGCCACCATTGACCCAGGACAAGTTCTTTAGATTTACAGTCTGAACTGGCACACGTAGTTTAGAAAAGTTTGGATTGGTTAAGAGTCACTTTGTTTCTCAGTGGTCGGTGTAGAATGTTTGTAGCAGAGAGGCCAGCCATAAATGGTGTAAGACAATATCAGGAAGGCACCATGGAAATAGTGCTTCATATGTTTTTCCAGAGCAGTTTGATGCCATTGTTAAGCCTGAAGGTTATACTATAATCTTAAAAATGTTTTTTTAAATGTTATTGTTATTTTCAACTTAGAGAGTTACTGAATCTTGGAACTGGACATTTTATATGTAACCTTTTCCAAACGTATCTTCAGAAATTTTTCTGTTTTTTATCCTTCTTTTAATTTAGAAGAAAAACGGTTTTTTGTAATTGAAACTCATAAAATTTAAAAAATGCTGAGTAACAGGGAGATCAGCTCGGTGCTTTGTGACCACCTGGAGTGGTGGGATAGGGAGGGTGGGAGGGAGGGAGACGCAAGAGGGAAGAGATGTGGGGACATATGTATATGTATAACTGATTCACTTTGTTATAAAGCAGAAGCTAACATCATTGTAAATCAATTATACTCCAATAAAGATGTTAAAAAAAATAAAATTAAAAAACAACAACTGAGGGCTTCCCTGGTGGCGCAGTGGTTGAGAGTCCGCCTGACGATGCGGGGGACACGAGTTCGTGCCCCGGTCTGGGAAGATCCCACATGCCGCGGAGCGGCTGGGCCCGTGAGCCATGGCCGCTGAGCCTGCGCGTCCGGAGCCTGTGCTCCGCAACGGGAGAGGCCACAACAGTGAGAGGCCCGCGTACCGCAAAAAAAAAAAAAAAAAAAAAAACAACAACTGAGTATTCTAATTCCTGTGAAGATGAGTATTATTTAACAATTATGGATACCATGCTCTGTAAGAAGTTTTCATGTAGTTATTCCATATCAAAGTATTCCATATCAAACTATAACACTGGGTAAATTAATAATACATGCATTTTTAATATGCAGTTACTAAACTAACTTGTAAAAATCTTTCTCTTTGAACTTGTCAGAATCAGTCTGCATCCCAGAGGACTTATCAGTCAAAAATCAAGTAAGTGTTTGGTTTTCATAATGCGTGATAAATATGCCTAAAGGGAAAAAACCCTGTTGTTTAATAGTAAGCAAGTCCTTACCTGTGATTTAAGTATTTCTTAGTTTATAAGAGAAATCATATTAAAGCCTTGAAAAACTAATTGTAAGACTGTTAACTGATTTGAATTAGTGTTTATATTAAGGTTAAAATCAAATCAATTGCCAATTAAAACTTACTTCACCTGATTCCACATTATGTCACCTTTCCATGTATTAAAGAGAGTCTCTTCCATTTAAGTTATTGCTGTTACCTAGGTAAATAAGTTAGTAGACTTGATAGAATTGTAACTCTACCTGCCTTTTATATGTGGAGTAAATTTTTCATAGACTAATTTTGCATGAGTTGAAAGTCACTTGCTGAGGGCAGCAGTTACAATCATGAATAAGTATTTAGCAAGGATTTGAGTTATTTTTAGTTGTTCATTAGCTGTGTGTACAGCTTGTATTCTTAGTGTAACAGAAAGAAACACAAGGCATTAATCTCGAGCTTTGCATCCTAACTGAATTTCAAAGGAAAACTGTGAGTCTTTTAAAGATCCAGTGCTTTTGACGTAAAATGGCTTGAAAGTGTTAAAACAATTTACTCATGTTCTTTCTGGGGAGATAACAGGATGACTCTCCAAGTACCTAGTAAACAAAGAACTTTAGTGACAGGAGCAGGGGTAGGGTACATAAACTTAATAATTGGAGCGTTCGGAGTATAAAATAATCCCACATTGATGTAATAAATATACCATGTATCAGGGTACTGTGCTTAGTCCTGGGAATGTGATAGTGGCAGGATAGATAAATAGCTCTGCTTTCATGGAGTTTATAATCCACTCTAATTTGAAAGTGATGATATATTTTTAGAGCTTTCAGTGGGAAAGATACACATAATTAGAATCTCTAGGCACACTAATCTTTCCACATACTTTGAGATTGAAGGAAGGTACTATATTTAATATTGTGCCTGGCAGAATGAGTTAAATTATTTTAATTTTAGCTCATTTGCTTCTGTTCCCTGTGCTCAGGGCTGTTTGCCCTCAGCTTCAGTAAAGAGATCCTGGAGTGCGGGGTCAGGTTGACCTGGGTCCAGTGTAACACCTGCTACTGATGTGCCAGTTGCCTCACCCTTCTGAGCTTACTTTTTTTTTCATTTGTAAAATAGGGATGGAAGTGTTTACTTCTTAGTATTAGGTTGAAATGAGAGGATAAAACTGTTGGTGTATTAGAATTGTTACCTGTTAGAATAAATTTTATCTTTAAAACTAGCTGTGCATGTGTCCTCATGCTGTGTGGTGTGGCCAAAAAAAACCAATTAGCTTAAGCACAACAGTATTAGAGATATGTTAGAACCTAGAAAATTATGTAAGTATTTATTAAATTCACTGGAGGGGTTTTGGACATCATCAACCTTACTTTTCTCTTCCCTTAGTACAGGTCATATGAAATTAGTTACATAAAATTGTTTCTGTGAATCAGCAGCTGCTTTGCTATTTTGTTCCTCAAGGTGGCGCTCTTGTTGTTCATCAGATTATATACAGTTTTTATCTTGACAAAACAAGCAACAACTTTAAGAAAATTTAAGTTCTCTTTTAAGTTTCCTTTTTCTTTTTTATAGGTATGACTGGTATCAAACAGAATCTCAAGTAATCATTACACTTATGATCAAGAATGTTCAGAAGAATGATGTAAATGTGGAATTTTCAGAAAAAGAGGTTATTACAGTGTTTGAATTATTTTTGGTTGAGGTTAAATACGTTTATTTGTAAATATAAATATATATTGCAGAGTAATCTATAGCAGTCTATTAGATATATATCATTTTTTCCTGAGATAATGTGGAAAATGATGAAAATCTGAAGCATTGCTTTTCCATTTGAATCATTTTAAGTTTTGAGATGAGTATGTATACTGTAGGTTATAGCTAGGTGTGCATTGTTTTCTCTTTCTTTAGCTTTGGAATTCAAAGCAGAATTTGGTTGACAAATATAAAAGACATTAGTAAGATACGTGCTTTGGTTACACATATGTGTGGTATACTTCATGAAAAAGATCCACTTAATTTTTGTGACTTATATATCTTAGAATTTACTAACCATATTAAATGAGTATAACTTTCAATAACTTGGTTTCTTAGCATTTAGTAGAAAACCTTGTGATAGATATTTAAGAGAGTTCATGGTAGAACTAGATGTTTTGCACATGAATATTTCTTTGTTACGTACTGTATTATTTTGTTCTTGTAGATTGAGTTTCCTTGAGATTTAAATGTTCAGTATGTGTTATGAAACATACTCTGTTCTGCTACTTAATTATGTATATGAGAATTCATGAGAAGGATACCAGATATTTAAAAGATTATTTTGAGATTCTTAAGTCTGATATTCCATAGAAAGTTTTGAAAATAATCTGCAGCATGTAATTGTAGTCAGTTTAAGTACTTTACCCTTCTTTAAATAAATTTATAAAATGTGCTACTAATTTTGTGATCATTAGTTGTCCGCATTGGTGAAACTTCCTTCTGGAGAGGATTATAATTTGAAGCTGAGACTTCTTCATCCTATAATACCAGAACAGAGCACATTTAAAGTACTTTCAACAAAGGTAAGATAATTGAAAAGGGTTGTCAGTGGTAATCTGTGATTGTGAGCTTATAGATCCTTCCAGCCACATATCTTTAAATTAAATACAAACAATAATTTTTGAATAGTTTTTCCACCTTCCCAAATTCTAGGAAAATGGATTGTAAAAATCTAACCTCAAAAGTGTTTATATGCTTATTAAGATAGGTATAATACTTCTCAATAAAGAGGTTTTCATAAAAGATACAGTGATCAGCATTTTTTTAAGATTTGATACTGACAGTGTCTCATGTCTTGAACTTGTCATTTTGGTCTGTTGTGATATACAAATACTTCTCTCACACTTTCTTATGCAGTTAAAAATACAGACTACTATCAAGATGAATCTGCTTTCTTGTTTTTTAGTTAAGCTGACTTTTAGGTTACTTTGTTATGAAGGATTAATGAATAATTTAAATTGCTGTTTGAGTAACCATAATTTTTAGATTCCTTTATATTTTCAAAAAGAGGTAAAAATATGCAATAGAATTAAAATTCATGGTATATATCAGCTACCAGTCAAAAGATGTAGTACGAGTAGGTAGAAGTATAATTTAGCAGGAATAATACTAAGCTGAAAATCAAAAAATCTGACTGGTTCTTTGCTTGCCCTGTTAATTTAGAGTAGTTACACATAGGACAAGATTTTCAGCATCTGTAAAAATGAGAGGGATATGGACTGTGAACTCTGAAATCCTTTCATCTGTAAGATTGTATGAAGGTATATGATGAGTTAATGAGAAAGAATGATATAAATTCCATTACTAAACCTTTTTTATGCATATGTCCTGCATGCAACACAGTGTGTTATTTAACTTTTGAGTTTAGTTGTGTAAATTTTCCTATCATAGAATAGAATCAGGGTTGGCCTGTGTCATGAAGAATGGTAACTGGGCCTGCAGGAAGAAGGGGACACCTGAAGAGGGTTGGAGCAGGAAGTAAAGAAGTAAAGAAGCAGTAGTTTTTGCATCTAGTTAAAAATGATCTGCTCATTTATCTATTTGAAATGTACAAAGTACAAAGCTGTTTACTTAAGAGGCAGAGATAGGAAACAGTTGCTTGGACAATAGAAAGTGAGAAAAAGGGTGACATACTGTGAAGATTTTCATCTTACTGGCCCCATCCACATTGGGTAGAATTTAATAAGATAATATTGGGTACAATAAGCACAAAACTATAACTAGATTTGAGAGGGAGATAGGTCAGAAAATTAGGAGTTTGGCATTTTTGTACATCTTTCTATTGAGAGGTTGTTAATGCATGTTTTTTTGAAGTAATTTAAATATAAATTGATTTGTGTGATAGATGGCAAATAACTTAAAAACCTGTGTTACTGAGCCACCTTGTATAATGGAATTGTGTGGTTGGTGAATACACAAGTATGTGTGGCTACAATTGAGGTTTTAATTAAGCAGTGTCCTGTCTTACTCTTGATTCTCCTTTGAATCTTGTGAGTGCTTATTGATTCTAACCATTCCTCAGCCCCCCTTACTGTGTTCCCAGTTTACTTTTTTTGCCCCTTGCTCCTTTCTTTAAATGCTACATAACTACTTTCCTTTCCTGTATACTAGTTTGTTTATATGTACACATTTATTTCCCTTACTCTTTTTTTTTTTTTTTTTTGGCGGTACGCGGGCCTCTCACTGTTGTGGCCCCTCCCATTGCGAAGCGCAGGCTCAGCGGCCATGGCTCACGGGCCCAGCCGTTGCGTGGCATGTGGGATCTTCCTGGACCGGGGCACGAACCCATGTCCCCTGCATTGGCAGGAGGACGCTCAACCACTGCGCCACCAGGGAAGCCCTATTTCCCTTACTCTTAGTAAGTCTTCTGAAGATAAGAAGGTGTCATATTTGTGTCTATTTATGTGCTTCATGTAGGGTTACCAGATACAGTATAGGATGCCCAGTTAACTTTCTGTTTTTATTTTTCTGAATTTTATTTTATTTATTTATTATTTATACAGCAGGTTCTTATCATCTGTTTTATACACATCACTGTGTATGTGTCAATCCCAATCTCCCAGTTCATCCCACCACCACCCCACCCCCGCTTTCCCCCCTTGGTGTCCGCTTTCCCCCCTTGATGTCCATACGTTTGCTCTCTACATCTGTCTCTCCATTTCTGCCTTGCAAACCAGTTCATCTGTACCATTTTTCTAGATTCCACACATATGCGTTAATATACAATATTTGTTTTTCTCTTTCTGACTTCACTCTGTATGGCAGTTTCTAGGTCCATCCACATCTCTACAAATGACCCAGTTTCGTTCCTTTTTATGGCTAGTATTCCATCGTATATATGTACCACATCTTCTTTATCCATTCATCTGTCAGTGAGCACTTAAGTTGCTTCCATGACCTGGCTGTTGTAAATAGTGCTGCAGTGAACATTGGGGTGCATGTGCCTTTTCATTTTCGACGTACCACAGTTTATTTATTTTTTAAAATTTATTTATTTTTTAACATCTTTATTGGAGTATAATTGCTTTATAATGTTGTGTTAGTTTCTGCTGTATAACAAAGTGAATCAGCTATAAGTATACATATATCCCCATATCCCCTCCCTCTTGCGTCTCCCTCCCACCCTCTCTATCCCACCCCTATGGGTGGTCACAAAGCACCAAGCTGATCTCACTGTGCTATGTGGCTGCTTCCCACTAGCTGTTTTACATTTGGTAGTGTATATATGTCAATGCCACTCTCTCACTTCATCCCAGCTTACCCTTACCCCTCCCTGTGTCCTCAAGTTCATTCTCTATGTCTGTGTCTTTATTTCTGTCCTGCCCCTAGGTTCTTCAGAACAATTTTTTTTTTAAGATTCCATATGTATGTGTTAGCCTACGGTATTTGTTTTTCTCTTTCTGACTTCACTGCGTATGACAGACTCTAGGTCCATCCATCTCACTACGAATAACTCAATTTCGTTTCTTTTTATGGCTGAGTAATATTCCATTGTACATATGTGCCACATCTTTTTTATCCATTCATTTGTTGATGGACACTTAGGTTGCTTCCATGTCCTGGCTATTGTAAATAGTGCTGCAGTGAACATTGTGGTACATGTGTCTTTTTGAATTATGGTTTTCTCAGGGTATATGCCCAGTGGTGGGATTGCTGACTCGTATGGTAGTTCTGTTTTTAGTTTCTTAAGGAAACTCCATAGTGGCTGTATCAATTTATATTCCCACCAACAGTGCAAGAGGGTTCCCTGTTCTCCACACCCTCTCTAGCATTTGTTGTTTGTAGATTTTCTGATGATGCCCATTCATTCTGACCAGTGTGAAGTGATACTTCATTGTAGTTTTGATTTGCATTTCTCTATTAATTAGTGATGTTGAGCATCTTTTCATGTGCCTCTTGGCCATCTGTATGTCTGTATGTCTTCTTTGGAGAAATGTCTATTTAGGTCTTCTGCCCTTTTTTTTCAATATATAAAATTAATTTAATTTATTTATTTTTGGCTGCATTGGGTCTTTGTTGCTGCGTGCAGGCTTTTTCAGGTTGTGGTGAGGGGGGGCTACTTTTTGTTGCAGTGCGTGCACTTCTCGTTGTGGTGGCTTCTGTTGTTGCGTAGCACGGGCTCTAGGCGCACAGGCTTCAGTAGTTGTGCGGCACGTAGGCTTAGTTGCTCTGTGGCATGTGGGATCTTCCCAGACCAGGGCTCGAACCCACGTCCCCTGCATTGGCAGGCGGATTCTTAATCACTGCACCAGCAGGGAAGCCCTTCTGCCCATTTTTTGAGTGGGTTTGTTTTTTTAATATTGAGCTCATGAGCTGTTTATATATTGTAGAGATTAATCCTTTGTCCGTTGATTTGTTTGCATATAATTTCTCTTATTCTGAGGTTTGTCTTTTGGTCTTATTTATGGTTTCATTTGCTGTGCAAAAGCTTTGAAGTTTCGTTAGGTCCCATTTGTTTATTTTGTTTTTATTTCCATTACTCCAGGATGTGGGTCAAAAAAGATCTTGCTGTGATTTATGTCAAAGAGTGTTTTTCCTATGTTTTCCTCTAAGAGTTTTATAGTGTCTGGTCTTACATTTAGGTCTTTAATCCATTTTGAGTTTATTTTTGTGTATGGTGTTAGAGAATGTTCTAATTTCATTCTTGTACATGTAGCTGTCCAGTTTTCCCAGCACCACTTATTGAAGAGACTGTCTTTTCTCCACTGTATATCCTTGCCTCCTTTGTCATAGATTAGTTGACCATAGGTGTGTGGGTTTATCTCTGGGCTTTCTTACCTGTTCCATTGATCTATATTTCTGTTTCTGTGCCACTACCATATTGTCTTGATTACTGTAGCTTTGTAGTATAGTCTGAAGCCAGGAAGCCTGATTACTCCAGCTCTTTTTTTTTCCATCAAGATTGCTTTGGGTATTTGGGGTCTTTTGTGTTTCCATACAAATTTTAAGATTTTTTGCTCTAGTTCTGTAAAAACTGCCATTGGTAATTTGATAGAGATTGCATTGAATCTGTCGATTGCTTTGGGTAGTATAGTCATTTTCACAGTATTGATTCTTCCAATCCAAGAACATGGTATATCTCTCGATCTGTTTTTGTCATCTTTGATTTCTTTCATCAGTGTCTTATAGTTTTCTCAGTATGGTCTTCTACCTCCTTAGGTAGGTTTATTCCTAGGTATTTTACTCTATTTTGTGGCAATGGTGAATAGGATTGTTTCCTTAATTTCTTTCTGATCTTTCGTTGTTAGTGTCTAGGAATGCAAGAGATTTCTGTGCATTAATTTTGTATCCTGCTACTTTACCAAATTCATTGATTAGCTCTAGTAGTTTTCTGGTGGCATCTTTAGGATTCTCTGTGTATAGTATCGTGTAATTTGCAAACACTGACAGTTTTACTTTTTCTTTTCCGATTTGTATTCCTTTTATTTCTTTTTCTTCTCTGATTGCCGTGGCTAGGACTTCCAAAACTATGTTGAGTAATAGTGGCAAGAGGGAACATCCTTGTCTTGTTCCTGATCTTAGAGGAAATGCTTTCAGTTTTTCACCATTGAGAATGATGTTTGCTGTGGGTTTGTTGTATATGGCCTTTATTATGTTGAGGTAGGTTCCCTCTATGTCCACTTTCTGGAGAGTTTTTATCATAAATGGGTGTTGAATTTTGTCAGAAGCTTTTTCTGCATCTATTGAGATGATCATGTGGTTTTCATTCTTCAGTTTGTTAATATGGTGTATTAATTTGCCTATACTGAAGAACCCTTGCATCCGTGGGATAAGTCCCACTTGATCATGGTCTATGATCCTTTAAATGTGTTGTTAGATTCTGTTTGCTAGTATTTTGCTGAGGATTTTTGCATCTATATTTATCACTGGTACTGGTCTGAAATTTTCTTGTTTTGTAGTATCTCTGTCTGGTTTTGGTATCAAGGTGATGGTGGCCACAAAGAATGAGTTTGGGAGTGTTCCTTCCTCTGCAACTTTTTGGAAGAGTGTGAGAAGGATGGGTGTTAGCTCTTCTCTAAATGTTTGATAGAATTCACCTGTGAAGCCATCTGGTCCTGGACTTCTGTTTATTGGAAGATTTTTAATCACAGTTTCAATTTCATTACTTGTGATTGGTCTGTTCATATTTTCTATTTCTTCCTGGTTCAGTCTTGGAAAGTTATACCTTTCTAAGAATTTGTCCATTTCTTCCAAGTTGTCTACTTTATTGACATAGAGTTGCTTATAGTAGTCTCTTAGGATGCTTTGTATTTCTGTGGCGTCCATTGTAACTTCTTTTTCATTTCTAATTTTTATTGATTTGAGTCCTCTCCCTCTTTTTCTTGATGAGTCTGGCTAAAGGTTTTTCAATTTTGTTTATCTCCTCAAAGAACCAGCTTTTAGTATTATTGATCTTTACTGTTGTTTTCTTTGTTTCTATTTCATTTATTTCTGCTCTGATCTTTATGATTTTTTGCTTCTACCAACTTTGGGTTTTGTTTGTTCTTCTTTCTCTAGTTCCTTTAGGTGTAAGTTTAGATTGTTTATTTGAGATTTTTCTTGTTTCTGGAGGTAGGATTGTACTGCTATAAACGTCCCTCTTAGAATTGCTTTTGCCACATCCCATGTGTTTGTGTTTTTTACCTTTTTTTCCCTGTAGTTGATTTCTAATCTCATAGCATTGTGGTCAGAAAAGATGCTTGATATGATTTCAGTTTTCTTAAATTTACCGAGGCTTGATTTGTGACCCAGGATGTGGTCTATTCTGGAGAATGTTCCATGCACACTTGAGAAGAAAGTGTAATCTTCTGTTCTCGGATGCAGTGTCCTATAAACATCAATTAAATCTGTCTGGTCTGTTGTGTCACTTAAAGCTTTTGTTTCCTTATTAATTTTCTGTGTGGATTATCTGTCCATTGGTGTAAGTGAGGTGTTAAGTTCCCCCACTATTATTGTCTTACTGTCAATTTTCTGTTTTATAGCTGTTAGCATTTGTCTTATGTATTGAGTTGCTCCTTTGTTGGGTACATATATATTTGTAATTGTTATATCTTCTTTTTGGATTAATCCCTTAATCATTAGGTAGTGTCCTTTCTTGTCTCTTGTAACATTTTTTATTTTAAAGTCTATTTTATCTGATATGAGTATTGCTGCTCCAGCTTTCTTTTGATTTCCATTTGCATGGAATATCTATTTCCATCCTTTCACTTTCAGTCTGTATGTGTCCCTAGGTCTGAAGTGGATCTCTTTTAGACAGCATGTATGTGGGTCTTGTGTTTGTATCCTTTCAGCAAGCCTGTGTCTTTTGGTTGGAGAATTTAATCCATTCACGTTGAAGGTAATTATCGATATGTATGTTCCTGTTACCATGTTTTTAATTGTTTTCAGTTTGTTTTTGTAGGTTCTTTTCTTCTCTTGTGTTTCCCACTTAGAGAAGTTCCTTTAGCATTTGTTGTAGAGCTGGTTTGGTGGTGCTGGATTCTCTTAGCTTCTCCTTGTCTGTAAAGCTTTTGATTTCTCTGTCAAATCTGAATGAGATCCTTTCTGGGTAGAGTAATCTTGGTTGTAGGTTCTTCCCTTTCATCACTTTAAATATATTGTTCCAATTCCTTCTGGCTTGTAGATTTTCTGCTGAGAAATCAGGTGTTAACGTTATGGGAGCTCCCTTGTATTGGTCGTTTTTCCCTTGTTGCTTTTAATAATTTTTCTTTGTCTTTAATTTTTGTCATTTTGACTACTATATGTCTCAGCCTGTTTCTCCTTGGGTTTATCCTGCCTGGGACTCTCTGAGCTTCCTGGACTTGGGTGGCTATTTCCTTTCCTATGTTAGGGAAGTTTTCAACTATAATCTCTTCAAATATTTTCTTGGGTCCTTTCTCTCTCTCTTCTCCTTCTGAGACCCCTATAATGTCAATGTTGTTGCATTTAATGTTGTCCCAGAGGTCTCCTAGGCTGTCTTCATTTCTTTTCATTCTTTTTTCTTTATTCTGTTCAGCAGCAGTGAATTCCACCGTTCTGTCTTCAGATCACTTATCCGTTCTTCTGCCTCAGTTATTCTGCTATTGGTTCCTTCTAGTGTATTTTTCATTTCAGTTATTGTATTGTTCGTCTCTGTTTGTGTGTTCTTTAATTCTTCTAGGTGTTTGTTCTTTAACTCTTTGGGGTCTTCGTTAAACATTTCTTGCATCTTCTCAATTTTTGCCTCCATTCTTTTTCCGAGGTCCTGGATCATCTTCACTGTCATTATTCTGAATTCTTTTTCTGGACGGTTGCCTATCTCCGCTTCATTTGTTTTTCTGGGGTTTTATATTGTTCCTTCCTCTGCCTTTTTATTTTGTCTATCTTTCTGTGATTATGGTTTTCATTCCACAGGCTGCAGGATTGTAGTTCTTTTTGCTTCTGCTGCCTGCCCTGTGGTGGATGAGGCTATCTAAGAGGCTTGTGCAAGCTTCCTGATGGGAGGGACTGGCGGTGGGTAGAGCTGGGTGTTACTTTGGTGGGCAGAGCTCAGTAAAACTTTAATCCACTTGTCTGCTGATGGGTGGAGCTGGGTTCCTCCCTGTTGGTTGTTTGACCTGAGGTGACCCAGCACTGGAGCGTACCTGGCTCTTTGGTGGGGCTAATGGCAGACTCCAGGAGGGTTCACCAAGGAGTACTTCCCAGAACTTCTGCTGTGAGTGTCCTTGTCCCTGTGGTAGCCACGTCTTCCCCCTGCTTCTGCCGGAGTCCCTGCAATACTAGCAGGTAGGTCTGGTTCAGTCTCCTATGGGGTCACTGCTCCTTCCACCTGGGTCTTGGTGGGCACACTACTTTGTGTGTGCCCTCCAAGAGTGGAGTCTGTGTTTCCCCCAGTCCTGTCAAAGTCCTGCAATCAATTCCCACTAACCTTCAAAGTCTGATTCTCTAGGAATTCCTCCTCCCGTTGCTGGACCTCCAGGTTGGGAAGCCTGACGTGGGGCTCAGAACCTTCACTCCAGTGGGTGGACTTCCGTGGTCTAAGTGTTCTCCAGTTTGTGAGTCACCCACCCAGCAGTTATGGGATTTGATTTTATTGTGATTGCGCCCCTCCTACCATCTCACTGTGGCTTCTCCTTTGTCTCTGGATGTGGGGTGTCTTTTTTGCTGAGTTCCAGTGTCTTCCTGTCGATGATTGTTCAGCAGTTAGTTGTGATTATGGTGTTCTTGCAAGAGGAATTCGCAAGACACAGTTCTTGTCTTTTTTTTTTCTTTTCCTTTGTGCTTCCTCTAGTTTCACTTGTTCACAGGGTGCTTCATGCACAGGCCTCACACCTGGCACTTCACATCAGTGACTATTGAGAAATGGCTGATGTGACATCTCAGCTTGGCGGGCTGGCAAACAGTGAATAATTTTTAAATATAAGTATGTTTCATTTGCTAAATTTGGCATCCTTAGCCATATGGCACTGTGTGTAGTGAGTGAGTGGTCAGTAATTTTTCAGAGAATGAATTTATGTTGGATTCTGATGTTGGCCTTATGAAGTTGGCAGGGTGTAGTAAGTATTTTCCTTCTTAGTTTTACAGGTGAAAAGAAATTGAGGTTCATGGACTTAAAATGCCTTCCCCAAGTTCACAAGTTACTAAATTGTTCAGTGTGGCCCAGGAAAAATACTTACCCTTCTGTAAAGCAGTTGCTTCTTTTCATAGGTTTTTCTCTCTGGACTAAAGAATTTATATTTGTAGGATATATTCGGGAGGATGATTATTTTTATTGTCCTAACCCGAAGTAATATATATTACTTGGTTAAACTACCAGTTTTTAAGCTGTGTTTTATGGGAAACAAATGGAAAGAATTGTACTTAATTATATCTTAATGGAAATGATGAAATTTTTGAATCTTTTTTATACAGCAGAGGGAGACAATGTTAAAATACTGAAAATCTTTCTCTGGGTTACTGAGTCTTGTTTAGTGATGACACTAAAAGGGAAAAATAGTAATTTGCTTTTCATACATTTGCAGGCGTCTTCAATCATTTATGTGGTTTGATAAAAGGGTGCATTTTGCTTGGGAAAATATTCCTGAAATTAGAGATTCTGTAAAATCTGTGGTTTAAAAGGCCTATTTCTTTGCCTTTTGAGAATCCTGTTTTCTTTCTCACCTTCAAATATGCATGTTGCGGGCTTCCCTGGTGGTGCAGTGGTTGAGAGTCCGCCTGCCGATGCAGGGAACACGGGTTCGTGCCCCGGTCCGGGAGGATCCCACATGCCGCGGAGTGGCTGGGCCCGTGAGCCATGGCCGCTGGGCCTGCGCGTCCGGAGCCTGTGCTCCGCAACGGGAGAGGCCACAACAGTGAGAGGCCTGCGTACCGCAAAAAAAAAAAAAAATGCGTGTTGTATATTTATGTATAACCATTGGTTAAGTGTTATTAATTCAAACTAAATCTAATTTGCAATGAAAAGAGGAAGAGGTAGTATCCTTACAATACTGAAATAGCATTTCTTAACTAAATTTTTTTTTTTTTGGTGGGGGGCGGTGGTGCCGCACTGCTCAGCTTGCAGGATCTTAATTCCCTGACAGGGATTGAACCTGGGCCCTGGCAGTGAAAGTGCTGAGTCCTAACCACTGGACTGCTGGGGAATTCGCTTAATTAAATGTTTTACAGTGTAATATGTAATATGTTTTTCTTAGTCAGAATTTATATTTTTTTAGTACCTTTGGTAGTTATTTCTATGTTTTACTGAATACCAGCTTACATATCTGCCTATTAATCCATTTTTTTATTAAGAAGCTGTAATGGTTCTTTTATTTCATTTTGTTAATATCGTGACAATATTCTCTTAACACAATCACAGGATTATAACTTCAGTAACAGCTATGCTGTGAAATATTCATTTTAAAGATTAATATTCACTCCCTGTAAGAAAAAATTAGAATTCTCAGAATCCTTTGGAGTAAATTTGCCCTTGTGGAAATGTTCTTGTGTTCCTATTTTTAGTCAAAGTAATTTTTTGTATTATATCACTATAAAATATGAAGGCTTTTAACTGAAATTGTGGGAAATAAAAATGTGTGTCTTAGAGACAAAGAGCCCCCTTCTGCCTTCTTAACCCACTGACATTTAAAATTCCTTTACTTGATATTCATAGAAGAATCTTAATTATGATATAATGGGGTTGGAGGTGTCCCGGCAGGATACTACTGCTTTTTGAAACACACAGATGTGTGTGGGGTTTTGGATTATTGTTTTGTTATGCCTTTTTGATATGGTCGTGGTAACAGGGTTTTTTTTGTTGTTGTAGTTGTTTGTTTTTTTAAATAACTTTAGTTGCTGATACCCACAAATTGTAGAGCTGCCTTTTCTATTAATGTATATACATTTATTTTCAAAAGAAAAGGATTTTACTGTCCATACTGTCTGTAGCTGTCTTGTTAAACTTATTCATTATGGGTATTTTTTTATGCCCTTAGATGTTTTACAGCAAAGTATTTCATGATAGACATTTACTGTAGCTTATTTAGCCAATGCCATGTTGTTTGACCTTTGGAGAATTACAGTAGGTAACTGTTTTGATTGCTGTGTATTATCCCATGTAATCCTCACAGTTACTGAATGGTGTAGGTATTGTTATTACCTCTTTACAGGTATGGAAACTGAACCTAGAGATGTAAAATAATTTGCCCAGATTTTCAGCTAATTGTAACAATGATGAAGAT
The DNA here is from genome assembly GCF_963924675.1 of Phocoena phocoena. Lineage (NCBI taxonomy): Eukaryota > Metazoa > Chordata > Mammalia > Artiodactyla > Phocoenidae > Phocoena > Phocoena phocoena. The sequence continues at coordinate 25,438,872 of NC_089236.1, forward strand.
ATTCATAATAGCATTCAGTTGTTACTTGCCAGACACAATGCTATATTGTTTTCATACGTGGTTTTATTTAATCCTCAAAAGAATCCTAAGTGAGGTAGACCCTATTAATCCCATTTTACAAGCGAAACTGAGGCTCAGTGTGATTAGTCATACATCCAGCAAGTGGCACCTATTTGTGACTCTTTGGAATTACACAACTGACTGTTTTTGACTTGTCCTCAACCTCTGCTTATTTCTGAGGAAATAAAATAAGTAAAACTTCTAGCAGAAAAAGACACTTCCAGCAGGTTACTCTATTTATTGGCTCTCTCATCTCTAAAATATAGGTGGTTTTCTCCTCTCACTTTCTGTTAAGTGAGATGATATATATGAAGCACTTAGTACATGGGGTATATAAGTGCTCAATAAATATTACTGCTATTATTATTTAATACTGATGATTTAGTTTTTATTCAGGTTGTAAAAGCAATAAATGCATATCATAGAAAATTTGGAAAGATGTAAGTGAGCTGAGAATGTAATCACTCAGTCTCATTACTGATGACATTTTGGCATACTTCCTTCCAGATAATTAGATATTTCCCAAAACTTAGGTCTGTCACTACAGATGATGGATGCTGGAATTTTTTGTTTATGGGAATGTGTCTTCTGATTGATTTCTTCAAGAAGAATAGAGGTGGTGGTCTTATGCACCAGCATAGTGCCTGGCTCACAGTAGGTACTCAATAAATACTTGAACTGAGCTTCTAGAACTTCGGAGAAGTTTATTCAGTTCCTCTTCATTCATTACCATCCTTTGCTTTAAAAACAATTATAGGGCTTCCCTGGTGGCGCAGTGGTCGAGAGTCTGCCTGCCGATGCAGGGGACATGGGTTCGTGCCCTGGTCTGGGAAGATCCCACATGCTGCAGAGCGGCTGGGCCCGTGAGCCATGGCCACTGAGCCTGCGCGTCCGGAGCCTGTGCTCTGCAGCGGGAGAGGCCACAGCAGTGAGAGGCCCGCGTACCACCAAAAAAAAAAAAAAAACAAACAATTATAAAATGATTTGAGTGTAAAAATAAAGACAGTAGATGTGCAGTCTGACCTCAGGGAAGACCGAGCTATTCTAATATTGGACAGAGGGTTTTGGTACAGCAATTAAATGTGCAAAGAGCTGAGTGAGAGAATACTGGAAAAGCTGCGTTCTAGAGATCAGGAAACATTTATTGAGTGCAGACTTGAAACAGATGGTTCTCAAAAGTTTGCCAGAAAAAGTGTTCACCAGTAAACTGCACAGCCCTCTAGTCTCTGGGAAAGATTCCTTCACCATCACTTTGTAGTAAGTGGGAGGTCACTTACCTCTTTTTAAGAAGGTAGTGTCTGGAAGAGCCTTGACCCTTTAGAAGTATGACTTTTCTTTAAACCTGAAGTTCCATTCATTGGAAAAAATTAGACTCTCTGCTGTGCAAAGGAGACCTTAGAAGTGGGTGGTAGTACACATAATATTGAAAACTGACAACCCAACAGAGGAGGGATTCTTATTAGTAGTTTGTGCATGCTGCTTTGGGATATTATGGCACATTGAAAGCCTTCCCTGTGCATATGAGAGCAACATTCAAGCAAACTACCAAAGATTTGTTCGTTTGTTTTTTAATTGGAGTACAGTTGCTTTACAAAGCTGTGTTCGTTTCTACTGTACAGCAAAGTGAATCAGCTATACATATTCATATATCCCTTCATTTTTGGATTTCCTTCCCATTTAGGTCACCACAGAGCACTGAGTAGAGTTCTCTGTGCTATACAGTAGGTTATAAACTACCAAAGTTTTAAGTTAACTTTTAAATTCTTTTTGACTTAAATAAAAATAGAATGGCTGATTAATGGTCCCAATAAAAATATCTGAAATTGTACTGGTGGTGATTTGAGAAGTATCTGTCAGAATCATTTTTAAAAGCATATATAAGCATTAAAAATGAAGTAGGTGTAAAAAGGAATTCATAGAATATTAGTCTCTCCCCCCTTTTACCTTTTAAAAAAGCTGTTTTAAATGGTTTATTATGTGCACCTCTTTTAATGAATGGATTAAGTATAATTTCAAGTTCAGGTCAGCATGTCTCAGTTGAAACAGGTTGTGACTTAGGGCTTTGGCTTTATAAAGGCCTCTTTGTTCATAGTGCACAATTATTTAGGTCATAGAGGCTTTCAGAGATGTGAGTGCTCTTCATGTGAAACAAGGGACTTTTTATAGATGGTGCTTAGCTCAGGAACACGTGTGAATATAGGGTGCCCCGTGGCTGAGGTTAGTTAAGGATAGTTTTGATGTACACACTGTTTGTGAGGTCTTCATTTCTGGATGAGTTGAAAATTAAAGGAGCAAGATGCAGTTTTAAATTTTAGTATAATATTAATAGTCCTTTTCAGTAACTATTTCTGTGTCATTGCAGCTGTTGGATTTCTGACCCTTTTTGATAAATATCCCAGCAGTGACAGCTTAAAATAATCAGAGTACTTTCACTTAATACTGTGTATGAGAAAATATTGGTAGTATTTTACTTTATAAAAGTTAATCATAGTTCATTTTAGGGAATTCTGGAGATCCTTTTAAATGTTTCATTTTATTTATGTAGAATTTAAACATGTAAATTACATTAAAAATGCTAATTGTTTTGCCCCTTTTCTAGTGAGATTTGTTTCCTGCTTTTCTCATGAAAACATTTTTTGTTACATTTCTATGCGCCTTAAGAAAATACCCTTCCATTCCATCACTTCATATCTGACTGAAAATATTGGCAGATTTCTCTTAGTGTTTTGTTAGAGTATTTTAAAATGCACATTTTAAGGATTCTCCCCCTAAATGCTGTTGGTAGAAAGATTACCAGTAATTGTTAATTTAAATGATTCATCTTCCCCAAAGGGGTCAAAGAACCAAAGTGTGACACAGTAGGCTTTTCTTTTTGTAAAGTCTGTCTTCTGGGTGTTTTTCTACTTACAAAAGTAGTAATTCTTTTCTTAGAAAAAGCATTAGAATATAAAATTCTAATTTGATTCTTAAACCATTTCCATAATAATTATAACTGTGTTTACCAGCACTGTAAATGCTTACTTTTGCTAGGCTAAAAATGAGGGCGAGAGCATTATTTGAATAAGGAAAGCATAAGGTAAGTGCTATGCGAGTGTATGTTACGGTTAAGGGTAGATTCTAAGGGAGCAGCCTTGATTAGAGAGTTAAAGACGCTTTTAGGATGCTTTTAACATTTCATTGTAGTAAATGGCCTTAGTTTAAGCCTTCCGAAGCTCCTCATGGTCTGTAAAAAATATGTAAAAATGTTAGCATAACTTGTGTTACCAAACCAGGTCCATTTACCCAGTGCACAGCAAGCCAAACACTGGGACGCCGGGATTTGCAAAAGGCAAAGGGTTTGTTCGTGAGGCAGCCGAATGAGGAGATGGGAGAACAAATCTTGTATCTGCCTCACCAGAGGTGAGGGGCTTGGGATATTTATGGGATAAAGAAGCAAGGTGGTCTGAGGTGTGGGAAACGATGATGAAGTGAGGTCATTGGTGTTCTGTGTAGGCATATCTGAGTTACATGCTTCTTCATGGGATGCATGTTCAGAAAATGGCATTAGCATGATTTGGGGGGTGAAGATTTTTGCCCTCTGATGTCAAAAGGTCATCCATGAATATGGGAACATATGTATATGTATAGCTGATTCACTTTGTTATAAAGCAGAAACTAACACACCATTGTAAAGCAATTATACCCCAATAAAGATGTTTAAAAAAAAAAAAGGTCATCCATGAGATACTCGAGATGGCCCAGTTGAGTGGTCAGTGGTCTTGACTGGTTTGAACTGGGCAAGAGTAGCTCCATGTTCCTGGAAAACAGTTACCATTACTATAATGCCCCATATATCAGAGGTGTTTTATATAGGGGATGGTTAAAGGAGTCTTGTGATATGTTGTTCAGGTTACATGAAACTTGGAGGGTATGCAGTTTGCAAGAACAATAAAAGTGAGCTTAATCAGTGAAGGCATGTTACAGGATGTTATTTATCAAGCAAGTTATAGTTTAAGGGATCTACCTGGTGACTGCCCTCAGTTTCACTTGTATCATTTTTATACAATGGAATGAATTTCTCTACTCTAAAACAGGTTAATGTACATGGAAATATAGTAATTCCTTTAGAACATGGTTTCTCAGTGGTGGGCACTGTTAACATTTGGGGCTGGATAATTCTTTGTCATGGGAATTGCCCTGCATGTTGTAGGATGTTTAGTAGTACCCCTAGTCACTCCTCACTCCCACCTCAGTTGTGATGACCCAACAGTGTCTCCAGACATTGCCAGATTTCCCCAGGGGACAAAATTACCCCTGGTTGACAACACTGCTTTAGAAGAAGAAAAGCATGTGGATTTCAAGACTCTTAATTGTAGTTTATAGTGTGTATGTATATTGTTTTTGAAGGGTGACTTTTAAGTAGAAACAAAATAAATGTTTCAAGTTTTTCGAATTTAACTTGGTATTAGTTTAAGGAAACTGTTTGAGGACACTATTCTTATAAAACATTGATAAGTTAAAGAAATTGCATTTTTTTCGCTGTTTTGTGTATCTTACATTGAATAATAGATTTTATTTGGTGTTTCCTCTAGATTGAAATTAAAATGAAAAAGCCAGAGGCTGTGAGATGGGAAAAGCTAGAGGGGCAAGGAGATGTGCCTAACCCCAGACAGTTCATAACAGGTTTGTTTTCTGGCCTTGATGAGCTTTAAATTCATATTGTGTTATATAGTTGAAATTAAATAGTAATGAGTATTCTATTTTCATTATTTATGTTCCCAAGATAAGATACATTGAATATAAGGAGGTTGCTCTGTAATGAAAACAGAGTATTTCTTATGATGGTTCTAACTTCTTAAACTCCATAAGAATACAGATAAATGGCAGCAGAAGCCCAGAGGGAATTGGGATTTGTTGTTTATCATGTCAGTTTGTGACGTCAGTTGGGGGTTGTTTGCTTTTGTGTGTTGGCCTTTCCTATTTTTTCTTTCTGTGTTTTACGTGAATTAGTAGTTTACTCTGCTGATGTATTTCCTCCTCTTCCCTTCTCCCCTCTTATTTATTCCTTTCTGTTTCTTCTAATTATGTCAACTCTAATTTCCTGGAATTTCAAGTCTTCACAGTGAAAAGTATCTAGCCCATTTCTCCCTCTCTCTCTCTGTCTATGTCTGTATGTCTGTGTCTCTCTGTCTGTCTCTCATGTTTTGGCTGTGCTGGGTCTTCGTTGTGGTGTGCGGGCTTCTCTAGTTGTGTGGTTCAGTAGTTTTAGCACACAGACTTGTTGTGCCATGTGGAATCTTGGTTCCCCGACCAGGGATCGAACAGGCCCCCAGCATTGGGAGCGTCGAATCGTAACTGCTGGACCATCAGAGAAGTTCCCCATTTCAGTATATTTCTCTCTTTTTTTTATATATATAAATTTATTTATTTATTTTTGGCTGCGTTGGGTCTTCATTGCTACACGCAGACTTTCTCCAGTTGTGGCGAGCAGGGGCACTCTTCATTGTGGTGCACGGGCTTCTCGTTGCGGGGTCTTCTCTTGTTGTGGAGCACGGGCTTCAGTAGTTGTGGCTCATGGGCTCTAGAGCGCAGGCTCAGTAGTTGTGGCTCACGGGCTTAGTTGCTCCGCAGCATTTGGGATCTTCCCAGACTGGAGATCGAACCCGTGTCCCCTGCATTGGCAGGCAGATTCTTAACCATTGCACCACCAGGGAAGTCCCTCAGTATATTTCTAAGAGGTGGAGGCAAACAGCTAATGAAGGCCTAAGGCAGGCTTAGGGGTAGAATAGAAAACTAAGGTTGATTGCTTAACCCTTTAAGGGACAGACTATGTTGTGGTCAGTTCTGAGCATAGGCAATAGGCACACACGTATTTTTCTAATGGAATGATTAATCTGTAGGACACACTTAGAACTACAGTCTAAGACTATTTTATAGCAATGGCCTCATTAATGAATGGAGAGAAATTTCCTTTGATTAGAGATAATGTTCTGATTTGATGACTGAAAAGAGGTAACTCTAAGTTTCAGCTACTTTTAGATTTTTCACTGCTTTCTTCTATAACAGAAAATATAATTTCCTTATGGCACTTTGTAGAAAACACTAAGTTAACCAACAGATCATTTTTAAATTTTATTTTTAAATGATTTTAGATTCTAATAGAAGTTGCAGAAATAATAGAGTTCCCATGTACCCTTCACCCAGTTTCCCTGCATGATAATATTGTAACTAACCTATAGCATGATTAACAAAGCCAGGGAATTGACACCAATAGATAATTTTTAAGAATTGAAATACTTCAAGTTGGTATATAAGCTGTTTATTAAGCTTCTGCTTCCCACTTTATGTGAAAGGTATAGTAAAGATATTATGCATTCTTCTTGGGGCTGACTCCCAGATAATTTTGGATTGAGGTTTATATATAGCTTAAAGCATTTTTTAAAAGAAGTATCAACACTTTTAATATAGTATATCACCTAAGTCTAACAGCAGCCCTGATATTAAGTAGCCTAGTATTGTTCTTCCTATTTTACAGGCTCAGAAAGGTTAAGCAACTTGCCTAAGATTACCTAGTAGTTTTCGTTGTCTGGGACTAAATCCAGCCATTTAGAGTCTGGCTCTGGTTCTTCTACCCCATGTGTGATACTGCTTGTTGCTGCATTTTTAACAATGGGAAGCCTCTGCTGACATGAGTATCTTTGCAGTTATTTGAATCAATATTATAGTGAATAAGCAAGGAAGTTAGGTTACCTGTCTCTCAGTAGTTCATCTACCATCTCTACAGGTGTTAACGTTTTTCTGAGATTAAAGATTTTTTGGTGTTATAGTTACAAACTCTCTAAACTCAGTGCCTTGGAGATTCAAGATGCTATTCCTCCTGACCTGTTATATTTTTGTAAGGAGTTAATATGCTTGTCAGAGTTTTGACAAGCTGGAGACTGCAGATAAAGGCAAGTTGATTAACCTATCTGGGTCAGCTTTCTTATCTGTGAAATGGAGATTAGAACTGTGCTCCCATCTGGCGAATCAGCATTAGGATTAATTAAACCCATGTTTCCTAGGTTCTTAATTTACCATGGCACGCATGTTTTTGTTTTCCTGGCTAGTAGTGAAAATGTACAGAAGATAGAGGAGATTACTTGTAGAGGAAGGATAGATAAAATTTGGAAAACAGTATGCTTGCCCTGAATAAAACTGTGGTGTGCTGTGGTTTTGTTTTGTTGTGGGGTGGGGGTGAGATGAGCAGGGAGGGAGTTGGTTTACAGGTGAAGAGAAAGGATGGAAAAGCAGAATGAACAGTTAGTAGTTTCTCAACTATTTTGAGAAAGGGCATATATAGAGCTCTAGGCAGCAGTGCAAGAGGGACATTTAGACTAGCATTCTTGTGTCCTAGTATACTCATAGGGAAGTTTTGAATCAGGTTTTTTTTAAAGCTCTATAGCTGTACTGTCCAGGGTAGTAGCTGCAAGCCACCTGTACCTGTTGACTACTTGGAATATGACTAGTCTGGATTGAGATGTGCTCTAAATGTAAAATACCTACCAGATTTTGAAGACTTAGTATGAAAAAAAGAATATAAAATATCTTAATATTTTTATATTGATTTCATGTTGACCTGATATTATTTTGCATGTATTAGGCTAAATAAAACATATAATTAGGATACCTTTCACCTGATTCTTTTTAGTAATGTGGCTATTAGAAATTTTTAAATTATGTATGTGAGTCGCATTTGTGGCTTACATTATATTTCCATTGCGTAGTGGACAGAACTGCTCTTACAGCTCTTAGGTAACTGTTTAGTTACTTTTTAATTATTTGTGTATGAAGATCTTGATTCCCTTGGTCTTTGGGGCAGCGTTGGCAGTGCCTGAGTCCCTGGATTCGTTGCCTCTCTGGCTGCAAGCAGCCTCTGTTTATCCCAATGTGCCCTACAAATATTATCATTTTCTATGTGTGCATGATGTGGGCACTGAACTCTAGATCATCACGTGTAGTATTTTTCAACATTCAGGAATTCTTTATTGTTTTCTCCTACTGAAGTAATCTAATGTTTTTAATGTGGGGAGAGGATCGAGTCTTAACTCACTGGCAGATGGCCTGGCAGTTCAATACTTCCAGCTTATTTCTACTCTGAAAGATATAAGTACCTCAGGAAAAGCCACATTTTTAACATTTATTAAAACTGTTTAGAGAAATTTGTTAATGAAGCATCTTTTTAAAAAATTACTATTTTTAGAATTGTTTGTACTATCTTTGCACCTGTTTTGTAAACATAAAAGTTTCTGTATGCTTCTCACCCAGTTTCTCGTATTACTAACATGAAGGATCTTTTTTTTAGTCTAATTTTGCATAATGTACCAAAAGTTTACACTTTGAGTTATTTTGCTCAAAAGAAATTCCCAGATTTTACATTATGCTAACTGATTCAGTTTTTAGAAGTGTAAATGTTAATTATTGATTTATATATCAGAAAGACATTTATTACAAACATGAAATTCAGTGACTTAAAACTGTTTGCTAAGATGTTGTATACATCATGGTCAGGAAGTTACATATGCTTGACATAATCACATGTTGATTAATCACTTTTGTCTTTTTTTACTCCATAGATATAAAGAACCTGTATCCATCATCATCTCATTATACAAGAAATTGGGATAAATTAGTTGGTGAGATCAAAGAAGAAGAAAAGAATGAGAAGTTGGAGGGAGATGCAGCTTTAAACAAATTATTTCAGCAGATCTATTCAGATGGTTCTGATGAAGTGAAACGTGCCATGAACAAATCATTTGTAAGAACATAAACTTTAAGAAAATCTATTGTAGTAGTAAATTTCACAAATTAAAAAAAAATAAGTATGTAATTTGAGATCAGATTGCATGTACTGTAGTTGGGAGACCATTTTGAATGGACTTTGTCTGAACATTTGTTCTTGCTCTAAACTTAGAGTAATTACTGAGGAAGTTGGGAACTTGTGGAGGAGGTGAGAAACAAATGGTATATTCCAAATAAATTTTTTCATCAGGGAGTTAGAACTTGGAAGTCTTAAGAAATACCAAGCTTATAGTTAGTGGATGATATAGAGTTATTCCACTTGGATTTATCACAATAGCTGAGTGAACTTCTGGTGTTTACCTTCTGGTATCATGTATAATCTCAGTGTCAGATGAAGAATATAGAAGGGAAACTTCCAGAACAGTGTTTGCCAAGTAGAAGGTGCACATTAATTATTCATTGGTTTGTTAATAATTTCTGTATTGATTAAGGAAATTCAGGCTTTTTGCCAGGGCATGAATACCACCTGAATTAGACATCAAGTTCTGAGATTTTAATGACTAGTCATCACTATAGAACCATGTAGATTTTGCTTGAAGCTGTGATCATTTGACTTACCCGTAGCTCTGGAAATGTCACTGTCTTCTTTTAAGGTGTTGATATTTACAGTAGAAAGTTAAAGTTAATATTTAATAATTAAAATTAATATGTAGGTAATAAGTGTGTTTGTGGCTCAGATATTCCATGTAAGTTACCAAGTGGTAACTGATCATGATTATGCTTTTCACTATTGCCTTAAAAAGTTGTTTTTAATTAAACTTTTTATTTTGAGATAATTGTAGACTCACATGCAGTTGGAAGAAGTAATAGAGATCCCTTATATCCTTTACAGTTTTCCCCAGTAGAAACGTCTTGCAGAATTATAATATTACAACCATGATATTGACAGTTAAGATAGAGAACATTTCTTTTTTATTTATTTGTTTATTTATTTATTTTGGCTGCATTGGCTCTTCGTTGCTGCGCGTGGGTTTTCTCTAGTTGCGGCTAGCGGGGGCTTCTCTTCATTGAGGTGCTCAGGCTTCTCATTGCAGTGGCTTCTCTTGTTGTGGAGCATGGGCTCTAGGTGCGTGGGCTTCGGTAGTTGTGTGTTGTACTAGATATACCTAAGTATTGGGTTCTTTTTTTGAGTGATTATAAATGGTATTATATGTTTAATTTTGGCATCCATGTGTTTGTTGTTAGTATCTAGAAATACAGGGGTTTTTTGGTTTTGTTTTTAATGTTTATCTTGTATTTATCTTGTATTTACCTTGTTGAACTCACTTACTGGTTCTAGGAGATTTTTTTTGGTAGATTCTTTGTGATTCCTTGTGATTTTCTATGTAGACAATCATATCTTCAAATAGGGACAGTTTAATCTCTTGCAATTCCTATACACTAACAACAAAAGATCAGAAAGAGAAATTACAGAAACAATTCCACTCACCATTGCAACAAAAAGAATAAAATACCTAGGAATAAACCTACCTAAGGAGGTATTTCAGATAGGGACAGTTTAATTTCTTCCTTTCCAATATGTGTGTCCTTTATTTCCTTTTATTGGCTAGAACTTCCAGCACTATGTTGAATAAGATTGGTGAGAGTAGACACCGATGCCTTGTTCTCCATCTTAAGAGAAAAACCATTCAGTCTTTCACCATTAAGTATAATGTTAGCTGTAGGTTTTTGTAGATGCTTATCAAATTAAGAAAGTTTTGCTCTATTTCTTTTTTTCTGAGATTTTTATCATGAATGGCTGTTGACTTATCAAATACTTTTTCTGCAGTATTTCTGCATGTGGTCAATATGATTAGGTGATTTTTTTCTTTAATTTGTCAAAGTGGTGATTTTATATGATTAATATGATTGATTTCTGCTGTTCTACTGTTGAACCAGCTTTGCATCCCTGGGATAAACTCCAGTTGGTCATAGTGTATAATTCTTTTTATATATTACTCAATTCTATTTTTAAATACTTTAAGCATTTTTGTGTCTATATTTATGAGGCATGTTGGTCTAGAGTATTCTTTTTTGGTGCTTTTTCTGGTTTTGGTTATCAGGGTAATACGTCATAGAATGGATTGGGAAGTGCTCCATCCTCTTTCTTTTTTGGGGGGAGGGTATTTGTAGAATTAGTGTTGTCTTTAAAGGTTATTTGAACCAATGAAGCCATCTAGGCCTTGATACTTCTTTTTTTGGGAGATTTTAAATTATGAATTTCGTTATCCCAATAGCTTATAGGACTCTTCAGGTTGTCTATTTCATATTGAGTGACTTGTGGTAGTTTGTTTTTGAGGAATTGGTCCGTTTAAGTTGTTAGTGTTGGTAGGGTTCCCTTCAACTTTGAAGGGAACTGCAGGGTCTTTTGATGACTGCAGGGTCTGTAGTGATAACCCATTTCATTCCTATAATGGTAATTTGTGTCAATTTTTTTTTTTCCTTTGTCTTGCTAGGGTTTGTCAATTTTATTTACTTTTTTTCCCCAAAGAATCAGCTTTTTGTTGATCTTAAATTTTTCCTCCTATTTTTTTTGTTCTAAATTTCATTTATTTCTGCTTTTAATTATTTTCTTCCTTATGCTTGCTTTGGGTTTATTTTGTTATTCTTTTTTTAGTAGGTTCTGTGGATATGAGCTTAGATTATTGATTTGACCCTTTTTCTTTTTTCTGTTATATGTGTTTATGCTATAAATTTCCCTCTCAGAAGAATTCAGCTGTCTTCCACAAATTTTGATGTTACTTTTTCATTTTTATTCAGTTCAGTATATATTTTGATTTCACTTGAGACTTCTTATCCTAAGTATATATTCCACTTGAAAAGCATGTATATTCTGCTCTTGTTGAATGGAGTGTTCCGTAAACGTCACTTAGATCCTGTTCATTGATACTCCTGTTGATTTTCTGTCTTACTGTTCTACTGATTGAGAGAGGGTTTTCAGCTATAATTGTGGATTTATTGATTTCACCTTTAAGTTCTGTCAATTTTTGCTTCACATATTTTGCAGCTCTGTTGTTTGGTTCATATGCATTTAGTATTGCTATATTTTCATGGTGGATTGACCTTTTTATCATTATATAATGTCATTCTCTAGCTCTGGTAATTTTCTTTGCTTTGATGTTAATATAGCTGATTCTTATGTCTTTTGGTTAATTTTTGCATGATATATCTTGTTCCGTCCTTTTACTTTCAACCTGCCTAAGTCGTTTTTTAAACATTTTTAATTTTAACAATTTTATTGGAGTATAGTTGATTTACAGTGTTGTGTTAGTTTCAGGTGTACAGCAAAGTGATTCACTTATATATATTCATTCTTTTTCAGATTTCTAAGTCATATTTAAAGGGAATTTCTTTTAGACAGCATGTTGGGTCATGTTTTTTTAAATTTATTCTGCCAGTCTCTTTTAATTGATGCATTTGGACCACTTAACTTTTTTTTTTTTTTTTTTTTTTTTTTTGCGGTATGCGGGCCTCTCACTGTTGTGGCCTCTCCCGTTGCGGGGCACAGGCACCGGACGCGCAGGCCCAGCGGCCATGGCTCACGGGCCCAGCCGCTCCGCGGCATGTGGGATCTTCCCGGTCCGGGGCACGAACCCGCGTCCCCTGCATCGGCAGGCGGACTCTCAACCACTGCGCCACCAGGGAAGCCCGGACCACTTAACTTTTAATGTAATTATTGGTACATTAGGACTTACTTATGTTTACCATGTAAGTTTTCTGTTTGTTCTGTATTTGTTTTTCCTGCCTTCCTATGGGTACTTGAACAGTTTTTAGAATTTCATCTTGATTTATCTGTAGTGTTTTGTAGTGTATCTTTGGTTGCTCTAAATTTTATATTAGCTATATTATACTTAGTTTATCATAGTCTACTGGTGTTATTTTTTTTTGACACTGAATGATGTATAGAAACCTTACCTCCCTTTATGTCCTTTTACTTTTTCTCATTTATAATTTTCTTAAATAATTCTTCTATATATGTTTAGAAAGCACAGCATACAGTGTAATAATTTAGAAAACGTAGAGGAAAAGCAAACTCTATTGCATTTATCTATATTGTGACCTTTTTCTTTCTTCCTTTCTGACTTTCAGGTTTCCATTGTTTGTTTTTTTTTTCTTTTTAAACTCCTGAACACATTGTCTCCTCTCATTTTTTTAAAAAATATTTATTCATTTTATTTTTGGCTGCATAAGGTCTTAGTTGCAGCATGCAGGATCCTCCGCTGTGGCTTTTGAGCTCCTCATTGCGGCACGTGGACTTCTCTCTAGTTGTGGTGCTCAGGCTCAGTAGTTGTGGTGCGTGGGCTCTGTAGTTGAGGCACGCTGGCTCTCTAGTTGTGCCCCACATGCTCAGTAGTTGGCCGCACACAGGCTTAGTTCCCTGACCAGGGATTGAACCCGTGTTCTCTGTACTGGAAGGCAGATTCTTAACCACTGGACCACCAGGGAAGTCCCTCCTTCTGTTTGGAGAACTTCCTTTGGGCATTCTTTCAGAGTAGATCTGTCCATAACAGATTCTTTCTATTGACAAGGATTTCTTTGGGTTTATACTGGTTGGGATTTACTCAGTTTCTTGTATATGTAGGTTTATGTCTTTTGCCAAATTTGGGATCTTTTCATTCATTATATCATTGAGTACTTTTTCAGACCTTCCTTCTTTGTTTTCTTCTTCCTGGAACCCGATGACACAGGTATTGGATATTTTGTTACAGTACTATACATTCCTGAGAACCGTTTATTTTATCTCTGTTTTGTCTCTGTCATTCAGATTGGGTGATTTATATTGTTCTGTTTTCCAGTTCACTGATTCTTTGCTCTATTCTCTCTATTCTGCTCTTGAGCCGTTCACTGACGTTTTTATTTCAAGTGTATTTTTCAATTATAAAACTTTCATTTGGTTCTTCTTTATGTCTTCTGTCTCTTTACTGAGGTTTTCTATTTTTTTCATTTGTTTCAAGATAGTTCATAATTCTTGTTGAAGCATTTTTACCCTGACTGCTTTAAAAATGTGTCAGATAATTTTAACATCTCTTTCATCTCTGTGTTAGCATCTATTGATTGTCTTCTCTTTTTAAACATATAATCTGAAATCTTCCTGGTTCTTGGTGTTTTTCACCAGTGCCAAGTGATATTCAGTTGAAATCTGGACATTTTCATGTTACAAGACTCTGGATCTTATTTAAACCATCTGTCTTAGATGGCTTTCTCTGACAACCCCTCTGGCAAAGGAAGGGAAGTCACTACCTCACTATTGCCAAGTGGAGGTAGAAATCCAGGTACCCCACTCTACCTCCGTTGACACCCCAGGACATCTCCTTGTTACTGCTGGGAATAGGTAGGAATTCTAGCTCCCCACGTGGTTTCCACTGACACCACAGGCAACAGAGGAGGCCGGTTTGTGATAGCATAGCATGGGTGGAAGTTTAGGCTCTTCATTCAGCCTTCACTGGCCTGGGTGGGGATGGGACCACAGTTTTTTACTGTGGTGTTTTAGCTAGAGTGATTATTGTCTAAAAGTTTTCTCTCTTTCTGTTTGTCTTTGTCCATTGGCTAGAGAAATAAGGCTTTTGTTGGGGCTTTTTTTGTTTGCACCCTTTGGCATTTCCAGCCTCTTCAGTTCCAGCTCTTGGAAAACATAAGGCAAAAAGAAAACCCAAAGAACTCACCACCGTGTTGTTCCTTGGGTCGCAAGGTCCCTAGCTGATTTGTCTTCTTTTCACCTTTTAGAGTTGTCTTATATTTGTTACTTATATAACATACAAGGTTTTTAGTTGTACTTAGTGGGAAGACTAGGAAAAAGTACACTCACTTAATGCCTCCAAAAGGAGAAATCAGGGTTTTGTTAGTTTGTTTTGCCACGCTGTGCAGCTTGCAGGCTCTTAGTTCCCCCACCAGGGATTGAATGTGTGCCCCCTGCAGTGGATACGTGGAGTCCTAACCACTGGACCGCCAGGGAATTCCCTGAAATCAGTTTCAGTGTTGACTTTTAAGAACTTCTGGACAAAATAGTGTGTGAGATTTCAAAGTTATATTAGAGAATCTGTGTCCATTTTCATACAGAAACTTTGCTAAGTGTAACTGAACCATACGTATGCATAAAATAAGCCATCTGTTTGGCAGCATTGACCTGGAACATACCAAGGGCTTGCTTCTGTCTTTGTGGGGGGAATACAGGCATACCTTGGAAAACTGTGGGTTCAGTTCTAGACCACCATCATAAAGCAAATTTTGCAATAAAGTGAGTCACACTTTTTTGGTTTCTCAGTACATATGAAAGTTATGTTTACACTATGCTGTAGTCTACTGAATGTGTAATAACATTATGTCTAAAAAATAATGCATGTACCTTAATTTAAAAATTCTTTATTGCTAAAATATGCTAGCTTTATCATCTCAGTCTTCAGCAAGTCATAGTTTTTTGCAGTAGTAACATCAAAGATCACTGATCACACATCCCCATAACAAAGATAATAACAGTGAAAAAGTTTGAAATATAAGAGTTATCAAAATGTGAGACAGGAAGTGAGCACATGCTGTTGGAAGAATGACGTCAATAGATTCACTTTATGCAGGGTTGCCACAAATCTTCAGTTTGTAAAAAATGCAGTATCTGCAAAGTGCAGTAAAGTGAAGCACAATAAAACGAGATCTGCCTGTACAAAGAAGCAGACTCTATCTTATTCTCTGTCTCATTGGGCAAAAAGATCAGCATACACAGAATAATCATGGAAGTGCTCAGGTGCACTGCAGTCCATAAGAAGAAAGGGGAAAATAAATGTCATCAGCAAATATGATCAGATTATAAATTAAATCTGCTTCCTTTAGTTCTCTTAGGAGTAGTTATTATATAAACTTGTCCCATTATATTCAGTATTTTATTTGCAGCCTACTGTGTGCCAGGCTACTGCACTTAGATCTAGGATATAAGTATTGGTAAAATATGTTTCTTTCCTTTTAGAAACTCTCAGCTTTAGTTTGGAGCCACGGGTGGGAAGCAGGTATGAGAAGGCAGATTCGTAAAATTTTATCAGTGCAGTGTCATAGACAAGTCCTACAAGAGTAGCTAGAGTCCTGACTAGGGTCAAAGAAGGCCACAGAGAGATGGTGACATGTCATGTTTGGAGGATAACTAAAGACATAAAAAGAACCGGGACAGAGGAGAGCATCCTGTGCAAAGGAACCCATGGAAAGGAGCTTGGTAGAGAGTGTGGGGCATTGGGATTATTTTGAGGCTCCAGTGTAATGGTAGCATATGTAACTTTATACATTCACCAGTAACATAGCTGATTATTTTCAAATGTTTAGATTTTAACAATTTTCTGTTCTTTGCTGTGATCCAAATCAATGAATTTTTATTGCATTAACAGTTACAGCTTTATTTTTTAAATGTATTTATGAATGTGCTGGGTTTGTTAGTAGGTGTTATACTCAGTGGGTAGTAAATAGATGACCAGTGCTTTACTGAGACACTAACTTTATGTGTCTGTGTATGTATGTACCTTGATTTAAAAATAATTCCAGGGCTTCCCTGGTGGCGCAGTGGTTGAGAGTCCGCCTGCCGATGCGGGGGACACTGGTTCGTGCCCCGGTCCGGGAAGATTCCACATGCCGCAGAGTGGCTGGGTCCGTGAGCCATGGCTGCTGAGCCTGCGCATCCGGAGCCTGTGCCCCGCAACGGGAGAGGCCACAACAGTGAGAGGCCCGCCCGCGTACAGCAAAAAAAAAAAAAAAATAATTCCAGCATACACTTGTGTACATTTGACAGAGAGAGAACATTAAGAAGGGGCTCTTAAAGTTCTCTCCAACTAGAAAGAGTTTACTTCGCAAAGTCTTCACTGGGCTCAGCAAAAGAGATTACATTATCGTTTTCTTTGGGAGCCAATTTCATTGGGTTGGCCAAAAAGTTCGTTCGGTTTCCCCAGTAAGATGGCTCTAGTAAGTGCTTAGTTGTCTTTAGCTTCATTCGAAACAATTTTGTTAGATTGTGTTGTGACAGCTGTCATATCAGGGTGCATTTTTTAAAAACTTACCAAATTAGTGAATTTTTGTGTAGCCATTTTAATATTGAAGATGGAAGGAAAATAACAACATTTTCTGCATATTATGCTTTATTATTTCAAGAAAGGTAAAAACGCAACTGAAACACAAAAACAGATTTGTGCAGTGTATGGAGAAGGTGCTCTGACTGATCAAAAGTGGTTTGTGAAGTTTCGTGCTGGAGGTTTCTCACTGGACGATGCTCCATGGTTGGGTAGACCAGTTGAAGTTGATAGCGGTCAAATCGAGACATTAATTGAGAACAATCAATGTTAGACCATGCGGGAGATAGCTGACATACTCAAAATATCTAAATCAAGCGTTGAAAATCATTTGCACCAGCTTGGTTATGTTAATCGCTTTGATGTTTGGGTTCCACATAAGTTAAGTGAAAAAAAGCCTTGACTGTATTTCCGCATGTGATTCTCTACTTAAACGTAATGTGATGGGCAATGAAAAGTAGATGCTGTACAATATTGTGGAACAATATTTCGCTTGTGGGGCAAGCAAAATGAACCACCACCAACCACACCAAAGGCCAGTCTTCATCCAGAGAAGGTGATGTTGTGTATATGGTGAGATTGGAAGGGAGTCCTCTATTATGAGCTACTTTTGGAAAAGCAAACAATTGCTTCCAACAAGTACTGCTCCCAGTTAGATGAACTGAAAGCAGCACTTAATGAAAAGCGTTCAGAATTAGTCAACAGAAAATGCGTAATCTTCCATCAGGATAACACGAGACCACATGTTACTTTGATGACCAGGCAAAAACTGTTACAACTTGGCTGAGAAGTTCCCATTCATCCACTGTAGTCACCAGATTATTGCACCTTCGGATTTCCATGTATTTCGGTCTTTACAAAATTCTCTTAATGGAAAAATTTCAATTCCCTGGAAGACTGCAAAAGGCACCTGGAACAATTCTTTGCTCAAAAAGATAAGTTTTGGGAAGATGGAATTATAAGGTTGCCTGAAAAATGGCAGAAGGTAGGGGAACCAAATGGTGAATACGTTGTTCAATAAAGTTCTTGGTGAAAATGAAAAATGTGTCTTTTATTTTTACTTTAAAACTGAAGGGACTTTTTGGCCAACCCAATATTTTCATCTGAAGGTGGTTTTTCCACATATACCTCTGTGCTGATTAGCAGGGAGACATGTGCTTTATATGGCAGTGTGTGTGGACGTGGTCCTCCTACCTAACTAGAGTTTCCTTTTCAGATTTTTACACGATATGGTAACTTATCTGGAAAGCCTAAGGTTAAACCAGAATATTGTCTTGTGTATATTGAGCCAAACATAGCTTATATTGGGGACTCTGTGCTTGGAATGTTTTTAGAAAAATATTCTGTTTTGATTACATGGGCCAATAATTAATCTATTCTTATTTTTTATTGCAGATGGAGTCTGGTGGTACAGTTTTGAGTACCAATTGGTCTGATGTAGGTAAAAGGAAAGTTGAAATCAATCCTCCTGATGATATGGAATGGAAAAAGTACTAAATAAATTAATTTGCTATCACCGTATTGCATATGTTCAGCTAACGCCCATTGTGTATTAATACTGCATTCTTGAATTTTGAACACTGAGTACATCTTTTTAAAGGATTATACCTCTTTACCTCTTTGTGCTTTAGAAATTATTTTCCTTCAAGTGTTCTAAGAGTCTAATGAAGAATGAAGATCATGTTTTATCACTTTTGCCCTTAAGGACTTCAGATATGCTGAAACGGAATGAAGTATCATTTGCTACTAGATAGATTAATTCTTCCTAGTTGTGGGAGTGGAGAAATTGTTAATGGGATATCTTGGGTTATTGCCTTATTTTTGATGCAGTATTCTGTTAATAATTTATTAGACATGGCAACTTCGGGTGAGCATAGATTTCTCAATTTCAGTGTTAAATTGTTTGCTTTTAAAAACTGCTTTTGAATGGAGTTGTAAATACAATTTTTCTATGAAGAAGTTTGGTTTATTTACCTTTTTCTTAAGTTTCTAATGAAAACTTTGAGAAATTATTTATCACAGGGGATTCCCGTTTGATTATTTTTATGGGAAGTGTTTGTAATTGCACTGAGAATTTTGGTCCTTACCCTTCAAATTCCTGTATAAAACATTGACACCTGAGTTTATCATGCTGCAAGTTTAACTGTACTGAAGGCTGTCTGTGAAGCGGGGTCAAACAGTAACTGAGGAGAGCCCAACTCCACTTCTTGCTGCTTTTGCCACAGCAGGATTCCCGAAATTCCAAGACTGGTGGTTTGGTTTGGGTTTTTTTCCTTCTTTTTTTCTTTATTAGAAAATCTCTCTTCTTATAGCCCCATGCTTTTGGTGGTTTAGGGCAGCTACTGAGAGAGTAATATGTATACATTTAGTATCTATTCTGTTTATAGAATAAACAGATACCATGGGAATACAAAAACTAAAAGACATGATCGTTGGCTTCAGAGACTTTATAATCTAGCAGAGAGAGGAAATTAACATTCAGGAAGGACTTATGAATGGTTGAATGGTGAACTTATTACAAATACACTTTTGAGATAGAAAAAATATCTATCTGTGATCAAATGTTCTGTGATTAAAACTATTGACAGTCCAGGCTGTTATAAAGCAAAGGCAATGGATGACCTGTAGGTGTGATTCCTTTTCTTGTAATTTCGGAACCATAGAGGGTGGTGTCTATTAGGTCTCACTAACATTTTGTGGCAAGGAAGTACTCTATACCCTCATAGCTGAGGATAGGGTAAATGGGGGGCAAATTAACCGCCATCTCCAAAAAGAGTGGGAATTCAGCCTCTTCCTTCTAGTCATTTGACATGTGTAGGGGAGTTTATAAGGAAAAAGTGGTGGGGTGATACCAGATCATGCCCAGACTTGCTGTTACTGCTTGTTTATGCATGTAGGGATTTTCACTTGTCCTTCTGCCCACTTAGAGTTACAGGCTACTTTTTTTGATCTTGAACACTGAAGGAAAAGGCAAAATTAAGTTCTTGCATGTATGAATTTCTAAAATTTTCTCCTTAGGAAACGAGATAGTGATTATGTTAAGTTTTCTCAGTATCATTAGTCCCCAGGGGTAGGGAGGCTCTTCTACAGAGATGGTAAGTCAGGGGCATACCCCAGAGACGAGACTCCTGGCTCTAGCAGGTCTCTGCCACCCACTAGCTTTAAAATCTTTAACAGGTTTACAACCTTCCTATGTTTTATTAGTTCCTTTATCTGCAAATCCATAGGGTCTTAAAGTTTAATTAAAAGTCCATGATTCTAAATAAGGAAGCATTTTTGCCTCTTAAAAGCAACTTTTTTCTTTCTTAGGAATGACACTATTATAATAGAAGTTGGGTTTTTTAAAAAAAGGTTCTAGTACTAGTTTTGCTTTTATTTTAAAGGATACACTGTCTAAAGTGTGTTTATCTGTTGTCTAGATTTGCTTAAGGATGTCTGATTCAGGATTTTGCTGAGCCAAATGGAGTTCCTAATATACATGACTATGTTATATTACAATGTTACCTTGTCTAAATACAATAGGTTTATGGGTAAAGAAGGGAATTTTGAGAAGTAGGTTAGACAGCTTGCCCTAAAGGACCACTCTAAAGTACTGCTTCTCTTTCACCATTCTAGACAATGAAAAATTGTAAGTCCAGAAAGTTAAAAAAACTCATTTTGAGCCTTTATCTTTATTCTCTGCTATCTCAGCTTGGCTATTAATGGGTCCCACTTTCTTTCTAGACTCCCATTTCCTTCCTCCCCCCTCCCCTCCCCCCTCCCCCCTCCCCTCCCCCCTCCCCTCCCCCCTCCCCTCCCCCCTCCCCTCCCCCCTCCCCTCCCCCCTCCCCCCTCCCCTCCCCCTCCCCTCCCCCTCCCCTCCCCCTCCCCTCCCCCCTCCCCTCCCCCCTCCCCCTCCCCCTCCCCCTCCCCCTCCCCCTCCCCCTCCCCCTCCCCCTCCCCCCTCTCCCCATCCCCCTCCCCCTCCCCCTCTCCCCTCCCCTCCCCCTCTCCCCTCCCCTCCCCCTCCCCTCCCCCTCCCCCTTCCCTCCCCCTCCCCCCTTCCTCCCTTCCCCCCTTCTCCCACATGGCTTTCAGGATCTCAGTTCCCCCACCAGGGATTGAACCCGGGTCATGGCAGTGAAAGCCCAGAATCCTAACCACTAGGCTACCAGGGAACTCCCTAGACTCCCATTTTCAGTTCTCAAATCTTGGTTCTCTTTGTGCTCTAGTTACCCTTCTGTTTCTTTAGAATGTACATTTTTCTCTTAGTATTTATTTTCCTTTTTGAGGTTCAGTCTTGGAATACATTTTTTTCTATCCTTATATGGAATGGAAGAAAAGGATGGTTTGCACTAATAACTACAGTTCTCCCGCACTCCATCCCCACCCCCAAAATTTCCATTCCTTTGATTTGAGATATTCACTAACTGCAGAACATTGAATTGTTATTGTCTCCTTGAGTCTGGAAAAACTTTTATTTTCTTAGCAGGCTAACTATATAGGACAGGGAGAAAATAATTGACCTGTCCTAGATAAATTTTTTAGATAAATTTCAAATAAACATTTAAAATGAAGCTATGGGCTTCCCTTGTGGCACAGTGGTTAAGAATCCGCCTGCCATTGCAGGGGACACGGGTTCGAGCCCTGGTCCGGGAAGATCCCACATGCCGCAGAGCAACTAAGCCCTTGCACCACAACTACTGAGCCTGTGCTCTAGAGCCCGCGAGCCACAACTGCCGAGGCGTGCACACCTAGAGCCTATGCTCTGTAACAAGAGAAGCCACCACAATGAGAAGCCTGCGCACTCCAACAAAGAGTAGCCCCTGCTCACCACAAATAGAGAAAGCCTGCACGCAGCAACAAAGACCCAGCACAGCCATAAATAAATAAATAAATAAATAAAAATAAAATGAAGCTATGTCACTATGCTATTATGAATAGTTTAGATAGACATTTTAATTTAGTTCACTACTGAAATGTGTTTTGGCTATCCTTTCCCATTTTACCTTTTCTCCTTCCCCAATTGTCTACATATCAGATTAGGTCGTTGATCTGAGAAATACATCACTGACCCAGAGCAGTATTGCCTATTAATTGACCATCTGATCTGCTTAGTGCACTTTAATTTTATTGGGCTCTTCCTTGTCCAGGTTAGTGTGCGTGTCTCTGACTTGTAGCTATTACTGATACTTCCAAAAATAGGTAGAACTTTTCTGGGTGTTAACGTGGTGTTTGTTACTAGAGCCACTTTTTTTTTTTTTTGTAACCAGCTAGCTGTAAAGAAGTTTACCTTGACACTCTTACCTGCTATTTTAGCCCCATATTTTAGCATCCATAACAGCATATGGTTATCTGTTATCTCTGCCTTGGAGGAACCAAGGAGAGGAAATAATAAAAGCTAAAAGGACAAAATAATGGTTTCTGTGCCAGGAAGAGTCATGTGTAGTTTTAAATAAGGGGGATCGTCAACATTGATGTGGTTTATTTTGTCTCCAACTATGCATATTCTCTTGTAAGACCATTTTACACGTATCAAGAGATTTTATTTTGGAAACATTGGGTACTGGTGGGTAAGTTGGAGATACTGCTTTACTCAAAAGTGTTACTATTAGGTGCCACATTTGTGATTTGCTTCTGAAATTAATTTAACTCTTAGCCTCTCTTCCTACCTCAGTAAACTTATCCCCCAAATCAGCTAAAATCATACACATTGCTAGCCCATGCAGGCAGTATCAGTGATAGCTGTTCTGTACTAGTGCTTTTTATGGGCCAGGTGTGCTTTATATGTACTACCTCGTTTATAACAGCCTTGTGAGGTAATGATAGCATCCTGTCATTTCAGATAGAAAAATGAGGCCCAAGTTAAGTTCTTTGCCTAGTTCAGTCCACTGATAAGTGATGGACCTGGGATTTGAACCGAGGCCTGTCAGAATTCAGTTCCCATGCTTTTAACAACTGAATGAATTGGGTGGACGAGTGATTTTTATTAATTAATCAGCTGTCTCACAATGAAGCAGAGGATATGCAAGTTGAATTTTTTAATTCTTGTACATGAGCTGGGAAGTACATTTCTTAAAGATCAGAATGTTATCATCAGTTTCATAAGTAGGAAAGCTTATTAGGAGTCCAGATCTCTTGCCTCTTGTAAAGGTAATACAAGCAAGTAGTCTTGACTTTTGCGTTGAAGGTTTTGTTTTTCTCAAATGCAGAAAATTACAGAGAAACAAGATATGCTTAGAACTGTTACAGGTGAAAGAAGACTGGCACATCATCCTGGTCAAATTCTTGTTCTTTAAACTTGGGAGCTCTCACACTAGTTCTCCTTGTTCAAATACTAAAATTGTTTCAAGGTTTTTTTTTTTCCTATTTAGATACGTGTATTAGGATCAGTGTATCACTGATTTCTTCAATAAAATTGGAATGATTCAGGTTTAGTCCCTTTGTTCCAATCATGTGAACATTTTTTACATATTCTGAATTTTGCCTTGTCTGGAGTCTTCTAAATGTTACCTTTGCTGTGCCTTCAAATCTGATTTTTTAATTCTTATTTTTGCATTGAGACTTCTCATACATAGCTCGTTGACTTTACTTTCTCTTATAGGATTCAGTTATACAAAAGATGTTTCAAAAACAGTACTCTTGGCCCAAAAGCAATTTTTACACATCAGAAAGGAGTAAGGAAGATAATCTTCAGTGCTTGTATATGGGCTTTTAAAAACCATGCTCTACAGTGCAACTACAAAAGCTCTAAGTAATAGTAAACTGTTATACATACTGTGTGCTTGATGCTCTGTTAAGTGCATTAAAAGGCAATATTGCATAGTAGTTAAATGCTGGACTCAGAAGACGGCCTGCTTGAGATCAGTCCTGGCTACACCGCTTACTAGCTGTGTGACAGTGGGCAGGTAGTTAATGTCTCTGAGCCTCAGTTTTCCTATCTAAATTGGGCTAATATACCCACCTCATGGACGTATGTGAGTTGAATGTGTTAATACAGTTCTACAATTATTTATCCTAATCCAGAGAGCTCTAAAAACTAGATTTGTGTGTGTGTGAGACTCAGTGGTTAAAAAAAACAAAAACCTGTCCTAAACTTGCAGTTTGAATAGTCATATTTTCCTGCAGAAGTATTAATTTGTTTAATAACAGTGCTACCACAGATCCTGCTGAGGATATTAAAAAGTCAATAGTATAGCTATACTAAATTCTAAAATTCAGAATCCTGAATTCAGAAACACATCTGGCTCCAAAGTTTTTGAATAGAGTTACATGTACCTGTATATGTAAAGTGCAGAGAGCGGTGCTTAATGTATATGCATTTAGGCTGCGAGGTTTAAATACTGTGGTGAGCCTTTTTGTTCGAAGTTCAGTCCTTCAAGATTCAGGATTCTGTCTGAGGAAAGTATATCAGCTGCTTAAAAATCATTAGTATGAACAGAAAGATAGATCAGTGGAACAGGATAGAAAGCCCAGAGATAAACCCACGCACATATGGACACCTTATCTTTGATAAAGGAGGCAGGAATGTACAGTGGAGAAAGGACAGCCTCTTCAATAAATGGTGCTGGGAAAACTGGACAGGTACATGTAAAAGTATGAGATTAGATCACTCCCTAACACCATACACAAAAATAAGCTCAAAATGGATTAAAGACCTAAATGTAAGGCCAGAAACTATCAAACTCTTAGAAGAAAACATAGGAAGAACACTCTATGACATAAATCACAGCAAGATCCTTTCTGACCCACCTCCTAGAGTAATGGAAATAAAAACAAAAATAAACAAATGGGACCTAATGAAACTTCAAAGCTTTTGCACAGCAAAGGAAACCATAACCAAGACCAAAAGACAACCCTCAGAATGGGAGAAAACATTTGCAAATGAAGCAACTGACAAAGGATTAATCTCCAAAATTTACAAGCAGCTCATGCAGCTCAATAACAAAAAAACAAACAACCCCATCCAAAAATGGGCAGAAGACCTAAATAGACATTTCTCCAAAGAAGATATACAGACTGCCAACAAACACATGAAAGAATGCTCAACATCATTAATCATTAGAGAAATGCAAATCAAAACTACAATGAGATATCATCTCACACCAGTCAGAATGGCCATCATCAAAAAATCTAGAAACAATAAATGCTGGAGAGGGTGTGGAGAAAAGGGGACACTCTTGCACTGCTGGTGGGAATGTGAATTGGTTCAGCCACTGTGGAGAACAGTATGGAGGTTCCTTAAAAAACTACAAATAGAATTACCATATGACCCAGCAATCCCACTACTTGGCATATACCCTGAGAAAACCAAAATTCAAAAAGAGTCATGTACCAAAATGTTCATTGTAGCTCTATTTACAATAGCCAGGACATGGAAACAACCTAAGCGCCCATCATCGGATGAATGGATAAAGAAGATGTGGCACATATACACAATGGAATATTACTCAGCCTTAAAAAGAAATGAAATTGAGCTATTTGTAATGAGATGGATAGACCTAGAGTCTGTCATACAGAGTGAAGTAAGTCAGAAAGAAAAAGACAAATACCGTATGCTAACACATATATATGGAATTTAAGGGAAAAAAATGTCATGAAGAACCTAGGGGTAAGATAGGAATAAAGACGCAGACCTACTGGAGAACGGACTTGAGGATATGGGGAGGGGGAAGGGTGAGTTTTGACAGGGCGAGAGAGAGTCATGGACATATACACACTAACAAACGTAGTAAGGTAGATAGCTGGGGGAAGCAGCCGCAAGGCACAGGGATATTAGCTCGGTGCTTTGTGACAGCCTGGAAGTGTGGGATGGGGAGAGTGGGAGGGAGGGAGACGCAAGAGGGAAGACATATGGGAACATATGTATATGTATAGCTGATTCACTTTGTTATAAAGCAGAAACTAACACACCATTGTAAAGCAATTATACCCCAATAAAGATGTTTAAAAAAAAAAAAAAAAAAGAAGTGATTATAACAAAGAAAGGATTGCATAACAATTGGGTCCTATTTCAAAAAAAAAAAATCATTAGTATGGTTTAAAAAATTATAGTGAGAGCATAAAAGTTCACAGAAAAGCTTTTATTTTGAATGAGTAGTTATTTTAATTTACCTAAGCAGAGCTTAAATATGCAAGTATTGTCAGCAGTACTTTAAAAAGAATCATAAAGTAGGAACTTCCGTGGTGGCACTGTGGTTAAGAATCCACCTGCCCATGCAGGGGACACGGGTTCGAGCCCTGGTCCGGGAAGATCCCACATGCCACGGAGCAGCTAAGCCCGTGCGCCACAACTACCGAGCCTGTGCTCTAGAGCCTGTGTGCCACAACTACTGAAGCCCGTGCACAGCATCGAAGAGTAGCCCCACTCGCTGCAGCTAGAAAAAGCCCGCGAGCAGCAACAAAGGCCTAACGCAGGCATAAAATAATTAATTTTAAAAAAAGGAATCATAAAGTATAGTGGTGCCAGAACACACAAACTGTATGTAGAATGTTAAGGGACTTCCTTTCAGAAGTTCTTTGATTTTAATTCCATTTTAACTTAAATTCAAGACAGTAAAGCTATTAGGGCTTATAAAAACAAGTCGCAAAATCATGCTACTTGTAAACCACGGATTCTGTCCCGTTGTTTCCATCAGTGTAGAGAAACTGATAGTTGTTTTTTTACAAGAGTTCATCAGTCTATTCCCTCTCTACCCTGCTTCCTGCCCCTCAAACAATCAGTGGGGAGCAAAAAATACGTGCAGTCCTTTGTATATAGACACTAGTACTATACATTCAAGTTTGGGGGTCTTCTCTCCCAACTACCGCTTTTTGTCACTCATTTGTACTCGAACATTGACCTTTTCTGTGACCTAATTGACTACAAATGAACACTTTCCTAAGTTAGCTAGCTTAACTTAGTGCCTGTGAAATATGCTAAGAAATTGAATGTATTTCCTTGGAATTACTACTTACTATTTTGCTATTAATTAGTTGCAAAATGATCAGTTTATTTCGACTACCACAGAGGTAATGGTCTCATAGCAGAAAGGACACCAACACGTGAATTGGGAATCTTAAAACCCCAGTTTTGATATGTTAATAATGGTGTGTTTTGAGGACAAGTGACTTAACCCTTCTGAACTATTTTTCTCACCTCTAACACTAGATGATAATTACCTGTCAGGACTGTGAGGACTTAACTAAGTCCTGACTCAAGAAGTATGTGACCAATAATTGTCACTTAGTATAAGTCCTTGATTTTTTTTCTCAGTGCTGTTGAGTAGTAGAATTCCTAAAAGGAAGGTAACAAATCTGACTTAGCTGCTATTCAAGGGCAGCCCCAGCCGTGTTTTTAGCTGTATCTGTCACTGTTTCACTGTGTACCTAAGCTCCAGGCACACAGGAATAGTCTGTTTAGGGGTTTGCATACTTCCCACGTAAAGGGCCATATAGTGAATATTTTAGGCTTTGTGTGGCACATAAAGACCCTATTGCATGTTGTTCTTTTTAGTTTGCAGACCTCTGTCTGAACATCCCATGTATTTTTATTCCTTCTTCCATCAAATGGAAGCTGGAAAGCTTCAGTTTCCTATTGATGTGTCAAAACTAAGTTCATATGCCCCCTCCAGGAAAGCTGTTTAATCTTGTGCTACTCTGTCAGTGACTGGCTTTGTAGCAGTTGGATTGGGTTATTTGCTTATGGTTGAGACACCCACTAGATCCTTTGATAGAATCAAACCCAAACCACAGTGTCCTGTGAGCGTGTTTGAGAGTTTGTTCATTATCAAGTCACTACAGTTGACTCATTTCTTCCCCCGTGACTGAGCTGCTTTGGGGAGGGTCGAGGGGGCTGGCTTTGAACTTTGTACCTGCAGTACCTGGTGCACAGAGAAGCTTTCAGAATTTGGTAGGTGGTCTTAACGCTGCACAGAGGAATGCCCTTATTTTCTTCTCTTCATTCTTTTAAGTGTCCTCAGTTAGAATACTCTTGTTAAATCCCCACTTCCATCCCCTCCACAGGAATTCACTGCCACTCCAGCTGTGTTGTGGTGGAGGTGCCTTGTTGATGCATCTGTTAAGGCACCGCTCAGAGTTTCAACCAATTTTAGGGTTAGTTGCGTGGTGTCTGTTTTACCCTGTGTGTCCCTACTTCATTACGTTGTTATTTACTTATTTTTGGATCTTTGATGCCGAGCACAGTGCCTTTCACATAGTAGACATTCAAGTATTGAAACTCTCGTTGCACACTAAAGAATTAGTTTTAAAAACTGTACTTTGTTTATAATATGTGCCCTTGAAATTATTTATTCATCAATATAGATAGAATATTGATTTAAAAATAGATATTTAACCCTGGTCATGAGAGCTAAATCTCAGTTATGTACATCACTAGAGGGAATAGCAATTATATAACTAATCAAAAGCCATGTAAAACATTTTTTTGTGTTGCCATTTAATTTTCAGACTGCTTTTATTCCCCCCTGATTGTTTTAAAACCAAAATATATGTGTTTCCTTAAAGAAAGGACTGAAATTTACTTTCTAATTAGGTTAGTCATCCTTTGAGAAGAAATTTTGAGCCCAAGGAACTTGGGTAAAGGAGGCCAGAGTTTTACAGACCCCGGAATTGGTTTGGGCATAGGCACAGGTCTGGAAACTAAGAGTGAGTCGAGCAGTTTCATTTATAAGCATACCAACTTCTGGAGGCAAAAATTTGGACTGCTTACTAGTACATTTTTTTTTTACTGGAAAACCCACAAAGAGATTTTGAGCTACTGAATACTACATGAACCTCTTCGGTGAGGGTTACGTACTTTATTTTTTTAACAATATTAATACCTTTGCCGTCTTTCAAAAGCCATATACTTTTTTTTTTTGGATTGGGTTTTCACTTTAATATTGGTAATAGAATAATATATAGAATAATATAGATAAGTGACAAATACATGTTCATGGTATCATACCCATTCATTCATTCATCAGCGTTGAGTGCAAGGTATGTGCCAGACACTGCTCTGGACACTAGGGATACACTGGTGAACAGATGCCCTGCATTTATGAAGCCTAATTTATGGGGGAGATGAGCAGAATGTATGTTAAATGATGTTAAGTGCTAAGGGAGGAAACTGCACGTGCGAAGAGGCCCGTAGGTGGTTGAAATTTGAGATAGGAGACCAATCGAGAACTCGGGGAGCCGACTGGAACTCAGTACAGACTCGAAGGAAGCAGAGGGAGCGGTGGAGATTCCTGAGACGGAGCACCGCCAGCGGGAGAAGCAGCAGACGTGCAGGCCTCGGTGTGCGTGGGCGCTAGGAAGGCCGTGGGGCTGGGGCCGACTTGGTGAGGGTCGGGATTGAGTGAGTGGAGGCAGTGGGGGCCTCAGTCACATGGGGCCTTGCAGGTGGTAGAGGTGACGTGGTAGCCAGTGCCAGGGCTCGCCCCAGCTTAATGTGGAATCCTGTTGTCCTCAGTGCTGTCAAAATTTTACTGGTTATCGTCCTTTTTAAAAATGTTCTGATTTTTATCAAGTGTATATACAGTGGAATCAAATTTAGTTTATAGATCTAGCAGGGGTTGCAGTGGAGTTTTGCTCTGAGCACCTGGCGGTATTGATGTGAATGAATTTGAGTCGTGGTATATGATTTAGTGGGTATAGGCGAAGGCCTCAGGCTCAGTGCTTCACTGAAATATTTATTTCTGTTCTTTTAACCCATTAAATTACAGATAATGTCACATTTTAGTGTAACCTGTGTTTAGCAAAGCTGTTTCCTGTTCTGGAATATAAGTGTGGTTACCGCATACTAGATGCTGAGACAGAATTGGATTAATTAGAATGATTGGTTGTGGACAGGGACTTAATGAGTGTGGCATAGGATTTTATGTTTAATAGAATTGTCAAAATCAGATCAGCAGGCATGTTTTTATGGGCCGTCTGCCAAGACTAGAAGTCGCTTTGGTACCTGTACTCCCTTAAACATATGTTTGCATTCCATTCCTTGTCAACGTGAGACAAAACAAAGAAAAATAAATTCAGAATTTTAGAGCTGGAATGAATCTTAAGTAGTGTCTGGTTTTACAAATGCATTTTTTTCCAGAGCACTCTCATACACTTTTTTCTTCATAAGAGTTCTTCAACTCACACAGATAGTTAGTTGGTGATAGAATCAGAATTTAACTTGGATAAAACTTATTTACCCCAGTCTTGTACTGATCTTCTGACAGTTGTCCCAAATATCAGGCAACTAAAAATTCCAGCATTGGGAAGATATTCTGTATAAGATAGTAGTTCTCAAGCTTGAGGGTGAGTGACCCTCACCTGGGAAGCTTGTTTTTTTTTAATGTAGGCTTTCTCTCTTTCCTTCCTGAGATTTTGAATCAGTAGGTTTGTGATAGGGCCCAGTAAATCTGTGTTTATCATGACCTGGTGACTTTGAAGTATGTGACCTGGGACCTTGCCCTTAAACAAATGATTTCGCAGAGTAAAGGTGAGAGAAGAGGTTATTAGTTAGCACTAATCATCTCTGATGTCTTATTTCTGAAAAATTTTAGAAAAAAGTAAAAAGCTACTTGAGATCTTGTTCTTTTGAAGAATTTGTTTCCCTCTCACACAGATGTAAAGGCAGAGGAGAGATGCTTAATGGTTATTTTTGTTCCTCTGTCATCAGAACCTTCGGGTCATTATGAAACAAGTCATTGAATCCATATAACCACAATGGTACACCACATGATGAAGGGAAGTCTTTTTCAATGAAAGTGAAACAAATTGAGACTATTTGGACAAGATGCTAGTTTATCATTGCTGAGATATTACTAAAACTGAGCAGAGAATATTAGAAGAGTCAATATTCATGGAGTATATATGGAATATGATAGTACTGATTGATGATAAGGCACTATTTCTTTAGCGACCGGAATATTCTCAGATGTTGCCTGATTACACCTAGGTGCTAAGTGAATTAAAAATTATGGTGGTGCTGGTGGATTAAGTCGAGTAGAATATGTTAGGGAGATCTTTCTGGAGTGGAGATCTTTTTCACTATGTAGTTGTATAGTTACCTTAGTAACTAATAGGCAGGAATATGGTTTTAGTTGAAAAGAAACCACTTGCCTTTAAAAGCATAATGTCCTAGATGAATGGATAAAGAAGATGTGGCACATATATGCAATGGAATATTACTCAGCCATAAAAAGAAACGAAATTGAGTTATTTGTAGTGAGGTGGATGGACCGAGACTCTGTCTTACAGAGTGAAGTAAGAAAGAGAAAAATACTGTATGCTAACACATATATATGGAATCTAAAAAAACAAAAGGTTCTGAAAAACCTAGGGGGCAGGACAGGAATAAAGATGCAGACATAGAAAATGGACTTGAGGACGTGGGGAGGGGAAGGGTAAGCTGGGATGAAATGGGAGAGTGGCGTGGACATATAAACACTACCAAATGTAAAATAGACAGCTAGTGTCTTGCAGCTAATGTCCTGCTAAGAGAAAATTTATGCTTGGTAAGTTTATTCCAGGTCTTTGACTATGTCAGTATAAAGTAAATTCATTATAGAAAGATGGATAATAGTCTAGGTTAATGGAATATAGGTAGTTGAAAATGTTTAGTAATTAAATAATCCACACCTTTGAAAGGCTGAAGAGCAGGAAGCTAAAGAAATCATGTTTTGAAAAAAAATGTATTGCAAGTAAATTTGCAAATACAATGCTAGTTTTAAGAAAAAGTGTATAGAGGTTATTTCTTCCAAACTATCTCATTGCTATTAGAATTTTTGTAGCCATGTTACAGATGAGAAAAAGATTGATTCAATTACAGAAATTTGATATGAAGAGAATATTTGTAAAGGAAGAGGCACAAAGAGAACAGGAATATGACGTATCTGTAAAGTTATTAGTAAGCTCATTTGTTTAAAGGAACTTAAAATGGTTTTTAATAATTTGGTGTTTTAACCTAATGATTTATTTATAGCTTTGTAGGTATACTGTTTCCAGTCCCATTACTTATCTTTATCACTCTATGGTGATAACATAGACCCTAATAAAGACTGACGCCTGTGTATTTGATTTAAAAAATATTAAGACATGGTAAAGGTTCAGTAAACCAAACACCTTAGCAAATATTTGCTGGGTCAGGTTATACACGCATAAATGTATATATAGATGTACTTACCTTTTACACAGTAAGTACCCAAAAATTGTATGTAAATTGATTACTTTTGAGTGTAGGCAGTTTAAATAAAGCCTGTGGTTGAGTCCCTTTATTGTTAAAGGTCAGTCAACACTAACTTAGTCTTGTAAATTTGATTCTAACATACTGGGCTTTTCAAAGTGAAACCTGTATATGCATATAAAATATGATCATTGCATATATGTACCAAAGCCCTTAAAAGGAATTCAGCTTTCTTTTATAAACACCAAAACTCACTCTGCCTGTAAACTGTTTTTGCTAAAGTTTGCATCACTGACTCTCAAATTTGCACCTTTCTGTCTGCATACGCTACTAGGACTATTCTGTGCATGTAGATTTTTGTCAGCTCCCTCCTTCCCCCTCAGTAAATCCGTTAACTTAAAAAAAAATGTGACACTTCTATAGAATAAATGTTCATAAAGCAAATTAGCATATTCAGCTTATACAGAAATACAAATTATTCCACTCACACAAGGAATTTCTACTTTGTAAAAATGTAGCTTGTATTTTGGAGTGTAATAAAATCTGGTGTAAGAACAACTGTTGAGTGGGTTAAGTGATTATTCTGAATATATTTACTTTTTTAGTGTCAACAGTTATTTGAGGTGATGGTGGGAAGGAGGTATGAGGATGAAGTTAAACAAGTTTTTAACATTGCAGTGGAAGTTTGTTCCATGGGATATGTTCATGTAACATAGAACACTTACTGAAGCCCAGCAGTACCATTTCTTCATTTTCTCTCTGTGCTGACACAGCAGCATCTGTCACATTCAAGACTACTGAGTCAAACTAGGACCTTAGGACCTTGAAAACGAACCTGTGATGTCCATTGGGATTGGTTTATGTCATCACTGAGAATTAATTAAAGGACAAGTCAAGATTCAGCACAGCAAACTGGGCAGCATTTGCAGCTTTTGGACTGGCCTGGTTAGAGGTTATTTAGGGATTGGTACCAATTTGCAAAAAGTTTGTATTCAGCAGTGTCCTCTCTTCCGTAAAGTACATTTCTTCCTTTGTACACTTGATTCTTCTCTTTCAAAGTAGACCTTCAGTTTTCTTCATTGAACACAATTTGAGTCTCTTTTGTCATTCCTATGATTAATCCAACCTTGAGTTTCCCCTCTGCCCTTAAAACATCCATTTCCTTTCATGTTAAGTTGACTTCCTTGGGTATTGAGTGACTTTTCATAACACAGCATAATTCCATTCTCTGTTAAGTAAATTAAGTAAATACACCTCCTGTATTTCATTTAATTGTGGTGCTTTGAAAAGGAAACACCTTTTCAAGAGGCAGCCTTCCTTCCCTATGACGTGCTCTCCTCCTTGCTAAGTCTGGCACCTCTTCAGTTCTCACATGGAAAGCTACCAAGGGGATCCAGCTAAAATGGAAACCAGCCTCCTCCTTGCTGGAAACCTTTCATTGGTTTCCTATTCCTTATCCCCAAATAAATTCAATTAACATGCAATATGAGTAAGATACAGCTCCTGCCTACATTTCCTTTTCTTTTTTTGCGGGGGGGGGGGGCACACCTTGTGGCAGGTGGGATCTTCCCAACCAGGAATCGAACCTATGCCCCGTGCAGTGGAAGCGAGGATTCTTAGCCACTGGACCACCAGGGAAGTCCTACATTTCCATCTTGATATTGCCTGCCTCAGCCTGAATGCTCTGTTTCCCTGCTCGAACCATACAACCTCACCTCTACCTGACCTATTCCCTCTGCCTGGAATGCCCTTCCTTTCACCACCCGGTGCTCTCCTGCTCATCCTTGAGTACCCATTGAAGGCACTCTTTCTCCAAGAAGCCCAATGATCCCATCTTCATCAAGGCCTTTGGTGTACCGAATCCCAATTATCTGTTCTCTCATTAGACCACAGGCTCTTGTGGGGTGGGATCACTGGCTCAATCTTTTTTTTTTTCCTTTTATTTCCAGAACCAAGTACATACAGTTTGCTGGGTGGTAAGGTGGGAGATGGTGTGCAGAAACATTGGCACTTATTTGCTTATTAGTTAGTAGAGTGACAACCATTTTGAAAACGTGTAAGATTTGTAGCTGCAGGAAGTTGCTTCTGCCTGAACAGTGTGATCATTACATATAATTCAATGTGCATCTTTCCTTCATCCCTTTTTTCTCCAAAGACTAGCTTGCTGTACACTCCATTAAATGCAGGTATATGAGTGTTCATCTGATAACCAAGTTTTTAAAATTCCGTATGACTTTACAGATGTAAATTGGCAACACTAGATATACAGTAGTATGGTGTATATAGACTATGGGACTGTCATGGTATCAAGACCTTTCATCTCTGAATCTTTGTGTTGTTTTGGAAAACTTTTATTTTCCTTAAGAAAGTTCTTAATCTCTTAAACTATGAGAGTCAAAACCAAAATGTCAAAAACATGAAATACCTGCTCATCTTCCTGATCTAATATTTCAGTTTTTAAAGACAGTCCTTGTTCCTGAGATTCTTTATGTCATTATAGATACATAAGCCATTCCTCCTCAGCCGTGTCTGTCAAGCCACACTGCCAGCCCTGTTACTAGGAGAGTAACTTATTGGTAATTGGACTACGTCAGCAGCCTGATTTGTACTGCAAAGGTAGAAATCGTTATGCTGCTTCATGCCCAATGACCACTTTCTGAAAGCAGACTGAAAGGGTGTGAAGACCTGGTTTTCAGAATGTCAATGAAAGTCCTTTCCCCACAAGTCTGATTTACCTTCGCCTACATTTTCCTTCTTTATCCTAATGCTTGCTAATTCTCTTTTCTTGGGGGTGACTCTTAACAGGGCGGCCACTTCTTAATCACATGTCAGCACATGGTATAGATAAAGAATTTCCTATGAGCTGCCTTATAATGTTCACTCTCAAATGCCATTGTATGTCTTGTTTTCCCTTTTCTGTCTATGTTTTTATCTAGGAACTCTGGGGGCACATTTGCAAGACTGGGAAAGAACAATAAAGGTTAAGAACAACTGAGGAGTTATGTACAAATAACAACAGAAGACAACTTAATTGTTTTAGTGACGATTTAAAAGGAACTCAAGGGTACAGTTGAGATCTTTGACAAATTGTAAATAATTTTTCATGATTATTTCAAAATAGCTTGGTAAGGAAGTCTTAAAAGCAGGCCTTACTGGCAAAGAAAAGCAAAAAAGAGCAAGTAGTAAAAGGATTATGATGAGATTTTAGACTTAAACTACCCTTTCAGTACATTTGCAATTCCGGATAAAGTTCTGTAAAGCAGTTCAAAAATATTCTGTTAAGTGTCTCGAATAACACTGCTCAGATGGAATATAAAATACTTCGTGGTCCCTTCAGCATCAAGATGCCTCAAACTTTGGTTGTTTCTGGAGTTAATTCTTTACAGCACCTGGTATATGAAGTGATTTCACACCATGCCCAAGATGCGGGCCACCCACCAGCTACATGGCATGACAACTCTACAGACTGAACGGCAACCCTGGTAATTATAAGGCCATGGATAATAGCCCCCCAGTGGTTCACAGATCTTCTGGCAGTGGGTGTAGCTCCGCCTGCATTCTATACAGCAGATTCCTTCATGATCCAATCTAGGGTCGAATGTCATGCCTTCTCCTTCCTGCTGCTGTGAAATAAAAGAGAATTATTTGTGTCTCCTTCATAATGAGAAGTTTATAGCATCCACGTTATTTTAAAATAAGGTCCTGGATGTCTTACTGCTACCAGAAATCGGCATTATTTTCTGTAAGGAGTTTTCAATCTTTAAACCTTATAATTCAGAAATCCTTCTAACATCAGGGAACTCCCATCCTAGCTAATCTGTCACTGGCAGGAAGGTTTAGGTTTTTTTTGTTTTTTGAATGTTATGGTGAAGTTTCTCCATGCCTTAAATGAGCCATGGTTACCACTCACTAGTGACTCAATTTGTTTTAAATAGGAAAACAGGGAGCGTGATTCAAAAGTAGCGTTTCTGCCACTGCTGCGGCACCCTGGTGCCTTCTTGTAGTAATGGCTTCCAGGGCTCTGGGGAGCACATTTTGAAACTCATTGATCCAGGCTAACAACAGATTGCTATTCCACTTGAACTGGCTGAGAACACTGCCAAGTCACTTAGCTTCTGCCTTTGTGTCAACATAAGGGTCTGTAACACTCAGAAGAAGGCACCATACGGTGTAAAGCTTCAAGACCTTGAACTTTATCTTCTAGTTTCTATGTGCCATCATTATAGTTACATAAATACAAACTCGTATCGCAGTAAAAGTCACCTACAGAACCCTATTTTCGCTGCTGGAGAGATCACAGAACTGGAAGAAATGTGCCCCTGCCAAGTTATGTAATATCTGGTTTTCCTTTTCATGGATTTCTAGGGGTAAAGAGTCTATATCCTCTTTAATATGACATTGAATTACACTGGCAAAAAGCCCTTATCATTCATGTAAATTCTTTGTTCAATTTAAGCCTCTTTCCTGGAAGAATAACTTGGGGAGATGCAGGACCAACATAGGTTAGGCTTGAGCTAAGTGAACTTAAGCAACCCTATCACCTTTCTGGTATACTTTTTTAAAAGTCTTTATTCAACTTTTTTTGCTGTGTGTGTGTGAGGGGGTGCTTTCTATTATGAGAAATTTCCAACGTATTGGAAAGTGGAGAAAATTGTGTGCCAAACATCTACATTTGACAATTGCCAACCTTTTGTCAAATTTGATTTTTTTTAAGTATTTTAAATTCTGAAGTAAATTTAAAGAGACTTGAGGGCATTGTGACATTCCACCCATAAATACATTAGAATGTCTTGCCAAAATAAGATAGCATTTTCCTGCACCACACTGCCATTATCACACC
This sequence comes from Phocoena phocoena, assembly GCF_963924675.1. NCBI lineage: Eukaryota > Metazoa > Chordata > Mammalia > Artiodactyla > Phocoenidae > Phocoena > Phocoena phocoena. The sequence goes on from NC_089236.1 coordinate 25,475,737, forward strand.
TCACAAAACTAACAATTCATTAACACCATCTGACACAGCCTATGTTCAGATTTTGTCATCAAAGTATTTGTCTTACTCTCTTAACACCATTTAAAAAAAATTCTTTAGACTCTCCCCTTTAGAATGTCCCCTTTAGACATTTTCCCCCCCTTATCTCTTGAAATAGGTTCATCTGGGACAGCAAAAGTAAAAACTGCCTCATTAATTAACTGTTGCTGACTCTTCCAGGGCAGTAGTCAAAAAGCCTGTTGGTTGAGGCATTTCCTCACCTGAGGGTTCAACAAAAGTTTGTTAGGATTAAAAAGTTGGCAGAAATCTCAGGTTCTTGCCCTGAGATATTTCCTTAAAGGGATATGTGAAGGACGGAGATCATGGGGAAGGTGTTCCTGCTTAAAGCTCAACATGTAATAAAGGAAGAAACTGTTACCAGTGAAATTTTTTCAAGAATATGGATCACTTAAGCCTGAAAGCAGGGCAGTCACATCCTGCCCTTCTGTGGAGGGGCTGATGCCCTCATCCCTAGAACCAGATGCAGCTAGGCCAGCTACCTAGAGAATAAACTATATTAAGTTTTCTGTTTGCCTATTCAGTTTTTGTTTTTGTTTTTTGTCTGCGTTGGGTCTCCGTTGTTGCACACGGGCTTTCTCTAGTTGGGGTGGGCGGGGGCCCCTCTTCATTGCAGTGCGCGGGCTTCTCATTGCAGTGGCTTCTCTTGTTGCGGAGCACGGGCTCTAGGCACATGGGCCTCAGTAGTTACAGCACACGGGCTCAGTAGTTGTGGCTTGAGGGCTCTAGAGTGCAGGCTCAGTAGTTGTGGCGCACAGGCTTAATTGCTGCACGGCATGTGGGATTCTCCTGGACCAGGGATGGATTACCCGTGCCCCCTGCATTGGCAGCGGGATTCTTAACCACTGCGCCACCAGGGAAGTCCCAGATTTTATTTCTTTATTATTCTTTGAGCTTTACGGAATGAAGTACTGTGGTGTCCTGAGTTTTCTGGTAAGCCTTGGGTTACTTAAAAAAAAAAATACTTTTTTGCTCTAAATCTTTCTAAAATATATTAGTCTAAAATGGTAAACTAGAAAATATATTTGCAACACATGAAACAAGAGGAAAGAAAATGTACAAATGACTTCTCTGTGTATGAAAAGATGCTCAGTCTTACACATAATTAAAGACTGGCAAGAAAAAGATAACCAGGAGATACGGTTTTACACCCAAGACTTTTTAAAAGTTTGATAATAAATTAGGCCTTTCATTACCATTTGAAGACATGGAGCTGCTGTAATTCCCCGGAAGACAATTTATTGTCCTCCATTAAAATGTAAAATTCTTTGACCCAGCAGACCCATGTTTCAGTATTAGTGGTAAAGATGTACTCCTACAGTGTACAAGAGGTATAGACTAATAGCTAACATGGAGTCAGGTAGCGCTTACTATGCACCCAGCACAGTGCTAAGAGCTTCACCTGCATTACCTCATTTACTCCTTCCCATACCCTATGAAGCATGTACAAGGTGTATCTTATTAACACTCTTTGAGGAGGGACTTCTCTGGTGGCGCATTGGTTAAGAATCCGCCTGCCAATGCAGGGGACATGGGTTCGAGCCGTGGTGTGGGAAGGTCCCACATGCCACGGAGCCACTAAGCCCGCGCACCACAACTACTGAGCCTGCGTGCCACAGCTACTGAAGCCTGCACACCTAGAGCCCATGCTCCGTAACAAGAGAAGCCACTGCAGTGAGAAGCCCGTGCACCCCAACAAAGATTAGCCGCCGCTCACCACAACTAGAGAAAGCCTCCATGCAGCAATGAAGACCCAACGCAGAGAAATAAATAAAACAAAAAGTTTAAAAAAAAACGGTATTCGAGGAAAATACATGTCCACCAAAGCAGAACTAGTTCAATTTCTGTACATTTATCCACACAATGGAATATAATGGTGCCATTAAAATGAATGAGGTGGATCCATATAAGAGATACAAAAAAACTTCCAAAATACTGTATTGGAACTGAAAAGACAGCAAAGTGGAAGTTGTGTATGCTTTTTTTGTGTTAAAAATGTGTGTGTGTGTGTACACTTATACAAAGGAACTGGGCAAATAGCCATTGTTAACAGGTTGCTCAGGGGAGGGTGTCTGTGGTAGAAGGGAAACTCACTTTTCATTGTATACATTTTTATACTGTTTAAAAAAATACATGCATGTATTATTTTTTCAATTAAAACACTAGTTACACATAAGTACTTATTTTTCTATTTTCACTCCCTGCAAAGTATAGTAATGGTAAAACTACATTTCATTGAAGATTTGAGAAGTTTTTAGCATGTTGGTGTCATCCTTACAAACACCAGTTCTCGAGGTTTCTGTCTAAAGTGTTTGATCCCCATATGTGAGTCTGTCTCCCGAATGGACTGAGTGCCCTCAAGGGCAGAAGTTACTCCTGTCTGTGTGCACAGGGCCTGGAAAAGAGCAGGTTCTCAACGAATGTCTGTTGAATGGACGAATAAAGTGGATATAAAGGAGGAAAGAGAATACTTTCATCCTGTGTGTTGCCTGCAGGGCACACTCCCGGAAATATTTTTCAATCATCAAATTCCTGATATGAATTTGTCTTTATAAATTCGCCTGTGACTCAAAAAAGGAGAGCACAGAAAACAACTTTGAACAAGGAGTACAACCAATCAGGATTTTACACTACAGAAGCAATGCTGAAGAGTTGTTACCCTCATTTATAAACCCTGCAACAAACAAAAGATGTATTTTTTAAAATAATTGGGTAAAAGTCTCAGTTGAATACTAGACGCTTATTTGAAATCTCAAGCAGAAATATCACTGCTTCAGTGCTGGGTTTAGTGCAGTCATCTGAACCTGTCATACGAACACCAGTACACACGTGGTAAGGGTTGTCTGGATTGAAGGGCTCTGAATCCTCTTGAACACTGGGTCTGGTTTCGTTATTTGGTCTTCCAGGCCATGGGTTGCCCCATGGGCCACTGCGTAATCTTCTTGTGGTCATTGTTGTAACAACTTTTCTTACCAATTCTCTTCTTTCTCTCTGGATTTCTGCCCAAAAAAACCCCAAAACTTGCCGTAAGTTAACTCCTTAATTTGAATAATTAAGGAAATTCTGTGTTTATCAGGGTGAAAAACATAAGAAAAGGATATTAAAACACATACGACCAGATCCTATTTAAATTTGTATTAATGATTTCATAAGAATAAAGCATGTTTCACAGTCTTGGGTTAGTAGTTAAACATCAGATAATCAGAATTTGGTTTCTCATACTAACTGAGGCAGGTGTTGTAAGATAACTGACAAAATCCATTCTCAGTTCCCTTTTTCTTTGCCTGCCGCTACTTAGGGGCTGAGAAAGTAAAATAGCACTTATTTCGCTAGCCTCCCTTGCAATTAGGAATGGCCAGGTGACACATAAGCAGACTAGGCTAGCGCAGTTTCTGGGAAAGCTTTTGCTTTCTAAAAGGGGACAGATACAGCTCCCTCCATCTCGTCCGTCTTCCTTGAATGTAGATGTGACATCTGGGTTATGTGACCAGAAGTGATAGGCACAAGGATGACGAGCCAGCATGCCTCAGATAGCAGACGGTGAGCTAGAAAGAGAGGTGACGATAGTGCCAAAAACCCACCTCCAGACTTCCGGCTGTATGAACAAAGTCAACCCGTATTTGTTGAAACCACTGTTGGTCTGCTATTCTGTTACTTGCCGCCCTACACATTCCTCATGAATTTACTATATAGGTATAAAGCTTTACAGTTTTCAGGGGATTTACTATTATCTTGGTTGATGCTTTTAAAAATCATTTGGGATAGAATAAGCAGATACTTTTATACAAAAGGGCAACAAGGCTCGGAAAGACCAAGTGACTTGGCCGAGATCACAGAAGGTGGCAGAGAAGAGGGTCGAACATGAACTTCTCTGGCTTCCAGCCCACTGCCCTCATTCTCCACAATGCCTCATGGGTCCTGCAGCAGGACTGATGGCTGCCGAGTAACAAGAACGGAGAGAGGACCACACGGGGTGGCTTTGGCATCTGAGTCTCAGTTTCTTCTTCAGTAAAACGGGGATAATAATAGTATCTAATTCAGAGGATAGTAGTAGAGCTCATGAGAATTTGTTTCTAAGGGTTTTAGCATAGCGTTTGGCATATCATAAGCCCTCAAACGTCAGGTGATGATGATGATATGATGCTATGTTATCTGTGAGGGCATGCATGTGCGTCCAGCCATGGATAGCTTGGTTTCTTGGTTTCTGTGGCAGGGCTGGAGAGGCATCAGGGAAACCTGGATTCAAACCTCAACTTCACTCCTTTTTTTTTTTTTTTTTTTTTTTTAACTCACTTGTTTTAACTAACAATGACCTCAGGAGAGTGATTCAATCTCTGAACCTTAGTTTATTCATCTATAAAGTGGGAATATTACTAGTTAGCTGGACAGGTGTTGGCAGAGGTTAAATGAGGACAAGATGTAAAGCTCTAGCACAGCACGGTGCCTGGTACACAGCCCGAGCTCAGCGGACCTCAGCTCCCACCCCCCTCCCCGCCTTCCTCTGACCTTGTACAGCGTCATTCCCAGGGTCTCTGATGATATAGCTACATGACACTGATAACCTGCCAGCATAAAGATCCAAGGGCAGGGGTCGCTGGACCCTGGAGCTGGGAGGCTTTTATTAGAATTAGGTGGCGGGGAGCCAGGCATCCTCAGGGAGGGTTTCATTTTGTTGACTTTATTGTAAAATAGGACTGCATTTATGAGACTGGAAAAAAAATTCCCTCACTTTTAACGTCTATGATATTCCGTCCTATGACCACACCAACACTTATTTAATGCTTTTCAAGTCTGGGGCCATTTAGGTGGTTTCTACTTTTCTGATGTTGTATGTAATGTGTGTAATTCTTGGACGGATGGTGTGTGATGACTGAATACTTACGATGGGTAATTAATACTTAATGATACATAATTGAATGCTTCAGATGTGCTCATGGGATTTCCCTGGCAGTCCAAGTAGTTAGGACTCTGTGCTCCCAATGCAGGGGCCACAGGTTCGATCCCTGGTTGGAGAACTAAGATCCCGCATGCTGCACAGTGCGGCGAAAAGAAAAAAGATCTGGTCATGCTGTTAGCTGTGAGGGGCCAAGTCACATCTTGGATGTAGGAAACAAGCTCTTTCCCAGAGGGTGATGGTTCTCATTTTATCAGTTATCCCAGCACTGCCAAGAGCGCTGTCTTCCCAACCCCACCCCCAGACCCCTTGCCCTGCTCTTTTTCCATAGAACCTTGGATCATCCCATATGATTTCCTTATTTTAGTTTAGTGTTTATTTACTGTCTCCCTTTAGCTACAATGTAAAACCCCTGGGGGGCATGGATTCTTGTCTCTTCTGTTCATCAGCACATTCCAGGTGCCTAGAACAAATAAATGGCACATAATAAACGTGTCAATAAATGTTTGTTGACTGAATACATGAATGAACTCTCTGGGTAAGAAGCATGTCCTCAAACAGAAAGTGATCAGAGAGAGGTCTACATGTAGCAGAGTTGGAGACTTTTGTCCTTGACCGGAAAAGGTGACAAGGTATTGGAGAAGGAGTTGCTGGGTAGTGGAAGGCAAGAAGGCCCATTCCACATGGAGGCAAGTGGGGAACTGAAAGCCAGAACTTGTAAATGGCCAGAGAATTGAGTTGCGACCACCCGCTGGGGCAAGACCTAGGATGGCAAAAGCGATGGTCCATTTGGCAGCCCCTAGGGTTGTGGCAGACACCGCTCAGAGGATTCCTTCTCACTGAGCCTGCGTGTAGCCTTGGAATTCTCAACTCACTCTTCCAGTCAGCCACTGCCAGCAGCTTATAAATTGCATCCTATTTGCTTTGCCTGGGCTAAAAAGTAACCGTCTTATCCAAGCTTTGGAACTGAATAAGACTTGTGAACTGTAGGAATAAGTTAGCCATGGCAGAATCAGAAGCCTGGAGTGTGTGTGTGTGTGTGTGTTTTAAATTTTTGGCCGCACCGTGCGCGGCATGTGGGATCTCAGTTCCCCGACCTGGGATCAAACCCACGCTCCCTGAATTGGAAACGCAGAGTCTTAAACACTGGACGGCTAGGGAAGTCCCTGTTTATTCCAATTGTGGTAAAATATATATAAAACTTACCATTCCAACCATTTTTAAGTGTACAGTTAAGTGACATTAAGTACAGGCACATGGCTCTGCAAACGTCATCACCATCTATTTCCCGAACAGTTTTCATCTTGCAAAACTGAAACCCGCACCCGTTAAATAGTAACTGCTCGCTCCCTTCTCCTAAGTCTGGTGGTTTTAATTCCTGTGTTTTCTTTATTTCCATGCTGCTGTCTCTCTGAGTTCAACATAATCTTTCTGAGAACAAAGCCTATCTAGGCTGTGCTAGGAGAGGGGCCTTTTCGCCCCGCTTGAGCCAGAGCTACAAAGTAGGACTTTGGGAGACCAGTGGGGTGACTGGGATGGGAACCAAGAGAGCAGCCCTGGAGACAGACAAAATCCGGGAAAAGAGCCTGGCCTGCAGAGCTCATCAGCTGCCCTTCTCCACTGGGAAACAGCCCACAGGGTGCTCCAACCTAGCTCTGAACCCCAGGGGTCCTTCACTTATTTTCCCCGGACTTGGAAGTGGACCTTGAACTTAAGGAATCTCAGCCTATGCCCACAGCTGCTTTTGGCTGCCCCAGAATTCAAGCTTTGACCATAATAAGGATTCGGCGGTGTAACAGCTTCTTAGACCCCTGATTCTCTGCTTTAGGAATAAAAAAATGTAAAATTGCAAATTGCAAACAACAGAGATTAGGGGCAGAGCGGAAGCAGTGGGAGTGTCATAAATAAAATCCGCAGGTAAGGCAGAGGTGTTCCGGGCCCCCCTGCTTCCTGTCACCCCGCTGCTCTGGCCCTGCCCTGCGACATTCACGGCTGTCCTTTCCCTTCCCTTCGATCTCTCACGCCAATTACTGTGACACTGTGATGTGCACCCGGATTCATCTTCCTTGTCACATGCTTGGGCCTGTGCAGGGGCTCACAGGAACCTCACCAGGGCAGGGAGAATTCCAAGCAGCGTCAGAAGAATTTAAAATGTTACCTTTGGGATAGGTTGGTTTAAGCCAGAAAATAGGAAGGTCGCCACAGAGTTCTAAGATTTTAGAACTCAAGAAGCTGTCGTCCTTCACGGGCTGGTCTACAGCCACCCAGATGAGAGAATTTTCTTCATATTTAACAGGCATGATCTTGCCTTCCTGTAAGTAAGTGAAAATGAAATGCACTAAACAAAGAGGGCAGTGGAACATGTTGCATATTAAGATTCATGTGTTGGTAAAAGATTATTTCGCCCTATAAAAACTTAATGAGTTTGGGATTAGCAGGTGCAAACTAGTATATATAGGATGGATAAACAACAGGGTCCTACTGTATAGCACAGGGAACTATATTCAATATACTGTGATAAACCATAATGGAAAAGAATATGAAAAAGAATATATATCTGTTCAACTAAGTCACTTTGCTGTAAGCAGAAGTTAACAAAACATTGTAAATCAACTATACTTCAATAAAATTTAAAAGAAAACTTAATGAGAATTCTCTGTGTATATGTGTGCGCATCCGTGTTCACACACGTGCGCGCACACATACACACACACACTCTGAAGTTCTAATCTCTTCTCTCTGTAGCTTTTCTCACAATATTCCACACCCATCATGCCATCCTGCCTTTGGATAACTCGAATGTGTGAATATGAGCGTCCTGAGTGGAAGTGAAAATTACTTGATGTCAACTTTGAGATTTAGGTTAATCTGATGTTTTTGATCAAAGATGTTTTAGAGGAAAAGCAACTGAACGGACTCCGGAATCTGATAAAGGATAGAGGAGCCCTTCGAGTGAAGTGAAAGTCCTTTGGGGGCTTGTCCTGCCACTGCCAAACCACGATGGAAGCAGCCGGCAGTTGGTTCTTTAATGTCTTCAGTTCAAAGTAGCATTTAACATAAACCGTTTCTACATTTCCCAGCTATAACAAAACGTATTTCAGATGTTCTCTGCATCAAGCACACCACTGAGATTTCAAAGCTAAATGCTGAGTTTTCTTCTACAGTGAGATGCTGAGAATAGTTTGATAACCTAGGAGACAAATTTATTTTGCCAGGTTGCTCCTTTCATGCATTTATTAGTTTGCAATAGGTTGTAGGTTGGAGAAATTAAAATGTTTTCTTATTTTTTAGCTAAAAGCAGCACTTCATTTATGCTTTCTCCCTCAGGCTTCTGGCCGCCTTAAAACAAGTTAAAGTTATTGGAGGTAGCTAACACTCAGGTAATCCAGATATTTACCTTAAGTTAAATGGCTCCATCCAGGAAATGAATGTTCTTTGGGTATAGGAGCTTTTAAAAGTTATACAAAACTGGGCTTCCCTGGTGGTGCAGTCGTTAAGAATCCACCTGCCAATGCAGGGGACGCGGGTTTGAGCCCTCGTCCGGGAAGATCCCACATGCCGCGGAGCAGCTAAGCCCGTGCGCCACAACTACTGAGCCTACTCTCTAGAACCCGTGAGCCACAGCTCCTGAGCCCATGCGCCTAGAGCCTGTGCTCCGCAACAAGCCACCGCAATGAGAAGCCCGTGCACTGCCATGAATAGTAGCCCCTGATCGCCGCAACTAGAGAAAGCCCGAGCGCAGCAACAAAGACCCAAATAAACGTAGCCTAAAATAAATAAATTTTTTAAAAAGTAAATAAAATAAAAGTTATACAAAACTGATGAAAAATGTATGAGAGCTAGTGGTGCATAAATCTACCCCATCACAATCTAAAGTGTGTGGACACAGAATGGGATGATAGGAAGAATGCATGTGTGCGCAACCTACAAGCTAGGGATGTTGTTAAATAAAAAGCGTATGGCACATACTTTCAGCTGCGTACCCCATCTCCTTCCTCCCTCCCTCCCTTTCCTTGCAACACAATCCTGCTTTTGTTGGTGGCAGCAATCTGCTGGCCCCAGGGGAGACACCTGCTTTCTCAGACTCCCTGGCAGCTAGGGGTGCCCGTGTGACCAGCTCTAGACAATGCGACCCATGCTAAAGTGTGTTGCGGGGCTGAGAAGGCATCTGGCTTTTCCCGAGTTAAGGGAAACCATGGTTGGCACTACTCAGCGTCTTCCTGCCTTCCTTACTTGACTGCGTGGTTGATGTTTAGGGCTGGAAGGAAAGGACGAAAAAAATCAGCGAGCCCCAATGTCTGGGGCTGCCTACTTCCACATTACTTACTGTGGAGAAAAAGCCTTATTTGTCTAAGTCACTCTAAGTGTAACGTGCTGCTACTGACAGCCAAACACATTCCTAATTCCCACAAACACGTTGCCTGAATTTGGTTTTGTCCACCAGAGAATCCACCACACACCCTATACACAACAAAAACACAGGAGAAAGCATTCACCTCTATGGCCTAAGAAAAGAATCAGAGGCAAAGATTTAAATACAAAACTATTCACCACAGTGAATTATATCTGTATTCAAAAAATTATTTTGAATTATTATTATTATTTGAAAAATGGAAAATTGAAGATACCTGTATTCAAGAACAAAAGACTTTTAAAATTATAAGCATATGATGACATACAATACATCCATTATAATCTACATTTTAGAAGACCTAAAGTTAAGTGAAAATAATAAGAATGTACACCAGTATAACTTCAATTATGAAAAGAATATCACATACATTTGTGCATGGAGAAAATCCACCAAAACATTAACATTAGCTATCTGTGGATTATGCAGTTGTGGGTGGTTTTCCTCTCTATTCTTTTATGTATTTCCCAAATTTCTACAATGACAAAGTATTGTTTTTAAAAATCAGGAAAAGGGACTTCCCTGGTGGCAAAATGGTTAAGAATCCGCCTGCCAATGCAGGGGACAAGGGTTCGATCCCTGGTCTGGAAAGATCCCACGTGCCGTGGAGCAACTAAGCCCGTGCGCCACAACTACTGAGCACATGAGCACAACTACTGGAGCCTGCACGCCTAGAACCCATGCTCCGCAACAAGAGAAGCCACCACAATGAGAAGCCCGTGCACCGCAACGAAGAGTAGCCCCTGCTCGCCGCAACTAGAGAAAGCCCGCACGCAGCAACGAAGACCCAACGCAACCAAAAAAAAAAAAAAAAAAAAAAAAAATCAGAAAAAAAACCCCACCTTGTTTTTAAAAAAATCAGAAAATGAACTGCAAACTTATGATAAGATCTGGGTCGGCTATGGTTGAGGAGTTGGTTCTTTATATCCACTCATGGGGGAAATGTCAAGAGTTATTAGTTCACTAAAGGCTTCATAACAGAAACTGAGTGATAGGACCATTAAAAAAAAGGTAATGCAATAAGGGATGTTCAAGGTCAGAACACAGGCGGTCTCCGTCTCATTTTTAGACTCTGTACCAGTGGGTCCACACTTGTGTTCTGAAGGGCGCAGCTCATGGGGAACAAACCAGATCATGATCGGAGAAGAATCACCAGAGGGATGAAGGGCTGGAACCCATCTCACAGGATGAATGGTGGGGAGACTGGGAGTAGAGGAGATACTGAGGACATGAGAGCCAACTTTAAAAACTCACGGGTTGGTTTTAGCTCTTGTTTTGAGACACCTGGGGCTGCTCCTAGGAGAGCAAACAATTGGGCAGTTTCCAGGCACTTTTGCTTATTCTTATTTTTCCTCAGCTGCCCTGAGGGAGCTGATGCCTGATAGATCTCCCTCTCGGGGATACTGGAAAGATCAAAGCTGATCATAATAAAATTAAGAATTAAAGGAGCAGCCGTATTTATCATCTATCGAGTTCAGGGCTATGGGGACAGGGTGCACACTGTAGTTTGTAGGTGACAAATCTGGGGCTCAAAGAGTTGAAGCCACATCCATAGCAAGTGTCAGAGCTGGGATTTGAACCCACTTTTTCCAAAGTCCATTTTTTTCCCACCCTACCCTGCCACAACTCAAATGGAAGATGAGAACGAATGCGGCTACTTTGTAAGCCCTAAAGCACCAAATAAGTGTAAGGTATTATTGTTAAATGTGTCTTTATAACTCTGTGTGCAATTCTTAACATAAATTTTTATAAAACCAAGCTCAAAGGCAAGCTATTAATAATAAATGGATGAACAATGTTTAAAGCACCTCACAAGCCTGACACATAGGAAAGGAATTCGATATATGTTGAGTAGCCTCCTTGGGCTGAACTTGAACCAGTGGGAAGAAATTGCAGAGGGAGTCACTCAGCTCAACGTAGGGCAAAACAATTAGAACCACCTCCCATGAAGTTGCCTGATACACAGGGAAGGAGCGCCCTGTTGCTGCTTTCCAGCAGAGGCTAGGGGATCAGCTATGGTGAATTTTCAGGAGGAAATCCCCCTGCTGAGTGGCGCTGAGGCTGGAGTGAGGCTTGAGGCTCCTGAGGCCCCTTTAATGAAAAGATCCTAACACGTGAAGTCCTTTATTATTTTTTTAAAAATGTATTTATTTTTTGCCTGCGTTGGGTTTTCGTTGCTGCGCATGGGCTTTCTCTAGTTGTGGCAAGCGGGGGCTACTCTTTGTTGCGGTGTGCGGGCTTCTCATTGCAGTGGCTTCTCTTGTTGGGGAGCACGGGCTCTTGGCGCGCGGGCCTCAGCAGTTGCGGCACGTGGGCTCAGTAGTTGTGGCTTGCGGGCTCCAGAGCACAGGCTCAGCAGCTGTGGCTCACGGACGTAGTTGCTCCGCGGCATGTGGGATCCTCCCTGACCCGGGCTTGAACCCGTGTCCCCTGCATTGGCAGTTGGATTCCCAACCACTGAGCCACCAGGGAAGCCCATGAAGTCCTTTAAGTTGTCATTTTTTAAAAAAATTCTTTTGGTTGCACTGGGTCTTAGTTGCAGCAGGTGGGCTGCTTAGTTGTGGCATGCAAACTCTTAGTTGCGGCATGCATGATCTAGTTCCCTGACCAGGGATCAAACCTGCGTCCTCTGCATTGGAAGGCAGATTCTAAACCACCGCACCACCGGGGAAGTCCCCTTTAGGTTGTCGTAATCACTGATCAGATAGTTCCCTAACATCAGGCAAATAAGGGCCATGTCATGACCAATCCCCTTTATGTACTTTAAAATCTGGTTTTCCAAAACCTCCAATTATACTACATCATGTAAGAATGATCACTTGGAACCAATGAGTAGGACCAAAATAATTAAGTTCCTTTGGCAGAGAAGAAAGAGAACTTATGTTCTGGCCATGAACCTATCCAGGAACTAGAGACAGAAAGGGTTGTACCTTCAATGTCTGCCCAAAGCCCTTGCTGTGTGGTGCAGGCTGGTACCCACCAGTTCAGAGGAGATGCTCTGCTTGGTCACGGTGCCCACCTCAGGAACTCGAGCCTTCACCTGTGCTTTGATGTAGCACTTCTGCCCTCCAGCAAAACGGATTCCTGTGATGCCCTAGGAAACAAAAGTTTATCCATCCATCTATCCATCCATTCATTTAATCAGTGTATTGAGTGTCTACTGTGAGCTAGGCACCATTCCAGGTCCTGGGTGCAGGGATGAACAAAACAGATGGAGTCTCTGCCCCCATGGAGCTTATCTTTTAGTGTTATTTACCAAAAATATAAAAACAGAGATAAAGTCAGGTGGCGTTAAGTGCTATGGAGAAAAATAAAGCAGAGTGCAGAGATAGGAGTGACAGGGGATGGTGCTTTAGACCGTGTGATGGGGAGGCCCCTGCCAGGGGCTGCCTTCAAGCTCAGACAGAGCTGTTCATTGCTCCATTCATCCCGCCAAGCTCAGATGAAATGCCGTCTTTCCTATGCAGCTTTCTCTGACCATCTCAGGCTAAGTGGGCTTCCCGCTCTCTAACTCCCTGAAAGCCCTCCCATCTTCATTCCTCACTTGGCACTTAGGTCTCAGGGCCCTTGCTCCTTGTGAATGTCACCTCCCTACTCAGCTCTAAGCTTGAGATCGATCTGAATGTTTTCTTTTTTGTTTTCCTTTGTTTGGTGCTCCCACAAAGGTTCTCAAAAGATGTTGGTCCAATTAATTAATTCCATCAGTTCGGATTTTTCCTAAGTTGCTGAGCCCAGAGTAAATAGTAGCTTTCTATAACACTGGGAACTGGATTTTGCTCCTAGACCTTATCCAAGGACTTGGACGTTTTGTTTTTGTCTCCTGTGAGATATAAACAGTGTCTCCTCCTCTGCCTAGGGAACAGCCTCAAGGGAAACCTCAGCCACAAGGCTCCAGTCTTGGCTGACAGCTGGGCATGGACTCCGCCCGCGGAGCGCATCAGGCATAACGGTATGTTCTGACCCAAGAGTGTTTACTTTCACTCTGCTGGTTAATTTCATGACTAGTGAGTGGCCAAAAGCGGTATTAAAGACCTACAAATTTTATGCCATCATAATGTAGATACCAACACAAATCTGAACATCTCAACTGATCAATCTTCTGTTGAACTGAGACAAATGTCAGGAAGATACAGAACTTGTTCTAACGTCAACACCAATGAGCGGGAAGAAGAAAAGCCTTTATCAACCTAGGGGCCTGGCTCAGGAGTCAGCCCTCTTAAATGAAGAACGAAGTCAAACGTCATTCATGCTTGAGGATATTCACGGACGGTTACACCATATGGAATCTCAGAGCCAGGAGCCCTGCAAAACGGGGTGGGTGACAGATTGGAGAGGAGAAGGAAAGGCTCCTTCTTCCTGAAGCTTCTCGTTATCCGCCTTGCAGCCTGACTGGCCACATACACATGTAACACATTTCACTTATTCCTCCCAGTGTCACCTCTCACCCAGAGAGAGGTGGCGGCATGACACCCCCCGAGCCCCCTTTACAGAGGATGGACTCCAGGCTTACTGCAGAGGGTCTCGACTGCACCAAAATCACCTGGAAAGATTTTAAAAACACAGAGGCCTGGGCCTCTCCTTAGAGATTCCCATTTAATTGGCCTGGGGCCGTGCCCAGACACTGGCATGCTTAAAAGCTCCCCATGTGTTTATAACGTACAGCTGGAGCTGAGGACCACCAGTTTAGGGAGAAAGAAACTTGTTCAGGGTAACAAAGTTTTAAAATAACTGAAACAGCCTACTATGCACTGAATGTCTGTGTCCCCCCACATTCCCATGTTGAAACCTAACCCCCCATGTGATGGTACCCAGAAGTGGGCCTTTGGGAAGTAATGAGGTCATGAGGGTGGAGCCCTCATGAATGGGATTAGTGCCCTTTTCCCAGAGAGCTCCTTCCTCCTTCTGCCATGTGAGGACACAGTGAGAAGACAGCTGTCTGTGAGCCAGAAAGCAAGACCCTCACTAGACACACAACCTGCTGACACCTTAAGCTTGGACTTTCCAGCCTCCAGAACTATGAGAAACAAATTTCTGTTGTTTAAGAGTCACTCAGTCTATGGCAATTTGTTATAGCAGCCTCAAGGGACTAAGACACAGCCTCTGGACCCAAGTTTCTTCTGTACTAGTGGCTCACAAACTTTCCCTTGTATTCCAATCACCTGGAGGACTTGTTAAATAAAATACTGTGTTGGTCCCCTCCTCGAGAGTTTCTGATTCAGGAGGTCTGGAGTGGGGGCTAAACTGTATACTTCTAACAAGCACTCAGGTGCTGCTGCTGCTGGTGGCCTAATGAACACACTTGGTGAACCACTGCTCTCCACCATGCTATCTCTGGAAGGTCTGCTGTTCTTATTCTACTTGTAAATCTAGGGCACATGGTTTGAAAAACAGAAGGCAGGGGAGGGGGATTACTGCCCCTCTATGGGATATGTTCTTTTAACTTCAAACTCTCATAGCCTCTGAATCTGAGATGCCAGGGAGGAAACACCATAGAGCTATTACCATATCCCCAGGGAGAGAACTGACGCTCTGGAAGGATTCACAGCCCTGAATGTGAGTGTAGTATGTATTGAGTTAGTTCTGATAGTCTACCGGCTGCACAGAAAACCGAAACCCCATAGGGATGGGCCCTGTGGGAAGGAGTTCACACTTATTAACCACCCTGTCTAGCTACAAATCCATATCAAACAGCCAGACATGTTAAGAGATTAAACAGAGGGAAGGGAAAGTCAAGAAAATATCCTGTTTTTGCAAACAAACAAAACCTTAGAAGCTGGTGATAATGAAGAAATTTGCTAAAAAGGTAATGAGTGAAGATCCCAGTGATCTAACATCCTTTTATCGAGTCGGCTAATCTCATGTTAGCTGCACAATTTTTTTCTTTCTAGGGGATCTCATTTATTTCTGTGGCTTAAACCAGAAGTTTCCAAGGAGGGCAAGGGGTCCTTTCTCCAGGGAACCATTTAGAAACTTTTGAGGGAGTTTTTTATTGTCACAAAAACTGGGGGCTCTCTGGGCTTTTGTTGGGTGGGGACCAGGGGTGTCAGATCCCAACCAGCTCAGGGGGGCCCTGAAGAACGAACCACCTAGAGCCCTGGGTGAAAAACCTGATGGTAAGCTTCTGTGCCTAGAACATAACACCATTTTACATATAAAAGAGTGATGTTTGGTATAGTCTTAATGTACAACCAATTTCCTAGGACTGGAATTACTGTGCAAATGGAGAAAAAATGGTACTTTCGTTTACTGTTTGAGAAAATTACCTGGTATTTAATTTGTCAACACACACTTAGGTCAGTCTGCATTTTAGGCTGTGGCACAGACAGTGACCCAAGCATATGACTTTTATGACGTTTTCTAGTACATCAGGCTCAAGTCCAAATTTTATTATAAATTACTTTCAATTTATTTTTTCTTTATGTTATAGTTGGGGGCCATACTGATTCTTGAAACCAATAACCTACTTACCTACCAGGTAGGTTGTGCTATCCTTTCCCACCACCTCCCCCACTTTTTTCCCTTTTCCCAGCTTTTTAAATTAAAAATTTCAAATATACACAAAGTCAAAAGCGTTGTACAGTGAAAATCTGTATATATCAATTTATTCTATCTTAATTTCTAACCAGGATTTTTGTTATATAAATGGGTCATTAGGTCTGAGAGGGTTGGCTTAGACCAACATCACCCATGCTATTGAGGGTGTAACTTTCTAGAAAGTAACTCATATATTATCAACAAACTTAGCTTCTGTGTTCCACAGGGTATTGACAAAGACTCTTCTGACCTAACTCTAGTCAGGCTCCTCTGGGTCCTCTGTTTACTAGGCCCCAACCTTGGGCTCTGTCTTGGCCCGTTTATTCCAGTTTTAGCAAGAATCCTGCTGAATCAGCCTTGGTCTGATCAACCTGGATATCTGATCTCCTTGACCTACCTGCAGCAAAAATCCTGTTAGGTCAGTTTAGCAAAGAACCTCTTAGTAATTTTCCATCCACCAATACGTCCACCCTGTTCTTTGGCTATAAATCCCCACTTTTCCTTATTGTATTCGGGGCTGAGCCCACTCTCTCTCTCCTACTACAAAACCCCACGGTAGTAGCCTGCCTTGAATGAAGTCCGCCTCACCTTCTTTAACAAGTGTCCTGAACAACCTTTTCTCTAACAGTGTAGAGCCCGGAGCCCTTTGTTCAGTGCTAGTTCCCTCTCAGGGGGCTTTTTTTTTCCATTGGCTCTACTACAGTCTTGGTGGGGTTAGCGGGGAAGGCTGTTCACTTACAATTCAGAAACTTTCCTACTCTGGCCCCACCTGCAACTCCATTTTCTCATCTTTGCCACCTCCCGGGCTACTTAGAACTTGGGAGCAGACCTGAGCACGGGTATTGCATAGTCTTCCCTGGGCCTGGAAAGCCCTGCCCCAGCTTCTCTGCCGGTCAAAATTCTTCTTGCATTCTTCCAGACCTGATTCAACTGTTGCTGATAATGAGCAGGTCTCTGTGGGGCTCCTGGGCACAAAAGCCTTTCTGTGTCCCCTGTTTCTTTGGTTACAGGAAATAGGCACCATTCAGCCTTCAGGATCTTCCCTGAGTTCCAATGGGCAGGTTCAAACAGTTGCTAATTAAGGAAGGGAAGGGATGCAGAGACCAGGGAGGAACAGTCAAGAAACAATAGTGCAGCCTTGGGGCAGGGTCCTGGTTCCCCATCAAGGGATAGGAGCAACAATATCTTTGAGCTGTTTTGCAGATACTGAAACCCCCTCCAGGTGGGAGAAGTTAGCTGTATGCTACCCACAAGCCTGTAGACCCCAGACCAGCTGGAACCGGAAGGTTGATGATGCTGACTCCTCACCACCAACCCATCAGAAGAATGTCCACGAGCTGATCACACCCTTTTTGAACCATTACTGTAAACTCCTCACTCCCCCCTCCAGGTTGGGACACACAGTTCTGAGGGCGTTAGCCCACTGTGGCTCCCTTTGCCTGGCAAAGCAATAAAGCTATTCTTTTCTACTTCACCCAAGACTCTGTCTCCAAAAATTAATTCAGTGCTGGGATTTTCAGAGACTGGATTCAGCTTCATTGCCACCTCTGTAAAACCTGCTCCATCCCCTAACTGACAGCGATGGCCTCCTCCTCTCGATGGCTCCACGTTTCTGTTCATAGCTCCATGGCAGCGTGTTTCCCGGCCTGACCTGAAGCCATTTCCGTGTGGATGTCCGCCTCCTGGACACGGACTGTAAGGTCCTTGAGGGAGGGAACAAGCGTCAGTCATCTTTGCATCCTCCATGCTTCACACCATCCCTTGCACACAGTGGGCTCCAATAACACTTCCTGAATTTGACTGACAGTTTGAAATACAGGAGAAAGTAACACTGCAGGTACCATAGTGGCTGATTCATGGGTTTTCAAAAGTCCGGGCTTATTTAAACCCATAACAGGTTCTATCCATCAAAAAAATGTTCTACTCACCGGTTCTGACTTAGAGAAATGTGGAACCTATCAAAGAGGATTGATCAGTTTATAAAATATGTGTGTCCCCATTGGCCTCTGAGAACAAAACACAATCAATACCATTATTAGAACCAAAGGATTATAAAACAGAAATATAGGTTTGGGATTAAATTTTTTTTTAGTAAATTTATTTTTGGCTGCATTATGTCTTCCTCGCTGCGCGTGGGCTTTCTCTAGTTGTGGCAATCAGGGGCTACTCTTCGTTGCGGTGTGCAGGCTTCTCATTGCGGCGACTTGATGCGGAGCATGGGCTCCATGTGTGCGGGCTTCAGTAGTTGTGGCACGTGGGCTCAGTAGTTGTGGCTCTCAGGCTTAGCCGCTCCGTGGCATGTGGGATCTTCTCAGACCAGGGCTCGAACCCATGTCCCCTGCATTGGCAGGTGGATTCTTAACCACTGCGTCACCAGGGAAGCCCAGGATTAACTATTTTAAAAGGATATTCCTGATACATGCACATCTTGAGAGAGATGGATCTTTTCTTATTTAACTGCATAGCTACCTTTGCATATCTTGATATTATGGCACATCCTAGGTATTCAATTTTGTTCTGGGTTGGATGAATAAAGCATGTGTGGGAGTCACATTTTATAATTTTATATTGAGCAGTGCAAAGAAAAACATGCCTTTTACCTTGTCCTCGGTCTTGCAGTAAAAGCCTTTAATAGGTCCAGAGAAATTATCCCTGTGCCTTGACCAGAACCATCTGCAAAGCTATGACTAAGCGAAATGCAGCCACGCACACATGGGGCTGCAGAGCTTGGTCCCGGGGCAGAGCCCACGCTGAACACAGCCAGCCCTTGTCATCATCAAATAATGTGTAACATCAGTCGGGCTCTGAGGTTAGCATCTGTTTGTTATTCAAAAGGGCTTGTGAAGTGTGTTTGGGTATCAACAAGGGGAGTTCTTTCATTCGAATGAAAAGCATCTCTAGTTTTTCTCAGCAGTCAGAGGAAGACAGGTCGATGAGATGTTTGCAGGCCAATAAACTATCAGGAGAGACATTATTTTCAAGAGCCTTTTTTCATGAAGTCTCACCGACTCCATCTACAGATTTAACAGGAGAGCACAAACAGTGATGCCTCTTTCTCATCTCAGAACATGAAAGAGAGTAAGATATTTATGGTGGTCATCCAGAGAGGAGGCCTGCAGTGACACTTCGGTTCACAGATGTCCACTGAAGCATCAGTGCGTGGCTTAATGTCTCCAACTGCCTGTAAATTGAATTTTTGAAAGCAAACATGTGTGCCCTTTTCAAAGGAGACTCGAAGGTTTCATCTGTAATAGGCCATAGTCAGAAAGCAGATGATACACCAGGGGAATTTCTCCACGCTCATTTCCTGGATTAAACGGGAAATCTGAAGAATTGAGAAACATGTATAAATAGATCCCACCTGTTGTTGATGAGATTATTAGGTCATTAAAGTTTCCCTCCTCTTGACAAGTGCCACTTTCAGACTTTGCAATGTTCTAGAGGAGCTTGAGCATTTTATTCACTGCGTTAAGAAAGCTGCTTGGAAAGAAATAGCTCTCGCAAGTCTTTCTGCCAAAACTTTTTTTTTTAAGTTTTTTTAAAAATTAATTAATTTTTGGCCGTGTTGGGTCTTCATTGCTGCTCGTGGGCTTTCTCTAGTTGCGGCGAGCAGGGGCTACTTTTTGTTGTGTTGCGTGGGCTTCTCATTGTGGTGGCTTCTCATTGCGGTGGCTTCTCTTGTTGCGGAGCACGGGCTCTAGGTGTGCAGGCTCAGTAGTTGTGGCTTGCGGGCTCTAGAGCGCAGGCTCAGTATTGTGGCGCACAGGCTTAGTTGCTCCGTGGCATGTGGGATCTTCCCAGACCAGGGCTCGAACCCGTGTCCCCTGCATTGGCAGGCGGATTCTTAACCACTGCGCCACCAGGGAAGTCCCTCTGCCAAGCCTTTGTATAGTTCTAAGAACTTGTTTTCTTTCAATGCTAAGGTGTTGCTTTTTCATTTTGAAAATGTAAAGGACACAGAGTGGTCCTCTCTCAGAGAGAATACGCAGCACGGTGCAGGTGGGTTAGCGGTACCATGACTGCCAAAAAGAACAGTTCCCATTTGGATGTGTGTGAGGGGCGCTCCTTCTCCCTGAATGAGAAGTCTCCCAGGTTTGCCTGGTTAAACTCCCTAAACGCATGAAATATACTTACATTCTGGAAATCGTTAACTTCAATCGCTTCTTCAGCTCCACTCCCCATTTTAAAGGTCTCCAAGTTGTTCCCAGCATCTATTTCCATTGACCCATCTTGTAATTTCCCATTGATACTCATGGTATAATGGACATTGTAAATCTGGAAGAGAACATCAGAGTTAGTGATGCCTCCCTTTTAGAGCAATTCAGGGCTTATCTTTAGATCTGCAGTATATAAAGTAGCCTTCCTATTTCTCAGAGATACACTGAATCATCCTTAATAGTAGGGATGATTATCTTAGTTATCTGTGAGGACTTTATTCATAGACCAATCACTTAATACATGATTTCTTAAAAAATATCTTAAAAGTAAAGCTTTTGATAGTCTCTGATGCTAAATGAAACAGTTCAGCGATTTGCAATCCTGGCTACATGTAGAAGCATCTTAGTAGAATCTCCAGCTACCATGCTTAGGTTCCCCCCATTGGACTGATCAAATCAGAGCCTGTGGGGATGGGGTGTGAGCACAGATCTTTCTTTTTCTGAAGGTCAATTCTACTATGCAGCCAGAATTAAGACCCGTTGGTGGATAAATGGAAATTGAGGAGGCAGAGGGTTAACTGGGCTGTTATCTGAACAAATCTGCAGTGGCACCTCACTTTGAAGGTATTTTTTTTAAGTCCTTCAGTCAAGATTCGGCGTGGAGTGTGGTATACAGTAAGAACTGCAGACAGGACTAGGATATGCCTGAGATAGGGTAGCATTTACAGAGAGCAAGGTCAATGTGCACATCTGTTTCAGCTCAAAATAAGAGGTACTCATTTTAATGACTCTATGGGACAGACATGGCATCATAAGGCATTATGTTATGAGACGTGTGGGGAGAAGGGAGGGAGGCTTGGCATTGTCCAAGAGCACTGGCCCAGGAATCAGAAAAACAGGTGGCCACACCCCTTATCCCTGGGTCTTGGGAGTTGCCTTCAGTGTAAAACAATGAAGTGGGACCTCAGAGGTGATTTTTTTTTTTATTTTGGGGGTAGGAGTTTATTACTTTATTTATTTTTGCTGTGTTGGGTCTTCGTTTCTGTGTGAGGGCTTTCTCTACTTGTGGCAAGTGGGGGCCACTCTTCATCGCGGTGCGCGGGCCTCTCACTATCGCGGGCCTTTCACTATCGCGGCCTCTCTTGTTGCGGAGCACAGGCTCCAGAAGCGCAGGCTCAGTATCTGTGGCTCACGGGCCTGGTTGCTCCGTGGCATGTGGGATCCTCCCAGACCAGGGCTTGAACCCGCGTCCCCTGCATTAGCAGGCAGACTCTCAACCACTGTGCCACCAGGTAAGCCCCCTCAGAGGTGATTTTCATTTATGTCCTTAGAGTTCTGGGGCTTCATGGAGGTGGTCCAGAGGTGAGGGGAGCAGAGTAGGTGGGACTGTGAGGTTCCTTTATCCACCCCAAGCCCCAGCCCCACGCAGTTCAACCAGAGCAGCTCTGCTTCTGATCTGTTTTATGTGTTGGATTTCTGAGTAACATCTTGTTTAAAATTCCACCATTAGAAATTTTTTTTACAGTGTACCACTAAATTAGATGATCCAAAGGGCTCTCTTAGTTTAGACATCTGGTAAGGACAATAGTTTAAAAAGTAATTCACACACTGCTCCTGTTCAGTATGCCGCTGCTCTAGAACATTCTCTGTGTCATGGGGTAGTAGGTGGGTTCCTTTTCTTGTCCTTTCTTCCTTTTTCTTCAAGGTATATATATGTATATATCTATATCTTATATATGATATATAATATATCTCTTAAGTGATATATAAGCTATAAAATCTTTAAAGGGGAAGGAATGGGAACTGATGAAAGACACTTGCTACTTAGTGTCAGGTCAGTAGGTCAGAACTGCAAAGAGCTCAGATTCAATTCAAGCCTGATTTTCTCCCTCATTATGACGAATGCCTGACCGCAGCATGGACAAACCCTGGGAAAAGTATCTGTTGTTATTGGATCATTACTTGTAGAAAAGTCATTATTGCAAGACCCACAGGGTGCTATTTTAGTTTATCAGCAGAGACGTAGAAACGGCTTTGCTAGCGTGTACCCTTTTAGGTAACAGCCCTCGGTCAGTGGAAGAGAAAATGCCAGCATGCAGTTCAGCCTCATTCTCAGTGACCCTCCTTCCCTCGTTCTGATGAACTTCGATTCCTGTAGGACACTGTCTCCACAGCTCACCTGATCATAAGAACCACTTCTAGGGGCTTCCCTGGTGGTGCAGTGGTTGAGAGTCCGCCTTCCGATGCAGGGAACACGGGTTCATGCCCCGGTCCGGGAGGATCCCACATGCCGCGGAGCGGCTGGGCCCGTGAGCCATGGCCGCTGAGCCTGTGCTCCGCAACGGGAGAGGCCACAACAGTGAGAGGCCTGCGTACCGCAAAAAAGAAATAAAAAAGAACCACTTCTAGGGGTTCTGCTTTAGGGGAAGCGGGAGCAGAGCCCACCAATCTGTTTTCACTTTGCACCTCAGGCGTCCTCACCATCAGCCAGTTTGGGGAAACCTGTTTTCTTTGGCTGAGCCAGGGCTTTCTGCAGGTAAAGCTCAGAAAGCAGGCTCTGTTCTGCCCCTGTGCTCTCTGAGCAGCCACTATTCACTTGAACTAATTTTGGCTGTCCAAGGGCACATGGCAGACAACGCGCATGTGAGTTTCTGCTGGCACGAGTGTCCTTCCTTCACTCATGAGACAAGAGGCTCTTTTTTTTTTTTTTTTTTTTTAAGCATTGCACGTAAGCTTTTTACTACTCAAGCAATCCTAAATTTAAGTAACTGTTTGCAAATTCTTAGCGGGTCTTAAGGAGACAAGATCGCAACACTAGAACTGTGGCTTTTATCCTAATTTCACTTTCCTCTACCACCCTTCGCCACCTCCCCGCCAGCAAAAGCTCCCTAACGAGGCGTCCTTTGTAATGTAGCTGCAGCCCGGCTTTCAGAAGCAGTACACTGTCTGCATGAGGCAGCAATGGAGGTTTGTGCCCTCCTGAAGTGCCTTGGGTTGGGGGGTGGTAAAAAGTCGGAAGTTATTTCCAAAGTACTGGGCCCTGAGCTCAGAAAGTGGCTCGGTTGGTGGAGCAGTAATCACATTATCTGCTCTAAACTGATGGAGCTGTTAGCACCTAAGGCTATTTCTGTCCAAGCACAAAGAAGGTTTATTATGTGCCAATAGTCTGCTCAATATGGTACCTTTTACAGCCAAGGAGGTTTGCTAATGAGTTTCTAATAAAGCCTGGGTTCATAAGATAATTACATCATGTTTGGGACAATCATGAAAAATCAGGCTGAGAATAAAGGCCCCAAGCAATGACGTCTTCGCCTCATCCCACGGGGTAGGGTTGTCAGTTATGTCATATTGGTGGGAGTTTCCCATATTTCAATGCCTTGTTCCATTTACAATAATGTGGATGAAGCATGGCCTCAATATTTGAGCCCAGTCGCTTGTCCCCTGATTATTAGCACTCCAATGCTTCAGAGTTCTCTAGCTGCTTTCCAGTAAACCTGTCCTAAGGGGATTACCCATATGAAAGGCATAGGAGGTAAATTACTGCTGGCTCTCCTCTATAAACCAATATAGAGCAGCAGAGGCATAGATAATCCCCAAAGAGTGGGTAGTTCATTTGGTTGGGGATGACTTTCTGTTTGACAGAGACTTGATTATGTTTTGTTTGGGCCATTTACATTTGTATTCAGGGAAAGCAGACCTGTGCCTGTGCTATGCATAGATGGTGCCAAATTTACTCTATTTAGTATTTTGTGATTTGTTTTTCAGACTTAAGTAATATGGATCAGCATGGAATATTTTGGGAGTTAAAAAAAAAAAAAAACCTACCACGATTTTCTTCATTTTCCTGCCTCTATAAGAGACAGGGATGACTTTGTTGGCAATAAAATGTGATTCACTATTCCTCTGTATTTTTAGAATTTAATACTGCTCTCTTGAACCAGAAAACCAAACATCTTGCAGTAAAGTACAAGTTATGATAAAAGGAGGCCCTGCTCATTCAAGGTGATCTTTCAGTCTCTCTTTCTAGAAGCTTGTCAGTTAGCTGTGTTTGCCTTGAATAATTAAATGCCAAATGGTGCTCATTTTAATACATATGAGGACCAAAATCTTTACCCGCTCCCCCCAAAAAAGCAAAGCTATTTTTGTACCCAAAGGACCTATACCATTGAAGTTTTGTCATCTAAAAGATAGCATTTATATTTGAAGATGGTACGATTTCCCAAGGGACGACAATCTAAACCCTGCTATTAATGGAGGTGGAGATACTGACATCGTTCTCATGCTCAGATATGCTGCTTTCAAATGTGAGCATCTGGCCCAGCTTCTATATTTAAAATATACAAATAGATTAAGGCACTTTTCAAATATACACAAGATATTGTGCAATTCTGATCTTACAAATCGATGCTTGTAAATTTGATATAGTCTCTAAAACAGACTCAGTGCTAAATGGCATGCTTATCTATGTTAGGCATTTGAGTTAAAAATACAAATTATGCAGTGACTGCAGAAGATGTCATGTGTAAAATGGCTGAATTGCTTTCAGCACCATTTTCTCTAAGTACTGGGATTCATTCATGCTTTGAATTTCATGGTGGGAGAGAAATGGGAAACAGCAGTCACAGATCCTCTGAGGGTAGTGATTAAGAAACAGCCCTTTGTGTGCACCCTGGAGATGGAATTCTTTTCCTTTAATTGAAATACTTATACCAAGCCTGGCAATGGTCATCAAGATAAAATGCCTCCCTTTACGTAGGTGAACAAAATTCAGAGTATTTAACAAAAACACGGGTATTTTGCTTAGTTGGGTCAGAAACACTTTTTTTATTCCTTGAGAGCCAACTGAGCTCTAAAATAAATAGTTGCATACAAAGTAGGACAGCAGTTAGTAAAACATTTACCATTAAATCACACGTGACCAAGCCAGAAGTGATTTTTAAAGACATTTGCCATCTTTAAGGAAGTTAGATCTTTTTTTTTTTCCCCCTTACTGCATGAGAGAAGGGGGCATTAAAAGATGGGGAGAGAGAGAGGGAGAGAGAGAGGGAGGGAGAGAGAGAGAGAGAGAGAGAGAGAGAGAGAGAGAGAGAGAGAGAGAGAGAAGACAGAAGGGAGAGGGAGGAAGGGAGGGAGGGAGGGAGAGAGAGAGACAGCGCTACTGAGAGGTCAAATTCGTCCCCTTATTGGGTCTGAATGTCCCTCCACTGTCTTTGTCTTAAATTCACAGCCTTTCTCAGCTGGGAGAGGGCTTAGTTCCATTTCTTTCCTAAGGATGAGTAAAGCGAGGCCAGAGGGGATGTGCCTTACCCATGGTCACTCAACTGCTTAGAGGAGACGCCAGGCTGGGATGGGCCAAAAAGAACTTTCTTGGAACCGTCCACTGACTGCTTTTCCCCGCTACTCTGTCTTTAACATCTTCCCATAAAGCCCTGACTGGCTTTTCTGCAAAGTTGCCCGTGAGTGGGAAGCCGCATCGTGGAGTTGGTTGGAAGAAGGGGGAAGGTACCCGGGAGGCCCCGAGGGGAAAGCATCAGCTGGGGCGAGGGGGCCGCTCTGGCGCCACCTAGGAGGGGACACGCGAGTGACAGAGAGGACCCCGCCATCCCGTGCGCCCCCAGGCCCCGCGCCCCTCCCGGCCTCGCGCACTCTGACTCGTGCCCGCAAGCCGGCAGCCGCCCTCCGGACTTACGTGATTGTCGCTCCCCTTCCAGAAGTAGAAGGCCCCGATGGCCCCGAAGAGCAGCAGCGCCGCCCCCGAAATGAGGACCACGGCTCCGACCTGGAGCAACCGCGCGGGGCTGGTGGGCTTCACGGTCACCGTGGCGTACGCCTGCGGGCCGGCGGGAGAGGGACTGTCATGTCCGCGCGCAGCGACCCGGCGCATCGGGGTTGTCGGACAGCTCGCCCCGGGCTCCTCCGGGCGCCCCCTTTCGCCGCGCTTGCGTCCGTGGGTCCCTGGTGCTCGGGAGTGGATGTGCGCTGAACAAACTTCGCCGTGCAGGGCCATCGCCCCGCGGGTCTCTCTCCGCCAGCCACCCGACGCCCCCTCTTTCTTCCCTATCCACCCTCCCCTTCAAACCAGACTGGGGATGCCAGGCCCCTTGCACACGCACACGCGTGGGGCGCCACCCCAAGCCCACATTTGGGCGCCCATATTTGTTCCCAGCTCAATTCGGTGACACAAACCGCTGACCCGGGACAGGGGATACGGGCCCCGCGTGTCTGGGGCTCCCAGGCGGTACTCACCGGGGGGCTACAAAACTCAACCTCGTCGGGTCCCACCAGGGCGATGGGCACTTTGTCCGAGTTCTCCGTCATGGCTGCGGTCACAGGAGCGGGACACTGGGCGGCTCCGCGCGCGCCCTGGGCTCTCTCCTGCTGCCCCGACGTGCCGGGCACTTCAACGCGGCGCACGCGCGCGCGCGCGCGCTTGCACCGTGCCCCGTCCCTCCTGGGCCAGCCCAGCGCTCCCCACCCCTCCCGGCGCCTCACCTTTCTCCTCCCTTCCTTCTCCAGCCTGGAGCAGCAGTGAGCTCATCCTGCCTTCCAGATGCCCCTCTTCTCGCTCTCTCCCGTCTACTGCCCTCACCACTCCATCCCCCCCCACCCCCCCACCCCCCCAAACATCCTGGTAAACCTGAGTGTGTCATGGTGGGTGGTGCTGAGTGAGTAGACTAGGGATGCTGACCCCAAGAAATGCTAAATCGCCGGCACTCCTTCCACCATCCAAGGATCTCTTAGGATGTCAGAGAGCTCTGCCGTGACGCTTGGCTGGAGGCCCATTTCCTGCAGTGTCCTTGGATGTGTGTGTTGGGCGGTGGTGCTGGTGGAACAGGACGCAGAGGAGAGCAGGGCCGTGAAGGTGGAACTGGGGACACTGGCCAAAGTTTGCCAGGGTTTATGCTGGCCTGGCACTGCTGGATGGCCCTGGGACAGGAGCGTGGATCAGGGTCTTAGAGATGGGCCCTTGTCATGGTTTCTCTAGGAGCCGTAGCAGGAGGGTACAGCTGCAGTAAAACTGAAAGCCAAGCAAAGGGGCTGGAGGGAAAGAGCTGGCGAGACCAGAATAAGAGTACATTCTGGTTGATTGACTAAGTTAAACAGAGACAAAAACAACAATGGCAACACGCATACACCAAAAACACCGATATGTCCAAAGGAATAGCTAAGTATATATGTACATATATAGTATGTATTTTATACTATATATACAGAGAGATAGACAGATCGATATAGTATATAGTATGTATTTTTAAAGCAGAACAGGAGAGTTTTTTCACTTTTGGAAATGCCATCTGCCAGTACTAGGACTACGTGGTTCCTCATTTGGATCCAGGTTTCATTAATTGGGTTCTAGCTTGGTGTAGAGTCCTTTGCTGGGGAGTAAGCAGGGTACGGGACGGTGCAGGGGAGGACCTGCGGTTTCCTGAGCAGCGGGAGGTTGGGTAGACAGTACTTCGGTAGGAGGAAGTGTTGGATTTTGAGGGGATGCTGATGAGAGGGGGCACGTGCTGACAAGTATGATGACAGCGGAGCTGGGAAGGAGCGGAGGAGTGGAAGAGACTTGCACAGAAGAGTCTGTAGGTCTCTGCCGGTGCTGGGCTGGGGAGACTGAGGCTTCAGGCCGAGGGAGGCTGGGAGAGTGGTGGGAGCCCAAGGGAAATGAGGAAATGGTGAGGAGCAGTTGGGAGAGAGCGGATATGGTAAGACTAATTTCAGACTTGTTGAGCTTGCTGTGGGGAATGGAAAAGAAGAGCCCGGGAACGTCCCAAACCTGCCTTGGATTCAGACAAGGCACCACTGGCTGCACCTCCCACTAGACGTAAGGGCCTGAAAAACCCCCTTACACTCTGCAGAGGCTCAGCCCCAGGGCACTGCTGCAGAGTTCAAGACCTCCTCTCCCAAGGGCCCTTGTAATGGGAATTTCGGAAGCAATAAGAGTAGTCACAGTCAGAAAATTGGGAGAAGATCCAGGATAAAGTAGTGATGCAGGAAGAAAAGGAGAGTTCGGGAAGGATGGGCCCACAGAGTCAGATGCTGAAATCACGGAAGCAAGAAGGAATACACGGAAAGGCCATTGGATTTCCCAGTTAGGAGGGCGCGGGAACCAAAGAGACAGCAGTTCCAGTTGTCTTATTTATTGGGCACAGAAGACATGCCTCAAAGCATCATAGAGTGACTAAAGATATTTGCAACTCATACCACAGACAAGGAGCTCGTTTTCTTAAATAGAGAAGTCCTCGGAATCATAAAAAGACCACCAAGAGATAAAAGGATAGGAACAGAGGCTCCACAGAAGGGGAAATTCAAATGGCTCTTTAACAAAAGAAAAATGCTTGACTGCATTTATAAAAAGGCATGCAAATGAAAAGTATTCTTTTTCACCTATCAGACAGGCAAAAATAAAAACCCTTGTTAAAACAATCTGTTAGAGAGTATGAGGGGAAACGAGGTCTTGTTGCTGTGGGTGGGTGAATTGGTACAACTTTTATGGAGAAAATTTAATTCCAAAATGCAAAGCATAATTTCATTTCTGTGGATTTATCCCACAGATGCGCTCACAGGCTGGAAAAGTCCTCTACATGCAAAGATACTCCTTGTAGCATGTTTGTTAGAACAAAGGACTAGAAACGTTTTCAGTGTCCACAGCAGAGAATTTATGGTACAGCCTCACAGAGGGATCTTGGCAGGCATTTAAAAGTATGAAGAAGCTTTGAATATACTGATCTAAGAACATCACCTAAGATACTTTAAGTGGAAAAAGGAAAGGGTAGAAAATGTTCATAAATGCCTCCATTTGTATAAAAGATACAAACAAGGGAATTCCCTGGCGGTCCAGTGGTTAGGACTCTGCACTTTCACTGCTGAGGGCCCGGTTTCGATCCCTGGTCAGGGAACTAAGATCCCACAACCTGTGCAGTGCGACCAAAAAAAAAAATACAAACAAGAATATGTATATGCATATGCTCTCTGGAAAGACACACAGGATGTTGACAGCAGGGTTTGCCTCTGAGGAGAACCGTGGGGCTTGGGGACACCAATGGGGGGAAGGTGCTACACTGTGTACCTTTTGGAACGTTCTGAATTCTGTCTGTGCCTGCCGATGCAGGGGACACGGGTTCGTGCCCCGGTCCGGGAAGATCCCACATGCCACGGAGAGGCTGGGCCCGTGAGCCATGGCCACTGAGCCTGCGCGTCCGGAGCCTGTGCTCCGCAACGGGAGAGGCCCCAACAGTGAGAGGCCCGCCTACCGCAAAAAAAACCAAAAAAACAAAAAAACAATAAATCGCAGTGAGTGGGTGGGGAGGAAGCGAATGCTGCAAATGGAGGCGATTCTTTCGGCTTTCAGGGGAGAAGAAAGTAAGGAGGACAGATCAAGGGAGTTGGAGGATCAAGGAAGTTCTCCCCAACCCACCCAGGCTGGAAAGATGTTTGAAGGCTGAAGGGGGATGGGAAAGGAGGCGGTGGAGCCAAATCAAGCGAGAAGATTAACTCTGAGAAGGAGAGAGGGTCTGGGGGAGTAAGTGACGATAGGGATGCTTTGGGGATATGGATGCTGAGGAGAGGGTGAGGAGTGGGGCTGGGGATGCAGGACTCTGCCGCATTCATACAGCCAATGATGCCTGTTTCAGGTACGACACAGAAAGTAGCCGACTGGGGCTCGAGGGATGGCGGTGAGGGTTGGGCAGGGAGACCACTTACATCCTCTGAGCACATTCTCCCCAAGTGGTATATTTTCAACAATTTTAAGGTTATACGTTTATACAATGATCGTTAAGAATGGTGAAAAGAGAGTAGAGGCAAGAGCACGGCGGGGGGTCCGGGGTGAAGGGGATGAAGGGATCCCCACTTCACAGGCTTGCTCCCCTCTGCGCATCCCCCTGCTGTACCTAATCCACGGGCTCATTTCCTGGGGGTCGGGACCCGACTCTGCCCTTGTGCCAGGCACTGTGCCAGGTCTGGGGACACAGCAATGAGCAAATGAGACATGGTCCCTGCTCTTGAGTTGCCTATAATGGAGTGGGAAAGACAGTCGTTAGCCAGGTAACTGTAAAATAAAGGTGTCCCTGCCTTTATGATAAACAATAAGAGGGAAAAGTACAGGTACCCCAAGATAACATAACATGTACTCTACATTGGGCAGGAGAGGAAGGAGCCCCTGAGGAAGTGACATTTAAGCTGAGAACCGAAAGAAGAGTAAGAATTTTCCAGGTGGAGATGGGTGTAGGGGTGTGGGAAGTGTGGAGAGACAGTGGGTTCAAAGGCCTTGAGGTGGTAAAGAATCTGGCATTTGAAAAAAAGAGAGGCTGGATTGTAGAGAATGAGAGAAAGAGTGGCAGGAGATGAGGCTACAGAGAGAGGCAGTTATCTCAGCAGACAAAGCCATGTTAAGAGTTTTGAATTTTTTTCTCTTGGGATTGGGAGGTCATAAGGGGTTTGAAACAGTGGAATGGCACGATCAGGTTTGCATTTTAAAGACATCATTTTTATTACAACCCACACAAACTCATGATAAATTTTTTACCTGAATATTTTTGATGACAATGATTTTATCTTTTTTCGGACACCTTTTCCCGGTAGCCTAGATCTTTGGCTATATATAGGGAGATACTTTACCAGACTATAGAACAGTGCTACACTTGGAATTGAAAACCCTCTTTTCTTTCCTAAACTTGTCATATACTTGCTGTGTGACTTTGGGTAAGGTTTTTCACTTCTTTGGTGCTCTTTTTTCTCATCTTTAAGATGAAAGAAAAGTCTAAAAGGCGTCTCAATTTGTGACCTTCTATAAGTCTATGTTTTTCCTTATAGATAGTCATAGAAATAAAACATTACTACTTGCAAAAAATGCAATGAAATGAAATAAAATAAAATAATAGAAACATCATTTTGACCTCTGTGGGCTAGAATGACTAAATTGGAAGGGGGCAAGATTGAAAGGAGTAGATGTTTCAGGAGGCTCCTTAGCAGTCCAAGTGAGAGAGATGATGGTGGTTAGGACCAGGAGAATCACAAACGATGGATATGGGAAGGAAGGAATGGATTGGAGATTTCTTTTGGAGGAAAAATCAACAAGCTCTGAAGGTTGATTGAGTGTGAGGTATGGGGCAGAGGCAGATGTCAAGATGACCCCTACATTTGGAGCACAAAAAACTGGGTAGATGGAGGGAGTGCTGGCTGAATTTTGGACATGTTAAGTGTAAGAGCTATAAAAATTCAGGTGGAGGGCTTGTACTTGATAGTGTCAGGGAAGAGGCAGAGGGGGCCATCTGCTGAGGCAGAGAGGCTGGGAGATGGAGCAGGGCTTCTGAAGTGTGGGAGAAGTTGATAGCAGTTTTATGAGAAACACAATATGGAGTTTACAGAAGCTGTGACCATTTGGAGCTGGAGAACAGAAAGGTGCCAGGACCCCATTAGCTTGGAACAAACTAGGAGCAGGGTAGAGGGCGCTGGATGACGTTGGGGGTGATGGGTATATTGGTCAGGGTTCTCCAGAGACACAGAACCAATAGGGTGTATATAGGTAAATAGAAAGTTATTTATTACAGGGGATTGGTTCACATGATTATGGAGTCTGGGAAGTCCCATGATTTTCCATCTAAAACCTGGAGGCCCTGGAAAGCAGGTGCTGTTAATTCCCAGTTAGAGTCCTGAAGACCAGAGAATGAGTACAGATGTCTGAGGGTGGGAGATGGGTGTCCCAGCTCAAGCAGAGAGTGAGTTCACCCTTTTGTTCTATTCAGACCCTCAACAGACTGGAAGATGCCCACCCGTATTGGTAAGGGCAGATTTTCTTTACTGAGACTACTGATTCAAATGCTAGTCTTTTCCGGAGATGCCTCACAGATACCTATACCAGCCATCTGAGCATCCTTTAGTCTGGTGAAATTGACACATAACCATCACAACATGTGAATGAACCAGATGGGGAGAAATTCTTTCACAATGTATATGTTATCAAATCAGCACAACGTAACACTTTAAATATCTTACAATTTTATATGTCAGTTATACCTCAATAAAGCTGAAAAAATTAACCATCACAATTGGGTATTGAAGATGGTCTTGGGAAGGGCAGAAGGTCAGGGTCTAGTGATTCTAGGGTATGGGCTGGAAAGGGAGGTCCTTGAAGTTGGGAGGTGCTGATGAACTTGGAGGAGGATTGGCGTGATGGTGGTGGCCTGATGGGGTGGGAGAGGAAAAAGCTATGTAGGTTGTAATCAGAGGGGGAGAACACAGAATTTGAGAACTTAGAGGTGGTTTGGTTCTGCGTAGAAATGTGGTCTAAAGTGTGGACTTAGGGACAGAGCGGATTGGAGATGATGCTTCTAGGAGTTGAGGATATTGAGGTCAGGGTGATTTTGAAGTTGAAGTAGGGGTTATAAGGATGTGACGGAAAAAAAAAAGTATAAGAGAGTTGCAGAAATTGTTAAGGAAAGAGGGAGAATGTTCTGCGTGGAACTCCTTGGCCAGAGATGAGGGAGTGAATAATATGGTGTGAAAAAAAGAAAAAGAAAAAGATGGCGTGAATGGATGCATGAACGTCAGAAGAAGAACTCTGTTCCCAGAGGGTGGTGAGACCCAGTCCGGGAATGGACTGCGGAGAACCAGAAACAGCTTTTGGTCTCCAGGGAACGCATGGAGTACCTCTCCTTTCCAGGAGAGGGATAGAGGAGCAGCGTAGAGCTCCAATCTTAGCACTATTGTTGTAGCTACTTTTATACGGGTTTTCTATCACTACTGCTTCCTGTATACTCTGGCATTTAGGTGAGGAAACGGTGGACAAGTGGTTAAAAGAGGGGATTCCAAAAGAAAACAAAAACATTAACTCAAAAAGATATCCACACTCCCGTGTTCACTCTAGCACTATTTACAACCAAGATATGGAAACATCCTAAGTGTCCATCAATGGGTGAGTTGATAAAGAAGATGAGAAATGTATATACAGGGAAATATTATTCAGCCATAAAAAATGGGGAAATTCTATTTTTGACAATGTGAATCAACCTTAAAGGAATCATGCTAAGTGAAACAAGAGAGAAAGACAAATACTGTATGATCTCACTTACATGTGGAATCTAAAAGAAAAACAAAACGAAATCAGAAAACTCACAGAAAAAGAAATCAGATCTGTGGTTACTAGAGGCGGGGTGTGGGAGGACGGGCAATCAGAGGAAGGTGGTCAAAAAGTACAAACGTCCAGTTAGAAGACAAATAAATACTAGGGAGGTAATATATTTACAATATGATGGCTATAGTTAATACTGCTATGTGATATATATGTATATAGATAGGAAAGTTGTTAAGAGAGTGTAGCCTAAGAATTCTCATCACAAGGAGAAAACGCTTTTCCTACTTTTCTTTTCTTTTTATTGCAACCATATCAGAAGATGGACGTTGGCTGAACCTATTGTGGTAATCATTTCATAATATACGTAAATCGAACCACCATTCTGTTCGCCTTAAATTTACACATTGATATATGGAAATTATTTCTCGATAAAACTGGGGAAAAAGGGATTCCATGGTGTCACTAACACACACTTACTCTACTCAGACAGCTGGCACCTCTCTATAACTTTCCCATGGCAACATCAATGTCCACAACTACGGGGACTGAGAGCGCGTTGATGTACGGCCGTCGTAGGCAGTTAAATCTTGGTGTATCGTTCCAGTCCCTACATCCCCGTGCTCATGAGCTAGCTCATGAGCTCTGTTTGCTTTTCCTTTCCCAATTCCTGCTGTGCAGCCAGTTTGGAGTTAGTGCAGGGAACATTTTTATACTGACAAAATAAAAAGCCATTGCACTGATGGCAGATACACTCCAGGAAAAAAAAAAAGGTACATTCCAATGCTACATACCAGGGGTTAGTTTATTATCTGCCTTTTGGGGTCATCAAAGCAGGACTTCTTCCCTTTAGCTTAGCCAATTTTGAGCCTTTAAAATTTTTGTCAGTCCACATAGGTAGGTTGATTTCCAGATGATTTTTCACTACTCATCCCTGAGCTGCCTCCTTCTCTTCATCTAAATGCCAGAGTGTATAGAAAATGTGCAGAACATAGTGATACAGAGCCTGTATACATAATTGGAGCCGTAGCCTGCCACTGCCCCCCTCTAGGCGGCTATTTCTCGGCTCATTGGCTCCATCTCACCTTTCCACTCTCAAGAACTGAAATCCCCCTTGATGGAGCTTTATGTGGCAGTAATCCCTGGGATATCATGAGAACGTCCTCTGTGTCTGCCTGCCTCCCTTCAGGCTTGCCCCCCTTCAACCCCTTTGCACTGTAGTGAGATCCACTTTTCTAAAGTGCAACTCCCATCCCCTCCCACCTCTGCTTAAGACCCCACAGTGGCTCTCAGTGCCCAGAGTCAAGTCCATCTTCCTTCAAAGAACATACGAGGCTCCAGCCATTTCTCCAGTTGCCCATTTGCCTAGTTATTTGTCTGTTTTCCCCGCCAGACTGTGGTGTAAGTTTCTGGGAGGTCAGGACTGTGTCTTATTCACTGTCATTCATTGGATAGATGCATAGTTAATTAATTAATGAAAAGAGAAGCAGCGCAAGGGCCATCGAAAACAAGTCATAGTTTAGGAAACGTTGCTGGAAAGGCTCATGTTCCTTGTTAATTGCCTTTGTAGAATTATGAATGGTCACTCACCTTATGATAGGAGCTACTCGTGTGTTCAGTGACCATCATTTTTAGCTAAAAACCAGAACTCATGGTTTGACAGGATTTTTGCCTTCCTTCCAGATAGGAGAGGTGGTCTGAGAAATGCAGTTTGCATGCTGATTCTTGGAGTACTTCAATGAGTTATGGGGATAATGACATAGAAAATGAAGTATTAATACTAGCCTGTTTTGGGGGGGCAAGAAAAATAAAACTAGCCTAGTAAATCCAGGACCTATGATCACAGATCATAAGGATGGCAGAGCAATTGGCATCTAAACTGTATGACCTTGTGTTGCTGGGGACTGTCTTGTACAACTTTGGACCCTTCCAATGTTTAGTGGTGTGTGTCGAACATGGTAGGTCATTGGTAGATGTTTGTTGATGTTGAAGAGGGAGTCAGTCAGTCATCTCCTCTGTGTTGCACATAATTGCTCGGGGGAACGGAGACAGAATACTCAGGAACATCCTGACACTCTTCACAACAGAGCAATTACCACCTGAGCCCATTCACTGTGATTTGCCCTGGGTTTCCCTCAGAGAACAGCTCATCCAATTAACAGTTTATTTATTTATTTAAAAATTGATGATTGATTGATTGATTTTTGGCTGCGTTGGGTCCTCGTTGCTGTGGGTGGGCCCTCTCCAGTTGCAGCGAGTGGGGGTCACTCTTCGTTGAGGTGCGTGGTCCTCTCATTGCGGTGGCTTCTCTAGTTGTGGAGCACGGGCTCTAGGCGCGGGCTTCAGTAGTTGTAGCACGCAGGCTCAGTAGTTGTGGTGCACAGGTTTAGTTGCTCCGCGGCAAGTGAGATCTTCCCAGACCAGGACTCAAACCGGTGACTCCTAACCACTTTGCCACCAGGGAAGCCCAACAGTTTATTTAACATGACTATGACTTCAACACACCTTGCCTTGGAATCACTAAGGAAAATGGGCCAAGCTGGTAACTTTCAAGTCCCATTCATATGAATCTTTATGGTCCTCCAGCCATACTCATCCAGATATGTCTTTCCATCAATTGTGGGAAATTCCTTCTAAGAAAAGGGACTGTGAAAATAGATAGGGAAAGCCAGTTGAAGTCTCTTTGCTGAAAGTAATAAACATGGGAATAGAGAGAAATGAAGATGGGGGCATCCTGAAGGATCATTAGGTCTGCCTCTTCTGCATCCTTGCTGAATAGCTACTGCGTGTCAACCCACAGCAGGCGCAGTAAATGGGTAGGATCCCTGCACAGCAAGTTAATCCATATGCAAACACAGTGACCCCAATTGCTTTGCAATAGAGAGCCACATGGCCTGTGCCCTTAAAATACATCATTTGGGCAGCTGCCAGTGGGCTAATTTATCCCAGCTGGCCAGAAACAGCCCTGAGATCATCAGCGCTTTTGTTAATTGGGAGAGAGGGTTAGAGGAATCGAGATATTCCTGGGCACCAAGCATTCATTAGCCACCTGGCCTCCCTAAATTATGAGCCTGCCATGATTTTCCCAGTGCTTCGACTGAAATTTTAATATTTGGAATGTATTAATAACTCGGAACATGTCATTTCCTAAATAAGCAATGCCCTTCTGGACTCATTGGAGAAGGGAGCCCAGAGAATGGTTAAATGACACAGATATTGGCTACTCAGTGAAATGAGCAGCGTGGAGGTGACCCTGGAAGTTCTATCCACGGCAGCAAATACAAACAGATGCGACGTATGAATGGACCTCTGGGTTGATGCCCCTGATTTCTATTCATTTGTTCTATTCATATAGCATCTTAACAGGACCAACCTGAGGAGAAATGGTGAAACAGATGATAATAGCAGCTAACAATTCTAGAGCACACATTCTGCACAATCGCCGTGCCATGCAGCTTATACCACGGACTCTTCAGAGCAACCCCATGGGACACTGTTACCATCCCTTGGGGATATATGCTTCACAATGGCAGGGATGTGGCCTGTCTTGTGTACCTTTTTATCCCCAGCACCTACAACCGTTCCTGGCATACAGTAGCAACTCAATAAAATATTTGGTGGATGAACAGTTAAGTCTTCATTTTAAAGGAGGTGGTTGAGGTGTGGCAAAGTTAGTAACCCATCCAAGTTGTCCAGCTGTAGAAAGTGACAGAGCCAGGATTCACATCTTACTTACCGTCCTCAAGCATCCCCTTATTCCGGGTGCTCAGAGTCCCATCAGCCTCCCATTTAGGTCTGTTTCTCTTAGTGCTCTGTTCTCCAGTGCTCTGCCATTCATATGTTGAAACTCTGGCCCCCATGGATGGTATGTGGAAGCAGGGCCTTTGGGAGGTAATTTGGTTTGGATGAGGTCATGAGGGTGGGGTCCCGTGATGGGATTAGTGCCTTTATAAGAAGAGGAGGAGACATCAGAGCTTACTCTCTCCACCTTGTGAGGACACAGTGAGAGGGCAGTCATCTGCAAGGCAGTAAGAGGGTC
This sequence comes from Phocoena phocoena, assembly GCF_963924675.1. Taxonomy (NCBI): domain Eukaryota; kingdom Metazoa; phylum Chordata; class Mammalia; order Artiodactyla; family Phocoenidae; genus Phocoena; species Phocoena phocoena. The sequence goes on from NC_089236.1 coordinate 25,512,907, forward strand.
CTCACCAGGAAGAGAATCTGCCAACAACTTGATCTAGGACTTCCCAGCCTCCAGAAGTATGAGAAATAAGTGTCTGTTGTTTAAGCCGCCCAATCTGTGGTATTTTGTTATGACAACTTGAACAGATTAAGACAACCCTTCAGGTACACTCATCAACATTTCCCTGTCCTGTGTCCCACTCATTTAAGGCTCTGTTCTCCGCCATTCAGCAACAGCTGGTGACGTGATCAGCTTCCTGCCTCCCTTTCCTGCCCTCTCACCCCTCCAACATCTGTGTTGTACAACAGAGTTTACAGACAGTTCACATATGTGAGCTCACATGATACTCAAACACAACTTGTGAAAGAGGCAGCACAGTCATTATTATCCCCATTTTAAAGATAAATAAACTGAGGCTTAGCAGGATCAAGTGACTCCCTGTGGCCATGCAGCAAAGACTAGGACTCAGTTCTCTGACTCCCTAGCCCAGCGTCCCTTCCCCAGTACCACATTGTGGATGATGTCATAATGTGTCATTCATTCGAGAGCAGGTCACCTCATAACTGGAGGCTGATGGAGAGGATGTCAACTTAAATGAATGACACCCCTATGGCTGCATTTTGGGCAGGTGAGCTCAGATTTGGGGTACCTCAAAGGACTCTGAAGTAGCAGGTGTCTCTCTTTCCTACACCTAAGCCTGAGGCAGGATCATTCTGAAAATCTCCCAAAACCTGGCAAACAAGTTCGCTTGCCTAACCTGCATATCTGATTGACCTTCAAGCTCTGACCATTCTTTTTTTTTTTTTATAAATTTTATTTATTTATTTTTATTTTTGGTTGTGTAGGGTCTTCGTTGTTGCAAGCAGGCTTTCTCTAGTTGTACTGAGCGGGGGCTACTCTTTGTTGTGGTGCATGGGCTTCTCATTGCTGTGGCTTCTCTTGTTGTGGAGCATGGGCTCTAGGCACGCGGGCTTTAGTAGTTGTAGCTCATGGTCTCAGTAGCTGTGACTCATGGGCTCTAGAGCGCAGGCTCAGTAGTTGTGGCGCATGGGCTTAGCTGCTGTGCGGCATGTGGGATCATCCTGGACCAGGGCTCAAACCCGTGTCCCCTGCACCGGCAGGCGGATTCTTAACCACTGCGCCTCTAAGGAAGCCCAAGCTCTGACCATTCTGTCACCTGCGTTGGCCCCTTCTGACCATCCCCATCACATCTGCCCTACATACCTCAGAGCCTCACCCTGTCCTGCTGGGACTACTGCTAGGGTCTCCTAACTGGACCCCTGCTACTCCTCTACCCTGTCCAGGCCACCTCCCATGTTGGGGACAAAGTGAGCTGCCTGAATAACAAATCCAGTGACCTCATCCTCCTGCTTAAAAACCTGTGCTTGAAGACTATAAAACGTAGATGTGTCTGACTTAAAAAAGGAAAGATAACAAAAGTTAAAAAAACTTTCTTTGGGGGGAAGAGTTGAAAATTGCTTAATTCTTTTTTAAAAAACCTGCCTTTTTACTTTCTTGTGGAAAGTAAGCTCATTGAGAGCAGAATTTTATTAATTTATGACACGAAGTGATTAGACACCTAAATACTAAGTAATATGTGGATGAACAACCACACCTGATGTGAATTCTACTAAGGACTTGGATCTGTTGTATGTCATAAAATTCCCTGGTGGCGCAGTGGTTGAGAGTCCGCCTGCTGATGCAGGGGACACGGGTTCGTGCCCCAGTCCGGGAAGATCCCACATGCCGCGGAGCGGCTGGGCCCGTGAGCCACGGCCGCTGAGCCTGCGCGTCCGGAGCCTGCGCTCCGCAACGGGAGAGGCCACAACAGTGAGAGGCCCGCGTACCGAAACAACAACAACAACAACAAAAAATTCAACACAGAATCCACTTACATCAACTTTATTTTTAAAAGAGTATACCGATTTTTGACGCCAAGGAACGAATCCAAAAGAAGGAAAAGTCAATAAAAGTCAATAAAAATGAAGATGATCATTGCGGAGTAATTTATAATGAACAACTAGAAACAACCGAAGAGATGTTAAGTAAATTATGTTGTGTCAGTTTGATGGGTTATCATGCAGTCACTAAAACTTAGAATCAGGCAGACTGTGTAGCAACAGAAAATGCTTATGATATAATGTTAAGCACACAAAGTGGAATAGCAAATTGCATGTATACCTCATTACAACCCTAAAAATCATGTTTACATGTGGCAAGGACTAGCAGGAAGCAGGGAGAATGAAAACAGATGATTAATTCAGCCAGTGGAATTGTAAGAGATTCCTCTGCTTTTGGCATTTGTGTGCTGTTTTTCATGTTGTTTGTGCAGTTTCAAAAGGATGCCGTTCCGCCCTTTGGGGAACCACTTGCGAGACTGTCAGCCCCAGGAAGGCATATAAACAGCAACAAGAGCTGCAATTCCTGAATATACCTTAATACGGAGTCTCTCCTGTGGGCCTGGCTCTGCCGGTGGGAATACACTGATCCAACCTGATCGTGGCTGTTTGCACAATCGTTCCCAAATAGAACGTTGCTGCAGAAACGCAAACACTGGAAGAATATTTACACGTAAATGTGATCATAGCCATGGCCATCTACCCTTTTTTTTTTTTTTTCATTTAAAAACAACTCAAGTACAGGCTGGGAAACTGGACTGCTGTGGAGGGATTGTTGTTGATTGGGGTAGAAGTTTGAACTAGATGATCTGGAAGTCTCGTTGAATCTACGAGCCTCACCCATCATCCGTGTGACGTTTATACACATGTGGCCAAGGCTCTTCGCTGTTCATAGGCCTTCTCCTCCTCCAGGCAGACATGGTGCATCACTAACGAGCAGGACACTGGGAATGGCTAGGCCAGGCTCTGCGGTCAGGTAGCCCTGGGAGCAAATCCCAGTTCTCCCAGTGACAAGCTTTGTGACTGTGGCTGAATTCCTTTGATCTCTCTGAACCTCCCTTTGCTCATCTGTACAACTGGGACATCAAAACTTATCCCTGAAGGAGTGTAAATTGGTGCAGCCACTATGGAGAACAGTATGGAGGTTCCTCAAAAAACTAAAAATAGAGTTGCCATACGATCCAGCAATCCCACTCCTGGGCATATACCCTGACAAAACTATAACTCAAAAATATACATGCATCCCAATGTTCACAGCAGCACTATTCACAATAGCTAAAACATGGAAACAACCTAAATATCCATCAAAAGATGAATAGATAAAGAAGATGTGGTACATATACACAATGGAATACTACTAAGCCATAGAAAGGAATGAAATAATGCCATTTGCAGCAACATGGTTGGACCTAGAGATTATCATACTAAGTGAAGTAAATCAGACAGAGAAAGACAAATGCCATATGATATCACTTATATGTGGAATCTAAAATATGACACAAATGAACCTATCTATGAAACAGAAACAGACTCACAGAGAAAAGACTTGTGGTTGCCAAGGGTGAGGAGAGGTGGGGGAAGGATGCATTGGGAGTTTGGGGTTAGCAGATGCAAATTGTTCTATATAGGATGTATAAACAACAAGGTCCTACTGGATAGCACAGGGAACTATGTTCAATATTCTGTGATAGGGGCTTCCCTTGTGGCTCAGTGGTTAAGAATCCGCTTGCCAATGCAGGGGACATGGGTTCGAGCCCTGGTCTGGGAAGATCCCACATGCTGTGGAGCAACCAAGTCCGTGCACCGCAACTACTGAGCCTGCGAGCCACAACTACTGAAGCCCGCGTGCCTAGAGCCCGTGCTCCGCAGCAAGAGAAGCCACCGCAATGAGAAGACCACGCACTGCAACAAAGAGTAGCCCCCAGTCGCCACAACTAGAGAAAGCCCGCATGCAGCAACAAAGACCCAACGCAGCCAAAAATAAATAAATAAATTTAAAAGAAAGAAAAAAAACTCCTGTGATAAACCATAATGGAAGAGAATATGAAAAAGAATGTATATATATGTAAAACTGAAACACTTTGCTGTGCAACAGAAATTAGCACAACATTGTAAATAACTATACTTCAATAACATAAATTTAAACAAACGACCTATCCCTGAAGGTTGTTGAGAGCATAGAGAGGAACAGGCGTGTAGTAGGTGCTAAATTAAATGGAGACACAGGATAGTGACCCAGGAGCAAGCTGGTGGGCTTACACACACGGAAGCACAGGAGAAGTGAGTTTTAAGTAGGGATTTCAAGGAGCATATCAAGTGCCCGAGCAACAGAAAACTGCTGCTAACATATGCTACGACGTAAAGTTGGGAGTCACTGTCGATTCACAGATGGCGAAGATCCCGCTTCTCCTGGGAGCAGCTGTACCAAAAACAAACGTGAGCAATCAAGAGGCTCCTAACTTCTCATTTAATTGCAAAAAAAAAAAAAAAAATCAAATGCAAAATCTGAGAATCACCATAGGCACCTGCTCTACCTTCCCTGAGTCAAGATACTGTCTGCAGCCACGAGATCAGCCTTTCATGCTGCAATTCAAAGAGTAGCTTCCCTAATAAGCTGGCTTCTCAGACTTATGCCAGCTACACATGTCATGTGAGCTATTTTCTGTTTTAAATCCTTAGCAATTCTCTTGGGACCAAGATTTCCTTTGACATTGAGATTTGGCATTGAATTCAAAGATTCTTTACATAGTTACACAAGAATTCCATAAAAGGAAACAGAAACACTTGGGACTTTTTCATCCCAATATTAAGTTTTTCTCTTCTCACCCAGCCTTCACGTTGTTTAGGAAAGTAAGAATGTTGAAAGGAGAGTAGTTCTTAATGTTTTGTACAAAACTTAAAAAGCAATCAGCTAATTTGATGTCTCAAAGCGGACCTTGGACACCCGAGAAACTTCTAGTATTTCAGGAATGTGGAAACTGAGCGAATGAGTATGTTGCATGGAAGGATTAAATACACGGCAAATACACGGTATTTTCAGAGTCGACACAAAACCCCCTGGGTATGTATGGCAGCTCAAGACTGGTTTTATGAAACCCACTGAGCCAAGTTTTGTGCTGAAGCCAGCCAGATCTATGAAGGGAGCTGGACAGAGGCGCTATTCACAGCACTTGGGGATTTTTGTGGAAACAGCTTACAGATTTTCTGACAACCTGGTCTTTCAATTCAGATGAATGAAGCGCTATTGTTTGGTCATGAGGAACTTTAATTAAAAAAGTTGTCACCAGAGCTGTTTCTCATGGGGTGCATGTGTGTGGAAATGACAGTCTTTAAATTTCGCTTGAAAAATGAAATTAGACACCAAAATCAATGCCAAAATAAGGTTAACTTTGAATGAGAAAATAAGGAAAGTGACAGAATGCCAAGTGAAGACTAATAACTTTTGGGCTTTGTTTGTAGATACACTGTCTCCCACACTGGACCCCAATTTAGATTACTCTAAAGAAGGAGTGTCTAGGTTACACAGGACAGCTGGGCATTTTGTAGATGGCTGCTTGAGTATCGTGTTGTTTGAAACTACCTTATTTAGTCCTCTTCATTTCGAGTATGTTGGTTTGGTTCAGGTCTTAGTGGTGGCATTCCAAGACACACTGAGCTGTTCTTAAGCCATGGATGTTCTTAGCTGGATCTAAAATGCCAAATATTGTGCTCTATAAGGGCATGTTAAGACTTCTACAGTTTCCCAGGCATCTTCCATTTGTAAATCAGCTTAAATTGACTGCTGGGTAGACTATTGCTCCAATATCCTGTGAGCTGAGCTGAAACAGTCAACATAGAACCCAAGGATGCTAAACCTCTCAAAACATCTGTCTCAACAACTGCCTGTTAAAGAGGAAGCAGATTTATTTCTCCATCTTCTTCAAGGGCAGATGGCTTAGAAGAAGGCGCAGTGGATTTGTACTTGATAGAGCTGGGTTTGAACTCAAGTGGAAAGAGGGTGAGATTTGAAATTTGAGATGTGGGTCTTATATGGACCAATGTTAGCAACTGTGAAAACCTTCTCACCCCTCAGAGCCTCAGTTTATCTCTGAGAAATGAACCTATCAGTAACATTATTCTCATAGGACTGTTAGGTGCATTCCATGGAATATGATGTACTTGAAAGTGCTTTGTGTCTTCTAAAGTACTGCACTAATTTAGCCATTATTCTTACTAATTGTGGGACCTTGAGCCAACCTCTTAACTTTCCTGAGCCTTGGTTTCCTTCTTTGTAAAATGGGGAGAGTAATAGCAGGCCTGTCCACTCCATAAATTTTTCTTAAAGTTCAAAACGAGATAATGTGAAAACCTGGGTAAATGGCAAAATACTTTTTTTAGCAATTTAGAAAAATTAATTTAAAAATATTCAAGTGAAATGCCTTGAGTGTTGTCCATTTGGGCATGATTGAATGATTGCTGTTCCTTGTTGAATGTTGCCATTTGTTTCGTTTGATATACAGGTGATTTCCAAGATTCTAATAATCCCTTAAGTAGTCAACAGCATAATTGTAACTTGGTGGCTTAAGAAAATAATGTTCTCATGTGACCAAAAAGTTGTTTTCAGTACTTCACAGGACAGCCTCCTCTTGAAAGCTGGCCCATCATTGTACCCACCTTTTCTCCTTTTGGTAGGTATAACCCCTGTTTTCTCATCTCTCTATTGTCTGCTTCAGCAATACACAGCTAGCACATATTGACCTGCAGCCAACGCTAATTTCCTCATTGCTCTTTTCACCTTTGAGAGTTGGAAGAGATGATCTCTGCCAGCAGTTGGGCACTGCTTCTGCAGAATCTTTACGGAGCAGGAGGGGAATATTAGAGACACTATGGAAACAGACACATTCAGACCACCTCGATGGACAGGCAGAACTTAAGCAATTGCATAAATGTGCCCTTTTGAAGAAAGTCCTCTTCTTGCTGTGCAGTAACAGTGTAGCCTTTGAGGCATTTTATGAGCTTTTTCCCTGCTTTTCGGTGCTGGTGTATAATAGTGTTCCATAGTAGACAACATGTCTTGAAAGTTTCTGTCATTGCCTTTATCTGGAGAGGGTTGGCTTGGCCCAGCTGAAGATATACTCTTCCTTTAGAATAAAGTCCAAAGACAGACACAGTTGACATTATCTTTGCAATTTCAAATAAAACGTTCCTTGGTGAAAGGCGGTCTTGCTCCTCTCCCAAGATCTATCAATACTGGCTGCCAAGCTGGTCTTTGCATTTCACAGAGAATGCGAGGGACAAGCATTTGTACTTTTCTCCGTCCCTGCAAAGTCCTTCCTTAGCAGGTCCCCACTTCATCAAACAGGACAAAAAAGATTTTTCTTTTCTAGGGGATTTTGACTTCCAAGGACCGACTGGGAGGTTAAAAGGCCATATGAGCTGATGTAACAGACCCAAGGACTGATCTATTTTTTCACATTTCTCCCAAATGAAAAGCAGAAATGACCAATTTAGTTAAAACTTGAGAATGTGAAGTAGTACAAAGGACTAAAAGTCTTTCTGAAAAGTAAAATAACCACCATAAAAACAAATAATAAGACTTGTTAGCAGCTACCCAAGTAGTGAGAGCAAGGGATGGCACAGGTAAAGATCTGTGTGTGTGCTGGGATTAACAGATACACTACTGTATATAAAATAGGTAAACAACAGGGACCTACTATATGGCACGGGGAACTATACTCAATGTCTTGTAAAAACCTATAATGGAAAAGAATCTGAAAAAGAATAGATAGATAGAAAGATAGATAGATAGATATGTGTAACTGAATCACTTTGCTGTACACTTGAAACTAACAAAACATTGCAAATTAACTATACTTCAATTAAAAAAAAAGAATCTGGGAACGGTGGCATGGAGTTGGGGGGAATGGAGATTTTAAACACGATAATAAAACCCACTAAAAGTTGGGAAAAAAAGATCTCTGTGTGTGTGTGTATGTGTGTGTGTGTGTGTGTGTGTGTGTGCGTACATATACACAGTTGGCATTAACAGACAAGATGCATAAGAACGTAACAGTTAGTAGGACAGACCGTCTTGGGTTGAGTCACAGGTCCCAAAGTTACTTCTTTGAGTCTTAATTTTTTCATCTGCGAGTGGGAAAGATAACAGTGCCGACCTCATAGGATTGCCATGAAGATTAAACGAGTTATAGGGAATAGGAAACACAACATGTAGCTGGCATAGAGCAAGCCCTTGGTAAGTACTCTTATTTTATTATTCTCATGTATTCCCTGTGAATGTAAGCAGTGTAAAGATATGATGAACAGTCACCCAGTGTTTTTTGGGTTTTGAGATTGGACTTTCTGCCACCTACAGCATCATAAAAGGGAAATGTGTATCCTTTAGTTCTAAGAATTTTTCTTGTCCCTTTTGGAAGTCAATTTCTTTCCCTATGTTTTCGCTTTTTTTTTTTTTTTTTTTTTTGCGGTACGCGGGCCTCTCACTGTTGTGGCCTCTCCCGTTGTGGAGCGCAGGCTCCGGAAGTGCAGGCTCAGTGGCCATGGCTCACGGGCCCAGCCGCTCCGCGGCATGTGGGATCTTCCCGGACCAGGGCACGAACCTGTGTCCCCTGCATCGGCAGGCGGACTCTCAACACTGCGCCACCAAGGAAGCCCATGTCTTCGCATTTTTTAATATCTTTTGAATGATCATTCATTTTTTAAAAATTTCCCATTAAAAATTTCTAATTTCTGTGAATTTTTCACATCTTTATCTTCCACTTCTTTAATTCTGCTGTCATATGTCTTCTCAAATGATGCTTAAAAATAGCATTTTAGTCTAGTTTCATTGATTTAATACCTTCCTTTATATCTAAGAGGATATGAATTACAGTTTAAAAAATTATTTATTATTTGAATTTTTGAATTACAGTTTTTAAGGAAATTTTCTTCTATTCCCTGCATCGTCTTTATTTCCTCCTGGTTTCTTTGTCCTGTGTATTGGTTTTGGACTCTCTTTTCCTGTAGTGGCTTTCCTCACTTGTCTGGGATCCTTGGCTGTCATTGCCACTTAAGTGTGAGGTCTTGAGAAGCTGAATGGGAGCTTCGTGTGCATGAGCAGGACTATGGGCTGGTGTGGAAAATGGACGGGAACACTTGGCTTTTTGTTGGGGACACCCACATGTTTTTATCTGGGAGGGTGTCTTTCCCTTGGGCCCATCAGTTTTCTTGGAGAGGAATCCTCTGTATACTCTTGTCTTGAGAATTTCAATTTAGTTCCAGCATTTGGGGAGGAAGAAGGGAAGGGGCAGGAGGTTCTGTCCATACAGCTTGCAGTATCTTCTTCAATTTTTCCTCTTTTAGATGCATCTCATCTTGCCCTCACCTGTGCCTACGCCGCAGACTCCCACTGCTGTCTTGGTTATCCTCCCAGAATGAACCTAGTTTTCTGCCTGGCGGGGGAAGAGCTGTTACCTGGCTGCATGGATGGGGCAGGCACCCGGGGCATGAACTGCTTCTTACATAGACTTCCCATCAGTCATCCTCTTCTTTGCAACCTTGCTTTGTACCTCTGCCCTCAGGGGTACATAATATTACCAACTCCTGAGTCTTCCTGGGGTCCTGGGGTACAATAACTTCGCCTCTGATTACCTTCCCAGAAGGCACTTAAGACTCAGCTATCTTTTTTGACTCTCCATGTAGTTTCCATGTTACAGAATGTTATTGACATTTCTCGTCTGCTGGGGGGTTTTTTGTATATTTTTAGCTGTTTAATTCTTTTTTTTGTGTGTGTGTAATTTTATTTATTTATTTTTGGCTGCATTGGGTCTCTGTTGCTGCACGCGGGCTTTCTCTAGTTGCGGCGAGCGGGGCTACTCTTCTTTGAGGTGCGCAGCTTCTCACTGAAGAGGCTTCTCTTGTGGAGCACGGGTTCTAGGCACGTGGGCTCGGTAGTTGTGGCTCGCGGGCTCTAGAGCGCAGACTCAGTAGTTGTGGTGCACGGGCTTAGTTGCTCCGCAGCATGTGGGATCTTCCCAGACCAGGGATCGAACCTGTGTTCCCTGTATTGGCAGGCAGATTCTTAACCACTGCAGCAGCAGGGAAGTCCCTCTTTAACTCTTTTGCTGTCATTTTATCAGGCTTTAGGAGGAAGTGGAGATAAACATCTGTGTTTATGTCATCAGAAGTCCACCGAGGGAATTTTAACAATATCTCGGCATCCAGGTCCCATCTCAAGATTCCCATGTGGAGGCCTGGGGTGGGATCTGGGCGTTCCTACATTTTAAGGGCTCCCAGTAGGGTGATGAGGTGAGCCGACTTGGTGGCTCACTAAGCCCCGGTGGAGTGTGGCTTTCGGCGATTTTCTCATGCGCACTTGACTTCTCTCCTTCTTGCTAGAAGCACAGCAGTAGGAAACAGCTAATTGGCCCCTTTCTAGGTACCTAGTACTGCATTAAAGATTCTCTCGGTTGAGGATGATAGAATCAAGCAATTTGGCCAAGAATTTTTAGCTGATACCAATAAATGGTGGAAAAGGTAGGGACTGAAGCGCTGTACAGGCTTCCCTGGTCTCTCATTAATTATTTTTTCTGGGTTGATGTGATTCTTCAAGAGGCTAGAACCATTTCGACTATCAGACTTGGACTTACGTCTCAACAGATCCAAGTTTAGAAAGGAGGGGTCTCTCCCTCCAACCCTACTATTCCCATCCCAGTTCAAGTGTGAACAATGCTGGGGAAGGGCCCGGGATGGCTGGCTTGGGTCAGGTTTCTACCTCCTGATCAATGGTGATAGTGGGTATTGTAAGAAGACGGCAATGGCGGCTTCAGACCTTGTAGTGAAGGAGGAGGGGGAGGGATGGTCCTTCTAATGGAAGAGGGAGAGAGGGTTGTTCTCAAAAGAAGGGAGGAGTGCTGGGTAAAGGGAAAAATAAATCCATTACAGTCCATACCGTTGGCTATTCAGTACCTGGGTATGTGTGTACACATGCGTGCGTACGCATACACACACACACACACACACACACACTCTCTCTCTCTCTCCATCTGAGATCTTTCCAAAAATGCAATTACCTTGTGCAAAACCGCAAACAGGCCTACCTCCTCAGCCTTTAGAAATGATCGAAAGTCATTTCCGAATTCCACAATTCCACATCTTTTGTGATGTCCATTCATTTTCATCAGCTCCGGATATAGCTTCTTATGGTCCTGTAATTTACAGGCAACACGAACATTTAATTTTTCTCAACTTACCCAAGTTCCCAAGGCTCTAGTCTCAGTGGGCTGAGTCCCCAGACACGGCAGGTAATCGATGAACAAACAGCTTAACTGATTCTTACCAAAGAGAGAATGAAGGGATCCTGACCGCCTTCCCTTTGCTGCTCTGGTTGCCTGTTGCTGGGCAACAAACCACCCCCAAACAGTGGTTAAAACAATAACAATCCCTTTTTTTTTTTTTTTTTGCTCATGATTTTGGGGGTTGACTGGGCTCAGTGAGGCAGCTCTGGCTCGTGGTCTCAGATAGTGGCTGGGGCTGGGGTCCTCTCAAAGTCGTCTTTATCCCCTGATGGGCTCCCTGTGCAACTCTCTCTCCTCGTGGTCTCTCCGTACGGCGGTCTCAGGGATCTAAATCTCTTATATGGCGACTGAAGGCTCCCAGGGCGAGTGTCCCAAGAGGAACTGGCAGAAGCCCTGTGGCTCTTTTCCTCCTAAGCTCAGAAATCCTACACTGTCATTCCCACCACATTCTGTTCATTGAGGCAGTCACTAAGTCTTGCCCAGTGTCGGGGGAGGGGACAGATTTCTCCTCTTGATGGAAGGTGTGTCAAGAATTTGCAAACGGTATTTGTTTTTCTGACTTACTTCACTCTGTATGACAGGCTCTAGGTCCATCCACCTCACTACAAATAACTCAATTTTGTTTCTTTTTATGGCTGAGTAATATTCCATTGCATATATGTGCCACATCTTCTTTATCCATTCATCTGTCGATGGACACTTCGGTTGCTTCCCTGTCCTGGCTATTGTAAATAGAGCTGCAATGAACATTTTGGTACATGACTCTTTTGAAATTATGGTTTTCTCAAGGTATATGCCCAGTAGTGGGATTGCTGGGTCGTATGGTAGTTCTATTTTTAGTTTTTTAAGGGACCTCCATGCTGTTCTCCATGCTAACACATATATATGGAATCTAAGGAAAAAAAAAAAAAAGGTCATGAAGAACCTAGGGGCAAGATGGGAATAAAGACACAGACTTACTAGAGAATGGACTTGAGGATATGGGGAGGGGGAAGGGTAAGCTGTGACAAAGTGAGAGAGTGGCATGGACATATATACACTACCAAAGGTAAAATAGATAGCTAGTGGGAAGCAGCTGCATAGCACAGGGAGATCAGCTCCGTGCTTTGTGACCACCTAGAGGGGTGGGATAGGGAGGGTGGGAGGGAGACAAAAGAGGGAGGAGATATGGGGATGTATGTATATGTATAGCTGATTCACTTTGTTATAAAGCAGAAACTATCACACCACTGTAAAGCAATTATATTCCAATAAAGATGTTAAATTAAAAAAAAAAAGAACTTGCAAACGTGTTAAAACAACCGTACTGCCCTCAACTCAACCTGTTCACATTTTAGGATTTTTCACTTTGAACACTCCACTCCTGGCTTATACAGGATTCTTTTGGTCGCATGTGACACGAACATAATTCAGATTAGCGTGTAGCCAGACCACTGAAGGGTGGGGTGACTGGAGCCGAGGACTTCAACATCTGCCGCCTCTCTTCCTTTTGAAGAGTCCCAGGGGCTTGCTTAAGATACATGCCCATCCCCGGACCGATGACTGTAGTTATGGGGTGTCTACTGTTCCTGGCATAACTTAGAGGGGGGATTACCTCTTGGTCAGTCACTGTGGTTAAGGTCATGTAAAAAGGTAATGACTCCCATGTGGATGCTGAAGTAGAGGTGTGGGGGAAGGGTAGTTCCGGAAGGAGGAGGGCTTTTCCCAGAGGAGGTGGGAGGTGATGGGCTGACTGAGCCCTAAAAACTTTTAAGTATATTTTTATCTCATTTAATTCCAGCAATGATTAAATAACTACTGTTATTCCTTTTTAGCAAATGAAAAAATTGAGGCTTGGAGATATTCAGTATCATTTCCAAGATGACTCAGCCTAGTGTGACAGAGCTGAGTCCTTGATCTCCATCTGTCTGAATGCGCAGCTGTGCTCAGAACACTATTCTCCCTCCTCAGTCCCCAGCCCACGTTCTTCAGGGCAGACAACGAAGGTTAGAGACTCAAGGAGCTAAGGGGGTGAGAGGGAGTACCCCAGGGGCACAGGGTTCTAACCTCCAGCTCCTGCGGTTCGCTTTTCTCTCCTACCCACCGCACTGCTTCCAGCTGAGATGCTGCCAGGGCCACCACTCCTCCGAGTGGCTGGGGAGAAGCCTGATGTCTACTGGTGACTTGGTCCAGCTGTCTGCCTCCTCTCATCCCTTCATTCAACTGAAGTGAGGCTGGACTTTCCCCAAAGGAATCTTATTAGGAAATGCATGGAAAAACAAATCCCAGCCAAACAACACAGAAACACATGAGTTGAGGAGATGAATGTGATCACAGACTGCTGATTTCTTAACTCCACTGAAGTTCTGCCACCAACTAGTTTGGCTGGGACTGCTTTTGCCAGACCCCCAAACTTTTTGCTTCTTCCCCCAGCATCAGCTGCCCTGATTTTCCAGAGGTGCTTTCACCAGCTCATTCTTTTTTATAGATTTTATTTATTTATTTACTTATGGCTGCGTTGGCTCTTCATTGCTGCATGCGGGCTTTCTATTGTTGAGGTGAGCTGGGCTGGGGTGGGGGGCTACTCTTCGTTGCGGTGCACGGGCTTCTCACTGCGTCGGCTTCTCTTGTTATGGAGCACGGGCTCTAGGTGTGTGGGCTTCAGTAGTTGTGGCACGTGGGCTCAGTAGTTGCGGCTCGCGGGCTCTAAAGTGCAGGCTCAGTAGTTGTGGCACATGCAGTTGCTCTGTGGCATGTGGGATCTTCCCAGACCAGGGGTCGACCCCATGTCCCCTGCATTGGCAGGTGGATTCTTAACCACTCCGCCACCAGGGAAGCCCCCCCAGCTCATTCTTGAGGCCGATCCTACCTCTAGGTAGTTTTAGTTTCATTGGTCATGAAGTTGGAGGCTCACCAGTGGCCTCATAATCCCCAAGGAGGACACCCGTCACCCCTTGATAATGGCCCCCTCTCACCTGAAGGGGACTGGCAGGCCCCATACCTTCCACTGTCCAGGATCGAGTGGGATCACCTTGGTTGTTCCATTCAGGAACAACCATTTCTTCCATTCAGCTCATCTGCAGGACCAAGGTCACTGATATGGCCACAACCCAATGGAGGTCAAGTCTTTTTGGCTTTTTGCTTGTGTATATGGACACATAAAAATTTATATATTTATATTTACACACACACACACACACACACACACTCTCCCCTGGGATATATGTGGCAAAATTCTGATCACTGGAATTTCTCAATCTCAAAATGCCTCATACGTATGGTAATGACAACCCTCATGTAGTCAGAGGATGGAGGAATGACAAGAGATTTCTCTCTCTGGACCTTTGTAGACGACAATATATAGGAGGCCCTTCTGTTTTTGCAAGAAAGAAGCAGAAAGACCCGAGGCAGGTGTTCTTTCTAAGCTTAAAGCTCTCGGGCTGGGGAGGGAACATTTTTCTTTTAAATAGCTGAAAGCAAGACCAAGTAAAATTACAACAGTTTGGCAGCATAATTTTAATAAATTTTGTTTTTTTCCTGGCACAGAGATTCATCAGATCGTGGCTTGAAGCAACAGAGAGATGACAAGGAAGGAAACAAGTGTTGAGACACTGGCAGTCACCGTGTAGGCGCCTCGGATATTATTTGCTTGTGAGAGTGGTTCACGCTGTTGCTACTCCTCGGTGCTTTACCGACTGAAATTAAAAAATGATGATTTAATGTGTTCCCTTCCTCTGTCTACTCTTGAGAGAACCAGCGTTATGACCTTCCCAATTAGTGGAGTGTTGGATGGGTCTCTATCAGGTCCTCGTCTCCTGGCCACTCACCTGCCTCCCGCCTCTCCTGTCCCCTGGAGCTAGGGGTCACACTCTGCCACCTCTCAGGCTGTGGCTGAAGCCACGGAGAGCTCAGCTTTTCTGGGGAGCTTCAGAGAGAAGCGGGGGGCTGCTACCATGCTGGTGGAGGGAGAGGGGTGGCAGCTGCTAAGGCCTCCATAGGATGTTTGGACACTCTAGAAGTCCTTCATTCATTCAGTTACTGGATCATTCCTTTATCCATTGACTGCACATCTGCTACATGCCAGGCTCTGTGCTGGGTGAGGGGGATGCGGGTGACAAACAGGCAGCCCTGCTTCCTGTCCCCTAGGGCTTGTACGTTGTCCCTGTCCAGAGCCCTGGGTCTGCTCCCAGGTGGGGCTCTGAAGCTGGTTTGTGCCCGAGTGCGACGCAGCCCTAGTGGACGCCTGGACAGCTCATGACTGCTGTGATGGCTCTGGTACCTAGTGAGGTGTTCCATTTAGAGAGCATTGTGAGTAGAGGAGCCTGATGTTGTCCAGGCATTGCACTGAGTAGGCGACTGGTCCTCTGCTACATTCTCCTTCTGCAAAATCCTTTGAGCTTGCGGTCTCCTGATTTCCGACACTAGCTTTAAGTGGGGATAAAATCCGACTTTCGGGCTTCCCTGGTGGCGCAGTGGTTGAGAGTCCGCCTGCCGATGCAGGGGACACGGGTTCGTGCCCCGGTCCTGGAAGATCCCACGTGCCGCGGAGCGGCTGGGCCCGTGAGCCGTGGCCGCTGAGCCTGCGCGTCCGGAGCCTGTGCTCCGCAACGGGAGAGGCCACAGCAGTGAGAGGCCCATGTACCGCAAAAAAAAAAAAAAAAAAAAAAAAAAAAAATCTGACTTTCTTCTTAGCATCAATGACAGATGGTCTGCAAATCTTGACTACCCTAAGTAACACCAAATAAAAATGATGCACACATTTGTGAAGGATTTCCTACTCAGAGTTGTCAAATGCTGTCAGTTTTCTCCCTCTACGGTTCCTCTCCCATCCATCAATTCCTCCCTTCCCATCTCTACCGCCCCAGCTCAGTTCCTCATTATCTCCTGCCTGAGATGATTGCATCTGCTTTCTTACTAGTTTCCCTGCCCCCATTCTCTCTGCCTTTGAAATCATCCCCCATAATGCTGCCTGATTAATCTTATTAAAGTGTGGCTCCGACCACGTTATTTCTTGGCTCGGAAACATTTTGTGACATCTATTCAATTGTCTTGTAAATGAAGAGAACACTCTTGGCCTGATGAGAGGCAGGCCCCCATACCATATCTTCCCCTTCCTGCCTTTTATTGATATCTCACAGCTCACATTCACACTCCCAACATTTCAGCCAGACTGGGTACTCGCCGTTCCGGAAGCTTGCCTTACACTTAGTTGCTTCTCCGAATCCTCCGGCTGGAATGCTTTTTCTCACGGTCTTCACCTGCTGGAACCTCCTAGCTATCCTTGAGGGCCCGGCTAAACTGGCTTCTCCTTCTCCAAGCCTTTCCTGTCCCCACAGTGGGATGTCATTTTTCCCATTTTGAATCAGCATGGCGAGTCTTTTGTTCCTCTTTTATTACACATGTCATAATTTGCGGTGAGTGCCCTCTTTGGAGAGCAAACTCCTGAGGGCAGTGACTTCCACCAGGCCCTCAAAAAATGTCTGCAGGGCTTCCCTGGTGGCGAAGTGGTTGAGAGCCCGCCTGCCGATGCAGGGGACACGGGTTCGTGCCCCGGTCCGGGAAGATCCCACATGCCGCGGAGCGGCTGGGCCCGTGAGCCATGGCCGCTGTGGCTGCACGTCCGGAGCCTGTGCTCTGCAACGGGAGAGGCCACAACAGTGAGAGGCCCACGTACCGCAAAAAAAAAAAAAAAAAAAAAAAATGTCTGCAGATTCTGGTTTGTGAGCATCTTATCCACCTGTGCATTCCTGGCATGTAGGGCATCTCAGAGGCACCTTATTGTTTTGTGGGAAAACAAAACTGAGACCCCTTAGCTTTTCTACCAGTGCCATTATAAAGGAATAGAAATTTCTTTTTCTATTGAAGTATAGTTGATTTACAGTGTTGTGTTAATTTTTGCTGTACAGCAAAGTGATTCAGTTATACATTTATTTACATTCTTTTCCAGTATGGTTTCCACTATGGTCTATTGAATATAGTTCCCAGGAATAGAAGTTTCTACACTGCACACACGTTCATTGATTATTACGGCATGCCGTGTATGAACAGAAATCCAGCTCAACCCAGCTTAGTCAAAAAAAGGGACCTATGGGAAAGGACATGGGTTTGCAGAATGGAAGAAGTTGAAGGAACTAAAGTAGTTTCAGGGACTTCAGGGCTTGGACTCAACACCTCTGGGTGTTGGGCAGACCCTCGTTGCCTCTCATCTTGGTTCTCTCTGGGAGATAACTTTAAGAGAAGGATAGGAGAATGAGTAACGAGAAGGATGAAGGAGTGCAGAGGGAACTCATCGGGGTCATACATGATCATCGAAGGTGATTAAGTGGATGCCAAATCTCAGTCCTATTACTTTTGACCCAAAGTGCAAGGCTTATAGGACAATCCTCAGAGTCCCTAATTGTGTCCTCTGGCTTCTGTGGCAGAAGCAAACCCACAGGGCAGCCTGTCCCTTCCTGTTTCAGATGGAGAGGCGTGTAGGAGCTTCAGAAGGAACGGGTAGCAGAGAGCTGAGGTGGGAGACGAAGCTGGAGCAGGCTGGTGGTGATGGCAATGGTGAAATCAGGGAGTAAGGTGGACGAAGGACCAAGCTAAAGAGAAGGCTCTAGTTCTGGATTAATTCTGGCCCTAGGCATGGAGCATTGGAAGCTTTCTTAAAAAAATTTATTGGAGTATAGTTGATTTACAATGTTGTATTAGTTTCAGGTGTACAGCAAAGTGATTCAGTTATACATACACATATATTCATTGTTTTTCAGATTCTTTTCCCATATAGGTTATGACAGAATATTGAGTAGAGTTCCCTATGCTATACAGTAGGTCCTTGTTAGTTATCGATTTTCTATTTAGTAGTGTGTGTATGGTAATCCCAAGCTCCTGATTTATCCCTGCCCTCCACACCTTTCGCCTTTGGTAAACATAAGCTTGTTTTCAAAATCTGTGAGTCTGTTTCTGTTTTGTAAATAAGTTCATTTATATAATTGTTTAAAATTAGATTCCACATGTGAGTGGTATCATATGATATTAATCTTTCTCTGTCCGACTTACTTCACCGAGTATTATAATCTCTAGGTCCATCTATGTTGCTGCAAATGGCATTATTTCATTCTTTTTTATGGCTGAGTAATATTCCAGTGCATATATGTACCACATTTTCTTTATCCATTCCTCTGTCGATGGACGTTTAGGTTGCTTCCATGTCCTGGCTATTGTAAATAGTGCTGCAATGAACATGGGGGTGCATGTACCTTTTCGAATTATGGTTTTCTCTGGGTACATGCCCAGGAGTGGGATTTCTGGATCACATGGTAACTCTATTTTTAGTTTTTTAAAAAACCTCAATACTGTTTTCCATAGTGTCTGCACCAATTTACATTCCCACCAACAGTGCAGGAGGGTTCCCTTTTCTCCACATCCTCTCCAGCATTTATTGTTTGTAGACTTTTTGATGATGGCCATTCTGACTGGTGTGAGGTGATACCTCATTGTAGCTTTGATTCTGGCTCTAAGCGCAGAGCACTGGAAGCCAAGGCTTTTGTTTTTGTTTTTGTTTTTTGTTTGTTTTTGCGGTACACGGACCTCTCACTGCTGTGACCTCTCCCGCTGCGGAGCACAGGCCCCGGACGCGCAGGCTCAGTGGCCGTGGCTCACGGGCCCAGCCGCTCCGCGGCATGTGGGATCTCCCCGGACCGGGGCACAAACCCATGTCCCCTGCATCGGCAGGCGGACTCTCAACCACTGCACCACCAGGGAAGCCCAAGCCAAGCCTTTTAATGAACAGGAGTGAGAAAAATGTCCTGGTTGCTGGAGCAATTAGATGACTTGAAAGGACTAAAAAGAATAGCTAAAGAAGCAGGTAATGAGAGATACATGAATCCGTGAGGCTATGATGGAGGATAGAAGTCATTTGCTTACCAGAAGGAACGTGAATATTTAACGTTGTGAATCTATAAATATTTAACTACGTTCAGATATTTAGGCACTGAAATTGCCTCTTTAAAAAATGAGGTTTTTCTGAATACAGGGCCATTTTTCTCAGGGCACAAAGTAGCCTAAGCAGTTCATTTCAAAAATCATTTTTGACAACTTCCCGTGGATCACAGCATACAGCCCATTGTGTGTTGGAACCCCTTCTGATACACCGATCAGATGGAGTGGAGTAAAATCTTGATCTGGCTTATTTTTCACCACACCCAGGATGTCAGAAAACCTCTTCCTGGTTTCTTGACATTTAAAAGCATATCCTTTTCTCGTTCTCCCTATGGCAATCTTGCAAGACTCCCCTCTGTGCAAAATCATGCCCCAACATAGAAAATACATGAACTTAGGGAGTGGTTAACAGCAGCAAAATAATAGCTAAAAATGGGAGATGGGCGCTTAGGAAAGGAGAGGTGGGGAAGGAAAACCTCCAGGATATTTGGCCACAGATACAACCTCAGGCAGACTAGTTCTAGGAAAGAGTTTGCATGGAAATGGAAGACATGGAACTTAATTCCCTCTGAACCACCTGTGCCCACATGCCCTTTGGAAGCCTTGTATAGCCAGGACTCAGGTTCCATAGTAAAGATGGCTGCTCTGCACACACCCTCTCTTCAATGTCCCTCTGCTCAGAGACCATGTGTCCCCAAAGAATCCATAATCATCACTTACTCTTTGTCTCTCAAATTCTTTGCATCTGAGGGCATTTCCTTTCCTCTCAATACCTTCTCTACCTTCACATTTAAGGGAAGACCCTTCACATGGCCCCCAAGCAAAAGGAGGGGGCTAGGTAAGCTTCCATCCATCTCTGTTAACCCTTCACCATTGCCTACACCCCCTGTGTTAGTCAGGGTTCTCCAGAGGAAAAGAATCAATATGATAGAGGTATAGCTATAGATACAGGTAGAGGTAAGAGGAGACTTATTATAGGAATTGGCTCATGGAATTCTAAAGGCTGAGAATTCCTACAATCTGCTTTCTGCAAGCTGGAGCACCAAGAAAATCAATGGTTTAAGTTCGAGTCCGCAAGCTTGAGAATTCCAGCCTGAGTTTGAATACCCAGTGAACCAGGAGAGCTAATAATGTCTGACATCCAAAGGCAGGAGAAGATGGGTATCTCAGCTCAAGCATGGAGAGCAAATTCTCCCTTCCTCCATTGTTGTTTTTTTTTTGTTCTACTGAAGCCGTCAGCAGATTGGACTACGCGATGCCCACCTGCACTGGGGATGGTGATCCATCTACCAATTCAAATGCAAATCTCTTCTGGAGACACCCACACAGACACACCCAGAAGTAATGTTTTTACCAGCCGTCTGGACATCCCTTAGCCAGCAAGCTTGCACGTAAAATTAACCATCACACCTCTCCACGTCCACTGTTCTCCGTGTGATCACAGCTCAGTGGGTGTGAGCTGTGGTGGTGGGTGTGAGTTTGAGGAAACAAGGCAGGAATGGAAACGCAGTGCAGTAGGAGCTGTCGCTGCCCAGTCCTTCCATATACAATCAGCCCCCAAACTACATTTTTGGCCTTATCAGCCTCTGCCCTAAATTGTAGGCCACAGGAGTCAGCTTGCTGTTCCCGCTTACAGCTATACCTCTTTCCTCTGCGCTGACCTCAGTCTGAAAATCCCATTACCCTTTCCCTCCAGCTCCTCAAGGTCCACTTAAAATTGATTTCCTCGAATCTGACAATGTTTGTTAGACATAAAATGCATCTTTTGATCTAGCAATTCCACTTTTAGGATTTTAAACTAGAAAAAGACATATTAGGATTCAAAGATCTAAGTTCAAGGATGTTCACAGCAACTGTCAAGAAGGGGAAACAAGCTAAATGGCCGTTTGTAGGGGAGAGTGAAATAAATTGACACCTCCTCACAACGGAATACTATGCACAGTTGGAAAAAAAATGAGATTGATATAGAACAGAAAAATGTTTAAGATGTATGGTTAAGTAAAAGAAAACCACGTTGCAAAACAAGATGAGTTATAAAAACAAATTTTCTTAGAGAATAAAAAGAGAGATAAGAGCATAGGCAAAGTCTAGAATGTATTGATCCTAAACTACTGGCAACATGAATTATCTTTGGAGGATAAGACTATGGAGGACTTTTTCTTTCTTCAATATTTGTGTAATATTTGAATTTTTTTTTTTTTTTTTTTTTTTACTAAAGGCAAAAACTCTACTTCCTTAGGACATCTTCCTGGTTACTCCTCATTCATTTTTTTGTATGAATTTGAAGCTCATTAAATGGCCGATATCTGACCCGATTTTGCTACAGACACGGCAGTTCCAAAGCATCTGATCTACTCTCTCTTCAACCCCTCAGCAGAGCACCAGGCTCTTGGCTGAACCGACTGAATTGATTTAGAAATATGCCCGTTAGTTGTCTCATGCGAACATCCTTAAACGTATCCACAGTGTTAATATGACTTGCCGGATAATTTATACTCACATTATGTAACGAGTATACACACATTTCAGGTGTGTGTATCATTGGACAATTATTGATATGTTTGTGCAGGGAGAAAACAGAACTTCAGGACGAATCCTAGGAGCAGGAAAGCCTCTGAATGTGAAGAAAAAATCGGCAAACCTCTAACTCTTTCTGGTTCTTGATTTCTTTTTAAGGCTTGTCAGCTAAAGGGAGTTAGGAGGCTTGAACCAAGGTCAGCGTAATTTTTTTCCACCCAGAGCAAGGCTTCAAGCTGCCTGGCTGTGAAGGCTGAACACTGACAGTGGTGTTGGTTGGGCTGATTGCTCATGGGGGTGCTTCTTTAGAGACAGTCTGTTTGTCTGGAGGGGTTGGCCACATTTCTTCATGAAGTATTTGTCCTTCTTTCTTTTCTTTGACACAAACAGTTATGATATTAGTCTTCAATGACTGATCTCTGACGTCAGATTTTCCACAGGCTCAGATAACAGTTCTCTTTGTGAACGCAAGCAAATAGTTCAGGTGGTCGGTTTGCTACTGGAAAAAAAAAAAAAAAATCAAATATGCAAACTTGGGAACCTAGATGAAATCTCTCCGTTTCAAAGGATGGGTGTGATGAAAAATGAGATGGCCTGCTTTCTTGAGGCACCTCTGGGAGGAAAGCATGAGAAACAGACACCCATGCATCCCAGGGATGACAGGGATGGGAGCTCAGAGCCTGTCCTGAGATTTCTCACCTGCCAAGCCTGGATGGAGTCCATCGCACCCTTGCAGGGGGCCAGCCTTGCCTAGCACGTGAGAGGAGGGTCAAGGCTTAGGACTAGATGGTACTGCAGCGATGAACAGGCATCGCGTTTTTGTTTTAGTTTTGGCCACACAGCACGGCTTGTGGGATCTTAGTTTCCTGACCAGGGACTGAACCTCAGACCCCTGCCGTGGAAGAGCAGAGTCCTAACCATTGGACGGCCTGGGAAGTCCCGTAATTATTTTTAAGTAACTTAAAATCAGAGTGTGTTAGAACATTAGAACCAGATGGGACCGTAGAGGTTATCTAGTTTCCCAAAGTTCTGCAGGATAATTTTAGGTGCTCAGAAATATAAGGGAGGAAGCGTTCTACGGTCAAGTACATTCGGGAAATGCTGGATGTTGTAGAAGCTGCTGGTGCCCCGCTTCAGCACAAGAGACTGACTTCCAGCAGCCTCCGTTTGTGTCTCATTGTCTAAGGCCCTTCCTGAAGTCATGGAGGGCTGGTCTGTCCTTACATGGAGGGCTGGTCTGTTCTTACATAATCGGCCAGGGGGTACCAAGAGCTTGACACTGACCCCAAGCAATCCTTAAACTATAACTGGAGAGAGTTGGTGTATAAACACCCCAGCAATTTCACCCCTCAGGTGGGATAACTGAGGCGTGTGCTCTACACTGCCTCCTTCAGTTTCCCCAGTGGGACCGAGGTCCAGTTGCCCTCAGTGGTAGCTGGCTTAATAATGCATCCTTCAAGGCGGTCTTCCCTTCCCTGTCTTGCTTCTCAATTTCCTTAGCTTTTTCCCCTTCTCTTCCCAAATCAGCTACTTGCACTCAAATCCTTGTCTCAGCATCTGCTTTGGGAGCCCCAAGTAAAATTGCTGGGTAAAGAAAAAATGAACAGATTTCTTTACTACAGAACTTTCCAGAGCCTTTAACATGCTAATATACTTTGTGACTATCCGAGAGAGATTCAGTCTGCAGAATTTCCCAAATATTTGACTACAAAACCATATTTTTTCCCCCTACAGATATCTCTTGAAACCAGGACCCCAAGCAAAATATTTTGGGAGACATTCTCTTCATTTTACTGATGAGAATGTCATCAGTCTCTACATTTTACCGAGAAGAGGACTTTCCCAGGAGAGTCAAGGATTCATCTGTCTAAAGCATCGCAGCCAACAGTGGGAGAATTATGGTTAGAATCTTGGTTTCCTCTTCTCTCCTCACTACACAATTTTGCATCTGTGCATCATATCAGGTCAGCACAGTATCAGAGCTCTGAGGTCAGACCGTGGAGTTGGGAGTTAGGTCTCAGGGTTCCATCTGGTTCCATCGCCAGCCAGCTGTGCCTCTCTGCTTCGTCATTTACAATAATCTTTTGTCTTACCTTCTTCATATGTGAAACCAGGGAGTTAAGGTGGCTGACTCTTTTTTCCTGTGGTAAAATATATACAGCATAAAACTTACCATTTTAACCACTTTTAGTTGCAGTGGCGTTAAGTATATTCACACTGTTTTGCAACTATCATTATCATTCATCTCCAGAACTTCTCCATCTTCCCAAACGGAAACTCTGTACCCATTAAACATGAGCTCCCCATTCCCCCACCCCTCTAGCCCCTGGCAACTACCATGTTACTTTCCCTCCCTATGCATTTGACTACTCTATGTACCTCATGTAATTGGAATCATGCTGTATTTGTCTTTTTGGGACTGGCTTATTTCACTTAGCATAATGTCCTCAAGCTTCATCCATGTTGTAACATATTGCAGACTTTCCTTCTTTTTTAAGGCTGAACAATATTCCACTGTAAGTAGGTACCACGTTTTGCTTATCTGTCTTTCATCAAATTTGGGAAGTTATCAGTCATTATTTCTTGATGTAATTTCTCTGCCTCTTTCTCTTCTTCCTTCTGGAGCTCCTACAACGTGTATGTTGATCTGCTTGCTGACGTTCCATAGGTCCCTTAGGCTCTGTTCACTTTTCTTTAGTCGTTTTTCTTTATGCTTCTCAGCCTCATGTCCTATCTTAAGTTTGCTGATTCTTTCTTTTCCCTGCTTAAATCTGCCTTTGAATATACCTCTAGTGAATTTTTCATTTCAGTAACCGTATTATTCAGCTTCAGAATTTCTTTTTGGTTTCTTTTTAGGTTTTCTATTTATTTTTTGATATTTCCATTTTATTTGGACATCATTTTCTTGACTTTCTTAATATCCTCCTTTTGTTCTTTGAGTTTTTTTTTTTTTTTTGCGCTACACGGGCCTCTCACTGTTGTGGCCTCTCCCGTTGCCGAGCAACAGGCTCCGGACGCGCAGGCTCAGCGGCCACGGCTCACGGGCCCAGCCGCTCCGTGGGATGTGGGATCTTCCCGGACCGGGGCACGAACCCGCGTCCCCTGCATCGGCAGGCGGACTCTCAACCACTGCGCCACCAGGGAAGCCCCCTTTGAGCATTTTTAAGACATTCTTTTAACGTCTTTGTTTAGTAGATTTGTCATCAGGTCTGTTTGAAAAACAATTTTTGTTGATTTTTTTCCCCTCTGAATGGGCCATATATTTGTGTAGAAACAAATATATGGCATGCATTGTGATTTCTTTTGAAAACTGGACGTTTGACTCTAATAATATGGTAACTCTACAAATAAAACTCTCCCCATTTTCCAGGGTTTCATTTTTTTTCTAATTCCTTTTTATTATTGCAGGTTGCCTCTGTGGGGCGAATTAGCCTGAGGTGTAAACTAAAGGTCTTCTTAGGTCTTTTCAGAGCCTTTCCCTGGGCATGTGTAGTTACTTTCTAATTTTCCCCATGTATGCAGCTGTTTTTGAACATCCTAGTCTTTAATGGCTGGCTCCCAAACAGGGAAAAAGAGAAAAACGAAGAAGGTGGGGGAAAGCCTTGCCTTTTGAATTCCCTGTTCACTTTAATGGGGGGGAGGGGCTTGCAACAATGGTGCAGGGGAGGTACAACAACAATGGCTGCCTGTCTCTTCCCCTGCACCTCTGATCAGAAGCAGCAATTCCTGATCAGAGCACAGATCCCTGGTATTTGGAGGACAGGTTCCTTTTTGCCCACTCTGGCTCCAGAAAGCTGTGTTTAAGCTACTTCAGGAACACATGCACAGCTGCCTGCGCATGGGTGGGGTTGGAGGATAGCTAGTTGCTACTACTGCTACAGGCTGAAACGGACTGAAATTAACTGCAATTTACCATCCAAGTCTGCCCCTGGAAGTTGCAAGCCTTCAATAGACACCAGACTTCCAAAATAGTTACATCAGGTAGCTTCTGCCAGTGCAATTGCTGTCTAGCTGAAGAGACAAATTCCTGGTGCTTTTTATTTATCTTTATGGAAGTATAGTTAATTTACAACGTTGTGTTAGTTTCAAGTGTACAGCAAAATGATTCAGATAGCCATCTATCTATCTACATCTTAACTCTCCATCTTCCCAGAATCCTCTCCTTGTGTTTAATTTTTTGAGGAATTGCCATATGTTTTCCATAGAGGCTGTACCATTTTACATTCCTGACAGCAAAGTGCCAAGAGTTCCAATTTCTCCACATCCTTGTCAGTATTTATTTTCCGTTTTTTTGATAGCATCCATCCTAACACATGTGAAGTGGTGTGTCACTGTGGTTTTGATTTGCATTTTTCTAATGATTAGTGATGTTCAACATGTTTTCATGAGCTTACTGGCCATCTATATATCTTTTTTGGAGAAATGTCTGTTCAAATTTCACCCATTTTTTTGGGTTTGTTTTTGTGGTACGCGGGCCTCTCACTGCTGTGGTCTCTCCCGTTGCGGAGCACAGGCTCCGGACGCGCAGGCTCAGCGGCCATGGCTCACGGGCCCAGCCGCTCAGCGGCACGTGGGATCTTCCCGGACCGGGGCACGAACCCGTGTCTCCTGCATCGGCAGGCGGACTCTCAACCACTACGCCACCAGGGAACGCCCCCCCCCCCCCCCCCCGCCCATTTTAAAATTGTTTACTTTTGTTGTTGGGCTGTAGGAGTTACTTATAGACTCTGGATATTTAGCCATCTCATCTGCCTTCTTTAAAGCTTCCTTCCTGTCTTAACATTTATATATCTTAAAACCACACCTACTGTTAACTCAGTAAACCTTGCACTCTATCATAGATACCTTAGAACCTGGCTACCCAAAATGTGGTCCCGGACTGGCAGCATCAGCATCACCTGGGAACTTGTTAAAAATGCAGAATCCTGGGTCTCACCCCACATCTTCTGAGTCAGAGTCTGCATGTGAACAAGGTCCCCGGGTGATTCACGCAACATTAAATCTTGACAGGTGCTGCTCCGGAGCGCAGTGCGGCTGTGTAAGAGGTAAGGTGAATCGGGCGTTTGTATTTTTCAGTTTTTGATTCCAGAATTGTCCCGTCCCAGCATTCTTGCTCTTTTCTGCTATTAAAAAGCAAGACCGGGCTTCCCTGGTGGCGCCGTGGTTGAGAGTCCGCCTGCCGATGCAGGGGACACGGGTTCGTGCCCCGGTCCGGGAAGATCCCACGTGCCGCTGAGCGGCTGGGCCCGTGAGCCATGGCCGCTGAGCCTCCGCGTCCGGAGCCTGTGCTCTGCAACGGGAGAGGTCACAACAGTGAGAGGCCCGCGTACCGCAAGAAAAAAAAAAAAAAGCAAGACCAAGCTATGTAGTTCTGATGGCAAAGTCACGAGGATGTGACCCTTCTTAACCCTGACACGCTGAGATGGATATTTTTCTCCAGGGTTGAATCAGATCAATCTGTATGTCTACATCTTTTTTCTATATATTCCTCTTTTTTCCCCTTCTCCCTGCTCCAAAAATAAATGTAGCCAGTGGCTGTACCTTCTGTTTCTTTCCAGAAAAAAAAAAAAAGGAACAGATTCCCACACTGGTTTTCAAAGGCCCATCTGACACTGTGTTTTATTTCTTAGCTGCTCCTTGTAAATTGCTTGTAGGCAATTCTCTTCAACCTCCAACTGGGGCTTTGTGCAACAGAGGTGGTTATTATCTCAGCAAGCTAGTGCCATCGATCCATCCCTTCTCCCATGGGATCATTTGCTTTTAATGAGAGCACTCTCCAAGTGTCCACTTCTGAGCCGCTGGGGAGGGTGCAGTGGCCAAGGGTGAGACCTCTGTACAATAAACCTTCGAGTCAATGAGACTCTTCCCTGACACCTGTATGCTCACACCCATCTGACATATTGCATTAGCCTTGAAAAATACCTTTGGCTCAGGTAGATTTCTGGAAATGACAGTAATGGACCTGATACCCATCTTAATAGACACATTCACCTTGAACATTGGCCAGCTGCTTCCTGTGTTCCCTCATGATGAATCTTGCTTTTAATGGCTTACTGAATTCCCACTTACTCAGTCTAAATTGTCTTTTAGTGATGTGAGTATTATCTTTGTTTATACTGATTTCTATCACATATAGCACACAGGTAGAAGGAACTTGAAACTAAAATATACAGTTAGCGTCTCACCATTCCTCAGCAGGAGTAAATCCAAAAGGAAGTGTTGCCAATTAAGGAAGTTCTTGGCCTCCTTAATCCATAGAAATTGATCAGAGGCCAGACAAGAAATTCAGGCAAGGCTTTATTGGGGTCCGTGCTGCAGCAGGAGGGAGTGAGGACAAGTAACAGGTTCCCTGCTCCCTCACTCACTCGGGGGGTGGGGGGTGGCAAGCTGACCCCTTATATTGGGTGAGGATAGGGGTAGGTCCAGGGGTCGCGTGAGAGGGGTGGCTTAAGTGTTTTGCCCACCGCTTTGGGGATGGTGTGCGCATGGGGCAGGCACAGCACCCTGCATTTGCTCCCAGCTGGCAGTTGTGTCTTTTTGTCCATAATTTGCCCCAACTGTGCATTTTTAGTCCCTTATAGTTTCTTTGTATTTTGTTGCTCAAGGATACGTTTGTCCAAATGCAAACACTACAGCAGAAGGTGCCAGTTCCCAGGTCCCAGCCTGTCTCAGAAGGAAGTAGGAGGGAGGCATCTCTATGTGAACTGATACTCAGTGTTACTCAAAAGCCTCAGCCTCTGCCCCTGGGATGTCTCTCACAAAGGAAGGGGCTTCTTGGGGGAATGATGGTATATGCAGTGGATGTTGTATTTGACAAACCAGCATCGGTTTTTCTCCCTTTGATTAGTCTAAGCCCATCACAGTGACCCTATTCTCCTGCTAGTGACAGGCTCTGGAATGGCACACGATGAACAAGGCCGGCAGTGATGTCTGGGGGTGGTGTAGGGGTGGGGACATTCTGGGAGAGGTTTCCTTGTTCTACAGAAAAATGCTTCCACTTTTTTTCCTTGACCTTGTCATGTCTGGAGAAGACACCTGGAAGTCCTGACACCTTGTTGCTATGAGCTTGAGGAGGAAGCTGGCACTGAGAACAGCAGAGCAAAGTTTGGACCTTGATGACACCGCCGAGCTGCTACTTCAACAAAACCTGAGACCCTCGGGCTTCCCTGGTGGCGCAGTGGTTGAGAGTCCACTTGCAGATGCAGGGGACACGGGTTCGTGCCCCGGTCCGGGAAGATCCCACGTGCCGCCGAGCGGCTGGTCCGGTGAGCCATGGCCGCTGAGCCTGCACTTCCGGAGCCTGTGCCCCGCAACGGGAGAGGCCACAACAGTGAGAAGCCCGCGTACCGCAAACTGAGACCCTGACCTGTGGTCTCTCTGTTTTGTGAGACAGTAAATTTCCTCACTGTTTAAGTCAGCTTCTGTCAGGGTTTTTGTTTCTTGTAGCCAAAAGCATTCTGATGAATTCAAAGGGAAAATATGGACAGTGTCCCAATATTTCAGTGTTTTGGTTTTTTTTTTAGTGTGCAGTGTTGTAAGTTCATGGCATGAAACAGATCCATATTCCAACGCGTACAGACGCGTACATCCCAATGCTGAATATAAATTAAATATAACTTTTAATCTGCACTTGCATTTAAACTACCTACCCCAGGACTTTTCTGCACTGACACCGATAATCGAGAGCTGGCTATTCTTTTTCCACTGAATTATGCACCTTTTAGGATGTAGAGGGGTCACTCTGGGTCCCGGCTCTCCAGTCCCAGTCTATTTCCTTTGAACTTGGCTGTGGGCCCTTCCAGGCAGGCTCTAAGCAGACTTAAGTATCACAACGTTCACAATGTGTGTTTCAACTCCATTGCTTTACGGGCAGGAGAAAATTGATTTATAAAAGGAAGTTTTAAAATTACATTTAAACTTTAAATTACATTTAAGCTAACATTTAAGATTAAATATTAGTTATTTTCTGAAGAGTTGGTTCCTGCATACAGTACACAATTCAGAGGCAGTGAAAAGAAAGTCTCCCCTTCACCCCAGGCTCCAGCCACCCAGTTCCCCTTCCACGAGGCAATCTTTGTTACTGCTTTTGAAAGGAAACCTATCTCCCTAATTCACTCAGCCTTCGGTTCAACTCAGGACGTGAACCTTGCTGATACAAAGGATATTATGGAAAGTTGGATAGAGCCCTAGACTCACTAAGATTTTGCTCTGGTCCTGACCTTGAGAGAACAGCTGAGCCCCTGACCTTGGTTATATCATTTGGGCTTCTTTTATGGAATGGGGGTAATAATGCCAATTCTACTCTTCTCATGTGCTTAGTTAAACTTCAGACGAGATACAACAGTCAAAGTTCTCTGGAAAGATAAAAAGGCAACAGCAGTTGAGTGGAGACAAATGAAAATAATTTACCCCATTGGGATCCAAAAATGGAATACACAGTTTTCTTTCACCTATTTAAAATTCTGTTTAATGCTTCAACAATTTCTGCACAAGCTGAAATAGAAATATAAAAATAAAGGATGATGCAATCTATTGTCAACAGGTTCTAACTAGATGGCATCACTCTGTTGGACCCCTTCTGAGGTACAGGAAGCTTTAGGATTTGGGTAGGTTTCCGTTTGTTGCTGTTGTTTTTTTGCAGTCTAGTCATTGAGTACTTTTGCACTGCAGGGGTAAAGGATGTTAAAGCAGGACCTGGTTTATACAATTTCTGGGTGGTTGCTATGTCCTGGAGTAGCATGGTAGCAGCGGTGGGTCAAGTTCCTGCAGTGGGTGTCCTGATCGTAGGACTTGAGAGTCCCCTTCCCCGTGTGTATACCGTGCTGTATGTGCCTGGCAGTGGGGGTGGGGGTGATGAACAGGTACCACTGGGGGACAGGGTAGTGGCATCAGGACTCCCCATGTTGGGCCTTAAGGAGGGAACCATCGTTTGAGAGGAATTACAACTGGCTTCTGTTTCAACTGGAGGCTTTTAGGAACGATTCTGAGCTGCAAGGAAGAACTGAGGAAGGCTGAGGAGGGAAGCACCCAGGGCTGCCAGGGCTTCGCTGGGTTGGGGAAATGAGGGTTGACCGGCAGGGAAAAAGCCAGCATTGTGAGAAGCCGACTGCCGGCTGCTGCGGGAGGCCCACGGCTGGAATGTGGTCCTCGTCGGAGAGATGTGCTGTGTTTATCCTGGCTGCTCCCCGGCAAATCCACGCTGAGGCCCCGCCGCGGGACCCTCCGGTATGAAAGGGCGCTTCACCCCTGCGGGGCCCCTCATTGGCCTCCTGGCATCTGTGGTTCATCTGTTTAGACTTCGAGCCTGACAGAGACACTGTCCCTTTGTGGGTGACTTCTGTGGCCGAGAGAGGCTCTCATTCTTTTTAATTTAATTTATTTTTTTCTGAAAACTCCAGCTACTGCTCTAGGATTGGACCAAGATTCTGTGGTTGCCATGGCAACGTCACCTTCTCTTACCTGAGAAGAATTCCTTTTTCTCAGGAGGCACGCAAGGCCTGCAATCCCCACCCCCAGCCCAGGTCGCTGTGGTTACAGACGGTCATTTCTGGAACGCTGGGGGTGGGGTATTCCATGGTCCTGATTGACAGTGTCATTCCTGTTGCTTCCCTCTGTCCACTGCCCAGGTCCAACCTGAACACGATAAGTGTGAATTTTGCAAAATGGGGCTCTGACAGTTTACCTCCCTGCTTTTACATCTTTCCTTTTCCAGTTAAAGTCAGTAAACTTTGAAACAGCATGGCCTAGTGATTAGGCTCAAGGCTCCGGATTCAAGGTTTTGAGCTTGAACTGCAGCTTTGACATTTACTAAGTCTATCCCCTCAAGTAAGGTTCTGAGTCCCTCAGTTTTCTTACCTCTAAAATGGGAATAATAATTGTACTTTCCTCACAGGACTTCAGTGACGATAAATCAGGATTATGTGTGCAAAGTTCTTGGCACGGTGGCTGGCACGTAGTAGGAACTCACAAATAAGGTGTTTGCTGTTATTATGATGTGTCAGAAGCTGTGCAAGGGAATTTTAGGCTGAAACAACACAAAGACAGATACCTGCATCCACACACCATAGCCCGATCTAGCCTTAGGGCGGGCATACATACCCAGCTTCATCCATACTCGCCCTGGTTTCTAACTGTTTCTGGTAGCTGGATCATCAGTTGCTCTCCATCTGTTTGTCGACTGAAAAAAAAAAAGTACAACCTAAAAGTTGAGATTGATGTTTTATTCAGTGGCCAAATCTGAGGACTTAAACCTGGGCCACAGCATCTCAGGTAAAGCTGAGAAACTGTTCCAAAGAGGGAGGTGGGGGAGCCAGGATATAGAGGAGTTTTTGCAACAAAACCAGGTGGTCGGAACATCAAAAGGTTACTGTTAATAAAGGAAAACCAGATATCTCAAGTTAAGGAATTAACGCTTTTCTATGTATGGGAAGGTGCAAGAGTGTGGGCTCACTGAAATCATTCCTTTGATACGCACCTCGGCTCTCTGGGCCCAGCATCCTGTGTTTTCTCATCCTGAGTTTCCTCAGGGTGCACCACTGTGGGTGACGGTAGTGGCTGACTGCTAGATGGGCTTGGCAGTGGGCAGCCCATTCATCTCCATCCTGAGTTCCTTCAGGGCTCACCATCCGGGAGGCTGTAATGTGGTGGCTGGATGGCTGCAGCACACTTTGTTTACCCGTATGGCAGGCAGTATTTCAGTTCTCATGTTCTTGGACTGTACATGCCCCCATCCTGGCTTGACCTTACTTTGGGAACTGCAGCTCTTTCCAGAATCCATCCTTACATCCTTTTTTTTTTTCTGATTCAGATTCACTGCTGGCAAGATAAACTTCCCCAGCCGAGTTTCTATTGTTCATGCTGTTGGACATGCATGCCTATAAATAAGGCTCTTGTTCTGGGCTGATGTGGTCAGCTCAGCACCTCTCCAGACGAGTCTTGCTGACTCTGCCTTGTCACACAACCCGTTCCCAGTGGGTGTGATGCAGGCGCTCATGCCAGTGCATCCACTGTCTCAGCACAGAGCCACACTGCTCAGGAACTGCCCCATTCCTACCCTGCCACTGAGTTCACCCCAGACCAAGGCAGACGCCTCCTAGTACCCTGGTCTTGGCTCCTTCTTGTCTGATAAAATTTCCCATGAAGCTTTGGCGGCGCTTACAGAGATCCTATTCTTCCCTATCCAAAAGGCTGCCTTGGATTCAATCCGGGTGAGAACCAAATCTCATCTGACAGACACCTGCTGGACCAGGTGGGGAGATGAGCCAATCCTAGTAGCAGAAACACAGTCCCCTGCCAAGCCCCAAAGTTCATGCAAATAGCAACACAAATAATCTACTATCATGTCTACCCTAGTATCTAATATAGATCTATGTTATGAAGTAGGAGAGTCGCGTGTAGCTATTAAGTGCTTGAAATGTGCTGGTCTCAATTGAAAAGTGCTTTACGTGTAAAATACGCACTGTGTCCTTGAAGACTTAGTACAAAAAGTAAATGATCTAATTCATATTTTTACATTGATTACATGTTGAGATGATAATATTTTGGATATATTGGGTTAAATGAAATATATTATTAAATTAGCTTCACCTGCTTATTTTTACTTTCTAATATGGCTACTAGGAAAATTCAAATTACACGTATCTCGTGTGTGTGACTTACATTATTTTCCTACTGGGCAGGGCTGTTCTAGATTGTAGTTTCTCTGCAATAAGTTAAGGATCAAGGAAAATATATGTGACTCTAGGTATTTGAATCAGAGAGGGATTTAACCAGGGAATTGGGGGCTTACAAAACTAAGACTGGAGGAATGAAAATCACCAGCAGGGGTGTGGGTGTGGGGGAGGAGTTTTCCTGACTTTCAGATCCACTGCTGGCTTTCAGAGAATCAGGAGGTACTGCTTAGGGCAGAGGTCAGAAAAGTGCAAGAAAAGGCTGTTGATGGTCCCAACTGCTGCACAACACTTGGGTAGATAGTTGGTAAGAGTTTCGCTGATTTCTGCAAAAACTCACACCTGACAAAGCCCATGTGTCCACTACTTGTGCTGGAGGAAGAATAATTGGTCCCCTCTCACCTCCCTTCTGCCTTCCAAATCTCATGCAAACACACCTCGTTGGCAGAATGCAAACCATATCCAGGATCCTGAATGCCATGGATCCCAACCTTCCAACCCTGTGATATACAGGGGAACCAGAAGGAGGTGTATGCTATTTGTTCCAAATAGACAAAAAGCAAAACAAAACAAAGTAGTCTCATATTCAGCACAATCCTGGAGTAGACTCATATTCACCTCGGGGTCCAGCAGCACACATAGGTGTTCAATAAACATTGAAAAAACTATTCTTGTGCGTGTATATTTATGTTGGCTCCAGCATTTTGCTATTGTAGATAATGCTGCAATGGACAGTTGCATGTATGACTCTTCCTGTTTTTATTGATATATTTTCTAGGGATAGACATTGAGGAGTGGTCTTGCTGAGAATTGTTTAGTTTTGTCATGTTGCTTTCCAAAAGTTGTACCAATCTATAGTCATACACATATTATATATACAAGAATTCTATACGAAGGATGGCTTTTTATGTCGATGTCACCAACCTTGTGTGTTAATGTTGTTTGCTTATATTTGCTCTAATTTAGGATGTATGGGGTGATCCCAGTTTTCTTTGGCTTGGATACTGGTGAGACAGTTAGCAAAAGGGTACGGATGGGGCTGATTTACTTGGATGCAGATCACGATTTCTTTCATCTTTGAAGGCCTCTAGCTGCCCAAGAACTTGGTCCAGTTTAAGCCTTTCCCGCTGTTTTATGTGTCCTCCCTTTAAGATTAACTAGAAGGAGTGGCAAACTTTGAATCATTGAATTCTTCCTTTCTCCTAGTGAGAGTTAAGGATAATTACACAGACACTTAACATTTGTCTCAGAGAAGGAAATATTAAATGGTACCAGCTAAATGAGCCTTTTATTTTCTTCCCTGTGTCTTGCTGTGTTTCATGATGGAGACTCGCATAGTGATGGCTTATGTGTTTATGAATTATATTCTAAGAACAAATGCATTCCTTTTTTCTCTGCAAGGGAGGCTTTAAAGGATACAAAGACAATGCAGAATTGGACCAGAGAAGGGTTTGTGTTTCCTAACCTGTAAAAGGGGATAAGTAACAGGATACCTCATAGGGTTGTCTTGGGGATCAAATAATTTAATACACAGAAAGTGCTTTTCAGTGTGCCTGACGCACAGCAAGTGCTGGGATGGTGGCTGTTTCTGGAACAGTTGAGGTGATGCGTGTTCCTGAACCTGAGCGCTAATGCTTTCAGTCACTTTACCTTTTTTCTTTTTTCTTTTTTTTTAAATGATCAGTAGCCAAGTGAAGAGGCTGTTGGCACTTAGCTGGGAAATACAATTATCTGTAAAAGTCCTGTGGCCATTTTAGGGTTTATGAGCAGGAAGATGTGTGCAAGGTGCCTAGACTTACAATGTGTTGAATCAAAGAATGGCTGAGCTGGCAGGGGTTTTTGACATATTTTTTGAGATCATATTATAGATGAAGAAATGGAGGGCCATGAAAATGAAGTGAAAGACCCAGGATATTTTAGCCAGTCAATGGCAGATCTCAGAGTAGAAGTTGCATCTTCAGATTCACAGACAGTATCTTGCCTGTTCCACAAGGGCACCACACCCAACAGCGGGCCAACGTCATGAGCATGAACCATCTGGGGTGGTAGAGGAACATTGCCTTCCCTAGGCCAAAAAAGGGAAGAGATGCTGTTTTGCTAGAGATCCAGTTTCCTTGGAGCAGTGATTCCCAGTCTTTTAAAAAAAATTTTATTGAAGCATAGTTGACTTACAACGTTTCAGGTGTACAGCAAAGTGATTCAGTTATATATATATATATATATATATTCTTTTTCAGATTCTTTTCCATTATAGGTTATTACAAGATATTGAATATAGTTCCCTGTGCTATACAGTAGGTGCTTGTTGTTTATCTATTTTATATATACTAGTGTGTATCTGTTAATGCCAAATTCCTAATTTATTTCCCTTCCCACCCTTCCCCTTTGGTAATCATAAGTTTGTTTCCTATTTCTGTGAGTATATTTTTGTTTTGTAAATAAGTCCGTTTGTATCATATTTTAGATTCCACATATAAGTGATATCATGTGATATTTGTCTTTGTCTGACTTACTTCACTTAGTATGATAATCTCTAGGTCCAACCATGTTGCTGCAAATGGCATTATCTCACTTTTTTAATGGCTGAGTAATATTCCATTGTATAGATATACCACATCTTCTTTCACCATTCATCTGTTGATGGACATTTAGGTTGCTTCCATGCCTTAGCTATTGTAAATAGTGTTGCTATGAACATTGGGGTGCATGTATCTTTTCGAATTAGAATTTTATCTTTTTTGGATATAGGCCCAACACTGGGATTACTGGATCATACAGTAACTCTATTTTTATTTTTATTTTTTTTGCCACACCACGTGGCTTGTGGGATCTTAGTTCCCTGACCAGGGATTGAACCTGTGCCCTCAGCAGTGGAAGTGGGGAGTCCTAACCACTGGACTGCCAGGGAATTCCCTATTTTTAGTTTTTTAAGGAGCAGTCATTCCCAATCTTTTTGAGAGTGAGGAATACTTTCTAACATCAATAAATTTCATAGAAGCCCCCACTTCTAGTATGATATAGACTATATATAGACATCCAATGTTAGAGAAAGTGTACAATATTACTAGCTACTGTAAACAGACCGGCACTTTACAAAGGAGAAGCATTCAAAAAGCAGTTGTACCTACATTATTTATTCAAACTCCAGATAATGATTGGATGGCATTTAGAGTCATGGACACTCTGCAATAACTCCACAACCTCCTTGGATGACTTTCACATCCATTGTCATGGGTGGGGGGGTGGGCAGGTTGTAGCTGTCTTCCTTTATTTTCTGAGCTCCAAAAGGAGGGAACTAATATAGGGATAATGTAACAAAAACAAAAAGGAGCAGCAGGCTAAAACATTCTGGTCCTCTCTCTAAAATGGTCCAAGGCTAGGCTCTCAGCTACAAGGAGTGAGGCTTGAGTAGGAAAACACGCACACACACAAAGCTCTTTCTTGTTCTTTCTTATAAATGCAATGGTAAATTGATACCCATTGGGGAATGTTGGTCCGAATAGTCTGAGCGCCAAAGTATTTGGGGGCAGTTAGGGTTCATTAACTGTGGTGAAAAACACAGAGTGACAGTCAGAGCTGAAGCTTTGCAGCCAGACCTGTACATTTTCTGAGATTAGATAATATGCATATGACAGAAAGAGATTCAAGCCGCAAAATCCTGCCTATCCCAGGGCAGAGCTGGGAAATGTGGAAAGAGAAAGAGTTCCTGGGAAGTGGTTCTGAAGGGCAGACACCTCTGCCTCTCTGGAGCAGCTGTGGGGCTGCTCTGTATCGGTGCAGAAGGACTCATGGTAGATGTGGAGCCCTCACTACTGGTCTCACCTGGGGTCTCTGTGGCAGCGTCGTGAGACTAGCCATCAGGAGGGGCTTCTGGGGATGGCAGCATGGGTGCCGGTGGTTCCTTTCCATGAAACAAGCATAAAACTAGAAAAATTGTCCAGAACAACCATTTCAAAGCACTGTAAAATGACCAAAAGCACACAACAAATTGAAAAGCTTTTATTCTTGAAAAACTGCTGGAGTTTCGGGGAAGCACAGCAGGAGTCTGTGGTCTCCTGGCTTGGAGCTGCTTCCATGCCCTTCCACCAGCTAGACTGGCCAGAACTGTGCTTTTAAAAGCACATGAAATGGACAGTTTTGCTTCCAGAAATGAGAGAGTCCATTTGGTGTGTGTGTGTGTGTGAACCTGTGTTTTTGCTGGCTAAAAGTGGAGGACTCTGTTGGGAACGAATGAGGAAAGCCTGTGATTTTGCTAGCCCAAGATTTTGTTCTTGGTTGGAGTGAGTGGTGGCCCTGCCAGAAATTTAATGGGGAACGTCCTAGAAATGAAAAAGTGCTACAGAGAAGCTGAGAGAATTCTCCACGCGTTCCTGGACTGGGAAATAATGAATGCATGGGGGAGACCCGGGAGAGGGAACACTGAAAACCAAGGAGAATTGACACCTTACTGTGACTTTCAATGTGTTTCTCAGCGCCACACAGATCTATCGGTAGAAGGATGGAGACCTGGCCAGGTGACTTCTGGTCCAGCACTCATCCCACTGCCCCGTGGATCTGAGACACTGAAGAATCTCGAGGCCATGAAGTGATGCTGGCTGTCAGTTTAGCTACCTGTTGTCTTGAGTGCATTAATAGTGGTGCTGTTGAGGTGCGATAGAAAGACAGAATAGGGCTCTAATCCCAGCTCTATCTCTTACTGTTTGTGTGAATGTGTATCTTACTCAATCCTTAGAAAAGTCTGGTGAAATAGGCATCTTTACTCTCCCCATGTTCCAGGATATGGTGATATGCAGAGCTTTTTAATCTGTAAAAAAATGTTTTTTGGGTGAGGATTAAGTGCTGTAATGGCTATAAACTATCGATACCTAACACATGAGAGGTACTCAATAAATACTTTTTTCATTGCTTGTTTGTTTTTGTTATTGTTATTGTCAAAGATGCAGAAGAAGAAGATGCATGTTGATAAACCCAGAGAGCTTAAACCCCCAGATAGTCAGCAAGAAAATCATGAGATGCGGGTATGGAAGCTGTGCTAGGTGAGACATCTGCAGGACCTCTGTATTGTTTTTCTATTGTCGCCAGAATAAGTCACCACAAATTTAGTGGCTTAAAACAGCACAAATTTATTATCACACAGTTCTATGGGTCAGAAGTTTGGGTACAGTGTGGCTCGACTAGGTCCTCTGCTTAGAGCTTCATAATGATGAAACATGAGATCAGCAAGGTCTTTTGGAAGCTCTGGGTATGAACACACTTCTAGGCTCATCCAGGTTGTTGGTAAATTAAGTTCCCTGTGGTTGTAGGACTGAGGTCCCTGTGTCCTTGTTGGCTGTCAGCCAGAGGCCGATCTTTACAAGAGATCCTTGCTAGAGGCTGCTTGAATTCTTTCTCATATTTTCCATGTGGTCCCCCTTCCAACCACAGGGGATCAAGTCCCAATTATGCTTAGAATTTCTCCAACTTCTTCTGCTGCATCTCTCTGATTCATATGATGACATTAGACCCACCTGGATAATCCAGGCTAATCTCTGTATTTTACAGTCTGTTACCTTAATCACATCTGCAAAGTTCCCCATTCAGAGACTCTGGGGATTAGAGTGTGGAAGGGGTGCATTCTGCCTACCACAGCCTCTTAGGGGAGAGTAGGCAGGGGCAAACCCTTGGCACAGGAAGCTACACTCATATGAAATCTGGAGCAACTAGACGTTAGGGAATGTGACTATGTGTAGATTGGGTTGGTGAGGCCGTCTCTAGTGGACCCCTCCTTTTGTCCATCCAGTATGCCTTTCTTTGGTCAAAATGCCCCTTCTCATTCTCTGTGGCTTTTATGTGGCTGCCATTCACAAGATTCTACCCACTTGGCTACAGGATTGATCCAATTTGATTCAAATGGATCAATTAGGTCATCTCCTCCCAGGAATTGACTCCTGTGTGGAGACACACAGGCCCTGGAAGTGACTAGGGAGGATTCAGGGAACGTCCACCCCCCTAGAGCTCGCTGGACCAGACCTGATTCAGTCCTTCTTGGAGCTGGCTGGTTCAGCAAAACTTCAACAATGGAACCTACTAAGAATTCTTTCAATGCATCTCTTTTCTGGCTGAAGTTACTCAGAGTTGGTTTCTGTTGTTTACACCAAAGAATCGTAACTGATACATATACCTACTGTCCCTCCATACCATGGCTACCACCATCATTATATGAAAGAAATTTTTTTCAGGTCTCCTTGGTCATAACTATACTGGGAACTAATTGCTAACACAGTTTCTAACCTCTGTAATGCAGCTTCTTACCTGTGCCATGTCTTTTTAACACTTCCTTCATGAACCCTGTTAAACCTGAAGCAGACATAGAAAAAAGAATTTAATAACACGTAATGCCTCAGAAATCAAGTAAGTTACATGAAAGCATCAGCCAGCCAGGCAGAAATCACCGCTACTTTTAACCTTTTATTACCTACCACATATGAATTACAACCACACAATGTAATTCTTATTCAAGACGGTGGCCTGAATCACAAAATTTCAAATATGAAATGTACTCTTTATTTCAGCAGGAAAGTAGCAATACAGCCAGCCTCCTTGTTGACTTTTTTTTTTATGATTCAGTGCTTTGAGGGGTAAGCTTAAATTACAAGGCACATTCACTCCTCCAGAATGCCTCGTTCCCTGACCACGAAGGGATGAATGAGGTGTTATAGTAGGCGAGAATTAAGGTTTGAATTGTGCACAAGCCACGGACAGTTGTATTTCTGTCATGAGGACTGAAGGCAGTGTTCTGAGAGGCTCACATTTCTTCTCGGAGGGTTGAAGGAGGACATATCTCCTCTAGCCTTGGGTGGGCCCATGATTCTTTTTTTTTAAAGCAGAGGGAGTTTTATTATTTTTATTAATTAATTTATTTATTTTTGGCTGTGTTGGATCTTTGTTGCTGCCCGCGGGCTTTCTCTAGTTGGCGGTGAGTGGGGGCTACTCTTCGTTGTGGTGCACGGGCTTCTCATTGCTGCGGCTTCTCTTGTTGCAGAGCACTGGCTCTAGGCACGTGGGCTTCAGTAGTTGTGGCTTGAGGGCTCTAGAGTGCAGGCTCATGTGGCGCATGGGCTTCGTTGCTCTACGGCATGTGGGATCTTCCCGGACCAGGGATTGAACCTGTGTCCCTTGCATCGGCAGGCGGATTCTTAACCACTGCAATGCCAGGGAAATCCCGGGCCCCCAATTCTTGAAAGGTTTAGGATCTGATCTGGTCGCTTGAAAGGCAGTGACTTTGGACGGGCAGGAAAGTGGCCCTTGCTTGGTGCACTTAGGAGAAGCTTTGATGGGAAGAGTACAATGTTGTTTGATCGTCTCTGAAGAGTTACAGCCAATTGAGTTCCACCCAACTTCTCTCAAGGTCAGACATCCAGCACTCAGTTTGGTTCTCTGTGAAGATTAGGATGCAGTGACTCTGCCTGCTGAGGTATCTGCCAGACCCCCTCACTATGCATCTTCAAACTCCAGGAGCCCGATTTCTCTAAAGAAGAAATGTGGAGAAAGAATTCACTCTTCAGTCTAATTTCCCTCTTCGCCAGGAGAACAACCTCTCAAAGGCAATTCAGTCCACTAATAATAGTAATACAGGCATCATAACCACATCTTGTCTTAATGTCACACTGCCTTTCCAGAGAATGAGATGCTTTGAAGAGCCCCTCTTATTCTAGAAGTCAAGGCGCCATCCATCGCTCCCTCCTGAACTCCCAGGAGGCTGAGTGCAATTAACCTGAAAGGCTCTGATCTTCACAAAATCGTCCCCACGCACTGTGATCTTCTCAGGGCTTGTAAATGGAGGTTTTGATGCTACATTCTATTGAGAGTTTTTCTTTTCTCCTCCCTTCCTTCCATTTTCTTAAAAAAAGGCTTTTTTTTTTTTTTTTTTTAAGAGCAGCTTTAGGTTCACAGCTAAATTGAGAGGAAGGTATAGAGATTTCCATATACTTCCCGCTCCCACACATGCATGGCCTCCCCCATTAACATCCCCCATCAGGGTGGAACATTTGTTACAACTGATACGTCTGCACTGACATACCATAACCAGCCACTGTCATTAGTTTACCTTAGGGTTCACTTTTGGCGTTGTACACGCTATAGGTTTGGATAAATGTTTCATTATGGTATCAGACAGAGTATTTTCACTGCCTTAAAAATCCTCTGAGCCCTACCTATTCATTGCTCCCCTTCCATCCAGTCCCAAATCTTCTTACTGTCTCTATAGTTTTGCCTTTTCCAGAATGTCATGTAGTTGGAACCATACAGTATGTAGCCTTTTCAGATTGGCTTCTTTCACTTAGTAATATGCATTTAAGTTTCCTCCATGTCTTTCACGGCTTGAGAGCTCGTTTCTTTGAGATTGAATAAAATTCCATTTTATTGTCTGGATGGACCACATTATCCCTTTACCTACTGAAGGGCATCTTGGTTGCTTCCAAGTTTGGGCAATTATGGATGAAGCTGCTATGAACATCTATGTGCAGGTTTTATGCAGACGTAAGTTTTCAACCCTTTTGGGTAAATACCAAGGAGCACAATTGCTGGACTGTATGGTAAGAGTATGTTTAGCTTCGTGAGAAACCACCAAGCCGTCTCCCAAGACGGCTAGACCGTTTTGCATTCCCACCGGCAATGATCAAGTATTCCTGTTGCTCTACCTCCTTACCAGCTTTTGTTGTTTTCAGTGATCCGAATTTTGGCCATTTGTGGTATCTTATTGTTGTTTTAATTTGCAGTTCCCTGAAGACATGTGATGTGGAGCGACCTTCCTTCCTTCTTTGCTTTCTCCTTCCCTCCCTGTGTCTCTCCCTTCCCTCCTTTTCTTCCTTTTTCTTTTTAGTAATATGCTTATAGCCATCTCCCAGGCAGCTTCTTTTCAAGTTTTTCAGGATGCAGTGGTACTTTTCCAGTCTTGGGGGCTCTCAGCTCTCCTCTGGCAGCCTGGGCAGTAACTCAGCAGACTCCTAAGTGCCCTGGATGTATTGTTTTCCTCCACTGCCACGAGTCCCAGCACTCCATTCCTTTAACACAAAGGCATTGTTATTGACCAGTTTTGAAGGGAAATTTATTTTCCTCGCCCTCCTAAACCACAGCTTCCACACCTCCTCCTCCTTATCTTCATAATCGTCTCAGTAGGATGTTCAATTAGAGCTGAAAGCTCTACGTTTAAGTGACAGTTTAAGAGGCTGGCAGGTTGCTGCTCTAATGTTCATTTCACCTGTTCGTTAATTTTTCTAACCAGCAGGCACTGGCCTTCAGGTGAGGCTTTCCACAAGGTGCTGAGTGCCGATGCATCTCCTGGTCGGCCAGCCCTCTCTGCGGGGCACTCTCGGCGTGGTCTCTGGGAGAGGTCATCTGGAGGGAGCCTGTCTGCGGGGCACCGTCCAAGGGCTGCGGCACTTTGAATCCGGGTCTCCGTGAGTCCCCTTCAACCCCACCAAGTGATGTGAGAGCAGGAAGAAGCCCTCCAGACACCACTACTCCTGCCCCAGCCCCCAGCCCCTGGCACAGAGCCTGGCATAAATTCTGCAAGATGAAGCGAGATCTTTCAGAACCTGGAGTCCTGTGCTCAGAGCACTCAGTGCAGGCTTGTCCTTCCAGAGCCTTCTCAGTCTGGTACCTTCCTCAGGGGCTTTCTCTCGTGCTGGAGCTGGACCTTTTGTCTGACTAGGGCATCTCTCTTCGGTGTTCCTGGAGGGCTCTGTACTTCCCGTCACTGTATCTGAATTTCCTCTGTGTCTTTTCCTCCCAGTGGCAGCGAGTTCCTCAAGGGCAGGAACAGCCTTTCTCATTTACATCCCCAATATCTAGTACAGTGCCCAGCCTGTTATAAACACAGGTGAAAAATCCCAAGGGTGGGGGAGGGAGAGAAGAAGACGAAGGAGTAGGTGGGGGAGGAAGGGGGGGAAGGGAGCGAGGGCGAGGAGAGGAAGGAAGAAACTATGGGTTAGGCACCTAGTTTCCGTCCTTTCCAACTAGTCTGATGGCTAATTGCCAATGTAGCTCTAAAAGAGAACTAGTGGCTATACATATCCCTATGGATTTGAGTTTCCATCCTGAGAGCGGGTGGTATTGGATTCTCTTGCTGGGAGGTGGGGCTCTTGTCTTAGAGCTGTGAGGAGCCACCTAATAGATCATTAAGACCAGAGTTTTTTCTTCCATCTCCTTGGTCTCAGAAGTTATTGTTAGTAACCTACTCTGATCTAAAGCCCCTCTTTGAAGTTGGATACCGTGGGTGTTTTACATTTAGCCTTTATCAGCAACCAGTTGGTTCCTGGTAATTGCAAATTATTTGAGCAAGGGGTAAATTGTGTAGCAAGAGCCTGAAAAGGTCAGGGGAGTTGTGTCTAGAAGGATGCAGTAGAGGGATTAAGAAGCTTCACTTGAAACATTAACTTTAGACAATCACTAGGCCCTACTTAATTAAACTGGAAGAAACGCGTGTCGTATTCAGTCCTTCTGTAATGAGTGAGCTGGGGTAGAGCTCCCCGGTGTGAGAGCTGTGTGCATGTGTGTGCACGTGTGTGAACAAGATTCAGCCAGGGCTAATGCCGTGTGCCAGGCCCTGGTCGGACTATGTGGTCATCAGGTCTAGAAGGCTGAGTGGTCAGTGCCCAGGCTATGCTAATGATTAAGCACAACGACCTTCTCCAAGCTGGGAGGCCTCAACATGTGGCGGAGCCGAGGAGAGGACTACAAATGCCCCCACTTCTCCTGGAGAAAAAAACTTCTCTCTCTCTCTCTGGACCACCCCTGTCGGAGTGCCAAACACACAAGCTCAGGGGCTGTGAGTCCCCATGACCCCTGTGCCTTTCCCAGGGCAGCCTTTTCTCTCTCCCTCTTGCCCCTTCCTC
Source organism: Phocoena phocoena (assembly GCF_963924675.1). Lineage (NCBI taxonomy): Eukaryota > Metazoa > Chordata > Mammalia > Artiodactyla > Phocoenidae > Phocoena > Phocoena phocoena. The sequence continues at coordinate 25,557,021 of NC_089236.1, forward strand.
TCTTTCTGTCCCTGGCATCCTTTGCCTCCACCTTCTCCTTGCTCTTTTATTTTAAATCTTTTACCTTTTGTCCCCCTCTGTCTCCCTGAGCCCTCTTTCCTCGCACGGGGTCAGCTGCATCCCTGGGTCATGCCACCTTCCCCAAGAAAGGAGGGCACAGCCTGCTTCGAGGTCTGACGGCACCCCCTGCCCTGCCTGCCCCCTTCCACATGCTGCTGACTTTCTAGGCCAATGCCCTGCCCCAGCCCCAGCCCTTCCCCGCTCCCCCCGACATGGTCCACAGCGCTAGCCTGGTTATTTTCTTTTGTTTCCATGTGCCAGTTGGCGCTCCCTGTCTTGGTGTCAGCTCTTTAGAGGCAAGTATCACACCATCACTTCTTTTTGGTTCCCCTCGCAGCCTGGAAGGTGCTTTGAAAAAAAACACTTGTGTGTTGACCGGTTGATGCAGATACTGAATTAGCAAACCTTGGGTCAGTCCACTTCCTGCAGGGCTAAGGTCAAGGCCAGGGTGAGAACAGAGCCTCTGAACTGAGTTGTCTTCTCTGGCAGGTCCATGGGGAGGATTAGAATGGGGGCCTGGGGGCCCTAGGCTTTGGAGCCAGAGAACCGAGGGATTAAATCCTGGCTCTATCACTGATCAGCTGGGGGACATCGGGCAAGTGATCCCACCTCTCTGAGCTTCAGTTTCCTCATCCTTAAAATGGGGATTATAATAGCCTCCTGGTTGCTAGGGAGACTAGATGGGATGATGCCGTAGAGTGTCACTGTGTGCTGTATTCTTCTCTCTCCCATTTGCCGAAGGCAGGGACACAGGTGCCCAGTCCTGAGGCAGCATCCCTGGGGTGCTGTCTGTACAAACCAAGAGGGAATACGTGACGGGGAAATGGAGGCATCAGACCCAGGCCCAGCTGGCCGGGGCTGCTCACAGACACCCTAGGATGTTGGGAAAGTTATTCTGACACCTCAGGGATGGATGACAACCTGCTCTTGTTCAGACTGCTAGTCTGCTCCCCTTCATCAGCTTCCTGGGGGCCTGGGAGAGTGCAGACAGCTCTGGTGTCCGTGTGAGAGGCGAGGAGCTGGCGGAGATGCTGGCCCTCGGTGGCTCGACCACTACTGCAAGATGGCTCTCCCCTCACCTGCTAGAAGGTCCAAGAGGACCTTACAATATCCACATAGCACCTTCCTCTAGTTATCACCTGGATGAGGCTGCAGAGCTCCTGCAGCTGATAAGGTGGAGCATGCCCACCTGAGAAGCGGATCCATCCTGGGTGCTTGGTTACAGCCCATCCCCCCACCATGTTGCGGTGATTCCAGAGCATAGGGGTTAAGAGCAGGCACTTTGGAGCCACTAAGACATCAGTTCAATCCTTCATCGACTGACTGTCTCTTTGAGCTTCAGTTTCCCCATCTGAAAAATGGGTATGATAACACCAACCTCATGGGCTGATCATGAAGATAGCATGAGCTAATGTATGCAAAGCGTGTAGTAGAGGCCACCAAGAAGGCCCTCCACAGAAGGGACCGACCTGCAGGCACCACGTTGCATGGTCTATTGCCTGGAAAGAATGTGGAGGAAATGGAAGAGCTTCACGAATAGGCAAATGATGGCGTTTGGAGCTAAAGCTGAGAGCGCCCCCCTTTGCGCTGGTGGACTCTCTGCGTGTAGGGTTGATGGTCTTCCATCCGAAACTCCTGAGGGGTCGTGGGGGACACCACAGGTCAAATGTGCACAAGGGTCTGGTCATCACTGGTTTGTTGGAGCGGCTGAGTTCTCCCACTGTGGGATGTTGATGTACCTGAGACGTGAAACGGAGCGCGCACCGACATCATTTTAATAAGGCTCAGGCCCTTCCCCGGGCACCCCAGGGTCTCCGCTGAAATCGTTTTGCTGTCAGAAGCTGACATTATAATGACATTGCAGGAGAGACTCCGTGGGAAATCACCGCTCATTTCCTTCCAGGCAGTTCGTGCACCTGCAGAAACCAGACTCTTCTGCTCTGCTCCACAGCATCCGGCAATTGACGTGATCCCCTACATCAGTTCTGTAGCTGAGTGGACTGAGGTCCCAGAAAGCCAAAGGCCTGAACTGGAAAATATCGAGCAGGTGACTCGTTAAGCCTTGAGTCCAGGACTTGAGCCCAGGGAACAGCCGGTGCGTGGCTGATCTTATTGGCCGTGAGGAGGCCGGATTGGTCGGTGGCCTCATTCAAGGCCAGTGTGAGAAGGGAGGGGGAGCCCCTGGGAGTATTTTCCACTGAGGATCCTTTGAGTTTTTAAATGTATTTATTCTCCCACCCAGCTCACTTTGATTCTTCATCTGATTCTCACCATCTGATGCTACAACTTTCTTCTGCTACCTTCCATTTTGTTCTATCCAAGGTGCTTGAAGACATGCTTCCTTCTCTGCAGGTACTCCTCACTCTATCCCAACTCAGCAGACGGCCTTGCCTTTGGTTCCCTGAGAAGACCAAGACTCATTGGAGTAATCTCTGGTCATCTCCCTTACACTTCACTACATCTCTGGTTTGTCACCTCCCCTCCATGTTTCCAATTTCAGAAGATGAGGCAGGCCTTCTCTTCAACAGAACCAGCCCCTGATGGCATCCCTTTGGCGTGGACCCTGGGTTTTCTCCTGTAGGCTGAATTGTCTCTCTTTCTCTCCATTGGGTCCATCTTAATCAGTCACCCACATCGGTTGCCACTGCATTTTCACCCCAAAGGCCCCTCAAACCCTCAATGGCTACCTCTCCTAGGGTCTACTCAAAGGGACCCCTGAAGGTCAGAGGTGTCCCTCCAGTGGTCAAGCTGCCCCACGCTCATCCCTTAGAGCTCTGTAACCATGGACACGCTTAATAACCCATCTTCCATGACACCCTTTCCTCCATGACACTCAACTCTGAGCTCTCTCTGCCCTTCTGACTGGTTTTGTCTCTCATTCAATTATGTCTCAAAGCTGTATCTCTAGTTTTGACTTATTTTCCGAGTTCTGGACTTGTATCTCAAACAACTCCCAGAATCTTTCCACCTGGGTAGGCTTCCAACACCTCACAAGCGATGTGTGGGCAAAGCTGAGCTGTCTTCTGTGTCTTCATCCAAAGCACAATTATCACGTCGAGGCAGGAAAACGAGTAGCTGAGTGTGAAAGCGCCGAATCAGACTGTTTGTGTTCAAAGCCCGCACGTGACAGAGGCCGAATTATCAAACCTCTCTCTGCCTCAGTTTTCCCATCTGTAAAATGAGGATAATAGTAAAACCGACCTCATATGGTTGTTGTGAGGATTAATTGAAAAAATGCACATAACGTTCTTTGAATAGTGTCTGGTCAACGTTACTAACCGTACATTCTGCTAACTTATGAGTTCCCTTGATGTTATTTCTCTTTTCTCCATCCCATCTTGTGTCTCCATCTCACATTTTCTTTTCTAAGCCCTTCACCTTCACCTAGTGCTTCAGGCTGGGCTAGTGCACTTGGCTTTGAACTGGTCTCCTTATTTCCAGGCTCTTCCCCTCCATCCAGCCTGCATGTTACTGCAAGAGTAACATTCTTTAAGCCTCACTTTTATGTGTCCTTCATATATTCACCGCTGTTTGTAGGAGAAGGTTTTCCATAGTCTAAATCCAAACCTCTTTTCTCCATCTGGTCTCCCATCCCTCACCTACTTACTCTGCTCCAGGTGGGATAAGTGTTCTACAGACAGACCCTGCTCATATCCACCTTTACCCTTCGGACCCTCCTCATGCCCCTAGTCTCTTTAAGGCCTTGGTAATTCACCAACACTCGATTGCCTACAGCACTCACACTCCAAGACTTTTATTAATGGACTTAAACATACACAACTCTCTGGCCAGTGGAAGCCATAACCTCCCCAAAAGGCTGGGAGCTCCTTGAGGGTAATGACTGTATCATGCATTCCTTTGTACCCCCAGAGCACCGAACATAATGTCATGCTCCCAGTACAATGTCAATAAAGATTTGTTGGCAATAAACAACAAGGTCCTACTGTATAGCCCAGGGAACTATATACAATATCCTGGGAGAAACCATAATGGAAAAGAATATAAAAAAGAATGTATGTATACGTAGAACTGAGTCACTTTGCTGTACAGCAGAAATTAACACAGCACTGTAAATCAGCTATACTTCAATAAAAATAAATTAAAGAAAAAGATTTGTTGGCCATTTGGCCAAATAATAAAACATCAGATTCACCATTTGCTGTGAATATATACAAAAAGGTAAGGAGGAAAATCCTTACGTTCCCCATGAGATTTGGTCTTTGCTTTCTCCACCCAGTAGAGGCATGTGTGCGGGTAAGAGGGCTGGACTGGGACGAAGTGTGGGTTTAAGAAGACTTAGCTGGTAGAAGAAACTGCGACATTGATAATATGGGAAGAGCTGGTTTACTTTTGAGTTTCTTGGTATTTTAAGGGATTGGGCCAGTACATTTCATAATTATTCATTCCCTGGCTTCCTGTTTCCTGTCTTACATTATGCAAGTGTTAATTAAACATTCCATTTCATTGGCTTCTGGAATCATAGTCTTCAGCTGTGTTGTTTATTGGTTGACTTAGTGATGGATGACAGTTCTAAACCCTTCCTGTCTGGTTTGTGAAAACCAATCATCCGTGCCACAGCCGTGCTGACTAGATGTGATGTAGATCGGCCTTTGAATGGCCTGGTGGGGGGATGCTCAGACCCCTGGCTGGGCAGTGACCCACTGGTTCAGTGTGCAGAGCCAGCCTTATTCAGGATGGCTGAAACTGCTTGTTTGTCAGGAGTATTCCTGCTTCAGAAGCAGAGAGGCACCTGGGATGGGGGAGCGTCAACTATCCCCTCTTCACTACCCTCCTTTGTTTCCAATGGAGCAACATTTGAACGGCCTCCAAACTGAGCACCCCTAAGACTTGTCCTGAAGACCAAGAGGCTTCCTTTCCCAGTGAAAATCAACCTCGTTTAAAAGCAGCCTTTGTGTCTGAACTTGGCGTTCAAGATTTTTGTGAGATTCATCAGTATTGCTGACAAACTGACAGATGCCCAAATCTCAACAGAGATCAATCAAGTGTTACGATTTTGAAAAAAAAATGTTGCTTTGTTTTCTGATTTGTACCACAAATAGCGGCTCCAATCTGTCATTAGGACTGAGAACATGTCAACAATCTGTTTTTATTCTTTAGGAAAGGAGAATAGCATCTTGCTCTCCTCCAGCTAGGGCTAATTTGGAAAATTTGCAAGCTGACACGCAACTTGATTAAAATGACCCAGAGCCACTAATTCTTTTAAAATGCAACTCAGTGCTCACCACCCCAGACCTTCTGTAGTCCGGTTATCTCTTTACAGCTTGTTTTTAAAGAGGGGAAGGGGGGCAGGGGAGGGAGAAAGAGCTATGTTATAATCCACAGAGAGATTCAAAATTATTTTTTATTTTCTCCCTTCAGCTCCACTGTCACCATGGATTTCCTTCACAGCCCAGAGGAGAGGAAAAGTAGTGTGACATTTCTGAGATGCTAGCGTGGGTTTCATAGTCTGGAGTACAGAGCAGGCATGTGACCCAAATGAAACATCCATACTGGGGTTAGAGACTATTTTGACATTGTGGTTTCACTCCCATTCCATACTTTTCGAAAATATGTAAGAATCTGTCCCAGTTTGAATTGGCTCCCTAGGTCTTCGTCAAACCCTGGCTACGCCAAGAGTAATATTTCCTTCTAGGGAAAGCAATGAGTAAAACAAAACAATAACAGTTTGGTCCATTCCAGGGCTGGTAATCATAACATTTCACATAATAGAAACTGAGGCAGTGCTCAGGAATCAGAGTGTAGGTTTGGTCTATAAATACACTCTTACGAATATCTCGATTTTCTTTATGGCATCTAAAAGTGCGTATTATCAGCCCATCGGAGGGAGGGGGTTAATGTAGGAGGTGTTCATGTGGGCTGGCATGGGTGCCCACAGATGTATTGTTCACTAAGACAATGTATAATTATTAGGAGACAATATATAATTACACATTGAATTATGTGCTGTAAACTGTAAGTGTTGGCATTCTGTCTCAAAGAGGGGAGAGCTAATACTGGCTGAGACCATGTAAATGCAGGCACTCATTTGTTGGGGAATGTACAGTAAAGAGAATCATTTCTGAATCCTGTTGCCTTGGCAACCTATTCTAAAATGATGTAGATAAAGAGCTAGCAACCCTTATTAATGAAGCCAGTGTGTCTTGGGAAGAAAAGCTGCCAAAAACAAGGCATCAAGCATCAGACCAAACCGACTTTTAGGCGGATGGCTCTATTTAAAATCGGGTCAAGATGTGAAATGAGGGCTCAGGCATTAAGGACACAGCTATCATCAATACCCTGCATTACACCCTGGCCAGACACATATCCACTGTCAATTCTGGGGGACATTAATCAAGTCAGGCTCTTACTCACGGCCGTTCTCATGGCAGAAAAATGAATGGGTCATTTTTCTGTGGATGGGCAGTACTGGAAATGCCAGAAGGGACTCCCTGGTGTGGGTAAGTGTGGCGCAGCTCCCCCATTTGGAAGGACATCTGGACACTTCCCCTCTTCCCTGGTCTCTCCTGGCTAAATGTAAATACCCAATCTGATTTGGAAGGAATGATACAGTTAGCTCCTTTTTTTTTTTCTGTGGTTCGTGGGCCTCTCACTGTTGTGGCCTCTCCCGTTGCAGAGCACAGGCTCTGGATGCGCAGGCTCAGTGGCCATGGCTCACGGGCCCAGCTGCTCTGCGGCATGTGGGGTCCTCCCGGATCGGGGCACAAATCCGTGTCCCCTGCATCGGCAGGCGGACTCTCAAACACTGCACCACCAGGGAAGCCCCCAGTTAGCTCCTTTTTAAAGATGAGGAAAATAAGGCCAAGAAAGTTCATCACCAAGACCAGAACTTGATTTGTTCTCCTCTTGTCTGAGTGGAATCCCTCAGGAATCCCACTGCCCATCTACCTGACCTCAGGACCTGTACTTTTCTTTTCTAAAAAATTTTTATTTTATTATTTATTTATTTATGGCTGTGTTGGGTCTTCGTTGCTGCGGGCAGGCTTTCTTTAGTTGTGGTGAGCAGGGGCCACTCTTCGTTGCAGTGTGCAGGCTTCTCATTGTCGTGGCTTCTCTTGTGGAGCATGGCCTCTAGGTGCACGGGCTTCAGTGGTTGTGGCATGTGGGCTCAGTAGTTGTGGCTCGCGGGCTCTAGAGCGCAGGCTCAGTAGTATGTGGTGCACGGACTTAGTTGCTCTGCGGCACGTGGGATCTTCCCGGACCAGGGTGCGAACCCGTGTCCCTTGCATTTGTAGGCGGATTCTTAACCACCTCGCCACCAGGGAAGCCCGCTTTTTTTCATTTTTGACTCGGCACAAGCCCTGACAAGGGCTCACTCTGTGGTTCTGGGTTCAAACCCTGCTTGAGCTGTACACACTCTGAATCAGGAACAAGGCTTCATGGGGATGGGGTGGGGTGAGGACAGCCAACTCCCGCATGACCCTGGCTTGAGGCAGGCGAGTTTTCTCCAGTGCCCACCCCTGGGTCGGGTGTCTCTTCTGGTAAGTGGGGAAGAAAGACTGACACCCTCTCTGGGCATGATATTTTATCTCAAGAATATCAGTGAAGAGATTGGGAGATTGCATTTTGAAAGTTTCTTTTTGTCAAAGTAAATCTTTTGGTTTTGTTTTGTTTTTTTGTTTTTTTTACTTGCTGAAAGTATTTATGGATCCCCAGTTATCACAAGGGCAGATACATCAGGGCCTAATACGCTCAGTCACTGAAAAGCACCCCCAACCTGTCTGCCGACATCAAGGAAACGATCACCACTGCCACTCAGTCATATCCTTTGGAACATGGAACATTTGGCCCTCTTGATGAGAGATGGCTCTGGCTTCCTGGGAAATCATCTCCTGCATCTGTGTTGAGAGATATCCCAGGTCTCTGATTGCCAGCGTCATACAAGGTTGAGGGAGAGACCCTACAGGAGCCTGCTGCCACTACAAAGGTAACAACCACCCACTTCATATGGGGTCCTATTTCTACACCACTTCTTCCTCCTCTGGCCAGAGGTTATTCAAATGGAGAGATGTAGGAAGATGAGAAGTTCACTGTAAGTTCCTGTGTGGAAGAAATGTTCACGAAAAGGCCTCAGACATCTTATTAATTCTGACTTTAACACAGCATCTTCAGACGTCTCATTCATCTCTTTGCTGGATTCATCCTCATGGTACAGATTCTGTTTGATATCTTTCAGGAGTGTTCCTTTTCTTTTCATTCTCTGGTATTTGTCCCATTTCTCAAGTCAGGCTGAGATGCTAGCTGTTCCTTGACTCCATCTAACTGTTGTTGTAATTCTTCTGATGTTATTTCTCCAGGGGTGCCTAAAAGATTATGGTCTCTCATTAGCTGGTAATCTTCGTCACTGAGGTCATTAATAAATCGATATAGGCTTCTCTGTGGAGACGCTCTTGCTGCCATCTTCTCTCGTTTTCATGATGATTCTTGTCTTGAGATGAGGTTTCTTCACCATCACCATCTGATCTAGATCTAGACTGATTCATGCTGAGATTCCTGGCTTTCTTATTTGCCTTTCAACGTGCTTTTAATATATGCAAAGGTATCCATCCTTCCATTGTTTGTGCTTTTTTTGACAGCTGCCCATCTGGAGAGAAGCCTGTGGCCCCGGAGGTCGGGCGGCGGGCGGGGCTCACATCAGCGTCTCTGCTCGTCCGCTGAAGAGAGGGCCTGCTGCAGCGGGACCATCCAGCCAGAGTGGAGGCTCTGGAGGAGGGACAGGCAGGCCCCGCCCATCTTTCCCTACGGCCGGGCCGCCTCTTGTCGAAGTATATCTTGTCCAGATTTTTCTAAGCCTCTTTTAATTATGTTCTTTCAAATTATATACCATCAAGTTCAAGCTGACTACATTCAGACAAAAACAATAACCCAGGCATCTTCCAGATATGGAACTTCAGTGGCTGTTTACTATATTTGTATCAGTCACAAGATTGAAAGAAGGAAGGGGCACTCATTTGCATGCTGTTAAAGGCCATCTATAAAAAACACTCAGAAAAAAAGATGAGAGCATCAATTGCCTACAATGGCATATGTTTAACTCCTAGGCTCCTAAGCAGAGCAAAGCTCTTATAAAACACACTTTGCCCTTTGTTAATTACAGAGTAACAGATTGGAGGGGGCTGTTCCCTCCCACCATATTCTATCATATGTACAGTTCCTTCCTTTCTTCTCTCCTTCCCCTCCCTCCTCCCTTCCTCCCTTCCTTCCTGGCTTACAGTTCATCAAACATAGCTCTGGGCACTGGCAATATGAAGGTGGCCGAGTTACAGACCCTGCCCATGTGGGGGCCCCCTTTTGGTTGGAAATATATGCACGTCTTTGATGGTCACTGTCCAAAGTCTTATAGGAACACAGAGAAGAGAAATGGGGTCAAGGTCAAGGAAGGGCTCCTAGCGCAACCGACCTTTCAACTGGCTCCAGAGGTGGGTAAGAATTTGCCAGTTGGAGAAAGAGGATTTGCGGGAGGGGAAGGAGCTTTCTAGGCAGGAGAAATGGCATGATTAAAGGCATGATGATAAAAAGCCACGGTTTAGGGAATATATTCAGTTGGTGGGTGTGGTAGAGATAGGCTACCGTAATTTGTGCTATCCCTTTAATACCACAGACTAGCTGCCCAGACAAGGACTTCACTTCCCAAGCCCCTTTCATCTAGTTTGGACCACATGACTAGTTCTCAGTTAAGGTGTTTGAGAGCTGAGCCTGCTTCTCTATTTTGTCTTCCCCATCTGCTGACTTGGATTCTGCACCCTAGGCAAGAGAAAAGCCATAAAATGGAAGTAACCTGGGGGAGGGATAAATTGGGAGTTTGCAATTAACAGAGACACACTACTATACATAACACAGATAAACAACGAGGACCTACTGTAGAGCACAGGGAATCATATTCAATATCTTGTAATAACCTATAATGGACAATAATCTGAAACGTATATATATATATATATATATATATATATATATATATATATATATATATATAAAACTGGGTCACTGTGCTGTACACCTGAAACTCACACAACATTGTAAATCAACTATACTGCAGTTAAAAAAAAAAAAAATAGAAGAGTGACTTGGGCCCTGAGTCACCACGTGGAAGGGGCCCCCTGAGCCCTGATGCCTGCAGAGTAGTAACAGTATAGTGTGAGTAAGGAGTAAACTTTTCCCGAGGAGGCCACTGAAATGTTAGGGCTTCTTTGTTACAGCAGCTGACATTACCCTAACAAACTCACTAGAGGTGACAGGGGCAGTATCTTAATAAGTATCCAATCAAAAAAAGATTCCACAGTCAACTACGTTTGGGAAACACTGGCTTCAACAGGTTTCATGACTGCAGGGTGGTACAGACTTTATAGGCTAAAAAGTGCTATGAATCTCCACGACATCTAACAGACCGTGTTTTCTAAATGTCTTTGGCCACGTAAGGTGTTTTTCAGTGCTTATGAGCATATTGCAGTTCTGTAGAAGTCAGCAGAAGCTAGCACACAACACAGGGGCAGGTGTTGAAGTAGGACAGGGAGGTGGCCTCAGTGGGGCTCCCTCCCCCCTGCCCCTTCCTGGCTCCAGCTTCTTCGCCCTCCCCTCAGTCCTCACATGCATTGTGCTTCGTGTTGTGTTTCTGGCCTTTGCACACACAGCTCTGCCTGGATGATTCTCTGCTCATCTACGTTTTTTTCCTAAATCCCAGATTCCTGTGTAGACTGCCTCTCCTCCAAGAACATGCCCTTCCCCCTTGGCCTTCACAGCACATCACTTCCACGCGTTTTTCACCTACTTTGTTCCTCCTTACAGCATGGGGAGTGGCTCGTGTGTCTTTCTCCCTCCTTAGATGTGAATTCTTTGAAGGGTCAACTAAAAATTGTCATCTGTCTCCACGAAGATTAAGTCGCTAGCCACTGTGGCCACTGACTAAAGCACCCTGAAAGGAGTTCAGGGTGAAGATGGGGAAAGAAGCACGCTGTGCTCTGTGAAAACCTGGCAGAACAGGCCTTCAGATACTTAGACATTTTCAGGAGAAGATTTTATGAGTCCAAGTTCTCGCATCTTCTCATATCTAGAAAAGCACTAAAATCATTATCAGTGACTAGCAACAACCGTTTGCCAAAATGTGTTGATTACATGTATCTGCCTTCACCAAAATCACATATACGTTGACTTCCCCCCACTACCTCTCAGAGCAGGTCCTCAGAGCTATCTGAGAGGCTGTCTCCCAGGCTATAGTCCTCAGTTGGCCCCAAATAAAACTTAACTCACAACTCTCATGTTGTGCATTTTTGTTCAGTCAACAGAAGGAAGTTGCCACGTGTAATTCACTAAAAAAACCTTTGTATTGAAGTATGTCAAAAAAATAAGTCCAACTGAGTAAATTTGAAGGTCTAAGTGGCTTTATTCAATGATTCCTGAATTGGGTGCTTCCACAAAATGTAAGGTTTTTATAGGAAGAAGGGTAGGGCAAGGGAGCTCTTAGCAACAAAGAGAAAAAGGATTATTTTTAGGTCAGGACATCTTTTTCTTTTGGTGGGGGAGGAGGGAATAACATGTTGTTTTTTTCTTTTTCTTTTTTTTTTTTTGCGGTACGTGGGCCTCTCACTGCTGTGGCTTCTCCTGTTGCGGAGCACAGGCTCCGGACGTGCAGGCTCAGCGGCCATGGCTCACAGGCCCAGCTGCTCCGCGGTATGTGGGATCCTCCCGGACCGGGGCACGAACCAGCGTTCCCGGCATCGGCAGGCGGACTCTCAACCACTGCGCCACCAGGGAAGCTCCAAACATGGGTTTTTATCATGTAATTGCCTATTCTTTCTCTGGGTGGGGGGCAGGGAATGGAGAGGGCCCACATGGCAGATATCTCTTTGGCACTGCCCAGAAAATTCCAGACTGGTGGATTAAGATTCCATTTCTGATTAAGTCAGGTATTAAGTCTAGGTTTGGTATCATAAGCCTTAGCACATGTAACGCCATTTTGGGCCTGTGGTTTTCTCTTAACAAGTATAATATACCTACACGAGAAGTGTGCATGGTATGAATGGCTACTTTGATGGATTTTCACAAACTTATCACCTATGTAACCAACATTCAAATCAAGAAACAGCATAATCAGTGCTCCAGAACCCCTTTCATGCTCCCTTCCAGTCACTACCCCATCGAGATAAAAACCATCCTGACTTTTACCACCATAGATTAATTTTGCTTGCTTTCATAATTTAAAATCATAGACTCATATAGTATGTGCTCTTTCGTCTTTGGCTTTTGTGAGAATCATCCATGTATTTGTGCGTAGTTGTAGGCCATGCTTTTTGTATTCCGTTGTGTGAATAAACCATCATTTACTTCTTCATTCTACTGTTGATGGGCAATTAGGTAGTTTCCAGTTTTATGCTATTACCAATAGCGCTGCCGTGAATATTCTAGTTCCTATCTGTTGGTAAACATATGGATGCATTTCTGTTAGATATGTACATAGGAGTGGACTTGCTGGGCCATAGGGTATGCATACGTTCACTTTTAGAGGATACTGCCAACAGCTCCCAGAGTAATTGCACCAATTACCATATATGAAAGTTCCACTTGTTCTGCTCCCTCACTGACACGTGGTAATTTCCTACTTTTAATTTTTGTCATTCTGGTGGGGTATAGTGATATCACATTGTAGCTGTAGTTAGCATTTCCTTTATGTCTAATGAACACCTTCACTATATTTATTGCCCATTTGGATATCACCTTTTGTGAAGTGTCTAAGTCCTTTGCCCCTTTTTCTATTGGATTTTCTGTGTTTTTCTTTTTGGTTTATAAGAGTGGTTTACACATTCTGATGTGGACTCATTTAAAAAAGTTTCTCCACTGAGCACTACTGATTTCCATATTCAGTAAAATTATGTAGCATAAAATAGGACAAAAGGGCACTATCAGACCTTGAGCATTGGGATGGGTTTCACCACTAGGCAATGCCTCCCTTCCTCCTTACCACAGCTTCCTGAGCATTTAAAAGGGGAGTATTCATAAAGGGTAAATTTGAACGAGGCTCAGAAAAGTCGCAGGGTCCAGGTGAACCTCATCATGCTGGACAGTCTATGGGCAGCTGTCTATTGAAGGTTCTTACCCAATAGTGATTTCCCAGCTGTTTAGCCTGGACCACACAGACACTGCTCCAGGGATGGGGATGGTCTTCATTCACTCATTCATTCAACAAATATTTATCAAACACCTTCTAAGCACTTGAGATACATCAGTGAATAAAACAAAGATCTCTGTAAGCAAAGGGAAAAAGATCTATATAAACATCATAAGTTCTTCAATTGTGTAGTATGTTAGAAGGTGATTAATGCTGTATAAAGAGGGGAAGTAGAGCAGGGCAAGACCAATTAGGAGTGCTTAGGGGACAGTCGACAGCAGGATGAGAGCATGAGTTTGAGCAGAGATCGAGGCCAGCAGCAAGGAGGATATCTGAGGAGCATCCACAGAGGGAAGGGCTGGTGCAAAGGCCCTTGGTGAGAGCAAGTCCAGCACGTTCAGGCCATTGCAAGGAGGACAGGAGACCACAGAGGTAAAAGGAGCCCACTCACAGCAGGACCTGGAGGTGTCTTAAAGGGTGTGCTTTGGCACTGCGCAAGATGAAGAGTTGAGATGAAAAGTCATTGGAGGGTTTGCCCAGAGGCGTCACATAATCTGACTTACATTGTACACAGTTCCAGGTGCTGTGTTGAGAATAGATTAAGGGGAGCAAGGGTAGAAGTATGGAGGCCCATTGGGAGGTGTGTAATAAACCAAGTGAGAGATACTGGTGGCTGGGACCAGGGTGGTAGCAGTGGAGGTGGTGAGAAGTGGTCAGATTCTGGATACATTCTGTAGGTAGAACTGGATTTTCTGATGGAGTAAATGCGGGGTGTGAGCAAAGACAGGAATCAAGGATGGCTTCCATGAGACTGTCTAGGTCTAGTTTCTGCTTACAATGACTGCTCCTTTCCGCAGAGTGCTTTCCCTTCCCACCTGGTCTGATGTCCTCTCAACCCCACCTGGCATCTGATCCTGGGTCTTGGCCCCTATCCCAGTCCAGGTCACCCTCACCTAGTGGCTGCTCATCTTCTTTCCAGCCCATTGTCATGACAAAAACTCTTTCCAGCTCCCCTTGGGGCTTCACCTTGAGAAGTAAAGGCTTCTTTTGAAAGTAAAATGATATTTCTTTCCTTTTGTATTCCTGCTAAAGCATTCTTAATTCTCCCCCGGGCCACATGGATGACTATGATTGATCAAGAAAAGAATCACAAAAAGAAAAGCACGATTGATTAATATTTCAAATTAACTTGCTATTTCGTTTACTTACCGTTGGTATGTTTCTTTCTACTTAGAATCAGGGACACAGCTAGTGTTAGAGACAAAAGATAACCAAGAGATTGTATAGTTGAGGGCTTGCCTTTTATGTATGAGAAACACTGAGACCCAATGTACAGGTTGTGTTTTAGTGACTGGACTGCAGGCTTTCTACCATGGGGGAAATGATCCTTCCACGACAGCTGTTAGAAACAAGACAACTGGCCCCCAAATGGAGCCAGTTTATGCTCCATTTATGCTAAATCCCACATGACAAAACCCAGACTTAACTTGATTACAGTTTCAGCCTCTCCCAGAAATGGAATCTTAAACCAGTCAATGCGGAATCACCTTGACTGAGGCCATCTGCCTGATAGACCCCTGCCTTCCCCAAAGGAAAGTGACCTTGTCCCAACCTAGTACTGAGTATAACAGTCTTGCTAGTATGACTTCCTTGCCATGCTCCCTTCAGCCTATAAAAGTCTTTCATTTTGTACAGCTCCTCGGAACCCCTTTCTCTCTGCTGGACAGGATTGGATTGTATTTGACTGGAATTGATTTTTGCACAAATAAACGCAACATTTTTAATATGCCTCAGTTTATCTTTTAACAAAACAAAACTGGGGTGACCTGGTCTGTGAAGTTTCTGGACTTTCCCTCTGGGTTTTATGTTCCCTTTGGCCTTTGTTTCTTCCTCATTATCTGCCTTCAGACAGACTCTGCAGTTGAGTTCTCTTGGTTTGCATCGTTGATACGTTACCCAGTCACATTGATAGAAGATGTGTCCTGAAAAGGCCTTGGGCTCTCTTCGGGTTCTCCGTAGAAGCCTGACCTGCCAGCCGTCTTTAGTCTGCCCCCAAACCCAGTGGCTCAGCGGGCTTCTTCCGGCCCACAGGGGACTGTTGACGGTTCAGGCTCACCTCTCCACACACAGAGCGGAGGCCAGCCACCCGTCAGGGCTGTTTAGTGCATTCTTTCTGCCAGTCTCGGGCTTCCCTTACAATAGCAGCAGTGTTTCCCCCTGGCTTGGATGGTGTTTGAATTAACTTAAACAAACATAGGCAGAGCAGCTGGGTGGTAGGATGGGAAGCTTGGGCTGGGGGCACAGGCCCACACTGTATAATTTGTGGCCACCTCTGGTTGTAGGAATCCAAGCCCAGACTCATTTCTCTGAGTCAGAATTTGCTGCTTTTGTCCTCAGAACGAAGATGATTGGTTGGCTGGTTGCTGACTGCATTATAAAAACTTAGCAGTGTAAACCACATATGAAAATGTACACATTCACAGGGCTGTACAGCACACAAAACTGGCTTAATTTGCAAATGGGGATGCTGAGGCTCAGAGGGATGAAGTGACATCAGGGTCCAAGGTCACAGGCAGTGAGACGCAGAGCTGGGGTTCACACTCAAGGCTCCCAGGACCCCACATCCCATCCTTTCTCCATGGCATTGAAGGTGAAGGGTCTGACAGCTTTGTAATAAGATACGTGCTCTGTATGAAACTCTATTCCCAAGTGGGTCACCAGGCTTGGTCTCCACCCTTTGGGTGTCAGGGTGGAGCTCAGCCCTCTCCAGCTGCTCCGCCTGGTCTGCAGAGCTTCCGTGTATTGAATCTATTTACCCTTTTCTGGGGCTCCGACAGGCATCGCAGAACCTCCATCTCTAGGCTCAGAGATGACAACTAATGACGCTGTCCTCTGAGGCTCCTTTTTTTCTGGTTCTGTCCTTCTGTGGAACATGGCAGCTGGCAGATGGAGAAAGTGAGGCGCTAGGAGCCAAGCAGCTACTCTGTGTCCTGGCTTTGCATTGTGTTGTATGACCTGGGGCCAGGTTCCTCTTCCACAGAACAAGGGGGTTGGGGAATAATCTACCTGGTACTTCCCAGTTCTAGAATTCTGTGCCTGTCTTTATAAAAGTAAACAAGCAAACTAAACAGTAAAGTCAAAATTACCTCTCTAAACAAATGTACCCTGAAATCCACATCCAGTAGGGATGACATTTTTGGTTTGGGTATTGGCATTCATGGTTATAAGATTCTAGTATTGTTGCTGCTGAAATTTTGTCAGAAGATTTGAAGCAATGCATGCTGGTAGACTTTAATCCCGAAAAGTCCTCTAAGCAATATTTCTAATATATATTTTGTCAAAGATGTGATGCCCTCTGCTTAGGTATTTCTAACAAGCACTCTCTCCAAACAAATCTCCTTGAAAATGCATTAGATAACGCGGTTCCTTCAATTCCATATCTTCCTTTCAGTCTAAACTGAAAAAGCCAGTTCACGTTATTAATGACAAGTCATTTTGCAGAGTGCCTGGGTTAATAGAAGAGATAACTGGCGAAATATAAATGTGTAATACTAACATGCTGAAGATAAAACAGAAGTCTAATGCTGAATGCCTAATGTGGAGAATGGAAGAAAAAGTTCGTGGCTGGCACAGAATTCCTGCAGACTGAACAGGAAAGCTATGGCCCTCAGCTGCTTCCTTGGTTTCCCAATGTGCCTCTTTCCAGCTTCTTTTTTCAACTCAAGTATATCCTCTTTGAACCCCAATCCTAGAATTCTAGAGTTAAAAAAGGGTCCTTAGGGAATTTTGAGGATGAGGAAACAGGCCCAGACAGGTGACGGGCCTTGCTTAGGGAAACACTGCCAGTTTTCCCATTTCAGTGCTTTGGCTGGACTCTACCACCACAGGGGCCTTCCCCTGTCTTCCGTGCATCAGCCCAGCCCAGGTAGAGGGAGCAGGGATTTGACAAATTAAATCCAGAGCACAGTGGATTCACAGCCCAGCTTCATGGCTCTATTTGTGTGGCTTTGGGAAAGTCACTTCACCTCCCTATACCTCAGTCTCTCCCACTATAAAATGAGTTAATACAGGTAAAGCTCTTTACGTTCTAGTGAGTGTTCAGAAAAGTTAGTGGCTATCGTTAATATTTTGTGATTTGTAAGTTTGTTTTTGGTTATACTATCTCTATCTGGAACCAAAAGACAGGACTGGAGGACCTCTTGACATCATATCTGGCTCAGGAATTGTGGTGTTTCTTTTGTTCTGTTTTGTTTTTGTTTTTGGCCATGCCACACCACATGTGGGATCTTAGCTCCTTGATCAGGGATCGAACCCATGCCGCCTGCAATGGAAGCATGGAGTCTTAACCACTGGACTACCAGGGAAGTCCCGGGATTGTATGTTTTCTTGATAGTACTCAAGTTCAGTATCAGAAAGAATGTGATAGTTGGTGGTTTTCTGCTTCCATTGAATATTAGACAAGAGGGAAGGCGCTTAAATGATAGCAAAGGCCACTGGGGCGTGCTATGGTTTAAATGTTTGTATTTCCCTCCAAATTCTTATGCTGAAATCCTAATGTCCAAGGTGATGATATTTGGAGATGGAGCCTTTGGGAAGTGATTAGGTCACAAGGGTGGAGCCCTCATTAATGAGATTAGTACGTTATAAAAAAGACCCAGAGACCTCTCTCCCTCTTTCTGCCATGTAAGGACACAGTGAAAAGTGCAGTCTGCAATTGGAAGAGGGCCTTCACCAGACGCCACATCTGCTAGTGCCATGATCTTGAACTACCCAGATCCAAAATGGTGAGAAATAAATGCTTGTTTTTTTATAAGCATCGTACTTTGTTATAACAGCCTGAATGGACTAAGAGTGGATTCCTTAACTCTGAGAGTGTGGAATCCCCTTCAGTGACAAATTTGAAGCAAAGGGACTTCCTTGGTTGTGCAGTGGTTAAGAATCCGCCTGCCAATGCAGGGGACATGGGTTCGAGCCCTGGTCCAGGAAGGTCCCACATGCTGTGGAGCAGCTAAGCCTGTGTGCTGCAACTACTGAGCCTGTGCTCTAGAGCCCGCGAGCCACAACTACTGAGCCCATGTGCCACAACTACTGAAGCCCACGTGCCTGGAGCCCGTGCTCCGCAACAAGAGAAGCCACCGCAATGAGGAGCCTGCTCACCACAACAAAGAATAGCCCCCACTCGTCACAACTAGAGAAAGCCTGCATGCAGCAATGAAGACCCAACACAGCCAAAAATAAATAAATAAATAAATTTTTAAAAAAATGGAAGCAAAGCTGGGGACTAGCAGCCATCGCATGTAACCGGCACTGAGGCCGAGAGCTACCCTAAGTGACCCTTGGTATCCTTTCCACCATAGTAGTCTGGGCTTCCCACTGCAAAGTGTAATGAGTTGGTCTCATTTTATAAATATTAAATGAATTAAATTCCCCAGGTCCCAGGAAAAGAGGACTCATCCTTGAGGATTATGTGAAAACTAAAACCAAAATTTGAGCTGAGTAAATTGCTTGAAATGCTGGCACTTTGCAATCAGAGAAGTGTACCTGCTTTCCAGCTGCATGACCTCGGGCAGGTCACCTCATCCCCTTAAACCTCAGTTTCTGCATCTATAAAATGGGGGGAATGTCAGTTTCTTCTTTTCAGGGTTGTAATGAGAATTGATGAAGCAATACATATCATGTGTTTAATGTAATACCTGGCACATAGTAAGGACGTAATGTTAATTATTATGATGATTAATTTTTTACAAATGGTTTTAAAAAGCTAAGGCCTCATTTAGACATTAAAATGCCTCAGCATAAATATTCAATGAGACATGATTTTTGTCTTTTATTTTTCAATTAACCATCCCAGTATTTAAACGGTAAACATGTGAAGAGGGACAGGTATCCATCTTCATTTTACGGAGTGTTTTTTTGTTTTTGTTTGTTTGTTTGTTTTCCAGGTTCTTCATAGCTTTTATTCAAGCATTGCAGAGTGTTTTGAATGAGTAGTTTCGGGAGCTGCTCTGGGAGAAAATGCTCTCATGTGTCTAAAAAACCCAAACTTCTTGGAAAAACAAACAAAGCTGGACTGATCTGAGTTGATTGTTTTTAGAAATAACAAATTGGCTGAATTCAACTATTTCCTCCCTTCTTCTGTCGGCCGATTTTTGGATAGATATAGCCTCATTATGAAATCTGACCGAGCTCTTTGCTAGATGATTCAATCTCCAGGTCTAAACAATCTGGAATGCTCTGTGGAAGACCTTGAAAGTTTTCCCAGCAGGAAATGGAAGGCAGAGAGTGAATGAATTCAGGTTTTCAGTTCCTGTTGACCTTGATTAGCACACAGCAATGTTCGTTGGCTGTCTCCTGGCATCCACCCTCTTCCTCGCTCCATGAGTTTGATCCCTCCTACTCTCAGTCTGGAAAGACCACTGGAGGAAACTTCAGGGATGAGACGGGCCAACCCTCTCACCCGGTAGATGAGGAAGCTTAGATTTAATGAGTTTGTGTGACAGCATCTATTACTCTTTGATACTTTCTTCTTGGTCCCAGCTCAATGCTCCATTTTCTTCAAGCAAGAGCTATTGAGGGAATTTCCAACCATTTTCCAGTTTCCATGTTATTCATAACAAAGCAGACAGTTATCTTTATTAAAAATGTAACCGTATCAGCTCTTGGGTATACCTATCTGTCTCCCTGGGAGATGGTGGAGAGAAAGCAGGATATCTGGAGTTGAGGACTTGGGGGGGCCGGTGCCAATGGGCAGGGCAAAAAAGACCTTCACTGCCACCTTGTGGTCCCCTGGAGCCACAGAGGGTCATTGCTTTGGAGCATCTGTGTCTAGCTTCTTTGGCTGCTTGCTTGGGGTCTTTACCAGTGTAGTCAGCATGGCTTTAATGGAGCTTTGTTAGCATTTCTCTTTCCAGTGCATTTTCACTTTCTTTAGCCCCAGGAGAGGGGAAGTTGTAGAAAGCTAGCAAAATTCGATATTCTGAAAAAATATCTGCGGGGAGGTAAGAGGTCAGGATCTAGGAAAGGGCTCTCAAAATGAAATGTTGGAGAGGCTTCCAAGATCCTTGTCTTATCTTCTTGTGGCATCTCTCTACAAGAGCAGAGATTTATGGGGCAAAATTCAGGCCCAGAGTTGGTACTGGTCATTGTTATCACCCGGTCAACTGGGGGAGTCAGGACAGATGAAGATTCATTTCTTATCTCATTTATTGACCTTGATTAGAATCCAAATTAGTTCTCACATCACATTCTGATAGTCTTGGATTCAATATCATCATTTGAAATACTAACGATATTCTTCAGTGCAAAAAAATGACTTTCAAGGCATGTATTATGGAAAGGATTATAATAAATTAAATGCTTAAACTGGCAGACTGCAAACAATTTTGACTCAGATCTAAATGTTTGCACTGGTTGTTTAAACAGTTAATTAAACTTGGGCTTCAGCAATCTGAGTCATCCCACGTACACAGAGCGTGACAGACCCGGACAGCAAGAGTCAATGTGCGTTGGTTTCTTTCATTCCCCAAATGAACACATTGCATCTTTAAACCCCACAGATATTAGTGATTTTTAATGAATTGTTCTGTCTTTCTGAGGTTACTTTTAGATGATGCTGTAAAGTAATGTTAGTCTTGGAAAGAACTTTGTTAATTAAGTTTCAGGGAGGTTATCACCCACAGATAATTGATTAAAGTGGTTACATGGATAATCTGTTGTGTGACTTTACACTAAAAAATAGGAAAATGTAAAGAGTAGGAGATACAAGACAAAACGTCTAAAGACCAGCTTATCAAAAACGAAGACTGTGTTGCCACCACCACCACCATCATCCTCATCATCACATTACCACCATCACATGACTAACACCATGACAATCGTTATCTTCATCATCATCATTCTCGTGGTCATCATCATAATATTACCATCACCATCATCACTAACACCATCACAATAATTATCTTCATCATCATCAGCATCATCACATGTTTTGAAGCAGCAGACTATCCCAATTTAAATTTTCTTGTCTGATGCAGCAAAAGCAGTTCTAAGAGGGAAGTTTATAGCAATACAATCCTACCTCAGGAAACAAGAAACATCTCAAATAAACAACATAACCTTACACCTAAAGCAATTAGAGAAAGAAGAACAAAAAACCCCCAAAGATAGCAGAAGGAAAGAAATCATAAAGATCAGATCAGAAATAAGTGAAAAAGAAATGAAGGAAACAGTACCAAAGATCAATAAAACTAAAAGCTTGTTCTTTGAGAAGATAAAGAAAATTGATAAACCATTAGCCAGACTCAACAAGAAAAAAAGGGAGAAGCCTCAAATCAATAGAATTAGAAATGAAAAAGGAGAAGTAACAACTGACACTGCAGAAATACAAAGGATCATGAGAGATTACTACAAGCAACTCTATGCCAATAAAATGGACAACCTGGAAGAAATGGACAAATTCTTAGAAAAGCACAACCTTCCAAGACTAAACCAGGAAGAAATAGAAAATATAAACAGACCAATCACGAGCACTGAAATTGAGACCGTGATTAAAAATCTTCCAGCAAACAAAAGCCAAGGACCACATGGCTTCACAGGTGAATTCTATCAAACATTTAGAGGAGAGCTAGCACCTATCCTTCTCAAACTCTTCCAAAATTTAGCAGAGGGAGGAACATTCCCAAACTCATTCTACGAGGCCATCATCACCCTGATACCAAAACCAGACAAATATGTCACAAAGAAAGAAAACTACAGGTCAATATCACTGATGAACATAGATGCAAAAATTCTCAACAAAATGCTAGCAAACAGAATCCAACAGCACATTAAAAGGATCATACACCATGATCAAGTGGGGTTTATCCCAGGAATGCAAGAATTCTTCAATATACGCACATCAGTCAATGTGATACACCATATTAACAAACTGAAGGATAAGACACATATGATCATCTCAATAGATGCAGAAAAAGCTTTTGACAAAATTTGACATCGATTTATAATAAAAACCCTCCAGAAAGTAGGCATAGAGGTAACTTACCTAAACATAACAAAGGCCATATATGACAAACCCACAGGAAACATTGTTATCAATGGTGAAAAACTGAAACCATTTCCTCTAAGATCAGGAACAAGACAAGGTTACCCACTCTCACCACTATTATTCAACATAGTTTTGGAAGTTTTAGCCACAGCAATCAGAGAAGAAAAAGAAATAAAAGGAATCCAAATTGGAAAAAAAGAAGTAAAGCTGTCACTGTTTGCAGATGACATGATACTATACATAGAGAATCCTAAAGATGCTACCAGAAAACTACTAGAGCTAATCAATGAATTTGGTAAAGTAGCAGGATACAAAATTAATGCACAGAAATCTCTGGCATTCCTATACACTAATGATGAAAAATATGAAAGAGAAATTAAGGAAACACTCCCATTTACCACTGCAACAAAAAGAATAAAATACTTAGGAATAAACCTACCTAAGGAGACAAAAGACCTGTATGCAGAAAACTATAAGACACTGATGAAAGAAATTAAAGATTTTACAAACAGATGGAGAGATATACCATGTTCTTGGATTGGAAAAATCAACATTGTGAAAATGACTATACTACCCAAAGCAATCTACAGATTCAATTCAATTGAATTCAATTCATTTCAATCAAACTACCAATGGCATTTTTCACAGAACTAGAACAAAAAATTTCACAATTTGTATGGAAACACAAAAGACCCCAAATATCCAAAGCAATCTTGAGAAAGAAAAATAGAGCTGGAGGAATCAGGCACCTGGACTTCAGACTATACTACAAAGCTACAGTAATCAAGACAGTATGGTACGGGCACAAAAACAGAAATATACATCAATGGAACAGGATCGGAAGCCTAGAGATAAACTCACGCACTTATGGTCACCTTATTTTTGATAAAGGAGGCAAGAATTTACAGTGGAGAAAAGACAACCTCTTCAATAAGTGGTGCTGGGAAAACTGGACAGCTACATGTAAAATAATGCAAGTAAAACACTCCTTAACACCATACACAAAAATAAACTCAAAATGGATTGAAGACCTAAATATAAGGCCAGACAGTATAAAATTCTTAGAGGAAAACATAGGCAGAACACTCTATGATCACACAGCAAGAGCCTTTTTGATCCACTTCCTAGAGAAATGGAAATAAAAACAAAAATAAACAAATGGAACATAATGAAACTTAAAAGCGTTTGCATAGCAAAGGAAACCATAAACAAGACGAAAAGACAACCCTTGGAATGGGAGAAAATATTTACAAATGAAACAACTGACAAAGGATTAATCTCCAAAATTTACAAGCTCATGCAGCTCAATATCAGAAAAAACAAACAGCTCAATCCAAAAATGGGCAGAAGACCTAAATAGACATTTCTCCAAAGAAGATATACAGACTGCCAACAAACACATGAAAGAATGCTCAACATCACTAATCATTAGAGAAATGCAAATCAAAACAACAATGAGGTATCACTTCATACCAGTCAGAATGGGCATCATCAAAAAATCTAGAAACAATAAATGCTGGAGAGGGTGTGGAGAAAAGGAAACTCTCTTGCACTGTTGGTGAGAATGTAAATTGATACAGCCACTATGGAGAACAGTATGCAGGTTCCTTAAAAAACTACAAATAGAACTACCATACGACCCAGCAATCCCACTACTGGGCATATACCCTGAGAAAACCATAATTCAGAAAGAGTCATTTACCACAATGTTCATTGCAGCTCTATTTACAATAGCCAGGACATGGAAGCAACCTAAGTGTCCATCAACAGATGAATGGATAAAGATGTGGCACATATATACAATGGAATACTAGCCATAAAAAGAAATGAAATTGAGTTATTTGTAATGAGGTGGATGGACCTAGAGTCTGTCATACAGAGTGAAGTAAGTCAGAAAGAGAAAAACAAATACCATATGCTAACACATATATATGGAATCTAAATTTTAAAAAATGGTTCTGATAAACCTAGGGGCAGGACAGGAATAAAGACGCAGACATAGAGAATGGACTTGAGGACATGGGGAGGGGGAAGGGTAAGCTGGGACGAAGTGAGAGAGTGGCATGGACATATATACACTACCAAATGTAAAACAGATAGCTAGTGAGAAGCAGCCACATAGCACAGGGAGATCATCTCAGTGCTTTGTGACCACCTAGAGGGGTGGGATAGGGAGGGTGGGAGGGAGACAAAAGAGGGAGGAGATATGGGGATGTATGTATATGTATAGCTGATTCACTTTGTTATAAAGCAGAAAGTAACACACCATTGTAAGCAATTATACTCCAATAAAGATGTTAAAAAAATAAAATAAAATAAAAGTAGTGTGATTATGTTAGGACCTGGCATGAGAAAAAAATTTTTTTTCTTGTCTAGTCCTGGTTCTGCCACAGATTGGTAAAATGATGCTGGTGAAGGCACTTGTGTTCTTTAAGCTTCTGGTTCTTCATTTGTAAAATGAGGGCATTTTTATTAGAATAAGGCTAAGCTGTTGTAAAAAAGTGGCCCCCCAAATACCATGTTTTAAATAAGATAGTTTATTTCTTCATTAAAAGTAACCCAGTTGTTTCAGGCTGGCAGTTAAGCTCTTGACTCCTTTCTTAAAAACACTTGGTAGTTCCCCACTGCCTGCAGAACTAAATTCAATGTCCTTTACACTTGATCCCAACGTGCACTTCTGATTTACCCAAGCTTTGTCCTTCTACCTTCATCTATGTCCTTGCTATGTGGTCCCCTCTGTCTGGAATGCCCTTTTCATCTTCATCTATTGACGTTTTATTCATTCTTCATGACCCAGCTCAAATGCTGTCTCCTTTATGAAGCCTTATACTTTGCCTCCACTGCCCCTTGCCATCCTGTTATAACATTCCTTGTTTCTTCCTCTGCCTTCTGATACCTTTACCTCTTTGATAGCATCCAATTCCATTTGCCTTATAATTTAGTTATTTAGACAAATGGGCTTGATGTTCCTGGGGGCAACAGACTGCATATCATTTATTTTTCTTCCCCAACTCCTCTCTCCGTCCTTGCCTTGACAAATATCTAGCATCAATTTTGCCCATAAATGTATGTTGAACTGGATGAAGTAAAAAGTCGTTACCAAAAGGAAAACTCAGTCACCAAAATAGCAACCATTTGCTAACTCAAGGGGCCAATTAGGCAATGGGTTATTCATTGGAAAATTCTAGACGTGGATCAAAACAGTACCAATTAGATTCACATCCTGTGCTAGACCAATAATAGCATACAGAAATATTCCTTGCGCCTTATATCCATGTGGGCTAATGTTCCATTCGTGTTCATTAGGAAGAAGGCTCTTCCTGAGACAGCCATGATTTTTCTTAAAATGTCCATGAGCCATGTGAAAAAAATGGTTAACACTTATATATGTGCATGGATGCTGTATAACATTTGCTTTAACTTTATCTCCGTTTGTGGAATTTCTGAGCCTATTCTACGCCATGTTAGAATCTAAGAATTAATTGCCTGAGGGAGTTTCATTTCAAGTAGGTAGTTGGCTCAGGGGATCCAGTGTAGAGAGCTCAGAGCTTTGAGACTTGCCATGAGTTTGCTGTACAGCTGGGAAAACTCGTCTCCCTTCCCCAGACCTCAATCTTCTCATTTGTAAATGGAACCGGTCCAACTTCCCCCTTCTCACAGGGCTGTTTGCACAGGTGATGGCAGCTCATTATGGAAGCGCTTTGAGAAGATGCTATGGAATCCTGTTGGGTACCGTTGGGAGACTAACCTCCAGGCTTATGAAAATGGATATTAAAACCATGCATCTGCTTGTTCCAGTCACTGGGTGCGCACGAACGGTCCCTTAGTTGTATTTATAACACGGCAGGTTTTTTTCTGAAGAAAGAAATTAAATTTGCTTTTTCAAATTTTACAAATGCAAGCATGAGTTCGTCTGCTTGAGTGCATTTCAAATCATAATTTAGATAATGTCAGGATGGCAATAAAACTTATGAAATAGAGCAAGGGTGGGAAAAGAGAAAGCAAGAGGGAAAGATTCTGATGACTCTGCCTTTCTGCCTGGCAATTCTCTTTTTCTTTTATTCTCCCTCTCTGCCTTTCAATCCCCTGGAACATGTAAACCTTTCTGCTCCTCTTTGTTGAAATGAATCTGGCCAGGTGGCATTAATGCTTGTAAAAGTAAATGGAAACTGCACAGATGGATGGAGAGTCTGACATGTAGTTTAGGATTTTTCTATTCTTTGTAACTGTCATCTGACAGCTCACCTATGATTGGAACTAACCTAGCTCAAAATGGTGAAGCTGAAAACGTCCGAGTGTGGTGCCGCCACCTTCCCTTCCTGACCACGTTTCTCCACTTGTTTCATTTATTCCAGCAGGAGTGTATGCCAGGCTCTACTTGCGTGCAGTCCTGTATACAGTGAGGACTTAACAAGGCCAGTCTCTGCTTATAAGGAACCTGCTGTATTGTGGATGTGCTACCGTTTTTCAGGGAGACAAGGCTTAAGCCCAAGAATTAACTTGCGATGGTGCAGTTTTAAAAATTTTATTGATGTATAGTTGGTTTACAATTTTGTGTTAATTTCTGCTGTACAGCAAAGTGATTCAGTTTTATATATATATATTCTTTTTCAGATTCTTTTCCATTATGGTTTATCACAGGGTATTGAATCTAGTTTCCTGTGCTATACAGTAGGACCTTGTTGTTTATAATGGTGCACTTTTAATAGTGGGAAGAGTTTGGGGGTGGGTGAAGGATGCTTGCGGTGTCTCAGAAATCATACTCTATAGCTTATGTTGTTTGTGTATAAGATGGGACCTGACTGTAAGAAAGAGTGTAATCATGTCCATATGGTGAAATGGGAGGCCTTTGGGGTGAGGTTAAATGGCTCCTTCCTCAATACACACACACACACACACACACACACACACAGAGGAAGGAGGTGAGGAATAACAACAATTGCTTTACATTTGTCTTCATTAGGGACCATTTGCTCACAGTTTGCTCAAGCTGGCTTAGGCAAAGAGGAAAATTTGTCTCACAGAGTCCAGGGGCAGAGACGGCAGCGGGGCTCCCAGGGGGCCTGAGTCCAGGAACTGAAAAGCCACTGGGAGTCATGTCAGCTACACTGTGGGGCCTCAGGGTCTCTGCTTCCCTTTGTCAGCCTAATTCACTTTTCTCTCCTCTGCTGACTGGTTTTCTTAGCTCACACATGCACCAAGCATATCTGCCTTCCCTGGTATATCAGGAATGCTAGGGTCCCAACTCCAAATTCCCCAAAGCAGTGACTCTAACTGACCTTTACATTGACCTAAAGTTGGTCATTTGACCAAATTGGTCCAATCAGCATGGTCCAGTCAGGAGACCACTTTTTGACTAATCAGCTTTGGCTGGGTCTCAGAGTGGGTGGGGCAAGCAGATTCTCGGAAGGAGAATGTCCAGAGGGTACAGAAATGGGCATCTCTGGCACAAGACTTAACTTTTGATTGTTTATGAAATGATTTTGCAGATTTTCCAGGTTCTTTGCTTTTACATCTCTCTTCTTTTCTTAACCTTAATCATAGCACTGCCTGTTGGCTCAGGAAAAATTATTTCACTTTATTTCTTAATGACAACCATGGTTTAACTAATAGCTTAACAGATAGGGTCTGATGTAAGAAATGTAGGTTTCTCTCCTGGAGCCTACAATTTAGTGGAAAAGACAGATTAAGGAAAAAAAAAACCCATACACACACACAAAACAAAAAACTAAAACAAGTAAACAAAAGAATTACAAGTTGTGTTAAGAGAGAAAACAGAGTGTTGAGTTAGAAAAGATGGGTTGGGCAGGAGGAGAATTTATCTTAGATGCAGTTGCAGGAGGACTACTCCCAGAGGTTGACTTTTTTTTTTTTTTAACATGTTTATTGCAGTATAATTGCTTTACAATGGTGTGTTAATTTCTGCTGTATAACAAAGTGAATCAGCTATACATATACATATATCCCCATATCCCCCTCCTTGTGTCTCCCTCCCACCCTCCCTATCCCACCTCTCTAGGTGGTCACAAAGCACCGAGCTGATCTCCCTGTGCTATGTGGCTGCTTCCCACTAGCTATCTATTTTATATTTGGTAGTGTATATGTGGAGGTTGACTTCTTAGTGGAGTTTGAAGGAACCAATCATGAAAAAGGTGGTGGGAAGGATGTGCTAAAAAATATTTTAAGCAGAGAAAGGGCAGCATCCACTCAAAGATGCAAAATCTCTGAGGAGAAAAAGAACTTAATTTGCTTTTAATTCCCAACACATCCCATGTTCCAGCTCGCCTACATGTCAGATCATTGAGAAATGGAAGGTCTTTTGTAGGCTCTGTCAAGCTGTACTGCAAAAGATTAAATTATGCTACAGCAGGTATACATTAGCTCACTTACTTCAATGAGTAATTCACTGAATTCAACATTCAAGATGGTAGGATTACATTATCATATAATATCTGACCATTTGCTTGGAGATATTAAATGCAGCATTTGGTATTCTTGGATCTTGAGATTGGAGAGATCTGGGTTTGGGGCTTGTCTTTGTGACTTACTAGTTGTATAACTGTGGGCAGGTTATACAATTGTTCTGTGTGCCATTGGTTTCTTCATCTTCCCCATCTCAGCCTTCAGCTCTGGCTCACATAGATTTTTTTGTGAGAATTATATTAAATGGGGAAATGTATATAAAACAACTAGCATGGCGTTTGATACTTGCAACATATTAAAAGCAATAAAAAAAAGTGTGTTCACATCTCCTGTGCATCCAAATCCAATTCTAGCAAGCTGGCTCCTTTTCAGTGCTCCTTGGGGAGTTTAGTACGTAAAATAATTGTGTGACGAATACTTTGGAACACATAGAGGACTGGGTCGGAATATGGGAGGGTACTTTTCTTTCTCTCCAATTCCCTCAATGCAGTGAAAGGAAATTAACATCAGAAATTGAGAGGAGTTCCTCGAATGGATGGGATTGGAAAGAACCAAGAAAATCACAGTCCAAAACTACTGTCAAGTAAGAGTAGAATGATGGGAGCTTCCCTGGTGGCGCAGTGGTTGAGAGTCTGCCTGCCGATGCAGAGGACGCGGGTTCGTGCCCCGGTCCGGCAAGATGCCGCAGAGTGGCTAGGTCCGTGAGCCATGGCCGCTGGGCCTGCGCGTCCGGAGCCTGTGCTCCGCAACGGGAGAGGCCATAACAGTGAGAGGCCCGCATACCGCAAAAAAAAAAAAAAGAGTAGAATGAGGGAAACCATGAGCTCAGCTTCAGCAAATGCAGTGAGCAGGAAGAGAGTCCTGGCACGATTGTTAGAAACGAAATTGAGAACCGTTTTCAGACCAAGAGGGGTAGTTACAACTCTCACTAACCTCTTGCCAAACAGTAAGTTTGGCTAAAAAACGCAGGTGGGGATGCAAATGATATGACTGACAAAGTGGGAACATAAATTGGTGCATCCATAATGAAAAACAGTATGGAGGTTCCTTAAAAAAATGAAAATAGAACTACCGTATGATCCAGCAATTCCACTCTTGGTTATATATTTGGAAAAAATGAAAACACTAATTTGAAAGGATATACGCATCCCAATGTTCATAGCGGCACTATTCACAACGGCCAAGATATGGAGGCAACCTGTGTCCATCAACAGACAAATGGATAACCATGTGATAAATATATATATATCACATATATCTATCACACACATATATATCACAGCTTCACTTATATAAATATATAAAAACCACATTATATATATAAAACACATAAAAATGATGAAATTTTGCCTTTGGCAGCAATGAGGATGGACCTAGAGAATATTATGCTCAGCGAAATAAGGCAGACAGAGAAAGAAAAATATTGAATGATATCACTTATATGTGGAATCTAAAAAATAATACAAATGAATGTTTGTGAAAAACAGAAACAGAATCGTAGGTATAGAGAACTAACTAGTTACCAAAGTGGAGCGGGAAGGTGGGGCAAATTAGGGGTATGGGATTAACAGATACAAACCACTTCACATAAAATAGATAAGCTCCAAGGATATATTGCATAGAACAGGGAATTATAACCATTATCTTGTAATAACTTTTAATATTGTCTAAATAAAATATTGAGATAGTTTATACAAATAACCCCCCAAAGAACAAAACACAAGAGGGGAAATTACCCTATGTGTTGGGGAGCGTCAGGTGACTGGAGGGCCTGGGGGTGAAATAACCAAGATGACCTCAAGAAAGTTCCAGAATCCATGAGATACGAAGGAGAGAGAAGAAGGAAAGACACTCTTCTCAGGAGGGGAATCACTGAAGTTCTTCACTGAGAGAGTAGAGTCCTCCTCACTTTGGCAGCTGGGGAGGGGTCCCCAGCCTGTCTGCGGTCCAAGCTTCCTGGTTTGGGTGTCCTCTTCACAAAGAACCTTTTCAGGGGAAAGGTCTTTTGGGGAAACCAGTCAGACACAATTATAGAAGAAACACTTGCCAGCTACCCACAGTCATCTGAACATGAAGGGGCAACAAACAAGTATCAGGTATTTGTGCAAAACCAACAGCATGAAGAAGCAGTACCAAGATTAACAAGAACTGCCGATCTTGGAGGAAAAAGGGACAATTCAGGAAACAGAAGAGGAGTTAAAAAAAACACTGCGAGGGAAGTGCACTGGTTAAAACAATAACAATAGGCCGCTCTGAAAAACAAGACGCAGAGAGCAAGAAATAATCCTAGAAAGTGAAAAATATGAAATGGAGCATCAACTATGCCTCAATAAAAAATGAAATGGAAAATACAGGGAAGGGACTGAGCAATAGACTAGGCCAAATTAGTGATCTGGAAGGTAAGACTCAGGAAACCTACCAGAACTTAGAGCAAAAATACAGAGATGGAAATACAAAGACGAGTTAAGGGACAAAACAGATCAATCCAGGAAGGCCCCAAATATCAACTGAACAGGGATTCCAGAGTCAGAGAACAGAGACATAGGAAAGAAGGAAATAATGAAGGAAGTATTTCTCCAAGCTAAAAAGAGATGATCATCTATTTTTGTAAGAAAATATTAAAAGCAATAATGGCTAAATAGTGGACGATCTTACTCCATTTTGCCCCTTATTTAGATTTCTCCAAACTTCAACAATAAATATCTATTTGATTTAAAACATATCTATCTTTTAAATTAGAATATAAATATAACACAGACACACTTGACATAAAAAAATAAAAGGACATAGGAAGTCTTTATACTTTTCATTCACAACTTTTCACCTAAGTCTTTAAATAGGGAGGGGTGACTTTAGTAAATGTCCTAGTGAGCTTTTATCTGGAAACAAACAAACAAAAATCCCATCTATTTTAAAGGCGTCACTAAAAGCCATTAAAACTAATGTAAAAAAAAAAAAATCCATACTAGAAAATCCTGGCAAAATGAACAGAATCTAAGGATAAAAAAAAAAAAATCTGAAAACCTTCCAGAGAGAAAAGAAATTTTATCTACTATAATGGACAATGGCAGGTATAGTTTTTCCTTTCTTGTTTGCTTTTCCTTCTCCTTTTTCCCAGTAAGAGCAGCTTCCTTCCTTCCTTCTCTCCCTCCCTCCTTCCCTCCCTCCCTCCTTCCCTTCCCCCTCCCCCTTCCTTTCTTTCTTTCTTTCTTTCTTTTTCTCTATCTTTCTCTTTTTCTTTTTGGAGAATCTTTTCTCTCTCCACTCCACTCAGGGACTACAATTTACAGGATCACCTAGCTAAACCCAGGCCACAAGGGAGAGGCCCGGGACCCAGGGACCCAGACCTGATCCATTAGAGAATCGCATTCCCTGGCTAGTGTGATTAGCTCATGACGGCAGGTGACTCAAAAGGCTAAATCAGAGTCCTCTCCAGGCTTTCTGCATGTGTTAATGGAGAATGGATCCCTTTCTTATGGGTTCTGTGGCTGCAGGGATGTTAGCTGCAGCTGTGTGTAGCTCTCTTTCTTGCACAGAGGAAGCTTGTCTGAGCCCAAGTATGAGCCCAGTTTATAGAAAGAAACACAGACAAATGGAGCCACAAGACATCGGAAAGAACACTGATGACACCATTTGGACCATTGGATTCAGTCATGCTTGAGGCCAGCTCCACCTCTGGACTGCCCAGGTTTGAGTCTCTCAATTCCCTACTTGGCTGAAGCTAGTTTGAGTTCAGTTTCTGTAATATGCACCTGCAAAGGAATGAAAATCAGACTGGCATCCGACTTCTTACTAGTTACACAGATGCTAGAAGATAAGGCAGAAAAATGTTCAAAGTTCTGAGGGAAAATAATTTTTTTCAGGAGTTTTAAAAATTTATTTTAATTTTTATTTTTTATACAATTTTTAATGAGCAAAAAATAACTTTGAACCTAGAATCTTACCTTTATTCAAACTAGCACTCCTGTGTGAGGACAAAATAAAGAGATATTTAGGACGGGTAATGACTTAGGAAGTTTTCTATTCACAGAACTTGTCTGAAAGAATTCCTCAGGGAGGTATTATAGCAAAAAGATAAAATGGTGTCAAGGAGTAAGAAGGTGGAATATGGAAGAGGGTTGCACAAAGTCATTAGTAAAACTTATAATTAATCTGAATACATACGGATGCATAATACAAAAATATCCACCATAGCCTGGAACTAAAAGTCTGAACAACTGCTGCTGTTAGCTTCCTAAGATTCTTATGTCGTGAGGAAGAAGCTACAGATACTAAATCTAGGCACTGATAGAAAAATTTAATGATTTGTCAAAATTTAACGTCAACCACTAGAAAAACAGAAATAAGAAGTGTAATTTCCAGATCATAAAAGAGGAAAAAAAAAAATCCCAATCTGTTAAAAGGCCAGTGTGGCGAAAAAAATTAACAAGACACATGGGAAGAGAAAGCAGAAAACAGGCCAACAGGAATAAATCCAAACAGAAGAGGGACGACAATGCTTGTGTGAGTGGGTTAAAGTCTGGAATGTGAGCACCAGGAAGGTAGGAATCATCGTTGGTTCTGTTCACTGCCTAGTCTCTTAGTAAATATCTGTTAAATGAATGAATGGATCCATATTCTAAGATTAGTTTTTCAAAATCCTGTTTAAAAACTAGATCTAAATTGAACAAACAATCTACACACACCACATGCACACCCAATAAGGCTGAAAATAAAGGGATGGGAAAATATTTTCCAGGAAAAGGCTGACACAGAGGGCAAGTATGGTAATATTTGTATCAGATAAAAATATTCAAGGTCAAATGAACTAAAGTGAATCAAGAGCAATATTTTATATGACCTTCTAGCTGTGAAGCACAAGTAAATCAACTGAACCGATAAGGGCAGTCAGTACGGAGACAAGATGCAAAATTAACCTGAACAAATTAATAGCTTTTTTATATGCTTGCAATAATAACCAATTAGAAAACTAAAAGGAGAAAAGATCCAAATCACATTCACAATAGCAACAAACCCCAGAAAATACCAAGAAGACGGATATGATAAACCTAACCAGAAATGGGCAAGACTGGAATGAACAAAGAACTATAAAATGAAACTGAGAACATTATAAAACAAAACAAAACAAATCCTAAATGAAAGGAGAGACACTTCCTAGGTGGAATAAATCAACATTGTATGCTGAGAGTTCTTCCCCAATCAGCCTACAAAGTCAGTACAATCCAAATAAAATTCCCAGGATTTGGCAAACTTATTCCAAAATTAATATGGGAGGAAAGAAGCATGAGAACACTTTAAGCCTGAGAAACACTTGAAGAAGTAAAAGAGGAATGGCTTGGGCTTCCCTGGTGGTGCAGTGGTTGGGAGTCCGCCTGCCGATGCAGGGGACACGGGTTCGTGCCCCGGTCCGGGAGGATCCCACATCCTGCGGAGCGGCTGGGCCCGTGAGCCATGGCCGCTGAGCCTGCGCGTCCGGAGCCTGTGCTCTGCAGCGGGAGAGGCCACAGCGGTGAGAGGCCCGCGTACCACAAAAAAAAAAAAAAAGAGGAATGGCTTGCCTACCAGATATGAAAATATGCTTCCAAAATTTAATAATTGAAACTGTGTGGTGTTGGTGCAAAAACTGACAAATACATTAGTAATACAGGATACGGGATCTGGGAACAGAAGAATCAATTTATGGGACATTATGATAAAGATGACATTTCAGTTAGTGGGGAAATGATGTTCAAAAAATGTTGAGATAATTACCTATTCATTTTGGAAAAGAAAGTTAGGTTTCAATCTTATACCATCACAAAAGTAAATTAGTGATGTATTAAAAAGCTAATCGTAAAATCTAAATACAAATCATTGAAAGAAAATATAGGATAATATTTTTTGATCATGTTGAAATGGAGAAGGCCTTCTTATATAAGACACAGACCAACAAATCAAAAAAGAAATCATTGCTGGATCTGACTACATTAAAAAAAAACTTCTCTATGGGCGGAAAAGTTTTCAAGATGAAAATACATAAAAGATTAATGTACATAATACCTAACTCATAAGTCAACAGAAAACTCCATAGCAAAATAAGGCAGTATGGGGAGGGGGAAGGGTAAACTGGGACGAAGTGAGATAGTGGCATGGACATATATACACTACCAAACGTAAAATAGATAGCTAGTGGGAAGCAGCCGCATAGCACAGGGAGATCAGCTCGGTGCTTTGTGACCACCTAGAGGGGTGGGATAGGGAGGGTGCGAGGGAGGGAGATGCAAGAGGGAAGAGATATGGGAACATATGTATATGTATAACTGATTCACTTTGTTATACAGCAGAAACTAACACACCATTGTAAAGCAATTATACTCCAATAAAGATGTTAAAAAAAATTCTTAAAAAAAAAAAGAAAAATGAGGAAGGAATATGAACAGGCCATTCACAATAGAAGAAATATAAAAGGTCACTATGCATGTGAAAAATACTCAACATTATTAAGGAAAGGAAATTGCAAACTAAAATCAGAATGCAATATCAATTTTTACCCATAATAAGATTGACAACAATTTTAAAAAGTGAAAACCTTTCAATAATGGCACATAGAAAGTTTGGCTGCAAGTAATAGTAAAAAGACATGACTTCAACTGCCTTGAGGAATTAGTGAATTTGTGATCTATCATAACCAAAAGTCTAGAGGGACAGCCGGTTCCAGGTGTGGAAACTTCAGTGGTTTGTAGTAACATCAGGAACCTAGGTTCCTTCTTTTGCTCTGCGAAACTTTTCTTAAGATTTTCCTCTTCGTGGCAAGAGGGTTGAGGCAATTCCAGGTGCCACATGCAGTCCTGATCAGTTTCAGAGGAAGAGGGAATCTTCTTTCTGTGACCCTTTTAGGAACGAGGAAATCTTTCCAGAAGTTTCCTCCGGCAGATTTCTCTTTGTGTTTCATTAGCCCAGAACTGGGTCCCCTGCCCAGCCCTAAATCCATCTCTGGAAGGGACTTGCTTGGGTTTATCCTCATCTGAGAGGTCGATCACCATGACTTTTCTAAGGAGGGTGTGGGAAACTGGTACTCTCATGTTGATGGGAGAGTGAATTGGTACAGCCTATTGGTATTTTTCAAAACATAAAATTGGCACATCTTTTGAATCATCACTCCGAGACATCTTTGCTAACAGAATTAACGTGCCTTGTATGAGAGACATTTCTGAGAGACATTTATGATGGACATCTATAAATATTTATATTTATTTATGAGGATAAATATTTATATTTATGCTGAAACGACGCTTATCTTAAAAATTCTATATCCTTTGAATATCCCATCAGTAGTGGAATAATATATTCACACAATGCAATACATAGCAGTAGTTTCAAAAAATCCCTAAGACATAAGAGAGCAAAAACGGGAGCAAAAATGGGAGCAGAAAAAGAGAGCAAAATTTTTAAAAAATTAAATAAAATTTTATTGCGGCTACGGTACGTTGACTTGCCCTTTTGTAGGCTGGTCTGCTTCTTTCAGTCAGTCCCTGCTCTCAAAGGGAGCGTAAATTTTAAAAAATCAAGTTACAAAACTGCTACATTTATGTTAAAAACACACATACCAACTACAACTATTTGCATACAAATGCATAGAAAAGAAACTCAAAGGATACCTGAGGAGTATGTAGATTATTCTTTCTCTTTTTTATGACTTTTTTTCCCCTTACATTCTGTGCTACCAAAGTGAGCACTGCTTCTTTCTTTTTTTTAAAATTTCAAGTATATTGAGATATAATTTCATACTATAAATTGCA
This sequence comes from Phocoena phocoena, assembly GCF_963924675.1. Classification (NCBI taxonomy): domain Eukaryota; kingdom Metazoa; phylum Chordata; class Mammalia; order Artiodactyla; family Phocoenidae; genus Phocoena; species Phocoena phocoena. The sequence goes on from NC_089236.1 coordinate 25,593,445, forward strand.
CCTACTTTGAGTGTATGGTCAGATGAGTTTTGACAAATATGTACATGTGTATAATCATCACCACAATCAAGATACAGAACATCACCCCTAAAAGTTACTTTGAGCCTCTTCCCAGTCAATCCCCGCCACCAACGGCCAGCAACTATTCTCTGATTTCTATCACTATAGATCAAATTATCTTTTCTAGACATTCATGAAAATAGAACACACAGTATGGACTCTTGATTCTGCATAAAGATTTTGAGATTCATCAGTGTTGTTGCATGTATCAGTTAGTTCACCCTTTTTGGTTACTAATAATTCCATTGTTTGAAAGTACTAGGACTTGTTTATCCATTCACCTTCTGGTAGGTATTTGGATTGTTTCAAGTTTTTGGCTATTATGAATAAAGCTGCTATGAAACTCAGGTACTAGTCTTTATGTGCATGTATGTTTTTATTTATCTTGGTATCTTTCTCTTTCTCTCTCTCTCTCTCTTTTAGAGAGGGAGTAAAATTATTTCCAGAAGCCCCCCAGCAGACTTTCACTTATGTACCATTGGCTACTCCTGTTTCACCTTCACACAACCTATCCAATTACTAGAAAGAGGAATGGGGTCACCTTGAATCAATCTGTCCACATCTTTTGAAGCTGGGGGCTGAGGTCCTTCCTGGAGCAAATTGCCTCCCCAAATGAAATTGGGATCCTACAAACACAGGGAAAAGGGAAGTAGGAAGTCAACCGCGTCTGCCTCTGTACTTCATCCATGTGTATTTTTACTATGAAGTATGGTAGTTGCATTACTTGTATATCACAGTAAGAGCCTTTCCTCAACATAAAGGTGCTTAAGCAGATCTGTTGCTGACAGATATTCAAAATAGTCCTAGAAATAAGCCAAGAAGAGAAAAACATATAAAAAACCTTGACAGATAGGAAGAGAATTGCTCTGGGGAATAGGATATGGGGGCACGAGTGTTGTATGCAGAGATTTTTACCAACTGGCTGCCAGATGTGGGCCTGTCCTGGGCTGGGGCACAACTGGTCTGCCCCACAGTAAATCAGATGTAGGAGGCAAGGACCATCTGGCACGTAAACGTGGCAGAGCCTGGAAAGATAAGTTAACTCGCGTGTGAAGTTATTATTATTATTATGGATTCGCATGAATGGAGCCCTGACACCTGCAGCCGGGTGAGCTGCCTCTTTCCCCTCAGGGGCTCCTCTTCTGCTGCCACCACAGGGCAGCCAAGGAGGGGTCCCCTGGCCCCTCAGCACTGCTCTTCCGGTCAGGGCTGGCCGTGCTTTAGCTCCCGAGATGCTAAAGGAGCTCTGGCCCTTTAAGCATCCCTCACTTGGCACTTCTTCCCTTTCTCAGCCCTCCCTCCCTTGTTTTCTCTTCCTAAGAGTTTGTCTCCCTTACTTGCCAAGCTTCTCAAATGCAGGGACCAGATCTCATTGATTTTGTTCCCCATCCTTGCTCCTAGCATCCTACCTTGAACAAAGTAGATGCTCCACAGGTCTTGAAAATGTCCTTGGCACAGGTTAGGACCAGAGGGAAGTATTGTGACAGTAACATTTCCACCTTCCACTATTTGCACCCCTTTCCAGAAACTTGTTGATTGGTAATGTCTGAGAAGGACCCCAGCAAATTCTTCTTTAGTGCACATTTCAATTTGTAAGCTTGGCCCTGAAACATCTTGTTTGCCCTAATTCTCTGATATCCGCTACTAAGAATCATAACCGGAGTTGGAAGGCACCTTGGAGGTAAGCATTTTACAGACAGAAGCCCAGAGCTGAAGGTCTTGCTCAGGTCATATTGCTAGCTGGTGACAGAACAGAATGGTTACTTATAACCCATCTTATTCCTGCAAAGGACTTAGAAGAGTTTTCAAGGATAACTAAAATACAAGATAGCAAGATGACAATGAGGAAGAAAAGAAGAAAGCAAATAACTTAAAAAGGAGTTGAGAATGAGGTCCAAACAGAAACATGTAACAAGAAGATAACAAACTTGGCTTTTAAACGTCTGTAAGTCAAAACAGAAAGGAGATCTGGCCAGACACAAAATCCACAATGTGTGTGAAAGAAAAATAGCCCAGTAGCCCAGAGAAGTCCAACTCCTGTTGGTGCCAGTACCTGACAGACATCACCCATAAAAAGGGCTCTGTTTGTTGTAACAAATGTCCTCAACACCATTCCAAAGGTACACAGCAAAATCTTCTCCGAGTGAGGGGCTGGTGGCTGATGGCAACACAGAGAAACATCCTGAAAAAAGCACTTTACGGTGGATGTGGGGAAAACTGAAAATCAAAGCCCGGATCTGTAGTGGAGGAAAAAAGCTTGCTAAATTGAGATGTGAAAAAATTTAATTCAGAGTTCTGTGACATCGGGCGTACAATAATAATTACTGTTCTTAATTATGACCCAGAGGCACTGTAGATCCTAAAGTATTTCTGGAATCATCTAAGAGAAGCTCTTTTAAAAAAGGTTCAGTCTGGTTTCATGTTAATTTAGCACTTAATTAGGTACTGTCATCTGTTCTAGCTGTTATTTCATATATTTGTTTTATCCCTTTAATTAGATTGTCATTTTTTTGAGGGCCGGGGTGCAGGTATAGGGAAAGTACCATTTTACTTAACAAATGCAATATGAATCCTTTAGATTGATTATGGAGGGAAAAATCTCTCCATAAGGAAGGACAGCTGGACTTTTCAGTTGATTCTTCTGAGCTCTGTGAATCTATACGGTTTCTACCACAAGAATGGGAGGGGGTACTGTTTTCTCTATTAATACCATTTCTTTATTCCAGTCCCCTAATATGCTATAGCACTTTGAGACTAATTTGGAATATTAAATAAGACCTTATAAAAGGCTTGGGGAAAACAATTATAGTTAGTAACCTGAAACTATAGAATCTAATTTACAACGTTACCAACATCAACACCAACAGTATAATATAGGGATTGGGAATCCCAGCCCTACCACTTACTACTTGGGCAATTTGCTTACCATCTCTGTTCCTCATTTTCCTCATCTGTAAAAAGATAATAGTGGTACTTATCTCATAGAGGTGTGTGAGGATTAAACAAACACTTATAACAGTGTCTGTACATAATAAATATGTGCAGACTATTAATATTATAACTGAGCACTATTTATAAGTCAGACATTTTATATATATATATACTCAATCTTCACGTAATGCTCTAATCCAGTGATTAGCAAATTTTTTGACCTCAAGACCTCTTTACACTCTTAAAATTTATTTAGGACCCCAAAGACCTTTTTTTAATATAGGTTACATCTATATGAATGATGTATATATGAAAAATTAAACCTGAGAAAATTTTAAACTAGTAACTTAAAATAACAATAATAAACCAAAAACATATTAAAAAACAACATAATTATTATAAAAATATATTTTAAAAACAAAAAGTTATGGGAAAGGGGCATTGTTTTGCATTTCTGCAAATGTCTTTAATGTCTGGCTTAAAAGAAGATAATTAAATTCTCATAATTGCTTCTGTATTCATACTGTTGGAAAGTATTGTTTTGGTTCAAGTATTCAATATACGAAGAAAATCTGTCATCACACAGATATGTAGCTGAAAAAGGAGAGTATTTTACTAGCCTTTTTTAATAGTAGTGGTCCTCTTTGCTACTATACCAAAATTCTACAAGTGCTAGTTTCCTAAGGCTTGTTGCAATCTGGAATCTGAAACCATACCAATGAAATTTTCATTATCTGTTATTACATTAAAATTCATTGGTTTGTCTTGCACTTTGAATGAATCATTTACCCATGCATGCCTTTTTCTTTTTTTTTTAAGATGTTGGGGGTAGGAGTTTAGTAATTTATTTATTTATTTTTGCTGTGTTGGGTCTTCATTTCTGTGCAAGGGCTTTCTCTAGTTGCGGCAAGCGGGGGCTACTCTACATCGGGGTGTGCGGGCCTCTCACTGTCGTGGCCTCTCTTGTTGCGGAGCACAGCCTCCAGACTGCGCAGGCTCAGTAGTTGTGGCTCACGGGCTTAGTTGCTCCACGGCATGTGGGATCCTCCCAGACCAGGGCTCGAACCCGTGTCCCCTGCATTAGCAGGCAGACTCTCAACCACTGCGCCACCAGGGAAGCCCCATGCATGCCCTTTTAACATCATGCATTGATCACATGAAAAATGTCACTGAGTTACACAGATCACCTAAATTTGGAACATTCACATTTGTTAGTATCACAACCAATCTCATTTAAAAAGCCTTCAAGTACTGGAGAGCTGTTAAGCTCACAGGTTTTCCAAAATTCTAATTTTCCCTTGAAAGTTTAAATTTTATTATTGGAACAAGCAGTATCTGTCGTCTCCCTCAAAGCGGTAGACTCACTTTGTTCATACCCAAGCCCAAATAACCATAGTTCGTCTGCCAGTCATTCCTTCCAGTTGAAATGGTGTTCCATGAAAAAAGAGTGGTTCAGGGCTTCCCTGGTGGCGCAGTGGTTGAGAGTCCACCTGCCGATGCAGGGGACACGGGTTCGTGCCCCGGTCTGAGAAGATCCCACATGCCGCGGAGTGGCTGGGCCTGTGAGCCATGGCCGCTGAGCCTGCGCGTCCGGAGCCTGCGCGTCCGGAGCCTGCGCGTCCGGAGCCTGCGCATCCGGAGCCTGTGCTCCGCAACGGGAGAGGCCACAACAGTGAGAGGCCCGCGTACCGCAAAAAAAAAAAAAAAAAAAAAAAAAAAAAAAGAGTGGTTCAGCCTGCAGCTCATTCACATCAGTGCTTTTCCTTGAGACAACCATTGTACTTCTGTCTAAACACAGGTGTTCTGTATGTACTTCCCATTTTGTCACATAACATATTAAAAAAATACATACTATATATGGTTGAGGTTTAATAAAATTAATAATTATTACTGCTTCATGAAGGTCATTCTTGAGGACATTCTTTCTGCAAGTGCAAGGAATACAATGGTTAGTGGTTTGGCTTCCCTGCCTTGACTCATGCTAAGGCAACTGTAGTTTCACCTGGCTTTTCTTTTGCGTTATCAGAGGAAATGTCAACACAGTGAAAAAAAGGCAGGTAACATCTTAGTTTTATTATGAAAATAGTTTTTCTCTTGTAGACCTTCTAAAAGATTCTAGGGGACCCCTAGATCTCTTCCCTACATGTTTTGTATTTGAACGGGTGGGGTTCTTCAAAATAAAACGAGACCAAGCTTACTCGCAGGGGTGTGGCCGTACTAGACTGGGTGTGGATATTGTAAAGCTATCATTCATAAAGAAGTGTCTACATCCAGTCTTGGGAAGATGGCCTATCCTATGTTGTCAGAGCTCTTAGTGGCCCCACAGATCCTGGCCTAGTCCCAAGCCCATTGTAGCATGAACACTGCCCTGTAAGGGTGGTCCTCTCCCCTCCATACGGCTGGCTGTGAGTGATGTCGCTGACTCTGAGTTGGTCCATGGAGGAGAGATGGGCTGCTAGAGGCATTATCCAGGCATCTCTGACCCTCATGTGCTTCTCTCTGACCAGGGAATCCATACACTCATATCTTTAGGTCTGTGACTATAGTCACCACTCATATGTTGATCTTTATCCTGCCCAGAGCAGTATTCAGTTGAGGATATAGAAGTACAGGTTGGGGATGGTGGCAATGGTAATATTGTGGGACAAAGACACACAGAAGCCCTGCTCAAGCTAATAAATAGAGTGATTCTTCAAAGTCATACTTTTTTGTTGTAGTTGAAAGAATAAAGAAAACAAACACACATGTGCCTTACCAACCAGAATTGACAAATGTTAATCCTTTGCCATATTCATTGTAGATCTATTTAAATAAAAGAAATAAAACATTACAAACAAGATTTAAGTCCCCCTAAGCCTATATCCTTTAAATATTCATTTCACATTTATTTTGAAGGATGGCAGTGAGGAAAGGCCAGGGAAGGACAATTACCTCTCCTCCTCCCAGCAGTTCATCTCTCCCCAACCTTGCCTGCCCCATTCAGCAAACAAAAAGCAACACAGTTAATGCATAAATGCTCCTTAGAAGGCAGTTTTGCAGCTGATCTCCCCCCATCCCACCCCAAGACCCCCTAGTCCAAAATGTCAACCACATGCTGACTCCTTTTTTTAAAAAAAAAATACTACTAATCTAATGTAAATATGTTTTTTTAAATATAAATTTATTTACTTATCTATTTTTGGCTGCATTGGGTCTTCGTTGCTGTGCGTGGGCTTCTCATTGCAGTGGCTTCTCTTGTTGTGGAACACAGGCTCTCGGCGTGTGGTCTTCAGTAGTTGTGGCACACGGGCTCAATAGTTGTGGCTCACGGGCTCTAGAGCTCATGCTCAGTAGTTGTGGCACATGGGCTTAGTTGCTCTGGGACATGTGGGATCTTCCTGGACCAGGGCTTGAACCTGTGTCCACCGCATTGGCAGGCGGATTCTTACCACTGAGCCACCAGGGAAGTCCCATGCTGACTCTTTCTGAGAGGGGTTCTGGAAACTATAATTTTCCAGATCTAGTTTCATTTCATGGGGATTTTGATGCTCCTTATAAACTGGTTGTCTGTGGACTGCCCAGGCCTGTTCAGTCCTTCTTCTCCGGCTGGAGTTACGGGACCCTAACAATGCCCACACAGATGACTTGGTCAAGCAAATTGGCAGTTGTTTGGGTCTATAGTCAGGAGTAAGAAAGAGCACAAACAAGCCAGTCTTGCTCTTTTTTTCTTCCCAATCTCTCCAGCTACAGTAAATCAGATTGCCTGCCAATTTTTTGTGTGTGCTGCATCTGAATCTAATGCCCTCAACCTAGAAATTTCCGTTATATCACTCAGCGTATGGCAAGAGCAATACGCTTCTCTGATTAGTGAAGCTGAAAAGCAGAAATGAATCACCACGCCTTTGAATTCTAGAACATGGGTCTGGGATGAGCAAATGCAGGAGGTCGGCCAAAACACAACCCCAGGGACTCAATCCTTAAATGATTTAAAATCAACATAAGCCTGGAGACTTTTCCTGAAAAAATATCCCCATTTAATAGGCAATAAGGAGAGTGGTGAGGTGGTAGGGCTAAGGAAAAGGCTGGGAAGACACCTGCTTCTGATGATCCTTTGCTCAGTTTCCCTCCCTGTAAGATGGAGCCACTCATCATGATCTGCTCTCAGGGGGCTGTCAGTGTGAGCAGCGTATTTTAGAAAATGGCTTAGAAAATACCTTACAACAAGTTAAAGGCAACTTCACAGGGACAAGCCTTGGACTTTATACCATACAAGGAGAAAATAACAGACCTAGTCTCCCAGATCAGCTAAGTTTCCAACCAGGAAAGCAGGAATTACTGTGGCTCTTCTCAGAAAATGGGAAGGAATGTAGGGGCTCTTATAGGCCAACTGGAATAAAAGCTAGCGTGCTCAACTTTTATCATTTGAGAATCAGGTAGAGCAGGAGAGAATGTTAAGAACATCTGGAGAATGGGAGAAAGGGCATACCGAGGAATTTGCATAAACTAATAACAAATAGGCTTAGAAGGACGCTTAAAGGTTACCTCATCTAATCCCCAAATCAAATCCCCTACCTGCTCATTCCATCAGCTGATTGTCACGTCCTTGCATGAAAGTTTCCAGTGACAAGGATTTACTGCTTCTTGAAGTAGCCCTTCTTAGTTTTGTGTATCTTGCATCACTATAGATTGCTTACCAAATTTCCTTCATGAAGCATTATTGCAATGAGTCTCCTTATCTCCTAAACCATCCTCTTTGGATATGCCCATTGGTCTGGGTCCCCGATGAGGTGTGTCACTCAGTGCTCCAAAGAGAGCCTAACCACCTGTGAGCAGCCTTGAACTGCTATCAGCTGACTTCTTCACTTCCCCTTTTGCCTCACCCCTCACCTTCCCACCTGTGTGCTGTGAGGGGGGAGGGTGGGAGGATGGAGGCAGGGAACATGGTGTTGATGATGGCTTGGTAGATGAGACATGGCCTTGCCTTTTTAGCTTTAACCTCCACACTCACCATTTTACCTTCTCTCTAAAGGGGTTGTATGCCTGCTTTTTGTGTTTGTGACAATTGTACAGCTGAACATTCTGCAGGCGCTGGTTGACAATTATATTCTACAGCTGAAATTCTCCCGGGTGAACCCTGACAGTCACAGCAGGTCAGAAGGTATGTCTTGGCTCAACACTGCATAGTTTCTATAGTGCAGTGGTTCTGCAGTGTGGTCCTTGGGCCAGTGGCATTAGAACTTATTAGAAAAGGGAATATGTTAGAAATGCAGACTATAGGACCTCACCCCAATCCTGTTGTGTCAGATACTTCTGGGCTGCAGCCCAGCGCTCTGCTTTAACAAACCCTCCAGGTGGTTCTGATTTGAAATCAACAAATAGAGGGGATACTATTGGCGCCTCGCCCACATGCATCCATATAGACTGTGCACTCATTCCTAGCTACCATACTGGCTGCCAAAGGCTTGTGATGGGTCCCTTCTTGCGAGAATTGCCCTCAGCCTACCAGGAGCCTCCTTGCCACGGGAGGTGATGCAATGTACCCCCTTTCTTATCCAGAAACCAATGACTGACATAGGGTAGGAAAGCCTGGCCCATTGCCTCCAGAGAGAACCACTTTGTTCTCCAAAGCTCAGGTGGGACCAGGCTGAAACTGAGACCATGACTGTGTTGAGCTTTCATTCCCTGCGGTCTCCAGCTGCCTTCTCTCCTCTTCTGAGAGCAATTTCTCAATAAATGATTTTCAAAAGACACTGATAAAAGAAATCAAAGATGACACAAACAGATGGAGAGATATACCACGTTCTTGGAGTGGAAGAATCAATATTGTGAAAATGACTATACTACCCAAAGCAATCTACAGATTCAGTGCAATCCCTATCAAATTATCAATGGCATTTTTTACAGAACTAGAACAAAATATCTTAAAATTTGTATGGAGACACAAAAGACCCAAAATAGCCAAAGCAATCTTGAGGGAAAAAAAATCAGAGCTGGAGGAATCAGGCTCCCTGACTTCAGACTATACTACAAAACTACAGTAATCAAGACAGTATGGTACTGGCACAAAAACAGAAATATAGATCAATGGAAGAGGATAGAAAGCCCAGAGATAAACCCACACACCTATAGTCAACTAATCTATGACAAAGGAGGCAAGAATATACAATGGAGAAAAGACAGTCTCTTCAATAAGTGGTGCTGGGAAAACTGGACAGCTACATGTAACAGAATCACATTAGAATACTACCTAACACCATACACAAAAATAAACTCAAAATGGATTAAAGACCTAAATGTAAGACCAGACACTATAAAACTCTTAGAGGAAAACATAGGAAGAACACTCTTTCACATAAATCACAGCAAGATCATTTTTGACCCACCTTCTAGAGTAATGGAAATAAAACCAAAAATAAACAAATGGGACTTCATGAAACTTAAAAGCTTTTGCACAGCAAAGGAAACTACAAACAAGACAAAAAGACAGCCCTTGGAGTGGAAGAAAATATTTGCAAATGAATCAATGGACAAAGGATTAGTCTTCAAAATATAAAAACAACTCATGCAGCTCAATATTAAAAAACCAAACAACCCAATCAAAAAATGGGCAGAAGACCTAAATAGACATACAGATGGCCAAGGGGCACATGAAAAGCTGCTCAACATCACTAATTATTAGAGAAATGGAAATCAAAACTACAATGAGGTATCGCCTCACACCAATTAGAATGGGCATCATCAGAAAATCTACAAAAAACAAATTCTGGAGAGGGTGTGGAGAAAAAGGAACCTTCTTGCACCGTTGGTGGGAATGTAAATTGATACAGTCACTATGGAGAACAGTATGGAGGTTCTTTAAAAAACTAAAAATAGAATTACCATATGACCCAGCAATCCCACTACTGGGCATATACCCAGAGAAAACCATAATTCAAAAAAAGAACATGCACCCCAATGTTCATTGCAGCACTGTTTACAATAGCCAGGTCATGGAAGCAACCTAAATGCCCACTGACAGATGGATGGATAAAGAAGATGTGGCACATATATACATTGGAATATTACTCAGCCATAAAAAGGAACAAAACTGGGTCATTTGTAGAGATGTGGATGGACCTAGAGACTGTCATACAGAGTGAAGTAAGTCAGAAAGAGAAAAATAAGTATTGTATATTAACACATATATGTGGAATCTAGAAAAATTGTACAGATGAACCAGTTTTCAAGGCAGAAATTGTGACACAGATGTAGAGAACAAATGTATGGACACGAAGGGGGGAAAGCCAGGGGTGGGGGGCGGGTGGTGGTGGTGGGATGAATTGGGAGATTGGGATTAACATATATACACCAATATGTATAAAATAGATAACTAATAAAAACCTGCTGTATAAAAAATTAAATTAAATGAAATTAAAAAAATAAAAGAATCCCTGACTCAGGCTGTGTTGCTCAGAAACTTAACCACCCAAGTGAGTTAAGACAATCACCCAAATAAAAGGAAGAATTGAAGGATTTATGAAGAATTAAGAGTCCCATATGGGTACCTAAAAATATCTAGATAATTAGTAGAATGTGATTTTTACTAGCTTTTGGGTGTAAACATAGCCTGGGAGATGTTCCACCACAAGCATAGGGAGGAGAGCCAGGGACAGAGTGGTCCAGGGACAGAGTGGTGACACTGAATTTCTTTAACGCAGGAAGATGGCTGAGCCAGTGCTTAGCCTTCTTGCTGTACTTCATGAGTTTGTTCTCGCACTCCGTTGAGGCTGGTGATGAAGGGCTTTTGGCAGATAAGCAGAATGAATCACAAGGAGGTTAAGTGATGACAGAAAGTCAGTTGCTGAATCAAATTGAGATTCCATTCCCAGCCAGGTATCTACCACCACCAACAGCTCAGCCCTTCTGATGATCTAGTGACATTCATTTGGAGCAAATCCTCACCCCTTAACAGCTACTTTCCTAGAATTGATAGGGAGAAAATTTGGCAAACTAGACAGGCTCAATAAAATAAGAGATTAATATCTAACATTTAGCATAATAAGCGATTTGATGCCTTCACCGAACTTCGCTGTTTGCTGTGTTTGCCTGGAACAAAGTGGAGATTTGACAATTATCCGGATTATTTGAGCCATGTGGCTTCAGGTACCAACGTCTGGGAATCTCTTGAGTTGGGTCTGAAGAGATGCTGCCGCGCTGAAACTAGAAGATGCGGAGGGCCTCTCCTTCAATAATTAAGGTGACTTATATGGTCAGGGCTTGTGCAGCTTCTGAATCCTCTAAGCACTAAGCTGGGTAGATAAGACGCTGAATCTCTCGGTCACCTCTGATTCTGATTCTGGAGGCAGATTTAGCACAGTCTCCTTGTAGGGAAGTCTGTTGACTTGTACATGCAGAGTCTCTTGGTTGTGGTGTGTAACCATGACCTTTTGTGCTTGGCTCAGTGAATCATTCCATTCAGCAAGTGCCTTTATTGAATCTTTATTAGGTAGCAGCCAGTGATCCAGGTGCTGGGGATGGAGAGATGAAAGACACAGACAGACCTTGATTTCATGGGCCAGGAGTGGGGAGATAGGTAGGTGAGGCTACGTGCTGAGGAAGTGCTGAGGAAGCACACAAGTCACTGTGCCTTGTCTGGCTGGTGGCTGGGAGAGGGGCTGACGTGATTCTTGAATAATTTTGATGGATAAGAAAAAGAGCCAGAAAAGAGAAAGGATGGAGTGGGGAGAAGAGAAGAGGAACTAGAATGTCATCCTAGGCAAATGGACCAGGAAGGAAAGGTGAAACACAAGTAGATCCTTCTGGCTGAAGTTCCAGATGGATGCTGGGGAGCAGGGGGACCAGTACCCAGTCTGGGGAAGGAGGAAGGGACCAGAGGACTGAGGGCCTGAGATGCCGTGGACAGCCCTGCAGACTTTATCCTAGAGGTGATGGAAAGTCATGAGGGTATTAATCAGATGAGTGACAAAATCAGGTTTTAGAAAAGGTCTTTATGGCAGCAGCGTGGAGGATGGAGTGAAGGGAAACAGGTAGTGAATCCAGGGAGAGCAGATAGGAGACTCATGCTAGAACCCAGGAAAGAAACAATGAGAGTTCATATAAGGCAGGATGTCTTATTCTGTATCAGAAAGATCTTTTTAAAATCCAAGCTCCTCCTAATAGGAGCTTGTGTGATCTATGACAAGTTACCGTACCCCTCCAAGTCTCGCTTTCCTCATATGTAAAATGGTTTAATGAGTACTTACCTCATAAGGTTGTGAGGATTAACTGTAAAGTGCTTGGTGCAGTGCCTAAAATGCAGTAATCGCGAAAAACTGGTGTCCTTGTTCTTGTTCTTATGCATCCATCCTGATTTAGATAGTCTCCCTAAAAGCAGTTACTCAAACAAAGGCTTGGGTGCAGGGAGTTTATTTGGGAGCAGATCCCAGGAAGTACAAGTAACAGAGTGGGGAAAGTGAGACAGGGCATGGGGACAGCCAGTGAAGGGGGTCTGGCTGAGTGGGATGCTGCCGTGAGCAGCTGGGGTTCAAATTCACCTGAGACCCTCAGGGGAACTGTGTAGAATCCAGCTCAGAGTTTTCCTCCCAAGGGATGGGAAAGCTGGGATATTTATCCACCAATGCCTGTCCCTAATGGGCTGAGGGACAGTTCTTAAAGCCCCAGTGTTTCCAGACTGCCCTGTGTACAAGCTGACCAAGCTTCTGTGGCCCCAACACCGGTGGACCCCCAAGCTCTCAGCAAGTCTCAAGCTGCAGAGACAGATGTCTGGATGGAGACCGTCATAGGGCAACCGGAAGCATCCACCGCAGCAGAAGTGAACGCAGAGGGCAGCAGTGGGGATGTGAGTAGAGCATCCTACCTGCTACAGTGGAGTGAAAGGACAATTAAACAATATTTAGGAAATGGAATCAACAGACCTTGGTGAGTGGAAGGAAGAAATTCGATGGCATCTTAAAATGACTTTAGTATTTGGGGTTTGGTCTGAAAACTGCAGAGTTTAAAACAGTTGCCAGAGGGGTAGTTTTTTGGTAATGATGTCAGGGAAGGGAGGATGACTTTGATGAGGACATGTCAAGTCCGAGGTGTCCGTGATCTAGCCAAGTGTCATACTGGGTTGGAAAATGGAATTTTCCTAATTCCCCATTAAACTATGCAGGCTTCACTTGGACTTGTTGGAATTTCTTAAGCAAGTTTTGAGGGAGCAAATCTCACACTCTGATAATGAGTGAAGATTTTTTCCGTCCTTGCTACAAGAGCACGTTTAATCTGGTGGTTTAAGTGATGGCTTTTAAAACAGCCTGTTGTCTCTTTCTGCCTGCTTTTCTCTTATTAGGTGACTTTGAACCTGGTGGTGAATTCCACTGCAGATTATTTCCCCTGAAGAAACAGAATGATAAATACTGTCTTGAGTTATTGCATAGCTGTTGAAACCTAGACAGCATTTTCAAAACCCTTCTGAGTTGTTGCAAAGCACAGTGCCCCATCAAGTACTATATTACTTTGCTTCGGTTTGCCTTCAAAACTTACAGCATTTCCAATTATCTGTTGTTACTGAATTCAGTACTAAAGTGAATATGCTTATTTTCTAAAATGGAATTTTTGGATGATAAAAACTTATCTTTGCTGAGTGAGATAAACCAGATATTTAGCTAACTGTGGCATGGAACTCATCCTGGTTATATATATACATATTTTTTTCTTTCCATGTGCATGTATATTTGTATGTGGAGACATGCAACCTGTTTTTGCTGTTTCAGAATGCACTTTTCAATAGATGTTGAAACCACTTATATTTTAATTTTCTGAAGTGGTTTCTTTGATGGCTATTTTATTATAAGAAGTGTAGGACATCCAGGTCAATGGGGCCAGACATAAAAAAATGAAATAGATAAAGTCTGGCTCTAGTTTTCTCTTTCAAAGTGACCTCCCACTTCCCCAAGTGCCTTCCATGTCCCAGTGTTCACTGCGAAGGTGCCCCAGGGTTGTAGGCCTCCACCTCCAAAGACAGACTTGTGGCACCATCACAAACCCCTAAGGCTTGTGAGTTTGCTTGTGATGTTCATTTAACCATACTTGCTTGTAGAGTGTCGACTATATATGAGGCCCTGGTCTACACAGTGATAGTGAAAGAAGCAAAGAGAGCAAACCAGTGTCAGAACAAGGCCAGAAATCCTGAGTCTGTTTCATCTTCCTTAGTGGGTGGGGCTGCACTGATAGAGACTGGCTCCAAAGGAAGGCAAGGAAAGAGGAAGATAGAATGTATTACTGTAGGCCAGGTGTGGTCCTAAGTATTCTGCATATATATTATCTCATTTAATTTAATAAAGCAATATATTTTCTTAAAAATATGCTTGAGAATCAACACTTCTCAAGGAAAGCAGAGAGCTTCTTTCATCTAGTTCCTGTTTCTCTGAGAGGTCCTATGTCTGACTCTGAGATGAGTCCCCTTCCCTCTTATTTTTTTTGTTTAAACAAACGATTTTAAGGACTGAATTATGTTTTGATTTTTTTTAAAGTTCCAAGCAAAATCGGGCCTTTTAATGGTCATTTCTCTAAGGGAAAAATAGGACAGTGAAGTCATGGTGATTTTGATAACTGAAGTTTGGGGACAATGATATAGTTAACACAGCACAAAATAAAATAATGACAATGACATTATTTTACTTTTGAAGGACAAGAGCCGGCAAACACTTTCAGAGATTGGATGCTTTCAGGCTGCCATTGCGGGATTATTCATTTTTCTGCTTTGCATTTGATGAGATTGGCTCAAGAATAAAGCTTTAGTTGTTAGAATAGGAGGTCTAGCTGGGGTCTCTCCACTGGGGCTTGCTGACCTTCGCACAGGCCATGGGTGGCGAAGCACTTGTGTGTGCCCACCCTGCTGTTCAGCTTGGGGCCACCACTGGTTTCAATTATGAATTCAACAGGCAGCTTTGAGGGCTCCTCTATTCATTACAGAGCTTCGCTCTCCATAATCAGTAATAAAGGAACACAGGCACTTCACAAATATAAAGTGCTAAACAATAATCAGTCAGTAAAGGCGATGCATTGGGACTTTTCTACTTAACTCTTTGTTTCTTTCAAGTTAAAAAGAAAACAATATCATTGCTTATTTTATTTTCTTGCCTTGAGTAATCTGGGTTAAATCTCATCCTGGCCACTTACCAGCTGTGTGACTTTTGGGCATTTTACCTAAACTCTCTGTGCCCCAGTTTCCTTATCTGTAAAATGGAAATAATGATAGTTCCCATCTCATGGGGGTTATTTGAGGAATAAATGAGATAATTCATGCAGAATATCTTTGTAAGGAGCTCCGCTCATATAAAAACTTGTTCAGTAAATGTTAGTTCTCATTATTATTATTTTAATTTCAAATAAAATGAAATTTTATTTCATTTTATAACAGGTCTTTTGAGTGGTTTTTTTTAAAAAAAACTTCCATTACGCACATTTTCACACACAAACACGCAAATAGATTGGTATAATCTTCTCCACTCACACATACACACGTACCAATGTGCATTGACCATGATCAATATACTTTTCAATCTCATGTCATATAGCCTCATGTTTTCTTCTAGAATATTTTAAAACACATCTCAAGCATCATGTCTTTTCACCCATAAGTTTGAGTCTCTTTTTGATATTAAAATCCTTAATATTTAAGGTAAGAGCTTCTTGGGACTATATCTTCTTAACCTTAAACCCCAGACCCTAGAGGAGTTATTGCAGTTAGGAAACGCTTTACAGATGTTTGTTTAATTAGTGAATGAACAGTCCAAACTCAGCTTTCCTCCACTTTTTGGTAGATGTTCCATAAATATTTGTTGAGTAAATAAATGAGGGCAGGAATTTTATAGAGTGCCTGATGTATATGGAGATGCATATGTTTTACAAAAGCAACAAATATTTTTAATACTTGGATGAGACTCCAATACTTGAAATCCCACAGGTTTACTGTTGCTGTAAACGTTAATAATGCCCAAATAATTAGCACTTGAAGAAGGTTGAATTCTGGTACTCAGATTTTTTGTGAATGCCTGACTGTCGGTAAGTTCACAAAAAGCAATTAGCAGATTCTTCAAACACATGACAAATCCTTTATTACTCTGCTTTTAAGTGACATGGTTTACAGAAAACCAAATGTAATTAAATAACATTGAACTTGAAATCTACCACAGACTCAAGATATACAAGTTATACTTGGCAAGGCAAAACTTCTCTAACACTAGGTTGTTTCGGGTGAAAGATAAATTTCCATTAAGTAATTCCAACATGTTTTGTTTTTTTGTCTTACAGACAGTTCCTTTGGCAATAACTTCCACTTTAGCTTTTATTATATAAAAATATAACAAAATTTCATTATATACAAACATTACATTACACCATGTACAGGTTAAAAACACTAAGAAAATGGCAAGCCACAAGGGAAATGAAAGTCAACAGCATGATAAGAATTAAATACTGCACACATTTCATAAAAATTACGTTAACTACATTTTTGTTTGCAGATACCAAACAGTACCAATGTGATTGGAAATAGCTTCCAACAACTTCATTTTAAGGCACATCTTGCATATTTCTATATACAACACTGAAACCGGTCAATAACTTAGGGGCTTCTTGGAGTGACCTGTATATACGTGACAACATGCAGCATGGGATTACACATTTTCATTGTCTTCCTTCTTTGGGGACAGGTACCTGCCAGGGGAGGACTCATAGAGGGGTACCCCAATCTCCTGCAAGTCTGGGAGCCTCCCTGGACGAGGAGGGGAGAGCAGAGTGACTGTCCTGTCATAGTCTCTGTGTAGCACTTTCTCATAGACGCTCTGCAGCCCCACTGTCTTGGGCAGCTGGGCCTGGTAGTAATTGTCCCTACGGAGAGGATCCCGGGGCAGGGACGTGCTCTTACAGAAGGTCGACATCTGGGCTGGGGGGTGAGTGGAAGCATGTGTGCTGGGCCCTCCAGCGCAGGAGGGGCTCCAGCATCGGTCAGAGTGGCCCAGGATCTTACACTCCGCGGTGCATGCCCACAGTCCTAACATAAAAGAGAAAGGGAGAGGGTGTGATGATTACTGAGATTACACACACTGTGCCTCCATCCTCAAAGCGTCAGACAGGGTCAGGGCGGCTGAAAAGGAAAGCGTGTAAGAAGATGAACGCCCTGATTCCAGATCTGAAATGAATATTGGCTCCTACAAAGCCACTTTAATACGAAGTTGGCTCAGCTTTAGCTGGAAGCAAAAAAGAAAAAAAAAAAATTGATAAGCAGAATTTCTCTTCTCAGATAGCAACCTAACAGGATGGGAGTCTGGTTTATTTTAGGTGGTGGAGCTGCCTCGACTTGGCATTTTGAAATTCATGTTTGAGGCGGGCCGGAATCCGGAACTCAAGGACAGAAAAAAGTGAGAAAGAGGGAGGGGGTCCGGGAATGGAGATTGAGAAGAGAGGCTGTTGCGGAAACGGAGGGAGAGAAGAAAGGCTGAATTTGCAGGAAAGAGGAGTCCTCACCACTCTGCATGTGGCTGATGAGATCCTTCTTC
Source organism: Phocoena phocoena (assembly GCF_963924675.1). Lineage (NCBI taxonomy): Eukaryota > Metazoa > Chordata > Mammalia > Artiodactyla > Phocoenidae > Phocoena > Phocoena phocoena. Next base: position 25,610,958 of record NC_089236.1, read on the forward strand.
AGAGCGTCCCCGCTGATGTCGGAATCGCTATCGTTGAAATCACTGTCCCCTTTGCCGCTGTCTTTGCCGCTGAACTTCTCCGCTTCTCGGCCGGAGATGGTGTTGAAAGAATGTCCTTTCCAGACAGCCACAGGGGGCGCCGGCTCCTTTCCGAAACCAGGGGAGGCGCCGTAGGGCTGCAGCAGGGAATGGGGAAAGCAAGCAGGGGTGAGGGTTGGGCAAGAGACAAAAACACAAGGGCGACAGGTTAGGCCTCTCCCACGCCCGCACACCCAGACCCCTCCAGTCCCTTCCCCCAGCCTGTCCGCGGAGCACCGAGCGGGGCGCCCAGCCGAAGGAAGGCCTCACCTCGGCGTGCGCGCCGCGGAGCCGCTGCTGCCCCTCGAAGTGACAGGAGCTTTCCCCGGTGGCGCTGCCGCCCTCCGAGCCCGGCACTTCGGCCGCGGCGACCGCGGGCGGGGGCGCGTCGGCCGCGGGGCTGCCAAAGGGCGCTTTGCCGCTGCCAGGGAAGGTGAGCACGTCGAACATGTTGGGCCTGGGCCCGGCTCCCCGGGCGGCCTCCTCCGGGGAGCCGGGAGCCGAGGCTCCGCCGCCCGCCGCCCCGGGCCGCTCTTCCCGGCGGGGCCCCCCTTTGCGCACCTCCTTCTTGCGGCGGTTGCAGGTGGTGGCGATGGCGATGATGGCGGCCAGAAGCAGCGTGCAGCTCCCGGCCAGCACGATGATGACGATCAGCGGCGTGTCCCACTGTAGCGCCGGCCCCGACGTCGCGAGCCGAGAGCCGGGAGGGCGAGAGCGCTCCGAGTTCGCTGCACTGGCTGGAGACACCAGCCCGCGCCCGCCTCCTGCTGTCACCACGAAGCTGACAGCGGCGGTGGTGGAGAGCGGGGGCCGGCCGCCGTCGGATACGACCAGCAACGCCCGGAATACTCGGCCGGGCGGCTCCTGAGATAGGTCGCCGGTGAGCACGATCTCCCCCGTTCGGCTGCCGATGGCGAAGGCTTCTCGCGGCTCCTGCTGTAGAAGGTCGAATGCCAGCTCCCCGTTGGCACCCTCGTCTGCGTCCCGGGCCTGCACGCGCGCCACGGCTGTGTCCCTTGCCGTGCGCCCGGGGACCGCCACTTCCAGGGAGCCGTTGGCCGGTGCCGGGTGCACCAGGACCGGTGCGTGGTCGTTCTGGTCAAGCACCCGCACTTGCACCAGGGCACTGCTGGAGAGCTGAGGGGAGCCGCCGTCGCTCGCCTGGATGCGCACGTCGAGCTGGCGAAGCGTCTCATAGTCGAAGCTGCGCAGCGCGTAGATGGCCCCGGTAGCCGGGTCCACCGAGACATAGGTGGACACGGCGCCCCCAGCACGGCCCACCTCGGCCTCCAGCAGCCGGTAGGTGACCTGGCCGTTGCGGCCCAGGTCCGGGTCCCTGGCGGCCACCGTGGCCAAGTAAGCCCCGGGCGGGTTATTCTCACGCACCGTCACCTCGTAGACCGGCCGCGTGAAGAGCGGCTCGTTGTCGTTCTCGTCGCTCACCCGCACCAGGTAGGGCCGCACGGTGCGCAGCGGGGGCGCGCCGCGGTCCTCGGCCACCAGGGTCAGGTTGTACTCGGCGATGCGCTCGCGGTCCAGCGACCCCGCGGTCACCACCAGGTAGCTGCCCGCGTAGGCCGGCTGCAGTCGGAAGTGCTCGTGCCCATAGAGGGCGCAGCGCACCTGCCCGTTGGCTCCCGAGTCCCTGTCCGAGGTGCTGACCAGCGCCACCAGGCTCTCGCGTGCCGCCCCCTCTGGCACCAGGGAGATGGCTCCGGCCTCTGGCGTCCCGGGCCCGGTCGACGAGGTCGCGTCCGCACCCCCGAGAGCAGCGGCGGCGGCGGCGAAGGGCGAGGCGACAGGCGCGCCCGGGGCGGCCAGCGGGGTGATGGCGATGTCCGGCGCGTTGTCATTGACGTCGCGGATGCGCACGATGACCTTGCAGGTGGCGGCGCGGGGCCCGGGGCCGCGGTCCTGCGCCCGCACGTCCAGTTCGTAAGTGTCCTGGCGCTCGTAGTCCACGGGCCCGGCCAGGGTGAGGCGGCCCGAGCGCGGATCGAGGCGGAAGAGGCGGCGCGCCTCCGGCGGGGTACGGGAGCCGAAGGCGAACACCACGTCGCCGTTGGGGCCCTCGTCGGGGTCCGCCGCGTCCAGGTCGAGCAGTAGCGAGCCCACGGGCGCGTCCTCCGCCAGCTCCACCTCGGCCACGGCGCCCTGCGGGAAGGCCGGGCTGTGGTCGTTCGCGTCCAGCACGCGCACACTGAGGGCGGCCGTGGCGGAGCGCGGCGGGCGGCCTCCGTCTTGGGCCACCAACTCCAGGTTGTAGGCGGCCTGGCTTTCGCGGTCCAGCTCCTGCAGCAGCACCAGGTCGGCGCACTGGGCACCGTCCGCGCGCGTCTGCAGCTCCACGCGGAAGGGGCTGTGCGGCTCGGCCAGGCGCACGCTCTGCAACCCATTGGCGCCCACGTCCTCGTCCACCGGCACCTCTAAGGGTATGCGCGTGCCCACGGCCGCGCCTTCGGACACCTCCACGGGGATCTGGGCCCGGGGAAAGCGCGGCGCGTGGTCATTGACGTCTCTCACCTCCACTTCAACGTGCACCAGCCGGAACTGCTCCTGCGAGAAGCTGACCACGTCGAAGGCCAGCACGCACTGCGGGGCCTGGCCGCACAGCCGCTCGCGGTCCAGGCCCGCGTCTCCGACGGTCAGCTGCCCGTCGCCCTCGCGCACTCGGATCAGCGAGCTGTTGAACTGCTTCATCAGGCGGAAGCTTGTGTCTCCGGACACTTTCATATGCAGGTCTTCAGCCAGGGTCCCGATGACCGTTCCGGGGGCATCCTCCTCGAAAGTGCTGTATCGCACTGTCTTGCTCTGGGCCACGGAGAGCACCCAGCAAAGACTGAAGAGCTGCAGGGGGAAAAGGCAGGGGATTCCCCCGCGCCTCGCTGGACTCATGCCGCCAGCCCCGAGCGCTACTCCAAAAGGCTGAGGGAGCGATTCCTCTCTGGTTTGCGGGTCTGGGCCTGAGTCCCAGGGTCCCCAGGGCACGCTTTTTGCGAGGCGTGTGCGGGAGAAGTCTGCAGGCTGCAGCCTGGATGTGCCGGCTGGCTCTGAGGACGCGTGGATGCCGCCCACGGCCCACACCTCTCCCTCGCCTTTTCTCGCTGGAGCTGCGCCGCCGAGCGCCGCCTCCGCTCTTATAGCAGCCGGTATGCAAATCATCCGAACTGGGCAGCCAATGGCGGCCTGGCCCTCGCGCAGCTCCTACGCCAGCCTCCGACAATCCCTTTAGTGTGGAAAGGCTTAGAGGGGAAAACAAGAAATGAAAATTAGGGAATCTTTCCTTTGTTTCTTTAACTCCTTTTGCTTTTTTTCTTTCCTGTCAGCGCTCTGCCTGTAGAGGAGTTGGCACGGGTCGCCGGGCGTTAAAGGAGCGGACGGTTTTGTTAATTGTGCCCCTCCTGTGCTGGCTGCTTGAACTGACAGCCATCATATGGGATTTCGCCCCAGTGGCTCGGGACCCCGCGCTCACTCTCTGCGTTTTGCACTTCGGAGGCTTTGAAACCGCTCGCGGCCCCCTCTGCACAGACTTGCTCTGCCGGGTGAGGCTCAGTTCGCGTTCTTTCCCAGCTTCCCACGGCGCTCGGCAATAGCCTCTCGATTTAGGAGCCCGAAGGATAAGGGAAAATTGATTTTATTCAGATTTGTGTACGCAGTTGTGTTTTGCTCGTGTGAGCCCCGGTGATCAGAGCTGCCACTTTCCTTTCAGAAAAGAGCTCTGCGACGTGTTAGTATATATGTCATTGTCCAAATGGCTTTCTTAAGCCCTGGGCGCTAGCAGACAAGGGGGAAAAAAGTTCCAAATAGGATTTAGCATAAGCTTGAGGAGATTTGGAAAGGTTTCAAAGATCAGACTGTATCAAAGGCTTATGAAGTCCTCGTTAGTAGTGGAAATAGAATGGCGTGGCAGGAGATCCCATCGGAGGCCCCAATGTCTGTATTATTTAACTGTGACAAGCTAAGGGGAGAAAAAGTTGAACAGTTTCCACAGCGGCGTTGGGCTAACTTGAATATAATGAGCAAACGCCACATGTATCCATTATGTTCCTCTATTCATCCCCAATCACTACCATAGCTCTCTGGCTAAACGGTGATGGGCGCTGAATTCCACACAATACGCGGCTAGTATTAAAGTGCATTTAGAGAACTTTCCCTCCTGATGCCTTGTTCCGCCTATTTAGAGGATTTTCTTTCTGTTCTAATAGGGCCGCTCTGGGAAGCAATACTCATCCCGTTCCAGGAGAACAAAATCACAGCATGACGTTGAAACCTGGCACGAACCTGGGGGAACTTAACCATCTGCCTTGCCTACTAAAGTGTGGAGCTTCGGCATTGCCAGCTCTAGGCTGGGCGGGTCTCCCGGCGGGTCAGGCGTTGCGCTGCCCGCACAGGTATTCCTCCCTCCCCCTAGTATCCCTGAAGACCAGGGAGATGGGTCTCCAAACCCGAGCAAGACAGATTCTTACTGATTCTTATTGAAGAGATTTATTGAGCAGGCTATGCCAATACACACGAAGGAGGAGAGGTAAAAAAAAAAGTCACCCACAGGGAGGTTTTTTTTTTTTTAAGGCGATGGATTTGATAAGCAGACTGCATTTAGCAAATGTTCTTCTGAATCCTGATTATAGTTCTGCTGTCAACACCCTATCTGTGTTTTCCTTTCCCTCAAACCCGAGGGGATGTGTCTGGGGTCTTTTCAGAAGAGTTACAGAAGTCCTCCCAGAGTAGGGAGACCAAGCAGGGAGCTGGGTGGGCAGTGAGGGTGGAGAAGGATGACAGAGGAGCTCTGGAGTTGCCAGAGGGCAAAAAATGCAGCCCAAACATCATAAGAGCTCTTATGAGACTGGGGAGGGGGGATGCGCTAGACTGTGGATACTTGGGGGCTTCCTCAGAGCGATCTTGCCTCTCGGTTCCCTTCCCTGCCTCCTCCACCTCGTGGGCCTGGTAATGCTCAAAGTAAAGAGGCCAGGCACAGCGGACGCGCTGGAACGTGGAAAGGGCGACGCCCCCTACAGGAGCCCAATTCCCAGCTTTCTCTTCCACTTTTCCCCCCTCTCAACTGCCATATAATAGCTTGCTCTCTCTCTCTGCTCCCGCCCAAGAGACATTTCTCGGAGAGTATGAGCAGCCGAAAGAACTTTCCGTCTTCCATCCGAGCCCGTAATACTCCCACCCCGGCCCGCTGGTGACCTTTGGCGCTCCCAGGTTCCTGCACTCGCTCCTCAACCCCGTGCCGGGCCATCCCGGACGCGGACAGATTCCGAGCTCGGCTGTCGGACAGCGGCCTCCGCACTGCCGCTAGTGTAACCGCGAGAGTTCAGGTCGGTGTGCTGCCACTGCCGAGCCCAGAACAGGGCAGGAGGAAGGATGGAGAGGGCGGTGGGGCCGGAGTCGCAGATAGAGGATATTTTCAGCTGCCCCCGTGAGTAGACTTTTGCGAAGAGCCCGCCCGCGAGTGGCTGGGAGACTCAAGTGCGCCCCCTGCGCCCCCGCGCCTCTTAGTTCTGGGGGGGTACCGCTGGAGCCCAGCAGCGCGCTGTTGAAATTTGGGTTTTTGGCTTGGCGGGAGAATGGGAACTACTTAATATTTTTACTCAAAGCGCGTCCACGTCATCATGCTCATTTTCAAGACTGAAATAAACAAAGGAGTGCAGGTGGTGCGGTGGGGGAGGTGGGGGGGAGCAGGCAAAAGCCAAGAGGAGGGAGGAGGGATCTGGCGCGGCTAGTAGCCCAAAGCATCTTATCCGCTGCCAGCTCCTCGGCCGCTCCAAGTGGCCGCGACAGCGGCGGCGCCGGGGAGCGCGGAGCGCAGAGCCCAGAGCAGGGAGTCAGGGAGCAGGGCGGCGAGCAACTGTCCCGGCTGGCGCGCGGAGGCCTTTCCGAGCCGGCCTAGCGGTGTGAAGGCACGCGAGCAGAAAGAGCTCCGGGCCTGCAGCCTCCAGATTATGGAAATACGATTTAAAATAGCGCACCAGCGCCTACAGCAACTCCCTCGGGAAGCCAATTGTCCGAGGAGGCGGGGCCGGAGGCGGAGGGGGAAGGGATCGCCGCTTGCCCTCCCCCGGCGCTGATCCGGGAGCCACAAAGCCGCTCAAATCGACTTGTTATCATACCAAAGGCCCGGGATGGCTCAAAGGAGCCCCTTTCTTTGGGTTTTAGCAACTTCACCGGCAACTGTCTCGCAATCCTGAGAACAAACACGGCCCCACAATGGCCCGCGTTTCCTCGTCATGCAAATGTTGCGGGCTCCGCAAAGCTGGGTTTCTGTTACCGAGCCTAATGCCCGCATTGTGAAACTCGCGTGCAGACCCCGAGATTGACACGGGCGTCACGTGACGGATTAGGGCTCCAGGAAAGTTTTCGAAGCAGCGACAATAGGGGGGCTCAGCCTGATCCGATATCTCCCACAGTTTAGCGGGAAAGAAAATCAGGATATATTCTCATACGTAATAGGATTATCTTTTCCATTAAAAGTTCTATACAGCATGCAATTTATTTTAAATTAGGATTATATCTACCACGAAAAGGACTTTGCTGGAAAGTGTAATTCTAAGGATGGATGGGGACAGGGGTTATTTGTTTCACCTTTTAACTTAAAAAAAAAAAAAAAAGCCAGGGCCCATCGTCTTTCCTCCAACAGGCTCACTCCACCGGATAAACCTTACAGAGAAGTTTGCAGCAAGTGCAAATCCAAGCACAGAACAGAGGCAGCTCTTCAGAGGCACCCAGTTCATTCTTGTAACCAAAGCACACTTTGTAGATATCTCTTAGAATTACTAAGTCGCTGGGTTTTCTGGGGTTTGCTCTCTAGAAATGCAACCAAGCTCTTTTCTACACTCCAACTGCTTACTTCATATTTTAGAGAAAGATCCCCCGCCCCCCTGTTGGTCTGTTAATACTGGCATAATGACTTTTAGACGTTAATATCACACCGCAGAGCAACGTCCTCTACAGCGCTGATCCAAACTCAGCAGTCAGACAATGAGACAGTTTGGGGGTGAAGGTAACTGTTGTTTAAACTTTGATTTTGGATTGATCCCAGTGCCTGATGCTCACAAACCCTGGACCATTTCCAGGTCCCGGGCCACCCATCCTTTTGTTTGTTCTGTGTGTCGGGATGCTCTGGGAAACCCACTTAACCTGAAAAGAAACAAAACACGGCTGTTGACTGCAGGCTCTGGAATCATCCTGCTTAGGTTCAATCTGAACATTACTATTGATTTGCTGGGCGACCGTGGGCAAGTTACTTGATCTCTCTGAATCTTAGCTGCTTTATCTGTAAAATGGGGATAATAATAGTACCTTGTAAGATTGTCCTGAGGACTGTGTAAGATAATATAGTATCAGGTGCTTAGGAAGCTCTGAATACTTGTTAGTTATCCTTTCCTTTTAAAGCACAGGGGGAAGAAAAGATCCAGGCCATATAATCTAAACATCTTATTTTATAGGTGAGGGATTTGTTCAGAAAGAAAGAAAGAAAAACCCTCCCATTTCCTGTCTACATTGCTTTGGCTTCCTGCCTCCCACCCCTGCCCCCTTTCTGGAAATAATAATAGACATAGTGGTAGGTGTACAGATCCCAAAAGAAGGAGAAAATGGTCATGTGAGTGTTCAAGTAACTTTAACGCCCTCATGTCATTTCAGAATCTTTTGGTCCCTTGCTGTCTTATTGAGATCAGATGATGGCAAAAAGGAATTTTCAGTAAACTTTTTCACCACTCATTTCCACAAAAGCCACGTATCATGATTGAAACCACTTACAGATACAAATATTTAGTGGACAGTGACCCATAATTCTGGGGGAGCAGGAATATTCCAAAGGACTTTCCTTCGTGGGATGCCCAGGAGCATGAGGTAACCTCCTATGACTTACATGGAGCTGATGTGTAAAAAAATGTTTGAGCCTGTGCTTCCCCTCTGTGTTGGTCTCCTAGGGCTGCAATAACAAGTATCGTGGATTGCATTGTTTAAACAACAGAAAATTTTTTCTAACAGTTCTGGAGACTAGAAGTCCAAGATCAAGGTGCAAGTGGGATTGATTTCTCCTGAGGCCTCTCTCCTTGGCTTGCAGATCCTCACGCGGCCTTTTCTTTGTGTGCACTTGGCCCTGGTATCTCTTCCTCTCCTTAAAGGGGACACCAGTCGTATTGGATTAGGGCCCCACCCTTATGACCTCATTTGACCTTAATCACCTCTCTAAAGGCCCAGTCTCCAAATACGATCACATCCTGTGGTACTAGGAGTTAGGGTTTCAACATATGAATTTTGAGGGGAAACAGGTCACTTCATACACCCTCATTCTCTCAACAAACACTACTGAGAACTTACTAAGTGCCAGACTCTGTGGTGTGTGCTGTAGGAACAGAGATTAAAAACAAAAACAATGATCCATACTGATGTAAATAAATGGGAGAGAAGAGACAAATCTCTCATGCAAGAAGAGTACCAAACAGTTTATACAGATATTTTCCCTTCTAGGAGGGTGAGAAGCAGTCCCCATCCTTAGGGGTGAGCTGTGCATAGGGACTTCCTTCCTAAGAGGACAGCATGGAAAAGAGGGAGAAAGAGGGACTTTACATGGAGAAACCTGACAAACACTACCTCCACCACGTGATCAAGGTCAACATCAACAGCAATAGGTCCTGTGCATCGTATGTACCCTTGATAAGATGTGATGAAAATGGTACTTTACCTCCAGAACACAGAACCCCAGTCTAATTATAAGAAAAACATCAGAAAAACACAAATTGAAGGATATTCTACAAGATACCTGACCAGGACTCCTCAAAACTGTCAAGGTCATCAAAAACAAGGAAAGTCTGAGAAACTGTCCCACTTAAGAGAAACATGACGGGAGACATGACATCTAAATGCAGTGGAGTGTCCTGGAACAAAAAGAAAATGACATTAGGGAAAAACCAAGGAAATCTGAATAAAGGATGGACTTTAAATAATAACAGTGTATCAATATGGCTCAGTAATTGTAACCACTGTACCATACTAACATAAGATGTTAATAACAGGGGAAACTGGGTGTGGAGTTTAGGGGAACTCTTTGCACTATCATAACCATTTTTCTGTAAATCTAAACTGTTCTAATATAAAGTTTATTTAAAAAAAGAAAACCAAAAAAGAAATGATAGACATTGCCGGCCAGCCCAGAAACGGGGGAGAGAGAAGAGGGAGGAGACAGAATCGGGTGTGAGAAGTGTGGCTGCTGATCACAGGTGCTGCCCGCAGTCCTTGGAGGGCGGACTGTGGTCACATGCAGGTGTTCACTCCCTGCCTGTCGAGCCCAGAGGAGGCAGGGGCTTGACTGTGCAGGGAACTGGAGGTGCTCAGAGAAAGCTTCCAGGAGGAGGTGACATTTGGGCTGAGTTTTGAAGAATGAGTAGAAGTATTAGCTAAGGGGAAGGGGAAGGGGAGGTGGAGGGGTGGAGGTGAATGGGACCTTTCCTGCTCAAGGAACAGCAAGCTCAGTGGCGCGAAGGTCTGAGGGCTGGGGTGCAGGGGGCCCTGAGGGGCTGGGGTAGCGGCAGAGGGGTGAAGAAAGCCAGGACGGGTGTGTAGGTGCTTTGTACACCATGTTAAGGAATTTCACTTTTATTCTTAAGGCAATGGGGAGCTGTTGAAGGACGTCACCCCTGATATCAGGGGGCTCACTAGAGTAAAGGGATGGGGAAAGAGGAGCAGGGAAGGGAGTTGGAGCAAAGAGCCTAACCTGGTAGACTTTGATCTGGGAGGAAGGTGAGGGGCCACCCTCTCAGGTTGCCCCTGTGGGTTGGGGAGCAGTGACTAGCTGGCTAGCAGTCCGGTGGATTCCCGAGAGACTCAGCACAGAAAGACACGGGTTGAGACGGCGCTTGCTGTCTGCGGGTTCAGCCAGAGGACTATGTTTCCTGATGTGTCAGTCCTGCCTTCTCTTCTAGCCAGAGGTTGCTGAAGCCAGCAGTTGGGAAGAGCTGGCTGGTGAAGCTCCAGCCCTGACCAGTCCTCTGGAGATTACAGTTTCTCCTGGGAAACTCCTCTTAGATGTCTGGTTGCAAGCAGAATGCAGGTGGATGGCAGCGAGAGGGAGGGTTTTCTTTTTGTTCAGAAAGCTGAGGTTTCTCTGGATTCAGCCAGGAGAAAGTCCGCATACCTTCTGTTGCGTGTCTGTCCAAGCCAAAAGGTAGTGGGAGGGGAGCGGGTTGTCCCACAGCTGGCCATGGCTTGGGGCAAGGACAGAGAGCCAGTTTCCCCTTATAACCCCAGGATTTCCTGTTGGGGGAGGCATTCAGAATTTCCCTGGTGCCCTTTGGTCAGAAGGCATGGGATATGGGTTATGGCCTGGGCTCCTGGAACCTTGTTTCTGGTTCGTGGGCACTTTGAGGTAGAATTAGAACCGATTACAGAGTACATGGTGGAAAAGAAAGGTTGTTGAAAACCAAAAGAACCTTCTGTGAGAAGCAAAACCCCCATAAATCTCTGCTCAAACCATGCACAAGATTTCTAAAGTTAGATAAGTGGGATGGACTAATTGATTTCAGAGCCTAAAACGTTGCTGCAAATTTTGGGTTTTGGTATTAACAAATTCCACAGGATTCAAAAGAAATTAAAGCAGGAAGCTAGAGCCTTTTCAAGGCAGAGAGAATTTTAATCATTGATTAGTCTTTTTTTTTTCCCCCTCAAAGTCATTGTTCGGTGAGTGTAAGTGCGCAAGACTTCTGATTCAGGCCTTCCTTTGCATCCGATGGCTTGAACTCTCCTGTTCTAAGTGGGTCACAATCCACTTTTGAAATGGAAATGAAGTCTGCACGGCAGTCTCAACCTCAGAGCCCTGGGACCCGGGCCCAGTCAGGGTATGGGCAGAGTCTGGCGTTATAAATTTCTCCGTAGATCTGAGAGCAGTTTTAAGGCCATTGATCTCATGTCATCCAGAATCGAGATGGAGTGACAGCTGATAAACTGCATGGTGACAGGCTGAGGCCTTGGAAAAAAAAAGTCTAGATGTGGGATAAAAAAATAGGCTGATGGATTAGTTATCGGCCTCCCAGTCCCCCTTACCCTGGATTCTTTCTGAACACTATGGAAGCATTTATTTTCAGGTAATTTTATAGTTGTCTTTTTGTCCTTCAGAGGTGCTTTGGTCTATGAAATCTCTCAGGGAGTTTAGATGAAATCATTCTTATATGTATTGCTTGATGGTCCTCATAGCTCTGCTCTTAGGTCTAAACCCTTTGGGGGCTTTTACCTGCAGGGAACTGGCATGCAAATAACCATCAGCATTTAATGCTAATTTATGATTCTTTAGCAGCTAAAGAATCACTAAACACTACTTGGTTTAACAGGGACAGGCGGGGAAAGAGGAATGTCGGTGGGAGTGGGAATAGGGGATGGGATGTTCTGTGGCCAATATGTAAATGAGTATTTCTTTTCCCCCAACCTTTTGGCATCCTCTCTTGATTCCAGCTCCTCGGTCCAAAGGGCAGTGTGACTCACGTGTTGGTCCAAGAAGGCCTGGGGCACTTCAGAGAGATCTTGAGCAGGGGACGTGAGAGGGCCAGGGCGATTAGGGGAGTGTGGCGGATCATTTGTGTTCCAGGATGAATAAAGCTTGAATTCTTGCTGCCCCGGCTCCGAGCTCCCGCTTTGGCGTCCAGTGTGGGAACCCGGGATGGGGAAGAATGGGCTGCTCCGTGCATTGAACCCAGAGCCCTCCCGGGCACAGCCGGCTGTTTGTAGGGCATCAATCTTGCTCTGCTTTGCTTTGCCTGGGGAGCCTTGTATAGAGAGGCCCATGGTCTCAGGGGACTGAGAAGAGTGTTGGATGGAGGGATCAGAGCCTCCACAAGGAAAAATAATGTGACAAGCTGTCAGAACATGGCGACTGGGTGACTCCTGTTCCCTCCGTGGCCAGGGGGCCCCGCCGGGCCCTGTATCCTTCAGGGCTGGGAGCAGGGAGGAGGGAACAATATAGGATGTGTGATGGATTACACACCTTTCCATCAAACCCTGGTGGAGGTTTTGCTGGACTTCTAGAAAAGGAGAAGTGGAGTGGCTTTTTCCAGGAGTTGACTGTCGTGAGTAGAATATTTTTGGAGGGGGATTCTAGTGCTAAGGAGGCCATGGAATCTATAGGGATCAGAAAGGCTGTTCACTGAAGTCAACTGAAGAGATAGGCTTCCAGGAGGAAATTCAGAGGCAACAGCAAAATATAATTTGTTGAAATCTGGGGTAGGAGTTCCTTAATTTGGGATAATTGTATCAGAAGGATGGGCTAGGTTATGCTTCAGCAACAAACTACGCCCCCCCACCCCCAAATCTTAGTGACTTAAAACAACGGGTATATTTCTTGCTTACTCTGTACATCCATCCCAGCTGGGCTGGGGGATGGTCTATATGTTGTCTTTCCTTGGGACCTAGACCGATGGAGGAGCCACCATCTGGAACTTGCTCCTTGACGTGACAGAAGGAAGAGGGAATGCATCAAATTGTGCACTGGCTCTTAAAATTTCCACACTTCACTTCTGCTTACATTTCTTCGTTCATTTCCAAGCCCTGTACTGCAGTACGAAGCTCGTTCTGCCTGGTTATTAGAAGGCAGGCTTTCGGGAAGAGCAGGAGAGTTGGATAAAACCTTTAGAGAGGCTGAGTGCCAGGGTACAATGCTCTGAGCTGGTCTCCCCTTCTCAGGTCTTGGACAAATCATTACTTTTTTTTTGGTTGCCGCAAGAAAATAGCAGCTGGGAGAAATGCCGGTCAAAGGCATATGTGCCTCTAAATTCAAGGAAGGTCAGAAAGAAATTAGAAGTGTCCTTGTGTGACACATTCCATAAAGTATAGGCTAAATTACAGCTTCAGACTAATTAGTGAGGAAATCCCCCAAGAGTGAAAGATTGAGTATTGGTAATGGGATTACGTGTCCTTTTGCTGGTGCTTGGGGAAAACTTGCATAAAGTATCTTCACTAATCACGGTCTTAATGGCTTTTGCTTTTACCACCATCAACTGACTACCAGGATCAAAAACTTTTTACCAAGCAACTTTAAGAGTGTGGAACTATGCTCTGCTGAAGGCTTTACAGTTGGGTTAAACCATCTGCCTTTTAGGGGGTTTACAATCACGTGGACGGAAGTACCCAGGGCAGCCAAACAAATACAGAGAACAACATGAATATGGATGTTGACACTCTGGGAAGCCTGCAGAATAAATGCTTTTTTTTTTTGCTGGGTAATCAGTAAAGAAGGGATCATGAACAATTTTTAGGAAGAATTGAACCAGGAGAATTTAGTTCATTGTTACGGTGCCATCCATAGTGGGAGGCACTGGGATATAAGCTCTTGCCCTCTAAGACATTATGGTCAGTAGAGAGGGCAGCTACACCATTGCACATCAGTGTGATGTGGTTAGTAATAAATAGTGATACCTTTAGTGAGAAACTCCCAGGAGAGAAGATCAGGTTCCAGGAGCTCAGTTAAAAAGGGGAGGAGGGCTTCCCTGGTGGCGCAGTGGTTGAAAGTCCGCCTGCCGATGCAGGGGACGCGGGTTCGTGCCCCGGTCTGGGAGGATCCCACATGCCGCGGAGCGGCTGGGCCCGTGAGCCACGGCCGCTGAGCCTGCGCGACCGGAGCCTGTGCTCAGTAGCGGGAGAGGCCGCAACGGTGAGAGGCCCGCGTACCGCAAAAAAAAAAAAGGGGGAGGAGATGGCTCAGGGAGCTCTTTGTGAGAAAGAGGGGCTATTTTAGGCCAAGCTTTGGACTTGGGAGTAAGCCTAGGGCAGGGATGATTGCCACTGTGTACTTCCAAAACTCCATTTTTAACCACCAATATCCAAAAGACCCAGAGAATAAAACGTCTATTAAAGATAAATGTAATATAATATTCACATCTTTTTTGGAAGTAGGTGAAGCATAAGCAATACACAAAATAATACATTACTTTATTTTATTATTATTATTATTTTTTGCAGTATGCGGGCCTCTCACTGTTGTGGCCTCTCCCGTTGCGGAGCACAGGCTCCGGACACGCAGGCTCAGCGGCCATGGTTCACGGGCCCAGCCGCTCCGCAGCATGTGGGATCTTCCCGGACCAGGGCATGAACCCGTGTCCCCTGCATCGCCAGGCGGTCTCTCAACCACTGTGCCACCAGGGAAGACCATACATTATTTTAATATAGAGTTTAGAGAATTCGAGGAGACAAGATGCTGGTATCCTGGTCTAAACGTTCTGTTTCTGAATTTGTTGAATGAAATGGGTAATTCCCACCTATCTCAGAGTTGAGGTGAGGTTTCCACGATATAAGGAATAAAGAGACCCTTTAACAACAGTAAAGTATTATATACATTAAGCCCCAGTTTTACAGGCAAGTGTGGCAGGTAGGAAATGATGAGGGAAGGGAAGCAGTTTGGGCAACTGCTGAAAGTCAAGAAAGAGGTTAGATCTGAAGTCCATGGGAAAGTTTTCAGTGCCTTTGATCCAAGAGGTGGGGGGCAGGTAAGGGGAAGGCAGGTAAAGATCTCACCTGGGGATGGGAGGAGCTAGAGGCTGGACATGCATAGACAGGAGGTTGTTCACCCTTTTATCCACAGTGTCTGGCATAAAGAAGTCACCAACAAATATGTGTTGGAATGAATGAATGAATGAATGGACGAAATGGATGCCTTTCAGTTGTACGAGGGACACAATATCGACTCCCTGCCACCACACATAAGCAGGAGACTCCCGGTTAATTTTAGTAAGTGTGAATTGGGAAAGGTGGTCAGGGCAGATCCAGTGTCTGAGATTCAGCCCAAACATGATGTCTCGAGTCCCCTCAGGCTAAGAGAGGAGGTGGCCAGACCTTGGACAGTGCTACCAGGAAGTTGAGATGCTACAGATGCAATGCCCCAGTTCCAGACTGGAAGGACATCCTGCCTATTCTGCCTTCTCTGGATTCCATACCTGGAAGCGTTTGGCCCCTCTTCCCTGAGAGCCCCCAGACGGATTCCAACTCCTCTAGACAGGGCTGGCTGCCTCCCATTCACCCCTTCTCAACTCCAGGCTGCTCAAGTTACCTCCAGGATCTGACCTTCGACATCAGCATCTTTCTTCTTCATCAGGGGCTTTCTGGCATCACCACTTCCCCACCTCCAGCTCTCCTGATGCCAAACCCAGCTTAGAGGTGATTCTAGTTCATTCCTAGATAAGCTCATATTATTGCGTTGGCCAAAAAGTTCATTCAAGTTTTTCGTAGGATGTTACGGAAAAACCCGAACGAACTTTTTGGCCAACCCAATACATGTCATTTATTAAAATCACATTCATATATTAAATCTTGTCTCTAGGAGAATGGGATACAGTCCTAGTACACATCTTGGAAAGTTAGTTACTTATTGTACATCCTTTTAATATGTTCTGGCTGGCTCTGTGTGTGTCCTGTCCTACTCTGTAGGTATTCCCAAGACTTAGAATGCAGCCCTTGGCTGATAATAATAGCAGTCATATTTCTAATAATGGTTACCGTATTGAACACTTGATTCTTGCCACATATTGTGCTAGGCAGTTCACATATTTAATTTAATTCAACTGCTCTGTAAAGTAGGTATTATTATGACAAATTTCAAAGAAACTGAGGCCCAGAGAAATTAAATAATGTCTGCAAGGGCTCCCAGCTGGTTCATGGCAAGGAAACAATTAAATTCAATTCTAAAGGTTCACTTCATAGTTAATGGAACTATGCCCCAACTTTACCACCATCTTGCTCTCCAGAACTGTCTGCTCCTTTGGTCCCTCCGTACTCCCAGAGGCTCTTCAAGGTTTTCAGATGTTCAGGACATTAGCTTTTCCACTGCCAGCCCTGGCCCTTCTCTTGAGCTTTACTCTATGTCTTTTAGTTTGACGTCTTGTTTGGATTCCCAGAGAGCAGGCAGGAAAAAAACTCATCCCATCACTTCACCAACTGGTTCTTTTTTCCCCATCATTCCCTCTGTTGGGAACACACTGTCTTTCAGTCCCCCAGACAGGAATCAGGTTTATATGTCCACACTCCCTCATTCCCTCTAACCATCAGCTTTTTAAAGGGTTAGGTTCTGTTCCAAAATTCTCTTGCATCTCCGTCTGACTTCTCAGACTATGGCCCCCACCCTAGGTCAGGCCTCTTCCGCTCAGGCCTGGTTGATTGAAATAGCTTCTGAAGTGAGCCGGCTGCTAGAACACACAGCAGCTTTGTGTACATTAGAAAAAGGCTCTCTTTTCTTTGGATGGATGCAGTCCCAAGTCAGGGCACATGACTTGGCAAGCAGACCACAGGCTGGAATTCAACTCCCAATGGCTACTTCAGTCAGGAGAACTTGTGCAGTGAACAGCCTGTACAACTGTGCATGGTGACCCCGGAAGTGATGCTTCTCCTTGCCTCATGTTTCTCCCTCTTCAAAACATTCTCATCTAGGGTTATTGGCACAGGCATTGACCAATCAGAATGGACACTGACCTTAGCCTGGGAGCAGGTTCTACAGGCTTCCGCTGAGCAGGCAATGACCCTTTAATCGCTGGATTGCGGGAAGCTGAGGAGATCGCTGGGGAGGGGCTAGGTGGCACTCGGGAGTTCACGGCAGTGGATTTTTACCAGTCTGTGTCGCGGATTTTAGTACATATTTTAACAACTGGCACAGCATTTCCCTGGTGTGTATGGGCTGAATATGAACTCTGCTTATCCCACTCTGAGGAACTCTCCACAGGTTGAGATCCAACTCCATTCATCGATGGTGTCTGGATATTTACCACTTAGCGATCATCAGTTTCTCTTGACAATAAGGACCTTAACATAAATGATTGTTTTAGGATAGGCTTAAATTTAGGGGTGGTTTGCCCAGAGCAAGTTCAGGCCATTTGAAGAAATGCCTCCAGGGGGCGCTCAGGATGTCCTCCTCTCTCATCAACCTCCCAATCGTCCCACCGCTCCTCCAGCCCCACTGCCCCTCAACAGGAGGACACCCAACCTGAGGTTAAGACCTAAAGGGGGGACTTTCCTGACGGTCCAGTGGTTGGGGACTTCGCCTTCCAGTGCAGGGCGTACGGGTTTGATCCCTGGTCAGGAGCTAGGATCCCACATGCCTGGGGGCCAAAAAACCAAAACGTTAAAAAAACAAAACAAAACAAACCCATAAGCAATATTGTAACAAATTCAATAAAGACTTTTAAAAAATTGGTCCACGTCAAAAAAATCTTAAAAAAAAAAAAAGACCTAAAGGGGTCCACAGAGACATGCAAATGGGCTATGGGATATGGGAGAGACACAGATGTTAAAGTTGGCAGATATTAACACAGATGTTAAACCTGGCCATCTCTATCTCTCTCTATAAAGTACTAAGTTTTACTCTTTTTCTAACTACTTCCCATCCCAACAGGTGGTCAAGATCTTGGTATTTCCTTGACTATGCAGTAAAAAACTGGGCAGAAAATAGAAGCTGCTTGAAGAGGCCAGAGGGGAAGGAGAGAAAGGGGTAGGCTTCTGGGGGTGGGAATGGGGGTGTGTTTGGAGTTGTCCCTCTGTTAGCAAAGAAACAGGTGACCAGGCCCTGGGGAGGGGCCATGCCTTGGAGGGCCAGGGGAGTCTGGCTCTCTGGGTCTCCCAGCCTCACTGGAAGGAAGGGACTATCTGATGTCCTAGTATAGCTGGTATGACTCTCTGATGGGAGGGATCCCTGCATGCAGAAGCCAGCGGGAACTTTGGAACCTGGGAAGAGGAGGCCCAATACTGACTACACGGAGTTTCTGGCCAGTCCAGCAGGATGGTGTTTTAGAGCTGCATTTAATGAAGAAAATAGAATAGATCTTTTATGCCTGTATTTGTGAACAAAGTTTTATACTCAAAGCTTTCTCCAGGCCTCTCTCACGTGTATCTAACTCTCTACCTCTGCCTCTCACCTCCTCTCCTTTTTTAAACTGTTGCTCCCGTGTGGCTGATGTGAGAGTCTGGGTCTTGGTTGCCTGCTACAGAGGGGATCCTCTCTGTAAAGCCCAGCAGAAACCAGCAGTGGCTCAGAAATTGGACAGGCAGCTCTGCCAGGGGCTCGACTTCATGCATGTCTCTTTCCCCGCCTTCTCCCCTGTCTGAGAGCAAACACCTAGGGGCCAGAATCAGTCTGTGGACCAGGGGTAGGGGCCAAGGAGGCTGGTCAGCCTCTCTCTTTCCGGGTCCTGAGTCTGAGGCAAAAAATATCCCTGAAGGGCGAGTCGAAGTCTCACATCCCTTCTCCTCTTCTGCCTTAATAATACAACCCTAAAGTCTTAGCTGGGCACACGGCCATCTAGAATCCAGACTACTTTTCTCAGCCGTCCCTGTAGCTAGATATGGCTATGAGACTAAGTTCTGGCATGGGCATATGATTTTGGGGAAATGACCTGGATGGCTGCGACCTTATTTGTCTTTCTTTCTTTTTCTATCTAGAATAGGAGTTAGCAAACTTCTTCTGTAAAGGACCAGATAGTGTTTCTAGCTCTGTGGGCCTTATGATCTCTGTTGCAACTACACAGTTCTGCTGTCGATCTTTGGAAGCAGCTACAGACTATATGTAAACAAATGGGTATGGCCGTGTTCCAGGAAGGTCTTATTTACGAAAAAATGTTGGAGGTGTTCAGATTTAACTTGTGGGTAGCAGTTTGCCCGTCCCTGGTGTAGGATGCCTATGTGGTGGCTGGAGTGAGAACAGCCATGTTGAACCATGAAGTGAAAACCGTGTACTGAGGATGGCAGAGAAATAAGCTCGAAGGAGCTTGAGTCCCCAGTTTTCACAGAGCCATCCTGTGAGCCTTCTGGATTTCATTTATGTGAGAGAAATAAAGTTCTATCTTGTTTATGCTACAATCAGTTACAGATGAGTTTAATTCAGACTGATACACCATTCATGTGTGGTTAAGCCCAACTTACCAGAGTAGGAGACTATTGAAGAATATGAGATCAAAGATCTAACAAGGAGGGCTTCCCTGGTGGCGCAGTGGTTGAGAGTCCGCCTGCCGATGCAGGGGACACAGGTTCGTGCCCCGGTCCGGGAAGATCCCGATCCCACATGCTGCGGAGCGGCTGGGCCGCTGAGCCTGCGCGTCCGGAGCCTGTGCTCCGCAACGGGAGAGGCCACAGCGGTGAGAAGCCGGCGTACCGCAAAAAAAAAAAAAAAAGATCTAACAAGGAATGAAGCATGCATTTTCCAGGAGTGTGTTCTGTACTCTGTATACCTCTGGAATTCCCCACCCATTTCGATTAACTGAGGCCACAAATAAACCTTTGGGTTGATCTTTGTATGATCCACCAGGTGGTGAGGGGCTTTCAGAGAAAGTCAGCGTAACTGACTTGTGGTCCGTGTAACTGACAGGACTTGGGGGTGGCGGGATGCAGCAACCCACCTGTCTGCCAGCTCAGCACACAGGAGCCCAGCTCAGACAGATGCTAATGAGCTTTACAAGCTGTAAATGCAAGTGCTCTGAGTTTTAGCACTTTTTTGGGGGGGTAGGGGTTTGGCTCTCAGTTGGAAGTTGTCCCTGGAATCAGTAGTATTGGGTGAGCCTCTGGTGCCCTTTAGTAACTCTTCCCATGACTTAATTTCTTGTGCCTGACCGGGACTGACTGCTGAATTCCTTGGGGAAATGCCAAAGCCCAGCTTTTAGAATTTGGGAGTCCCATGCAAACAGAAAGAATCACAGGGTAATAGGAAATTAAAGAGCTATGGGAAAAACTCTGCAACTTGGCTCTGATTCCAAGAATGTTTCCTCCCTGACAGCTGCTGGAACGTTGCAGCTGACTCTTTGCTAGGAGCCTCACCCACTCTTCTGCTCCTCCAAGCAACGCTGCAGTTGCTCCTTCGGGCAGTCTGGGGTGCTTTATGGGAGACGGGGGGTTGTTATTCCCTGAGATGAGAAAGTGCAGTGGTGATGTGGCCACACTGTCTTCAAGCATTTAAGGGTGTGTGTGTGTGTGTGTGTGTGTGTGTGTTGTTTAATGAGGCAGTTGTGGGCAAACTGTTGCCTATATTTCACAAAAGAGGGAAGAAATGGGCTACTTTTGATAAGACCTGAAGAAGGAAATCTTAGCCTTCTTAGAGTGATGAGCTGCTGCGCTGGGAAGCTAAAGTTAGGGCACCAAATCCCTGATCTGAGATGGTGCAGGGTTGGGTGAGGAGCACAGATTTCAGAGTCCCACAGGCCTCCTGGCTCAGCCTCTCACTTGTTGGTGGCCTTGGGCATGTTGCTCAACCTCTCTGCCCCTTCGTTCCCTGGCTCACAGGGTAGCTCTCTGATAACCAGGGACTCAGGTTCCTTCTAGTTTGTTTCTCTGCCATCCTCAGTAGATACTTTCACCTCATGGTCCAAGATGGCTGCTCTCACTCCAGCCACCACACATGCATTCCAGACCAGGGATGGGCAAACCATGACCCACAAGTCAAATCCAATCCTTCATCTTGTTTTGGTTGGCAGGTGTTAGTACTGCTGAGTTGCCAGGGATGCTGTAAAGAATGGATGTAATAATGTTCATGAAGTGTTTAAACTCAGAGCAAATGCTCAGAAAATATGAAGAAAACAGCTGAGTGTCCAAAGGCCCCATGCAGTTCAGACCTTCAGCCTAAGTGAGGTAGTTTAGGCAACGCCTGGCATCTATGCAGGTTGAATCGCGTTGAGGACCATGACAACTTCCATTGTGAAGGCCTTTCTGGTTTCCTTCTTTCATGTCTTCATCTTCTGGATCTCAGGTCAAAGCTTCTTCTGGAAGACTTCCCTGGCTTGGTCAAAGCCCTCAGCACATACGTTCGGGATCCCTTGGACCTTGCTTTGTCGCACTGGCCTCAACAGCTGCTGTTCATGGTTTATGGGATCACTTGGTTAATGCCTGTCTCTCCCATCAGACTGGGAGTTTCTAGAGGGCAGGGGCCGTGTCTGTTTTTCTCACCACCATCATATCCTCAGCAGCTCCTCAGTACCTAGTGAGTAGTAGATGCTCAAGAAATGTTTGTAGGATGAATGACTAAGTGACGGTCCCTCTGGCTGTGTTTAAATCAGCGCTATCTGTTCTCTCAGATCTATCTGCATAATGATTTTCCTAACATGAGCGGTCTGCCCTTTGCCCCCAGCGTCATATGCCCATCAGGAGGGGGCTTGGACCTCACTGAGCTCCAAAACGTCTGGTTCAGGAGGCTGGAGGCTGACCAGAGGCTTCAAGAGGATAAAGGGTCAAAAGGCTGGGGAGCTGTCAGATGGCAAAAGAATTTTGCTTTAGCTGGGCTGCTGCATAAGTATCCACTTTCAAAGGCTTCCGGCTAATCAGAATTTCAAAGGATACTTTTAAATGTGATAGGGTTCTACCTGAAAGAGCAAAACCGGAAGGTTTGGAGCTGTTTATTCCTCTAGTTGCTATTCTAGGCTTGTATCAGAGCTAGCTGGGACCTCGCGATTTTATTTTCATTCCTGCACAAAATGGAAAAAATCTCATGTGTTGACAGGATGGTGACGATGGCAAGACCGCAAAGAAATAATCCACCCAGCTCCCTGCCTCCGTTATTCTAAGGGGATAGTTACAGACAAGGACATTCTTAGCCTACTAGTCCTATGAAATAGGCATAAACTTGCCTCCTGCCTTTACCAAAACAGCCTTGGCGAGTCTTCATGGGTTAGACAGATCCCCAAACACAGAAGAGCATGTAGAAAGTGCTGAAAATCCACTTTGACGTTCAAATCACTGGGATTAACACTTTTCCTCGTTTTTATAACTGCTGCTTTCAACTACAGCAGTCTTGGGGAAAACGGTATAGAAGAAAATATAAAACAACCCAAACAACTCCTTCTCAAAATTGTGGCAGGGGAGGCGAGGAAGCTGGGAGAGTACATGAATACGTATGGCATTTTAAAAACCTGCACCTGCTCTTCTCAGACCAGCTGGCAGGCTGCTCAAAAAAAAAAGTCCTGTTCTTTCTGGGAATACTCGGGACTGAAAGGAGTTGATAGGAGCTTTCTGGAATTGATTGCATGAAGACTGTGCCAACCATCATTTCAGACGTTTGAACAGAATTACCACAGGTACTGTATTTTAAAGAGTGGCTTTGCAGTGTCGACACCCTGTAAGTTTCGCATATGCCTAAGAAATGGCAGAAGAACACACATCTGCTTTACACGAGAAATTGTTGTTTCCATACTAAGTTGCTTTATAACCAGGTTCCTGCTGCTACTTTGAAATGCAGAGGAACAAGAGTATTCATCACCCCAGCTGAACAGCAGAAACATCAGGCAACAGCTGGGAGGTGGCCTGTGCAGATTTCTAAGTGGGGCCCCATCCTCCTGGGCCTCTGGGCCCAGCATTTGGAGAATTAATTCATTGCACAAGGCCTCCTGGTGACCTGCCTCTCACCCCTTGGCCATCCTGGAGCCTGCATCCTTGATTCGGGTTCTTAGAATCTAACTTCTTGGAGACAGTTACTGAAATTTAATGGAAAGCATGCCAAAAAGATGATGTATTTGGGCCAATTCGATAGCTATCCTAAAAAACTGTGCCTGGGCATCCTTCCTGAGAAATTACATTTAGTTTCTCACAGAGCACACAAGCCCAAAGGGTCCAAATAGCCAAACTCTGCTGTTGAAAACCATCCAGGGTTCTTGCTGTGCCGTTTATTGAGTGCAATTGCATTATCTAATGAATAATCAATGTTCAGCTGACACCTGAGGGTCCAAACACTAATCCTGAACTAAACTTACTGATTTGTTCTCTGTTTCTAATCTTTACCACTGAGCTTATCCTCCTAAAGCTGAACCCATCTTTGGCACAGCCCTTCAGCTCACCAGTTTCAGTGGTCACATCCGGAACCGCAGATGTTAGAGTTTAGGAGGGGTGAACAACGGATCCACCTGAGACTTTAACCTGCCATTAGCTATTTTATTTTTTCTCATTCATTTATTCACTCATTCATTCATTCACTCACTCATTTGACAAATATTTCTTCGACAGTGACTCTGCCCATTCTGGGCCCGAGGAATGATTTTTTTTTAATTTAATTTTATTTATTTTTTTATACAGCAGGTTCTTGGTAGTCATCCATTTTATACACATCATTGTACACACGTCAATCCCATTCACCCAATTCATCACACCAACCCCACCCCCACCCCCACCGCTTTCCCCCCTTGGTGTCCATACATTTGTTCTCTACGTCTGTGTCTCTATTTCTGCGCTGCAAAACGGTTCATCTGTACCATTTTTCTAGGCTCCACATATATGCATTAATATACGATATTTTTTTTCTCTTTCTGACTTACTTCACTCGTATGACAGTCTCTGGATTAATCCATGTCTCTACAAAAACCCAATTTCATTCCTTTTCATGGCTGAGTAATATTCCATTGTATATATGTACCACATCTTCTTTACCCATTAGTCTGTCGATGGGCATTTAGGGTGCTTCTGTGACCTGGCTATTGTAAATAGTGCTGCAGTGAACATTGGAGTGCATGTGTCTTTTTAAAAAAATATTTATTTATTTTGGCTGCGCTGGGTCTTATTTGCGGCGCGCAGGACCTTTGTTGTGGCATGTGGGCTTCTTAGTTGTGGCATGCGAAATCTTAGTTGCAGCATGCATGTGGGATCTAGTTCCCCAACCAGGGATCGAACCCGGGCCGCCTGTATTGGGAGTGCAGAGTCTTACCCACTGGACCACCAGGGAAGTCTCTCATGTGTCTTTTTGAATTATGGTTTTCTCTGGGTATATGCCCAGTGGTGGGATTGCTGGGTCACAAGGTAATTCTATTTTTAGTTTTTTAAGGAACCTCCATGCTGTTCTCCATAGTGGCTGTATCAATTTACATTCCCACTAACAGTGCAAGAGGGTTCCCTTTTCTCCACACCTTCTCCAGCATTTGTTGTTTGTAGATTTTCTGATGATGCCCATTCTAACTGGTGTGAGGTGATACCTCATTGTAGTTTTGATTTGCATTTCTCTATTAATTAGTGATGTTGATCAGCTTTTCATGTGCTTCTTGTCCATCTGTATGTCTTCTTTGGAGAAATGTCTATTTAGGTCTCCTCCCCATTTTTTGAT
The DNA here is from genome assembly GCF_963924675.1 of Phocoena phocoena. NCBI lineage: Eukaryota > Metazoa > Chordata > Mammalia > Artiodactyla > Phocoenidae > Phocoena > Phocoena phocoena. Next base: position 25,635,067 of record NC_089236.1, read on the forward strand.
TGGGTTGTTTATTTTTTTAAAATTGAGCTGCATAAGCTGCTTATATATTTTGGAGACTAATCCTTTGTCCATTGATTCATTTGCAAATACTTTCTCCCATTCTGGGGGTTGTCTTTTCGTCTTGTTTGTAGTTTCCTTTGCTTTGCAAAAGCTTTTAAGTTACATTAGGTGCGATTTGTTTATTTTTGTTTTTATTTCCATTACTCTAGGAGGTGGATCAAAAAAGATCTTGCTGTGATTTATGTCAAAGAGTGTTCTTCCTATGTTTTCCTCTAAGAGTTTTACAGTGTCTGGTCTTACATTTAGGTCTCTAATCATTTTGAGTTTATTTTTGTGTATGATGTTAGGGAGTGTTCTAATTTCATTCTTTTACATGTAGCTGTCCAGTTTTCCCAGCACCACTTATTGAGGAGACTGTCTTTTCACCATTGTATATCCTTGCCCCCTTGTCGTATATTAGTTGACCATAGGTGCGTGGGTTTATCTCTGGGCTTTCTATTCCTGTTCCATTGATCTATATTTCTGTTTTTGTGCCAGTACCGTATTGTCTTGATTACTGTAGTTTTGTAGTATAGTCTGAAGTCAGGGAATCTGATTCCTCCAGCTCCATTTTTTCCCGTCAATACTGCTTTGGCTATTTGGGATCTATTGTGTCTCCATACAAATTTTAAGATTTTTGTTCTAGTTCTGTAAAAAATGCCATTGGTAATTTGATAGGGATTGCATTGAATCTGTAGATTGCTTTGGGTAGTATAGTCATTTTCACAATATTGATTCTTCCAATCCAAGAACATGGTATATCTCTCCATCTGTTGGTATCATCTTTAATTTCTTTCATCAGTGTCTTATAGTTTTCTGCATACAGGTCTTTTGTCTCCCTAGGTAGGTTAATTCCTAGGAATTTTATTCTTTTTATTGCAATGGTAAATGGGAGTGTTTACTTAATTTCTCTTTCAGATTTTTCATCATTAGTGTATAGGAATGCCAGAGATTTCTGTGCATTAATTTTGTATCCTGCAACTTTACCAAATTCATTGATTAGCTCTAGTAGTTTTCTGGTGACATCTTTAGGATTCTCTATGTATAGTATCATGTCATCTGCAAACAGGGACAGTTTTACTTCTTCTTTTCTAATTTGTATTCTTTTATTTCTTTTTCTTCTCTGATTGCCATGGCTGGGACTTCCAAAACAATGTTGAATTATAGTGGTGAGAGTGGACATCCTTGTCTTGTTCCTGATCATAGAGGAAATGCTTTCTGTTTTTCACCATTGAGAATGATGTTTGCTGTGTGTTTGTCATTTATGGCCTTTATTATGTTGAGGTAGGTTCCCTCTAGGCCCACTTTCTGGAGAGTTTTTATTATAAATGGGTGTTGAATTTTGTCAAAAGCTTTCTCTGCATCTATTGAGATGATCATGTGGTGTCTCTCCTTCAGTTTGTTAATATGGTGTATCACATTGATTGATTTGCATATATTGAAGAATCCTTGCATCCCTGGGATAAATCCCACTTGATCATGGTGTATGATCCTTTTAATGTGTTGGATTCTGTTTGCTAGTATTTTGTTGAGGATTTTTGCATCTTTGTTCATCAGTGATATTGGTCTGTAATTTTCTTTTTTTGTAGTATCTTTGTCTGGTTTTGGTATCATGGTGATGGTGGCCTCATAGAATGAGTTTGAGAGTCGTCCTTCCTCTGCAATTTTTTGGAAGAGTTTGAGAAGGAAGGGTGTTAGCTCTTCTCTAAATGTTTGACAGAATTCACCTGTGAAGCCATCTGGTGCTGGACTTTTGTTTGTTGGAAGATTTTTAATCACAGTTTCAATTTCATTACTTGTGATTGGTCTGTTCATATTTTCTATGTCTTCTATGTCTTTCTATGTGATTGGTTCAGTCTTGGAAGGTTGTGCTTTTCTAAGAATTTGTCCATTTCTTCCAGGTTGTCCATTTTATTGGCATAGAGTTGTTTGTAGTAGTCTCTTAGGATGCTTTGTATTTCTGAGGTGTCTGTTGTAAGTTCTCCTTTTTCAATTCTAGTTTTATTGATTTGAGTCCTCTCCCTCTTTTTCTTGATGAGTCTGGCCAATGGTTTATCAATTTTGTTTATCTTCTCAAAGAATCAGCTTTTAGTTTTATTGATCTTTGCTATTGTTTTCTTTGTTTCTTTTTCATTTATTTCTGCTCTTTTATTTATTTCTTTACGATTTCTTTCCTTCTGCTAACTTTGGGTTTTGTTTGTTCTTCTTTCTGTATTCCTTTAGGTGTAAGGTTAGATTGCTTATTTGAGATTTTTCTGTTTCTTGAGGTAGGCTTGTATAGCTGTAAACTTCCTTCTTAGAACTGCTTTTGCTGCATCCCATAGGTTTTTTTTTTTTTTTTTTTTTTTTTTTTGTGGTATGCGGACCTCTCACTGTTGTGGCCTCTCCCGTTGCGGAGCACAGGCACTGGATGCGCAGGCTCAGAGGCCATAGCTTATGGGCCCAGCCGCTCTGCAGCACGTGGGATCATCCCAGACCAAGGCACGAACCCATGTCCCCTGCATCGGCAGGTGGACTCTCAACCACTGCGCCACCAGGGAAGCCCTCCCATAGGTTTTTGATCATCGTTTTTTCATTGTCATTTGTCTCTAGGTAATTTTTGAGTTTCTCTTTGATTTTTTCAGTGATCTCTTGGTTATTTAGTAACGTACTGTTTAGCCTCCATGTGTTTGTGTTTCTTACGGTTTTTTCCCCTGTAATTGATTTCTTTTTAACATCTTTATTGGAGTATAATTGCTTTACAATTGTGTGTTAGTTTCTTCTTTATAACAAAGTGAATCAGTTATACATATACATATTTCCCCATAACCCTTCCTTCTTGAGTGTCCCTCCCTCCCGTCCTCCCTATCCCACCCCTTTAGGTGGTCACAAAGCACTGAGCTGATCTCCCTGTGCTATGTGGCTTCTTCCCTCTAGCTATCGGTTTTACATTTGGTAGTGTATATATGTCCCTGTAATTGATTTCTAATCTCATAGAATTGTGGTCAGAAAAGATGCTTGATATGATTTCAATTTTCTTAAATTTACTGAGGCTTGATTTGTGACCCAAGATGTGATCTATCCTGGGAAATGTTCCGTGAGCTCTTAAGAAGAAAGAGTAATCTGCTGTTTTTGGATGGAATGTCCTATAAATATCAATTAAATCTAACTGGTCTATTGTGTCATTTAAAGCTTGTGTTTCCTTATTAATTTTCTGTTTGGATGATCTGTCCATTAGTGTAAGTGGGGTGTTAAAGTCCCCTACTATGAATGTGTTACTGTTGATTTCCCCTTTTATGGCTGTTAGTATTTGCCTTATGTATTGAGGTGCTCCTGTGTTGGGTGCATAAATATTTACAATTGTTATATCTTCTTCTTGGATTGATCCCTTGATCATTATGTAGTGTCCTTCCTTGTCTCTTGTAACATTCTTTATTTTAAAGTCTATTTTATCTGATATGAGTATTGCCACTCTAGCTTTCTTTTGGTTTCCATTTGCATGGAACATCTTTTTCCATCCCTTCACTTTCAGTCTGTATGTGTCCCTAGGTCTGAAGTGGGTCTCTTGTAGACAGCATATATATGGGTCTTGTTTTTGTATCCATTCAGCAAGCCTGTGTCTTTTGGTTGGAGCATTTAATCCATTCACGTTTAAGGTAATTATTGATATGTATGTTCCTATTATCATTTTCATAGTTGTTTTGGGTTATTTTTGTAGGTCTTTTTCTTCCCTGTGTTTCCCACTTAGAGAAGTTCCTTTAGCATTTGTTGTAGAACTGGTTTGGTGGTGCTGAATTCTCTTAGCTGTTGCTTGTGTGTAAAGCTTTTGATTTCTCCATCAAATCTGAATGAGATCCTTTCTGGGTAGAGTAATCTTGGTTGTAGGTTCTTCCCTTTCATCACTTTAAGTATATCATGCCACTCCCTTCTGGTTTGTAGAGTTTCTGCTGAGAAATCAGCTGTTAACCTTATGGGAGTTCCCTTGTATGTTATTTGTCATTTTTCCCTTGTTGCTTTCAATAAGTTTTCTTTGTCTTTAATTTTTGTCATTTTGATTACTATGTGTCTCGGCGTGTTTCTCCTTGGGTTTATCCTTTATGGGACTCTCTGCACTTCCTGGACTTGGGTGGCTATTTCCTTTCCCATGTTAGGGAAGTTTTTGACTATAATCTCTTCAAATATTTTCTCAGGTCCTTTCTCTCTCTCTTCTCCTTCTGGGACCCTTATAATGCAAATGTTGTTGTGTTAAATGTTGTCCCAGAGTTCTCTTAGGCTGTCTTCACTTCTTTTCATTCTTTTTTCTTTATTCTGTTCCACAGCAGTGAATTCCACCATTCTGTCTTCCAGGTCACTTATCCATTCTTCTGCCTCAGTTATTCTGCTATTGATTCCTTCTAGTGTATTTTTCATTTCAGTTATTGTGTTGTTCATCTCTGTTTGTTTGTTCTTTAATTCTTCTAGATCTTTGTTAAACATTTCTTGCATCTCCTCAATCTTTGCCTCCATTCTTTTTCCGAATGGAGATCGGAATCATCTTCACTATCATTATTCTGAATTCTTTTTCTGGAAGCTTGCCTATCTCCAATTCATTTACTTGTTTTTCTGGGGTTTTATCTTGTTCCTTCATCTGGTTCATGGCCGTCTGCCTTTTCATCTTGTCTATCTTTCTGTGAATGTGGTTTTTGTTCCACAGGCTGCAGGACTGTAGTTTTGCTTGCTTCTGCTCTCTGCCCTCTGATGGATGAGGGTATCTAAGAGGCTTGTGTAAATTTCCTGATGGGAGGGACTGGTGGTGGGTAGAGCTGGCTGTTGCTCTGGTGGGTAAAGCAGTAAAACTTTAATCTTCTTGTCTGCTGTTGGGTGGGGCTGGGTTCCCTCCCTGTTGGTTGTTTGGCCTGAGTCAACCCAACACTGGAGCTTACTCAGGCTCTTTTGTGGGGCTAATGGTGAACTCTGGGAGGGCTTGCTCCAAGGAGTACTTCCCAGAACTTCTGCTGCCAGTGTCCTTGTCCTCACGGTGAGACACAGCCACCCCCTGCCTCTGCAGGAGACCCTCCAACACTAGCAGGTAGGTCTGGTTCAGTCTCCCCTGGGGTCACTGCTCCTTCCCCTGGGTCCCGATGTGCACACTACTGTGTGTGCCCTCCAAGAGTGGAGTCTCTGTTCCCCACTCCTGCCTAAGTCCTGCAATCAAATCCCACTAGACTTCAAAGTCTGATTCTCTAGGAATTCCTCCTCTTGTTGCCAGACCCCCAGGTTGAGAAGCCTGATGTGGGGCTCAGAACCTTCACTCCAGTGGGTGGACTACTGTGGTATAAGTGTTCTCCAGTTTGTGAGTCACCCACCCAGCAGTTATGGGATTTGATTTTACTGTGATTGCACCCCTCCTACCATCTCATTGTGGCTTCTCCTTTGTCTTTGGATGTGGGGTATGTTTTTTGGTGAGTTCCAGTGTCTTCCTGTCCATGATTGTTCAGCAGTTAGTTGTGATTCTGCTGTTCTCACAAGAGGGAGTGAAAGCATGTCCTTCTACTTTGCCATCTTGAACCAATCCTGAGGAAAGATCTTGGTTCTGTTCCTGACTCCAGGAGTTTGTGGTTGTTTCAAATCCCAGGATGTGGCGGTGACTCACCTCGACTTTAGACTTTCTCTCCCTGCATCTCAGTTGCTGGAATGGACCACGTCTCTGATTTCTCAGAGCCTGGGGATTCAGGTTTGTCAAGGCTTGGTTCTCCTGGGTATGGAAAGTTTCTCTGTGCGTTTAGTGACGTTGCATTGCCTGTAGGTGGCGAAATCAAGTGTGTGGATTCCGTACTAGAGAAGACAGTCTTTCATCTTTCACCTTGTAGAGGTCCGGCACGGTATGTCAGAGCCCCCAGAGGGTAAGGACCATATTTGATTCATCTTTGCTTTCTCAGTTTCAGTTACAAAGCCGAGCGTGTAGTAGGAGTTTTCAAAATGAACAGAGTGTGAACAGTTCTATCTGCTCAAAGCATATATTTCATTCCAGGATCAATAGGGTCAGCGTCCCAGATGAAGAGACGCTTTAGTGTTCCAGCACATCGTTGGCTTCTGAAATGGAGACGGGAAAGAGCGAGTCATCAGCTCCCCATGTATGCAGCCAGGCTGGATGTGGTCGGACTTGCCACACAGCACAGCTCATGTTCTCTGTTCTGCGGAAAGTCGTGGGTGAGGTGTGGACTCTTAACTGCAGGTGGCAGTTGGCAAGAACTGGTCTCATGCTGAGACTGATCAGAAGTTTGGGGACAAAAATGGTCACTGGTGTGGAATCCCTTCTACACATCTCCCTCCGGAACCAGGATTTTACTTGTTCGAAAAATAGCCTATGAGATTCTGTTCTGGTTATTGAGCATATAATTGTGCAAAACAGGCAAAAATTCATGCCTTCGTGGGGCATTTCATAGAGCGTTTGTGCCAGGGTGTATATGTATGATCAGTAAAATAAGTGCTTATAGAGTACATTAGAAAGTGACAAATGCATAAAGCAGGGAAGGGGATGAGGATGCTGGGGTGGGGGCTATTTTCAATAGGGAGGGAAGTCTAATGGAAAAGGTCACATTGGAGGAAAAGATCTGAAGCTGGTGAGGGAACTAGCCATGTGGATTTCTGGGGGAAGAATAGTCCAGACAGAGGGAACAGGAATGGTGAAGCCTGAAGCGGGTTGTGCCTGCTGTTCAGGGGTCATCAAGGGGACCAGTGTGGCCAGAGGGGAGGGAGGCAGACTAGGCAGGGCCTTTTAGGGAAGGGGAGAAGCAAAGTATCATCCACACATCTCTCTGTACTCCGCACTTACCAAATCTCTTCAGCTCGTTTGAGAGCCTACACAGGTCAGTCGTCAGGGAATCTGAATCAAAATCTGCCTCAAAAGAACAAAAGGCAGTCACTGGCCAAAGATGAGGATAGAACACTGAGATTTCTCTGCTCTGAGTCTGGTGCTGTATGGGTCAGGGGCCGAGAAGGAAGCATGGCACCTTAAATTAGGTGCCTTGGGAATTTGATAAAGGTACTATTTACAAAGAGGAGGGTAGAGTGTAGGGAGAGCAAGAAAGGGCAGTGCAGTGTCCAAGGGGACAGCACCGGAGATATCACCACCCCCAGGCATGAAGGAGCACCAGTGAGAACAGCTGTATGGAGAGTCCCCTTCGGCTGAGCGTAGGGTTAGTCTGCAGTGACCCACACAAGAGAGTGGAAGTAACACAAGCCCACCCTCATTCTCTTCTTTCCTTCTGGTGCTTCCCAAGGGCTGACTTCCACTGGAAACCAGAGGGCAAGGGACCTCGTTGATGTAGTCTCCATGGGAAAGAACTGCTGTTCACAGAGATGGGTGGAGGGGGATGCAGAGTGGATCCGAAGGAGTGAATGGAAGACATCTGGCACAGACACAGAGGGCTAGAGAGAGAGAAGGGGAGACACGGGATGGTGTAGAAAGAGAGCCTGAGAAACCACAGCCTCTTTGCCAAAGCAAGGTGGCCTGTTCAGGATGCTGCTCAGAAGCCAGGCTGCCTGAGGTAGTCCCACTCCTGCCCCGGGAGGTCCACCCACTGTCAGCTGTCAGCTCCCTTTGGATTGATGCTGAGCCATGGAGCGTGACTGTCCAGGGCCCCCAGCTGCCCGTTATTTATAAACAACAACCAGGGCACTTGTTTGTGCCCACAATGGGAGGTGGAAGACTTACACCCCCTTTTAAAAGTTAACTTAATGTTTAAAGGTAAAAATTGTGTGTATTTAAGGTGTACAACGTGACGATTTGATATGCATATACACGGTGAAATGATTACCGCAGTCAAGCCTATTTACTTATCATCTCCTCACATAGTTATCTTTTTGTTTTGTTTTTTTTGTGGTAAAAGCAACTGAAACTACTCTCTTAGCAAATTTCCAGTATTCAATACTGTGTTATTAACTATACTGGTTCTGCTGTGCACTAGATATCGAGGCTTATTGAGGGGTGTTGCTGGCATGAAGGCAGAGCCTTATTCCCAGTCACGGTGGGACCAGACCCAGCCCGTTCAGCAGGGCTGCAGTTGACTACGCTGTTTCAGTTAACGTGATATAACCTCGAACATTCCAGAGGCAGGACAGCAGAGCCTCAGAGCTGCAGGTGCTGGAGGATATATTTATTAAAATAAATTTATTTATTTATTATTTTTGGCTGTATTGGGTCTTTGTTGCTGCATGCTGGCTTTCTGTAGTTGCGGCGAGCGGGAGCTACTCTTTGTTGCCGTGTGCGGGCTTCTCATTGTGGTGGCCTCTCTTGTTGCGGAGCACGGGCTCTAGGCACTCAGGCTCAGGCTTCAGTAGTTGTGGCATGCGGGCTCAGTAGTTGTGGCACGCAGGCTCAGTAGTTGTGGCTCGCGGGCTCTAGAGTGCAGGCGCAGTAGTTGTGGTGCATGGGGCTTAGTTGCTCCGCGGCATGTGGGATCTTCCCGGACCAGGGCTTGAGCCTGTGTCCCCTGCATTAGCAGGTGGAATCTTTTTTTTTTTTTAATTTTTTTTTTTTTTTAGCAGGTGGATTCTTTTTTTTTATTTTTTTTTATTTTTTTTTTTATTTTTTATTTATTTATTTATTTATTTTTTAAACATCTTTATTGGGGTATAATTGCTTTACAATGGTGTGTTAGTTTCTGCTTTACAACAAAGTGAATCAGCTATACATATACATATGTTCCCATATGTCTTCCCTCTTGCGTCTCCCTCCCTCCCACTCTCCCCATCCCACCCTTCCAGGCTGTCACAAAGCACCGAGCTAATATCCCTGTGCCTTGCGGCTGCTTCCCCCCAGCTATCTACCTTACTACGTTTAGCAGGTGGATTCTTAACCACTGTGCCACCAGGGAAGTCCCTGGAGGATTTACAGTTCCCTACAAACTGTCAATGGCATTAGGTATTGGGCAACGTCTCAATAGCCGTGGATTTGTTTTCTTTGGTTACAGCTCTGACTTTGAAATTGACGATATGGATGACTGGGAATGTTTCAAATTGCATTACTCCAGGTAGAGCCCCAAATCATTACTATAGCCTGCTGGGCAGTGCGGAACCTGCCCCCTGCCTGCCTTGCCCCATTCATCTTGTGGCTCTCCCCTTGTTCCCTGCGCCCTTGCCACCCTGGATCCTTATTTCAGGGCCTCCAAGGGCCACATTCCTTTCCACCTCTTGCCCTGCCCCTCTGATTCCCTCTGTCTCCTGTAGCCACTTTGCTCCTTTATTTCTACTCAGCTCAAAGTCACTTCTTCACGGAAGCCTTCCCTGACATTCCCGACTGGGCTATCTCATCACTTGCATGAGCTCGTAGCATCTTTCCCATCTGATACTTCTCACAATTGTAATTACATTGTTAATTGAAGAACTCTTTGTTTAATGTCTTGCCCTTCCTCCCCACTAGATGCCAAGCTCTGATTTGCTGCTGCCCAATGTCTGTGCCTAGAAGATGCTCCGTAAATATATCAGGGAATTATTGACCAAAAGCTAAAAATGAGTTAGGAGCGGGTGTACCCACACTGCACAGAAGAAAAATAAAAAGAGGCATAAGTTAGAAAGGACATGCTTGCCTGCCCTCTCCCCCATCCCATCCTTTTTTGGTCCTGGGAATGAGTTGCAGTCAGAGGCAGCAATAGAAAGCATGGAAACGGGAAACAGACACAGGCAGAGTTTACCAATCAATTCTCCAGACACCTGGGGATGATGAAGAAAAGCCATTGTGAGATGTCTCAACACTGATCTCATGCTCTCCAGCAAAAGAAAATTCAGTCAGACAGTATCTGCCGAAGAAAACTTAAAAACTGAGAATAGTAAGCTGCCTGCTCTACTGACTGACTTGCAAAGGTCTGGGCTTGAGGCCTGAAATGATAACAGGTTCAGGCCATCAGAAATTATTTTAACTGGCATCCTGACATCTGGGGGATTCAAGAGCCAGCAAAACAAAAAGGGCTATTAATGAAATGTTTGTAGCTTTCTCCTCCATCAAAACAACAAACACATTAAGGCATGGACATACAGTTAGTAGAATTCACCAGCCCCAAATTACAAAGCAGTCAGGAACAGAGAATAAAAGGGCAGGATTAAAACCTACATCTTTATTTCATGATGCCCGATTTATATTTGTGGGATGGGATGGTCTCTCTGGAAGGGGTCCCATTGTAAACTTGTGCCTGACAGGCTCTAAGAAATAATGCCTGGCCCCGGAGAAGGATAGACTTAAGGTTTATAGAGAGCTGAGAGTAATGATTTGGGGGAACCCACGGAAATGACAAGAGAGAGACTGGTGGAATAAATGAAGAACAGAGTGAGGAAGGGGGTAGGAAGAGGTGATGAGGTTGATGTGGGGAGGGAAGCAGGTAGACAAAGGAGACAAATCTGACTGATGGGTACGTGGCCATTGCACACTCGCTTTCTTCCTTCCTTCCTTTCTTTCTTTCTCTTTCTTTCTTTCTTTCTTTCCTTCTTCCTTTCTTTCTTTTTCTTTCTTTCTTTCATTCTTTCTTCCTTTTCTTCCTTCCTTTCTTTTTCTTTCTTTCTTTCTTTCTCTCTTTCTTTCTTCCTTCCTTCCTTCCTTCCTTTCTTTCTTTCTTTCATTCTTTCTTCCTTCCTTTCTTCCTTTCTTTCTTTCTTCCTTCTTTCCTTCCTTCCTTTCTTTCTTTCTTTCTTTCTTTCTTTCTTTCTTTCTTTCTTCCTTCCTTCCTTCCTTCCTTCCTTTCTTTTTCTTTCTTTCAATCCTCCTTGCCTACTATTCCTTTTTTTTTTTAACCTCTTTTTGGGGGACTGACTGACATACAAAAGCTGCAGATATTTAATGTGTACAACTTGATGTATTTGCAGGGAAGTATACACCTGTGAAACCATCACCACAATCTATGCCGTAAATATCTATCACCTCCAAAAGTTTCCTCTCATCTCTGTTTGTTGTTGTCATTGTTGTATAGTTTTTGTTGTATAGTTTTTGTAGTAAAAGCACTTAACATAAAGTTTATCCCCTTAGCAAAATTTTGAGCATACATTACAGTGTTGCTGGTTGCAGGCCTTGGGTCGTACAGCAGATTTCCAGAACTTCTTCATGTTGGATAACTGAAATTTGCAACCTTTGGTCAACATCTCCTCGTTGCCTCCTCCCCCCAGGCCCTGGAAACCACCATTCTCCTCTTTGCTTCTATGTGTTTGATGAGCAAGTTCTTTTCTTTTCTTTTTTAAAAAAATATTTATTTATTTATTTGGCTGCATCAGGTCCTAGTTGCATCATGCAGGCTCTAGTTTCCTGACCAGGGGTGGAACCCAGGCCCCCTGCTTTGGGAGTGCGGAGTCCTAACCACTGGACCACTAACGAAGTCCCAAGTTCTTTTATTTTTGCTTCAAGTTTTGAGTTAATGTTTAGTCATTGTGATAACGTTATTCCTCCTAGGTTACATTGACCAGCTCCAGGGCTTAGTTTCTAAGAATCAATGAAGAACCTCTCTGTCCTTTCCTGCTATGCTGACTCCTGGGAATGCTCCATGCCCTGATCATTGTCTGGTACAGGCCTGTTTTTCCCAAGCCTGTGGTAGAAAATGCTGAGATTTACAGTAGTTGACACAATAATATACAATAGATTAGAAGATAACATATCATACCATGTACATAATTTTAATACACTGTAATAGAACATAATAGGAGATATATTTTTATATGTTATATGTATTTATATGTAATAAACAATAGAATACATGACTATATACAGTAGAAGATAAAACGCTAAGTTCTATTGTTATTTATCTCAGAGAGTATGTGAAAGGAGGTTCTGATAAATTGAAGATTGTGGTAAACTGAAAGCTGGAATCAGGTCTGGACGCCTACCTCAGCTCAGCAAGCTGTGGTCTGTATGTGTGACTTAAGGAGGTGGTGGTAGAGATTTCTACTCCACAGTTCAAATTCCATAGCCTGTAATTTAATCATGAGCTAGGTTTTTTGTTTTTGTTTTTTTTGGTCTCAAGTCTTCTTAGGAACCATCAACAAAATCCAAACATCCTGGACAGGAGTCAGACTTAGTTTGTATTAGGTGAGCCTGTAATTGTCAGGTGCTGAAGTCCCATGTCCCACTTCTCACTCCTACACACTTTCCCCTTTTTAGTCCTCATATACTACTTCAAACCTGATAATTCTTACTCCCTAATTCTCACATGACAAATTTAATCATCTTACAACAGTATAATCCCATTTACCTTTCTCCCAACCTTTGTCCTATTTTGCCATCTCTTCTACTTCTACATAAATTGTAAATACCACCTCACAGTACAACTATGCTTGAAAGTTTTTTTTCTTCCTCCCTCCCTCCCTCCCTTCCTTCCTTCTTCCTTCCTTCCTTTCTCAGGTCTTAGATGTGGCACGAAGTCTCCAGAGCACGTGGGCTCACTAGTTGCAGTACTTGGGCTCATTAGTTGTGGTGTGCAGGCTTAGCTGCCCTGCGGCATGTGGGATGCTAGTTCCCCGACCAGGAATCAGACTTGCGTCCCCTGCACTGGAAGACAGATTCTCAACCACTGGACCACAAGGAAGTCCCGAAATAGTTTTCTATTAAGGAAATTATGGGAAGAAAATAAAGGAGTGTTTCATGTTTACCCACTTACCAATTCTAGTGCTCTTCATTCCTTCTAATAGATCCAAGTTTCCATCTGGTATCATTTCCCAAGACTACGGAACATCTTCTGGTGTTTCTTTTAGTGTAAGTGTGCTGGCTACAAATTCTCTCAGCTTTCTTTTATCTGAAAATGTCTTTCTTCACTCTGGAAGGATATTTTTGCCTGATACAAAATTTGGGGTTGATCATCTTTTCTTTTCAGTATTTAAAGATTGGATTCCACTGTCTTCTGGCCTCCATTCTTCTTTTTCTTCCTTGCCTCCTCCCTTTTATCTGACAATAACTCAGCCATCATTTATATTATTGTTTCCCTGTTTGTTGGGTCTTTTATTCTCTGACCATTCTCAAAGTTTTCTCTTTATCCTTGATTTTCAACAGTTTGACTATGAAATATAGGCAGACCTCGGAGATACTGCAGGTTTGTTTCTAGACCACTGCAATAAAGTGAATAACACAGTAAAGAGAGTTACTTGAAATTTTTGGTTTCCCGGTGCATGTAGAAGTTATATTTACACTACATTTTAGCCTGTTAAGTGGCAATAGCTTTATGCCTAAAAAACAACATACATACCTTAATTAAAAAATGCTTTATTGCTAAAAATTGCTAACCATCATCTGAGCCTTCAGTGCGTCATAATCTTTTTGCTGGTGGAGGGTCTTGCTTCTGTGTTGGTGGCTGCTGACTGATCAGGATGGTGGTTACTGAAGGTTGGGGTGGCCGTGGTCATTTCTTAAAAGAAGACCACAGTGAAGCTGGCTGCATCGATTGACTCTTCCTTTCATGAACGATTTCTCTATAGCACGCAGTGCTGTGTGATAGCATTTGACCCACAGTAGAACTTCTTTCAAAATTGGAGTCAAGCATCTCAGACCCTGCTGCTGCTTTATCAACTAAGTTTATGTAATAATGTAAACACTATGTTGTCATTTCAACCAACTTCACAGCATCTTCACCAGGAGTAGTTTCCATTTTAAGAAACTACTTTCTTTGCTCATCTATAGGAAGCAACATCCTCATCCATTTAAGTTTTTTTTTTTTGCGGTACGCGGGCCTCTCACTTTTCTTCCCTCTCCCGTTGCGGAGCACAGGCTCCGGACGCGCAAGCTTAGCGGCCATGGCTCACGGGCCCAGCCGCTCCGCGGCATGTGGGATCCTCCCGGACCGGGGCACGAACCTGCGTCCCCTGCATCGGCAGGCGGACTCTCAACCACTGCGCCACCAGGGAAGCCCTCCATTTAAGTTTTATAATGAGATTGCAGCAATTCAGTCCCATCTTCAGGCTCCAGTTATAATTCTACGTCTCTTGCTATTTTTACCACATCTGTAGTTATTTCCTCCACTGAAGTATTGAACCCCTCAAAGTCATCCATGAGGTTTGGAATCAACTTCTTCCAAACTCCTGTTAATGTTGGTATTTTGATCTCTTCCCATGAATCACAAAAGTTTTTAACAGCATTTAGAATGGTGAATACGTTCCAGAAGGTTTTCAATTTACTTTGCCGAGATCCATCAGAGGAATCACTATCTCTGGCAGCTATAGCCGTACAAAATATATTTCTTAAATAATAGTACTTGCAAGTCCAAATGACTCCTTGATCCATGGGCTGCAGAATGGATGTTGTCAGGCATGTAAACATTAATTTCATTGCACCTCTCTATCAAAGTTCTTGGGTGACCAGATGCATTGTCAATGAGCAGTAATATTTTCAAAGGAATCTTTTTTTCTGAGCGGTAGGTCTCAACGATGGACTTAAAATATCTATCATGTTGTCAATAGATGTGCTGTCATCCAGTCTTTGTCATTCAGTTTGTAGAGCACAGGCAGAGGAGTAGATTTGGCATAATTCTTAAGGGCCCTAGGATTTTCAAAATGATAAATGAGCATCGATTTCAACTTAAACTCACCAGCTGCATTAGCTCCTCATGAGAGAGTTAGCCTGTAGTCTGAAGCTTTGAAGCCAGGCGTTGATTTTTCCTCTCTAGCTATAGAAGTCCTCGATGGCATCTTCTTCCAATAGAAGGCTGTTTCGTCTACATAGAGACTCTTGTTTAGTATAGTCACCTTAATTATCTTAGCTAGATCTTCTGGGTAACTTGCTACAGCTTCTACATCAGGACTTGATGCTTCACCTTGCACTTTTGTGTTATGGAGATAGCTTCTTTTCTTCAACCTCATGAACCAACCACTGCTAACTTCAAACTTTTCTTCTGTGGCTTCCTCAACTCCCTCAGCCTTCATAGAATTAAAAAGAGTTAAGACGTTGCTCTGGATGAGGCTTTGTCCTAAGGGAATGTTGTAGCTGGTTCGATCTTCTATCCAGACCACCAAAACTTTCTCCATCTCAGGAATAAGGCTGTTTGGCTTTCTTATCATTTGTATGTTCACTGGAGTAGCACTTTTAACTTCCTTCAGGAACTTCTCCTTTGCATCCACAGCTTGTCTGTTTCACACAAGAGGCCTAGCTTTCAGTCTAACCTGGCTTTTGACATACCTTCCTCACTAAGCTTAGTCATTTTGAGAGATGGGCGACTCTTCCTTTCACTTGAATGCTCAGAGGCCTAATATCAATATTGCTGGGTCTCAGGCAATAGGGAGGCCAAAGGAGAAGGAGACAGATGGGGGAAGAGCCTGTTGGTGGAGCAGTCAGAACACACACATTTATCCATTAAATTTGCTATCCTGTATGTGTATTGTTCGTGGTGCCCTGAAACAATTACAGTAGTAACATCAAAGATCACTGATCACAGATGTCCATAACAAAGATAATAATGCAAAAGTTTGAAATATTGTGAGAATTAATACATTGTGACGCAGAGACACAAAGTGAGCATGCTGTTGGAAAAATGGTGCCAATAGACAGGTTAGACACGGGGCTGCCACAAACCTCCAATCTGTAAAAAAATCCACACAATATCTACAAAGTGCAGTAAAGTGAATTGAAATAAGACGAGGTATGCCTGTATCTATCTGTGGTGTTCTTTGTCTTTATCTTGCTGTGGCTCATTGAGCTTCTTGGATCTTTAAGCTGAAATTTTTCATCAAGTATGGAAAATATTCAACTATTTACTTCTAAGATTAAAAACACATGTGTGCTATTTTAGGCCTGACTATAGGCAATTACAAAGGCTTTTCCGAACAGGTTGCCCTCTTCACCCAGACATGGTGCAAGGCAATGCATTATGGGACCTAAAGGGAGTTGCAACCGAGGACTCTGGCCCCCCAGGCCATACTCTTTGAATATTTGCATTTCTAGCCTGACACCTTCATTCTTAGATCTCTTTATCTTGGGCAGTAGGCCTTCCTCAGGTGCCTCTGCTGAGGTCTCCTTATGAAGGGAAGAGGGAAAAACTTTAAAGACATCTTTCCCCATTCTGACCCAGTGCCCAGTATTTTTCCAGTCCCGGCTTTTCCCTGTCTCCCTTCCCCTGACCTCAAGGTCCATAAAATTGTTGGAGACTTGTGTTAAGGTCTTTCTCCACAGTGAGACAATCTCCATGTCTGCTCTGATCCACCTGACCCTCCACTGCTGTGCCGTTTCATGGGGAAAAATAAAACAAAAGAGAGTTTTTTCCTTTCTCCAGATTTAGCCTCCTGTGTATCCCATCATAGTAAGTGATTAAAGGCTTAACTCTTTCATTTTTGGGCGTATTGCTTTAATCTGCTCTTTGAAAACCTGAGAGCTCAGCTCTCTCTCTCTCCCAGCTCAGCTGTGCTCTGACGTTTCCTCAAATAATCTTCCTGTCCGGAGCTTCCCTGGTGGCGCAGTGGTTAAGAATCTACTCTGCCAATGAAGGGAACATGGGTTCAAAGCCCTGGTCCGGGAAGATCCCACGTGCCGCAGAGCAGCTAAGCCCGTGCGCCACAACTACTGAGCCTGCACTCTAGAGCCTGCGAGCCACAACTACTGAGTCTGCATGCCTAGAGCCTGTACTCTGCAATGAGAGAAGCCACCGTGGTGAGGAGCCCGTGCACCACAATGAAGAGTAGCCCCCGCTCAACACAACTAGAGAAAGCCCACATGCAGGAATGAAGACCCAACACAGCCAAAAATAAATAAATAGATAAATTTATGAAACAAAAAAATCTTCCTGACCCATTATCACCTTCTTCTCCTTATGGGACTCCAATTACACATATGTTAGACTGTTTAATATTGTCCTTGGATCTTTGAGGCCCTGTTCATTTTAACTCAATCTCTTTTTTCTCTTTCTTCTTCAAATTGGATAATTTCTATTGATTTATCTTCAAGTTAACTGAATTTCTCTTCTGCCACTTTCAATTTGCTGAAGCCAGTGCAGTGAATTTTTCATTTCTGTTATTGTACTTTTCAGTTCTTGAGTTTCCATTTGTTAATGGTTTCCCTTTACTCTGTTGAGATTATATGTCTTTTCATTTATTTATTTATTTATTTATTTTTAAGATCATTTTTATTTATTTTTTAGCGGTACGCGGGCCTCCCACTGTTGTGGCCTCTTCCGCTGCGGAGCACAGGCTCCGGACGCGCACTCCCAACGGCCAAGGCCCACAGGCCCAGCCGCTCCGCGGCACGTGGGATATTCCCGGACCAGGGCACGAACCCACGTCCCCCGCATCGGCAGGCGGACTCTCAACCACTGCGCCACCAGGGAAGCCCTCTTTTCATTTATTAAAACCATGTTTTCCTTTATGATTTGGATGTATCTTCCTTTAATTCTTTGAATATATTTATAACAGTTTCTTTGTCTCATAAACTACTTATGTGGAATACTTCCAGTCTGGCTTCTACTACCTGCTTTTTTTTCTTTGCTATGTATTACATTTCAGTTTGTATGTATGTGTGTGTGTGTATGTGTGTGTGTGTGTGTGTGTGTGTGTGTGTGTGTGTGTGTGATTGAATACTGGATGTTGTGGGTTAATCAGTGTTGAGACTGGGTATTGTGATATTCCTCTGTTGGTTTTTGTTTTAGCAGGTAGCAGGATTACCAGCAGATCACCTTGAACTTGGGTGAGGCTTGGTTTTGAACTTGCCTAAGGCTTGGTTTTATGCTTTCTTGGGTGAAAATATATCTGTGAAAATCTCAGCGTGTTTTCAAAGCATAAAAATTGTAACTTGTTGGACTCAACAGCCAATCACTGTTTCTTCTGGTTTTAGACTTTGGTATGGCAGGTTTTTGGTAAGGCTTACTCTGGGGCATGATTCTTATTCCTGAGGAGTAGTATTTCTGGTGTCTCAGCTGGGTGCCTGGGCTGTGAACAGGTATTATTAAGGTCTCTCCACACTTGCTGACAACATCCCCCAACTCTGCTTATGCTCTGGTATTTCTATTCTGCTCGTAACTCCAGAATAGCCAAATTCTGGTTCCCCTTATCTAAACTCTCCCTGCCCGTGTGTAGTTCAGTCCCTGGCTAAGCACGTGTAGAGATCCCCACATGGACTTCTGAGGACCCCTCTGCGTAGCTTCTTCAACAATGCCTCACCTCATAGAATCCATTCCAGTTGCCCCAAACTCTGACCTCTGCCTACTCAGCTAACTGGAACTTCTGTGCTCTGCTTGGTCTCCAGCTTACTGCCAGCCAGTTAGGAAGTTGTTCCCTGGTGTAGAGCTGGGGACGCAACTTGTGAATTTTCCTTCTCTCAAGAAATCAATTTTGTGATTTTTGTATGTGATTTGTGAAAACAGTTGCATCATATGTTTTGTCTAGTTTTAAGGTGTTTTGACAGGAGGACTAGTCCAGTACTAGTTACAGGAAACAGAAGTCTCCACCATGGATTCTTGAAAAAGGGATAACAAGATGGTGTGGATGGACGATGAGAATGGCTGCCTAACACAAGGCAGCTTGTAGCAGGGAGAGAGCAGGACAGGGAACTCTGCTCAATAATATGGAACAACCTAAATGACAAAAGAATCTGAAAAATAATCAATACATGTATATGTATAACTGAATCACTTTGCTGTACACCTGAAACTAATACAACATTGTTAATCACCTATACTCCAGTGTAAAGTGAAAAGTTAAAAAAAAAAAGACACTGAGTAGGAGGCATTTTCAGTCTTCTAAGCAGAGAACAAAGATCACCTTGAGATTTGCAGAAATACAAACAAACAAAAGGGAAATGCCATGATGGAAAAAGAACTATTGTGAGTTATTGATAAATTGGATGTGAAGAATGAAGAAGAAGGTTACACATGGTGCCAGAAATGCTTTAAAAAAGAGCCCTTATCTCCAGAGACAAATACTGAAATATTTATGGATGAAATGATATAATGTCTGGGATTTGATTCAAAATAATCAAATGTAGAGATGAGGGTGGGAGAGGGTGGGGTATAGGTGAGACCAGACTGACCACGAGATGATAATTATTGAAACTAGATTATGAGTACATGAGGGTGTATTTTGTGAGTTTTTCTACTTTTGTATATATTTGACATCTTCAAATTAAAATTAAAATAAAACAAAACAAAGTGATCAGAGTTATGAAGCTGGGAGGAGTATTGGTGAAGTTGGGAAAAGTTCCCAGTTTTGAGGTAGGGGAAAAAGGGGCTAAGCCAGTGGCTGTTATTAATGTCTAAAACAGGCTTTTATGCAAGAATGTTTTTTAAAAGGGTTTGCTCAAGCTGGCTCATTCTGCTCCTTCAGAAGCGTCACCAAGTGCAGGATGTGTTTGATTATCTGCTTGAGGATGTGAGGCATATGGTCCACGCTGGACAGAGGCTGTGGCATCTACACAGCTCGCGTATCTGCTTCCGGATCCAGTGCTGGCTGCTTATATTCGCTGATACAGCCCTGCGTGGTCAGAGCCCAGACTACAATAGATGGGTTTGGTCGGACTCTGGCACACATCTCCCTGATTGGATCCTGGAATGATTTCTAGAGGCGTTTTGCGCTATTCCCCTTTCCACACTGCCTCCCTGGCCAGCTCTACCTGCCTGGAGCCTCCCTGAATCTTGCTGGTACTCAGCTGCTTCCTTCCATCTAACTGTGGACTCCGTAATTGAGCCCAAGAGAGGAACATGTTCCCACGGCCTAAGGACTTGTAGAAGTAGAGAGACTTTTCTACATGTTAGAAAAAGAAAAAAAAAAAAAAGAAAGAAGAAAAACACACTCACTTTCCTATTTTCTGATTTCTTTTCTCATTTATTCAACACATCCTTTTAGGTGCCAGCTGTGTGCCAAGTTTTGTGTTAAGTGTTGACTGGGGGTTCAAAGGTGATGATTCCTCAAGGATCTACAGCCTGGCAGGGGAAGAGAGACACATAAACAGAGTAAGAAGATCACAAGGGCCATGCTACATGTTTGTACTGGGACCAGAGGGCACACGGAAAAAGTGGACAACCATTACTATTTTCTCTCTCCTTGGGTTTGGGTTTTAATACTGTTCGTGCTATTATGCACAATCTAGTCTTTCTGAATCTCAATTTCCTCTCTTTTTTTTTTTTTTTTTTTTTGCGGTATGCGGGCCTCTCATTGTTGTGGCCTCTCCCGTTGCAGAGCACAGGCTCAGCGGCCATGGCTCATGGGCCCAGCCGCTCCATGGGATCTTCCCGGACCGGGGCCTGACCCCGTGTCGCCTGCATCGGCAGGCAGACTCTCAACCACTGCGCCACCAGGGAAGCCCAATTTTCTCATTTTTGTATAAGGCTAAGTATATGTACTTGCAGTTTTTTTCTTTTTATTAATTTATTTTTATTCATTTATTTTTGGCTGTGTTGGTGCGCACGGGCTTTCTCTAGTTGCGGCAAGCAAGGGCTGCTCTTTATTGCGGTGCGCAGGCTTCTCATTGCAGGTGGCTTCTCTTGTTGCAGAGCACGGGCTCTAGGCACGTGGGCTTCAGTAGTTGTGGCATGTGGGCTCAGTCGTTGTGGCTCGCGGGCTCTAGAGCATAGGCTCAGTAGTTGTGGCGCACAGACTTAGTTGCTCCGCGGCATGTGGGATCTTCCCGGACCAGGGCTGGAACCCGTGTCCCCTGCATTGGCAGGTGGATTCTTAACCACTGTGCCACCAGGGAAGCCCTGTACTTGGCAGTTTTTAAGATGGTCACACTAAAAAAAAATGTCTGAAGGGACTTTGCAAACCGTAGGGACTCATGACAATGATTATCATCTTTCCTTCTTCCCAGGCACACCAACGATAACCATGGACTGGCTTTTCCCAGGCGACAGTCAAGTGGTCATGGTCACCAGCACGCTTAGCCGCCTTAAGGTAAGCTGGGGGCTGCAGCCATTTCCAGGGAAGATGCATAAGTAAGAGGAAACTTCTTTTTTCCATGTAGGTAATAAATCTTCTGTCTATTGACTTTTAAAAGTGTAGAACCAAATGTTTCTTTTGTCTTTTTAATATAAACCACCACCTTAACATTTGTTTTGCTTTACAGTTTACAAAGTCCTTCTAAAGTCATAAATCACTGGTGTCTCATGATAGCTCTTTGACTTAGCAGAATAGATTTCACTTTGACCCTCATTTACAGTTGTGGAAAATGTGGCCCTGAGAAGTTAAATATACTTGCCCAAGATTCATAGCTAGTAGTGGCAGAGCCCGGGACTGAATTCTGGTCTTCTCTTTCCTAATCTTTAAAATGAACACCTCCTCCCTGTAATTTTCTATAGCAGGCCAGGCTCCCCTTTGATGTCTTTAAAAGAAAGTTTCACTGTCTGACTCACTTCACTCAGTATGACAATCTCTATGTCCACCCATGTTGCTGCAAATGGAATTATTTCGTTCTTTTTTATGGCTGAGTAATAAAAGAAAAACAAATATCATGTGATATTGCCTATGTGTGGAATCTAAAAAAAATGGTACAAATGAACTTATCTACAAAACAGAAACAGAGTCACAGATGTAGAAAACAAACTTATGGTTACCAGGGGGAAAAAAGGGGGAGGGATAAATTGGGAGACTGGGATTGACATATACACACTACTATATATAAAATAAATAACTAATAAGGACCTACTGTATAGCACAGGGAACTCTATTCAATGCTCTGTAATGACCTATACGGGAGAAGAATCTAAAAGAGTGTATATATATATATGTACAACTGAATTACTTTGCTGTATACCTGAAACTAATACAACATTGTAAGTCAAGTATACTCCAAAGAATTCTTTTTTAATATTTCAAAATATATTTTTTAAATGTTTAGGAAATTCCTTTTATTTGGACTTATCAGGGCCATCTGAAACCCCCCAGCTCCTTGTGCGGTCACAATAAATCAAACAAATAAATAACCGTCTCCATTGTTTTGTGGATTATTTCCCCATGAGGCAGATGTTTACTTTTTCCAAATGAAAGCTCATTGTTGTCAGGAATATTTAAGAGGCTTAACCTGTCTCCTCTGGCATATGGCGCTGGCTTTTCATGATGAGGCTGGTTGTGTGCGGCAGCAGTTGAAATTGCAAGCCTCTCTCTGAAACTTCATCAGTTAGAACTGCAGAATGTCACTGCTGCCCTAGGTGGGGGCTTGTCTGGGACTCTTCCACCGTGAAAGGGAAAAAAAAGAAAGGCTGTTTCCTTTGGTAGCAAATACTCATATTTTAATGGGTATGATGTCATGAATTATTAAACTATCTTAACTTTAAAGCCCAGCTGAAAGAACACAGAGTGAAGAATGACCTTGAGCCTCTTGAAAAATGGGATTGTTGACTGTGCCTGCAGACTCAAAGATGGATTTCTCCTTTAGTTTATATTTATGCAACTGTGAAACTTGGTCCTTTGTTCTCAGAGAAATCCTCTGTGCAACCGTGTGGAGAAAGTGATTACATTCTAGTGCAGAAGAGCTGTAAAGTTTCTTTCCTCGTGTCTCCTGAAAACTAGAGGGCCAGGCGATCCTTGTGCTGGGGGGGGGGGATGGCCCTGAGGAATGAGATGCTGAATCTTTCAGAAGACGAAAGGAAACAGACAGGCGTTGTGCTTTAAAAAAAAAAGAGCCTAACGTGAGGTTTTTATAAGGAATTTGTGCCTAACCCAGTCCCGTCACAATGCTCTCTTGTTTTGGCTGTAAGGTGAATCAAAGGAAATTAGGGTCCAGGAGGACGAAGATGATCTGTCGGTCCCACTGTAGTGTGACCACGTGACGTGCCCGCCAGCAACTCCGCATAACTAGCGCTGCTGCCCATGGAGCTCATGACGTGATGCAGGATAGGGTCTTTCAAAGCTTTGGGTATAGCCATTCCTAGCTCATTCTCTGGCCACAGGTTGCTGGGCAAAACCACCGATGCTAAGAGTGGGATGAAGTGTCCTTGAGTCTTCCAACGGGTGCTGTGAAGCTGTGTCTACACCCACAGAGACTGGTGACTCAAGTCTCCTTCTCTTTCATCTTTGTAACAGGAGTTCAGTTAACGGTCTTTGTAGACAGGGAAGAAGTATTAGTGGGGAGGGCGGTGGAACCAGTATTTATTGAGAATCTATTAAATGTTTGGTTTTGCCTCATTATGATTCATCATGGAGCTGTGTGGTGTTATCCCCGTTTTACAGGGAAGAAACTGAGGCTCAACGTGTAAGATTTTCAGTACCATACAGTTTTTGACAGGGCTGGGCTTTACCTGAATCTAGATCTGCCGAAAATCAGCAGTTTATGCAAATTCGCCAATCTTACTATGAGGTTTGGGTTTGACTGACTTTTCACTTTCTTCTTGTTTGTTTGTTTGAACTCTTTGGCCATATGCTGATGTCTTCTGTTTGTTCCTCCGGATCCCCTCTCCACCCTCCTCCACTCTGCTCTGTGACCTGGTAGACTGACCTGTCTTCACTGCTTCAAGGGTTACCCTGTTCTTGCGCTTACAGTTGCGTTTGGCCAACGTGAAACACAAACAGGGCATTGGAGGGCAGATAGGTGAGAAATGAGATTGGGGTGTTGATTTCCCCAGTTTTCTCTCTGTTGGGTTCTCTACTGAAGGCCAGGTGGCCCTCTCCATGCAGTTCCCTTTTCTGGGTTTTTTTTTTTTTTTTTTTAGTTGAAATATATTTGCTGTACCATATCATATAAGTTACAGGTGTACGATATAGTGATTCACAATTTGTAAAGGTTATACTCTATTTATAGTTATTGTAAAACATTAGCTATATGTCCCATGTTGTACAATATATTCTTGTAGCTTATTTTATACCTAATAATTTGTACCTCTTACATGCCTACCCCTATATCGCCCCTCTCCTTTCCCTCTCTTTACTAGTAACCATTAGTTTGTTCTCTGTATCTGTGAATCTGCTTCTTTTTTTTGTTATATTCACTGGTTTGTTTGTATTTTTTAGATTCCACATATACGTGATATTGTACAGTGTTTGTCTTTCTCTGTCTGACTTATTTCACTCAGCATTTCTGGGTTTTGATACCTGCTCCTTCCCCTTGTCCCTTCTGGCTTAGGGGTAACATTAGGTCACCAGCCCCTGGGTACTGCACAGTCCCTTGTTCTTTCCTAGATACTGCCCACACTTTTGTAAATTAGCCCCTCTATTAAGACAGTTGGATTGTTCAACATGAGTGTGCCATCTGTTACCTTCCAGGACCTTGACCGATACAGGTACACATCCTTTTAGTGCTGTCATACTTAACGTTTTGCTGTTACACCCATTTTACCAGGAGGGAGGTGATTTTTGTCTCCTCTTTTTTCCCTAAGGATTTCTTATTTATAACTTCCGGAAGGGCTATTTTATCATCTTTCATCTTCCTTTTGCCTTACTACTTGCTCTTTGAATTTTCCCTTTTCCCCTCAGATTGAGTCTGTAAGACCTGAAAAAGCCAGTTTCCATTCTTATTTTCCAAGACTGAGTTTTTTTGGTCTTCAGAGTCTCAGCTCTATTCTTTTATTAACAGTTCTTTGTGAAACCGTCAGTTGGATTGTCTTGAGAAAACAATGCACATTTTCTAACCTTCTAGGGAAAATGATTATTGCTCCAAAGAGGAGTGGAAATAATGAAAGTATGTTCAGTAAGTAACAGTAAAGACAATAAAAGGGGGAAAAAGGCAGGAGATTCAGAATCAGGGTCAGTTTCCTCCGTTGTTGGATTGCAGCGAGTTTTTAATGGTCATAAAATCTTTTTCCTGTAAAATACATTTTATATTTAAACTGCAGCCATTTAAATGAGGGATTTTATGTCTGCACAGTCTTTATTGAGTATGAAGGATTTTAAAATGCTTTTGGTTTCATTATTTTTTTTTTTTTTCCTTAAAATTCTTTTGAGGTTTGGAAAGCCCATCCCATGCCTCCCGGGCTCCCAGACGTGAAGATGCAGAGCTGGGGAGTGTGGCTTTCACAGTTCCTTGCTTATGCTATTTAACCTTAGACCCCTGTTATTCGGGGCCTCTGTATCTCCTGAATAAACAGTAAATCTTTCCTGATGGTGTGGCAGCTTTACGCTGTGGATTCAGGCCTATAGTTGGAGAAGCATGAGAGAGACTTTAATGCCTTTTCCCTCCTTTTACTGGTGATTTAGCCAGAGCCCGTGTCCATCATCAGGGTACGGCTGGTGGTTCAGCCTGTGTCTGGCGGAGGGCAGGCCCGGTGCTGCAGTGGGCAGCGCTCAGATGATCAGTGTTCTGGTTCCAGGACAATGCGGGGTTGGCCGTGGGGTTATTTCATAGCTTGGCTTGAAATGGATTCATTCTTCTGTTGAAGGTTTATTGACTCATGTTTTCCTGAGAACTTTGTCCCTGCGTATTGAAAAATTTGTGATCTACTCCTGATCCTAAGATAAGATATCAAGACCTTGAGAGGTCCACCTTCTACCATAGGATCCTGCAAGGTGAAAGTTTGCTAGATTGATTTTAAGGCTGTTCATGGTGGGGGTGGTCTCAAGGTTCAAGGGCATGTTGACATTAGACATACCAGAAGGAAAAACTCAACTACAGAGCAATTACCTTTTTTTCTTGGTCATTGCTGACATTGGTGGGTTGAGCTGTTGGATCTGGATTATTCTTGGTCACGAGGATGGTACAGCAGAAACAAAAACCCTAGGCTTATAGTTTAGAAGTATTTGAAATCTGCATTCATATAGGCAATTATCTGCCAAGGGAAGTAGACTATTGTTGGTGGGGATCTGACCTATAGCAGGAGATGCCTTATAATCTATAAATATCTGCTCTTTGAGCTAGAATGAATTACCTGAAGAAGGCAGGCTCCACGTTTTAATCTTAGATTGCCAGAGCTGCATTTTCCACTGGGTTGTTACCAGCAGTTTTAAAAATCTCAATTTCCCCAGTGCATTGACCTGACCTGACTGTTCTTAGCTACAGCTTTAACTATGCTTTAAAAATAGCCTCGAAGCCAGAATAGCGGAGAAAGCATTTATTTAAACAACTATTTTTTCCCCCATAATGTCATGTAGATGTAAGTCTTTTCTGTATCTTTCCACTACAATGGCAGCATATGGTCTATTGTTACAATCAGATATTCTTGTGGGAAGTAAGAAGCCCCTGGGTGAACAGAGAGGATATTATTGTTGACTCTAAAGCTGTTGTTTCCAGCCCTGAACTAAAGTTTTGTGCAGTTTCATTTTGAACAAACTCAAACCTTTCAGGAGGCTTCAACCGATAGGCTCTGATTTTTATTTTTGATAGTGTTGACTAATGTTTACTCTGGGCTCCTGGAAATTGGCTAGGAGGACTTTCCGTGGAGGAGAAAATGTGGACAAATACGGTTAGTTTACTTAGTGCTAAAGGCATTGGCTGGTAAGGAAAGGTGATAACACAGCTCCTTAAGCCAAAAAGTCATGATATTTTTCCTCTTGAAGTATGTATATTTGAAACCTTAGGAGAGGTTTGTGAAAAAGAAGAAAGCAAAGAAAAAAATAAGAGCAAGAGAGCTGACGGTAACAGAAAACAAAACTAATGAATTTTTACTACATGGAACGGAATAAAGAATTTCAGCGAGTAAACACATAGCGCACACATACTCGCTTGGACAAACACGCATACAAAGAAAAGAAGGAATGCGAAAGCAGAAGCATGTCGGTGTGCTTTATAAATGTGGATTTGTTTTTCGAGTTTTGAATTAATTAGATACCATGTTGAATTCCAAATGTGATAATTAAGCAAATTAATGCTGCAGTGTAGTTATTAATGAGGCAAAATATGCTAATATGCTTTTGATAAAGAGCTCTTCTTCTGTCTTACCAAGAAATTGGCAAACATCTTTTATTTGGGGCCAGACAGCTTATCTCAAGTGATGTACTAAAAAGGTTCTCAGCCGTATGCTGTGAACAAATGTTGTAAATAGGGGTTAATGTCTAAAGTTTTGATATGTATAAGCCTCGATGCGATGCATCAAGTCCCGTGACGCCCTGAGCCTGGTTTCTTCCATGCTCTTCAATGCCAGTATGAATACAGCAAAGCCCACTGCTTGCCGGTGTCATTATTATTAAGTGACATTCAACGTGAGGCAAACAGTGACTGCTAACCACCCAAACTCCTGGGTTCTTTTCGGCAGACTTGGTGTCTCCTTTGGTTTTCAGATGTTCAAAACTCCTAGCCCAGAATCATTAGGGAACCCACTTAGTGGTTTGAAAGTGATGCAGCAGAATTTCTCTTTCTGACCTTAACCTTGCTATTCAGAGCCCACAGTGTATCAGGAGACCAGCGAGAGACACCATCTACCCAGGGGGAGCTGGCCATTAAAAACAAAATTTATGGAAATATGAAAAGAACTTTCCCCATGAGCATATGATTCTTTTAATCCTTTTAATCACATACTCCATGAAGGTGTAGCCTGTATAACTTTGATTCATTCCAGATATGATGTTTGCTAAATGAGTTTGGCTTTGCAGCCCCAGGCAGGACAGTTCTGATGGCTTTAAATCAGAGGAGGAAGCCCCCGAGGTGTGTTTGAGTGGGGCAGCCCAGTGGTCAGCCCTTGGCTAGTGTTGACTAGTGGGCACTGTCGAGGCGCGTCCTATGGCAGGAAAGAGACTGCATATCAACTGTAAAGTGTCACAGAAAGTGACTGGAACAGTTAGGAATGCATTTGACTGCAAGTTACAGAATACCTTACTAACAGTGGCTTCAGCAAATAGGGAGTTCATTCTTCTCCCATAGAAAGCAGATCAGGGTAGGCGATTCACAGCCAAAACGTGTCTCAACCATTTTGTCGGGGCTCTTTCCATCTTTCCACTGCATCATCTTAGCGGGTGTCTTTTGTCTATGTGGGCACAAGATGGCTGCTGCACCTCCAGGCATGATGCCTAGGTTTCAGGCAGGAAGAAGAGGGAATGGTCAGCCAGTCTGTCCTTTTTGAAAAGTTTTCCCAGAAACCCCATCCAAAGACCTCCATTTACCTCTCATTGGTCAGAATTTTGTCAAGTGGTCATTCTTAACTGGGTCAGTAGGTGAGGTTGGATCAAGTAGCCGGTTTTGTTACCATTCTTTTCTTGGGCACCATGATCCTGGGGATGAAGCTGGACCCTGAGTTGACTGCCACTTCCGGGTGCTCACATGAAAGTCTGGTTGCCTGGACGCATGTGATATGAAACAGAAGCGCAGGTGATAAAGCAATTTTACTCTCCTCAAGTTCCTTTGTATGATCAAATCGTAACATGAGTGTGATTTGAGCATATTTGAAAATAAAACACTTACAGAGAAATTTTTTTGTACAACATACTTCTAAACAAATGCCAATTGCTGTATTTGGTTCTTGATTGGAAAATGCAAACCAGCAATCTGTTTCAAAGCCGAAGAAAAGCTGGCTGCTTTGAATGTACTGAATAATGGCACCGTGCTGTATTGTTACGAGTAGATCAAGAGATTTTCAAGGGTGCCTGTGAATATATTTAGTTTTCACCACACTGGCCAACTTTGGAACTTAACCCTTGAGTAAAATGTGATTCCATTGGATATTAATTAAAAGTAACAAACGCACTAATGTGTAGCAGGTACAATCGTGGACCGCAAACTCACCTATTTAAGAAATCTGGCTTGCTCTCTTTCCTCTGTCAGGTTTGTATCGCTCCTGCACCAAGAGGTAGAGACTTAACTGGATTCACTTCTGAGTCTCCCCTCCCTTTCCTGGAATAGGGACTTACTTTGGGCTGGCGGGAGGAGGGACTTTGTGTCAGGTCGCAGGAGTGGGGGGGTGCGTGCATCTGGTTCTGGGATGTCATCTACTCGTACACTTGCTAGGACGTGGTCATTCTAACTTGATAACTTGTCATTTGTTCAATTGGATCACTGCTGGGGATTTTGACTCTACCATATCCTTTCTGAGTCTGACTGTTAGCTGCTTTCAGGTCCTCCCTGGCATGTGGGCATGACGTTTGGTCCCCAGTTATTCTGGGGCCACAGGAGACTCACAAATCTGAGCCAGACCTTCTACCTTCACACTCCACCCAGCATGTCTCCTCTACTCTTCCTGAGCTGCAGGATGTGGGGACTCAGTGGTCTTAGTAGATCTTTGGGGTCTCCTAGCATGAGGCAGGGCCCTGGGGCTTTCTTGGGATGCCACGTGCAGGTTGATTTAAGCAGGGGTGAAGGACAGAGCCCTTGCAGAGGCTCAGAGATTTCTCAACCCTGACTCTTCTTTTCCTTACCCAGCTGGGGCAAACCTTATCCAGCTCTCTCTCCAGAAAAAAACTGGTTCCGAGGGATCACATTTTATTCCAAATCTTTTGTTTATGCCCCAAGTCCTAGGCTTTTGAAACTCAAAACCCTTTTCTCTCAAACTATGGCTCTCATTCTCTTTTGTGTCAGGACTTCCCTGAGGAAACACAAACAGAATTGCTGTCTGCCTGAGTGGCAGAAAGTATGGCCACTCTGTATTGGAAATACTGGCGAGCACCAGTTAATGTTTCAAACGATTACCTATGCCTGACTCATATTCACTATAAGGAACTGGAAGAGCTGTGCCCAGATCCCCAAGGGCATCTCTCTTTGCCCCCCTGCCTGCTCCTACCACCATCTTGGCTTCTGTACCCATGAAGCTCTCGGAGAGGACTGGGCAGACGTGGCACTTCTTGATGGCAAGAGGTGAAGGGGTTTAGTGGACCAAAGGGAAGTATCCAAGATAGGATATACCAGTGCTGTAACTGGGAGAGAAATGAGGGGATTTGGCAGCCATGGAATGCTTCCCAGTCCCTCAAGTTCACTACGGCAAAGAAACCAAGGCCTTAGGAAATTTTTAATTTTAATTTTTTTTAATTGTGGTAAAATATACATAACTTAAAATTTATCATTTTAAGAACCTGCAAAAGAATATGCATATACATACGTATATATGTTAACTGAATCAATTTGCTGTACACCTGAAACTAACACAACATTGTAAATCAACTATACTTTAATTTAAAAATATATAAAAATTTTTTTAATCATTTTAACCATTTTAAGTGCATGTCCTCAGTGGCATTAAGTATATTCACGTTGTTGTGTAACCATCCCCATCATCTAGCTCCAGAACTTCCTCAACATCTCATATTGAAACTCCGCACCCATTAAAAATAACTTTCCATTCCATCCTCCCCTGGCCCTAGTAGCTTCTATTCTAGATTCTGTCTCTATGAATCTGACCACTGTAGTGAGCTCCAATAAATGGCACCATATAATATTTGTCCTTTTCTGTCTGACTCATTCCACTTAATGTTTTCAAGGTTCATCCATGCTGTAGAGTGTGTCAGAATGTCCTTCTAATTCTAGGGCTGGATAACATTCCACTGCATGTATATTCCACATTTTGTTTATCCGTTCATTTGTTGATAGACATCTGGGTTGTTTCCATCTTTTGGCTACTGTGAAAAGTGCTGCTGAGAATATGGGCACACAAATATCTTTTCATATTTTCAGTTCTTTCGGGTATATACCCAGAAGTAGAACTGTTAGATCGTATCATGCTTAAATTTTCAAGGATCCACTCTACGGTTTTCCACAGCGGCTGCGCCATTTCACGTTCCCACCAGCAGGTGCATAAATGTTCCAGTTTCCCCACAACCTCACCAGCACTTGTTATTTTCTGTTTTTTTTCTTTTTTGTAAATCCTAGCCATCCTAATGGGTGTGAAGTGTCTGTCACCTTACTGCGGTTTTGATTTGCAATATCCTAATGACGACTGATGCTGAGCATCCTTTCATCATGTTTATTGGCCGTTTGTATATCTTCTGTTGAGTTGTATATCTTCTGCTGATGTTGAGTGAGCCTTAGAAATTTTATTCCCATACCACTCTCTTCTCCTTAATGAAATGTGGCCGTACGTTGATACGTTTGCCAGAAGGAGAGGGGTAACTCAGGAGGGCTGGGCGACTCCAGGAAGGGGGACCATCAAAGTGCTCATCGCACAGGATTATGTCCAACCTCCCATCATATGAAGCCTTTCCCACTGGGCCCCACCTGCCGGTCCAGTCTGATTTTCTGTCCCTGACAAACCCAATGCTCCAGCACATTAATTTCCCTGCGGGTCCACAGATGCACAAAGAACTTTCACACCTCTAACCTTCGCAGAGGCCTTACTTTTCCATGAAGGCTCTCCTGACCCACCTCACTTGTTCTCATGACACATCACTTGTCCATTCATTCATTCTAGAAATATTCATTGAGCACATACTTGTTGCCAGGTACCAAGCACTGTGGCGGATACTTGGGATTCAACAGTGAATCAAGCAGTTGCTGCTTTTGAAGAAGAACTCCTTGCCTAATGGGGGAAATGGGTAAGTTATCTGCCAATTATAATTCATTGTGCGTAAGTGCCAAGATGTAAGTAAAGAGGGTGAAGAAGATTATCTTCTTGAGCTGAGGACTGAGTCAGTATTTATGTGTTATCGTGAACATTCTCACCTTCTGCACATCAGATTCGAGCTTGTAGTTTACTACTTTTTTATCCCTTAACAGAACTGTTTGTAAACAGCCATTGGCTTCCAGGATGTACGGTTTCTTCTCACAACAAGCAGCATTCCAACTGGGAGATGATTTCCCTTACACTGGGATATTTGAGGGCTGTCTGAAGACTGCAGTTCAGACTGCCTGTATTCAGGCGGGCATGTGGGTGCATCTGGGGACTTGTGGGCCTAGCCCTGCCCTGACTGGGCTTCCTGGGTGTGTGAGTGTTTGTGTGGGGATGGCCATGAAGAGTTATGGAACATCCACTGTCGATTCTGGCCTCGTGCACTGAATGTGGCACAAAGTAAGAGCTCAATAAATGTGTCTGGTTTTATTGGACTCTATGTATCATGGAGGGTAATTTATCTCCTTTACCAACAATGAGTCACAGTGTAGGGTAGGCGGGAGTAGAGTCCTTCTAAAGGTGAATCAACATATTAAATTTGATTCAGAAGAAGCATATGGCAAAGCATTTGTCTTTTGCTCTTTTGAAAAACAGGTTGTTTACCTGGGTTTTTGGTAGTCCTAGAGGAAGGTAAAAATGGGTCCTACTGAAAAAGTTAAAGGAAACTAGCGCAGAAGCAGGAAACCTGAGGGAGAGATGACGAAGAGGCCAGATCGATTGTTACAGGGAGAGATTTACACTTGAATGCAGGGTTTAACCAGGGAGCAGGGAAGGGACCCTTCTGGGGATTACTGTGAAGGAAGAATCAACATAATATGGATTTTGACTGGGTAGGGAATGGAAAAAAAGAAAAAGGATTTGAGATATTGGTTTTAGGATTTAGAAGGGAGGATTTAATTTGGAAGATCAGGGATTTACTGTTAGATATAGTGACAATTAAACTTTGAATACAGGCAGTCTGAATTGCAAGCTTCACATGCTCCTCAAATACCCCAGCGTAAGGGAAACCACCTCCTAACTGGAATACTCCTTTGGTGGGAGAGGATGTGTATTATGGAAGTCGATGACTGTATATTAATGACTCTGTTTAGGACACAATTCTCCTTTCAGCTCAAATCCGTTACTTAAAGGATTATTTATTCACAAGTTTGAAAGAGCTCTGTCCCTCCCTCTGTCAGGACTCTGCTGCCTTGGTGTCATCAGTTCCACCAGGCGGGATGAGAGGCCATCAGCCTACTGACCAAATGATAAATCATCCCTAAATGCATATTGAACAGGGATTTGTGCTATCTCTTCGAACATAAGCACAACTCTTGTTGGGTCTGGCCTTCCTGGAGCCCGAGTCAGGCCACTTGTCGGGGTCCTCAGGAGGCTTGTGGGGCTAACCCCTCCCAGACCGGGCTGAGCACGTGTGAGTGTTTATGTGCGGATGGGCGTGAGGAGGTATGGAACCTTGGAAGAGCGCATGCATCACGGATGCTGTGCCCGGTGCCGGTCCTCGGGGAAGGGAGCCCACTTATGTGAGTGAAGGGGGTCGGCACAGCCTGGCCAGTGTGCCTCCCTGAGTGATATCAAATTTGTACACCTCCGTCTCTCACCCTCACTGCTTAGAGCTGTTCCAGGTCTGTTATTCATGCAAAATCTTCTTGGCCGTGCCTGAGGGGAGAGAAAGACCTGGGTGAAATCCCAGGTCTGCCTTTTAACAGCCATGAGGTTTTGGGCAAGGTACTCGGATCTCTCCTTCAGTTTTTTAATTTGTAGAAGTGAGAGAGTAATATGCCCCTTCAGAATGTTATTGGGAGGAACGCGTAGGACAGTTTTTATAAAGTGCCTGGTACAAGGTGACACCCTTAATGGCTGGCACATAGTAGGTGATTTACAAAGGAGGAGTTGCAGTACTCACTAATAATGAGGGTGATGCCTCGCAGGCATGCAAAAATGTAAAATGATTCTTTTTTTAATACCTGAACTTAATTTCCTTTCTTTTTTCTTTTTTAGGCTCCATTCATATTGTCAGGTAGTGGAAATTTCATCACAGTCAATTCAGCGTCTTAGCCTACTTGCATCCTTGGAGAGGAGATCTGGTTACTGGCTGCTGTCATCTCTTGCCTCCTCCCTTCACCCCCGCCCCCCTTTCACAGTCCACAGCCCTCTGAGCTTCTGTCAGCAAAGATGGAGGCTGTTATTTTCTCCTCCCACCAGCACGGCCTCTCCAGATCTGTCTTTTACTTGGTTACTTCTGTGCTCTTCTTAGACACATGGAAGGTCTGGCTGTTCCCCGCATCACACTGGAGCGAGGAAAGGCTCTCTCAGGTCTGGCTGCCTACAATCCCCACACCACCTTACCCCGTGTGTGCGGTTCATCAGAAAGATCTTAAGGTAGAATCCCTGTGGGGGTCTTTATGGTACCCTTTGCACCAGTGCTTGCCTGGGGATGTGGTGGGGATACACTCCAGGGTCTGCTGACCTTCGCTTCCCCTTCGTCTGCACACATTTTCTGTAGGAGTCCAGTGGGACAATAGCTTTCTCCTAAGCTTTAGGAATGCAGAAGTCTTTGCCTTAAACTCAGCGGTGAGTTTCATATTTGAAACTCCCAAATAAAGAATTGACTTTTTCTTTTTCTCAACATTTCTGCTGTGCCATCTCTTTCCTGAGGCACTAAGTGTTGGATGTCGAGTGTCTGCCTGGGGAGAGAGAGGTGGGTAGAGGGAACAAGGGTATTGCAGAGCATGAGAACCTTGGTTAAAATCTCGAGATATTTTTCTACTGCATTGCTGTTATTACATCCATCCTCCATACAGTTTCAGCCCGTGGGGCTGGGTTGAAGATCGATTTGCTTCAATGTTGGAGCATTTGAGAATGATTCTCTTTGACCTGTTGTTGGCAAAGTAAAAAAAAAAAAAAAAAAAAATTAAAGAAGTAGAGAGTGAAGCCAAGAAGAAAATCAGACACAACTTCTGGTCTATAAAGTGTTGGTTTAGTGTGGAGCTAAATGAAGCTCTGGCCACATTCTGCTTTTCAGTCTCCCAAAGGTCATGCCACTTTTCTTGATCCAATTTTCTATTTCCTTGCTCACAGTCCATCACTGGATGCTCTGCTGCCTAGGCAACAGCATTCGGGCAAGCTCTCAGCAACGTGGTACTCGAGAATGTTTCGAGCTCCACGCGTGGAGCGTTTTGTGCAACCTGCTATGTGCTCTTGGTCTTGTTGTCGGTGGAGAGTCTTGTGCCGACTCAGGGAAGCCATCAGATGCACTTGTGTATCTTCTTGGGTATAGGATCTGAGGGGAAAGAGTTTCTATATTTCAACGATGTCATCATCAACATCATCATGTTGATGCTGGTGGCATCTCCCTGCGTCCCCTTGCTTGTAAGTGTCTGATCAATGTTCTTTTGAACTGTGCTACGTTGTCAGCTGGGCACTTGGGACCAAAAGCATCGACTTTCACCTGCAAGGCAACCACAGGAAAAATGCAGGAAACAACATTTGCACGTCTGCGCACGATTCACCAGCTGTGCTAAAACAAGATAGGTAGAGCTGAATTACGGAAGCAGTGCAAAAAGTCCACCACCACGACCCCCAGTTATAACAATAGCTGCCATTTATGGAACAGCTCTTTTGTGCCTGGTGCCATGCTAGACTCTCTACGTTGCGTTCTCCAATTTAATTTTCCCAGCAAACCTAGAAGGCAGGCACTTTATAAATAGAAGAATGAGTTTAGAGAGATTAAGTGACTTGTCCCTGGCCACATAGACAGTTAAGCGGAGCCAGAATTTGAACCCAGATCACTCTGATCTTGGAGCCCTCACCCATAGGCTGGGATGGTGCCGGGTGGGCAGGCTTGCTGGGCATCTTATTGTTATCACCGAATCCCTAGCACTGGTCCTCACCTAGCACAACAGTAGGTGCACAATCTCACTTAAAAGGAAACGATTGGTTGCTCGTACTAGAAATTAATGCTCTGTGCTTTGAAGCGTTTCCTTTCACCAGGGTCGTGAGGCAAAGTTACCTAATAGGCATAGGTCCTTCCCTTTCTGTGTTCCAAGAACCATTAATTCTCTCGCCAGCTCTCCGGTGCATCTCCATGCCACCCTCACTTTCTGGTGTGGCTCACCCTCGTCTTACATCGGGATGCTGAGATGGTTTCCGAACTCGTCTTCCTGATGCTTTTCTTATTTTCCTCTAATCCAGGCTCTACACAGTAGCCAAGGTACTCTTTCTAATCTAGCAATCTGCTCACAACCCTGCAGAGATCTCCCACGTGCCTAGAACAACATTTGGCTCTTTCAGGTGGTCTTTGAGGCCCCTTATGAGCTGGTGCCTCCAGTTTTTAGGGCCTCATTTCTCACACCCCTCCCCCCACCCCCACACACACCCCGGGTTCCCGACTCTGAAACTTGAGCAGCATCTTTTGCCCACCTCCGAGCTTTTGCATGTGCTGGTCCGTCTCTTAGAACTCCACTCTCCCCTGCCGTTCGCCTGGCCAGCTTCTGTTCCTCCTCTAAAAAAAACTTGGTTCGTGCGTCATTCCTTCTGGGCAGCCTTCCCTGACCCCCTGAGCCTGGTGGAAGCCCCTTCTGTGCTCCCACAGTGCTCTGCACGTCCTGCATCAGAGTGATAACCATCCCAACTCATTTGCGCTTGTGTCCCCCTCCTTCCCCACCACACGGGAAGCTCTACCACTAGCCGCAGTGTCCTGCTCCAAGCCTGGCATCTTATCAACACTTAATGAATATTTGGCGAATAAACGGAGAGTTGTTTTTAACCTATTTCTTATAGCCATTTCTGAATGGGAAGAGCTTCCTGAAACCTGGGGCTTGGGATGTCATTATTCTTGGGGGCAACACTGCCAAGGCAATGAATTAGAAATGGCTTCAGAAGTCCTTGATACGATCCTTTAGGAACTGTGGGAAGGCCTTTGTTCGATGATGGAAATCTAAACATCTACAAATTTGAAAAAGCTAAGAGAGGCAAAATGTCATGTAAAAAGCACACACCCAAGGACTCTTTCAAGTTTCTCTTTGATTCAATCGGGTTGTCGCTAACATTAGACACGGGAGAACCACACTTTAACCTGATTAATGAATAGTCCCATTTAGGCCACTCTGCAAAATACTAAAGAAGAGAACTACATCTCACTGTGGCTTTCTCACTTCCCGCCCGTCCCACGCAGGACTTAACCCCCTGAAAAAGTCTGCTCTGGTTTTTCCTTTGCAGAGGAATTGTCAGGCCGCGACTCTCTCTCCTGCGGCGGAAGGACAAGATGGGACTCTTGACTCCATTGGGAAGCTGAGAGTTCTAGCCTCTTGGCCCTTGTCCTTATTCTCATGTAATTCCTTGCTGGATTCTCATACAAATTCATGCGGTCCCTGCTTTTTTCTCCTGCACAATCCTGGCTCTTGCCCCGGTGATTACATTTAGCGGCTCAGATTTTCCAGGCTTTGATATCTGTGCGCATCCGCGGGCTCTCGGAGCAAAGGAAGCGGCTGGGTTCTGGGGCGGCTGTTTGCTGTATAGGCCCCGGGTGTACCCATCCCCACGCACCCCTCCCGCGGCTGTCATCGTCCTCCCCTCCCTCTCTGGCCCTCTGAGCCCTGGGAACCCGGGCAGAATAAGCAGAGGGTGAGCAAACACACAGGGCTGCATTTAGGAGGGTTTCTTTACCGCCATCTGCCGCCTCCACAGAGGTCACTGTAATAAACTTATTTGTAAACAAAATGGTTAACTCATAGTAAGAACTTTAAAACAAATTCCAAAAGGGGGCTTCCTTGGTGGCGCAGTGGTTGAGAGTCCGCCTGCTGCTGCAGGGGACACGGGTTCGTGCCCCGGTCCGGAAAGATCCCACGTGCCGCGGAGCGGCTGGGCCCGTGAGCCATGGCCGCTGAGCCTGCGCGTCTGGAGCCTGTGCTCCACAACGGGAGAGGCCACAACAGTGAGAGGCCTGCGGTACACAGGGCAACAACAACAACAACAACAAAAATTCCGAAAGGAATGTGGGTACAACTTTTCTGACACTACGGGTTCTTGTGTCCCTTTCACTTCTCTGCCCTCCTCCCACGCAATGAAGACACCCCATCGGAACCTGCACTTCCCATGGATTCCAGTAGGGGGCAGCGGTCATCAGGCCTGAGAGAGACTTTCTTTTTTCTTGTAACATTTTCTTTTGTGTACGTGTGTGAAGTACAACCTATCCACAGGAAAATGCGTAAAGCATACATACACAGAAGCAAGCAAGCACCTGTGTGGCCATCTCCCTCATGTGAGGAAATAGAATATTGCCTGCACCTCATATATAACCCTCTCCAATCCCCACCCCCTCACAATTCCTTCCTTCCCTTAGAACTATCCACACTATACTGACTTTTGCTCATAACTTCCTTGCTTTACATTAATGTTTACTACATCCAAATGCATCTCTAAACAATACGGTATAGTGTTGGATGTCTTTGAGATTTTGATGATTTTGAACGTTATGTAAATAGAATCACACATTGTATATTCTTTTGTCTTTCATATTTTTTGCTCAAGATTATGTTTATTTATTTTCATTGCGGTATAATAACGATGGCAATGGTATTGATTGCCGTCACCACAACTCATTTATCCATTGTACCTCTGATGGACATTTGGGTTGTTTTGAGTTTGTGGTAATTATGAACAATATTACTATGAATATTCTAGTCTGTGTATCCTGGCACACAGGGACATGCATTTCTAGAGGGCACATACCTCAAGGTGGAACTGCAAAGTCCCAGGAGGAGGATATCTCTGAATTTGGTAGATAATGCTGTACAGGTTTCCAAAGCAGTTGTCCCAGTTTAGAGGCTCCTCGGCAGAATCTGAGATCCTAATGTACCATATATTTGCCGATGCTTGGTCTTGTCAGATTTTTTAGTTTTTGAAGCTAGTGTCTTTTTATCAGGGTTGGGCCAAAAAGTGGCAAGGGCACCCTTCCTGATGGTGTCCATATGGTTCCTGTAGCCAGAAGCGGCTGCTGGTCCTTCCCCTTGGACACAGGTGGCAGAAGTGACATTGCGGGATGCTCATCTGTATTAAACACAGGCAGTAGGTGGCTCCTCAGAGAGAAGAGATAGTTTCTCTCCTGGCTGATTTTCTCTTCTCTTTTGGAATACACCATCAGTGCTCACAATGGCAATTAGGCGCTCCGTGCCATCTGGAGGGCTGAGGCTGCTGTGGGAAGGACATCTGCTGGCAGCTGGAAAAGGAAGAAAGATGAGCCGGGACTAGGGACGACCCAGGGGCTGCTTCCTCCTGTGGACCTGCCGCCTCAAGCCAGCTGCATACATAACAAAAGTGTTTCCTCACTCATTTTATTTACTCAAGAGGGACCACCCAATGGTCACCGTGGGAGTTCCTAAAGGAATGAGATGGTAATAATTCCCAGTTAACGGACCCAGCCCAATCAGTTCTGCTTTTCATCAGGTTTGATTACCTCCATTTCAGAATTGGTTGCTTTCACCGCTCTTGTCTGAGCCTCATGTATAAAACAGGGATAATGTAACCTGTCTCTCATATCGTTGGGAGGGCAAAAATTAGATAGGGATGAGAGAGTGCTTTGAAAATGATCAAAGAATGCATTTATTTGCTTGCAGTATAGAGTTATAGATTCCAGGGTGGGGGCCTTGCTATAGAGACTTTAAGGGGAAATTTTGATTTTAGGCAAAGTGTCCCTTTGTAAGACGTGACCCTCCAAGGATAACAGTGAGAGGGATCTCCGTGTGGGGAGAAAGGGAAGGTTGGACCTTGCTTCATACTCTGTCCTCCCTCTCGGCTGGTTCTATCTAACTATTGTCGGGGTGGGGGGTGGTAAGAAGGGGGAGGGCTATATTTGACAAGTCTTTACTGGAGTTTGTGGATAATGAAAGACAAACAGGCAGAAATGGAGGAAAGTCCCGTGCCCTCACTACCAACTAGATGATCAGGTTCTGAGTCTTGGTTTCTTCATCTGCACTTTCACCTCCTGTTTTCTCCCTGTTTAGATTCTGTCTGTCCTCAGACTGGCACAGACCATCCTTAACCCTTAGTCCTACCGGAGAACCCTACGATGAGCCTCTAAAACACCCGGTTTGCTGGGGACCGTGCTGACTCAAATCTGTCCCAGCGTAGTTATTACTAAGCATCTCATTTTGGTTGATGAATTATATGTTTGTCCTAAGACCACCTGACAAGGTCTGGTTTCTTCTAGGAGAGTCTGCTTCTGCCTGTCTCCAGGAGAGATGCCATTTTGTATCCACAGGGGTGGCTGTCACTTACAGGAGGCTCTGTGGTTCTACTGCCTGCTTCCAGATCTCCGCTCTGGCCTTTATTAGCTGCATGATTGCAGGGCAAGTGACTTGGTTGGCCTTGGCCTCAGTCTTCTCAAGTGTAACATGGGATAATGACAACAGTGCCTGGTGTGTTGTACGTGGTCAAAACATTTTAGCCAATATGGTTATAACTTTAGGGCAGGGAGCAAAACCTGGCAGCCCTGCAGACAGACCCCAGCAGGCTAACACTTCTGTTTGGTTAGCATAGTGTTCTGAAAGTTTCGAAGCTGAAAGGCTTTAGGAAGGATGCCCTCCAGTAGGTCAGAGGTGTTATCACCCCCTAGGGACTTACTGATACCAGCCCGATTCGTGCATTGATCGCGTGCTCCATTCCGGCGTTTGAGTGTGCGACCCCTCTTCAGACCTGGACACGATTGGGCTGCCATTGCTCTGGACTAGGGGATGCGCCCTGGTGTTGCTGTATGTGTCCCCTCCCTCCCACCTCCCTCTTTCCAAGTTAGACTCCAGCCCAGGCTCAAGTCCTCACAAGAGGGAGATTCACCCTTGAAAAACCCTTCTTGGTGCTGGAGCTGTTTCTCCCCAACCCCATGACCCTTAGGGAAGTGCCTCCATGTGCCTACACATTGCTGGGAATCTTGCGAAAAACGCAGATTCTGGTTCAGGTGATCTGGGGTGGGGCCTGAGATTCTGCATTTCTAATGAGCTCCCAGGTGATCCTGATGCTGCCAGCTCAAGGATTTAGGGAACAGTGGAACTTCGGGGAAAAGTGTCTCTACTTGAGGCTGAGAGTAAGGCCCCTTCCCAGAGCACACTGAAGACTTTCCCTGAGCAGCGATTCATCGGTTCTCTCCTGCTGGTCCCCTCCCCCTGCTCTCCACCCCCCATATCCAGAAAGGCCACCAGGAAAACACCCATTTCTCTATGCAGAGGTGGAAATCTACTTGGGAGATACTGATTCCTTCTTAAGGGGAGGCCCAGTCTCAGAGAATTCTGACTGCCTTGCCCTTCATTCATTATGCAGAGGTGAGCTTCTCCTGATCAAGTTTTAGAACCACCCTCCCCCCTGCCCTTCATCTTATGAGTCAACTAGGAACTTGCTACTATACACTCTCAAATAGAGTGGTTCTCAACGTGTGGTTCTGGGACCAGCATCAGCATCTCTGCGAAGTTGTTTGAGTTGCAATTGCTCAGGCCCCACCCAGACCCACTGAATCAGAAACTCTGAGAGATGTGTCCAGCAACGGTGCTTAACACGCCCTCCCGGTAACTGCCATGATGTTCTAAGATGTCACATTCCTTCGATGAGTTTCTGACAGCCTGTGGGGTCTGCCCAAGTTCCTGGGGCTTGTTGCTGAATGGATGGTCTCAGCTGGTAGTCGGGGAGTTGCTTCCAAGAAGGGGGTTTGAAGGATGGCAACTTCAGGTAAGGAAAAGCAGGAACAAATGATCCACCCCCTGGGGATAATTGTTTGACTTTATGCAAATGTTCTAAGCAATAAAACCAGCCAGTGATGTACAGGAAATGTATGCTACCCATGCCCAGTGGTCTAAAGACAGCCTTATCAGGGATTGGTCTGTTCCACAAAGCCTTAACGGCATGAAATATACCAACCTGCGAAATGAAACGCACATGGGGAGGTTATGGGAGTTTTCAAGAGCATTTTATTTTGCATAATACAGTTTTTTTTTTCCCCAGGCCAGAAATGGTATATTAAAAAGGCAGCGGGTATATAGCTTTTTTTTTTTTTTTTTTTTTTTGTGGTACGCGGGCCTCTCACTGTCGTGGCCTCTCCCGTTGAGGAGCACAGGCTCCGGACGCGAAGGCTCAGCGGCCATGGCTCACGGCATGTGGGATCTTCCCGGAGCGGGGCACGAACCCGCATCCCCTGCATCGGCAGGCGGACTCTCAACCACTGCGCCACCAGGGAAGCCCTATAACTTGTTTTAAAATTGTTGTTACTTTACTCTGGCTCTGCAGAGTTTTATTTTCTTCCTCCCGCTGCTATTGCACAAGCATATAGAATATTCTATCCAGAAGGGACCATAGAGACCAGCGAGTCCGCTCT
Organism: Phocoena phocoena; assembly: GCF_963924675.1. Taxonomy (NCBI): domain Eukaryota; kingdom Metazoa; phylum Chordata; class Mammalia; order Artiodactyla; family Phocoenidae; genus Phocoena; species Phocoena phocoena. The sequence continues at coordinate 25,676,743 of NC_089236.1, forward strand.
CTGCAGTTCACAGGTGAGGAACTGGTGTCCAGAGATGTGAGGCGACTTGCCCTGAGTGAGCACCTGGGGCAGGTACCCAGTACTCCTGAACCTTAGATCCCGGGATTCCCACTGATTCCTTTTAGGAGCTCTAGGCCAGGTAAGGGACCTGGGAAAGTGGCCTCGTGCATTCTCTTGCCTGTGGACAAGCATCGGAGGAGTCGGGGTGGGGTGGGGGGTGCAGCGACATCATTTACATGTGTGCACATAACCTGAGTATCTAGCTACTGGCAAGGGCACTTCTGAGGCTTTAGATCAGTCAGAAGCATCTTCTGTTCTTACTGAGGCTTAGAACCCAATCTCCTGGAAGCGAAAACCATCACTACTGCAGGCCAAGTCTCAGTCACATGTTTGGGGTTGTGGAGAACAGCCCTTTTCGCAGGGCTGGCTTCGTGGGATTACGACCTGTGCCATAGCACCACGCTCTCTGCTTACAAGGGCTCAGCACTTGCTTTAAATGCTCTGTAGTCACGGTCTTGAAAATCTTAATACTTTTTAAAAAAGGGGACTTGCATCTATTAAAAGGGTATTATTGTCACCATACAGTGATAAGGTGACAAAGGCTTAGAGAGAGTGAACTGGGTCAAGGTTACAGAGCTAGGAACTGGGGTTAGAACCCAGGTCTGCTTGACCCGTGAGCACAGAGCCTTTGCTACGATATAGCACGATGTTGTCTGTTTGGTGTTTAACACTCTTTGATGTTTCCCTGTTTCTCTTAAGCGACTGTAGGGAAGAGACTGTGTCCTTTATTGCAATGACCACGTCCTTTGTCCAGTTTCACCCAGCACCGTGCCCAGCACAGACAGGGCGCTCAATAACGATTTATGTAATAAAGGACATTTGGCTAAATTGAACTTGTGTGTAGCCATATCAGAACTTCCTGTAAACCAAAGAGGCTTCCAGATTTGTGTGTAAATTTCTCCTGTGAGTGAAGCAACTCAGCATGGCTGGCAGGGGCTTAGAGATAGCTTATATTTGACTTCATGAATTATTTATGGAATTAACACCGGAATCATCATTAATTTGTGGAAGGAGAGAAGTTGCTACGTGGCTGGGTGCCCATGTTTTTCTGGCAGGGATAAATTACCTTCACGATGGCTGCTGGATGAAGACCCGGGATGCTGGTTTCCAGGGGAGACAAAGCACTTCATTCCCCTCCTCCTTTCTCTTTCCGATAACTGAAAAATTCAGGAAGCACCTGACTCCTGGCAGTAAGCCAACTCAGCTTCCCTCAACATTTAGTTTACATACATTTATTAAACACCTACCGTGTGTGCAAGGCATATGCTAAGGATGGGGATGCAAACCAAGAAGGCATGTAAGCAGACAATTACGTTATCAGGTGATCAGTGGCAAGAAACACATGTCCTCTGTGTCATGGGTGGGGCAGGTGCATGGGGGAAATTCCTGGCGGGGGTGTGGCTCACCCCTAAACCAAGTCTTACAGGGCAAAAAGAAATCAGTGGAGCTAGAGACAGGGGTAGGAAAAGTGTAGGGGCCAGGCTTTCCAATTGGGAGTAACCCTGTCAGAGAAAGACCTGTAAATAGTAGGGATGGCTGGTGCAGCAAAAGGGGTCTTGAGAGGCGACCTGCGGAGGTTGGCGAATGGATGCTGGTCCGGCCAATGGGCCTGGATTTTGTCCAGAGGCTGAGGCTGTTGGTGGGGGATGGCGGCAGCGCTATCAACGGCTCTCAACGGCCAGCTGTGGTTCCTGTGCCATCATTCCACAGGAACCGCTCTCTGCGGGGAGTCGGGTCTTTCCCACTCCAGGTGCGCAGTGGCTTTTTTGGGCTTCCAGATCCCCGAGGTGTCAGGGTGAGGGAGAGGCATGCTTGCCCACAGAGGGAGAGCGGAGGAACTGTAGTTGAGTGGAGCCACAATCCTACCCCGTCCGTCAGCAAGTTTGCCTTCTGAGACCTACTGTATAATAGCAATCTCTTTCCCATTTTCTTCAAAGCATCACGAGGAAATATAACTGCAGCTGGGTTCAGTAGCCTTGCTTTTGAGCAATAAACTACAAATAATCACAGTTTACTTTGATGCCTTCAGAATTCCCCTACTAGTCGCCGTGGTTTCTTGCCATTTAACTAGGAGGGACATTGCCTGTGCACACACGCTCTGCCTTTGGAATGAGCCCTTGCCTCTCCGAGCTTGTCTTATCCTGTTATTTATTCTGCAGTTCTTCTTTGGGATGGAGCAGTGCTCTGGGCTCCGGGGCTGCTGCCACCACTCTTAGGGGTCCTTGCTGTCTCAGCCTTTACGGGGAGAAAAGATTGCTCCCGACTCCATTTATTTCAGGTAGAAAAGAATCAGAGAGCCCTGCAGGGTGAAGGCGAAGTCGAGGCACTCCAGATAAGTGTTTTTTTTCCCCCTCTGTATTACTTATTTATTAAAGCCAGTGAGGCATAACTAAGAGAAGGGAAGGGAACCAAGGAAATAGAGAATACAATGGCCCCTCAGATTTTAATGGGAGAGATGGCTGGAAGTGATTCCTAAATTATTAAACAAATCGATTTGATTCTTGAAGCCAGCCTCCGAGGTGCATTTGTCAGTTTCGTTATCACTGTCTTCAAGGGTAGGAAGAGTCACTCATGGAGAAAGTTTTATTTTCTTTCCCCTCTATTTTATTTTGGAGGCTGCGATTCATGGCCGCTGTCTAATTAAACACCAATTTCTTTATGTAACAGAAGCAGCAATTTTTCCATTTTTATTTTGGCTTCCATTCTGATCCCATTTGTCTTACGTGTCCTTGGACTTGGAACAAGACCGGGTCAGCCGTAGGGCACACATACTCTGGAGAGCCTTGATCCCATTTCAGTTATAGGGCTGTTTGGTCACAGATGAGTTCTATGGTAAATTGTCCACACACAAGAGTCCTGCCATTTAGTTGTTTGCCTAACAGAATTCACTGAGTGTTAGAATAATAGGTTGTGCCATCCCATATGCCAACAATAACACCTTAATGCACTTTAGGGAAATAATAGATTTCATTCTGGGGTCTTGGTGGTGACTGAGGTACTGTTTGCTCCTTTCTCTCATATTTTCCTCTCTCCCCTAAACACTTCGACTGCCTCCAGCCCAATGGCAAAAAGTGCTTGAACATCTAAATTCTTCTTCTTAATTATCCTCCCAAGGAAAGCAGGCCAAGCACCAGGGTGCAAAAAATTTAAATCATAAATAACCAGCCGAGAGGAAGTAAAAGAAATGACACCAGAATAAGCTAAGCTATTAGCTGAAAGCTTTACATCTCCGCCCTCCTCAGGTCTGAAAAATCTAAGGTAAGATGGTTAAGTATTTATTTGCCAAAGAATGTCATTACGAGCAGCAGGAATTAAAAATGGATGAAGGAAACATTTCCTTCCCCATGATTTCCGGTGGTACTTCAGGCACTGACGCCTGAAACATTTCGGGGAGCATAGTTCCTACTCCCTCCCTGAAGACAAGTGGTATTAAAGGACATCTGTGTCTTTGGGGGCATCACTGCTGCCTGGATCTGGGGAGGACGACAGGGATGGGAGAGAGGAAGTGAGCAGAGTAATGGGTGGCGATTGAATGCTTCCCAAGATAAACGAGTGCACCTCCCTGGATCCGCTGCATAACTGTTTCTTTCAAATTGAGAGAAAGGTACAAATTCTGTGTGTAGGTATATAAAGGGCTGTACCAGATTATATAAATTCAGAGGAAAATCTAGGGCACATGCTGAGTTCTTAAAACGATTTACAGAGGTGGGAGTGCGTGAGAACGCGCTGAGGATGCCGCTATGAGGTGGGATAAGGCGTCTGTGATAACAGCATTTATCAGATGACCTCAATTATACAAAACTATTACCTATATATGTATTGAAGTTTAACTGTTTCACCCTACTTTGCTCATCTTTTCTTCAGAATTGCTTCCTCTGAAAAATCTCCCAGTACCAGGTACTAAGTATGTTCAGTTTTATTTGGGATCTTTTCCTGCAACATTTAGGGTCACTGCTCTGCAGCTGCCTTATGTATGTATGCCTTATGTATGGCATAAGCCAAGAAAAAGTAGAGTTGCTTTGCCTCAGGGAAAAGCTGTTATTAACTGTTCTTCTCCACCCTCCCCTCTGTCCTGATCAAGGGGACAGGGCTGGGAAAGAGGGCTTTCTCAGAAAGCCTGACTCCTTTTAAATGGACATGGTGCCCTTGGGGCAAGCGGTGCCCTTGGGGACCTCAGAAGACCTGACCTGGGCTTGTCTGGCCTCTGGAGCCTGTGTGGGCTCCTCCCATCAACCGCCCCCCCACCCCCCGCCACTCAGGGAGGGGAGAGACTTTGTGGAAAACAGAGCTGGGATCTGAAGATGCAAATAAGAGGGCAGCAGTTTTCAGCTCAACATGAGGAAGAACTTTCTGCCCACCTGAGCTGACAACGGGCTGGGCCACTTTGCGGGAAGAGTGGGAACCTCGTTACTGGCAGGGTCAGGTCCTGGCAAAACCTTGGTTAAGATTCCTGCACCAAGTGGCCCTGGATTATAAGACCTCCGGAGCTGTACTCTAGTACAGTAGCCTAGCCACATGCGGGCTCTGAGCACTAGAAAGGCGTCTGGTGCAACTGAAGAACTGAATTTTAAATTTTAATTAAGGGTATATATCTGAAGGAAACAAAACAGGTATCTTAAAGAGGTATGTGCACTCCCACGTTCATTGCAGTATTATTCACCATAGCCAAAATATGGAAGCAACCTAAGTGCCCCCCAATAGATGAATGGATAAAGACGTGGTATATATATCCACACAATAGAATATTATTCAGCCATAAATAAGGAAATGTTGCCGTTTGCGACAACATGGATAAACCTGGAGGACATTATGCTTAGTGAAATAAGCCAGACAGAGAAAGATAAAAATACTGTATGGTATCACTTATATGTGGAATCTTTAAAAAAGTTAAATTTATAGAAACAGAGTAGAATGGTGGTTGCCAGGGGGTGGGGGGGTGGGAGAAATGGGAGATGTTGGTCAAAGGGTACAAACTTTCAATTATAAGATGACTAAGTTCCAAAAATCTAATGTACATCATGGCGACATTGTTAATAATATTGTATCATATACTTGAAATTGACTAAGAGTACATCTTAAGCAGTCTCACCAACAAAAGGGTAAATACGTGAGGTAATGGGTGTTAACTAGCTTGATTGTGGTAACCATTTCACAATGTGTGTGTATATCAAGTCATCGATTTGTACAATTTAAATATGCACAATTTTATTTGCCAATTATACCTCAATAAAGCTAGAGGGAAACAATTAAATTAAAAACTTCATTGTTTTAGCTCATACAACTCAATAACAAAAAAACCCAAACAACCCAATCAAAAAATGAGCAGAAGACCTGAACAGACATTTCTCCAAAGAAGACATACAGACGGCCGATAGGGACATGATACTCAACATTGCTAATTATCAAAGAAATGCAAATGAAAACTACAATGAGCTATCACATCACACCAGGCAGAATGGCCATCATTAAAAATTCCACAAACAATAAATGCTAGAGAGGGTGTGGAGGAAAAGGAACCCTCCTACACTGTTGATGGGAGTGTAAATTGGTGCAGCCACTATGGAGAACAGTATGGAGTTTCCTTAAAAAACTGAAAATAGAGTTGCCATATGATCCAGAAATCCCACTCTTGGGTGTAGATCTGGAGAAAACTGTAATTTGAAAACATACATGTACCCCTGTGTTCATAGCAGCACTATTTACAATAGCCAAGACATGGAAGGAACCTAAATGTCCATAGACAGATGAATGGATAAAGAAGATGTGGCACATATACACAATGGAATACTACTCAGCCATAAAAAAGAATGAAATAATGCCATTTGCAGCAACATGGATGGACCTAGAGATTATCATACTAAGTAAGTCAGACAGAGAAGGACAAATACCATGTGATATCACTTATATGTGGAATCTAAAATATGATACAAATGGACTTATTTACAAAATAGAAACAGACTCATAGACATGGAAATTAAACTTACGGCTACCAAAGGGGAAAGGGGGAGGGATAAATTAGGAGTTTGGGATTAGGAGACACAAACTACTATTGATATATATAAAATAGATAAACAACAAGGTCCTGCTGTATAGCACAGGGAATTACATTCAATACCTTGTAATAACCTCTAATGAAAAATAATCTGAAAAATATACATGTATAACTGAATCACTTTGCTGTAACCAGAATCTAACACAACACTGTAAATCAACTATACTTCAATTAAAAATAAAACCCAAGAACTAAAAATCACTTCATTGTTTTCATAAGACTACATTTAACTTTAACCACTGAAAATTTAGAAGCCAAATTGAGATGTCTGCAAGAGTGAAATGCTCATCAGTTTGAAAACTTAATATAAAAAAGAGTGTAAAATACTTCATTAATAATTTTATATTAATTTAACGTTAAATAACATTTTGCAAATGCTGGGTTAAATTGTTAAAATTATTTCATGTTTAAAAAAATGGGGCTACTAGAAAATGTGAGATGACATATGGGCTTGAATTGTATTTGTGTTGCAGAGTTCTGCTCTAAGTCTCTGCCAACGCTGGGAGCTTGTGATTCTACACCGTTGTTCTTGTTTCTGACGTGGATTCTTACATCTCTTTAGATAGAAAGACGCTCCATAAACACTTGTGGCTTCCACGATGGCCACTCAAGACAATTTTTATTGGTGACGCTGGTGGGAATCATGGGACAAGTGTATGGACTTCAGAGAAATGACTGGAACAATGATGTCAGGAGCTCTGAGAACTTCTGGTGCAATTTATTATCCAGGAGTTGAGCTTGGATGTGTAAAAGCTGGTGTTTAAAATAATAAGATAAAAAAAATAAATAAATAAAAAATAATAATAAGATAAGGTTTCTTTTAAAAATCAGAATACGTAAACTGATTTTTGTTCACTGCCTTTCTCACGCAGTTAAAGTTGAATAAGACCCTTTCATCATTCTGTATCATTAAAACACATCCCAAGAAAGGCCTAGAAACAAAGTGGTAGACTCTAAGTTAAGCAATAAGATATGCACTTTTAGTTTCCCTAATTACCTACCATTGAAAGTAGGTTGGAACTAACATAAACATACTGCCTTGAAATGAGAATTAATATGTGCTAGAGCTTTGGGGAAAGCCCCATTAAACAGTTGAATTTTGGAATATTTTGTTTTGTCAAAAAACCCAAAGGCATTCTTCCCTTTGAACTGAATCTTCATTTAGAGCTTTTTTTTTTTTAAATTACTTGTTCCATGTGTTTTACAAAGTGCCTTTATCAAGCTATTATGACATTTTTTCCTTTATGTATTGAATCCTGTCATAGCCCATGAAGGCAATAACCACCTTCTCCGTCGCTCGTTGAGAGGCCAAGTGTAAATGGTGCCATGATTCCACGGGGGAAAGGCTGTATTAATTACAGAACACAATCCTGGGAGTTCTGGAGAAGACACCACTCTGTCATTCTACTAGGGGCAGGTGAGGGGAGATGGAAGATGGCAAAGGGCAGAGTAGAGGGTGGGAGAGAGTTGTGGTGGGGTGGGTGGCACCTCAGCCTTTCAGACTAGCTCTGCTGGCCCTATGGATTGTGGATCATGTATTTTTCAAATCAGGGGTGAATTCTAATCTTGTTGTCCAAGAGATACACTCTCCATCTAGAGTAGGCTATAGTAAAGACTGGTCTCGTTATCAACAGAGGCTGCTAGAATCAGATCAGGTCTCTTCTAGGGGCTGAATATGAACAGATTGGAACAGAAAAGAATCTCGAAGAGTCCTGAGCACGTCCACATTTCTGTCTCCAACTGGGAGAAGAGGAGAAGGAGAAATGCCGTCTGAGCACGATCTCAGAGCCTATTATCAGGGCAAGAGCTAGGGAAGGTGTTGATGTTAGGGCTGAAGGGAGACAGTTTAACTATTACCTTTTACAATGAAGGTTTAAAAAGACAATTTAAGTATCTCCCTTTAAAATGAAGGTGCTAAACTGTTTAGCCTAGGCTGTTAACAGAACTACAAATGACACCTCTTTTTAAAGAGAGGAAAGAAAAACACCATTGCAGAATACCTGGCCACGGAAATAACAGGTAGCTCAAATAGTGACCTCATAGTTCTGTGGCTTAACTCCCAAAGGAGAGTTTAAGACCCTTTTCCCTGAGTAGCCCTGAGGGCTCTATGACACAATATTTATTTATTTTTCTTTATTGTTTTTGGCTGCGTCGGGTCTTAGTTACGGCATGCGGGATCTTTCGTTGAGGCACATGGGCTCTTCGTTGTGGCGCACGGACTTCTCTCTAGTTGTGGCGTGCAGGTTTGTCTCTCTGTAGTTGTGGTGCACGGGCTCCAGGGTGCGTGGGCACAGTAGTTTGCGGCAGGAGGGCTCTCTGGTTGAGGCGTGTGAGCTCAGTAGCCGTGACACGCGGGCTTAGTTGCCCCCTGGCATGTGGGATCTTAGTTTCCCCGACCAGGGATCGAACCCACGTCCCCTGCATTGGAAGGTGGGTTCTTTACCACTGGACCACCAGGGAAGTCCCTCTATGACACAATAGATCCGAAGGATCCAAGGTCCTCGTGTGTCGGGAGCCGCATAAGAAGTGCCTTTGAGTCTCAGCACGGACGAGACCCATAGTGCCTAGCAAAGCTGGTACTATCAGGTACAAATATGGAGAAGCAAAGCTCTCCTCTGTGTGGTTCCCCTTGTTTTCCCCTGGTTTTGCTTAAAGTGATTTTTATAGGATTACTATTAGTGTTAGGAAATATCCCCAGTGCCGACGGAGGGTTTAGGGAAAGACCCCAACTTAGGGTAAAACCAAAAAAGACTCCGGCTCCCCCAATGACTACACCCGAAATCCCCACTCCCAGGCCAGGACATTGGGTGCAGGGAAACACAACAGGAGCATTTGTGTGGCAAGAGCTTACGTTAGAAGAAAAGCTAAATGAACTATGGCCCCCCTGGGGAGTAATAGATATGCTGGGAAATATTTGGGTAAGGTGGCGAGGAGGACTTATGCTACGTTGGGTGTATTCAAAGCTGGATGAAGTAGGCTACATGGCAAGCTTATACAAGTTACATTGCTCTTTGTGCAGAAATGCTTATAAAGGACAAATTATATATTGTAAGTATTTTGCAAAGGAATTTGCTAATAGGTTTAAGGTAGAATGTCCACCCCCAAAGCCTCCCAAATAATTATAAGGAAAAATGTGCAATGTCTGAAGGATAACGGTGAACGTGTAAAGCCTGTGGGAGAGAATTTTTATTACTGTATGGGTTTGTAATTGTTAAGAGAAGAATGTACTTAAGTTTTGGGTTTGTAATTGTTAAGAGAAGAATGTGCTTAAGTTTTGGGTTTGTAATTGTTAAGAGAAGAATGTGCTTAAGTTTGTACCTTGATTAATGGCCTGATTGAGTAGAATGTGCAAATACAAGAACATCTGCTTTTAAGAAAGATGAAGAAACCGCAAACAGAGTTCCAGACCTAGATGTGACCAAGATATACCTAACCACAGGGGACGAAAGAGACCACAGGAAATAAGAAGATTACCTGATCATAAAACCTGCCTAACCTGCTGATATAATCTTTTGATGTAAATGACCTTTGGTTTTACTGTTGTGTACCTTTATTTTGTGGCTTTGGTATGAGAACTAAAATGTTAAGATTGAAAGTGAGATTGCCTCACAGTATAAAAAGCTTCGGAATTGTAACAATAAATTGGCAGATCCTCGCATCCTCTGAGGTGTCTTGCGTTCTGTCCACGCCGACTCCGTCTCCCCTTTGGGTGAAACCTGTTCTGCTGGGGCTGGTCCCCGGCACTCGTGGAGTTCCTGGAATCCATCCTCCTGCTTCGAGCTAGGATTACTACTAACCAACTGTTACGCCATCTAACCTCAAAAGTTGCAAGAGAGAGATTTCCTATTTTAGGTCTATGATGATTTAAGGGAAGTAACCACTGTGCGCCAAGGGTTTTACATGTTCTGCCTTTGATGCTCACAGTAACATGTAAGGTAGGTATTATTTTGTCCATCCTGGAAATGAAGACACTGGGGCTTGGAGAGATGAAATAACATGTCCAGAGTTAACCAGCCACTGAGGAAAAGAGTTGGGATTTATTGCCGGGTCTGTCTGCCTCCAAAACCATGTGTTTTCCCTCTACTTTATGTTGCTCTTTTTTTTTTTTCCGGTACGCGGGCCTCTCCCGTTGCGGAGCACAGGCTCCGGACGCGCAGGCTCAGCGGCCATGGCTCACTCCGCGGCATGTGGGATCCTCCTGGACCGGGGCACGAACCCGTGTCCCCTGCATCGGCAGGTGGACTCTCAACCACTGCACCACCAGAGAAGCCCTATGTTGCTCTTATTCAGTTCTTTTCAATATCTAATCGGTATCTTTCCGGCTATAATTTAAACTCATTATCTCAGTGCTTGGTGGACATGGAGCAATTATTCTCAAAGTTCCATTCAAAGCCTTTCATATATTTGAAGATGGCTACCTCCGCCTTCTCTTGCCTGTGTCTTATCTGTTGCAAAAATCGTTAAGGATGAGTGGGGTTCGTGTCCTTGAAATATTTTCGTTTCTTTTAATTGGCATTTAATGTGTATCTATGCAGATGAGTCTTGCTTATAGGAACTATATGAATCTTCCATTTCATCCCTTCATTCATCCAAAGGGTTTAACAGGGTACAGACTGTATGCCATGCACTGGGCTGGATGTTGAACATTCAAAGACTAAGATCTATGCCAGAGGATCAAAGGGAGCGCCCGCTTCTGTCTGAGCAGGATGGAGAGCTCTTCACAGGGCTGGTGGCAGTAAAACTGGGCATTGAGGGATGAAGAAGAACATCGCTAGCAGATGGGGGGCTCTTGGGAGGCAGGACAGGCAAAGGAAATCTTATGGGCAGAGTCCTGGGAGCTGGTCACACCACAGTGTGGGGGAACAGGAAGTATTTTTGTACAACTGGAGAATGTAGAGTGTGCACAGGGAAAGGGCAGGAAATGATTCAGGGCAGGAGTTAGATCAGAGTTTCTATGTCATGTTAAAGAGATTATACTTTGTTTTTAATTTTGAGAATTAAAAAAAATATATAAAAACACCCATATTTGTATTCCTACCACCCAGAATTAAAAACTATTAGCATTTCACCAAATTTTTTCTAGCCTTTTAAAGAAGAAATCAAACACTACAGATACATGGGAAGCCCCCTTAACCAACACCTCTAATTCCCTTCTCTCCACCCTTCCCCAAAGCAATGATCATCCATTTGATATTTACCCTTTAGGTTCATTTAAAGCACACATTTTACACACAGAAGTATTATATTATACTATAACACATCATTCTGTATCTTGCTTTTTCCTCCCCTCAACTTGGTTCTATCCATGTTGATAGATCAAGTTTATACATTTTAACTTGCACAGAATTCCATTTTATGAATACTACATTTTATTAATCTGTTTCCCTATTGATGGGGGTATTGGTTGTTTCCAGTTTTATACTATCAAAAATGATGTTGCAATCAGTGTCGTTACCCTTATTTCTCTAGGGAAGCCGTGTCCAGTTTTTCATGATGAGAAAACCGGATGATGAAAACCATGTTGGAGAGTGGGGATTTATAAAGAAAACAAATAAAACACGAAGCAAAAAACAGAGCTCCAGGTCTTTTCTCTGCAGATTCTCACTCAGAGGGCCTGGCAATTTGGCCGGGGGAAGGATTTTTTGTTTTGTAGCCATTTCCCCCAAGTGATTCTTTTCATTAAGGAAGTTGTGAAATGGACAGAGAGCACACGGGTACTGATTTTATGTCAAGAAGTTCCACAATGAGATTTGTGTTCAGAAATATTACTTTGATAAACTGAGCCCCGGCTTCATTTGTAAGGCAGTCGCCTTTCAAGGATGCAAAGCAGAGTAAGGCATGGTTCTTTTTTTTTTTTTTTTTAAATAAATAAAAAGAGTTTTATTATTTTAGTTCTTACATTTATGTCTTGGGTCCATTTTGAATTAATTTTTGTATATGGTGTGAGGTAGAGGTCCAACTTCATGCTTTTGCATGTGGATATCAAGTTGTCTCAGCACAATTTATTGAAAAAAACTATCTTTTCCTTATTGAGTTGTCTTGGCACCCTTGTTGAAAACTAACTGACCATAGATAGTTGAGTTTGTTTATGGACTCTTGATTCTACTCCATTGGCTTACATCCATTCTTATGCTAGTGCCACACTTGATTACTGTAGCTATGTAGTAAATTTTGAAGTTGGGAGGTGTCAGTTTACCAGCTTTGTCCTTTTTCAATATTGTTTTGGCTATTTGGGGTCCCTTGAGTTTGAATATGAATTTTAGGAACAGCTTATCCATTTCTGCAAAAAGTCTGTTGGAATTTTGATAGGAATTACATTGAATATGTAGCTATATTTGGGGAGTATTGCCATCTTAGCAATATTACGTTTTCCAGTCCATGAACATGGGCTGTCTTTTACTTATTTATATCTTTAATTTCTTTTAACCATCTTTTATAGTTTTCAGTGTACAAGTCTTATGCTTCTTTGGCTAAATTTATTTATTTATTTATTTATTCATTATTCCAACTTTTTATTTTAATTTTCAAACATACAGAAAAGTTGAAAGCACTGTGTATGAAATGCCAGTATACTCATCATACTGTTTTTTTAATTAATTAATTTTTTATACAGCAGGTTCTTATTAGTTATCCATTTTATAGATATTAGAGGGTGGTGGTGTGATGAATTGGGAGATTGGGATTGACATAAAGACATGGTTGTTAAAGTTATGTAGCTTGCAATCCACCAGAGCGTTTCACAGAAATGTGGGCAAACGGGATACAAAGTTTGGAGGCTTACTATCCACAGGCAAATTGTTTCCTGGCCCAGGGTTCCTGGAAGGGCTCACCTCTGCCAGGACTTGGCTGGCCGGTGTCAGCATCCGTGTTCCTGATGTTGTCTGCCCACCTGGAAGGTGATTCTTCATGTTTTACATATCTTTGTTCTCCTAAGTACTTTTCTGGGTAGGAAGTTGGAAGAAATGTCTAAATGAGGTTTGATGTATATATTTCATATTTCCCTAGTTTCCCATGAATGTAAAAAATCAAGATCTGTGATAGTTTTAGAAAGTTTCCAGCTCACCCAGAAGCAATAGAAATAATTCAGTTCTTAATAATTCAACAATTCACTTTGATACCAACACTCTTTTCTGAAGCTTAAAGAAGTGATATTTCTACCCCCCCCCCACATGAGGGCAGATATTGCGTATTATAATAATGGAAGAAGGCCATCCTATCCCAACTCCCTCATTTTACCAAAGAGAAAACCAGCATACTAAGAGCAGAACAGATTTGTCCAAGGCCGCTCAGAAGGTTCGTGGCAGAGCCAGGACTGGAGTGAGGGTCTCCTGATTGCCTTGTCATTGTTCTTTCTACATGCTTGTAACTATCTAGATGTTTCTACAAATAAGTCCCACCCCTTCCCATATCTAGGAGATAGCAGCTGGGAAATCACCCCATTGCTTTCTGGATAGTAGTCTACTCAGGAAAGGTCCAGGCAGTGCCCAAGTCACCTCAATGTCTGTTCTGCCTACTCAGCTCTCCCGGTAGCCTGTGCTCCTTGCGGGACCCATTTCTCATCGTGTACCTGCCTCCTGTGGCTAATGGAAGCTCAAAGTTCTTTTTGAAGTTGGTGCAGGAGCTGGGCTCTCAGCTAAGCTTTGAGGGAAATGAAGCAAGGCACTACAGAGAAACGGACCCCCGACCTGCCAAGGAGAGGGGCTATGAAGTCAGAAAAGGAGACATGACGGTTGAGTGAAAGAATCCTTTTGAGCCTTTACTACAGCCTCTTAGAAGGAAATTCTTTTATGTTGAGTGTATTGATACAAATTCAATGTCCGAGTCTGGAACTTTTATTTTTAGAGAGAAAGAGCTTTCAGTGTTTCTATTTCTTCACACTTAGTCATATACCACTAGCTTCTCAGAAAAAGTGATACTCTGTGTAGTGACAGAGATATTTTATTTGATTTGGCATCAGAAGAACAGAGTTCAGGTCTCAGCTTTGCTACTTACTAGCTGTGTAATCATTGGCAAGTCACTTTTCTTCCTCACATCCAGCTCAGTGTCCTGTCTAAAGTGGCAGTGGTGGGACTTCCCTGGTGGCACAGTGGTTAAGATTTCATGCTCCCAATGCAAGGAGCCTGGGTTCGATCCCTGGTCAGGGAACTAGATCCCACATGCATACTGCAACTAAGGAGTCCAGCTGCTGCAACTAAGACCCGGTGCAACCAAATACATACATACATACATACATACATAAAATTAAAAAAAAAATAAAAATAAAGTGGCAGTGGTTGGGACCTGCCTCCCAGAGTTGCTCATTCATTCAGTCATTTTTATTCATTCATTTATTTACCTGCTACGTGGTGGTCACTGTGCTAAGTGCTGGGAATGCAAAGTGAGGCATGGTCCCTGCTCTCATGGAGCTGACAGTCCAGTGAGGGAGATACTTCCTGGGGAAAGCCGAGGCAGATTCATCCATCCTTCATTCTCAGTGGAGGGCAGCGTGCTGTTGGGGTGTAGCTCCTCCCTCTGCATCCCAAAGGCATCACATGACCTGTCACTCCAAGGGTCATGTGACGTGATACAGGGAGGACTTAGCTCATCCGGAGCAGTAAAGGGGACTGAGAATCAGAGAGCAGAAGTGGCACAACTTAGATTTTGTGTGCATCCAGGGGTAAGCTTAGATTAAAACCACACCACATTTGTTTCCAAGGCCAAGCTGTGGAGGGACCTGTGGCAGAAATGCCGTGTGCTCACCCACAGCTGGAGTAACTCCATTGTGATTTCTATATTTACACCTGCGTGGATTTGGTACCTGTCCCCAAACTTGTCCCTCTCTGAAAGAAGGATGGTCTGTAGGCCCAAAGGTGATAGACACTATGTGAAGTTATAGGGACACTAAGGGCAGGCGGGGACATGGTAAATGGTCAACCATGACAGTGAAACCCACTGAGCCTCTCTTGAGTAAGGCGATTGTTCTGACTCTGTGGTATCAGAAGGCTCCTTATACGTGGAAGACAGAGCGATACATTGTTTGTGCTCCTTTTTGCATTTCTTCTCCGGCTAAGATTTGACAGCGTTTATCAGGAACTTTCTGTGTTTAAGCAGAGTTCTGGCGCTGACCCTGACCGCTGGCCTTCCTCAGGGCTCCTCAGAGCGACAGTGAGGTGGTGTGCTCTATGAGCTCATTGTAGGGAGCCTAAACACAATTGTAATAAAGTTTTCTTCATGGCAACTCAAAGCAATAAGGATTGCAACCTCTCAGCTGGGGAACTAGTTACAGAGAAGGCTGGTGACTAAACGGAGATCACACAGCAGCTCAGTGGCAGGGGCTGGCTCTGAAGTTGCATTGGTTTAATGATGACAGCATTCGAGTGCTTATTAGAAGCTATGGGCCTTGCCTGGTTTACTTTAACTATTCCTCTCAACTATCCCATCATCATCATTACCATCACTGTCACCACCACCACCATCATCACCATCATCGTCTCCATTACCGCCATCACCGTCATCACCATTCCAATCTGCAAATTATAGGTCAAGAAACTGACGTGCCAAACAAGTTAAATCCTTTGTTCAGAGTTAGATACCTAACAAAGAGTTAGATAAATAACAAATGGTCGGATTTGAACCCAAGCCATCAGGCTCCTGTCTTTCACTGGCCTGCTTTGTCCTGCCTCCTTGTCTTAATTCACTGCCAATACATAGGATGTTACCTCTGCCAGATGCCGTGTTGGATGAGAATTAAGAGCATATGTAAGGTACCAGAGAAAGTGATCGGACTTGATGGGCCATGCACATAGGAAGAATGTGTGATTGCTTTGCAGGTTGCTGGGTGTATCTCTTAAGCGAATGCAGGGATAGTGTTATGGGGTTTTCAGACAGGACGCATGGGGTTTGGGTGGCTTCCTCTGGGTAGGCGTGATCTTATCTGTTTCTCCGATGTCTCGTAACTTGGAAAGACATAGATTTTTAGTCAGGAACCCAGCTATGAGGAACGCATCCCTCTCTTTTTGTCAAGACTCTGAAGAATGACGATCTAGAATTATGCCTGCTTGGTGGATGTTGAGGATGGTGGCTGTCATGCTGAGATGAGTGAGAGACAGGAAAGAGGCGGGTATTTAGGTGCCCTGCTAACTGAAAAGGAGTAGGCAGTATTTTACAAGAGAGATGACCTAGATTTTCGGTTATGCTTTGTGCTTTTCCATTCTTTTACCCCTAGTCATCAGCAAAGACTTGGTTGTTCCAGCCAACCACAGCCAACTGTGCTGACACGTAGGAAGAAAAGACGTAACTTGTGAACACGTGGGTCAGCTATAAAGTGGGAGCTGCTGTGCTCCTTTGAAACAAGCATGAAGTTTGGCTAGAAAGTTCTGGGGCAGAGACACAATTTTTTTGTGTGTGTGGTACACGGGCCTCTCACTGTTGTGGCCTCTCCCGTTGCGGAGGACAGGCTCCGGACGCACAGGCTCAGCGGCCATGGCTCACGGGTCCAGCCGCTCCGCAGCATGTGGGATCTTCCCGGACCGGGGCACGAACCCGCGTCCCCTGCATCGGCAGGCGGACTCTCAACCACAGTGCCACCAGGGAAGCCCAAGAATAATATTCTTATTATTTTTTTAAAAAGGCAAATCATTAAGTGTATAACAAGATTGGATTTAGTTGTATTCCTTTGTAAGATGGTAGGAATAAACTCATACATCAGGAAGCAGTTCTTTGTCACACTGTTCTAATTTTTTATTCGCTTTTCTATATTTTGACATAGCCTTCATATTTCTAACGCAGCCCATAATGAGTCCCAGGGAGCAGCCCCGAGGCCATCACCGAGGCCTTTCTAATTCTCAACTGGGGGTGATTTTGCCTGTCAGGGGACATTTGGCCGTATCAGGAGACAGTTTTGGTTGTCAAAACTAGGGGATGGTGCTACTGGAATCTAGTGGATAGAGGTCAGGGATGCTGCTAAACATCCTACACTGCACCCCAAAGAATCATCTGGCCCCCAAACTCAATAGTGCTGAGGTTGAGAAATCCCGTTACTATATAAAATGGTTATTTCATAGTTTATCGAGCAGATGCCTAGTTTACTCAAGCATCTTGGGCTCCTGTTGCTGGACATTAGTTGTGCCAGTTTTTCAGTGCTGTGGTGAGCGTGTCCATGCATCCAGCCTTGCCTCGCTTTGGGCTCGTAGTAGGTTATTTGAAGAGGTGTGGGGGGGGGGGGGTTCCATCTGCCACCTGGCTTCTCTGGGTTTGGGAATCATCCTCAGACCAGGTGGGAGGGCTTTTCTACAAATAGTGCAGGGTGTTTGTAGTTTCAGTTACTAAAATCTAGATATGCGAGCTCCCAGGCAGCAGGCATAAGTGGAGTGGGCATGAAACTGGGCAGAAAGGCAAAAGAGGAAAGGCAGAGTCTTAGGACCAGTGAGACTCAGGGATTTGGAAAGTGAAATGGCTTCACACGGACTCTAAAAACATTCTCTTAGGGCAGCCACTGGGAACTCACCTGTTCCTGGCCACAGCCGCTAAAATCAAAGCTCCCTCCGCACTTCCTACCCACCTTCTCTGCTTCATATTTTTCTTTAGCATTCACTGATGTCTTTTAAAATTAATTAATTAATTATTTTTGGCTGTGTTGGGTCTTCGTTGCCGCGCCCGGGCTTTCTCTAGTTGCGGTGAGCGGGGGCTACTCTTCATTGCGGTGCGCAGGCTTCTCATTGCAGTGGCTTCTCTTGTTGCAGAGCACAGGCTCTAGGTGCGTGGGCTCAGTAGTTGTGGCTCGCGGACTCTAGGGCTCAGGCTCAGTAGTTGTGGCGCATGGGCTTAGCTGCTACACCGCATGTGGGATCTTCCCAGATCAGGGCTTGAACCTGTGTTCCCTGCATTGGCAGGCAGATTCTTAACTACTGCACCACCAGGGAAGCCCTCATTGCTGTCTTGAATGTTGTCTATTTTACTTATTTATCTTGTTTATTTCTGTCTCCCTTCCCCAGGGGCAGCGGCAGGGGCAGGGGCAGTGTCTGTTTCATATACCACTGTTTCCTAGCTCCAGAGCAGCGCTGGGCACATGGCAGGCACTCAGTGCCTATTTGCTGAATGAATGAGTGGTGATTCACAAACACACGAGGGTATGTTGCTTTTAGACCTTCATCACGCTCATTGATCTCAGATTAGGTTTCTCTTCACTGTCTCCTCATTTCACTTTGGGTGTCTCACCGGTGTCTGGAGGATGTGTTGCTGGAGGGGGAGAACGACTGAAAGAGAGAGAGGGTGAAGCAGGAAGCCCCAGGCGACAGGACCCCACCATCCATGGGGGACAAGGAGGGAGGCTGCCAGAAGGAAGCGCAGACAAGAACCACACATTCGCAGCCAGGCATCCTTGTTCCTGGGCTGTGACTGCTCTGGGGGGCCGTGCCTGCTCTGGGGGGCCGTGCCCTGTGTCACAGGGACTGCACTGGGCCTCCTTGTCGGGTTGTCCTGGACGCCGTGGGGCTTTCCTGATGGTCCCATCCAAAGATGGAAGCCCCCTTGGCCAGCTGCCTGGGTGACGGCCTCGGGGCTGCTCCCTGGGACTCATTACGGGCTGCATTCCAGACATCTGCCTCAAACCAGACATCTGTGGCCTCAGTATTGGTGAGACTCCTTGTGTGAAGGTTCACAGTCACATTGGATCTCATGTTTCTGATATTCTGTATATTCTTGACTCCTTAAACAAACAAACAAAAAGACTGTGGACACCCTCTGAGCACCCATAGCCAATACCTTTCTTTTTCAGTTTTTAAAAATTTAAAAATTTTTATTGTAGTTGGTTTACAATGTTGGGTTAGTTTCAGGTGTACATCAAAGTAATTCAGTTATATATATATATGTGTGTGCATATACATATTCTTTTTCAGATTCTTTTCCATTTTAGATAGTTCCGTATAGTTCCATGTGCTATACAGTAGGCCCTTGTTTGTTATCTATTTTATACATAGTAGTGTACATATGTTAATCTCAAACTCCTAATTTATCCCTCCCTCCCCTTTCCCCTTTGGTAACCATAAGTTTGTTTTCCATGGCCAACATCTTTATTAAAACATCACCAGCACCAGCTAAGCTGGGGGACTTGGGGTGGAGGTGGGGAGAGGCCATCTGGAACCATCCAGGTAGATGGTGACAGCTCTGCCCCGGGCTTCCGCAGCCTTGCCGTTGGCAGCTTCGGAGGCCAGTATTATGTTTCCTGTCACTTAAAGGCAGGTGAGTCGAAGCCACGGCGTGCTGGCAGCCTCTGCGATTCCAAACTGCAGTCAGGTGGTTCTGCCTGCCTGTGCTGGTAGCTCAGGTTCTTGAAAAGTGAGTGACGGGGGCAATCAACTGCCCTTGGCAAAGCAAACCCAAACACACTCTGAAAGGCACAGCCTGGCCAGGCTCAGCAACTTTATTCATTAAGTAGTTCATCTTGAGGCTGTCCGCCGAGGTCGTGAGGGCAGGTCCAGGCAGGGAAGCCGTGCTTTCCACAGTTCAATCCAGTGCCACAAATACCGTTGAGCCTGCGCCTTGCACGAGGCACCGTGCGTGGCTGCAGAGGAATTCAGGTGGAGAAAGGGACGGTTCCTGCCTCAAGGAGCTTACGTGCTACCTTCTCTCAGAGCCGCAAGGGAGCCGAAGCAAAGGACAGCTGGGGCCCCCAAGTTGGAAGAGAAAGTATCCAGTTGAAAAATCAGGACAAATGCCATGGAAGAGGAATCCTGAAGTTTGGATAGAACTTATTTTTTCTTCCCTCCCTCCTCCCTTCTTTCCTTCCTTCCCTGTAGACAGAATAATATGCCCCCACTGCCTGAAATGTCCACGTGTTAATCCCTGGGACACGTGAATACCTTATGTGGCAAAAGAAACTTGGCAGATGCGATTAAATTAAGGATCTTGAGATGAGGAGGTCATCCTGGATTATCCAGGTGAGCCTGAAATGTTATCATGACGGTCCTTGTAAGAGGGAGGCTGGAGGGTCAGAGTTAAAGAGAGATTTGAAGATACAGGGTTGCTGGCTTTGAAGACGAAGGAGGAGGCCATAAGCCAAGAACTATAGGCAGCCTCTAGAAGCTGGAAAAGGTAAGCAAATGGATTCTTCCCCTTAGAGCCTCCAGAAGGAACACAGTCCTGCTGACTCATTTTGGACCTCTGAGCTCCAGAACTGTAAGGTAATAAATCTCTATTGTTTAAGCCACTAAGTATGTGGTAATTTGCTGCAGCAGGAATGGGAGTCAAAAGTAGCCCCTCTCTCTTCCCTCTCCTTGCCCCCTGGCTTCCTCCATCTGCATCTGCGTCTGCATCTCCATCCCGTTCTCTTTCTCTTCCTCCTTCCCTCTCTCCCTTATTCTCTCTTCTTATTCCTCCTCCCTTCCTCTCCTCTCCTCTCCTCTCCTTTTCCTTCCCTCCATCCCTCCCCCCAGTTACAAAAACAACACATACCCTTTTTGAATTTCAAACCATACCAAAGTGCATAAAGTGAAAAATGAAAGCTGTTTCCTACGATCTGCCCCCCACCCCTGCCACCACCCCATCTTCTTGGCAAGAGGCACAGTGGTTCAGAATTTACTGCCTGAGTCCACATGCTGACTCTGTCACTTACTCCCTGCTTGACATAAGGCAAGTTATTGACCTTTCTTTGCCTTGGTTTGCTCATCTTTAAAATGGGAAACAGTTTACTCACCTCAAAGGATTGTCAATTCATTAGGGCTTAGAAGGGTAAGCACTCATTTCTTGCCAGCTCTTACTATGTTTTTACATCTTGTCTATTTTATACAAACACATGTGAATCTATTTATACAAACAATATAGAGGGTCTTGATTTCACTAAGATGGTATGATATTATTCTGCAAGGAGAACAAGATTATTTTAGGCAGGGTTAGGGGTGGAAGAGAGAGAATTCCAGTGTAGAAGCAGAGACACACTGATGGGGGAGTGTGGAGAGTCATCAGGAGAGAGTAAATAGAGCAAACAGATAATAGATTGATGAGAGAGGGAGAGAGAGAGAAAGAAAGATGGAGAAACTGGAATGATTGGTTAGGGTCAGATTGTAGAGGGCTTTGACTGACAAAGAGTGGAAGGGATGCATTGAAGATTTCTGACCAAAGGGGAGGAAGGTATGAGTGTTGCTCCCCAGGGAAGCGACTGAGGCAACAGGGTTGAGATGATGTGGAGTGAAAAGTAGGCAAGAACACAATGGCCGCTTGAGCTACGAGGATGGCAGTGGGAAAGCAAGGTAAGGATGGCTTTAGAGACAATGTGAGTATCATTTCTTGAACTAGGCTATGGGTTGGAAGGGGTGAAGGAAGAAGAAGTCAACGTGGCTTTGAGATTCTGAGCACTGGGTACCAGGGAGAATGATGTTAGAATCTCAGGTGTCGTGCTTGACTTCTTTGCATCTCTGCCAAGTACAAATCAATCAATACCACATGATCAGTAAGTTCTGCTAACTTATGTTCTCAGCATTTTTCATAGTTATCTTTTCGTACTTATTCTTCGGGACTCAATTTAGACACCCTGTCTTTCAAAAACTCTTCCTGATTCCCTCCTAAGTGCTTCTCTTCCATGCATAATCTTTTGTGTGTGTCTCTCTCTCTGCATTTCCGTATTGTTTTACAATCACCTGATTATATGCCTATCTCTTTCACTAGAGTATGAAGGCCTTGAGGGAGAGGACTGGATCTTACTAGCCTTTGTATGTTTGGTGCTAGCGCATTGCCTGGCATCTGGTCCACACAGATTTGTGTTGAAGGAAAGCATTGGTGCCATTTTGAATATGCTTGGCTAGAATGTCTAAGATCCACAGGCAGCTTGAGGAGCTGGGGCTCAGGTCAGGGGGCAGGGGTGCAGGGACAGATTGTGGGTCTTCTGCAAAAAGGTGAAGCAATGAGCCTGGCTTGAGAAGAAGACTGACTTGGGACCTTGGGGAGCTCTCAGATGTAGGGAGTGAGGGAGAAAGAGTGAAGAACGACCAAACAGGAATGATCAGAGAGCAGGTGGGACACTCAGGAAGGTGGAGTAGCAGGAAAAACGAGAGCGTTTGGAGAAGGGGCTGGTGGACAAAAGGGTCAAATGCTGCGTGGCAGTCAGGGGGCTGAGGAACGAGGAAAGATCTCCCCTACGGGCCTGGGACCATCATTCCTGAGCCCTGTGAGATGAGGAAGGTGCTAAGGGGTGAAAAGGGACTGAGTTATGAAGCAGAGGAAATGCCAGTGCCTCTTTCAATGCACTTGGAAGGGAAGGAAAAGGAGGAAGATAAGAATAAGACCCAAGAGGGAAGCATGGTGACTTAGCCTGATTGTAGGCTGAGTGGGAGGGGCTGATAGAGACTGGGAAATTGGAAATGTAAGCAAGGGGAGGTGTGGTGGAGCATGGCGTTGTGGACCGGGGGTTGGCGGGGGAAAGGGGTAGGCTTTGCAAGAAAGGGCACTTCCTCGCTGGGAGAGGCACAGCGAAAGAGAAGGAAGGGAAAGAGAGACTTCCCTGCAGAAAGGAATCAAACGGTCTTTTGGTGAAGTAGGAAGAAAGGCCACGTTCAGGGAGAAAGGGTGCTGGGAGTGGGCTTGGTGGCAGGAGAGAGGGAAGGCACTTAGATCAGCTGCTTTAGGGAGTTTAAGAAGGAATAACAAATGCAGCAGCCTTCACCCCGTCCTCCTCCCCACTTGAATTGTGTTGGGCTCCAGTTAGAAAGTGCTTTCCAACGACGTTGTGCGGCGCCGGAGCAGGGGCCGGGAAAGGACGCAGTGCCGGGCCGGGGCAGGGAAACGGCAGAAGGACAAGACTGGGGGAGGCATGGGGCCGGGGAGCCAGCACTTTGTAAAAATGGGGGAATGTGGGCTTCCCTGGTTTGCGCAGTGGTTGAGAGTCCACCTGCCGATGCAGGGGACACGGGTTCGTGCCCCGGTCCGGGAAGATCCTACATGCCGCGGAGCGGCTGGGCCCGTGAGCCATGGCCACTGAGCCTGCGCGTCCGGAGCCTGTGCTCCACAACGGGAGAGGCCACAACAGTGAGAGGCCCGCATACCGCAAAAAAAAAAAAAAAAAAGGGGGGGGGGGAGTGTGGATTCAGGGCTGGGCTGAGGTTAGGAGGAAGATGATAGAAAAACCAGAATGGGTTGATGCCTGGAGGTCGTGGAGAGCACAGAGCAGATGGCTGTGACCTTGGGCAAATCTCTCTTCCTGCACACTCACCCGAGTTTGACAGGGCAGCGTCCAGCTCTACCAATGCCATCTCATTCCTCCCGATTGGCTTGGAAGGAAAACCATGCTTGACAGACATGCTTGACAGGTCCGTGGGCTGCCGTTTTCCAAAAGAACCTTACAACCCCTGCTTCTTGATAGCACGTGAGGTCTCCAAGGGCTGATTCCAGCTCATCTTGATCTTCGTGTCCTCAGCCATGTCTGAGTCTGGGGGGATTCTGAATAGGTGCGTTTTCTCTCTGGGGCTTAGCTTTCGGTGTCTGTGGTTCCTCCTTCCTTCTTTTCTCTCCTCCACCATCTGCCAACTCAAAGTGTGGTACTGGGGAACCGGGGAAGGCACTCCATATGCCTGGGGTCGCCTGCCTGTCTGAAGAGAGATGGCTTTTGTCCATTGCTAACAGCCATTCGGGGAAGCAGTTTCCTCTTTGGGGATCTCATAGTGGGGCATTTGGGGGGTCTATGAGCCGCCTACCAGCGTCTGCCCCCCCAAGATGCAAATCTGGTTGGCCGATTGACCAGTATGGGTCAACAAAGCATACATTTGCATTTCCCCCATGGAGGAAGCTGGGTCACTGAGTCCAGGTCATGACTGCTGTTCACGGTTTTATCATCTGGAATTACAAATGCCCCCGTGTGCCAAGAGGCGTTCGGGCAGAAGCTCCTTGGCATCTCGCCACCCCAGGGTTCTTGGCTCCTTTAGTTCTTTCCCACTCGGATTTGTATTTTTATATAGTTCTCCTCTCATGCTTTTTAATGCCTTCTGGGCAGGGCTTATGCTGTAAGCACCAAAGCCAGGGTCCTATTTGTGGCAGCCTTGCTTTAGCAGTTCTCTCCTGGGAGGAAGTAGGAGGAGAAGGGTCTGCCCGACAGTCTTTGTTCCCAGGACTCAGGGCCCTAAGGTCCATATGGGGCCCTCTTTTCTTCTCTTGCACGGGCTGGCACAGCCCTAATCCTGCTGTCTGCTTGACTGATCCCTCACTGGAAGTGCAGACAGACACTTGGGGGATTGGAAACATGGCTTCCTGCAAAAATGTGCTTCCTTCCCAGACAACAGATGATTCAGATAAAGCCTTTGTCTTTAATTTTGCCTATTCTTCCCTTGCCTATTGATTCCTTGCATTTCACCGAGGAGTTTATTTGATTTGAAGGGGGATTATGCAATTACCTTACATTTCATTGGAGCAACACAATACAGGCAAAAGAGGGTTTTATGTATCCAGTCTGAATTATCCAGTTGATCCCATCCTTGCAGACCTAACCTTGGAGAAGACAGGGCCCAGGGAGGTGGGCAAGGAGACACCCTCATCCTAGACACTGTGCGTGGAGGACCCTGCCCCGGCAGAGGCTTGGAGGATGGAGCCTGTACTGCCGAACAAGAGCCTGTGTCTCCTCCAGCCCCAGCCTGATCCATTTGTCACTTTGGATTATTTCCCTTATACTTGCATGGGCAGGCAGCATCGTCAATTGCAAGGATTCCCAGCGTGCTCTGTCGTGGCATGAAACACAAATACCATTTCCTTCCAGCTCCGGCTTTCACAGGGCCTGCCTGAATCCATTTGTGTTGTCTCCAAACCTAGCACTTTAAAACAAATGGCAAGGCCCCTGAATGACAAACACAGCCAACATAGTGGGAAGGCCATTTGCGGGGAAATGGCTGCAAGGAGAGTCGGTACTTTATGAATATTCACTGAAGTGTAAACCTGCACATTGCTTATCTGCTCTTCTGCATTCTAATTTGCCCATGAATGCGAATGAGTCCTGTTTAAAGTAGAGAAGGGGAGAGCGGGCTCCTTGAAGAACACCTAATTGAAAGATGTTTGTACATCGTGTCTGATATTTAGTAAACAGAGAGACAAATCCAATGGTTTTCCAAATGAGACCTCAGAAACAATAAAAAATAATGATCTCAAAACCTCAAAAGTAGGAATGTGCAGAACAAACTGCTTTCCTAAAAAGGGGGACATAATTACTCTGTCTCAGGGTGCAATTAGTGTCCTAATTATACGAAGGTGTGTTGCTTATCTCTCCGGCAAACCCTCTGTCAAGGTTTAGCTGTCTTGAGAAGCTGTACCGCAGAGGGGCTGGATCCCGCACTTGGGGTTGGGCAGTGGAGGGCCCTGGGGGAGAGGGGCCCAGAGAGATGGTACTTTGGGAAGTACCTTCATCTTCCTTTTAGACTGACAGATGGTTTCAGTCTGGGTTGCACTGCCTGCTGCTGCTTTCAGTGAAAGATTGTTACCTTTTTGGATTCATGAAAGCCACTCAATCAAAGATAAAAAGGCAGGCCAGTGTGGGGAATCCATAAAATCTCTACTTTCAGCTGGAGTGTCTACTAATAATTCTTCTCGTGTCACTGCCTGGTTAAACAGTCATACTCCTGCTAAAAGCCCTATAAGCATAATAGATTCATGGGGTTTGGCTCTATTGTGCTGCTCTTGGCCTGAAAAAGGGGGAAGGGGCTCCTGTTTTTCTAAAACAAACCAGACACTGAAGCATTGTGTATCAAAATGTATTCACCCACCGCTGACCGTCTCATTAGATCAGAGGGGCTTTCTCTGCACACCTCTTGTGGCGCTCTTTCCAGACTTCTGATGTATTCATTGAAAAGCCTCCTTCGGAGACGTTTTAGTACCAATTCCGAGTCACTCCGCTTAACATTTAAATGTGTGTTTTGGTAGTGGTTGTTCTGGGAAAAAACAGGTGCTTTTTTATTTCAAACTGGGCCAGTTGTACACATTGAGATCCGCTCCTGAGATGTTGACGACAAATGTCACACATCTCAGCGCCGAGCGAAGAGGTACCAAATGGCTCAGTCATAGCGGAGGGTCTGGGCAGGGCCTTTGGCGATGGATCTCAAGGAGTGAGTTCCTTTTGGAGTCGGGAGCAGGGTTTTCCTTAAGTTCCTTGCGTGGCAGAGCGGCCAAGGTTTTGCATGCAGTGCTATCAGTCTCCCTGGACACATGCACGGCCCTCGATGGTCCCAGACCGGCAGCCTACATGGTGGTGAGTCATAGAGGTGTCAGAGCCTCTTCTCTCGAATCTCTCCTCCTCCAGTCTTACAGAGAAAAAAATAAAGTCTTTGTGCCTGAGTTGAGCAGCGTTAAATGGACTCAGCTGGGTCGCCACCCACATATTGATGTCCAGGGATTTTGAGTGAATGAGGATCACAGAGCGCGTTATCTCGCCATCTGGGGCGAGGAAGAAGTGGTGGGACAAGCAGGCCCTTTGATCAGGAGTGGCCTTTGTGAAGGCTTCTGCTGACCCCTCCTCTCCCATGTCCCTCCGAACCCGGGCCCCTTCCCACCCTGTGCTTCCCTTGGAAGGTTTGTCTGCTGCCTGAGCCTTTTCTGGCATATCCAGACTGTAGAAGAGAGAAAAATCGTCTTCCTCCTCGTTGCCCCCTCACACCCCTCCCCAGGAAACCTTCAGCAGATGTAGACAAGACTTTAATAGCTACATAAAAAGGAATGCATGCCAGTCTCATTAGGGGAGCCATAACAGCTTGTCGGAGGACCTCAGAGAGGACAATATATCAGCATCTAGTTTGTGACAGCATCCCTAATGGTGGCAGTTTGCACCTACCCATAATGGTCCATTCATCGTCCATTTGACCCGGTTCCTGATCATACTAGGTCCTCCCTCGCACGGATCTCTCTTTGAAGCCCTCTGCAATTGCCCACACAACTCTTTAAGTGTGGGTAAATCAGAGCTGGTAAGTGACAATCGTAAGAAAGCAGTTAGTGGACCACCCCGTGGCACACCCTGAATTTGCATTCACACTCTTTCTTTTCTTCTCCCAGCAGCCCTCGGTCACACTTCATCCCGAGCCCAGCATCTGCAGGAGGTCAAGGCACTGGGAGTCCTGAGATTTCCAACCATCTGCCAGGGAAAAGGGAAGTCAGTACTGGAGGAGGGAGGGGGAAGAACCTAAATGATATTCTGAAGACTTTTTAAAAGTTATTTATCGAGGTGAGGGCAGGAGAGCCGTTATGAATGGTCCCAGCCCATTGTCTTCTTTATGGGCCTCAGGAGGGCTGCGGACGTAATTAAAGTCGAAGCCAAGTTCAGTTTTCTCCTTGGAGGCTTAAATAGCCTGGAGTCATTTCCCTCGCTTCCCACAAGTGCCAGTCCTCCCTAGCTGCTGAAAAATTCAACATTCCTATAAACTACAGTACTTTGTAAAGGTCACGCGCTACTTAATCTGAACCCGGGGTCTGGAGCGGTGCTTGCTGTCACAGCATTGGTGGCTGTCCAGCCCGGTGACGTGAGGCCTGCCTGCCAAGAACTGGAGGGGCAGGAGGCAGGCAGGCAGAGCTCTTTAAATATTGCCGAGCACTTCCTGGATCAGCGTGATATTTAAAGATTTTTGTTCCACCTGCCTGAGAAATATAGAGTCCAGCCGAGAGGCAAGAAAATGAATATGGATTTCTTGCCCTTTCAGTGTATTCACTCCAAAAAATAGCCATTTCTTTGATTTTTTCCTTTCCTTTTTTTTTTTCTGCCAAGCTGGGGACTGCAGGCTTCAGGCAGGCACGATTACAGTCATGCGTCATGAATGAAATGTGCCATTTGGAGAAAATCAGCCACTCGTTCCAACTCCCCCCTGACCCCGCAACAAATCAATAGAGCTCGGAGTTCTGGGGCTGAAATGGATGTTGTGCTTGAATGAAAGTACTTTCTCTACATACTTCTGACACTCAGAGCAGTTGCCAGGGGCAGACTTTGTGCCTGGGGCTCCAGAAAGAGGATTATCAACCTCCGAAAGAGGGGTCTGGTTCAGCACGTGTCAGGGAAGCGACTTAGTGTTGATGGGTGGAACTCTGCGTAGGGTCAGAAGACGTGCTTCCTAGGTTGAGTTTCACCTGAACTAGCTTTTTTATTAATCCCTTCATTCAAAAAACATGTCTGGAGTCCTTCCTGTGTGCCAGGCACTGTGCTAAACTTGGGAATATAAAAGCAGACAAGGTAGACACAGGACCTGCCTTCACGGGGATTCTAGAGTTTAATATGGGAGACAGAACTATTACTGGCAATTGCAGTACAGTGTGATAAACCTTGGGACACGGGGAAAATTTTTCGTCTCTCTGGTTTCCCATTTTCCTATAGGCAAAATGAGAGGATGTTAACAAAGATAAACCCTCAAGACATTCTCCCTTTCCAGGATCCTAATCAGTCAGTAGGGCAGGGACTTCCCTCGTGGTCCAGTGGCTAAGAATTCGTGCGCCCAGTGCAGGGGGCCTGGGTTCGATCCCTGGTCGGGGAACTAGATCCCACATGCTGCAACTAAGAGTTCGCCTACTGCAACTAAAAATCCCACATGCTGCCACTAAAAGAGCCTGCATGCCGCAAGGAAGGAAGATCCCACACGTGGCAACAAGGATCCTGCGTGCCGCAACTAAGACATGGCGCAGCCAAATAAATAGATAAATATATTTAAAAAAGTCAGTTGGGCAATTAGACAAGCGAACATTCTCCCTTATCTTGCTTCCAGGGCTAGACAAGGCTCTTGTTCCCCTTGTTCACAAGGTCACCACAACTTAGTTGCGGACACAAGACTCGTACAGATGAGATGTTAACTCACAGTTGAGGTAGCAGATAAATGTTACGAACTTTGAAAAGTTTTTGGTTGCTCAGAGAGTTCTTTGGGAGCTCAGAGGAGGGAGAGACAGCTAAGAGCTTGATCCATGCCAGAAACACTTTTCTCTGCACCTTCTCAACCACTGCCCTGGCTCCCATCACTGTGCTTATATATGGAGAACACTCTTAAATGCATGTCTGCAGTCCAGATATCTCCCATGAGCTTTTCCTTCTTCTCAGCCCCTCCCTTGGCTAATTCTTACTCATTTTCCATCTCCCATGCAAGCACCTTTTGCTCCAAAAGGCTTTTTTATCCCTTGGAGCCAAGTTAGGTCTTCTATCACACACTCTTACGGCACCTGATTTTTATCCTAGCACTTACCACAATTTCTTTGTCATTGTTTAGTCAACTCTGTCTTCCACAAGTCTGAAAGATCCTCTAGGGCAGGGACCACGTCTATTCAACTCACTGTTCTTTCCCCAAGGTCATTACAGTACTTGGTATTTCAGCAGTGTTTAATAAGTAATTTGTTATATAAATGATGACTATCTAATTCTTCTAGAGAATAAGCTTACCTTCCTTTTGCTGTAACAAATCATAGCCATGAATACACATCTATGCTGGAGTCGGGTGAGTCCTCTTGGTGAATTACTGAACCTGGGGGGTGGCCTTGGAGACCCTAACACAGCCTATGTGGCTGGTTGACCTCAGGTGGAAGAACTGAGTAGGATTTGGGGAATTGGTTGGCCAAAGCAGTGGCTGAAGTGAAGCAAGAGGATAAAGGTCTGGGAGACGGGGGAAGCTGAGGAGGTACCAAGATGTGTCTGATACATGTAGCAAAAGAGCCAGGATGGAACTTGGTGGCTACCAGCTGTGCAAACTACTCAGTGAGTTAATATCTCTTTGCCTCAGTTTCATCATGGATAAAATGGTGACAATTATGTCTCTCTTGCAGGATTTTAAGGATTGGTGTAATATATAATATGACTCTCTTCAATCCCACTGGCTTTCAGGAAAAGGCCTCTTGACCCCTTATCTTTAGGCTACAGTATTTGGATGGGCTGCAAGGAGTGTGCAGGGAGAGGGATGGAGGGAGTGGAGACTGCCACTGTGTGTGGGGAGGATGCCACTCTTTCCACTTCACCAGTGTTGGAATGGAATATTCTGGGCAAGTTGGTATCTGGTTCTAGTTGTGGTGGTGTTAGGTTTTGCTGGATATAGGAATATTTCCAAGAGAGTTCTCTTGGAGTCCAGCAGATTATGAGACTGGCCAGATACCCCTTCCCAGATAATGGGCATCTTGGGCTTGACCTGGAATCAGCCTAAGACCACACAAAACATTCTTAGGTTCACATTTCCTGTTAGTGAGAATTAGAGTTATTTGGCTGCAAGCAACCGATTTTTAACTAACTAAGGCAAAAATGCATTTTGGGAAGGCTTCAGAGTGGCTCGCAAAGAGTAGTAGCTGAACAAGTAGGCCTCAGGTAGGACAGACACCAGGGCAGTTCTGGGTACCTCGGCAGTTGGACCAGTACTCTCAAGTGTGATCATTGATTCCCCTGTTTGTTCAAAGCTTCAGATTCCCTGCAGAAGGCCTGTAATTGGTCTCTTTGGAATGCTTGGCCACCCTGGTAGTCAGGGGGAGGAGTTCTGTGACCGGCAGCTCAATAAAATGAGCTGGGAGAGAGAATTCCTCACAGTAAAGAGGATGGTAAGACATTGATATAGACTTGCTACCCTATGGAACTCAAGTGGCCTCTGACTTGAGTTACCTCTGCTCTATGGCACTCAGGTCACCAGGTCACAATTCTGTTTCTGGGACATCTGAAGCCTAGTGCTATTGAGCTACCCTGAAGCTCTGTCAGATTTGGTCACTCTTGAGGTTACTTCACGTCTTCCAAAAGTATCTAAAAACATTTTGAGAAAGCCCCTATGGACGTTGCTGATTTCTTGTTGCTACGTAAAGGTACACCTCGGAGAGCCTTGATGACTGTCAACCTGAGTGCTTTCAGCTTTCATGCCTCTCCAAGCCTTTGAAGATGTTCTGCTTGAATTGTATTTTCCTCTGCTACAAATGCCTACTTACCTTCAAGCTCCAATAGCATCACTTCTGGGAATTCCTCCCTCCCTTGTCACGTGGTTGATGACAGAGCGTCATGTAGAACCCAGGTCCCCTGGTTTCCAGTTAGAGTCCTTACAAAAAGTGACTACTAATTAGGGCTTTGGAGTCAAACAGCCCTGGGGTAGAGTCCCAGATATGCATCCAGCATTAGATAACTTTGGGAATTTACTTACCATCTTGGACACTTGGCCTTCTCTTCTTTAAAGAGGATATTAACAGTACTCTCCTCCTAGATTCTCAAGAAAATTAAATAAGACCATTCACGTAAAGTGGTTTGCACAATGCCTGGCACACAGTAAGTGTTAGCTATGATTGTGTTGTGTTCCTGTTCCTGGAAGATTATGTAAATGAGTGAAAGTGTAGAGAGCTTTAAAATCCTCAGGGGCAACTAGAGTAACCATAACCTGCAAAGACTTGGAAAGCCCCAGGGAAGTCAGTATCGAAAAGTCTGCTTCTGTAAAAGTTGTAAACAAATGTTAAAATACTAATTAGGCAAGAGCATAACTCACTCTCTTAAATAATGAAATGTATTCAGTTGTTATTCATCGTTCAAAATAATAAATTCTAAATGAGTCACTCAGAGAATTATTAATAGTGAAACTCAGGCTTTAAGAAGCTAAAATCGTATTTTTGACCCTTGTGAATTTAGTAATAAGAGAAAATACCAAAATCAAAATCTTTCGAGATTAACATGGATCCCTAAGATGGTTTGTTTTCGTGGGAAGATGATTGGGTTTGGAATTGGAACATCTGAGCCTGAGTCCATAGCTATTAGCTATGTGATCCTGGGGAACACACAGCCTTTCTGGGTATTTCCTCACCCACCAAGTGAGAAAACACTCACTCACGGGGCTGTGACTTTAGGTGATAGATAGTCCATGTGAAAGGACCTTAACTATTGCAAAATGCTTTCTAGATGATAAAGTGAAGTTCTATTCAGGTGTATACTTATAAAAACAAAACATTTATTCATTCATTCCTTTGTTCTTTCTTTTCATCGATCAGCACCTATCGTAAGCTAAGCATGGTATTAGCTTCAACTGGCGATAAAAAGGCAGCAGAAGATGTGATGCCCACTCTCAAGAAACCAGTAGGCTAGTTGAAAAGACTATTTACACAGCACAAAAATAAATATATCCTTCTAAACTATTCCTGCATTTAAATCTGGGGAAATGCAAAGTAAGAGAAAGATCAGGATTTACTCAAGAAAAGCCATCTTGAGAGAGGTCTTAGATTGTGTCCTCTGTAGCATAAGTCAGGGGTGGGGAAGACAACTTACATGACTGGAATAGAATGAGTAAGACTGATGAGGAAACAATAAAGGCATGGTAATGGTCAGTCAATAATCAATTACTGGACACCTTTGTATTGGGTATGGGATGAGTCCAGCACTGTCCTAGGTGCTGTGGGCGAATCAGAAGAAGGAATATGCTTGGCTTCCATCCTCTAGGAGTTTGTAGTCTACAAAGCCCTAGGGGATCTGAGAAAAAAACACTGGTAAAACACCTGCAGAAGACAGGGCGTGAGTAAGTGTTACCTATTGTTGAATTGACCCGTATGGTTTTGCCATCTCAAAAGTCAGGCTGGGGCTTCCCTGGTGGCGCAGTGGTTGAGAGTCCACCTGCCGATGCAGGGGACACGGGTTCGTGCCCCGGTCCTGGAAGATCCCACATGCCGCGGAGCGGCTGGGCCCGTGAGCCATGGCCGCTGAGCCTGCGCGTCCGGAGCCTGTTGCTCCGCAATAGGAGAGGCCGCAACAGTGAGAGGCCCGCATACTGCAAAAAAAAAAAAAAAAAAAAAAAGTCTGGCTTATATTTTTCTACAGAGGAAGACTATATACCTTTAAATCCACAGCTCAGAAAAACATTTCAGTTTGCCAAGTTTCTGCTAAGCCATCCTGAAAAAAATATTCAACAGCTTTCACCAGCCAGAGGCCCCAATATCTAATCTCTGTCTCAAATGATAAATGACATTTGTCAGTTGACAAAGCAAATGGCCTCAACCATTTGAGGACACGGTCCTGCCGTGCATAGCCCTCCTGTCGAACCAGCCAAGAGCACCTTGAGGTGAGAAAAAGCATCTCTGTGCACGAGCCCTCCAGAGAGAGAGCCAGGAAACAAGCAGCCTTTGTGTTGCTCTGAGGGCAGTTCCTCATTAGGAGCTGAAACCCTAGTAGAAAATAGCTGTCTGGGCAGGAGGGGATTTCTCAGGTCAGGGAAGTGGGGCTGGATTAGCTGAGGATGGCCTGGAACCTTGCTGAACGCCATGTACTTTGCCTATGTTTCTGCAGAGGTCTTTGCTCTTTTTTCTAATATCTCCTGGATCCTATTTTCTTAAAACAGACATCAGTGTGATGAGCAGGAGACAAAATCAAGGGGTCCAGCTCACACTGACGTCAGGCGCACAGTTGATAAGTGATCTGGGCACTTTGGGAGGGGGGCGGGGGCCACTTTTTCTTCGTGTGGTTCTCTCTCTTGAGCTGCAGGGTGTTTAACATCCCTGGCCCCACTCACTGAATGACGGTATTGCCCCCAGTCATCGCGACTGTGAAAACTCGCCACGCATTTCCAACCTCCGCTTCCGGGGTTTGTGGGGAACCCCAAAGCGCGTAGAATGATGGATTCCTGCAGGGTCCTTGTCCACCAGGTGCCAGCTTGCTCTGCCGTTCTCAAGGACTTGGGGGCATGGCAGCGTCTCCGCCTTTCTCAACACTGGCCCCTGGGGATGGGGGTGGAGGTGATCGTCTACAGATCAGATTTGGTGTGCTACTCGCTCTGCTTTCTGAGCTAGGGGTTTTCTCCTACTGCTGAGCCCTTTGGAAGAATCCAACAGTTTTCCAGATTGAGGTCAGGGCTATAGCTGGGCTCAGGGGAGCTGGGAAAGGCAGGCAGAGGAACTCAGCCAGTTAGATATACGGATATCACGGCAGTCTTCTCATTGCTAACAGTTCCTCAGGAGAAGGGCTTTCCAATGATCCAGTCCAGGTTAAGGGACCTGAGGTCAAGTGGGCTAACCATCCATTCCAGTGTTTTCTAACGTGTGAATCATCGACCATTTCCATTAGCGTGCTCTGGGGTGCTTGTGGGAAATGCCGATTTGTGGCCCCCAAGACCTCTTACGTCAGGTCCTCTGGATATGGGATTGGGAATCTGAACTTTCCAAAAACACCCTCTGTGATTCTTCTTCAAGCTAAAGTTGAGAGAACTAAGGATCTAGCCAATGCTTGAGTTCCCTCTATAAGAACCCTGATTAATAAATGCCCAGTCTCTGAACATCTCTGGTGGAGGGGGGAGGGGTCTCACTCCCCCTGGAGGCAGCCATCACCCCCCTGGATAATTCCAATGCCCGGAAAGTGTTCCCCAGCGGGTAAAGTATGGTCTCATTGATGAGCCACTGAGAACCCAAAAATCAAATTGGGGTGTGTGTGTGTGTATAAATGCATTTCAAAAGGTCATGAAAGGATATACACTAGACTTCAATGTGGTTCCTTATGGGAGGGAGAGTAAAATATGGGTATGTGGTGAAGTTAAATGGGAAACTTTACATTCTCTGTATATCTGTATTGCTTGAATTCTTCTTTGACAATGTACATGTATTAGTTGTGTAATTAAAAAAAAATAAAAGACAGAACAACACCAACACCGATGTTCTTTATAATGAGCCAAACCTGCTTCCCTCTATGTTTTCTCCTTTAGTTCTAGGGGAATCACACGGAGTCTCCCAGAATGTCTAGTTTCTTTCCTACCTGTCCAAAGGTTTTCAGTGCTGTTAGCTTGTTCTTTCTATAACGAATGGCCAAACGGTCCTGGTTCCTTGACCCTCGTGCTGTGATCTGGTGCTGTATCTTCCCGGAAACTGCCCCTCCTTACCCACCTGGCGATGCTGTTCAGCTTGACCATATTCGGTGAAAATTCTGTTCCATGCTCTGTACTGAGAGCGATATTCCAGGTGTGCTGTGACCAGAAAAGAAGGGGTAGGATGGTCATCTCCATCTTCCTAGGTTCTGTCTTTCCATTAATGCCGCTTAAGCCTTTTTGGCAGCCACGTCGCACTGATGACTCCGATTGAGCCGATAGTCGACTAAATCTTTGTCACCCTGGCTGCTGCCGAGGCTTGTCCCCACCACCCTGTACTTCTCTCAGCTGGCTTTCTGGACCCAAGTGGAGAACCTTAAACTAATTCCAATCAAACTCCATTTTGATAGGTTTGGCTCATTGATCCAGGAGACTGAAGCCTCTTTTCTTTTTAGATCTTGATTTTGTCCTCAGCAGAAACCTCTTCCTGCAAAGTCTGATTTTATTAGAAACTACAGAGGGGAAAAATTCCCCACAAAACCCTCTTTGATTGAACAGGAGACTCTCCTCAAAAATCAGCCCAAGCTTGGCATTTTCTAATACCCTGAACAAATGCAGAACTTGCTGTCAGCTTGATTGGACAAGGCTCCACCTGAGGGTCTGCTACCTGGAGCCTCTGAAGACTGGTCCCACGACATATGCCACCGGGCTGGAAGCGAGTTCTGCAGACAGCAAGCCCCTTCCCAGACAGATGGGTGTCCTGTCTCTTCTGAAAGATCCCCTGGGAAGGCTCGACTGGGAGCACCTTCCCGAAATGGGACGACTGTGTATTGTGAATGGCTTTATTGCTCAGAGCATCTGGATGTGTTGTGATAAACAGCATGATAGATGGTTTTAATGCCTCTAGAGTGGGTTGCCCAGACAGAAGGAATGGAACAGGGAACATTCACTTCCCTATTGCTTGGCACAGAGTAGGGTTACTCACAAAGACTCCGCATGGTGGTCCTTCCTGCTCATCCTTGTGGCAATTTCAGCACCATGGACCTGACAGGGATTTAGAGAAGGGAGGTTTGCTTGAGGTAGTGAGCTGGATGGACAGAGTGTTCATTTATATGTGCAGCAGGTATTTGAGGATGGATGAGGATCCTTGTGCTGGGTCTTGGGAATAAATGGCAAGAAAACCAGGCATGAGACCTGCACTCACAAAGCTTTCAGTTTACTCAAAGAGGCATATATTAATAAAGAGATCACTCGAATACAAGTACGATCAAAAGAGTGGTAAATGCAACAAAGAGAACTTGCTGTTATGATGGGGGTGTGTGTGTGTCTAACTCTAGTCTGGAAGGTCAGACTAGAAGTGTCACCTCTGAAGAGGTGACACTTCTGCTGAAACCTGCAAGTTGAGTGGGAGGTAACTTGGCAATGAGGTGGAAGATGTGACAGGCATATGTTAAGTCATGTACTAAGGTCCTGTGGCAGGTGGAGGTATAGCACGGTCAAGGATAGGAAAGAAGGCCAGAGTGTCCGTGTGAGAAGAGCAAGGACAGAATATATTGCAGTGGAGGGCTTGATATATTGATAAGGATTGTGTAATAATATTGACGCTAATATTAATTGATGTTTTAACTTAAGGTTTACTATACATTCCAGGCACCATATAAGTACCACATGTATTAATTCATTTACTGATAAACTTAAAAGCTATGTGCTCTCCTTACTTCCATTTTAAAGAAGAGAAAACTGAGACATGGAGCAGTTAGGTAACTTCTCCAAATTGGTAAGGGGCAGTGCCGTTTAGGGTCCTAGGTTTCCTTTGAAGGATTTTGTTTGTTGTCTTAAGAACTAGGGGATAGTATTGAAGATTTTCAGCAGGACAGAGATTTGATGAGATTTGAGATGGCTCTGGCTGCTGGATGGAGAATGGCTGGAGGAGAGCAAAAGGGACAGAAGAGA
This sequence comes from Phocoena phocoena, assembly GCF_963924675.1. NCBI lineage: Eukaryota > Metazoa > Chordata > Mammalia > Artiodactyla > Phocoenidae > Phocoena > Phocoena phocoena. The sequence goes on from NC_089236.1 coordinate 25,713,490, forward strand.
GCAAAGGACACGGCTGCATCGGTGGTCCAGGTGAGAGATGCCAAGAGCTCAGACCAACACGTGACTGTGGTGATGAAAGAAATGGATCGACGGCAAAGATAAAATGTTTTTAAAGTAAATTCAGACCTGGTAAGAGATCACACAGAGGGTGAGAGAGAAGAAGATGCCAAGGATGGCAGCTAGGTTTCTGTCAAACCCAACCGGGTGGATGGGGAAGATTGTTTCACTTTTGGCACATCGAGTTTGATGAGCTTTTGAGAGAATCAAATAGACAATTGGACATGAAGTCCCTGTGCTCCAGGAGAGGGCTGACTCTGATTCTCAGACTTATTGGAGAATAGGTGGTGAATGAAATGGTTGTCTCGACGACAGTAGGGTAAGAAAGCAAGATGACCTGGGACCAGGCTGGCTCTCATGAACTCCCACTCCAGATGGAGCAAGGAAGCCTACAAAGGCGACTGAGAAGGAAGCGGCCAGAGGATGGGAACCAGGGCAGTGTGAGGGCGCAGTGTCCGGGAGAGAACCCCTTTGTGGGAGGGGCAGGGTTACTAGTGCTCTATGCCGCTGAGACATCAAGCAATATGAAGAATGGAAACTGCCCGTGGGATTCAGCAACACGGAGATTGTATTCACTTCTTAGGGCTGCCGTAACAGATGACCACAAACTGGATGGCTTAAAACAACAGAAATTTACTGCTTCACAGTTCTGGAGGCTAGAAGTCTGAAATCAAGGTGTCAGCCAGGCCATGCTCTCCCTGAAGACTGAAGGGGAGGATCCTTCCTATCTCTTCCTGGTTTCTGTTTGTGGTCGGCAATCCTTGGTGGTCCTTGGCTTGTTGACGTATTGCTCCAATCTCTGCCTCCACCTTCACGTGGGGTCTTCTCTCCGGTGGGCCTGTATGTCTGTGTTCAAATTTCCTTCTTCTTGTAAGGACACTAGTCATATTAGATAGGGCCCACCCTAATCCAGTATGGCCTCATCTTAACTTGATGACATCTACCCTGAACCTATTTCCAAATAACGTCAAATTCTCAGGGACTGGGGGTTAGGACTTGAACACATCTTTTTGGGGGGACAAAATTCAACCCACAAGAGAGGTCATAGGTAACCCTGAGAACTGTTTTGGGGGCAAGAGAAAGGAAGATGTGTGGAGTGTGCTGAGTGCTGAGAGGGATTGAGAGGCAGGCAATGAGAGCCAGCACAAGAAAAGACAGCTCTCAAGAGACGTGGCTGACTGGGGCACTCGAATACTCGACCAGGGTCAGAAACCTTTCATCTGAGCCCAGTTCCACTGAGGCTGGTGTGACCTTGGGTCAACCATTTACGTCTCTGAGCCCTGGTTTCTCATTCAGGGAATGATCGTTCCCACACATCCCACCTCTAGAGGCACTCAGAGCCCTTTGCCTGGAGGAGCTGCATGGCATGGCTTGGTGGCATGGTGTGCCTCTGTCCTTGCCCAGAGGAGGGTCTGTGTCAGTCCAGGACCTTACAGCTCAATCTGGGAACTGATGCTGGCAGAGAAGTTGGAGCCTAGAATTCTTGGTTCGTGGGTACCAGTCAGGGGTCGGAGGACTGTCCGTGCCGAGGTCTCTGGTCCTGCGTCTGTCAGCGGGGCAAGCCTCCAGCAGCCAAGCCCCAAGACCTTCTGTGGGTTGACAAGGAGGGGTTCCCTTTGCCACGGGGGCTGGGGACACTGCTCAGAGGACAAAAGTAGGTTGTAGAGGTGGCAGCTGAGCAAGCCAAGGACAGGCGGATCCACTGCCCATGTTGTAAGTGGAGACTCCCCTGGAACATGGGGCTTGGTGATGGGGCCGTAGGACCCAGGCAGCAGCAGGGAGACAGGTAAGCAGGCAGCTGGGCAGACTCCATAAGGAAGGGCACACTGTCCTCCCAAGGGGAGGAGCTGGTTGGCTGCAGGGGCTCAGTTGCTAGCAATGATTAATTTACTCCTCGCTGGATTTGCCAGGCGTCAGGGCCCAGGTGCGGGGCTGGGTGGCGGGAGCTCAGGGTGGAGACCCTGGCCTGGTTGGGATGGGGCAGGGGGTATCAAGCAGGGTATCTTAACAGGAAGAAAACCTCCCATGACAGCAGCCCTTATGAGCACGTGAACCACCAGAAATCTCTTTAAAATACAGATTCAGATACAGTAGATCTGAGGCAGGGCAAGCGAGTCTGCATTTCTAAAAAGTTCCCAGGTGACACCGATGCTACTCTTCCCTAGGCCACACTTTGGGCAGCAAGATGAGGGAGCGGGGGAGTCACTGTCAGCATTCAGGGGAGTCTCATGGCGTTTAACGGCAGGAGCTGCAGGCGCGGGTCTGGAGCTGGGAGCCTGCGAGCAGTCAGTGGTGACAGCTTCTCCCTCTGGAGCCACAGCATCTCTGGTCGCCACGTCTGCTCTCTTCCCCTCTCTAGCCCGGCTTCCTCTGTGAGCCTTTGTTACTTGGCTTGCCCTTGGCTGCCATTACTGGTCGCAAGGACTCTGACCCCAACCGCATGGCTTCCGCTCCTCACGCCGTCGGGCTATAGGTTTTCGGTCTCTTACGGCAGATCTTTTCTCTCGCAGGGTTCTGATTGGCTGGGCTGGTCAGGTGTCCACACTTGGTCCAAGTAGCTGTGCTGAGGGGGCCAAGGAGCCGGGCTGATCACGTTCGCTTTCAGACGAGGTTATGGGACACCCCCTGAAGGGCAGCCTTGGTGAGATGATCTCGAGAAATTCAGCCCCGATGAACTGTTTTAAACACGTGTGATCAGAAACGCCTGGGAACAAAAAAACAATGAGAATTTCAGCATATATTTTGGCTACTTCCATAATGCAAATTTATTTGGAATTATTTCTAGAACCAGAGGGGTGGGCACCCAAATCTTAAAACTCTGCAGAGAACAAGGGCTTGGCAGGAGCCCCAAACATACTTCAAAGAGAAGTGAACCGGTGGAGTGTCCATAAGGCACTGTGGCTTGAGACAAATTAGGGGCAGAGGGAGGAGAGAGCAGAGATGGGGCTGTTTGTTCTTTGGCTGTCGGTCCCTAGGTCAGCCTGACCTTGGAGGAGCTGCTGTAGCCCTCTGGGAGCCCAGGAACAGTGCCCGGACACCGGATCAAGTGCAGAAGGAGGGCAGACATTTCAGTGACAGGAGTCGCGTCTGGACAGGCGGAAGGGTCACGGCTCATAACAGCTTGGACTTTTGGACCTAAAAAGTTGCAGGTGAGGAAACAAGATTCAGAGAGGCTCTGACCCGCTCAAGGTTAAACTCCCAGTTGGTGGCTGAGCCAGCCAAGGATGTCCTTGTCCTGACTCCCAGCCCTGAGTTTTTCTGAAAATGAGAAGACTCTTAAGGATGCCCAAGACTTCCAAGCTTTTTGTTCCCGCAGAAGCAAGTTTTCAGAGCAGCTGTGGAGGACTCTCTGAAGAAGAACAAATGGGCCCCGAGGGGGCGGAGCCCGGTGTTGCAGAAGCTGGGTTGCCAGCTATTATTAATTCATTCCTGCTGGCGCTGTCTTGGGGGCCCCCTGTGCACTATAACATTGGGAGTGTTTGCAGCTGCAGAGGGAGAAGCCCTGCTCCTTCCGCAGAGGGAGAAAGGTGTGACTCCGCCTTGCAGGGTTGCAGCCCTCCTGGCTCCCGCCCTCGGAGAACATGCTCGGTGCTTATGGGCCCCGGGCGCAGGCTGCTGAGGACTCTGTGTCCCCGGGGATGGTGGCAGATCTTGGAGAAGGAACAGAAGCTGGGCCAGGAGTCTGGAACTTAATGCAGATCAGGCCTGAGGAGGGTTCAAGGAGGGGCAGTATCCCCGGGGGCCAGATATCTCAGGACAAGGGAAAGAGAAATCCTTGGGAGGAATATGGTAATCTTTCATCCTCAATGCTAAGCTTGTTCTGGAGGCTGTGTGTGCGTGTTCAGTGAGCCTTCCTTTTCTCTTGAACCTCTTCTTGCTAAAATAGCCCACATGTCAAAATGTCTGTGAGGCAGAGAGGTTTAGCAGAAAGAAAACTTGGTGGTTCAGGAAGCAGGAAAACTGGGTTAATGGTTGCCTTAGGCCTGCGAGCAGCTGAGCATTTCTTCTGGGCTCTGGAGGTCTCCAGAACTTTACTTTTAAAGGCCGGGCCACTTGGGGCTGCTGTGTACTGTTGGGCAGGCTGTGCACTGCACAGTTCCAAGGTCTGCCCTTCTCATTGTGAATGTGGAGTTCCCTGTGGTGGACTTATTTTGTACAGGTTATTCCATTAGAGATGACCTAGGGCAAAACTGAAATTTAGAGAGTACGCCCTGTCTCTTGCTTGGCAACTCATGTTCCTGGAGCTGCCCAGTCAAGATGGTATCCTCCAATTTAAAAGTTTCCCTGTTTCTCCCTTGGCAAATCACCCCACGCCCTTGGTTCCCTGAGCATAACTGACTCTCCCAGAGGAAATCAATCTGATAAACAATGTGCTGAGGAAAACAGAACAATAGAATCAGATTCTCCCAGGTCTGGGAGGGACCGGGGTCACCTAGGTCAGAGATTACAAACCCTGTGCCAAAGGATTTTGGTTTGTATCTTAAATTCAAATGTGAAGGCCTTTAATTTTCCATTTCTCCTCAGTCCCACCACTCTCTATTATTTCACAGCTGCCTGCTTGAATCAGTTATGTTACCTGTCTGCCTTGAGCAGGTGCATCTGGGTTTAGGAGCCCCCTGTCGGTCCGCTCGCTTGAAAGATTAGGAAACAGACACTCAAAGAAATGCCCTGTTGTGATGTACCTCCTTACTGTGAGCAGTCTCTGAGGAATATTGGGTTTTTCATAGATGGTTGCTAGAGAGGAAACTCCTAGGAAAAAATCCCACATGGAGAGTAATGGCCCAGTGTCACAGCATTTTTAAAAAAATTTTTTTTTTGCAGTACGCGGGCCTCTCACTGTTGTGGCCTCTCCTGTTGCGGAGCACAGGCTCCGGACGCACAGGCTCAGTGGCCATGGCTCACGGGCCCAGCTGCTCCGTGGGATCTTCCCGGACCGGGGCATGAACCCGTGTCCCCTGCATCGGCAGGTGGACTCTCAACCACTGCGCCACCAGGGAAACCCCACAATGGGTTTTGTTATTTATATGTCATGTTGTTTGTTTATCGAGTAGGTATTTGACAGACATACGCTTAGCAGAGCACATCAGCGGGGATGGTGTTTTACCAGCAAATAAATTAGAATCATAGAGTTAGCTAAGGCGTAACTAAGTACACGGCATAAATATGTCCTTTGGCTATGATGAATTCATTCATGTATAGGGATCCTTAAAAAGCATCTCTATCAAACCTTTAAATGAAAAGTTCTTTTTATATCAGGCCTGTATTTGAATTACAGACAGCAATAATATTCATGCCTCCTCCAGGAGCGGTGGCGGTCCAGCCCCGCGGACTGTTCTTGGCTCTCTGTGGAAGCCCTGAGGGACCCTAGAGCATGCCCAGCCCTGCCTGGCCGAAGGTGCCATGTCTGACCTCTCCTGTCCCTTCCTCCCTAAGCCTGCTTCTCTCTTCTCCTGCTGAGGGGAGGTTTGAAAGGGATCAGACAGGCAAGCGAGGCAGCAGAGGAGAGCTCGACAAGGCCTTGAAGCTCTGCCAAGGCACGCGAGGGGAATGAGGTGCTGGAACCCTCCCTTCACTCCACAGAGGCCAAGGCTAAGTCTTCTAAGTGTTCCTGACTGACACTTCAATCCCCCACTCCCTGCTGGGAAAGCTTTCTTTCTGAGGTTTGTTGTTGAAAGGACAGTCGCCCCCTCCCACTGCCCTTTGCCTAATTTTTCCTCCTTTTGGGAAGAAAAGAGGAAAAAAAGCCTAAGAAAGCAAAGAAAAAGACTGTCGCAGTGCTCATTCCTCGGCTGTCAATCATTTGTGAGGGGTGAGAGGAGAGAGGTGAGGAGGGGACCAGGAGGAGTGGAGGGAGGCCCAAGCTGCTTGTTGAAGAGCTGAAAAGTTTCCACTTCTATTCAAATATTATTAATGCGATGGAAGAGAACCATTTCACAAGCTTTCTTATAAGTTATTTGCACCCTGAATGTGGCTTTATGTGCCGTGCTCCTCTTCCCTTTCTCTCTAACTCCACTTGTACCACATACGTCTCTAATTGTGCATTTCGTCACTGGCAACCACAGGAGCCTAGGATTATTATTTCTTTCTTGGCCAATTTGAAATGATTGTGTGGGAGGTTCACAAGATAGGCCGGGAACTTCTGAAATCCCTACTGTCAATGCTGATCTCTGATGTAGGTCTTCAAAGAACTCGTCTTAAAGGTTCCAGGGTAGGAGATTCAACTTTGCTATCTTGATTGGATGTTCATAGGATTCATCCCTTCCCCCCCTTTTTTTCACTTCCAGATAATATAAAAGAATTTGAAGGCTCCCAGGAAAAGAAACCAACTACAATCAATTTCTATTACCCGACTCCTTTCTTTCGCATGTAAGAAACAGAAAAAAAGCAAAATGTCTTTCGGTAACTACCAGCCTTTGCCTGGAAATCAGGGCTTGCTGAGTGAAGGAGGAGCAGAGGACTGGGACAAAGGAAACTTGATCTTGATGTCATCAACCCTATTTATTAGTACACTATTCCCCATCAGAGTGTGAGTTCTTTTCTCAGTGGAATGATTGTACCCATTTTACTTTTGACACTGGGTGTGTCTAATATATTCTTTTTCATCTCCTATATTTACAGGAACATGTGCTATTTACATGATCTCTAAGAGACCTTTTGGATCATTGAGTGGGGGAAATTTTAGAAGGAAATTTGGCCTTAGGAACCATGTTCTTCACCCCTTCAATTTTTGGAAGAGGAAACTGAATCTGGAGAGAAATGTCTTACCTAAGAACTAACACTGAATTAGTTGCAGAAAGGCATTAAGCTCAAAAAAGAACAGAAAAATGCCCAGTAGACCACTGTAAACACTGAGCAAGTGGGAAATACCAATGATCTCACCATTCTCTATTATTTTAATTCATCAGTAAATGCACTGTTATGCAGCAGACCTGGGGATATAAAGAATTGTCACCAGTGGGTGTCAGGATATATGTGTTCAGAGGAAAAAAAGACAGATGTAGACGCGTCATTTCCAGAAGAGAAAAAGAAAAATGAAGAAGATGGTGATTTTTATCATTCTTATTTTTGGATGGAAAAACCAAGGGTTGAATTCCCTTTTTCAGAAGTTTTATAGAATGTGATACAGATCGGTTTTGGGCTTCCTATCAGGACTCAGTGACTCCAGGTTAGCGTGATGGGCCAATGAAGAGAAAAGTATGGAGTGCACACCAATATACTGTGGTCTCTATTTAAGCCTCATAAAACCAAGAGCAGGTAGAATCCAGGGCTCCTCTGGGTGGCACAGTCGGATGGGGGTGGGAAACAGGTAATCAGGCATGAGGCAGAATTGAAAAGAGAAGAAAGTGTCTCAAATGCTCATGGAACATTCTCCAGGATAGATCATATCTTGGGTCACAAATCAAGCCTTGGTAAATTTAAGAAAATTGAAATCGTATCAAGTATCTTTTCTGACCACAATGTTATGAGACTAGATATCAATTACAGGAAAAAATTTGTGGAAAATACAAACACGCGGAGGCTAATCAATACACTAAAAAATAACCAAAAGATCACTGAAGAAATCAAAGAGGAAATCAAAAAATACCTAGAAACAAATGACACTGAAAACACGATGACCCAAAACCTACGGGATGCAGCAAAAGCAGTTCTAAGAGGGAAGTTTATAGCAATACAATCCAAACTTAAGAAACAAGAAACATCTCAAATAAACAACCTAACATTACACCTAAAGTAATTAGAGAAAGAAGAACAAAAAACCCCCAAAGTTAGCAGAAGGAAAGAAATCATAAAGATCAGATCAGAAATAAATGAAAAAGAAATTAAGGAAATGATAGCAAAGATCAATAAAACTAAAAACTGGTTCTTTGAGAAGATAAAAAAAATGGATAAACCACTAGTCAGACTCATCAAGAAAAAAAGGGAGAAAACTCAAATCAACAGAATTAGAAATGAAAAAGGAGAAGTATCAACTGACACTGCAGAAGTACAAAGGATCATGAGGGATTACTACAAGCAACTCTATGCCAATAAAATGGACAACCTGGAAGAAAGAGACAAATTCTTAGAAATGTACACCTTCTGAGACTGAACCGGGAAGAAATAGAAAATATGAACAGACCAATCACAAGCACTGAAATTGAAACTGCAAATAAAACTCTTCCAACAAACAAAAGCCTAGGACCAGATGGCTTCACAGGTGTATTCTATCAAACATTTAGAAGAGAGTTAACACCTATCCTTCTCAAACTTTTCCAAAATATAGCAGAGGGAAGAACACTTGCAAACTCATTCTATGAGGCCACCATCACCCTGATACCAAAACCAGGCAAAGATGTCACAAAGAAAGAAACCTACAGGCCAATATCACTGATGAACATAGATGCAACAATCCTCAACAAAATACTAGCAAACAGAATCCAACAGCACATTAAAAGGATCATACACCATGATCAAGTGGGGTTTATCCCAGGAATGCAAGGATTCTTCAATATACGCAAATCAATCAACGTGATACACCATATTAACAAATTGAAGGAGAAAAACCTATATGTTCATCTCAATAGATGCAGAGAAAGCTTCTGACAAAATCCAACACCCATTTATGATAAAAACCCTCCAGAAAGTAGGCATAGAGGGAACTATCCTCAACATAATAAAGGCCGTGTATGACAAATCCATAGCCAACATCGTCCTCAATGGTGAAAAACTGAAACTATTTCCACTAAGATGAGGAACAAGACAAGGTTGCCCACTCTCACCACTATTATTCAACATAGTTTTGGAAGTTTTAGCCACAGCAATCAGAGAAGAAAAAGAAATAAAAGGAATCCAAATCGGTCCAATCGGAAAAGAGGTAAAGCTGTCACTGTTTGCAGATGACATGATACTATACATAGAGAATCCTAAAGATGCTACCAGAAAACTACTAGATCTAATCAATGAATTTGGTAAAGTAGCAGGATATAAAATTAATGCACAGAAATCTCTTGCATTCTTATACACTAATGATGAAAAATCTGAAAGTGAAATTAAGAAAACACTCCATTTACCATTGCAACAAAAAGAATAAAATACCTAGGAATAAACCTACCTAAGGAGACAAAAGAGCTGTATGCAGAAAATTATAACACACAGATGAAAGAAATTAAAGATGATACAAATAGATGGAGAGACATACCATGTTCTTGGACTGGAAGAATCAACATTGTGAAAATGACTCTACTACCCAAAGCAATCTACAGATTCAATGCAATCCCTATCAAACTATCACTGGCATTTTTCACAGAACTAGAGCAAAAGATTTCACAATTTGTATGGAAACACAAAAGACCCTGAATAGCCAAAACAATCTTGAGAAAGAAAAACGGAGCTGCAGGAATCAGGCTCCCTGACTTCAGACTATACTAAAACGCTACAGTAATCAAGACAGTATGGTACTGGCACAAAAACAGAAATACACATCAATGGGACAGAATAGAAAGCCCAAAGATAAACTCACGCACCTATGGTCACCTTATCTTTGATTAAGGAGGCAAGAATATACAGTGGAGAAAAGACAGCCTCTTAAATAAGTGGTGCTGGGAAAACTGGACAGCTACATGTGAAAGAATGAATTTAGAACACTCCCTAACACCATACACAAAAATAAACTCAAAATGAATTAAAGACCTAAATGTAAGGGCAGACACTATCAAACTCTTAGAAGAAAACATAGGCTGAACACTCTATGACATAAATCACAGCAAGATCCTTTTTGACCCACCTCCTAGAGAAATGGAAATAAAAACATAAAGAAACAAATGTGACCTAATGAAACTTAAAAGCTTTTGCACAGCAAAGGAAGCCATAAACAAGACGAAAAGACAACCCTCAGAACGGGAGAAAATATTTGCAAATGAAGCAACTGATGAAGGATTAATCTCTAAAACTTACAAGCAACTCATGTAGCTCAATATTAAAAAAACAAACAACCCAATCCAAAAATGGGCAGAAGACCTAAACAGATATTTCTCCAAATAGGATATACAGATTGCCAACAAACACATGAAAGAATGCTCAACATTATTAATCATTAGAGAAATGCAAATCAAAACTACATTGAGATATCATCTCACACAAATCAGAATGGCTATCATCAAAAATCTACAAACAATAAATGCTGGAGAGGGTATGGAGAAAAGAGAACTCTCTCGCACTGTTAGTGGGAATGTAAATTGAAACAGCCACTATGGAGAACAGTATGGAGGTTCCTTAAAAAACTAAAAGTAGAACTACCATATGACCCAGCAATCCCACTACTGGGCATATGCCCTGAGAAAACCATAATTCAAAAAAGAGTCACATACCAAAATGTTCATTGCAGGTCTATTTACAATAGCCAGGACATGGAAGCAACCTAAGTGCCCATTGACAGATGAATGGATAAAGAAGATGTGGCACATATATACGATGGAATATTACTCAGCCATAAAAAGAAACAAAATTGAATTATTTGTAGTGAGGTGGATGGACCTCGAGTCTGTCATACAGAGTGAAGTAAGTCAGAAAGAGAAAAACAAATACCATATGCTAACACATATATGGAATCTGAAAAAAAAAAGTCATGAAGAACCTAGGGGTAAGACAGGAATAAAGACACGGACCTACTAGAGAATGGTCTTGAGGATATGGGGAGGGGGCAGGGTAAGCTGTGACAAAGTGAGAGAGTGGCATGGACATATATACACTACCAAATGTAAAATCCATAGCTAGTTGGAAGCAGCCACATAGCACAGGCAGATCAGCTCGGTGCTTTGTGACCACCTAGAGGGGTGGCATAGGGAGGGTGGGAAGGAGTCACGAGAGGGAGGAATATGGGGATATATATTTATGTATAGCTGACTCACTTTGTTATACAGCAGAAACTAACACACAATTTTATGCAATTATACTCCAAAAAAGATGTTAAAAAAAGAAAAAAAAAAAAAAAGAAAAGAGAAGAAAGGGACCAAGAAGGGAGGAGTGTCTGTGAGGTCACGGAGTCCTGTGGTGGGTGCAGGCTTGGGGGGCGCATGGGGATGCAGTGTAATTTGTGCTGTTTGCCAAGCCGTGCACCCCAGTATGGCGTGAAATTGCCCAGGCGGGGCTTGGGCAGTTGTGCGCTCTCTAATTTATAAGAGTCTCTTATAGGCTAGAGGTGACCCTGCTGCTGCACCATCCTGGCCCAGTGGTGACGGATGGCGGATGGAGCGAGGGTGGTGGTGGTGTCTGCTCCAGGAAGACATTGATCTTGAAGTCATCAAATCCATTTATTAGCACACTCTTCCCCATCAGAGTGTGAGTTCTTTTCTCAGTGCAATAATTGTACGCATGTGCTCCCAGCACATCAGCCTTGGGCTTGGCTGCCCGAGCCCTCATCTCCCCTAGGACCCTCTCAGACTTCTAAGGTTTCCCACTCTGGGCCTCAAAGGAGAGGGCAATTCAGCAGGGTCAACTGCATTGTGTGTGTGTGTGTGTGTGTGTGTGTGTGTGTGTGTGGTTGTGCTTTGAGTGACAGCTGCTGGCTTGAGAGAGAAAGTTGGTTTTCAATTCAAATCCTTGCCTGGGGTTACGGGCAGTTTCATTTTTAGTGGTGGGGTTGGCCTCACCCAACGATGTTTACAGATTGCCACGGATCCAATTCCAGCATAAACCATTGCACTCTGGAGGGGTTTCTCTTGCTGCTAGATTGATCCAGTGACCTCAGAGAGCACTGTGACGTGGAGAGTGAGCCATGAAGCGAGACTCAGACAACAGTCGCTGATGTTGGTCCTGCCGATGGGGGCTTGCATGTGTGCATAGCTCGGTGGAGGGATGCGAAGAGAGAAAAAGAGTGGAGCTGAGCCGCACTCCGACTTGCAGGCTGGACCCTCTTAAATCGTCATTGAAAAGTCATTAGAAATCTGGCAGAAGAGCAGGGTGCAGATTGCCAGGAGAGGACACAAAACCCCATTTTCTCCCCACAATAGCTGTAATGAAGTGGAAGGGCTGGGGTGGAGCCGCGAAACAGATTTCCTGCCATAACTTAAGTCTCTTTTCAGCCTGGTTTGCCACAGTTTTACAATGTGTTAGAATTTACATTCACGTGTTTGTTAACCATTCTTCAGCATAATGAAACGTTTTTATCCGTCTGACCTCAACCTTTGCCATATGGTACTGCTAGCTGTTGAGCCCAAGTCAGCCAGTGGGAAGGGGGCAGGGGGTGGGCGGCACATTCAGATCCATCCCTCCGTGGGACACAGTGAAGGTAGTCTTGTCCTGACTCTAGGGAGGCTGTTCCCACAAAAGCCTTTCAAAGGGAAAAATGCCCTTGTGTGAACCTGCGTCCTTTGCAATTGCTAAGTCCCGCCTCACGATTGGTGCTAATTTTCAAAGTTTCATTGGAAAAGTTAAAGGAATCTATGGGTCCCTGGCAGCAGATGGTAGGCCTGTAACTTGACCGTTTTACAGACCAGAGGTCTTGGTGTGTGAGTTCCCCGAGGATGGGGACCACTGCTAATTCCGGTTCAGGACAGTGCCTTCCACTCTCTGGGGCTTAGTACATATTAACTTTCCAGGACAAAAAGAACAAGCATTCCAAGGCAGGAGCCAGCTCTGCCCATTGTGAGGAGTGGGGAGAGGACACAGGGGGTGAGGATCTCAAAAGTTAACCCAGGCTTATCACCCTGATACGGGACAAATTCAGATATGGAAAGTCGATGTTTCCCTGAGTGTGAACCACCAATGAAGAAAGAGAGATAATAATTAACTGACAATTTGAGGCCAGGGATGGAATGGTTTTAGATGATCTCTTAGTCTTATTGATTTATTATTACAAGGCTACTGGGAGAATTGGGAGAGAAACTTAGGCTAATGCCAGCGAGTGATGTCCTGTGAAAGGCACCCCCAGCAGAGTCTTAAAGTCACATGCTTTGCTCCCCGCTCTTCCCTACCTAGGCAGGAGTACACTCAAACTGACACAGACAGATTTTATCTTATTCCCAGTGATTTCCCATGAGACAGACCTATAGATCCCTCACCAATCTATGCATCTCAACCATCTTTCTCTCCTAGGATTTATTACCCTGACCGCTTATCTGCAGGTCAATGCCATTACCTAGTTTATTTGTGGATGAGGGTTTAGGGTAACTGACCTTCAGACATGGCTCCCAGTCTTATGATTGTAGGTCTCTGTGGCCATTCATTCTTGAAAAAGTTCAGATTGGGTGCTAACTATGCAACAGGTGCTGATGCACAGCAATGATGAAAATAAAGAAGCCTCGAAGCATTCAGGTGATACACCCTGGCTGTCTATAGTTTGATCAAAGAATCACCCTTTTTTCTACAGCACAGAACGTCTTGTGGTCCACTGTGACCACATGTGCATCTTTCCCTATGTGCCCAAGGAAGTGTTCATTAGTTGTCCAACCAGCACATGTATACTGAATACCTACTGGATCCTAGTGATTTCTGAAGCATCTAGCTCTGTGTTGTACTATGCTATGCCCATAACGGTCAGATAAAACACCTATTATCTCTTGCCCTCTGAGGACTGATAGTTTTGGGAAGAAACTCCCTATATGGACAGCAGAGCTCAGCTTCCGCCCCACCCCCACCCCCCCACCCCGCCCCATCCCAGGAGCTCATTCATCAGTTCCATAAACTCCTGAAAAATTGTTCTTGTTCCTTCTTTCCCCAAAGTGTTCCCTTGCTCTGCCTAGACTGAAGTGAACACAGCCCTCATGGCTTCCAGTTTGGAATCTAACTTCTTCCGTGGAACTTTCATTAGCTCCCAGCACGAGCGTTGCCTGCGGCTGTTTTTGTTTTTGTTTTTTTCCTCAGTGCTTGCTCTGAAAACCTCCTTTCCCCTTAACTGATCAATTTTCCTGTTCAGAAATGGACATAATCCGATCTATTGCTCCCTAGACTCTCCGAGAAAGCATTTGCTCTCTCTGTGTAGACAGACATTCGGTTCCACACACCCCCAGGGCTGCTTTCCTTTTTTGAGAAAAATTAAATGACTAAGTAAGAGGGTGTTAAAACAAAGTTGTATTACTGCTTGGTATTTACTTGAGAAACTTGCTAATGTGTCCTTTGAACTCTCTGTTTCCCCTTTCCCTGAGGAGTTGCTGATTCTTTGCTCTCATGGCAGTGTAAAAATCTCAGTTTGACTCCGTGTGGCATTGCTTGGGCTTGAAGAAGGCAAATTGTTGTTTTACTGTATTCATTGGTCTAGTGATTCTGACAGCCACCACATCCAAGTAACTGACTGTTCAGAGAAAGTTTCTAGTTTGGGAGGCTTCTTAGTTCTTGGGATCTGGTTGCCCTTGACAACCCCCATCATTTCATGCGGCTGATCTGGAGTCAGTACAGACGGTCCCCAAACTGACGACGGTGTGACTTAGGATTTTTCAACTTCTCGATGGTGCGAAAGGCGACCCGCATTCAGTAGAAACCATGCTTCGAATTTTGAATCTTGATCTTTTCCTGGGCTAGTGGTGTGTGTACATACTCTCACGTGATGCTGGGCAGTGGCAGCAGGTCCCAGTCAGCCCCGCGATCGCAAGGGTAAACAGCTGATACAACCGTCTGGACCCACACAACCATTCTGTTTTTCACTTTCAGTACAGGATTCAATAAGCTACATGAGATAGTCAACACTTTATTATAAAAGGCTTTTTGTTAGATGATATTGCCCAACTGTAGACTAACGTAAGTGTTCTGAAGCATGTTTAATTAAGGTGGGCTGGGCTAAGCTGTGATGTTCATTAGGTTTCCTGTATTAAATGTACTTCGGGGCTTCCTTGGTGGCGCAGTGGTTGAGAGTCCGCCTGCCGATGCAGGGGACGCGGGTTCGTGCCCCAGTCTGGGAGGATCCCACGTGCCGCGGAGCGGCTGGGCCCGTGAGCCACGGCCGCTGAGCCTGCGCGTCCGGAGCCTGTGCTCCGCAATGGGAGAGAGGCCACAACAGTGAGAGGCCCGCGTACCGCAAAAAAAAAAAAAAAAAAGTACTTCGACTTAGTATGTTTTGAGTTTGTCAGGATGTAACCCCATTGTAAGTTGAGGAAGACCTATACTTCAAAAAAAGGTGACAGAGGGTGAAAGCTGCTCTCCCAGGATGACAAATCACAGTGGTGGGGAGAAGGTAGGCTTTGGAGCCAGAGGGACCTGGGTATGACTCTGCTCCTCTCGTTACTCAGCTTTGAGGAGAGACTCAGCAGCTCCCCAGCCTGAGTTTTTGCATTTACAAAATCTAAGCAGTAGATATAAACCTCTGTTCATAACTCGCTTGTACAAAGAAGATAACTTTCAAATTTTCCCAATGACAACCTTCTGTTATAACTATTATAAGACTATATCCTATTACACAGTCCTTGTAACTATAGAACTTTTACATAAAATGGGGTCAACTATTATAAGACCCCATTCTGTTGAGAGGACAGTAACTTAATCACAGCCAAATTAGGGATCTTCCTCACTTTTCCTTTCTTCTTGTAGGATCAGAGCTTCGGGGAGAGCCCCTCTTGCCCTGGCTATCACCTGTCCACAAAAATCTAACATAGTGTTCTTTGCCCCACCTAGATCTTGATCATTCATCAACCACAGGTGGCCCTGAGTGACCCTTGCTCCTCTGCATGTAGACCTATGAAGTCCTCTGTTTCTATCTCACTTTCGTGTTATGCATGAGACTCTTGCAATGATTTTGCTCCTCCCAGGCAACACTAGGGCATAAAAATCTTTGTCGTGCTGCTAAGGTACTTTTGTCTTGACTCATACATTTCTCTCTTGGGGCTTTACCATCTCCCGGGGGGGTTCTGCTGGTCAGTAGGTGCAGGATGCCCTCTCTGGGGCCCAGCAAAATCCACTGTCACTCTCCCCAGCCAGAAAGAAGCTTTTCTAGTATCCCGGGAAAGTTCTGCTCTTAAACTGCACTCCACTCAAACATTTACCCTATGCCCAAGGTCCTTTTGAGTCTTATAAGAACACGGAAGTTTTAGAATGGAATGCCAGAATATTCTTTCTTTCCTTTTCTTCTGCCTCTTACCTTGTATTATCTGCCCTCTAATGCGATGGCTATTGACTGGTCTAGCTGCTTGAACTGGGATCAGCAAAGAGGTGAAAAAAGTGAACTACCAGGGGAAAAACAGAAAATCAATTAATAATTCCAAAGAATTCCAAATAGTCTCCTGCCACACAGGGGTAATAATATCCTATAGAATTGTTAGAGTTCAGATGTGAAATGGACAGGATTGAGAGTCTCAGAGAATAGACAGAAAGCACAGTCCATGCCATCTCTACCTCCCCTCATAGTCTAGGGATGTGAGGGAGGAAGACTGGGTGTGGTGTATTTTTTTGCTAATGAAGCCTGTTTCTCTGTTTGAATTCCTTATCTCAGTGTTCTTTCTTTACTCATTTGTTCCTGTCAGCAATTAGGGAATTTTCTTGAATACCTTTCTTTTCCCTCTCTTTTCCTAATCAATTCCCCAAATCCATTCCATTGCCAAGTCTTTATTATTCTTTTTCTTTTTTAATTTTTGGCTGCATTGGGTCTTGGTTGCTGCGTGCGTGCTTTCTCTAGTTGTGTTGAGCCGGGGCTACTCTTTGTTGCGATGCACAGGCTTCTCATTGCAGTGGCTTCTCTCGTGGAGCCAGGCTCTAGGCGCGTGGGCTTCGGTACTTGTATTACGCGGGCTCAGCAGTTGTGGCTCAAGTGCTCTAGAGCGCAGGCTCAGTAGTTGTGGCACACGGGCTTAGTTGCTCCACGGCACGTGGGATCTTCCCAGACCAGGGCCCGAACCTGTGTCCCCTGCATTGGCAGGCGGATTCTTAATCACTGCGCCACCAGGGAAGCCCACCAAGTCTTGATTATTCTGTGTTCAGCTCTCTCTGTCCCTCTCTCTCCCTCTGTCTCTCTCCCTCTGTCTCTCTAGGCTTCTTCCCCCATCTCTTTCCTGATGCATTACCATAGTCTCAGCACGGATATCCTTAGCACCCACTCTTTCTCAGCTTTAATTCTTTCCCCCCAGGTAGCCAGAAAGTGCTTAAAAACCCACAAAACCTCTCACTGACTTGGCTTCCCATGACCTGATGGAAATGAAATGTAAACTCGGCGATGTGGCCTTTGAGGTCCTGCATGATCTGGCCCTGGCTCCTCCTTGAGCATCATTTTATTCCACTCTGTGCAGCACTGATAGACCATCTCCAGAGCCAGTGTGCCCTCAGCACTTCTTGGTGGTCCTCTCCCTTCTCTCCACAGCTGACGATCCTGACTTTTACATCAGGTTCCCATCCTGTCCTCTCACTTGCTCACGTTCTGCCCTGACTCCCATCTTTGAGAAAACAGAGGGTGTGTTTTCTGAGCCCCCTAAAGTTGCTTCATGTCCTCCTCTGAAATACCTTTCTCTTCACTGGTCCCTCTCTCCTCTCCCAAGTCAAACAGACATGTCCCACCTCACTTCCCAGCTTGCCCTTCTTCCTCGGTTCCTGGTTCTCCTTCTAAGCTAGAGTGCCTGATAAAATACGGGACACCCAGTTAGACTGGAATTTCAGATAAATAGCGAACACATTTTTTTTAGTACAAGTATGTCCCAAATATTGCATGAGGGATACTTAAAGCTAAAAAATGATTCACTATTTATCTGAAATTCAAGTTTAAATGAGTATCCTGTAGTTATTTTGCTAAATCTGGCAACCGCTTTAAAACGGTTTCCCCTCTCTTTCCTTCCATTGGGTGCTCTCACTCAGCTTTAAAATCTTCTCAAGCTACTTCCACTGAAAAACTCTTGGACTCAAGCTAATTATTCCCATGATTCTATTCTCCTTTAAGCTAGTCCCTCAACTCTATGGTCTACTCTCTGTTTCAGCTTCCTTACTTGCCACTCATTCTTTAGTCCTTTGCAGTATGATTTCCATTTTCACCACTCAACAGTCTTCTTAAATATCACAAACACTATCTAAACTCTCTCCTGCAATCTTCAGATCTAATGAGGCTTTTCGTCTGGGTGTCCCGCAGATATTTCCCCTTATACACTCTGTGCTCCCAGATGTTCAACAGTTAACTTTAAGGTGCCCTCTTGTAATTTATCTAGAAAGACTATTCTTTTTTTTTTTGCGGTACGCGGGCCTCTCACTGTTGTGGCCTCTCCCGTTGCGGAGCACAGGCTCCGTACGCGCAGGCTCAGCGGCCATGGCTCACGGGCCCAGCCGCTCCGTGGCATGTGGGATCTTCCTGGACCGGGGCACGAACCCGCGTCCCCTGCATCGGCAGGCGGACGCTCAACCACTGCGCCACCAGGGAATCCCAAGACTATTCTAATTGTTGTAATTTGAAAGTGTCTACACAGGTCTAGTTGCCCAGGCTGGATCCCATGGAATCACATTCCTACTTATTTATAATTCCCAATACAATTGGTTACCCGGTTTTATGGCTTTTCTCTCTGGAATAAAACTTTCTTGGTTTTCTCTTCTTTACCACCTCCCCGTCCCTACTTTAGATTAAGCTTCTATCATTTCTCACTTGAATTAGTAGCATTTTCAGGTCAAAGGGGATACAACATTTTGTGTATCATATATTTATGTATCATACGTATATATATGTATATATATGTGTGTAATATATATATACATATACATATATATATATATACACACACACACACACACACGCCCACACCAAATTAGCCTCAAGGATTGTGCAAGTAGGGACTTCCTTGGCAGTCCAGTGGTTGAGACTCCGTGCTCCCAATGCAGGGGGCACGAGTTCCATCCCTGGTCAGGGAACTAAGATTATGCATGCCACGTGGTGCAGTCAAAACAAAAAGGAAAAAATGGATTGTGCCAATTTTAACTCCTGTCAGTAAGGGATACTATTGTTAATTTTCAGGAATCCTTGGCCAAACTGATTGTTGTTTTGTAAAACAATATTGGCAATTCAATAGGTTGAAATGCCATTTCAATGTTTTAATTGCCTTACTAAGTTGACCATTTTTTTAATCCTCCAGAGTTTTGAAAACTCAAAACTGGTTCTAAATCACCTGCTTAAACGTCTTCATTGCTTCCCATTGCCAAGGGGATGAAATCTAAAATCCTTGGTGTAATATTTAATGCTTTTCACTACCTGGCCCCCAAATATTTCCCCAAATTTTATTTCCCATTTTCTTCTCCCCACACACTGAGTGAAAGGGCCTATAGAAGAAGGGTTGGGGTGGTAATTTCCTTGAGCTCAAGAAATCCTAGTAAATCCACTGTAATCCAGCTCTAGCACATAGTAGGTGCTTCATGGGTGGCAGGGTGATGGCTGAGAATGAAATGAATGGGAGAGAATGGTTTAGTGGGGAGAAGGGCAAGGATGCATTAGGGCCAAGAAATAGCAGTTGTTTGGTAGATAATGTGTTGGAGATATTTTAGGGTGTATGGCCCCCAAATGCCTGTTCTCCATAAAGCTGCCCATCTATGGAGGCTGCGATACAAAACTAGATAATCTAAGACAGTTCAAAAAAATGCACACATAGTTGTACATGTTGATGAAATTGTCATCAGGATACCAGGAAAAGTGAGGAAATCATTTTCTGGAGGCCATAATAGTAATCCTGTCACCACAATCTTAGGACAGGTTTTTTAGCTGGCTAGAACCAATAGGTGTAATAGTTCACTGGTAGGGGTTTGCTGACTTTTCTCCACCTTCACCCAGGATGACAGGACCGGGCACCACAGCTCTGCACAGCCCTAGTTGCCCTGCCTCTCCTTGAGCCCATCCTCCCCCTGCTGCTGCCTGGACAGCTCCCTTCCTGTCTCAGCACCACCGACAGAGGGCAGCTCCCAGACCGTCCCTGTTGCGTCCTCTAGTGGCCATTAGGATGTTGTACAACTGTCAAGGAACAGCTTTCCAGAGTTGAAACAGGCCAACAACATGTACAGTCCTACAGGATCATGAAGCATCAACTCTGCCGTCTACTCTCCCCTGGTTCAAGGCTCTTGTTCTCTGTATGGCTCAGGCAGGGTCTGAATCCACTGTGGAGGGGACTTGGCAATAACCCCAAATCTCTCCCTTCTTTTCTTAGGGCACAGAGTCCCTTACATATCTCATAGTTCTATAAAGAAGTGTGAATTCTAGTAAAATGACCCTGAATTCTATGGGTGACTTATAATCTATGTGACAAGACCACCAATTTGGGTTAACAGGCTACATATTTGCATTAATTGTAATATAAGGGAACACATAGTAGTTCAGCGTGGTGGGACAGCAGCTGACAGACCTGATTTATGAAAATAAAGAGCAGTGGGGTGATGTCATCTAGCCAGTAACCTTTGTCTTCTGAGGCTGCTCCCATTTTTAGGCTGACTGACTATTATGGTTCATGCTCACTTTACTTAGGGGGAAAGAGAAGCAACCCTGAGATGCCAAGAGAATCTTTCCCTGAAGTCCCAGCCTCGCTGCAATACAGCCCATGCTCAACTGTCAGTCTGATGCCCGAGTTGTCATTTTCCTCCTGCTGCCTCCCTCCCCAGCGTCCGATGGGGTCTCCTTGAGGCAGCTGAAGGAGTGACAGATAGACATGCTGTGTAGTGGGGCCATCTGAGGCAGCCACGGGAGGTGTGGAAAATGTGATTTATAGGTAATTTTTTCCCCCAGGGGAAAATGGATTTTATTATTTTCCACCTCAGGTAAGGGGTAAACCTCTGGGCTTGACCTTGGAAGGTTGTTGGCTATAATAGTGTTGGCTGAAATGCTGATATAGAGTAAAACCTCATTAAATCAATATTGGTTATTCTAAATCATGCTTGATTGGAAGCAACTGCTTTCCCTCCACTGCCTGATGCCCCACTGTTCCTTGAACAAAGATATTAACTACTCTAAAGTAGGTAAGCTCGTGAAGTTTTCCTAGTCCTTGGAGTTTCAAATTAATAAGGTTTTTATTACTTTTCAAATAGCAGACAGTTCTGAAACACCATGTCCTATATTGATTACGATCTACTACTGTCACATGTGAGTTTATTAAAAAAAACTTGTCTGTCTCAGTAAAAATGTCCTGCATTTTCTCTTCCCATTTACACAGGTGTACAGTGTCTGCTTATTGGAATAAATAAGCTTATGAGTCCCTAGGCAAATAGAAGTTATGTAAATAAACAGCCATGGCTAATTATCCATGGCAATGGGCAACTGGAACACAGATGAATGAACCCCATCATTAGTCTAAAGGCTTCTTTTAGCTAGAGTGAGTCTAGGCTGAAGGAACCGGCGGGGGTGGTGGGAAGATGTGAGATCACAGGTGACCTTGAGCAATTTCACTTTCCATCTGCTCCCACCCAAACCAAACCAATGGTAGCAGACATTATCACTGGTCATTTGGGTTTTCAAAAAAGGGTACTGAAGTGTCTCAGAAGAGTGTAGGCTGGTAGTTTGGTTAATCCACAAATTAATAAGTAACAGTTGTATATTAATCTTCATGATCTACTCAGAAGGTTCCAGATTTATAATGCGGTGTACAGATTGACAGAATGCTGGGCCCTCCTTGGCCTCCAGAGGCAGTACTGTGTATCTGTGCTTTAGCCATCCATTGACTAGCGAGTGTTTAGGGTTTAAATGAGGCAGGCTGTTGAACTGAATGTCTGCTTCCTATCATCCTTTCCTTCTTTCCTTAGATCCTTCCTCTGGTTGAGGCCAGAATAGTGTCCTTTGTTTATGTCTGTATCTTTCTTCTCACAAATCCCTCCTAATTCCCAGCTCTCCACTGGGGGGAATGGGAATGGATCCAGGTGGTGTCAGGATGGGGCTTCAGAGAGGCTAGAAAGTAGATCTGAAGTTACAGAAGGCTGAGCCATGGGCTTCTGGCCATTCTGGGGTCCCCATGGGGTCCTTTACTATCAGCCTCATACGGAATGGGGAGGAAGGGCTGTCTGTGGTTGGGTACCACCTCATCAGTTGTTCCTTTTACCTCAAGGACGGTTCTGGTAGCATGAAAACCAGGACCTAGGGACACAACCAGGCACTTCTTCCCTGAAAAGCAAACGCTTGGTGATCTTCTATGGGCATCGGCCATGGTAAGATGTCTGGTTTGCACCTCCCCACTCCCCACCCCCCAGGCTATGGTTCCTGTTCCGTCATCCTGCCTAAGATCCTGAACAGCAAGGCTCCTTTTGTCTACATTGCGAGGCTGCTGACTAGCCCAGGTTGACGTGGCTTTAGAGGCAACCCGTATAAGCCTATCTTGAGAAAACCTGACACATGGAAAGTGAAATTTACAAAACCAAGAAGTGAAGGTATGGCCACTCTTGACAAAGAGATTCCTTCCAGATTCCTATAAACAATGAACCTTTCCTGAGAGTATTTTCAGTGTTCCTCAGTTTGCTCAGAACATTTCTTAGGTGCCTCTCTACAGAGTGAGTAGGGAAGCCCTCATGGTAGGACAAAGGGACACATGGACAGGGAGAATCTGGGGACATTAACATGGCCAGGAAGTCTGTAATCCAGGGTTAGGACACTGAGCAAATTAAAGGCATTTCTTTTTTACCCATCTCTCATCCTCATTAATTTTCCCCAACACATTGTTTTCCCAGGACTGCAATGAAATGAGCCTTGCTTGTGATTTGTCTACTCATAATTAGAGACTCCCTTTCTCTTGTGAGACAGTAATGCCAATAATGATTGCAAACATTTTGTCTCCTTTTAGAAAAGCAAAGAGACAAAACCATTATATCTGTGAGTTGGTGTCAGATTTACAATGCAGAGATGCAAGCTTCATATGCCATGTATGTGCCAACTTTTCATTAAGCCTTTGGAAGGTTTAACCCATGCATTAAGAAGAGATCCTGGTTTTTTTTTTTCCCTGATGCATTTTTCTTCCTATTTATTTGCATGGAAAGCCAGAGCTTTCT
Source organism: Phocoena phocoena (assembly GCF_963924675.1). NCBI lineage: Eukaryota > Metazoa > Chordata > Mammalia > Artiodactyla > Phocoenidae > Phocoena > Phocoena phocoena. The sequence goes on from NC_089236.1 coordinate 25,736,419, forward strand.
GTTTACCATGACTCATTTTCAGGGGAGGGGAGTGGGAGGAAAGAGAGCTTGTCGGGGGAGGAGGGATCACAGGAGGGGTGAAGAAGAGGAAAGGGGAGGTTAGGGATGAGTCTCAGGGGGATTGTAAGAGGAGGGGAGGGAGAGATTGAGGAAGAAAGGGGTAGAGACTAGGGAGCAAGCACAAAACGTGTGTGTGTGTGTGTGTGTGTGTGTGTGTGTGTGTGTGTGTGTGTGTGTGTTGGGGAAATAGATTGCTTAGAAAGAAGACAACAGCACAGAGGAAAAAGTTAACTTGATTGACTCGCTTTGGCTAGTTCTCTTCACCTGGGCTCACACCCAGACACGCCAGAGAAGATGGTTTAAAAATAGATGGAATTTGGGCTTCCCTGGTGGCGCAGTGGTTGAGCGTCCGCCTGCCGATGCAGGGGACACGGGTTCGTGCCCCGGTCCGGGAAGATCCATGCCGCGGAGCGGCTGGGCCCGTGAGCCATGGCCGCTGAGCCTGCGTGTCCAGAGCCTGTGCTCCACAACGGGAAAGGCCACAGCAGTGAGAGGCCCGCATACCGCAAAAAAAAAAAAAAAAAAAAGATGGAATTTATCACATGTGGTTGAGCAGATTGCTCCCGAAGGGGTGTTTTCCAGGGCCCAAATGGTAGGATCCCAAGCATTTTGCACTGCAGAAGAGGTAATTTACTTCACACCAGTGAGCACTTGTCTCCTGGAGAGAGTATTTCTTCTTTTCTGCTCACAACAGAATAGGGCCCAATATTCCCAGCCTTGTTGGTGGAAATTACATACCCATAAACCAAGGAAATGAGATAATTAATGGATTTTGATATTATGTGGATGAGAGAGAAGCAAGGGATCTTTCCAGGACTCCAGACTTGGGTAGGATCCCACCCTTGTGGCAGCTTGAGAATGTTTTAGGAAATTGTGCTTTAAAGATAGAGACAGGATGCACGTTTCTTTCTTTTTTGGGAGTGTTAGTGATGATGATTATTTAAGTGTTTAATCTTCCCATTTGCACCCAAAAATGCAAATTCTCAATTCACTCCCCAGGCACTGGGAAAATGGATCTGGAGGTTGATAAGCTGCCTGCTGCTGCCTCCTCTGTTTTCTGGCATCAACGTTTCTCAATAGTGGACTCAACAGTTGCATTTTTCACCCACAAAAGAATTGCTATCAGAAAACCAGACACCGGATAATTGTATTTTCTGAATTGGCAGTGAAGCCACTCGGTTTCAGCCAAGGTCCAAAGGCTGATAATGTTCAACCAGGAGAAATGGTTTGTGTGAGAGAATTCATTTTGGGGTGCTCATTTTTACTGGAGGAAAGAGTCTTGCTTGCATTAAAAAAAAAATTCTTGTCTAACGTGCCGCCAGAAGGTTCAGAATCCTTTACAGCTCTGGAGACCCCTGTTGTATTCATGTGACTGCAAGCACTTGCTTCAACTAAAGCCTTCATCCATCTCCTCAAACCAGCCAGAAAAGAAAATAAAAATATGTGCCCATCAATATCCTCCTTGACGGCCAGCAAATGTGTTGGCATCTTGCCAACTGGCTGAATTGGACAAGAAAACATGAAGCTGCTGAGTGTCTCCCTCCAAGCACACCTGGGGCTGCTCCCACCCATTTGGAGCAGAACCAAGATGCTTCCCCACAAGTGCGTCAGCTCCCCGGTGGGTCGGGCTCATCCAGCCAAAGCTGCTTGGCTTCCTTCTGCTTCTCCACTCGGTCCCCCAGGATGACTCTACAGTTTTCTGACACCTCTGTTTTGACCATTTTTCCAGTGGAACTTGAAGAGATAGAAGAGATAGAAGAGACCTTAACTTCCCTCCTTGCCTAGGAAAAATGCATCAAGGGAGAGTGAGAATGAAGACAAAGCCTATGAATCTGTTCTTTACCCACGCTGGATTCACCCACCTCTGTTCATGGGGGTTCAACTCACTCAGAACACCCCTCTCCTATCAGCACCTACATTTTATTCATTTTTCAAGAAGCCTTAAATCCCATCTGCTTCATGAAGATTTTTCTGTCTATGAGTTTATTCCCTCCCCTGGTCTCCCACTGTACCTACGCTCTATCTCAGAATTTAATGTGAATATAGACCATGCCTTGTGTTTCTTCTTTCCGCCCTGCTTCTCTCCTGTGCCCCACACAATGCTGATCCAAAATAAATTTCAAGAAAGGTTTGTTGATTGACACATTGAGGAGATGAGCTGAACTTCATTCTCCTTTCTGCAGGAGGGAACAGGGGCTAAAAAAGTCACAGTGTGTGGTCTCACATATAAGACTATCCCAATGGATTTCTGGGTCTGGACCCTCCCTGTAGGGTTATTTTAAGGACAAGGGACTCACCCCCTGGCCCACACCTCCTTTATTCTCTCCACTATTATTTTTATATAGATCAGGTCGAGATAAAAAGACTACGACGTGGGAAAGGCAGACCCCCAGGCAGGGGGAAGGTCACAAATGTGAAGCTTAACACAAGCATGTAAGGTCCCCCTGTTGTGCTTCCTGATGGTGGAGACTGTTGAGTGTTTCTCAGGATCAGACTTTTCAGAGGTCAGTCTTCTCCTCCCTCAGAGGCCCCTGAACAAATAGTATGACTTCAATGAGAAGCCAAATTGAATACCAGGCAGCCACGGAACAGGGAGTAACCAACTCTGCTGTTAAGATTGGTGACGGTGAGCTGGCCACGGAAGGTTTCACAGGGCAGGAGACCTTTGAATTGGATTGAGTCTCTGGTCAGTGTCATGGTCTTTTAAGGAAGTCCCATGAGGGATGCCCTGATTCTAGTGTCCTAGGTAGTGACACACATGGATGCCCTCATTGTTACTCGTGGGCACTGGTGGTACAAGTGCTCTGTCCTGGGCTGTCACAGACCCAGAACTCAGGGCAAGGCAGTGGAGTGTTCTGGTCATTCTGCCATCCCATACCCCAGACACACAAGCTGCCTAGAGATGAGTCTTCCAGATGCTGTGCAGCTGGGATCCCAGAGGCAAGCTTGGCCAAGCAACTTGCCAAGGCTGGCTGGCAGTGACATGGGAAGCCCCACAGCATTGTCTGATGGAGGGGAAAAGGAAATCTGCTCTTAAGACTGAATCCAAATTGCAAATGGTGGGAACAGAAGGCTCAATCCCAGAGCGTCCTGTTGTCAGGGATGTGTCAGAGCGAAGATCCCAGGGAGCCACACCTCTCAGAGTCATCAACTCACTGAACAGCAAATCGCCAAGTGGGGACAACCTGGTGGCCAGCAGCAGTGGCAGCTTGATAAACCCTGTGTGCATCATCAGTAATTAAACAAAACAAAACAAAACAAAACAAAACAAAACAAGATGCTAGAACATGGTTCTCCCTTCAGATGTTTGCCAGTCCTGGTGATTTTTTTGTGGTACACGGGCCTCTCACTGCTGTGGCCTCTCCCGTTGCGGAGCCCAGGCTCCGGAAGCGCAGGCTCAGCGGCCATGGCTCACAGGCCCAGCCACTCCACGGCATGTGGGATCCTCCCGGACCGGGGCACAAACCCGCGTCCCCTACATCAGCAGGCGGACTCCCAACCACTGCGCCACCAGGGAAGCCCAGTCCTGCTGATTTTTAATGCCACCTTTATGATTTGCTGAGAACCTGCTGGGTTTGGTACCACTGGGTAGCAGTTTGGCCCCAGAAAGCTTTGTTTAAAATGAAATGATCTGAAGTGAAACCAAAGGAGAGGTGATTCTCCACGGAGCGGTCACAGGCTGCTTTCAGTCTTGGGACACTGTTCAGTGTAAGGAATGAGAAGAGGAAGGTCCCCAGGCCTAAGCTCTGGAGTGACAAAGTGCGATCCACTGATGGAGACCCCGATGGGTGATTGGCCCAAGGAGAATCATTGCAGGGCTTTTCTCAGTGATATGCTTTTCTGACCAGTTTGGAGGCTGATTCTTACTTATCTATCCATCCATCCATGTGAAAATATTCATTGAACATTTCTGATGTTCAAGGCATGGGACACATCAGGCCACTGCAGTGTGTGCTTCTGGGGCTCCCAGTCCAGTCGTAACAACTGATCACTGAGCAATGGATTGCAGGACTAGAGTGGATCTCAGTTGGTCCAAGAGAATGACTAAAATAATTAATCTAACAATCTGGTCGTTCAATCATTCTTTCATTTGTTCAATTTAACTTACATTCATAAATTTCTGGATGCCAGGAACTGTGCTTTTGCCTAAGGAGCTCGGCACCCTGTGGAGGTGACGATGACACTGAGTAGGCACACTGAATGGGGGAGGGCACAGAGCAATCAACTGGGCTGTTAGGGTTGGTGGGGGGGGGGGGGGCTGGGTGGTGGAGGTTCCACAAGGGCAGGAGACATTTGAATTGGGTCTTGAGAGAGGAGAATTGTGGGGAAAAGAAGAGGAAGGGGGATGACAGCTGGAGGGAAGGCGATCTCGCCAGAGGCACCTGTATGAGCAAAGACACAGAGATGTGGGGAAGTGAGGCTTGTCACATGGCCAGAGTAGATGTGAGCAGGTGGAGGGGGAAGGACTGGCCATTTTTTTTGGCTTGGGGCTCTGTCTGTAAATGCTCAGTTAAATTTGTGTGTTGCTGAGATGAAATCTTAGGACATTCCAAAGTCTACTATCTGACTTCGAACAGTAGCAGTAAAAATGTGGGCATCACACACCCAAACATTCAGAATGCAAATTCTCCTTCGTACTTCGAATTAATGTAGTTTGTTTTCCTAAATCCCCTACCTGTTATTGAGAAAAGTCTCCTGGAGAGAGGACCGTAGTAAGAATGCCACAGCTATACTTCTAATACATCTGCTTCTCTGTTCAGTTAGTTCTGATGATGAAAGCAGTTTGTCTATAGGCCAAGATTCAGGCACAAAGGCAGTGTTTGTATTATCTGGGTCACTAGTGCTGCTAATTCCCACCCTGGGGAGAGGAGTTTTCATGAAATTTATTGCTACTCCGGATTTCTGCAAAGTAACGTTTAGGGAACAATCTGTATGTTGTAACAAATTATGGGATTATGGACAAAACTGGAATTACTTCTCATCATTTCACAAGGGACGTTTTAGAAGTTGCTGACAATTTTGTTATTTTGTCAGTGTGGGAAAGACCCATTTAAACCTTCCAGCTATATTAATTTTTAATTTAAATTTAATGAAATTAATTCAAATTAAGAAGGTGACCATTATCAATTTCCTTTCCTATTAGTTCCTTAATGGTTTGGCAAATTGCATTCTAAACTTCTCACCGAGCCGGATACATATTCATGGGTTTCCCAAGAAAAGATGGATTTGATCTTGATATGCTAATCCATAGCTGTGGCAGCAGTCAAGGAGCAGCTAGGGAGAGAAGTACATTCTGGTATTAATTATGAATCAGGCATTAAGGACTGGTAAATAATTAAAGCTTCATGTGTCACAACACAAGCTAAGGATCAGTCTGTTCTTCCATTACCAAATGCGTTTTGGGGGCTATTTCTAGTCCTGTTTTGATACTGCCTGAACATACACTGGGATGCAGATAGGTAACTCTCCTTCACAGTAAGCTCATAGTAGAGAATTTTGAATTTATTGAACTGCTGAGGTAGGAATACATTCAATTTTAGAAGCTTAGGCCCTGTGTTTCCAAGAACTTCTGGGTCATCAGCCTCTTTCCCCCAAAGTTTCTTCACTCTCTGGGGGTCTGTGCAAAGGAGTCACGTACTCACTGGGCAGGAGGTCTTTTTTACCAAAGTGTGGTCCACAGATCAGCAGCTGATTCAAAGCTTGCATCACTCAGGTACTGGATAAAATGCAGAATCTCAGATTCTTGAATCAGATCTGCATTTTAACAGGATCCTCAGATGACTCATTTGTACAATGGACTGTTGCTAAGGCACTTTTGAGTTTGAAGTATTTGTGATTCTCCAATTTCCTTGTCTTCCTCTTCCACCATGGAAAGGAGACCAGGTTCCACTTTGGCCTTACCAGTGTTCTAAATTGCCAACCTTTCCCTCTACCCCATCGTACTGTGAGGAGTTGTATACCGCTGAGGTTCATCCGAATGCCTTTAGGATGCCAGAAGCCGTGGTCTTGGGTTGGAATCCTGACTCTGCTCCTTGTTAGCTGTGTGATCTCAAGCAAGTCCCTAACTTGTCTGAGGCTCAGCTCCAATGCGGATAGAATTACCTGCCTTACAAGACTGAAGTGAGAAATGAATGAAGCAATGTTTAGGGAAAGATGCCTGCCAGCACGGCACTCGGAAGATGGTAGTCATGATGATAATGGTGATGATGGTGATGATGATGGTATTGAGAGAAATGTAACTTTTAGAGGCATGAATTGATGGCCAGGAAGCAGGTAATCAACTCAGTGGATAATGGAAGGATGCTTAACAGATTCTTTAAAAAGAATCATGCATTATGATGGTCTCTCCCCGACAGCCTACAATGGAAGTTTAAAGGAGAGGTTGTCTTGGCATGGGTTTGGGGAAAAGAGGAGTATTCACAGAGGGTGAAACTGGCCCTGAAAAGACAGGGAAGAGGAATGTTTAAAGTGAAATCCCAGTGCCATCTGTTCGGACCTCTTCGTATCTTGGCTTTCTTTGTATCCAAACGCTGTCATAATTCTACCAAGTAAGTGTTTTTGGCTTTATGAGGATATCACCTTTTTCTCTGGAGGTGGAAATAAGTACTACCCTTCTTGTTTTTTCTGAAGTTTAAACTAATGAGAAAGGAAAAGCAAATGTTTGAAGTCTAAAAACCTCAATTAAAAATTTTCTCCTTTATAAAAGTACCTTAAGTGACTGTTTTCAGAGACTCTAAATACAGTGACTGCCCATAATGGAATCCACCTCTCTCTTATTTCCCACCCCATAGAATCTCCTTTTCTCAATTTCCCTTAGTCACTTCTGCTCCCAAGAAAGATGAAGATGATATTTATTACAATAATAAATCTGGGTGTCTTCAAAACTAGAAAGAGCTGTTAGTAGGATGGGGTTAGGAAACCAGATGCCCAGGAATGTTTTCATTATCCTTTCAAAATTCTGGGCAAGAAGGGCTTGGCGTTTCCCATTAGCAGCTGCAGGTCACAAGGTCACAGGCTCTGGCCCTGCAGGAACATATGAACACTGAATACGAGGGGCTCTTTCTTCCTTATTCTCTGAAAGGCGTAGTGTGGAATTACCCATTATGGCCATGAATCACCACTTTATTTTCAAAGCCAGGAAAGTCAAAAAAAAGCCAAACATTAAAAAAATCCCTCATCTTAAACCTTTTCAATGTTTAAGCCCATAAGTATAGGGGTCAGGACAAGAGGCCTTTCTTTTAAAACATATTTTATGTCAGATTATGCCATATTTAACAAGCTTATTTTCTCTCATCTGGGAGGTAAAGGATTTTTACAAGCTCCACTCACAAAGCAATTTATAGCCAAACACTGAAATATATATTAGAAATAGAACCTCAAGTTCTCATTTAAATTTTGGGCACTGAGGTTGATCAGGTGTCAATTGGTTCTGAAACTTTGAACTTGGTTCCAAACATGGTGGTGTGCAGAATCTACAGGAGTTGGTGGGGGGAGGGGACTGGGAAGAGGGACTGCTAAGTTCTGACATCAGAACTTTCCTCAGCTGGCTTGACTTTCTCCCTCCCATCTCCCCGAGCACCATGTACCTTACTTTAGGCCCATGGCGAGTGTGACTCATACTCTGTATTGTCCTCATTTGGGGGCCTGAGAGACAGCACAACACAGTGGTTAAGGACTTGGACCCAGGAGTCAACTGCCTAGGCTTTTATCCTGTGTCTGCCACTTACTAGCTGTGGGAGCTTAAGCAAGATACTCTGGCCCTCAGTTCCCTTATCTGCGAAATGCAGATAATAGTAGTGCGTACCTCATAGGGTCATGGTGAGAATTAAATGAGTTAGTCCACATGATGCACCTAAAACAGCGCTTGGCATAGAGTAATTGGTATGTATTTGCTTGCTGTTTCTCATCCCAGCTGCCTGACCCTGAGCCAGAGCAAGAAACCATCTCTATATTTTCATGGTGCCACATCTAGTACCATTCTCTTTGCACTCATTCATGCCACCAATATTTATCATGTACCTATAATGGGCCAGGCCCTGACTGTCAGGCACGATCCCTGCCCTTCTGGTATGTATGCTGTTGCTGGTGAGATTACCAAGTGTTGCAATACTCCTTGCTGGGGAAGTCTGGGATGCTACAAAGCATGTCTCAGAGGCTCTGGTCCCTAACCTGTGGGGAGTAGGCCAGGTGCTCTGGAGGGAAGTGAGGGCTTGACAGAGTCTTCAGAACGAGCAGGTGAAGAGCAGAGTGTGTTCTGGGTGTAAGGCAGCACCAGTGAGAAGGCACCCATGCATCACTGTGGAATGAAAGGAAAAGTCGGTCAGCTTTTGAGAAAGGAGGGGACCTCAACAGCTTCTTAAATTGTTCTGTTTGAAACAGGGATGCCCAGGCACTCCTGATGGTCATGCTTTCATTCCCTGAAGAAGGATGGACAATGGAAGAGGGCGTCTTGAAAAGAGTTCCCATCTGCCCAGAAGGGCTCCCAGCACTAAGGGCTCTGTGCTGAAACCATGACTTGGGCACATCCATGAACTTTATGAAACATTTTGCTCCCTCCTTTCCTTTCCATTCCTTGGTTGTGAAATAGTCATGTAGTTATTATAGTGAAAATTCAAGATACAAATTAGCATATCAGCCATTCTGGATGCAAGGGTCACCTCTGGAAATCAAGTTTCTTACAGACATATCTCAATACACTAGTATAAGTCAAGTGGGATCTTCCCCAAGAGCCAACGTTGGAGATTTGGCCTGACAGCTCTTCACAACAGCCAAGAACCCAAATTGCAAACCAAAACACCCGAGTTATTCTATTCTCATAGCATCACTGATTGTCCAGGGAAAGCCAAGTGATGAAGAGCAAAACCTGTGGCCAGAAGAATATAACAGTTTACTCAATGGATTTCCTATTGCTTGGGTGAGTATTCATCCTTTCCTACTCATTTTAACAAGCAAGTTTTTCTCCTACAAAACCCAGGTATAAGACTGACTTTTAAGGATATTGCTAGGAGCAAATATCACCAAAGCAGCTAAAACTTGACTTTGGCTTTCCTGGAGAAACTGCTTTACTTAACTAATATTTGCCCTTCCTGTAAGTCACGTTTGGCAGCCATCTGTATGACATAATGGCAAAAATGCTTCCCTTTGCTTTAGGCTGCCATTGTGCCTAAAATTCTAACCATTAGCTTCATTCAAAAATTTCAATTAAACAACCACTGAACACTCATTATATGAGGGAAATGCATTGATTGTGAGGAAGTGAAAAAAATAGACATGATCTCTATTTTATAGAGTATATAACGCATTGAGGGAAAGGGTGAATATGCAAATAACTAACTATACCATAATTCATTATATGACCAAAGAAGAAAGTAAATGATACACTAGGGATGATGAAAGCTAGAAGAGATGTAATCTTAACTGCTTTCTTATACATATCTTAAAAGCCATTAAAATGCTCCATCCCTCTAAATCTTGTGATGTCTCTAGCAGTTTATCTGGATGATAGTGGAAGACATTTTGGTTGCAGATGAACAAATAACTCATTACAAAGAAAACATAGATTGAAGATGGCGGAGTGGAAGGACGTGCTCTCACTCCCTCTTGCAAAAACACCAGAATCACAGCTAACTGCTGAACAATCATCGATGGGAAGACACTGGAGCTCACTAAAAAAGATACCCCACATCCAAAGACAAAGGAGAAGCCACAATGAGATGGTAAGAGGGACGCAATCATAATAAAATCAAATCCCATAACTGCTGGGTGGGTGACTCACAAACTGGAGAACACTTATACCATAGAAGTCCACCCACTGGAGTGAAGGTTCTGAGCCCCATGTCAGTCTTCTGAACATGGGGGTCTGGAAACGGGAGGAGGAATTCCTAGAGAATCAGACATTGAAGGCTAGTGGGATTTGACTGCAGGACTTCAACAGGACTGGGGGAAACAGAGACTCCGCTCTTGGAGGGTACACACAAAGTAGTGTGCACATCGGGACCCAGGGGAAGGAGCAGTGACCCCATAGAGACTGAACTAGACCTACCTGCTAGTGTTGGAGGGTTTCCTGCAGAGGTGGAGGGTGGCTCTGTCTCACTATGAGGACAAGGACACTGGCAGCAGAAGTTCTGGGAAGTACTCCTTGGCGTGAGCCTTCCCAGAGTCCACCATTAGCCTCACCAAAGAGCTCGGGTAGGCTCCAGGGTTGGGTTGCCTCAGGCCAAACAACCAACTGGCAGGTGACCTCGCCCCACCCATCATCAGCAAGCAGATTAAAGTTTTACTGAGCTCTGCCCACCGGAGCAAGACCCAGCTCTACCCACCACCAGTCCCTCCTATCAGGAAACTTGCACAAGCCTCTTAGATAGCCTCATCCACCAGAGGGCAGATAGCAGAAGCAAGAAGAATTAAAATCCTGCAGCCTGTGGAACAAAAATCACATTCACAGAAAGATAGACAAGATTAAAAGGCAGAGGCTTATGTACGAGATGAAGGAACAAAATAAAACCCCAGAAAAACAGCTAAATGAAGTGGAGATAGGCAACATTCCAGAAAAAGAATTCAGAATAATGATAGTGAAGATAATCCAGGACCTCAGAAAAAGAATGGAGGCAAAGATCGAGAAGATGCAAGAAATGTTCAACAAAGATATAGAAGAAATAAAGAACAAACAAACAGAGATGAAAAATACAATAAGTGAAATGAAAACTATACTAGAAGGAATCAATAGCAGAATAACTGAGGCAGAAGAATGGATAAGTGACCTGGAAGACAGAATGGTGGAATTCACTGCTGTGGAACAGAATAAAAGAATGAAAAGAAATGAAGACAGCCTAAGAGAACTCTGGGACAACATTAAACACAACAACCTTCGCATTATAAGGGTCCCAGAAGGAGAAGAGAGAGAGAAAGGACCTGAGAAAATATTTGAAGAGATTATAGTCAAACACTTCCCTAATATAGGAAAGGAAATAACCACCCAAGTCCAGGAAGTGCAGAGAGTCCCATACAGAATAAACCTAAGGAGAAACATGCCGAGACATATAGTAATCAAATTGGCCAAAATTAAAGACAAAGAAAAATTATTGAAAGCAGCAAGGGAAAAACAACAAATAACATACAAGGGAATCCCCATAAGGTTAACAGCTGATTTCTCAACAGAAACTCTACAAGCCAGAAGGGAGTGGCATGATATACTTAAAGTGATGAAAGGGAAGAACCTACAACCAAGATTACTCTACCCAGAAAGGATCTCATTCAGATTCGATGGAGACATCAAAAGCTTTACAGACAATCAAAAGCTAAAAGAATTCAACATCACCAAAACAGCTCTACAACAAATGCTAAAGGAACTTCTCTAAGTGGGAAACACAAGGGAAGAAAAATACCTACAAAAAAAAAAAAAACCCCAAACAATTATGAAAATGATTATAGGAACATACATATAGATAATTACTTTAAGTGTGAATGGATTAAATGCTCCAACCAAAAGACACAGGCTTGCTGAATGGATACAAAAACAAGACCCATATATATGCTGTCTACAAGAGACCCACTTCAGACCTAGGGACACATACAGACTGAAAGTGAGGAGATGAAAAAAAGATATTCCATGCAAATGGAAATCAAAAGAAAGCTGGAGTAGCAATACTCATATCAGATAATGTAGACTTTAAAATAAAGAATGTTACAAGAGACAAGGAAGGACAGTACGTAATGATCAAGGGATCAATCCAAGAAGAAGATATAACAATTATAAATATATATGCACCCAACATAGGAGCACTTCAATACATAAGGCAACTGCTAACAGCTATAAAAGAGGAAATCAGTAACACAGTAATAGTGGGGGACTTTAACACCTCACTAACACCAATGGACAGATCATCCAAACAGAAAATTAATAAGGAAACACAAGCTTTAAATGACTCAAGAGACCAGATAGATTTAATTGATATTTATAGGACATTCCATCCAAAAACAGCAGATTACACTTTCTTCTCAAGTGTGCACAGAACATCCTCCAGGATAGCTCACATCTTGGGTCACAAATCAAGCCTCAGTAAATTTAAGAAAATTGAAATCATATCAAGCATCTTTTCTGACCATGATACTATGAGATTAGAAATCAACTACAGGGAAAAAAAACATAAAAAACACAAACACATGGAGGCTAAACAATATGCTACTAAACAACCAAGAGATCACTGAAGAAATCAAGGAGGAAATCAAAAAATACCTAGAGACAATTGAGAATGAAAACACAACAATCCAAAACCTATGCGTGCAGCAACATTAGTTCTAAGAGGGAAGATTTAGCAATACAATCCTACCTTAAGTAACAAGAAACATCTAAAATAAACAATCTAACCTTACACATAAAGGGACTAGAGAAAGAAGAACAAAAAAACCCAAAGTTAGTAGAAGGAAGGAAGTAATAAAGATCAGAGTAGAAAGAAATGAAATAGAAACAAAGAAAACAACAGCAAAGAGCAATAAAACTAAAATCTGGTTCTTTGAGAAGACAAAGGAAACTGATAAACATTTAGCCAGACTCATCAAGAAAAAGAGGAAGAGGAAAATCAATAAAATTAGAAATGAAAAAGGAGAAGTTATAATGGACACCTCAGAAATACACAGTATCATAAGAGACTACTACAAGCAACTCTATGTCAATTAAATGGGCAACCTGGAAGAAATGGACAAATTCTTAGAAAGGTATAACCTTCCAAGACTGAACCAGGAAGAAGTAGAAAATATGAACAGACCAATCACAAGTAATGAAATTGAAACTGTGATTAAAAATCTTCCAACCAACAAAAGTCCAGGACCAGATGGCTTCACAGGTGAATTCTATCAAACATTTAGAGAAGAGCTAGCACTCATCCTTCTCAAACTCTTCCAAAAGTTCGCAGAGGAAGGAACACTCCCAAACTCATTCTACGAGGCCACCATCACCCTGATACCAAAGCCAGACAAAGATGCTACAAAAAAAGAAAATTACAGACCAATATCATGATAGATATACATGCAAAAATCCTCAACAAAATACTAGCAAACAGAATCCAACAACATATTAAAAGGGCTATACCCCATGATCAAGTAGGATTTATCCCAGTGATGCAAGGATTCTTCAATATATGCAAATAAAGCAATGTGATACACCATATCACCAAATTGATGAATAAAAACTATATGATCATTTCAATAGACGCAGAGAAAGCTTTTGACAAAATTCAACACCAATTTATGATAAAAACTCTCCAGAAAGTGGGCATAGAGGGAACCTACCTCAACATAATGCAGGCCATATATGACAAACCCACAGCAAACATCATTCTCAATGGTGAAAGACAGAAAGCATTTCCTTTAACATCAGGAAAAAGAAAAGGATGTCCACTCTTGTCACTATTATTCAACATAGTTTTGGAAGTCCTAGCCACGACAGAGAAGAAAAAAAATAAAAGAATACAAACTGGAAAAGAAGAAGTAAAATTGTCTCAGTTTGCACATGACATGATACTATACCTAGATAATCCTAACATGCCACCTGAAAACTACTAGAGCTAATCAATGAATTTGCTAAAGTTTCAGGATACGAAATTAATGCACAGAAATCTCTTGTTACAACAAAAGATCAGAAAGGGAAATTAAGGAAACAATCCCATTCACCACTGTAAAAAAAAGAATAAAATACTTAGGAATAAACTTACCTAAGGAGGTAAAAGACCTGTACTCAGAAATCTATAAGACACTGATGAAATAAATCAAAGATGACACAAACAGATGGAGAGATATACCATGTTCTTGGATTGGAAGAATCAATATTGAGAAAATGACTATACTACCCAAAGCAATCTACAGATTCAATGCAATCCCTATCAAATTACCAATGGCATTTTTTACAGAACTAGAACAAAAAATCCTAACATTTGTATGGAGACACAAAAGGCCCCGAATAGCCAAAGCAGTCTTGAGGGAAAAAAATGGAGCTGGAGGAATCAGACTCCCTGACTTCAGACTATACTACAAAGCTACAGTTATCAAGACAATATGGTACTGGCACAAAAACAGAAATATAGATCAATGGAACAGTGTAGAAAGCCCAGACATAAACCCATGCACCTATGGTCAACTAATCTATGACAAAGGAGGCAAGAATATACAATGGAGAAAAGACAGTCTCTTCAATAAGTGGTGCTGGGAAAACTGGGCAGCTACATGTAAAAGAATAAAATTAGAACACTCCCTAACACCATACACAAAAATAAACTCTAAATGGATTAAAGACCTAAGTGTAAGACCGGACATGATAAAACTTTTGGAGGAAAACATAGGAAGAACACTCTTTGACATAAATCACAGCAAGATCTTTTTTGACTCACCTCCTAGAGAAATGGAAATAAAAACAGAAATAAACAAATGGGACCTAATGAAACTTAAAAGCTCTTGCACAGCAAGGGAAACTATAAACAAGACGAAAAGACAACCCTCAGAATGGGAGAAAATATTTGCAAACGAATCAACAGACAAAGGAGTAATCTCCAAAATATATAAACAGCTCATGCAGCTCAATATTAAAAAAACAAACAACTCAATCAAAAAATGGGCAGAAGACCTAAATAGACATACAGATGGCCAAGAGGCATATGAAAAGCTGCTCAACATCACTAAATATTAAAGAAATACAAATCAAAACTACCATGAGGTATCCCCTCACACCAGTGAGAATGAGGTATCACCTCACACTGGTCAGAATGGGCATCATCAGAAAATCTACAAACAATAAATGCTGGAAAGGGTGTGGAGAAAACAGAAACCCCTTGCACTGTTGGTAGGAATGTAAATTGATACAGCCACTATGGAGAACAGTATGGAGGTTCCTTAAAAAACTAAAAATAGAATTACCATATGACTCAGCAAAGCCACTACTGGGCATATACCCAGAGAAAACTATAACTCAAAAAACACATGCACCCCAATATTCATTGCAGCAGTATGTACAACAGCCAGGTCATGAAAGCAACCTAAATGTCCATCGACAGATGAATGGATAAAGAAGATGTGGTACATATATACAATGGAATATTACTCAGCCATAATAAGGAATGAAATTGGGTCATTTGTAGAGACATGGATCAACATAGACACTGTCATACAGAGTAAAGTAAGTCAGAAAGAGAAAAACAAATATCATGTATTAACTCATATATGTGGAATCTAGAAAAATGGTACAGATGAACTGGTTTGCAAGGCAGAAATAGAGACACAGATGTAGAGAACAAATGTATGGACACCAAGGGGGGAAAGTGGGGGGTGGGATGGTGGTGGTAGGATGAATTGGGAGATTGGGATTGACGTGTATACATTAATATGTATAAAATAGATAACTAATAAGAACCTGCTGTATAAAAAAAAATAAATAAAATAAAATTAAGAAAAAATGGATTCTTATTCTTGTTTCAAGTGGCCACTATCCTCCTTTATCTCCTTAATATATTCACTGAACTTCTTTCAAATTAAATCTAATAATTCTTCTCCAGTTAATAAATATAGTCTAGTTTGTTGAATTTCTTTTGAGGTAGTTGTACTCTTTGAGGGTCCAGGTGTATATATTAGAAAGTGGCTGAAGTTCAGGCTCCAATCTGGTAGTTCTGTTGAATTTAGAAACAGGGGGAAGGTGACAGCCTGTGAAGAGAGTCCAAGTTCCACAAGCCACTAATGATCCCTCTGGTTTGCTGTCATGGCACCAGGCAACAACTCTTGTAGCTGTTCCACTTTAAACCTGTATGGAAAAGGAGCACCAGGAAGAGGGAGCCATCACAGGTTTTTGTCCCCTAGTTGTAGGACTTTGGAAGGTGAGCTGTAGAGGAATTAAGGTTTGAGGGTGGATGGTCATTGGCCCCTGTTTTCCTCAACTACACACCCTAGCAGAGTGTATACGATTCCCTAATTTTACCTCTTGGACAATTGACCTTGCAGTGTGGGTTGTTTCCATTGATTTCTGCAGTGAAGAGGCAAGCAAAGAGTATCTCCAGGAGGTTGTGGGGAGGAGGCAAGAGCAGAACTTGAAAAACTTCACCCCAGTCAGTGCTTTGCTTCTATGTCTGGCAGCTCCCAGCCACAGGCTACCATCACTTACCTTCCCACTGACCCTCGGACACCAACTCAAGTCATGCTTTCATCTTCCCAGAGTTGTCTCTTGCTTTTTGGTTAGTTTCTGAACTCCACTTTCCTCTCTTGCTTCTGTAGTTTCTTTGTGATTGCTTTGGGTGGAGGGAATCAGCAGTACATTCTAGTTTGCCAAACTGGCTTCCCATTCATATTTACTATAATGACTCTTATTTGGATTTATTTCCACTATCTTCTTTTATGCTTTCAATGATGAGTATTTTTTTCTATACTCTTCCTCCCTCCCTCCCTCCCTCCCTTCCTTTCCTCATTCCTCCTTCCTTCCCTTCCTCCCTCCCTCTCTCCCTCCTTTCTCTCTTTCTAGATTGAGTAATTAAAATTTTTTTCATTTCCCCCCTTTATGATCTAGAAATTAGACACTTTACTTATATTCCTCTATTGATGTAGTAAAGTTAGCTTTGGCTGAAAGACAAACACTTTAATGAATAGAAATAGCTTAAGCAAAGTCCAGGTAGAATGTTAATGCACCAGATGACTAAATAGTGTTAAGATATCCATTCTCCCCAGCTTGAATTATTGATTAAAGAAATCTCAATCCAAATCCCAGCAGACTTTTTTGAAGAAATTGCCAAGATGGATCAATAATTATTATGGAAATGCAAAGTATCTACAAGTGCCCAACCAATCTTGAAAAAGAAAAAAACAAAGTTGAAGGATTTGCATACACAGTTTCAAGGTTTATTGTAAAACTGTAGTAATCAAGACAGTGTGATATTAATGTAAGGGTAGTATTATATTGGGGTAAGTACAGACAAATAAATCAATGAAATAGAATAAAGTCCAGAAATAGACCCACGTATATATGGTCAACTGATTTTTAATAAAGGCTTTGATGTAATTCAGTGGGGGAAAGAAAGTGTTTTCAACAAGTGGTATTCAATGATTGGATAATTTGTATGGAAAAAAAAGTGAGCCATACCTCTTTCTCACATCCTCCACAAAACTTAATTCAAGGTGGATCATATTCTTAAAACATAAAAGAGCCAAAAAGCCTCTAGAAAAAAACAGGAAAATATATTTGTGACCTTGGAGCAGGCAAAGATTTCTTGACAGAACACAAAAATACACTGATTTTGACTTCATCAAAATAAAACTTTTTATTCATCAGACTGCCTATATCTGACTAAATACTTATATTTAGAACATACAAAGAACACTATCAATCAAGAATAAAAAGGGAAAGAACCCAATGAAAGGAAACAAAATACCTGAACAGATATTTCATGAAAGAAGATACATAAATAGCTAATAAGCCCATGAAAATGTTCTCCACTTCATTAATCATCAGGGAAATGAAAATTAAAACCACCCACTAGTATGGAGAGAGTCTTTGGTTTGTTTTTACTAGGCACCTGTGATACTACATACCTAGGACCACTTTAAACTAAAGTCTTGGCTTAAGGTACGGTGAACTTGGACTGAAAAGCTGTATGAGGGTCAATTGCTGGTTACAAACTCTCAAGGGACTTTTCTTCTCTACCTGTGTCAAGGCTTAAAACAGGGAAATTACTTTGCTGTCTCCTAAGAGGATGAATGCATTTACTTCTAGTTTATCGCTACATGGAGAGTGTAGCCCTCTGGGATCTCAGCTTTATAAGTGGGGTCTCCTATCAGGCTCTCCACATTTGGAGAGGCTTTAACCCTTGTGCTCTGTGCCCTTCACTTCCCAAGGCCCTGAAATCTGATACTTAAATTCACTGGCTTCAGCAAGTGTCCTCATATGGAAGCTGCCGCCATCCTCTATACACTCTCCTGGGTTTCATTTTTCAGTTAGTTTTTGGTCTCTGAAAATTCATTACTTTGTTGCCAGTTCATCCTCATATTTACATAGATTTGAGAAAATGTATATCTATCATCTTTCGTTATTTTCACCAGGGTGATGGATTGAGGTAGCTTGTCTGTCTGTCATCAGAAAGAGGAGTCCCGTATTTCTGTTTTATCTTATTCTTATAAAATGTCTATTTTGTGTGCAAGTTTTAAAATGCACATGGTCTATCAATATAGTTGTATTCAATACATGCATTTAATAATAAATAAATAACTAAATAAATGTAAACTGAACAGAAGTGCATGCTCAGAAATGTTTATGTCTGGGGTGTGCAATAAAAAGAGTTTGCAGAACCCATGTGAGAATCACAACATGGACCATTCCCTTCCTTTCAAGACCTGGGGAGGTGGCCATAGCAGAAGGGTGGCTTGCAAGGCCTCCAAGGTCTTGGGGGAAATCCAGGCTTCTCTCCTGCTTTCCTATTATGGGACAGTCTAGGAAAGTTTTGCAAATGTCATTGGTTATTTTTAATTTCCTGTAAGAGGAAAACTTACTGGGTAGATTTTTTTTTTCCCCTATGCCGTGTGGCATGTGGGATCTTAGTTCCCCGACCAGGGATCGAACCCATGCCCCCTGCAGTGGAAGCACGGAGTCTTAACCGCTGGACCGTCAGGGAAGTCCCTGTTTACCTCTTACTGAGATGATGGCTGGTTGGTATACGTCACCCTGTGTATCCACTAGCGCACGGGTCCTGCAATACTGACTACATATGACCTACTGCACAATACCGCTGCTCCCTAGACAAAGCCGGAAGCTAGCCAGCTGTGACCCTGCACTTCCTCCATTGAGCTATCCCAGCTGATTTTGCTTGAGACAAACCTCTTTCATTCTAAAGGAGGTTTTTACATTGGAGATGAGACTTTTGGCAGAGGGGATACTTGCTTTCATTTGACTGATAGGACCTTGGCAAAGAAAGTTCATTTTACCAGTTGCCGGCTTATGTCCTGGCTGGGAAGAGCAATAACCTCATTAATGAATTATCTCCTACTTACAAGACGAACTTGACTCATTTGTTTCCTTCAGAAGACAGTGTCATTGATTAAAGATAGCCATCAGTCACCACGAATAAATGTATCTGTTCACCTTTCAGAGGTGTTTGACATTTGCATTTTGTGCCAGGAAGCAAAACAGATAGCTCTTAGCATAACTCATGTGTCTTCTCTAAGTTAGCTGAAAGGTGGTCTCAGTGTTCTAGATAATAATAATCAAAAAATTATTTATACATGCTAAAGTTTAACAAATAGATCTAGAGATAACCATTTCTAATCTTTAAATTGGGGAGCAATGCTTACTTTTGGCTAAATCACATGCAGAATCTCTTGGCAGTGATGTTTTTGAAGATGCAATTTGCAAGCATGGTGATATCGCAGATAATCAGTCTGTCTAGAACCAAGCACTTAGCAAAAACTTCAAAGCTCAAGTAAGATATATCACACGAATTCTGGAACCTAAAACCAAAATCAAATGCTAATTTTTACAAAAAGTCATTAAAGTTTCATTTTTTAAAAGTTGACTGAACTAGGTTGGATTGAAACCCAAGCCTATGTATTATTAAAATAAATGAATTGGGATATCAAAATATCAGACTGAACTCCAGTCAGAGCTCTATGCAGTCTTGACTGTAGATAGCAGATTCCTCCCTTACAAGCTAAATTGGACTTTGTGAGAGGGAATGGCAGTTACATTATCAAACAATGAATTGATGGGACTCACAGGATTAGCCTTCAGAGGGAAGGTGCAGATGTGCCGAGCATGACAAGGTGCTCTCTGCCCCCTGAGGTGAGCATGAACTGTCAGTCCTCCTTCAGTACCACATTTATGTGTCCACTGGACCTTTCTACAAGGTGCCTTTGGCTGAACCGAGTGGTGGTCATTGCAGACTGGTTGGGACTGACCGTATGGGGGACCAAATTCTCCAGACCGACCGACTGTATCACAGGCCACTTATTTGGGGGACACAGAGCCACATCCTTCTAGTTGTGTTTTTCATGAATGGATGAGGAAACATTTGCAAATGACATGGCTCCAGAGCCCCCACCAGCTGTGCTGACTGTTCTGGGTGAGCCTGATTGCTTTTGGCTCTACCTGGTACAGTGTTTTCCATCAAATCAGTCCTTTTTCCATGGGGGTATTTATTATGTGCCATTTTGAAAGTAGAAGGGACACGGAGCAATCATCCAGCAAAACCATAAAACACTTTATTATCCAAGATGGTGAGGGAACAGGTTTGACATACAACACTGGGAGCAATGATGGCCGAAAAATGTGGTACTAAAGTGTGATTTAATGAGGCTCGGAGGATTTAGTTCTTTCAGGAAAGTTCCACTGTGACTTGGGTGTAGGAGAAGTGAGCTGGCGTGTGCACCTGACTGAGCAGCATCTCACCAGATAGGCTTTAGCCAGCACCCCACCCCCCCCATTTGTCCTGCTGTACCAGAAAACCATTGTCAAGAAGACTTTAGCACAGGAAACTTCTGACTGATTTAGTGGACCCCAAACTTGGCACGGCTTCTCAGTGGCTTCCGTTTTACAAGGCAGCAGTTAATCCAACAAAAGCCTGAATTCATTTCCCTGTATATCCATTGATTGCCAGCTGAGAGCCGGATGCTGTCAACTTGCTTAAAAAAAATTCCATTTCGCTGGAATTGAGGTCCTTTGCCCTCTGATAAATGGTAGTGTGCCATCTTAGGCAACATTTTTATTTTCCACTTTTCCGGAGGAAAAACTCATTAGCAGATGGTGGCTGGTCATCAAGTCAATCATGGTCTTTGGATTTAATCACACATCTTTCTGATCCAGCTGAACTAAAACTACCTGTTATTCTTCGTTATTGTGTTGGCACAAACTCAGCCCTGGAGTTACGAACATAAGACATTCACGGACAAGTTTGAGCATGATTTTGCCATCTTCTTCACTGAAGTGGATGTGTTTGTTAAATATTTATCAAGTAACTATGGTAGGTTTGGTCCCATAAGGATTGCTTCAGGGAGTAGAAGAGTTAAAAACCCTGCATCCCATCCCAAAGGGGCCAGTGATCTGGAAGGTGACAGGGCCACACTTAAGGAGGTAAACAACGTTGCATTATTACATAAGCTCAGGGCTTTTGTGGAGATGGCCTTGACTAGTCTAATATGGCAGTTCTCAAATGGTGCTGCACCACAGTGTTACTTGAGAAGCTTTCAAAAAGGCGAAAGTTCAGGTCCTGTCTTGGTCAGTTCAGGCTCCCATGACAAGAATATTGTGGACTGGGTGGCTTAAACAACAATCTTTTATCCCTCAGAGTTCTGGGGGCTGGGAAGTCCACAACCAAGGTGCTGGCAGATCCAGTGTCCGGTGAGAGCCCATGTCCTGGTTTGTAGATGGCTGTCTTCTCATTATATCCTAATGTGGCAGAAGGCAGTGAGAGATGAGAGAGAGAAAGAGAGAGAGAGAGAGGGAATGAATGAGAAATTAAGCACTCCTGTCTCTTATAAGGATAATAACCCCATTCATGAGGACTTCACCCTCATGACTAATTACCTCCCAAAGGTAATGCCATCATGTTGGGAGTTGGGATTTTAACATATGAATTTTAGGAGGACATAAACATTCAGTCCATAACAGGTCCCCATACCAGAGACCCTGATCTGATGAAAAAGAATCTGTGGAAGGGCCCGGGCACTGGTACTTGGAATAGTTCCCCAAGTGATTCTAATGTGCTGTTAGGACTGAGAACTGCTGGGCTAGGAGACAGATGAGTAGGATTTTTTTTTTTTTTTCTTTTTACATTTAGTTTCTATTCTGGATTTCGTCCCTCTCCAGTTAAATAGGAGCTTTCTCTTCCCTATTCCGATAGCTCCTTGTACACATCTCAACGAGCCCAACCACCTCCTGAAACTGAGTCTCCCTAACCGAGTTACCCTGCCAAGTTTACGATTAACTTCTCTATCCAAAACTTTATTCCCTCTTTTGTCCTTTCTGACCTCAATCCTGTGCTAACTGAACCCTTGTCAGCAAGAGTCAGATGACTAAAATTGCTGCTGTTGATATCATCGTTAATGTACAAACTCAGGTTGTTTCTCCAGGGCAAGATGAGCTAACGGACTCCTGAGTCCTGGACTACCGGGCCAGAGAATTGTAAACCAGAGACATCTTGATTCCTGAAACTACAATTAAGTAATGTCACAAGATGATGATTCATCCCAGCTTCTTTGTTGTTCCTCTTTAAGAAACCCCTAACTCAGAGACAAGCTAGAGTTTGAGCTGAGGCTTTCTCCCACTCCCTTGCTTGTTGCCCTGCAATAAAACCTTAGTTTCTTGCAAACACCTACTGTCAGAGTTTGGCTTTCTGCAAGGTGGGCACACGAATCCTTTTGCTTGGTTACACTTTCTGTGACAATCTCCCTACAGATCTGTTCATCCCACTAGCTTGGTTACCCCTCTGGGGGCAGGGTCAGGGTTCTAGTCAGTCTTTCATTCCCAGAGCTTGGCACAGAGAAGATGTTCCACAAATGTTTGTTGAATGAAGGAATGAACTGGTTGACCTTGAGTAAAATACATAAACTCTCTGCTTCGGAGTCTTTGTCTCCAGGTTCATAAAGATTAGGGAAAGGAGCAGTTGTGCTCTCTCTTACCTTATAAGCATTCTGTGGGGCTATAGTCAATGTGGATGCCTTCCTCTGATGACTTTGAAGCCCTTTTAGGATAAAATTGCAATGCAAATTCTAGCCACTCTCATGGACAACTGACCCTGGAGTAATACCTTTGTTCCCCCATTTTGTATTGAGACACGGGTGAATTTTGATGAGATTAGAGAAGAACTGATGCTGGTACAATGAGTCTACTAATGTCATCTACATGAGATGGCTGACTTTTAAAATAGTTTGGAACACAGCTAGGAGTCTTGAAACCTAACAGGACCCTCTGGGGCTCTCCTGGCTACAAATCCTTTCCAAGTCCCTCATTTCTTGTTTGTAGGAAAGATACTTTATTCCATCTCCTTGACCTTCCCTGAGATCCAAAGGGCAAATTCAGACACTTGCTAATAATGGAAGGGAGGGAATGCAGAAACAGAGAAGAAACAGGCAAGAAACAATAATGCAGTGATGGGGCAGGGTTGTGGTTCCTCCTCAAGGAATATACGTAACAATATCTTTGAGTTCTTCTGCAGGAACTAAGACTCCCCACCCAGGTGGAGGATGGTAACTTCAGGCTGAGCACAAGAGTCCTGTTACCTCACCACCAATCAATCAGAAGAAAGTCTGTACACAGTGGAAGATAATGAAGAAGACTCTGACCCCCTTCTCAAATGATTAACTGTGATTAACTTCCCCTTTCTCCCTTTAAAAACTTTCACAGTCAAGCAGAATCTTCAGAGTTGGTTCTTGGACATGAGTCCACCTTCTCCCCAAGTTGCCAGCCTCCTGAATAAAGTAACTTTTCCTTTCCAACCAACACTTGTCTCTCGAGTATTGGCTTTCGAGTAGCAAGCAGCCGAACCTGAGTTTGGTAACAGTCTGAGAAGGAAATAGGCATCCAAAGGGTAGCCACAAGACCTCTGTAATGACCCAGGGTGGAGGCTGAGAGTTAGGGGTCTCCCCACTGCCCTTCCACCCCACTGCCATTGTCGACATGTAAGTCACATTTCTTTCTTTGAAATTCTTTTTTCAAACCCTGTTTGCAAGTGCATTTATCTATTTGGAAAGGGGGTTCAGGTGTGAGGAGGCTAGTGGTATTTCTAAGAGAATGTTTTGAACACTAGTATTTCGGACAGACTGGTGGTTAGAACATTTTTACGGTGACAAATTAGCTATTGATGTATTGATGTCTTTTCTTTCCTATGAAAATTAATTTAACTGCGTTTACGAGTACCTCCCTCATTTTTTTCTTCCCGCAACCTTCAGTGTGATAAAAATCAGCACTCAAAGCTCTCAACCATGTATTCTAGATTACAGGAAGGCCTCTGCTTCTCAGAAAACATTTGGGCCATTTAGGTGCCATAAATTTTGTGCCATGCATTTCTGAAATCAGGCTCATTTGTTTATGTGGGGTTTAGAGCCAAGAGAGACCAGCCTCACGTAATGTCTTCATTTGATTTCTGCTCCCTGAGGCTGAGGCTGAGTTCTGACCTCCCTTGACTATTGTTGAGAAGACTATTGCCTTCTGCCTTATATTTCATTAACAGGTTTTCTCTTTTGAGATCAAAATGCCTTTTACAAATTTTTTTCAAGTGGGAAAACTAAGGCTCAAGGACATCAAAGATCACCCTTCAGGTTGTTTTGTCTCTCTGGAGTAGGTCTTTCCCCAGGATGCCTCTCTGTCTATTTATTTTGGGGGAAAAAACATGAGTTCAGACTGTTGTTAAGGAAATTGGTATCCTTTAAAGGTGAATTAAATATTCCCCTCTTCTAAACTGCTCTGGGGAAAGAACAAATGAAACATCACATGATGGTGATTAACACAAAGGCGCATTTTTTTTTTTTTTTTCTGGTGTAAATGGTACCTGGGTAATAAGCAAGGCAGTTTTGTCAAAACTGCAGGGCATAACAATTGACACTGATTTCAGGAACCTTGAGAGAGCTGTGTGGTTAGAGGTGAGGTGGTCCAGAAAGCATCAGGCTGGAGCCAGTACCTAACATCACTGCGCATCAACGCTTACCTTTAGAGCAGGGTGACTCTGCACAGCAAATCCTGAATTTAAATGAACGTGAAGCTCTGTTGGAGAAAGCTCACTCCTCTTTGCAGCCACAGCTGGGTGGCCACCAGAGAGCTTACAGGCTAGACATGTTTTTCCCCAACATCTGTCAGCTTCACTAAACCAGAGCTCCAAATGAACAGTGTAATACCCAAGATCATTATCCGGATTTGTGACACTCCCTCCCACTTCTCCCTGGAGGATTGAGGCTTCAAAATGAAAAACAACATTTGTAAGGGATCAGGAGAGAGAGGATTTTCCTATTTATTATTATTACTACTACTAATACATTTTCATTAACAAGGTTTTAATAGCATAAAACAAGAGAAATGAAACATGCTCCCCCCCACCAATTAACATGCTCCCCAGTGCTTTTTGCACAAGGTACTGTATCTTCAACTCATTCAGTCCAAGATAAGCCTATTAATTAAGCTTTAGTCTACAGGTGCAGTCTACACAGATGTAATCTTCCACTCGGAGCTAACTGAAAACTTGCAGATGGTCCCTGGGTTTAGCACTTTTTTCACAACATGGCAAAGATGTGTTCTCTGCTCCAGGTAGAAGGAGAGAGTTAATTCACTAATCAAGTCAACAAATATTTTTTGAGTGCCTTCTTGATGCTCAGCGAGGTGCTGGTGTTGTAAGGGATGCCTGATGAGGAGAGAGCTTACATCTTTAATGAGGAAACATGACTCATATCACAAGCCGTGTGGTCCATGGACAGAGAACAGCATCTGGAATCTGGCAGACCTGCTTTAAAAATCCAGTTCCACAGCTTGAAATGGCATAACCTTGAACTTTTTATTTCACCTTGTAGACACCTAGTTTCTCTATATTAAAACAGGGTGTTAATACCTTTAAGACTGTTGCATTAGTAATAACATTTGTAGAGCACCTGACTCATCAGAGACACTCCAGAAATACTGTTATAAGATGGAATATTATATATATTATAATTTAGCCCTTAATAAAAGTTATACAAATGCTCAGAGACTGGAGGGAACAATGCTGGCTAGAAGAATGGGGAAGTGTTGAGCATAACTAAGGTAGAACTTTGAAATGACAGAATCAAATTGTTAGAAGGGATTTAAGATATGAATGGGTCCAACTGACTCAGTCTACCAAGGCAGAAACAGAGTCTCAGACATTGACTTGATCGAGCTAGTCAATAAATCAGGATCAGGGGCCAGATTGACTATACACGGAGCTCTGTTTGGGGAGGTAGTGTTATGTGATGTGGTGGTTCCCCAACCTGGTGGTGTGTTAGGATATCTTGTGAGGTTTTAATAAAATAGGCCTTTCAGATGCAAACTCTTATACATAGGATGGATACACAACAAGGTCTTACTGTACAGCACAGGGAACTATATTCAATATTCTATGATAAACCATAATGGAAAAGAATATTTAAAAAAGAATGTATATATATGTACAACTGAATCACTTTGCTGTGCAACAGAAATTAACACAGCATTGTAAATTGACTATATTTCGATAAAACAATTTTTTTAAAATAAGAAAATAAAAGAGGCTTTCAAGGGGGTCTGATTCAGGAGGGCTGGACTGAGGCCCAGGAATATATTTTCTCAGTGTGTTCTCGGCTTGCAGATCAGCCCATTGGTGCAGCATAAGGAACACTCAGCTAACCGAAAACTTCAGTCCTAGGCTCTGACTAGGGTCCTGCTGTGTGACACAGGCAAGCTAACCTTTTGGCTCTTAGTTGTTTCATTTAAATCTTGAAGGGGCGGCCTTGGTTGAGGTTGCCTTCGTGTGAATGAAAAATATTGCCTTGCCATAAACCAAGGATGTTGCAGCCATCAGCCACTAGGACAGTGAGCCTGAGGGAACTTGGGATGGAAACAAAGAGCGTGTCTGCCATCAAACCCTCAGCCACTGCAGCTACCCCCATTGGTGCACCCTGAGGGGACTCAGGATGGGAAAGAACAGGATACCGGCCCTAGATAGCTGAGGTGCATATCAAAATGAATGATTTTAATGAGCCCAGACTCTTGCATCTTCCCATTCATAGAAAAGTGCTAACTCCGTTAATTTGAGAGAGCTGGTTTTCTTTCATTAACAGTAATCTTTTGATGTTCTGACTAGCTGGTCTTTGTTGCAAAACTCCTATATATCCTGGCTCCTCCCTGACCTCTTGAAAGCTATCTCTCAGAGCTATCTGAAAGGCTGCCTCTCGGGCTTGAGTCCTCAGAAAGCCTGTCAAATAAAACATAATTCTCAACTTTTAGGTTGTGCATTTTTTTCAGTCAACACTGGTCACCTTAACACTGGTCATCTCTTATAATCATTCCATTCCATGACACCAGTTCAGTTCAAGCTAAGACAGAAGTATGGTTAAGATCTGGCTTGGAGGGGAGGGGAAGGCTAACAGGAGTATAGAGGGAAGGTGGGGCCATGAGATGAGCCTGGCTGGGGAGGAGGTTTCCCGTGGGGCAGGAGAGGGAGGCTTAGTCACGTGGCTCGAAGAGGGCCTCAGTACGAAGAGCTCTGTGGGGTGGGTATGTTGCAGGAAAGGGGACTCCTTCCAGGGCCTGAGAGTGGGCTCTTGTCAAACACTTGGAAATGAATTGTCCGAGGAGACACACGTACTGATAAAGCAAAAGACTGTATTGGGAAGGGGCATCCGGGTGGAGAGCAGCAGGGTAAGGCAGCCCAGGAGAACTGCTCTCCACGTGGCTTGCAGCCTCAGGTTTCACGGTATTGGGGTTAGTTTCCGGGTTGTCTCTGGCCAATCATTCTGCTTGGCGTGTAGCTGGTCTGACTCAGGGTCCTTCCCGGTGGTGCGTGCATCTCTCAGCCAAGATGGATCCAGCGTGAGGGTTTCTGGGAGGTTGGCAGGGCATGTTGTCTCCTCCCTCCTCCTTTCGGCCCCTCCCGAATTCTCCTGGTTAGCTTTCCTCGGCAGAACTGCATTCTTCATCGCGACTTCCTGATGAGTTCCTTCAAGCGGTTATCATCATGTCTGGTCAAGGTGGGCGGTTTCAGTCAACAGTTCCCAAACAGGTATGAGCTTTAGACCTCATTTTATAGAGGAGCACTTCCCAAACTGTTCTGTGGGACAAGAGGCCTTTGAGATGCTCTGAAAGAGACCTCTGTGTTAAGTTCGGGAGAGGCTACACTCTGTATCCTGGTCTAGGAGATTCACGATGCATATTGAGAGCTCTGAGGAGTCTGATTCACTTTACCTAGTCTGGCATGTTTCAAATTCATTTCATAATAGGGCCCTTCAAAAACAACCTAGTAACTAATGTTCCATAGAACACAATTGGGAGAGACACTGTCCTAGAAAAGAGAGAGTCATTATAAATGTTGTACTCAGTTTTAGAGAACTTTTAGACGAATCTGGGGAAGTGCCCGTTAGGAAGAACACTTCAGAAGAGCAGGAAATGCACTGGAATTTCTCAGCTTAGAGAAGAGAAGCCTTATGCAACACATTTTTAGTTACATGAATTGGTATAATGAGGGACATGTTTGTTCTTCGTATTTGCTGAGAATCAAGTCAGGAGGAGTGGGCTTAAGAGTTAGGCCTAGAGATTCAGGAGGAAGAAAAGGGAAATCTTTCTGATAAGAGATATAAACTAGAATAGTTTATCTTGGGAAATCATGTAATTTACAGCATCTCATCCATTTCATGCAATAAAATCAGAGGACAGCCTAAATAACAATGCAATTCCCCAGTATTTTCTTCTCTGTCCTTTGATATTCAGGGATCCCTGCACTTCCACGGGAACCACAGAGCACCCTAGCCATCGAAGCAAATATCTAGCAGCTTACAGAACCATACATTTGAGAAGAATCCAACGTCTGGTCCAACTTCCCGCCAAAGCAAGAATATTTTCTGCAACACTCCTCCCATGGCCTTCAGGAATATGCTGGGAACAACTCCAGTGCCTGTGAAATCATTACTTTTCTAGGCAGCTCATTTCATTTATGGATGGCTTAAATTGTGAGGAAGCTTGGCCTTACCATGAACCAAAATAGGTTTCATTGCATCTTACACATTTCAAAGCTAGTTATTGGTGTTGGGGCTCCACAGATATGCTTGTTATTTTTTCCTATGTGAAGACCATTCAGATGTTCAAAGACAAGTATCAGATCTGTACTAATCTTTCTTTAGGACAAATAGTCCAAGTCCTTCAGCCATTTCTCTTAACAGTCGCTAGAATATTCACCATTTATCCAGAGAATATGAGTTGATCATCACAAACTACAGCTGGGTTATGACCTCTTTGTATCTGGGCAGAGTCTTCCTGCAGAGATACCATGTGTTCAGAGCAAGTCCCAGGGCAAGATGGAGCATTCAGACCAGTCCAGCACATCTGGAGCTCTGGGCTGGCAGATACATGGGATCAAGAGGCCATACAAAGAGACCCACCCAATGGAAAAAAGCGTTGATGAGTTTGGTAGGATAATAGACTCTTAGGAAAGGGCATCATGAGAGGGCATTAGGAGCTAGAAGGAGTTAGATCTATAGTTTTTCTAAGTCACTGATGCAATAGCCAAAACTGCTTTGTCAACCATATTAAAATGTGAAGATGCAGGACATGTCACAGCAGCCTCCTGTATCATGTCTTCCCAGCAGTTATACCATTGCTATTGGGCACAGGGGAGGAGGTTTCCAGGGGTACCGTATTCGGGAGTGTATGTGAGGCATCCCTGTGGTGGTGGGCAGGGATGACTCAGTGACTCAAAGAAATACTGTTCATGACTCTTACAGGGACCATTTCCAACCCCCAGACCTCGCCAGCCTGGAAGTACAAGCCAGACTTTATTTATTTGTTCAATTCTTTCCTCCTTCCAATAAAGAATTGTGTCAGTTTCTCTTGTTCAGCAATCATGTCATGCAGTTAACAAAAATATTTTTTTCACACAAACCACTAACAAGTTCTTCCTCATATTGCAGTAAATTCTTTGAGTCTAAATGTAGGATTTTACACTTGTCTCAGCTACATTTAATATTATTTATATGACCTTATTTATATTTTTAAGATAGTTTTTTTTTCTGAAGTGCTAGGTTTTCCTCTTTTCTTGGAGTCATCTTCACTTTTGATAAACAAGTTTTCTAGCTACTAGAGACTTCTCTTGAGTGAGACCCCAGCCCTTTAATCAACTCTTTGCATTAAAATGTCCAGCCAGCTATTCATTCACAGAGTAGGACTATTTTCCAGCGTGTATTTCTCCATCTTGTTCACAGGGAAATCAAGAAAGGCTATTGAAATGCTTTACTTAATTCAAGATACATTATGCTATAGTTTAAATTTTTCATCCTCTTTGATATGCATGGGAATTTGGTCTTGATGGAAAACCGAAAGTATATTCTACCAGACAAAGACCTTGCTGCCTCTGGGTGATGTAGGTCTTGCCCTCTCAGTCGCAGGTATGCCCGACAATTCACTGGGTAACAAGAAACGACTGCCTGTTACAGCATGGAGTTCAAACCCGTTAAGCCGTTTACAAGACCTTAACGAGCTGGCTTAGCTTTCAAGCCTTGTCTTTCTGTGTTTTCCCCTCATGCTCCAATTATCTTAATAGGTCACCCTTTCTAAACTTCTGGCAATTGACACCTTGCCTCCACTTCCTGGAAACTCTTCCCCCTTCATTTTGTTTGACTGTCCCCTACTCATCCTTTGGCTTAGATCTAACTTCTTGAGGAAGCCAGTCTCGATCCCCCCAAGGTTGGAAGAGCTGTCTTTCCCACATTCTCCTTCCCATCCCAGGCTTCCCCATGTGGTAGCACTTGCCACTCAGGTGACCTTCCCTGTGGACTTCTCCCACGTGGCCTTAACTCCTTGAGAGCAGGGACTGTGTCTTGTGCATAGCAGGCTCTCAGGGAATCCATTAAAAACTCCGGTCTGTGAGCTCCTAGGGCACCAAGGCACAGAGTATTCTGAAACATCTCAAGGTCTTTTGCCAGTGTTTGGAGGTTGGCCTTGACCATGTCATTGTCTTTCCTGGGCTTCGGGTTCTTTGTCTGTGAAATGAAGGTGATGTCTAAGGCTCTAAGCTGACATAAAGAGCGTTTGACTGCAAACAAGGAGTTCTGACCTGGATCTGCCGAGAGACTTGGAAAGGCATTTAACCCATTCATTCTCTGAATCTCAGTTTTTTTTGTTAGATAAAGAGGCTGAAGTCTACTCAGTGGAAGAGTCGGAGACGGACAGGTGCTGTCGAGGAAGTCACTTCACGCCTCAGTTTCCTTATTTACAAATTCCTCCTTACATGGCAGCATCTTGGTGAGGACTAAGTGAGTTAACCTTAGTAACGAGGGGAGAGAGTAAAAATACACTGAAAAGCAACTCTGTGTTAAGTGCATTCATAACGTCATAGCATTTTATCCTCACAACAACCTACACGGTAGGTTTTATAAATCTCCATGTTATAGAAGGAAGAAATAGTTCAAGGTCATGCTGTTTGTAAATGGCAGGACCGGCTTCCCAATGTGACTGCAAAGCCCCTGCCTGTCCCATTTCACTCTGCGGCTCCTCCTTTGTTCAGAGCTCAGCACGGGGCCTGGCACGAAGCCTCTCTCTACCTTTCCAGGTCTAAGTCTGGTTGGAGGACCTGATCCAGCCCCAGGAAGGAGCTGGGGCTAACAGGAGGCTCTCTGGCCTGCAGATGGAAGAAGGTCTGGCTGGTGCTGGCTGGCGCTGTTGGCCTGGCTGGCTTGGAGCCCTGCTCACGAACTCTCTCCAGAGTGGGGGCAGTGGGCACAGAGGCGTCCAGACTGTGTGCATGTTTTATAAAAAGCCATCAGGAGCACCGTCCTGGGACTGCAGCCATTTATTTGCACTTTTTCCTTGTAAAATGTTACTGACTGTTTTACACCAAGGGCAGTTTATCCTGAATGGGATGTACAGACATTCAATTCACCTCTACTTTTTGCCAGCTCTGCTCTTTTCCCCCCTTGCTTCTGAAGTTATATATGGTTCTGAGAGAGGAAACCATTTTCTCTCTGAGGGGGGAACAAAAAGAGCTGACAGCTTTAAAGAAAAACTTTCCATCGTAGGAAAGAACATTTGGTTGGAGAGATAATGTCTTTGTTTTTCAGAATGGAATCCTGCTTCAAGGGAGATTCCATTCTTCTCAAATTGATCCCATTTCTGGTCAGATGCTGAGAACCTTACAGAGATGATCTGTATCAGTGTACCTGGGGAGCGGGAAAAGGAGGAGAGATGGCATCAGGTCCGTTGCTCAAATGGGAAAATGGAAGTTCAAAAAGAGGTGAAATCACTTAAGACCACAAGGGAAGTCTGCTGGGGCAAATGGGGGTTCATCACAGAGAAACAGAGAGGGAGCGCATCTGAAGCAGATGTTTCCCCTCTTGCACCCCCAAACCCTCACTCGTCTCAGGAACTTCTCCCCGAGTTCGTGAGACTTAACACTCTTCTCAGCCTGCAGGTGAGGAGACTGAGTTTCCGTGACATTAGTGATTGGCTGAAAGTCCCACACTTCATTATTGCAAAGCGAGCCTCAAGCCTAAACCTTCCACCCTCCAGCTGCTTTCATCAGTAGTCACCACTCGCCTGCCCTGGCTTTTGCAGAGAATCTAAATCTAATGGACTGCTGCTGCAGAATGCCAGGATATTTGATTTCATAGAAAAGAATAATGGGGTTCAGGTGAGCGAACGCCCTCTTCTGTTGATTCTCTTTGGAACAAGGCTTCACTTTATTGTCCTTTCACTTCCCGTTAGTTCTAGCTAAAGTGATTCCATAATGACATATAAACCAAAACATGAGTAATTGATGGCAGCCTCAGGAGCTTGAGCAGGATAAAACCAGACTGACTGGAATCTCCAGGGTGAAGAATTAACATTTATTGGTTTAGTGAAATGAATTTATGTCCCAATAAAGTCAGTTATGGACTAGGCAGTGATTTAATGAGATGCCTTCTCTAAAGAGAGCAAATATGAACTTCTGGGCCCGGGTTAGACTGTAACCGATATGCCACCTACGAAACCAGGTTTTCAGAAATCTTCAGAAAATGTATTTGGCTTCCTTAATCCGTGAAATTTAACCCATTCTGTCCATGGAGTTGAAAGTTGGAGGGAAATTGAATCAGCCTCTCTAAAAGCATAAATGGTACATTTGCTCACGATCAGGACTGTGAACGCTTTTGGAAGCTTGAAGAATGAAGACGAAGACACATGCCACCATCAAAGAGAAGAAATACTGAATCTAGAGATGCGTGATACCCTTTGAGTCCAGGGGGTTCTTGCTCTGGGTCTGCTGGGTGAAGGGGAGGAGGATAAGCAGAGGGAATGAAGACCCACTGTGCCTTCGCTGCGGGTGGAGCTGTAAGCAGAGGACGTGCCTGGGCCGTTGGGTAGAGCGCATGTGCAAGTTGATCCCTGCATCCAATGACCTCTTTGCTCCTTTGTCAGCAGAACTGAGGACTTGGTTTTTTTTAATGATAAAATTCTCAGGGCAGAAACCTCAGAGTCATCTTGACTCTTTCTTTTGTATCCCATATTGAATCCATCAGGAAATCCCATAGGCTCTCCTTCCAAAATAGGATCTAGGCATTTCTTACCGTCTCCACTGCTACCTTGCTTGTTCGGCCGTTACCTCTCTTTGCCGGGGTCACTTTAACGACATCCTAGTTGGTCTTCTTACTCCTATTTCTGATTCTCCCTCCCAACACCCACACATACATTTACAACCTGGTCTTAACACAGCAGTGAGAGGGGGATGCTTTCAGAATTAAAGTCGGATCCTGCCTCCTCTCTGTTCCAATCTGCCGGTGACTTTCCATAGCACCCAGAGTAAAGCAAAAGCCATTATAACGACCTACAAAGTCCTACACAACCAGGTCTTCTCCCACCCACCCACACCCTCTGACCTCATCCCCATCCACCACGTCCCTGGCTCTTCTGCTACAGTCTCACCAGCCTCCTTGCTGTTTCTTGAAGGCAGCAGGTGTTCTCCTGCCTTAGCAATTGTGCTTGAATCACGCTTCTTCCAAATATCCACGTGGCTCGTTCCCTTATTAACTTCACGTTTTTGCTCACTCTCACCTTCTCAACCGATGCCCAGTGTGACTACCTTTTTCACACCGTAACCCCTCCAAGCCCCTCAAGGACTCCCGATCCTCCAGAACCAACTCTGATTTTTTTCTAGAACACATTACTTTTTTTTTTTTTTTAAACATCTTTATTGGGGTACAATTGCTTTACAATGGTGTGTTAGTTTCTGCTCCACAACAAAGTGAATCAGCTATACATATACATATGTTCCCATATGTCTTCCCTCTTGCATCTCCCTCCCTCCCACTCTCCCCATCCCACCCTTCCAGGCTGTCACAAAGCACCAAGCTAATATCCCTGTGCCTTGCGGCTGCTTCCCCCCAGCTATCTACCTTACTACGTTTGTTAGTGTGTATATGTCCATGACTCTCTCTCGCCCTGTCAAAACTCACCCTTCCCCCTCCCCATATCCTCAAGTCCGTTCTCCAGTAGGTCTGCGTCTTTATTCCTGTCTTACCCCTAGGTTCTTCATGACATTTTTTTTCCTTAAATTCCATATATATGTGTTAGCATACGGTATTTGTCTTTTTCTTTCTGACTTACTTCACTCTGTATGACAGACTCTAGGTCTATCCATCTCATTACAAATAGCTCAATTTCATTTCTTTTTAAGGCTGAGTAATATTCCATTGTGTATATGTGCCACATCTTCTTTATCCATTCATCCGATGATGGGCGCCTAGGTTGTTTCCATCTCCGGGCTATTGTAAATAGAGCTGCAATGAACATTTTGGTACATGACTCTTTTTGAATTTTGGTTTTCTCAGGGTATATGCCCAGTAGTGGGATTGCTGGGTCATATGGTAATTCTATTTGTAGTTTTTTAAGGAACCTCCATACTGTTCTCCATAGTGGCTGAACCAGTTCACATTCCCACCAGCAGTGCAAGAGTGTCCCCTTTTCTCCACACCCTCTCCAGCATTTATTGTTTATAGATTTTTTGATGATGGCCATTCTGACTGGTGTGAGATGATATCTCATTGTAGTTTTGATTTGCATTTCTCTAATGATTAATGATGTTGAGCATTCTTTCATGTGTTTGTTGGCATTCTGTATATCTTCTTTGGGGAAATGTCTATTTAGGTCTTCTGCCCATTTTTGGATGGGGTTGTTTGTTTTTTTGTTATTGAGCTGCATGAGCTGCTTGTAAATTTTGGAGATTAATCCTTTGTCAGTTGCTTCATTTGCAAATGTTTTCTCCCATTCTGAGGGTTGTCTTTTGGTCTTGGTTATGGTTTCCTTTGCTGTGCAAAAGCTTTGGAGTTTCATTAGGTCTCATTTGTTTATTTTTGTTTTTATTTCCATTACTCTAGGAGGTGGGTCAGAAAGGATCTTGCTGTGATTTATGTCATAGAGTGTTCTTCCTATGTTTTCTTCTAAGAGTTTGATAGTTTCTGGCCTTACATTTAGGTCTTTAATCCATTTTGAGCTTATTTTTGTGTATGGTGTTAGGGAGTGATCTAATCTCATACTTTTACATGTACCTGTCCAGTTTTCCCAGCACCATTTATTGAAGAGGCTGTCCTTTCTCCACTGTACATTCCTGCCTCCTTTATCAAAGATAAGGTGTCCATATGTGCGTGGGTTTATCTCTGGGCTTTCTATCCTGTTCCACTGATCTATCTTTCTGTTTTTGTGCCAGTACCATACTGTCTTGATTACTGTTGCTTTGTAATATAGTCTGAAGTCAGGGAGCCTGATTCCTCCAGCTCCTTTTTTCGTTCTCAAGATTGCTTTGGCTATTCGGGGTCTTTTGTGTTTCCATACAAATTGCGAAATTTTTTGTTCTAGTTCTGTGAAAAATGCCAGTGGTAGTTTGATAGGGATTGCATTGAATCTGTAGATTGCTTTGGGTAGTAGAGTCATTTTCACAATGTTGATTCTTCCCATCCAAGGACATGGTATATATCTCCATCTATTTGTTTCATCTTTAATTTCTTTCATCAGTGTCTTATAATTTTCTGCATACAGGTCTTTCGTATCCTTAGGTAGGTTTATTCCTAGATTTTTTATTCTTTTTGTTGCAATGGTAAATGGGAGTGTTTTCTTGATTTCACTTTCAGATTTTTCATCATTAGTATATAGGAATGCCAGAGATTTCTGTGCATTAATTTTGTATCCTGCTACTTTACCAAATTCATTGATTAGCTCTAGTAGTTTTCTGGTAGCATCTTTAGGATTCTCTATGTATAGTATCATGTCATCTGCAAACAGTGACAGCTTTACTTCTTCTTTTCCGATTTGGATTCCTTTTATTTCCTTTTGTTCTCTGATTGCTGTGGCTAAAACTTCCAAAACTATGTTGAATAAGAGTGGTGAGAGTGGGCAACCTTGTCTTGTTCCTGATCTTAGTGGAAATGCTTTCAGTTTTTCACCATTGAGGATGATCTTTGCTGTGGGCTTGTCATATATGGCCTTTATTATGTTGAGGAAAGTTCCCTCTATGCCTACTTTCTGGAGGGTTTTTATCATAAATGGGTGTTGAATTTTGTCGAAAGCTTTCTCTGCATCTATTGGGATGATCATATGGTTTTTCTCCTTCAATTTGTTAATATGGTTTATCACATTGATAGATTTGCGTATATTGAAGAATCCTTGCATTCCTGGAATAAACCCCACTTGATCATGGTGTATGATCCTTTTAATGTGCTGTTGGATTCTGTTTGCTAGTATTTTGTTGAGGATTTTTGCATCTATGTTCATCAGTGATATTGGCCTGTAGTTTTCTTTCTTTGTGACATCCTTGTCTGGTTTTGGTATCAAGGTGATGGTGGCCTCGTAGAAGGAATTTGGGAGTGTTCCTCCCTCTGCTATATTTTGGAAGAGTTCGAGAAGGATAGGTGTTAGCTCTTCTCTAAACGTTTGATAGAATTCACCTGTAGAACACATTACTTTTTGATATGCTATCCAATTCTCTTATTTATTATATTTTTGTTTATTTTCTGACTCCCCATTTGAATGTACGCTCTACAAGGGCTGGAATCTTTCTGTTTTGTTTAGGACAGTGCCAGGCACAGTAAATATTTGTTGAATGAATGAATGAATGAATGAGAAATCTGCTGAAAGGCATCCTAATATAGATTTAATACTGTTGTGAGAAGCAGGACTAATTCAATTTGTTCTCACAGTCTGACATTTTTTCAGCTTGATTTTTGTCATATGTTTTGCTTTTCACTCTGAAAAATAAGATATATTGAATTGGATGGAAGCTGTATTTTCTATGAAGTTTTGAGATCATGTGCAAAAGAATTAAAATTAGATGAAGAAGATTTTTAATTGAGTAATTGATGTTAAATCCTATCTTAGTGGGTCATATGAGAAATTTTGAAATCTGAAACTAAGTGGAATAGCATTAGGAAAAATGCACCCTCTTATAATGTCACCATTGACACTGACAAAATATTTGAGTGCCCACTGGGTGAAGAGCACTGTGGAAAAAAATAACACACATTAAATGTGTGGCACACACATCTGGGCTGCTGTGAGGCCAGATGTTCTAGTTGTGGGAGTTTCGTGTTTCTGGTACTTCTAAATAGGGATGTGAGATTTTTTTTTTTTTTTTAAATGTTGGGGTTAGAAGTTTATTAATTTATTTAATTTATTTTTGCTGTGTTGGGTCTTCGTTTCTGTGCGAGGGCTTTCTCCAGTTGTGGCAAGCGGGGGCCACTCTTCATCACGGTGCGCGGGCCTCTCACCATCGCGGCCTCTCTTGTTGTGGAGCACAGGCTCCAGAAGCGCAGGCTCAGTAGTTGTGGCTCACGGGCCTAGTCGCTCCGCGGCATGTGGGATCCTCCCAGACCAGGGCTCGAACCCGTGTCCCCTGCATTAGCAGGCAGACTCTCAACCACTGCGCCACCCGGGAAGCCCCGGGATGTGAGATTTTGTGGATTTAAATTAACTTTGTGAGGAGTAGTGCAGAAAGTGGTCAAGGGCAAAGAAAGCAGAGAGCAGATTGGTTGAAGCAGAAATATCCTGCAGCACTCGGCATGATTATTTTTTTATTATACTTTATCAGACAAAACGTAGATCATAGTTGTCATCCTAATTCACATTTGTATAGCCCTGTGCAGCTTACAAAGCACTTGGTTAAACGGGATCATCTCAAGTATATAGTCTCTGGGGAAATGTTTGCCAAAACCATTGTCTCTCCCAGTGCAGTCAGCATGTAGAGTTCGGTCTTGCAGTCCCAGAGGTGAATGGTTCAACGTTGAGAGGGTGACAAGCAGCCCCCAAGGGGAGCCCACAACTGTGCGGCCAGCAGCCAGGCAGCCAGATGCACGGTGTTGTACTGAGAGCACAGACTCCATTGCCACGCTGCCTGGTTTCAAATCTGGGCTTGCCTCATTCTTGCTGTGATTCTTGGTGCCTCAGTTTCACCACCTGAAAAATGGGTTAGTAAAAGTAGCACCTTACAGGGCTCCGATAAGAATTAAATGAGTTTACAAATGCAGAGTGCTAAGAGCAATTCCCGGCACCTCTGGGATGCTTCCCATGCACGTCAGCTGTTAGTATCATGGGACAGTAAAAGCACCTGCCTGTTCCTCATCTCTTCCTCAATTTTTCAGTCAGAGTGTTGGAAAATATCTCCTTGGAGTCCTTTCTTTGGATATATAATTTTAACATTGTTGAGGAATAGAACCTATGAGAATCAGATGAAAAGTGTGGACAGCAGATATATTCACAAGTATATACAATTTTGCCTATAATTTTAGGGGGTTTATAAATTCCTGAGGTCCAGGTCAAGAATCTCCAGGTTAGGGTATTCTGGTTCTAGATTAAGTTGTCCTGGTTGAACCATCCCATTAAACCACTGATGCCTGGACCCACGCTGGTATGAGTTATTTGACCTGTCATATCTAGAAGGGCTTCTAGTGTATCTCCCCAGGGATAGGCAGGAACAGCTTGGAGTAGATAGAGGAGACAGAGACAATGGAACAGGTGTCTCCAAAGACCAGCTTTCCCAGCGTAATCACTCTCCTGGAACACTCTCCTCACCACCTTCCAGCTGCCTTGCTCTCCTCGGAAGCCATGGAAAGCCTGACACTCCTGAAATGAGTGCAGTCATTTCTCCCTGGGGGCAGCCAGCTGCTGAGAAGCCCTGAGAGGAAGAGGAACATCACAGTGAAAATGAAAGTCTGAGCAGATCATAGCATGGGCTGGAGAGTGATCTGACAAGAGTTATACCACAGAAGCAGAGCTGTGTCATTGGATGTCAATACATGTATTTCAAAACACAATCTCCAGTTATCCCAACTTCCCAGAGACATGAAAAAGAATCATTCAGTATGAAAGCTTGTTAGATCTCAAAGAAAGCATGCTGGTGCCTTCCAAGAACAGAGCAGGAATGTGGAGTCATAGAGCTGCACAATATGGGATGTCTTTTTTAAAAAACTTTAATTTTATATTGGAGTATAGTTGATTAGCAATGTTGTGTTCATTTCAGGTGCACAGCAAAGTGATTCAGTTATACATATACATGTATCTATTCTTTTTCAAATTCTTTTCCCATTTAGGTTATTACAGGATATTGAGCAGAGTTCCCTGTGCTATACAGTAGGTCCTTGTTGGTTATCTATTTTAAATATAGCACTGTGTACATGTCAATCCCAAACTCAATATGGGATGTCTTTGACGCCTTTTCCCATCACAGCTGGAGGGGTCTTGAGACTTCTCCTTTGTGGCTCTTCCCCTTCTGCAGCTTCTGAGGGTGGGGAGGGGTGGTGTGATGGGCAGCGTTTGGCTTGAGGAGGTAGCGGCCCATAGTTTGGGCCCAGATCCTCTCTGTGGAGAAAAATGCTGATTCTCCATATTGTCTTGGCTGCTGAAAGAGGATAATAAAAGCTTCCCCCCACCTCCGCTTCTTGGGAACTTGGTGAAGATTAATTAGATGTTGCCCAGGAAGTTTTTTAAGCTCTGGCAGAAGAAGGTGCTAAGCATTATTTCTAAAGTTAACTTCTTTAACCCATTCCATGAAGTAGGGATCTCCACTCTTGAATTGGAGTCTGGGTTGATACCATCCATTCTCCAAAGTAAAAGGGCAGCTGAGTGCTAGTGGTGGTCATGGGGCTTTGATGATAATGATCAATTTAATCCATTCGATTTAAACGGGAAACCTTTTTATGAACTGTGGGTGCTGGTGGAACATACCTGTGGGAGAGAAACAGATTTGGCCTTGGGCCAGAGTAGGCAGGGCCCTGGCTGAGATGTCTTGTCTTAGGGGTTGGTGAGGAAGGGAAGGGGCATGATGATTGAGACCGGGCCTGCCAGATACCCCATGATGGGAGATTCTGCCTGGGTCCTGCAAGGCAGAGGGACAGACAGAAACACCTTGGCTCAGAAAAGTCAACTCTCTTTCTTGGCCAGACCAACTGTCTAAGTCCAGAAGGAAGCCTGTGGGTGGAGCAATTGTACCCCAAGTTATCCCAGGGTGCGGTGAGGCCCTGTGTGAGAAGGGTCGTCTTATGAGTGCCTTCTTGGATGGTCTTCTACACCTCCAGAGTGAAGCATAATCAGATATCTGTTCTAAACAGAGGACAAGGTCTTCAATCAAGAAAATTTTCATGTATTCATTTAATAAATATTTACTGAGCATCTACAATTAGTCATAGTTTTAAGTACTGGGGATACAGCTGTGATCAAGATAATCAAGGTCCCTGTTTCCAAGGAACATACATTCTGGCAGGAGAGTTAGTCCATACACAAATTAAACAAATTCCCCTATTTGTCTACACCAGAATGTAAGCTCTACAAGGACAGGGTTTTCAAATTTTTTAAAAATCTGTTTTGTTCATTGCTGTATTCTCAGCACCTAGAATAGGACCTGATAGCTAGATTTTAGATGCTCAAGTATTTGCTAAATAAAGGAATGAAAAAGATAATTTCAGATACTGGGAAGTACAGTGAAGGAAATGTATTGTCAAAGTGTAGGTGGGAGATGAAGATGGGGTAAGCAAGAGGTGGAAGATGTAAGGTCTTGCAGGCTTTGGTAAGAGTTTGGGTAAGAGCAGTGAGTTTTAAGCACAGGAAATATGCAATTTAGTTTACATTTTAAGAAGACCTTCTGAGTGCTGGTGGAGAATGGACAGGAAGTGGAGAGTAGAGCAGGGAAACCAGTTAGAAAGCTGTTCTGGTGTTATAGACCAGAGGTGGTGATGGCTTGCCCTAGGCAGATAGCTGGGGATGTGATGAGAAGCAGTCAGGGTCCAGATGTGTCTTGGAGGTGGAACCAGTGGGATTTGTTGATGGAATGAGTGTGGGGACTTGGCAAAGAGAAGAGTCAAAGATGACTCTGGGAGGTTTACCTCTGTGAGTAAATAGACGATGGTGCCATTAACTAAGGGGTGAATACTGAGGATTCTGGAATGCTGGCCCCAGAGGTGGGTGAGATTGGGCAGCGTGGGGGTGAGAAGCCCCTAAAGTTAGTTCTTCGGGGACGTGTATTGAGCACCTGAGGCATTTTGGCCAGACTTGCAGAAGAGCAGCAGGAGAAGGGTTGGGTGTGCACTTCACAGGGCTGAGTAAGATCTAAAACTTTGGAATCATATAATTATTTTCAGCTTTATTGAGGTATAACTGACAAAATTGCAAGGTATTTAAAGTGTACACTTTGATGATTTAATATCTGTATACATTGTGAAGGGATTCCTCTCATGTATTACTTGACACATTTGTCACATTATTTATCTCTTCATTGTTTGATTTTTGTGAGAACAGTTAAGTTCTACCCTGTTAGCAGATTTCAATTATACAATACAGGGTTACCGATCATGGTCACCATGTTTTACATTAGATCCTCAGACTTTATTCCTCTTACAGCTGAAAATTTGTACCCTTTTACTGACTTGTCCCTATTTTCCCCACCCCTTGAACCCTGGCAACCACTTTTCTATTCTCTGTTTCCATAGTTTGACTTTTTAATTTAAGTTCCACACGTATGTGCTACCATGCAGTATTTGTCTTTGGCTTATTTCACTTAGCATAATGTCCTCAAGTTCATTCCATGTTGTTACAAATAGCAGAATTTCCTTCTTTCTCATGGTTGAATTATATTCCGTTATATGCAAATGTATACACACACGCACACACACACACACACACACACACACACACCCCAAATCTCAGGTTATTTCCTTATCTTGGCTGTATTGAATAATGCTGCAATGAACATGGGAGTGCAGATATCTCTTTGAGATTCTGTTTTCATTTCCTTTGCATATATGTCCACAAGTGGGATTTCTGGATAATATGTCATTCAATTTTTATTTTTTGAGGAACCTTCATACAGTTTTCCTTAGTGGCTGCACCAATTTACATCCCCATCAACAATTCACAAGGGTTCCCTTTCTTCACATTCTTGCCAGCATTTGTTATTTCTTGTCTTTTTACTGACAGTCATTCTAACAGGTGTGAGGTGATATCTCATTGTGGTTTTGATTTGCATTTCCCTGATGGTTAGCGCTATTGAGCAACTTTTCATTACCTATTGGCCATTTGAATATCTTCTTGGGAAAAAATGTCTATTCAGTTCTTCTGCTCAGTTTTTAATTGGATTGCTTGGGGTGTTTTGGCTATTGAGTTGTATGAGTTCTTTATATATTTCGGATATTAACTCCTTATCAGATATATGATTTGCAAATATTTTTCGCATTCTATACGCTGCCTTTTCATTTGTTGATGGTTTCCTTTGTTGTTCAGAAACTTTTTAGTTTGATATAGTCCCACACTTGCTGATTTTTGCTTAAGTTGTCTTTACTTTTGATGTCAAATCCAAAAAAAAAAAAAAAAATCACTGCCAAGATCAATGTCAAGGAAC
Source organism: Phocoena phocoena (assembly GCF_963924675.1). Taxonomy (NCBI): domain Eukaryota; kingdom Metazoa; phylum Chordata; class Mammalia; order Artiodactyla; family Phocoenidae; genus Phocoena; species Phocoena phocoena. Next base: position 25,779,021 of record NC_089236.1, read on the forward strand.
ATACTCCCCATGTTTTCATCTAAGAGTTTTCTGGTTTCAGGTCTTACATTCAACTCTTTAATCCATTTTGAGTTGATTTTTGTGTATGGTAGGGGTCCAGTTTCTTTCTTTTGCATATGGCCGTCTAATTTTCCCAAAATCATTTATTGAAGAGACTTTCCTTCCCACATCGTATATTCTTGGCTCGTTTGTCATAAATTAATTCACCATAAATGTATGAGTTTATTTCTGGGCGCTCTATCTGTTCCATTGCTATATATGTCTGTTTTTATGCCAATATCACACTTTTTTTTACTATAACTTTGTAACATAGTTTGAAATTAGAAAGTGAGATGCTTCCAGCTTTGTTCTTCCTCCTCAGAATTGCTTTAGGGATTTTTGTGGTTCCATACACATTTTAAGATTGTTTTTTCTATTTATGTGAAAAATGCCATTAGAATTTTGATAACAATTGCCTTGAATTTGTAGATTGCTTTGGGTATTATGGATATTTTAACGATCTATGAGCAATCCATGATATTTGATTCCATATGATATATGACTCCAATCCATGAGCATAAAATATTTTTCCATTTATTTGTCTTCAATTTCTTTCAGCAATGTCTTATAAGTTACATTATTCAAATCTTTCTCTTCCTTGGTTTAAGTTTTTCCTAAGTATTTTATTCTTTTTAATGCAACTGTAAGTGGGACTGTGGTCTAAATTTCTCTTTCTGTTAGTTATTATTACCATATAGAAATGTAACTGATTTTTGAATATTAGTTTTGTATCATGCAACTTCACTGAATTCATTTACTAGTTCTAACAGTTTTTTTGTGACATCTTTATATGTGTAATACCAGGCCATCAGCAAATAGAGATAATTTTACTTCTTCCTTTCCAATTTGGATAATTTTTATTTGTTCTTCTTACTTAATTCCTCTGGCTAGATCTTCCATTACTATGTTGAACAAGAGTTGTGAGAGTGGGCATCCTCGTCTTGTTCCTGATCTTAGAAGAAAAGTTTTCATCTTTTTTACCATTGAGTGTGATGTTAGCTGTGGGTTTATGTATATACTTTATATAGAGATCATATATGGCCTTTATTATGCCGAGGTACATTCCCTCTATACTCACTTTGTTTAGAGCTTTTATTATTGAATTTTGTTAGATGCTCTTTCTACATCTGTAGAGATGCTCACATAATTTTTATCCTTTATTTTTTTAATGTGGTTTATCACATTATTGATTTGCAGATATTGAACCATTCTTGCATCTCTAGAATAAATCCCAATTGGTCATTGCATATGATTATTTTAATGTACTGTTAAATTCATCTTGCTAATATTATTTTGAGAACTTTTGGCATCTATATTCATCGAGGATATTGGTCTGTCACTTTCTTTTCTTATAGAGTCCTTGTCTGGTTTTGTCATTAGGGTAATGCTGGTCTCATAAAATGAGTTTGGAAATATTCCCTCCTCTTCTATTTTTGAAGGAGTGTGAGAAGTATTGGTATTAATTCTTCTTTAAATATTTGGTAGTCCATCTGGTCCTGGACTTTTCTTTGTTGGGAGGCTTTTGGTCCTCTCCTTATGAGTAATTGATCTGTATAGTTTTCTATTTCTTCATGACTTGATCTTGTTAGGTTGTATGTCTCTAGAGATTTATCCATTTCTTCTAGGTTGTCAAATTTGGGGAGTATATTTGTTCATAGTAGTCTCTTATGATCCTTTGTTTCTGTGTAGTATCAGTTGTGATGTCTCCTCTTTCATTTATAATTTTATTCATTTGAATCCTTTCTCTTTTATTCTTGGCAGGTTTAGCTAAAAGTTTCTATTTTGTTTGTATTTTTTTAAAGCTTTTAGTTTCATTGATCTTTTCTTAGAATTTTAAAATATTTATACACTAAAGGATCTTAGATATCCTTTAGGGATTTTTAAACCAAAGGGCTTAACTTCTTGTCTCTGCTTTTATTTTATTTTAAATTTTAATATCTCTATTGGAGTATAATTGCTTTACAATGTTGTGTTATTTTCTTCTGTACAACAAAGTGAATCAGCTATATGTATACATATATCCCAATATCCACTTCCTCTTGAGCCTCCCTCCCACCCCTCTAGGTCGTCACAAAGCATTGAGCTGATCTCCCTGTGCTATGCAGCAGCTTCCCACTCGCCATCCATTTTACATTTGGTAGTGTATAGATGTCAGTGCTACTCTCTCACTTGGTCCCAGCTTACCTTTCCCCCCTTGCTTCCTCAAGTCCGTTCTCTACGTCTGTTCTTTATTCCTGCCCTACCACTAGGTTCATCAGTACCTTTTTTTTTAGATTCCATGTATGTGCATTAGCATACAGTATTTGTTTTTCCTCTTTCTGACTTACTTCACTCTGTATGACAGACTCTAGGTGCATCCACCTCACTACCAACAACTGTTTTGTTCCTTTCTATAGCTGAGTAATATTCCATTGTATATATGTGCCACAAATTCTTTATCCATTCATCTGTTGATGGACATTTAGGTTGCTTCCATGTCCTGGCTTTTGTAAATAGTGCGGCAATAAATATTGTGGTACATGTATCTTTTTGAATAATGCCTTTTTCAGGGTATATGCCCAGTAGTGGGATTGCTGGGTCACATGGTAGTTCTATTTTTAGTTTTTAAGGAACCTCCATAATGTTCTCTATAGTGACTCTTATCAATTTACATTTCCAAAAACAGTGAAAGAGGGTTCCCTTTTCTCCACACCCTCTCCAGCGTTTATTGTTTGTAGATTATTTGAAGATGGCCATTCTGACTGGTGTGAGGTGATACCTCACTGAGGTTTTGATTTGCATTTCTCTAATGATTAGTGATGTTGAGCATCCTTTCATGTGTTTGTTGGCAATCTGTATGTCTACTTTGGGGAAATGTCTATTTAGGCCTTCTGCCCATTTTTGGATTGGGTTGCTTGTTTTTTTGATATTGAGCTGCATGAGTTGCTTGTATATTTTGGAGATTTATCCTTTGTCATTTGCTTCGTTTGCAAATATTTTCTCCCATTCTGAGGGTTCTCTTTTCATCTTGTTTATGGTTTCCTTTGCTGTGCAAAAGCTTTTAAGTTTCATTAGGTCCCATTTGTTTATTTTTGATTTTATTTCCATTACCCTAGGAGGTGCATCACAAAAGAACTTGCTGTGTTTTATGTCATAGAGTGTTCTGCCTATGTTTTCCTCTAAGAGTTTTATAGTGTCTGGCCTTATATTTAGGTCTTTAATCCATTTTGAGCTTATTATTCGGGGTCTTTTGTGTTTCCATACAAATTGTAAATTTTTTTGTTCTAGTTCTGTGAAAAATGTCATTGGTAATTTGAGAGGGATTGCATTGAATCTGTAGATTGCTTTGGATAGTATAGTCATTTTCACAATGTTGATTCTTCCAATCCAAGAACATGGTATATATTTCCATCTGTTTGTATCATCTTTGATTTCTTTCATCATTGTCTTAGAGTTTTCTGCTTACAGGTCCTTTGCCTCCTTAGGTAGGTTTATTCCTAGGTATTTTATTCTTTTTGTTGCAATGGTAAATGGGAATGTTTCCTTAATTTCTCTTTCTGATTGTTTGTTGTAAGTGTCTAGGAATGCAAGAGATTTCTGTTCATTAATTTTGTATCCAGCTACTTTACCAAATTCATTGATTAGCTCTAGTAGTTTTCTGGTGGCATCTTTAGGATTTTCTATGTATAGTATCATGTCATCTGCAAACAGTAACAGTTTTACTTCTTCTTTTCCTGTTTGGATTCCTTTAATTTCTTTTTCTTCTCTGATTGCCATGGCTAAAACTGCCAAAGCTATGTTGAATAATAGTGGTGAGAGTGGGCACCCTTGTCTTATTCCTAATCTTAGAGGAACTGCTTTCAGTTTTTCACCATTGAGAATGACGTTGGCTGTGGGTTTGTCACATATGGCTTTTATTATGTTGAGGTATGTTCCCTCTATGCCCACTTTCTGGAGTTTTTATAATAAATTGGTGTCGAATTTTGTCAAAAGCTTTTTCTGCATCTACTGAGATTATCATATGATGTTTAATCCAACAATTTGTTAATATGGTGTATCACAGTGATTGATTTGCATATATTGAAGAATCCTTGCATTCTTGGGATAAACCCCACTTGATCATGGTGTATGATCCTTTTAATGTGCTGTTGTTTTCTGTTTGCTAGTATTTTGTTGAGGATTTTTGCATCTACATTCATCAGTGATATTGGCCTGTAATTTTCTTTTTTTAGTATCTTTGTCGGGTTTTGGTTTCAGGGTGATGGTGGCCTTGTAGTATGAGTATGGGAGTGTTCCTCCCTCTGCAATATTTTGGAAGAGTTTGAGAAGGATAGGTGTTAGCTCTTCTCTAAATGTTTGATAGAACTCACCCATGAAGCCATCTGGCCCTTGACTTTTGTTTGTTGGAAGATTTTTAATCACAGTTTCAATTTCAGTGCTGTGATTGGTCTGTTCATGTTTTCTATTTCTCCCTGGTTCAGTCTTGGAAAGTTGTACTTTTCCAAGAATTTGTCCATTTCTTCCAGGTTGTCCATTTTATTGTTATATAGTGGCTTGTAGTAGTCTTTCATGATCTTTCGTATTTCTGTAGTGTCAGTTGTTACTTCTCCTTTTTCATTTCTAATTCTGTTGATTTGAGTCTTCTCCCTTTTTCCTGCTGATAGTTTATCAATTTTGTTTATCTTCTCAAAGAACCAGCTTTTTAGTTTTATTGATCTTTGCTCTTGTTTCATTCATTTCATTTTCATTTATTTCTGATCTGATCTTTATGATTTCTTTCCTTCTACTAACTTTGGGTTTTTCTTTGCTCTTCTTTCCCTAATTGCTTCAGGTGTAAGTTTAGGCTGTTTATTTGAGATTTTTCTTGTGTCTTGAGGTAGGATTGTATTGCTATAAACTTCCCTCTTAGAACTGCTTTTGCTGCATCCATAGATTTTGGGTCATTGTGTTTTTATTGTCATTTGTTTCTAGGTATTTTTTGACTTCCTCCTTGATTTCTTCAGTGATCTCTTGGTGGTTTAGTAGCATATTGTTTAGCTTCATGTATTTGTATTTTTTTGTTTTTTTCCATGTAATTGATATCTAGTCTCACAGCATTGTGGTCTGAAAAGATACTTAATATAATTTCAGTTTTCTTAAATTTACTGAGGCTTGATTTGTGACCTAAGTTGTGATCTATCCTGGAGAATGTTCCATGTGCACTTGAGAAGTAAGTGTATTCTGTTGTTTTTGGATGGAGTGTCCTATAAATATCAATTAAGTCCATCTGGTCTAATGTGTCATTTAAAGTTTGTGTTTCATTATTTATTTTCTGTTTGGATGATGTGTTCATTGGTGTAAACTGGGTGTTAAAATCCCCTGCTGTGATTGGGTTACTGTTGATTTCCCCTTTTATGGCTGTTAGCATTTGCTTTATGTATTGAAGTGCTCCTATGTTGAGTGCATAGATTCTTACAATTGTTATATATTCTTGGATTGATCCCTTGGTCATTATATAGCGTCCTTCCTTTTCTCTTTTAATACTCTTTATTTTAAGGTCTATATTGTCTGATATGAGTATTGCTACTCCAGCTTTCTTGTGATTTCCATTTGCATGGAATATCTTCTTCCATCCCCTCACTTTCAGTCTGTATGTGTCTCTGGGTCTGAAGTGGGTCTCTTTTTGACAGCATATATACAGGTCTTTTTTTTTTTTATCCATCCAGCCAGCCTGTGTCTTTTGGTTGGGACATTTAATCCATTTACATTTAAGGTAATTTTTAATATGTATGTTCCTATTACAATATTCTTAATTGTTTTAGGGTTTTTTTTTTGTGGGTCTTTTGCTTCTCTTGTGTTTCCTGCCTAGAGAAGTTCCTTTAGCACTTGTTGTAAAGCTGGTTTGGTGGTGCTGAATTCTCTTAACTTTTGCTTGCCTATAAAGCTTTTGATTTCTCTGTCAAATCTGGATGAGATCTTTGCTGAGTAGAGTAATCTTGGTTGCAGGTTTTTCCCTTTCATTACTTTAAATATATCTTGCCACTCCCTTCTGGCCTGTAGAGTTTCTGCTGAAAGATCAGCTGTTAACCTTATGGGGATTCCCTTGTGTGTTATTTGTTGCTTTTCCCTTGCTGCCTTTTAATATTTTTTCTTTGTGTTTAATTTTTGTTTGTTTGATTAGTATGTGTCTCAGAATATTTCTCCTTGGGTTTATCCTGTATGGGACTCTCTGCACTTCCTGGACATGATTGATTCTTTCCTTTCCCATGTTGGGGAAGTTTTCAACTATAATCTCTTCAAATATTTTCTCAGACCCTTTCTTTTTTTCTTCTTCTTCTGGGATGCCTATAATTCGAATGTTGGTGCACTTAATGGTGTCCTAGAGGTCTCTAAGACTGTCCTCCATTCTTTTTTTTTTTTTTATTCTGCTCTGTGACAGTTATTTCCATCATTCTGCCTTCCAGCTCACTTATCCATTCTTCTGCCTCAGTTATTCTGCTTTTGATTCCTTTTGGAGTATTTTTAATTTCAATTATTGTGTTGTTCATTACTGTTGGTTTGCTCTTTATTTCTTCTAGGTCTTTGTTAAATGTTTCTTCTGTTTTCTCTATTCTATTTCCAAGATTTTGGATCATCTTTATTATCATTACTCTGAATTCTTTTTCAGGTAGTTTGCCTATTTCCTCTTCACTTATTTGGTCTTGTGGGGTTTTATCTTGCTCCTTTGCTTGTAAGATATTTCTCTGTCTTCTCATTTTGTCTAATTTACAGTATTTGAGATCTCTTTTCTCCAGGCTGCAGGGTCATAGTTCCTCTTGCTTTGTTCTCTGCCCCCAGTGGTGAGGCTGGTCCAGTGGCTTGTGTAGGCTTCCTGATGGGAGGGACTGGTTCCTGCGTTCTGGTGGTGGAGCTGAGTCTTTTCCCTCTGATGGGCATGGCCATGTCAGGTGGTTTGTTTTGGTGTGTCTGTGAGCTTAGTATGACTTTAGGTAGTCTGTGTGCTGATGGGTGGGTTTGTGTTCCTGTCTTGTTTTTTGTTTGGTCTGAGGCATGCAACATTGGGAGCTGCTGGTAGTTGGGTGGAGCTTGGTCTTGGATTAAGATAGTGGCTTCTGTGAGAGCTCTCAGCAATTAATATTACCTGGGGTTGGGAATTCTCTAGTGCTACAGCATCCTGGACTTGGTGTTCCCACCCCAGAGCCTCAGGTCCGACTTCTTGTTGAGGGACCAAGACCCCACAGGTTGCTTGTCCCAGAAATAAAGGGGATTAAAAAAAAGACTAACAAAACCCCAGACAAATGGTAAAAAGTAAAAACAAACAAACAGAAATGGAAACACGGAAAGACACACAGACACAAAAGAAACAAAAACAGACCCAAATAAATCAAAAAGCAAGAGAACAAGCAGACGAACAGAAGAACCCAAGAACAAAATCAAACAATTAAAAAGAAAGCTGACAAAAACACAAAAACCAAAAGCAAAGCAGAGTGCCAACTAAAGAATGAATCAAAGAAACAAAACAAACTGACAAAAATGATAAAAAAAAAAGAAAAGAAAAAGAGAAAGGGGAAAGAAGATAGAACAACAGAAAAGCAATGCAGAAATAGGAATATAAAAGAAAATAGAAAATATATTAAGGAAAAAAAAGACAAAACTCCAGAGAAATGGTAAAAACAAAATCAAACAAACAAAAACAAAAACGAGGAAACACACACATGTAAAAGAAACAAAAACAGAGCCAAATAAAAGAAAAAGCAAGAGAACAACCCGACAAATAGAAGAACTCAAAAACAAAATCAAACAATTAGGATTAAAACTAACAAAAACACATAACCTAAAAACAAAACTGAAGCAGTGTGCCAACTGAAGAATAAAGCAAGGAAACAGAACAAATAGATAAAAATGATTAGAAAATAATAAAGTAAAATAAAATAAAATAGTATAAAATAAAATAAAATAAAAAGTGAAAAAACACAGGACAACAGAAGAGCAAAGTAGAAATAGAAATATATATATATAAATAAAATATATGTTATAAAACATAGAGATCCCAAAGACTAAATAAAAAAAACTAAAACAGCAACAAACAAAAAATAAAGAAAAAGAAATCAAAAAAAAAAGAAAAAAAGCCAGAACAACCAACAGAATGAATCAAAACATAATAAAATTAGTAGTAATAATTTTGTTTCCCTGGGGTCTCTGCTGTAAGTGAGCCACAACCCACCTCCGCCTCCCCAAGAGGCTCTCCTCTGTCTCTGGGCTGGTCTCTGGACCTGCTGTGGGCTCTGTGGGGACCCCTCAGACTCTGATCTGGCCCAGTTCCTGTGTGTGCTGCCCCCCAAAGTCCACAGCTGCCAGAGCTAGACCATTTTCAGTTGTGGGAACACTCACTGTCTACTCAGATATTCCATAGATGGGACTTATCTGCAGCTTGTACAGCTGATGGAAAGATTTTCGATCTTCTTCCTTAGTCACCCTATACCTGGGGTTCAGCTTTGTTTTATCCCCACCTCTGCGTGTAGTCCACCCACAGGAGTCTGGTCCTGAGTCTCTCTGGGAGCTCTTGGGTCTGCCCCTGTGAGGACCAGGCACAGAAGTGGTATGACGGACTGGATTGCGGGAGCCCCGGTGGTGCCAAATGCATAGGGAAGCCAGTGGTCAAGGGCACAGGAGATATGGCCCTAGTGAGGGCCTTTTCTGATGCCCGGCATAAGGCACGTGATAGCCAGCTCTGAGGGTTTTTTTTTAACTGTTCAGCAGCCAGCACAAAAAAGCCAGCCCTGAGCAGGCTTCTTTTATTGTTGTTGGCAGGCACCAGCATGTGGGGAGAGAGAGGCTACAATAGTGGCTCCTTCTGCTGCGTGTGACTCAGCAGTAGCGCCTGCTTCCATGGCAGTCCAGTCTTCCTCCGTAGGCATTCCCTGCTGCAGATTTCCTCCCTCCCATCCCCCAGTCCGTCTCCCCACAGCCAACTGCAGTTCACTTTCTGGGCCTGTTCTCCAATCTCCACACACTAGCTCCCAGCCTCTTTGCATACCTGTGAACACACATCCCAGTCTGGGGCATGTAGGGCCATGGTATGGACCATCTGTGTATTTCTCGCTCCATCCCATCTGCCACAGATCGGCTGCTTCATCCTCTTCCAACAGCCTCAAATGCTTCCCTTCTGTCCCAGTCAATTTCCCCAATGGAGAAGGGGTTTCCCCATTGGAGAGAGGGTTTCCCCGAATTCAAGAATCTCTTCTCTGCTTCAGATCCCCCACCCTGGGGTCCAGGTCCCATTCCACTTCCTTTCCTCCTCTTTCTCCCTTCTTTTTTTCCATCCTACCCGGTTATGCAGGGATCTTTCTAGTCCTTTCTGGTGTCCAAGGTCTTCTGCTAGTTTTCAGCTGGTGTTCTGTGAAAATTGTTGCATCTATAGATGTATTCCTGATGCATCTATGGAGAGAGATGAACTCCACGTCCACCTACTCCTCGACCATCTTGAATCTCTCCCTCTCTCTGCTTTCAAAAGACAAGGCATCTTTTCTTTAAGTGGAAACTTATTAAAACCTGACATATAAGATAATTGGTCTCCTGACTCCAAGTCCAGATCTTGTATATTTGGCTGCACTTTTTCATGTCTGTCCAGATATGCTTACAAAGGCAACAAATATGTCTCACTGGTAGATTGATATTAGAAATTTCTCAGGTAGAGGTTTATTCATTTGACTTAATATTTCATTACCCATAAAAAACAAAGCCTGTGGGGGAAAAACACAGTAAGACATTATTAAGCCCCACTAGTTCTTAAGACTTTAGTGGAGCCAAGTTTACATTCTTTCTTTGGAGTCAGTTTTGATGGGTAGAGGAGAGGAAGCTGGATCATGAAGATTACATGCATGAAAAATGGGGCAATGTCTAGGGAGATGCTCCAGCAAGAGGAGAGGGCCTTGTATGGTAGTTTCAGTGAGGCTTATCGAATTTGTATTGTGTAGTCACTTTTGTCTTCTAGATTTGCCCCCCTCACACCATCCTTAGGAAAGTTTCAGTGCCTTAACTTCCTGTTGGTTTTGATCAATTTTGCTAAGACACTATATCCACCTACCTGGGGAATATTTCATATTTCTGTTAGTGGCAGATCATTCAGGAAAGCCTGAGTCTCCTTCCAGGTGAGACATTCATAAAGGCTGGCTAGATCCTTCCACCCTGCTACCCTCTTACTCCAGTTCAGAGATAATCCAAGGGACTACTGGCAAGAGCAGATTGTGGTCCTTTTACTTGGTTAACTGTAAACCACCAGTGACCCCCTTAGCCCTGCCAGGTAGCTTTGCACATTGTGGGTTGGAAAGAAATCTTCTCCAGGAAAAGATTGCCAATCAGGTGGTCACCTCGCCCTGCTGTTAACATATTCCATGAGAGCTGATGAAAGCTATAGGCACTATCCCCAGTGTATGTATGCTCACAAAAATTGTGTGCTGTTTTGAGAGACCAATGGAACCCTTGAAATCCCATCTCTAGAATGTCTAGGGGTACATGGAGGCCAGGTTAAGAACCCCTGAAGGACCCTGGACCCTATAGGCCATCAAGGCCTTGGAGGCAGTCACTGGTGATTGCTACTGACCTATCAAACCCCCACAAACCAGACTGACATAGACCACAGAAAACAGTGGTTGAAAATGGGAAAGTCATTCACTTCTTCCCTGACCTTCAGGTATCTCAACCACAAAATGGGGGAATAATAATACCCCCTACTTAGCTCGAGGGGTTATTGTGGTCATCAAATTATTTTTAAACAGTTACATATTAATCAAGAATGAAAAATCCAAATGCCTCTGGGGTGGGAGTGAGGGCCAGGCAAGTAAAGTAAATCTGTTGATTAGGGCCAGATGTAAATAAAAGAGAATGTTGAGGTCTGTGGCACACTGAGACGGGCATTGTGTGAAATTCAAATTTTATGAAATAATGTGGAGCCTCATAAAAAATCTGTGGGCTGAATTTGGCTTTGGGCTACACGTTTCAGATTTCCAAAAAACGTAAAGTAGGGCACTCTGTTAACTGATGTGTGTGTGTGGGGAGTGGCGGGCGCAGATGGGAAAACAAAGGCCTATTTTTTATGTTTTTATGTGCCTAGCATAGAAGACTGATAATTAGTGTGGTTTGGAGGGGCTTCTCCTTCAAATATCTCCCACTTCCAGGAACTGAAATCCTAACCATTAGGGTGTGGGGACTTGGAGGGAGGGAGAATAGTGATGATTAAGGGATTAATCGTTCTCATTAACATGTAAATATGTTATCTATAATGGAAAACCTATTGATTCTCTTTTGGCTGTTAACACTTAAGCATTTTAAGACAGTAATCAAAAACCTCTGTAAACTGTAATTATACCCTTTAGCTTTAATATCAATGTTTGATTACCTATTGTGTACGAGGTACCCTACTAGGGGCTGGGATTACATACATGAATACAGCTTGGCCCTACCTTCAAAGGCTTTTGACTGCAATGGCCAAGGTGGTACTTTTTTGTTCATTACTGGATACCTGGCACCCCACAGTGCCTGGAACATAGCGGGAACTTGAGAAATGGGTGGGAGCTAGGCACCGCCCCAGCCTCACAACTGGCAGTTGTGAGGTGTAGTGGGCACTGTGAGTGAGTTTTTCAGAAAAGCTTTAGGAGGGAGAGGAGACTGAGGAGATGGATACAGGTAGGAGGAAAGCGAGGGGTCAGGGACTGTTGAAGAAAGAGGTGATCTTGCTGGGAACTCCGTTTCCCCAGCAGGTCTGGGATGCTTGGGTGGTGGAGACCCCAGAAGAGGAGGATGTCAGTGAACAGGGGGAGCTGGGGAAGAGCTGGAATTGGGGGGCCAGCTGGGGCAGAGCTGGTGGTAGGACGGCTCTAGGGGCCAGATGGGGCCGGTGGTGGCCAGCTGAGAAGGGTCTGCTAGGTGGGCATTCAGCCCAGGCTGCTAGCAGGCTCCTAGCTTGTGAGGGCTTCCCATGAGGTCCTACTAGGCGAGTGGAGAGCCACAGAGTCCCAGGGTCCCCGGTGGCCCTGGCCTCTGTGATGTCTGCCGTTGGTCTCATGAGAACGCTCCTTGGGTAGGAGTTAGAGACCTTTCCCAAGCCCAGTGTTTTCATGCTTCCTGGTACCTGGATAAAAGGGTTATCTCTCAGTCCTCTTCCAGACTTAAGTGATAATTTTTATAACTGCAGGGTTTTATGTTGGTTATTCTCCCCTGATAACAGAGCTGTTAATTGCAGCCCTTATCAATGTCCGTTAGAGCAGAATGGTGTGAAGTGAAAATAATGTTTTCAGGTGTGACTTGCACTCTCTCCCAGGTTTGGCACCTTGACTTAGTTTAAGGTCAGGACAATCCTGTTAGATACTGGAAGTGAGGATCTGAGCTTGACTCATATCTGTGGGCAGCACTGGTGGTTTTCCCTGGTTCCTGCAATCTCACCGACAACATTTCAGCCTCCTCTCCTGCCATTACAACCCTCAGGACGAGGAACCAAAGTATTTGCAGTTACTGCACAAGCCGATGTTTTCATACCTGGAGACACTGAATGATTCTGCCTATTTAGTCTCTAAAAGCCTTGATTTGCTCATTTAGAAAATGGGAATAATCACATCTAACTGTTAAGTTGCTGTGAGGAAGTTTGGTGTGGTTGAAACAGCATAGATTTTGGAGTCAGATGGAAAAAGGCTGTAATTTCTTCTCTCCCATTTACCACATTACTGTGTGGTCTTGTGTTATTAACAAGAGTCTCAGTTTCCTCAACTGGTAAAATGCATATAATCATGATGACCTTCATTTGGCACATAGAAGACAAGCTTGGGTGATAGCACCCTCCCTTTCTTCCTCATCCAGATGGTTCATCCAAGTCTTAACTCCTTGCAGACACGTAATGGAGGCTCATCATGGTGTCTTATCTCTCACCTTCCCTGAGCTCCCAGAACACTCCTGAACTGGGTGGTTCTCCCTTTCTCAGCCTACTATTTCCCTTTCTTGCAAAATGACCACTCCTTTCTCCCTCATCTCACTCTTCCAAGAAGTTGGCCTCCATTAGGTGTTGGGAGGAAAGCAATGTGATTAAATTGGTTCATATCAATGTGCTAAGGAATGATCCACCTGTCAGCTTTATAGGAGTACTTGCATTTTCTAATGGAATTCATAATCAATGGTAGAATCATCTTGGTAGAATTTCTGGCTGGAGGACAAAGGAAAGTGTAGAATTTCAGGCATTATGGAGGAGGCAATGGTGTTAAGATTGGGAAGGTGTTGAGGTTGGTCAATTATGCAGCCCAGTCGCCTGCAGTGTCTGCACCTAAATCTGTCCCTGGGCAGTGTGTGACCAAAGAACACAGCTCTTTGAGAGCTAAATCTAGAGGGAGATGCTATCTATCTGCATCCAAGTGCAATTCCTTCAAAGACCTGAAGGATTAAGATCTGGCCTCTTAAAATTATTTTTTAGAATTTGCACGGCCCATTTTATTTTCAGAGTTCTTTTATTCATTAATTAGTTATTCATTTTTGGTTTTCTAAATTTATTTATTTACTTAATTTATTTTTGGCTGCATTGGGTCTTCATTGCTACGTGCGGGCTTTCTCTCATTGTGGCAATCGGGGGCTACTCTTGGTTGCGGTGTGCAGGCTTCTCTTTGCGGTGGCTTCTCTTGTTGCGGAGCACCGGCTCTAGGCACGCAGGCTTCAGTAGTTGTAGCATGCGGGCTCAGTAGTTGTGACTCGCGGGCTCTAGAGCACAGGCTCAGTAGTTGCAGCACACAGGCTTAGCTGCTCCACGGCATGTGGGGTCTTCCCAGACCAGGGCTTGAACCCATGTCCCCTGCATTGGCAGGTGGATTCTTAACCACTACGCCACCAGGGAAGCCCAGTTATTCATTTATTTAATGCAGTTTTTAATTGTGTGCTTATTCCATCTCTCAAAGGTGGAATTATTCAGAAGAACACTTAAAAGAAATTAACAGTATGACAGGGCTTATAATTGTGCTTTAATCTTAAATTAATATCCCTCCTGTTTTCACGTCACCACGACGATTATCCCGAATGGTACCAGAAACAGGAAATTATGTATTGCCTTATATATGGCATTCCCTCCTGGAGAGCACACCATTTATCACGGCTTTTTAATCTTCTCCATGTGCAATGGAAGATAAAACATCTCAACAATATTTCAGGGTTTGGAGAAGTTTAAAGCCCTACAAACATTGTGTTTGTTTCACCCAATTCCTCTGCTGTATCTAACCGGGTCAGAGTTTACGTGGGTTTGGATATACCTGCAGGAATGTGGTTGTTTATTTGGGGTTCCTGGGGACCCTCTGAAAAAGTCACATAAGTAACCCAAGCAGGAAAAACTGGAAACATGTAGGTTTCTCTCAATATTTTCTTCTCCCAAAACTTCCTTTTTTCAGTGCTAACAGAGCATGCCTGTGACATTTGCTGAATTAAGAGTAAAGAGGGCAAAGCCAGCGTTTAGATCCTTGGACTGGCTGTGGATTTCTTTTTCCTTAGAAAAAGGACCCTCACTTTAGGCTGCAGCTCCCCAAATGGAAATGCTGCTGCCACCTTTTCTGCCCTCAGAGGAGGCCTGAGAAAGATGCTTTGAGACCCCTGAGAACAGCCTGTTGGAAATTGTCTTAGTCAGGGACCTCCAGAGAAATAGAACCAATATGGTGAACCAATATAAGTAGGAACTATATAAACCAGTATTTATATAAATTGGCCCACAGCACTGTGGGAGCTGTCAAGTCCAAAATCCGTAGGGCAGTCTGGACATTCAAGTAAGAACTGATGTTGCAGTCTTGAGTCTGAAGTTTGTCAACCCAAGGCAGAATTTCTATGTGTCAGTCTAGAGGCAGAATTTCTTCTTTTGAGGGAAACCTCAAGTCTTTGCTCTTAAGCCCTTCAACTGATTGAATGCGGCTCACCCACATTATGGAGGATAATCTGCTTTGCCTAATGTCAACTAATTGCTACAAAGGATCTTGGCCAAAAGGCTGAGAAGTGATAAAAGTCAACTGATTGTAAATGTTAATTACATCTAAAAAAAATATCTTTCCAGTAACACCTAGATGAGCATTTGACCAAAAAACTAAGCATCATAACATAGCCAGATTGGCACTTAAAATTGACCAGCACTGAGACCAAGCATCTTGCTGACTGTGGAGTCTGTAGTGCCTTCTTCACATGACAAGCAGGGGACTCCAAAGCTGCCTGTTCCCCTGACCATGACTGGTGAGCTTGCCCAGTTGGCAGTTTCCTCCATCAACCAGATTCCCTTCTTTGGAGAAAAGCTCAGTGTGGACCTTGTAGGATGGCCAAGGTTTCTTCCTGGGCATCTCTTCCTCTCTTTGGCATCACTTCCTCTCTTCCTAGCACAGCGTTCCTGACCTCCCGTTCAGGGGCACAGGGCATTTCCACAGTAGCATTTTTGAAAAGCAAACTCTTTCATCTATGTGTAATATACATCCAGAATAAAGCACAAACCATATGAGCACAGTCTGATGAATTTTCACCAAGAGAGCCTCCTCGTGTAACCAGCCCTGGACCAAGAAACAGAGCATTCCCACTCCTCAGAAGCCCCCCTTGTGTGCAACCCCAGTCACTGCTCCTGACCCTTAAGGGTGACTTCTATGTTGACCTGTAGCAAAACACATTAATTTAACCTTTATTTTGAGTTCCATATAAGGGGACAACATGGTAAGTCTGCTTGCACCATAGCCTGGTTTTGTGTGGAGAAATACCATGATGAGAAATCTTCTGAGTGCCCCTGTCCTGGTCTTTTCATCTCTGCTTGCAAACAACAAACACAGCAGGTCTGTTACACACGGGACATTGTGCCAGAGACTGTGGACCCACACGGTTGCCTAAAGGATGTTACAAACAGCACCTGGTGGGGACATCCGAAAGGGGCCCTGTCTCCACATTCTCAGAACTGACTTCAGCCCCTAGTGTGTCCTCTCAGAAACCCCCTCCAAGTGAGGGCAGCACTCCCGATTTGCTCAGTGGAGAAAGGGAGCTGGAAGTGCTCCCTTGAACTTTCTTTTCCGGGCAGAGCCCCAGGCTGCGAGCTTGTCACTGACCCACTGTGCTCACCTCTCAGGGCCCTCCTGGCTGATAGGCTGCTTGCTGATAAGCACTGTGGTTGGTAGCGATTTACTGCATCAACCTTCTGATAAGGTGCTTGTATCTTAATAACATTGTAAGCCACAGGGCAGCCTTGCTCCCGGGTGTGTGTGTGTGTGTGTGTGTGTGTGTGTGTGTGAGAGAGAGAGAGAGAGAGAGAGAGAGAGAGAGACCCGTGGGGGCTGTTTGCTCCCATCTCCTTCAGTGGCTTCTTTCCTCCTCCAGACCCCTAAATAGGATATTACCCAGGGTTGAATCCTTGTGCCCCTCTCTTTATTACATTGCTCTTGATCATAGATATTAATTCCTTCCATACCTCCAAGTATTCCTGAACCCTGATTTTCCACGGCCAGAGGACGATTTCCTCCTGGGATCTTGCCCACGCCTTAGACTCATGCTCTTGAAATGTCCTCCCCCATCACGACCGTGCTGCTCTCCTTGCCCACCTCTCCACAACCCACCCATCTCTTCATTCTGCCTGCGAGATGCCCATGTGTCTGGGCCTTTTTTCCAGCCCACTCCCCCCACCCCCGCCCGACCATCACCCTCATCCTCTCCCTTTTTACCTCTGTCTGGATTGCTGAAAATGCTGCCCTTCTGGCCTCATCACTCTGTATCCCCATATTCCTTGCATCATCACTGGATGCATTATTTAGTCAGCCTTAAATTGCTGCCCAGAGCCTATGGGATAAAGTTTCAGTCGTTGGCCGGGCATGCAAGCCCTCCATGACCTGTCCCTGAAAACTCATCTCAGTGGAGATCCTGTGATTTCCCCAGGCGCCGGCAGCCACAGCTCGGCATTTCTCTCTCCTGCTGCTTTTGCTGCTGTTGCTTCTGTGGGACAAAATGCTTTAGCACTGGACAGATGAGTGGGATCACAGAGATCAAGCCCTTCATCTCATGGAGTATCCTGGTACCTCCTGCATATCACACAGCCTCTTGGCTTGGGAAGCCTTTCCTGATGATCCCAGCAGGAAGTGATCTTTCCCTTCTTGAACTCTGTGGCATCTATGATCTGTGTGGTTCTTACCTTATTTAGAATTAATTTTATATCTGAGTGTTTAACCTCCCTGTGGTTGACAGAGTAATGTTCCTCACCCACCAACAATGTCCATGCCCTAATCCCTGGACACTGACTGTTATGTTACAAGGCAAAGGGGAATTAGGGTTGAGGATGGAATTAAGGTTCCTAATCAGCTGACCTTGAGATGAGGAGGTGATCTTGGATTATCCATGTGAGCCCAATGTAATCACAACTGTCCTTAAAAGTACAGGAGCAGGGCAAAGAAAAGAGTCAGTTTCAGAGGGTTTTGAAGTGGGCAAGACACTCCTGGCCAAAGACAGAGGAGGTGGCTATGAGCCAAGGAATGTAGGCAGCCTCTAGAAGCTGGAAAAGGTAAGGACACGGATACCACAGAAGGGAACTCAGCCCTAATAACACCTTTGATTTTAGCACCGTGAGATCTGACCTAGAATTATAAGACAATACATCTGTGTTGTTTTAAACCAATTTTGTGGTAATTTTTAATAGTAGCAATAGAGAATTAATACACTAAATTTTGAGGACAGGGTGAGCAGAAGACCTTCCTTATACTTCTTTGTGTTTCTCACAGAGTGTAGCATAGTGCCTTGTATATATTATGTGCTCAGTAAATGTTTGCTCTATGGATGCAGACTGGTTCCAGGAAACTGAAGAGGGCAAAGCCAGCCTTTGTGCCTTCCCATCACCCCCTCAGAATCTGTTATGCCCTCCTGGGCTCTCATCCTGGCCCTTCACCATCAACCTTTTCTGTGTTCCATTCCTGATTTTATGTAATTTCTGTTAATGGATAATATTTTAAGATTAGACCCTTCCTGGGAATATTCGCACTGAAAAGGGTAGCCCTAGAGCTATAAACACACCCACACCCAAAGGCATTAATCCATAATGGTGGAACAAGTAGGCTAGGAGGTGGTGATCGTGACCTTGGATCAGCTTCCCATGGGTTTGTTAGTCCTCCTTGTCCATTTCTACTCCGATGGACAAGGAACCAGAAGACATGGGTCCTCAACTTGGCTTCTTCACCAACTTGCTGGGTGTCTTTAGAGGAATCACTTAACATTTCTGACCCTGAGAACAGGTTTATAAGCTTTCCCCACCTCACAGGCTGTAACTCCAGGCCACCTCAAGACATGGGGTGAGGGCTGACCCTGCCCAGAAATTCAGCAAGTGAGATAGTGAGTCGAGAATGTACCCCTGTTTGTTTTAATATACAAGTAACATTTAAAGTGGACACAGCTGGAAGATGCACATTGATCCTGTGGCGTTCCACACCCCTGGCACCTTGAGGGTAGAATACCGCAGTCTAGGTGCTTAGTTTGGTTACCTTGTGTCCATTTTAAATGCTGTTTTTATATTAAAACAAACATGGGCACATTCCAGACCCACTGTCACACCTGCTGAATTTCTGGGCAGGGCCAGCCCTCACTCGCGCCATTTCCCGAGGTGGCCTGGAGGTACAGCCAGCAGAGGGCCTGGCTACTGGCCCTGATCTCATTTACACTTTCCTTTTACCCCAAGCCTGGGCTCAGCTAGGTGAACAGGACCCAGAGTTGGCCACCCAGACATTTAGCAGGTGAGATAGTGCCCCTCCTAGGCAGTCACATTTCCCCCTCTTCTTCCCCCCCGGGGTTAGTTCCTGACCGTCTTGCCTCACTGTCTGGTGCGATGGGCTCTGTTACCTTATCTGCTGTGTGGAGCAATGGCACTTCCATTTCTGCTCAGACACACCTGTGTCCTGCGGGTGGGACAGTGGGAGGACCTTGTGGGATTGAGGTCACAGTCGGGGTTCTGGTCTCAGTTCTGCCATCAGCCAGCTGGGAACTCTAAGCGGCTCACTTCACCTCTATGGGCTAACCGTCCCCCTATTAAAAAGATGGGCTTGGAGTAGATGGACTTGGAAAACGGGACAACCAAGAATCCCTACTCAGAATTGTTTAAGGACAACCATCCCCATCAGGAGGAAGCCCAACTTTCTCACTATGGCTCACAAAGCCTTTTGTGGTCTGGTCCCTCCTTACCAGAGGGCTTTTTCTTGTTCTCCTTCTCAGATTCCAACTTCTGGCAATAATGAATGCCTTCCAGTTTCCAGAATATGCCATGTTCTCTCTTATTCCCAGAACTTTGCAAATGATGCCCCTCTGTCTTCAGTGCATTTCCTGTGCCCTTTCCTGCTTCTCTCTCTCTTAGATTCTTACATCCTTTGGGGGGCTCAGCTAAGACTTCACTTCCTGGGGTAGTCTTTCTGACCCCGCCACTCAGATCTTATTAGGAGCTATTTTCCTGCAGCCCACTAACATGCGGCCTTTATTTTGGCACAGTTCTAATAGCCTGCTTACTGGTGTGAGTCCACCCCTACTAGTCTGCGGGCTTCTCCAAGGCAAGACCTGTGATGTTTTTCCCTGTGGAATCCCCTGTGACTAGATCCGTACTGGCCAATATGGTAACCACTGGCCACTTGTGGCTACTGGGTGCTTGAAATGTGGCTACTCTGAGTTGAGATGTGCTGGAACTATAAAATAGACACGGGATTTCAAACATTTAGTACAAAAAAATGCAAAATAATTTTACACTCTTGTTCATAATTTTTTTAAATGTTGGAATGATAAGACCTAGGATATACTGCATTAAATAAAATATATTACTAATATTAATTTCACTTGTATTTTTTTACTCCTGCAGCTACTAGAAAATTTAAAACCACATATGAGGCTTTGCATCTGTGGCTCGAACTATATCTCTATTGAACTCTACTGGCCTAGAGTGTAATGCCTGGCACATCTGTTGAGTGAATGAGTTGGTGGATGGATGCATAGGAAAGGGAAAGGATAGGTGACCGTCTTTTCGCCTCAGCCTCCGCTCATGTTGCTTTAAGATCTGACTGCTTCAGGTGTGACCCCATGGTCCTCTCATGCTGAATGTTCTGAGCTGGGCAGTCTTGCAGATGGCCTGGATCCCCAAGGGATGGAGAAAATTGAGGTGAAACATGCTGCCTGGAGTCTATGGGTCCAGTCCTGCAGGCGTGTGGTGCATCTTGCCCATATCCTCAGGAATAAAGTACTAACTTGACATCCTGAATTGGGAACAGGGTAGATGCTCATTTTGAACAGTTGCAACGGCCTTCAATAACCATCTGGGCCATGTCTCTCATTAGCAGTGGGTGAGGGCACTTCTCTTACTGGAAACAACTCATTTTATAGTATCTTGATGCCATAATCAAGAGGAGTTGATTGATTTGGGAATTTCCCAAGGCTCTGTACCCCTGAAGAACAAAGACCTCTTTTCTTAAAGACTATCTGTAGCTTTCTTTTGTGTATAGAACTTTGGCTTTTTCCTCATCTTGTACTTTGTGGGCTGATTGTAAAACCAGATTGCGAAGGGGAATTGAATAGACCATGCTATCACTGTCTTTGAACTTTGATATTTTTTGAGGATTTAGTGATTGCTTGGAACAGCCATGGGTCTAGTGAGAACACAATCTTCTGAGGTGCTAAAGCTCTAACTGGGCACAGAAATGCTTCAGTCTGGCTGACATTTTGAAAGCCATATTCTTAGAACACAGAAGGTTCAGGTTCTTACAATCATAGCCAGCATTTACATAGTGCATTTATAATTCCAAAGCACTTTCACACACGGTATCTCACTTGGTCCTTATATTTTATTGGTGCCCTTTTAAATAAATCTCTTTGATTGAATTGTCTGTACTTTGTGGCTTCAGTTTCTTTCTTCTCTGTCTGTTAAATGTCCTCAATCATGCTTTCAAGGCCCACCACTCTGTTAAAACTGCTCTGTTAAGGGTCACCCTGACCCACACATTGCTAGGTCCAATCATCAATTCTCAGTCTTCTCAGTTTGCTTGACCCATTTGAGTCATTTGACACAGTTGGTTGCTTTTTCCCTCTTGAAATTCTTTCTTCATTTGGCTTCAACAATGTCACACTTGCCCGCCTTTCTTCTGACCTCACAGGCAGCTTCTTCTCCATCTCTTTGGCTGTTACCTCCACAACTCCCTGACTTTTAACCTTGGAGGCTTTTAGATCTTAGATCTCAGACATTAAAAAAAAAAAAAAAAAGAAATCTATAAACACTTCATTGGTGATTTCACCAAGTCCCATGGTTTTAAACATTATTGATATGCCAACAATTCTATAAGCCTGGACCTCTGCTCTTAATTTCAGACTTCTATATCCAACTGCCTACACAACATTGCAACTCACATGTTTAAAAAACACCTCCAATTTTACAATCTCAAAGTGAGTCTCTGAACTTCTCCTCTAGACATGCTCCTTCTGTGGTCTTCTCCATTCCAATTAATGCCAACGTCATTCTTCCATTTGCTAAGACCAGAGACAGCAGGGTCAGTCTCCTCTCTTTCTTTTACAGCCCACAGAAGATATTTTCATCTCTAACATCAAGTTTCCTCCAGAACGTGACCATGGCTCACCATCTCCACTGCTGTCATTCTGGTCTGTACACCATCATCTCCTGCCTGGATTATCTCAGAAGTCTTGCAATCAGCTCAGGACAGCCTGATCTCAACCAAGTAGTCAGAGTGATTCTGCTAAAAGAGAAATCAGAACATGTCATTCCTCTCCTCAAATGGCCGCCACTTAGCCAGAGACAAAGCCAACATCTTTGTAATGGTCTTAAAAGCCCAGCACAACATGGCACTCCCTCTGACACCACTGACAAGTCCCTTCCACCTCAGTCCTTGCCAGCCAGCCCGGCCTTCAGGCTGCGTCATTCAATTCCAGGTGACATGCCTGCCCTGTGGTTTTGCATTTGCTTTTCCCTGGAATGCTCTCCCCTCAAACAGCCTTATGTCTTCCTCTTCTACCTCATTTGCACTTTTACTCAAATATCTCCTTCCTACACGCAACCCCTGATCTCCCTATTTCCTTTTCCTTCTGTATTTTTTTCTCCATTGAACTTAACACTATCTAACACACTACATATTTTACTTATTTATATTTTTTATTAAATTAAACTGTTAGATCCATGAGGGTAGGCATTTTAATTTTAATTACTATATCACCTGGCATCTAGAGCAGTGCTTGACACATAGGACACACTCATTAAAGATTAGTAAATAAATGAATGGTTTTATTAACTAAGAAGAATGATTATTCTTTTCTCCCTTCTATGAATGAAAGAATTGGGAACTCAGTAAGGACCCAAAGTGACACCAAGCATACATGCACACCTATAGATACCTATACACACAAAACAAAACTTAACTAAACACAGGTATGGCATAACCAACGTGTTTGACCCAAAGAAGTGGGTGAGGTGCAGTGCAGGGTCAAGATTATGTAGCGACTACTTATATTTGATAATGGTTGGTCTGGTCACTGGAGGGTTGTAACTAAGCAATAAACTGAAAAAGAATTCAGCTTAATGTTTTATACATGTTACTTATTTTTCAAATAATCTTGGAAGCGTTTCATTAAATATTAATTTTCATGAAGACATCAAAGTCACCATCATTCTAACTCTAAGCTTTACATCCTATAAGAAAAGTTGAAATTGTAAAGTGTCATTATATAGCAACCAGAGCGGGAAATTCTTAAAAGCGAGATTAAATTAGAGAAGGCTCAGTTCCTCTCATCACAGTATTGCCGGCACCTTCAAGTTCTAGTTGCTGGTTGCCAAAGGCCGCTGGATAGGAACAGGAGGAGTTCAAAGAGTACCTCTTCTATCCTGATACTGCAAAGTCCATTTTTAGGTGGCACAGATTAGAAAATAAGGTTTCAAGTATCAGTTTGGGATTTTACCTCCCGTAGGAAGACTTTCTTAAGCCTCCAGAATTGGCTAGATGTCCCTTGCTGTAGTCAGGGCTGGCTTCATGGTCATGCCACCTGTGCGGTCCCACAAGGCCCCCTACTTAGAAAGGTTTTGCACTTGGTTTTATGCTTTGCTATCACTGCCTTAAAATTCTTAATCATTTTTGAACAAGGGGCCCACATTTTCATTTTGTACTGGGCCGCATGTGGGCCAAGCCTCATGGATAAGTAGGTCATAGCTGAGCTAGGTAGGGAGTGTTAAGTGAGGCTCAGGATGGACAAGGAAGAGCCAACTTCAATTATGTTTAACTGATCATACATGACGTTGGGTTATTTGATAGTTTTGTGATCATATTTGCATGAATTTCCTGCACATGTTTGGCTATGGCTTCATTTTATGATTCATTAAATTTAGTTCTATTTAAATTGCAGTTTCAAAATTTGTTTCACTGTGTTCTGATAGTTTTCCAAAACTCATAAATCTAAGCTTAGTGATATGGCATGTAATCCTTGGTAATACATTCTAACATGATGCGGTTCTTCTGATGAAATAGGGGAAATGCAATATCTAAATTGCCTCATTCTTTTTCTTTTTTTTTTTGAGGAAATGTTCTTTGCCTCTGAAAAGCTGTTTTTCAAATCTGAAATCATGAGAACAATAATGGCATATCCAAAAGTCCTATAAAGGCTAGATAGGTCATACACATAAAGGAAATAGACCAGGTGTGAATGATAGGAACATGGCCAAATGGGTAATAGGCGTGTGATTTAAAGGGGCAGCTGCTTCCCAGCTCCAGCTCACTGATATGGGGAGTGTAAGTCTGCTGTCACTAGAACTTTCTTTTGCCCTCAAAGGAACTCCGGACATAGGAATTTATGTGAAATTTCTTGGTTTTTAAAAATGTGGGCTCAAATAAAATGCCATGTGACCATTCTTAACTAATTAATTAATTAGTTTTTGGTTGTGTTGGGTCTTCGTTGCAGTGCATGGGCTTCTCATTGCAGTGGTTTCTCTTGTGGAGCATAGGCTCTAGGCACGTGGGCTCAGTAGTTGTGGCTCATGGGATGTTTCTCTGCGGCATGTGGGATCTTCCCGGACCAGGGCTCGAATCCGTGTCCCCTGCATTGGCAGGTGGATTCTTAACCACTTTACAACCAGGGGAGCCCCCATGTGACCATTCTTGTAGAGGTAATTCTTAACATGATTCCCTCACTTTGTCCCAAATAGCTCTCCAATATTTTTCCTTTCTCTTACATGATAAGCATTTTAAGATAAAGAAAAAAATCTATAATTTCATTTTGAGGCTCTTTAGAGAGAATGTCTGTCACATTTAACACTTACGAAGAAATGTTAAATTTGAAATCTAATGACAGCAACACACCTGCTTAGCTAACCTCCTATCAGTGGGAAGGGCCAAAATGGTACAACTTCCGACATTTCTGTAACCTTTAGAAGCTTCTCCATCATGGCAATCGAAATTTAATGTAAGCCCCACAAGTCATCAAATTTTTTCTAGGAGCTACATTAAAAAAATAAAAAAGAGACAGGTAAAATTAATTAGAATATTTTATTAAATTCAAGAAATCTAAAATATTACCATTACAACAGGTGATCAATATAAAAATGGCTCAAGAGGTATTTTACATTCTTTTCTTTTATACTAAGTCTTTGAAATCCAGTATGTATTTTATAGTTATAACACACGTCTGGATCAGCCACATTTCAACTGCTCAATAGACACACGCGTCTAGTGGTTACTTTATTGGAAAGCTCAGGTTTGACGTGTCCTGCTGTGCTTACACGTCCAAAGTCACTCAGCTAGGAAGTTGGTAGATCCAATAGTTTTGCTCAGTATTTTAGACTCTTTGCCTTTTTCAGTACATGGACCTGTCTCTAAGTGCAGAATCCTGACATCTAGCTTGGGCTTGGCATTTGTAGGGTTTGAGAAGATTCAGGCAGGGGAGTAATGGAAACAGAAAAATAAAAGACGAGACTAAATCTGAAAATGCTGCAGGAGTAGCAGGGGTCACACTTAGAATTTCAAGGTGACAACTCCTCTTAGGTGCAGAAAGTGTGCTTCTTTCTCACCATGAGAGGTGCATGAGGCTGAACATGTGCAAGTAGCACTCGGGAAAACGGGCCTTGCTGAGACAGCGGGTATCATCAACTCAGGTGGTTTGGATGTGAGGCAAGCAGAGCTTCTGCAGTGGGGCAGCTAAGCAAGAGGAGGATGCACTTTCACTTCTGGTTGGGGAAACCAACTCATCTGGCCATTTGAGGATGACTGGGTGATTTACAATATCCAACTGGTGTGGGAAACTCAGGTGCTGCTGTTGGGATGAAGTGAAGGCAGTGGTCAGGAAACAGCAAGAGGAATTTATGTGGCCATCCTTGGTCCCAAGTGTCTGGGTAGAGTCTCTCTGGAGGGGTCCAGAGATAAGCCTGGGGTGTGGTGCTTCCTGAGTCCATTGGCCCCTTATGGTGGCAGGTGTTTCCTGACTGTACACCAACAGTCATAAGGGAAATAGTTTTGAGCATACTTGTGGCTCATTAGTCCACGCTTTGTCTCAGAGGATGTAGAGTTTTTCTTTTTCCTAAAAAATTAGCATATGTTGACTTTCAACACATTTTTTTCGTTGTTGTTTTTGCTTTTCAGCATTTGCACAGAACTTTGCACTGGTTTCCATCAGTTGTGCTTTTGACTAGCTTGGTTCGTCATTCAGCCAACGTTAATGATTTTGCTGCAGATAAAAAACATAGGTATTTGGTTGAAAATTCTGTATTTTGGAGCTGGAATTCTCTGAACCATGATTGGATGGCTAAGTCTGTGTAGTTCCTTATACAGGATATACTTAGGGAATTAGAGGGTTTCGGGGTTTGGGTCAGGCTGAGGAACAACCTTAGGCATTCTGATCTGAGGATGAGTTGCTAGGGTGGCCATGTGAAATTACAGGGGTGCGGCCAGCATCATGACCTTGGAGAGAATTCAGGTTGCCTGAGTTCTTGGACTCATGTAATTTCTCTTGCTGGGAACTCACTCCCTTTCCTCCAATAATTTAAAAAATTCACAATTTTTCACAATTCTCCTTGAATCAACTCATTCATTTATTCGCTCATATATTTATTAAATACGTCCCTTCAGTGTACAAATGTCTATTGGGCACCAAGTACCAAGCACTGGGCCAGGTGCTGCGATTCAAAACTAAGAAGGCCTTTGTCTCCATCCTAAAGAAGCTCAACACCTGGTGAATTCTTCCCACATCAGCTCACTCAGACTGGTCCCCATCATCCATCCGGTCATTCCTCAGTATTCACGTCATTGGCTTCAAGTCCAATTTGTTGTTTTCATTCCTAGGATATTCTCTGAAGTGGCCCGCCTCCCCTGAGTGGCCGGACATTTTTATTAGCAATAATTATGCTTTCTTCCTTCTTTTTAAGTCTTCATAGGGCCTGATACTTTGTACAGAGTGGGGCCTGATACACATTGTTAATGAAGCCCTCATACACATCATTAACCTTCTTTCCAGGGTACATGAATGATGTCAGTTGATTATTATTTTTACACATCATTTCTAGTATTGCTAATAGCGATTCGAGGGTTGTTGGAGGTGTTGAACACCTCCACCTCCAACCTCCAGATCTCCTTGTCTGGAGGTCAACAGACGTGGAAAGGGTCACCCCAGCACAAACTCTGTAGTCAGTCTGTTGGCTAAACTGGCCTCTATTGTCTTTTTATAGACCAGATACCCTAAAGACACTGTCTTCTGAAAGTACCACGGTATGTTTGGCATTGCTTTTTAATGATGGGGGATTAAATTAAGGCTTTATCTATATGATTATTTTTTCCTGTGTGTTGCAACCGGTCAAAAAGTACAGCTTTAGGGAATTCCCCTAATGAAATGCACACACGGTAACTTTCCTTCAAGCTGTCAGTGAAGAACACAGTGTTACTGGAGTGAATTTCAGTGACCTCTTCCTTTAGAAGGAGCCCATTGTCAGAACAAATTTTTATAAATAATACACTGTTTGCTTTGCAGTGCTGATAATTTCTTCCTGTCTTTCAGTCTGTCAAATTACCAGGAAACTTGTTGTTTCTTTGGACAAAGGTATTTGCAGAAGAGCTGATCAAACTCTTATTATTAATAATCTCATTATTGAGTCATCATCAATGCTTTTGTGCATTTGCTGCTACCAAATAGTACAGAATCTGAAAACTATGGAGGCACACAGGAACAAAGCAGCTTGTGAGCGCAGTGGCGGGCAGGCGGGGTGTGGGGGGGAGGCAGGGAGGGAGAGTGGGGAGGGGGGAGAGGGAGTAGCTTCCTGCCTAGGGCACACTTGTGTTTGAGAGAATCGCTGCCTCATTCCTGCAGGACTGCAGCCCCTCTGGAAAAGGATCTCCTAAAGGATTGGTCATAGAGGGCTCTAAAGGTAGTCATGACTACGGGCTGCCATTGTTAATGAGATTTTTTATTTATTTGACAAGGGCACTGACATGTTCCTTGAAAAAAGGAGCAAGGAAAGCTCATTATACCCACAGGCAGAGGCTACAAGCAAAAGAGAAGAGATTTTGCCCTTTGCTTTGGTGGGAAGCAGGAGGAAGAGGGAAACCACGATGGGAAGCAGAGGAAGCTTTCCTCTCTCTATTCATAGTCATGGTGTTCAATCTCAGGATAATGGGTTCAGTTCACCAATTTCCACTCTCACACATGCCATCTGCTTTCCTTGTCTTGGGCCAGACGTCTCAGTGGCTAGACCATTCTGCCAAAGGGGCCGAAGCTGAATTGCTTTGGTAGGGAACAGTGAGCGTCACAGCTCACATCCTTTCCCAGGAGGCCCTGCCCAGGTGGAGCAAGCAGCCTTCGGTGGTCAGTTTCCCAAACAAAGCACAAGATATCCAGTTCAATTCAACTGTTAAGTAAACAGCCTATCATTATTTTAGCATAGGTATGTCCCACATATATTGTATGGAACATCCCTATACTAAAAAATGATTCGTTACTTTTTAGAAATTCAGTTGGACTGGATGTCCTGTATTTTTGTTTGCTAAATCTGACAACCCACTATAGGGCAGAATATGAGAGGTAGGGGCTTCAAAATACTCCTCCTAATTTTATAAATTCGGAATTTTGGACTATCATACATATACTACTATATATAAAACAGATAAAGAACAAGGACCTACTGTACAGCAGTATGGAGCTATATTCAATATCTTGTAATAATCTATAATAGAAAAGAATCAAAAAGAATATACATATATACACACACATATATAAAAATTTGAAGCACTCTGCTGTACAGCTGAAACTAACACAGCATTGTATCAACTATACTTCAAGAAAAAAGAAAAAAGAAAAAAAAATATTCTTCCTCTCCTCTAACAGATGGCCATGGATCCCCTGTCCCTGACCTCCGTCTTCACTGCACATTGCCTTAGAGCAGATAAGGTAAGCAGACCCCGTTGCTTCCAGAAAGCTTCTGGGAAAATGATCCTGACCTTCCTGGGCCTGCTCTAACTGCCTATCACCACGTCCACGTGAATGTGGGTATAAAGTTGCCCTGAGAAGGTGCCCTGTGTGGCTGGTCAGGTGTGTTTCAATGAGGAGGCAACAATGACAGACTGGATGGCGGGGGTGGTGTGGACCCTAAAGTTGGGGGGACTGGTGTAAGTGAGGTGTCCAACTCAGCACTTGGGGTCTGGGGGCTGCGTGGGGCGCTGGACCAGGGTGTACCCCAGGGCACCTTGGGTACACCAGACAAAGAGAGACCTGTCCTTTCCCCCTTTTCCTCTCTGTCTCTTTTCCTTCCCTCACTCTCTGTTCATTCATTCGTACTTTTCCTGCCCGTCCCCTCCCCTGCATCTGAATAACGTGCTAAGGGTTTAAGACCCTGCTCCTCACATGTACAGCGTTGACTCTGAGAGTCTGTGCAGCCCCTGAGGTGCAGGAACCCTTCAGACCAGGTCTTCCGCACTGCTCCTGGCCTGGGGGTGGGGACAGTGAGGGGCAGGGACCTTCTTTCCCTGTTTGGAACCCAAGCACCTTCCATATTGAGCCGGGCTTTAGGAAATTAAAAATAAAACCAAAAAAGCACACACACACAAATCTGACATTTGTATAGCACTTCAAAGCTCATAAACAACTTCTTATACAATATTTCATTTAATTCTAATGATTTAGGAATTGTTATTAACAGTAGGGAGCTCAGTGGTTTGCCTAATGCCACCGACTAAATGAGAGAGCTGGTTTTGAATATTCAGGCCAACACCCTTTTTCCCCTGCAGGAAGGAGGGCAGAGGTCACAGAGGTGTGTGAAATGGTGGAGGGGTGTAAATGGGCCTGAAGACCACCCCTATCTCTCAGTTTCAGGAATACACCTTGAGCTCCTGAATGCCTAACCAGCTCACAACAGGGTCTGGGATAAGGAGGTCAAGAGAGAACCTTCTGGAGAAAGAAACTGTTCAACCATGGGCCTCCTGAACTGGGTCTGGGGCAGCCTCCTGCTTGGGTTCTTTCTCCTCTGTCAAGCTCACAGGGCCGAGTGATTGATAGCGCAGAGCCCTGCCTGAAGTCCCAGGGCAGACACATGGCTGGTGTCTCCTTCTGAGTGGGGCTGTTGAGAGAACTCTGTGTGGAAGCGGATACTGCAAGGGAGCGGTCAGAGACAGCCTGGGCAGTAGCCAGTGAAGAGGGAATCCCCTGGGGAGAGTCACAGTCTCTAGATGGAGTTCCCTAGCTTTCCCTGGAAAGCCGCATTCAGGACAACGGGGGTCAGGGGACAAACAGAGATGGCTTCTGGGCAAAAGATTGAGGCTTACTTTTCCTTCCTGGGGTCCCCAAGCTCTTTTCATCCACAAAGACTACTTTCATCCCATCTGTTTCAAGGAAGCGTCGAGTCAGAAACCAGATATTGGGCTTGCAAAAGCGCATTTGAGCTAAGATTTGGTAGGAGAGACCCAGATTCAAGGGCAGCGGCAGAGTGGGGCTCAGGACCTGATGTGCAGGTGATGCAAGTTCCCGGCTGTCCTCGCCTTCCTGGTGGTCACGTGCTCTCTGGCAGCTTCCTCTTTCCCTGCACGTTGGCCCGGGGGGAAATCCCCACTGGGCGCTATAAGAAGCCCTGGAGCTCCTGCAGCAGCTAGTGGCTCCAGCCTAGAGCACAAGATGAAGCCAGGCCTCCCCTGCCTGCTGGCGCTTCTGTGCCTCCTCCACTCAGATACTGCGAGTGTCTGGGGGATCACCACCATCTCTACCGACTTCCCCACCAGCACCGCCTCCACCTCCTTCCTCACCTCTGACTTCAGTTCCACCTCCGCCTCTGGCTCTGGCTGGTCCACCCCCGGCTCCGAGTCCCAGGTGAGGATGCCCCAGAGTCTGATAGCTGCGTTCCTTCCCTTCCTCTGGCTTTTTGGGGAACTGAATATAATTTCACGGATGGCTAGGCCTGAACACTGGAGCAGAGTTACGACTCCCTTTGTTAATTGTAGGTGCCCTGAAAATGAATTAAAACCTGGGTAAAATAATTAAATTGTTAGCAGGAGAGACAGCCTTTCGGTTCTCCGGCTGGGGGCTTTAGGGAAAGAATCTAAGCTTTCAAGAGGTTCTCAAACCTGGCTGCACCTTAGAATCGGGGCGGGGCGGAGGGGACTAAGAAAAATGAAGATGCCTGGGTTCTCTCCCAGATACCAGCTGTTAGGGGATGAGCCCTGCCAGTAGAAGCTCCAGAAAAGTGTGTCCAATTGATTTGCGGCTATCACAGTGCTTTGGTTGGAGACCTGAGAGTTTCTCTGAGCCTGTTTGTAAGGGAGATGGGTGACAGAAGGAAGAGGAGGAATCCCTGGTCTTTGGGAAAGTGCTGTTACACATGCATAGTTCCCTAGAGGAGTGTTAGCTCTTTTCAGTCTTTCTTATAACGGATCTTAAGAGCCATTTCCAGTTCAAAATGACGATAGCTGTAGCAACAAACAAGACAAACAAACAAATGAAAAACAAAGCATGCACTAGAAAGGGACTGGTCCAGCTAGCCCACATCTCTACAACGTGCAGTGAGCCTCGTTCTTTAGGGGATGAGCCCTCTTTGGATCTCCTTTGAAGAAAGGGAAATAGGCACAGAGGGGTGAGAAGTTAGGGCGCAGGGAGCAGCTCCTCCCTCCATCAGCTCCGGGCTTCTCTGTAGGAGTCCTGCTCTGAAAAACCTAGGCTTTCCTTGCTAAGGTATGATTTGGGGTGGGGGAGTCTTAACTCCCCCCGAGGCTGTCCTCTGTACTTCTATGATCTTTACTCACAGGTCAGGTCACTGTTTATAGGATCATCTGAACGGAAGGGCCAACGGAAAAAGAGGAGGAAAAGACTTTTGTTTCCCTTTCACCATCAGAACCTCAAAGGCAATGAAAATTTGTCAATTATGAAATGAAATGGTGTGGATAGGGCTCAGAAATGGCAGTAACAATGTTTACTGAGTGCCTTATAAATGTCAGGACTACGTTAAGTGCATAATATATATTATCTTATTTAACCTCAGAGGTAAGTACAATTAATTGTCCCATTTTAGAGATGTGAAAACTGAGGCTTAGTGAGATGAAATCATTGGCTTAAAGTCAATAAACTAGCCAGTGATACAGCTCAAACTTAGTTGTTCATGCTCTTCACCATCTCTCTCCACGCAGCCTTCTATATTTTCATGGAGTATAGATTTAAAGTGCTTATTTTGAAGAAGGGAATGGTTTGGGAATCATGAATATGCACCAAGATTCTTTGTAGCCAGAAATCAGACATATCATTTTATTCCATGATACTAAATGACTTCTGGGGACAATGAGAACTGGTTAGCATTTAAAAAAAATTAAAATGAAAATTAATAGTATACTGTGAGGTTTTACCATCAATCAGAAACCGGCTTTTAGGTAAGGTGATCAGCTAACATAATAGAAAAGAAAATACAGGTCAAGAGCCAGAGAAACTCAAATTGTCTGTTGTTTGGTAAGAAGATAAATATTTAAAAGTAGATAAGGAATGGTAGTTAAATTATACTTAGAGTTTTTAATTTCCTTCCTGGTTTACTTATCTCCCTCTGGTGAGTTAATATCACGACTCCAACTTCTTTTTTATGGCAGGCTAGGTGTCACTTCTGCTATAAACCCAGTTTTCTAGGACTGCTTGATGAGCTCTTTGGAAAGTGGTAGAAAACCCCTTTATAACTGTCATTGAGCAAGTTCCAAACATATCATTTTCTGTACTTTGAAAATGTTGAGTACCATTATTTTATGCCTTGCATCTTTACAGGCACTTAGACTTGGCTGCTAATTAGAACCAATTGCAACCTGAGATCCCAAATGTGAGTCGCACCTTCGCTGGAGTGCTCAGAGCACTCCGCCAGCCTCAGGTGTCGCCCTCCAAAGAGGGGAGCTGCTATCACGGTCCTCAACTCACAGGCAAGAAAAGCCTCAGTGCTTCGCCTCACACAGCAACTGGCAAGAGTCAGAACCTCGAGTCACATGCTTTTGTCATCAGGCTAAAGGGCTTGTTGAGGAAAAAGACACTAAGGCTTTCATAATGACGAGGGGCCTCATTCACTGGGCCGGAAGTGGGTCTTATTTGTCTCTTATTTGTCCGGCTCCAGACCAGAGCCTGGCAAGCTGTAGACACCAGTAAATGTGAATTGAACACAGGCCGAGTGAGAACTGATCAGTGTAGGGTGTCTGTGGGGTCCACAGGGGGATCACATACCCTTCCAAAGGCCAAGGGGACAAGTGCTTCTTTTGGTCTCCCGTCCCTCATGTGACACTCACATAGAGATTAAGCATTTGCCACAGAAAGAGACCCATCGCCATTAGTTTCATGGTCTTTGAGTGCGAGGAACAGAAATATCTCTAATGGGAAACACTGATCAAACTTATGGACCATTTGGATGTCAGCTGAGCACGCTGGGCTGATGATAAGGATGGAAAGCGGGAAGTCCACTGTGGCAGGACGGAGATGTGCAATACAAGACAGCGGAATGGCTATCAGCAGGTCTCATAATTAGTTGCCTGCCTTTCAGGTGAACTTCAGGATGAAAAAGTTGTGAGCTAGTAGTTTCTAGTTGATTGTCTAGAGACAGCTTGATGATCTCTACTGTTCATGGAGTTGACAGAGCTTTTCCAAGAACTCTCAGAATGGTCCAACCCTGTCTTGTGCAGCTAATCGACCTCCCCTTGTCAAAATGCGATGCAAGACTGGTTTTTTTGGTAGACCGTTATTATAACAAGCTATTTCTTCAAAAGTCCATGATGGCATGGACAGGTCCTCCTGCAAAAGCCTTGGCACACTTGAGCTGGAGTCTTTCTACCTTCCGTGGGAGTGATAAAACTGGTTCCCAGGGAAGCTGCTCTCTGACAGGCTCCTGGTGTGGCTTGTCTAGTCTTTATTTGTCCCTGGCAAAGACCCTTCCCTTACCCTCCTCCCACCCACAGCGTTCAGCATAAACCTGCTTGGCCCTCCCCCTTACTCCCCAGTTTTTGCAGGTGTGGGGTGTGATTGGCAAAGAAAGTTGAGGCCAATGTCAAGAATTAACGTGGCATAGAGAGTTTTGGGTACAAATATATATATGTGTGTGTGTGTGTATTTGTTCATCTTATAGAAGATTAGGTTAAAATAACAAGCAATTTGGCTGCAAAAGCCTGAATTAATTGGTTCAGAGGTCACCGATGGACTAGATCTTGATTATAGAAGCACCCAAGTCTAGCTTGTTCAGGAATCAGGGAAGGTGGTAGACATTAAATCACAGAGCACACAACCTCAGCTACAGCCAGCTGACCTCTGAAATATTGAGAAGTGTAGCCTGCATTTCTTCAAACTCTGAAAACCATCGCTCTCCCCTTGGTAGTTTCAGAAAGAGACCCTTCGGGCTGATGTTCCACAGGTGAGTTTTGGGCTGGCCGTCAGAGAAGATCATTGAAAGGCATTCAGTCAGCTGCCAAGAGTTACTCTGTAAGGCAATTGTAGTAATAAAAAAATGTTAATTGTGCCGGGATCCCCTTGGGGAAGCTCAAAAGGGACAAAAGAAAAACAGGATCTTTCAAACCTGTCATTTAAAAATATTCAGTGGCACCAAAGTAGGAGCCTGAATATATTAAAGAAACATCAAATATTTAAAAATGACTTTTCTGCAAGTGATAAGCTGGAAAACTTAAAAAGAATTTGCACAAAATCTTCAAACTCATACATTGCTCAGTTTTTAACAAATGGCTGGTTTGTTGCCATTTTGAAGGATGTTAATTATACACTCTCCCAGGTGAAGAGAGGATGTGAATTTGCATTGCGTAGCTTCACTGTAACCCACATCCTTGATGTTTTTGTCACTTTCCTGAAAGGCATTGGGTTAGGGCTGGGGTAGAAGTGTGGAAAAGGAAATGAGGGTGTAGAAGGAAAAGGAGAGTGACATTTACTGATCACTTACCACGTGCCAGGGACTTGGTTTACATTACTTTGTTCCTCTTGGGAACAACCCTGTGAAGCAGGTTATATCTATTTGACAGATAAGGAAACAGAGACTTAAAGAGAATTCAGGTCCAGTAAGTGGTAGAATTGCCAACTTAGGACTTTCATCGCGTCTTCTTTTTTTTTTTTAATAAATTTATTTATTTATATTTTTGGGCTGTGTTGGGTCTTTGTTGCTGTGCGCAGGCTTTCTCTAGTTGTGGCGAACGGGGCTACTCTTCGTGGCGGTGCGTGGGCTTCTCATTGCGGTGGCTTCTCTTGTTGCAGAGCACGGGCTCTAGGCACGCAGGCTTCAGTAGTTGCGGCGTGTGGGCTCAGTATTTGTGGCTCGTGGGCTCCAGAGCACAGGCTTAGTAGTTGTGGCACACGGGCTTAGTTGCTCCGCGGCACGTGGGATCTTCCTGGACCAGGATTCGAACCCATGTCCCCTGCATTGGCAGGCGAATTCTTAACCACTGAGCCAACAGGGAAGTCTTCTCATCACTTCTTTATTTCTTTTTCCTTACATGGGGACAGTAGTAGTTTCCTTAAAGACTCTTCCAGAAAGGAGAATGATGTGGTTTGCTTAACAGGTGGAGAGGTGACTGAACACTGAGCTACACTTGGGAGACATGGCAGCAGCTTTGGGGTGTTTCTATGATTCCATTCATTTATGTATTGAACTCCACTCGCTTGCCTCTGAGCACTCTTTTGACAAGCCAGTTTCTGTCACTTCCCTTGCCAAAGGCTCATTTCCCGGCTTATTACTGATGTTGAACTTATTTTTATTTACAGTCGTTTTCCAACTTCACCGGCTCCAAGGATGACCGTGGGACCTGCCAGTGCTCTGTTATCTTGCCAGACACCACCTTTCCTGTGGAGAGAGTGGAACGCTTGGAAATCATAGCTCAAACTATCTCCCAGAAGTTCGAGAAAGAGTTTTCTAAAGTAAGTATTTTATTCTTTTTTCCTCTTCCAACAACATCTTGTTAAGAACAAACAAAATACTTTTTATTCAGGACTTTATAAGCAGCCTTTCTTCACTGTATCAAAGAGCACATTTGCATCTAATGGAAGCTTTAGCATTTATTTCACAGCAACCTATGGAGTTCTTTATAGCAGGAAGAGTGAGAGCACAGGGAGAAGATGGGATGGAGATGAGTCACGCCACAGGATAAACTCGCTTCAATATCATGGTGTGTGTGCAGCTGGAAAGAAGCCTGAGTTCTCCCTGTAAATTTCAACTCTGAAATCTGTATTTGGTTTTGTGGTTTCTTCCTTTTGGTCTTCTTCTTGGTCATTCCTCCAGCTTTGCCTTTTTTCTTTCCTCTCCTCTGTCCTCTTTATGTCCTACCTTCCTGCCCTTGCATTTTTTTCAGCCTATTCTATTCCATTCCTCCTTTCCTTCATTTCTATTTCTCCTCTTGCCTCAGTCCTTCCTTTCCCTTTTCCTTCTTATTTTGTTTTTTACTTTTTTTGGTCTTCTCTTGCTTTTGGTCCTTCCCCTTCCTTCTCCTCCACCCCTCCCACAAATCTCCCTCTCATCTTCCTTCCTTCCTCCCTGTTTTCCTCTCTCTTCCTCCTATTTTCTCTTCTCAATTCACTCTTTCTTCTCTCCCTCTCTCTCTTTCTTGGGGTTAGCCTCTATTGTCTCAGCAGGGACATTACATCAGATGCATCCAGCATTAGCCCCAAACCGAAGGCTTCCCTGGGAATTTGAAATGAGACTAGTAGGTGGCTCAGCCTTGATAAAAACCTCCACTTGACCCCCTGATTACTGCTTTCTCCAGCCAGAGGAAGTCATCTAACGGGGTTAGCCCTTCTCTGAGCTGGCTGGAGCAATGAACTTGACATTCCAGTTTTGACCCCTTTAACCTCTTTAGCCAAGTTAAAAATCAACAAAAAGAACTTCCATCTTCTGTACAGGTGAAGTCCAAGGTAGGCTATCGTCACATTATGCGTTATTTAATACCATTCCATTAATTTACAAGGAGCTCTGGCTTCCCTGCAAGATTCAAAATAGGTTTTCCCAAGAAATTTCAGCTCAGCTAACTCAACATCGAGCCTAGCTCTCTTTTAAGACAAAAGTTCTGATGAGGTTGAGCCCCTGCTTTCAACCTCAATTGGTAGATAAATATTCTAAGTTTAAACGAGTGTCCAGGAAAATGTGTTTGACGACTCCAGGAACCTAGCTTCTTAAGAAATAAAATGTCCTTGAATTAATCAGCAGAAAAGGCACAGAACTAAATTATAAATTCCAGTCATTAATATTCATAGCATAATCAAGTACAGATAAGAAGTTATGCATAAAAACATAACAAGTGGAGGAAAATCCTAGGTAAAGATCTTCTCAGGTAGAGTCATTTGCTTTGAAATAGTGGGAGCTACTGATTTGCATGTCTTCTTGGCTGGCAGGGATGTGAACGGCAGTTTGAAACCCCGGGCTGCTCCAGGGAGAGTTTTGTGAGTCTGGGACATTTCATTCCAATCCTGTTAAGGGGGGGCAGGTGCTATCTGCCTTGCTAATAATTGGCAGGGAAGAAGTGTGGAGTAGGTGGAAAAACTTTCAGTTGGAAAGTGTCAGTAGCTGGTTCTAAAAATAATTCATGATTGAAGCCGAAGAAAGGAATTGACCTGCCCACTGAGATTTGCATAATGGATTCAGGATGTGACAGGTGAGGGTAACGACAATAGCAGTAATAGCTTCCCTCTGCGCTTTCCTCTCAAGCAACCCTTTAAGGCATATAAGCCAGTGTTCTTTTCCCCATTGTAGGGATGCAAAAACTGAGGCTCATAAGGGTAAAGAGACATAAATGTAAAGGTCTTTTGGCTGGTTAAGCCAGGTCAGGAATCTCGGTCTTCGGAATCATTCTCTTTCTTTCTTTTTTATTTTTTTCTTTTTTATTTTTTTGTGGTACGCGGACCTCTCACTGTTGTGGCCTCTCCCGTTGCGGAGCACAGGCTCCGGACGCGCAGGCTCAGTGGTCATGGCTCACGGGCCTAGCCGCTCCGCGGCATGTGGGATCTTTCCGGACCGGGGCACGAACCCGTGTCCCCTGCATCAGCAGGCGGACTCTCAACCACTAAGTCACCAGGGAAGCCCCGGAATCATTCTCTTTCAATCATTCTTTCCTGTCTGCCGTGTGGTTATCATGCTCTAAGAAGAGATGCACCAGGTCAGTAATGCCTTCCATCCAAAATTATCTCTTCAGCTGAGGGCTTTTGAGTTTCCAGGTGAATTATTATAGCTGTCCCTAGGTTGCCTTGGAAATCACCATTTATCTAGAGACCTGGGGGAACGCCCGTTTGGGCGGGCCAGTAGAAAAGGATTTGGACTGTCTTACATTGATTCATTATCTGTCAGGACATGGAGAAGACAGGGACGGGCTCTGCATAAGATGCTGAAAGCATTTTATACTTTTCTGTTGTTATGAGATGTCCCTGTGTGACTGTACTTGGAAAGGAGACAACCCAGAAGGCGGCTCAGAATTTTTTTTTCTCTAGAGGGTTATGGTCTTTGGGGCAAGTTATTTAATATGACACTTTTGCTAATAGTCCCTCATGCATGAGAGGGTTGAGGCAGCCTGGGAGACATTTAGGCAACGCATAAACAAACAACGTCTACTGAGCCACGTTTTGTGCAGTGAAATATAATAAATTAAAAGGTCAGATTGAAAAAAACCTGAAATCACTGTCTAATAATTGCTGTAATTTATAGGGCATCCATTACACCAGGCACTTAATATACATTATCTCTAGAGTTTACAATCATCTTGTGAGCTTGTTACCGTTACCTCCGATTTATAGGAGGAAATGAAGGCTTAGAGAAATTAAGTGATTTGTCCACGAAGTACTGAAGCCAGATTTGAGCTTAGGTGGATCTAGCTGCAAAGTGCTTCATATGTCTTGACGGCCAATTCAAGCTCAATTAATCTTGTTGTTAAAAAATATATTAAAATGACAGTATGTGGCAAAGTACCTTTATTTATTTCAATTAATCTAGCTATGGTGACGATCACAGGTTTTGAGGAACTGGCAGAAACACAAGCCAACTAATTCTTTAGCTTAATAGCCACCTGGGCTGCATCCTTATCTATTACAAGACCACATTGACTGTATAGAGCAACAGCCCTCCAAAGAGACTTTGATGCTTAGAACCCATCAATGACATGATACATGCATAACAAACAGAAGAATGGGAGCTCTGAATGAAGGGCTGAGGGTTTGAGGGCAAGTGTAGATGAGTCGTCTAAAGCTCAAACTTGTAGTGATGGGGAGCTTTACATGAAAAATGTTGACACAGGGAAGTGTCCCTGTAGGGCTGGACGTATATTCTTGCTACACATCCCCGGGTAAACTGGGCGCCTCTGCTGAGGCTGCCCCTCCCAGGGAGAGTTGGGATGTTTCCAGAATTGTCCATTCCATCTCAACACTAGAGATCCGTACACGTGAAGAGTTTAGACTCACAATCTATTTAAATTAGTAACATTCACACCACAAAGTCTTTCTGGCCCATTCTCAAATTCTCTCCTGCCTTCTGTAACTCCATGGACGATTCCAATTTTCCTGAACATCCCGGAGATATTCTTGACATTCCAGTCAAGTCCAGTTCTTGAAGGAACCTCAAGATTTTCCCCAAACAGATCTGTAGAGACCCTTTACTTTGGGGCAGAATCAGGGCAGGCCCACCATACATTCTCTGAGGTTTGCAGTGAGAATCTGGGAGAGCCACATTTTATTTAGCAGAAATGACAGTCGAACCACTTATTTTTTATAGAACAACAGCTGTGATATGCCACCAAAATGTGCCAGGAAAGCTGAGGGTGTTTCATTCGTTCCAAGAGCTGGCAAGACCAAATGCCAAGAATATTCATTTCGCAAACTTCCATTTCTGCCATCGGTTGGCACTCCATTATTATTATTTTTTTTCTCACAGCCAATGTTTTATGCCTGA
This sequence comes from Phocoena phocoena, assembly GCF_963924675.1. Lineage (NCBI taxonomy): Eukaryota > Metazoa > Chordata > Mammalia > Artiodactyla > Phocoenidae > Phocoena > Phocoena phocoena. The sequence continues at coordinate 25,818,382 of NC_089236.1, forward strand.
TTTTTGGAGGAATTGAAACCTGGCTACCTTATATATGTGTTTGTACTTTTGAGTGGGACTTGCTAGGTATATATATATATATATATATATTTTTTTTTTTTTTTTTTTAACTTCCTTATCCACCAAAATGTCACCAGCCTTATCAGCCTCATCTGATGGCAATGAGCATCAGTTGCCGAAGGAGATACACGAGCAGTGCCAAGGGCTGCGTTTTCAACTTTCATTAAAATCCTCTTTGCCTGAAGCCCTAGCCCTTTAGGTTCATGGCCTATGTGTCTAATTTGTACAGTGGAGTTAAGTGGAAGGGCTAAAGGGACAGAAGTTAGGGCTGCTTTTCGTATTAGAAAGATTAGAGGCTGACATCTGGCTCTGAATTCATCCAGGCCCTGTGGATCAGCTTCTTGACATTAGTGAAGTTTGGGGGAAGAGTATTATTCCTCTTCAAATTTTTAAAAAGAATATAAAACCGGCAACTTTTAATGAGCAGGTCCTTAAAAAAGCCATGGCATTTCTTTTAGAGATCAGATACGGAAAGAACCACCAACTGTGTTTATTGAAATATCCATTTGGAGATTCCAATTATACACTAAATCACCATGGGAGTTTTTGGAAGTATTTTAACTTAATGATCAGACATTCAAAAATATGCAACAAATGTGTAATTTAAAGGTCTGATTGCAATAATCAGTTCTTGGAATAAACTTGGAATAAATATGTGGGTGCACTTAATGAAATGTGCACTTTACAGTTGCACATACCCTCACATACTGTGGAGTCAGTTGGATCTTTTTTTTAAATTAGAGTATAGTTGATTTACAATGTTGTGTTAGTTTCAGGTGTACAGCAAAGTGATTCAGTTATACACACACACACACACATATATATATATATATGTATGTATTTTTTTAAGATTCTTTTCCCTTATAGGTTATTTCAAAATATTGAGCATAGTTCCCTGTGCTATACAGTATGTTCTTGTTAGTTACTAAATAGACATTTCACCAGAGAAGATATCAGATGGCCAAAAAGCACATGAAAAGATGCTCAACATTGCTAATTATTAGTGAAATGCAAATCAAAGCTACAATACCTCGCGTGGGTCAGAATGACCATCATCAAAAGGTCTACAAATACTAAATGCTGGAGAGGGTGGGGAGAAAAGGGAACCCTCTTGCACTGTTGGTGGGAATGTAAATTGGTACAGACACTATGGAGAACAGTATGGAGGTTTCTTTAAAAACTAAAAATAGAGCTACCATATGATCCAGCAATCCCACTCCTGAGCATATATCTGGAGAGAACCATAATTTGTAAGTTGAGTCTTTATGTCACTCTATAGAAGGCAGAGGGGCTCAAAACTCATTGCATTTGGTGATCAGCAAAGGAATTCTTCTCAGAGCATTTCTCCCTCTTCTAGAAAATACTTAGATTTAGAGTGGTATTTCTAAATGGAGGGAGGGGGATTATGGTGGTGATTTTGCCCCTGGGGGACATTTAGCAATGCCTGGGGCATTCTTGGTTGCCACAGCTGGGGGGTGAGTAGGTGCTATTGGCATCTAGAGGCCAGGGATGCTGCTAAACATCCTATACTACACAAAAAAGCCCCCCCCCCCCACAAGAAAGAACAATCTATTCCCAAATGTAAATAGTGCTGAGGTTGGGAAACCCTGATTTAGAGTGTGTGTACTAAGCGGAGGAGGGCGGGCAAAAGACTGATTCAAACGAGTTTAGTTTGGGGTGCTAGTATCTTCAAACATTAAAATGGAGATGAAAATGTACTTGCGAATGATGATTCTGTAGCACGATTATTTTTAGTCTAGGCAAGTGCAAAATCCGCCCTCTCCCCCACTGTAATAATAAATTCTTTGTATTTGGAGAGATTTTTACAAATATTTAGGTAAATATATTTTTGATCCATTTCTTTAATTAAAAAAGACCGAAGGCAATCAAATAGTCCCCAAGGACTTGGTTAGTGGAGGAAAGCTGTGTGACATCGCTCTGAAAACTGACTTGAGCTGTTTGATTCCCCTCTAGGTGAAGGAGTATGTACAATTAATCAGCGTGTATGAGAAGAAACTCTCAAACCTAACCGTCCGAATAGAGATCATGGAAAAAGATACCATTTCTTACACCGAACTGGACTTTGAGCTGATCAAGGTAGAAGTGAAGGAGATGGAGAAACTGATCAAACAGCTGAAGGTCGGTTTTGTTGGAAGCTCAGTGATTGTTGACCAGCTGGAAGTGGAGGTAAGGAATGAAATCACTTCGTGTGCATTAATAATGTCTCTTCAGTGAGCAAGTGCTAGGACCAGGATTGGAGTCCCTCTTCTGACGTCTAATGCTGTACTCTCTCATGACCGCCTGGCAAGGCCCGTGTTCTGTTTTGGATGGACACCTGGCTTTGAACAGTAAATTACACACATTGGGAACATGCTGATTGAGGAGTAGGTGTTGTCTAGTGGTCAGAGTCCTGCCCCAAAACCAAATGGCCTTTCGGTGTCTCTAGAAAGGAGATGACCTAAGTGTGAACAACTCCATGGCCAAGCTAGATCAAGGGGTCTTCTCTGTTCTGGATTTATCCTCATGGGAATGGAAGACCACAGATTTGGATTTGCTAGGTCTGTTTCTCCTTTTGAATGATCACACAGTCCTGATCCCTCTTGGAATGCTTCTCTACGTACTCCACAAGCCTCTTTAAAGGAGTTTCTTGTGAGGATGTTTTGCGAAGCCTTTTAAGCTCTGTGGATAAACACTATCCCATTAATGTTATGCTTGGATAATTTATTTTTTATTTTTTTAACATCTTTATTGGAGTGCAATTGCTTTACGATGGTGTGTTACTTTCTGCCTTATAACAAAGTGAATCAGCTATACATATACACATATCCCCATATCCCCTCCCTCTTGCATCTCCCTCCCACCCTCCCTATCCCACCCCTCTAGGTGGTCACAAAGCACCGAGCTGATCTCCCTGTGCTATGCGGCTGCTTCCCACTAGCTACCTGTTTTACATTTGGTAGTGTATATATGTCCATGCCACTCTCTCACTTCATCCCAGCTTACCCTTCTCCCTCCCTGTGTCCTCAAGTCCATTCTCTACGGCTGTGTCTTTATTCCTGTCCTGCCCCTAGGTTCTTCAGAACCTTTTTGTTTTTTTCTAAGATTCCTTATATATGTGTTAGCATACAGTTTTTGTTTTTCTCTTTCTGACTTACTTCACTCTGTATGATAGACTCTAGGTCCATCCACCTCACTACAAATAACTCAGTTTCATTTCTTTTTATGGCTGAGTAATATTCCATTGTATATATGTGCCACATCTTCTTTATCCATTCATCTGTCAATGGACATTAGGTTGCTTCCATGTCCTGGCTATTGTAAATAGAGCTGCAATGAACATTGTGGTACATGACTCTTTTTTGAATTGTTTCTCAGGGTATATCCCCAGTAGTGGGATTGCTGGGTCGTATGGTAGCTCTATTTTTAGTTTTTAATGAACTTCCATACTGTTCTCCATAGTGGCTGTGTCAATTCACATTCCCACCAACAGTGCAAGAGGCTTCCCTTTTCTCCACACCCTCTCCAACATTTATTGTTTGTAGATTTTTTGCTTGGGTAATTTATATCAATGAGAATTTACTAGCACAGTCATGACATGGGCTATCATTGAGAATTCCAGTTCTGTATTTTAGAATTTAGGTTTTCTCTGGCCCTCACCACTCATTAGAAACTTAATTATAGTATGACATGAGTAAACACGAGTTTATAGGGGAAGGTTATTAGAGATGAACTTTAATGGACACTTGTGGATACTTAGACGGAGCCTGTTCTCTGTTATTAAAGCTGTTAAAATCTTTGCCATTTTCTTCTTGTCACGCACATCGGCCTGCAATCTGACAGGCATTCACGCTAAACCATGAAATGTATTCTTCCAAATGAAACCAGTCAGAAGAATCTCAGGTGTATTCTCTGGCAATGTTTCCCTAAGTGACATATTCAGCCCTCAATGTTTATGAAGGAAATTGCGCAATTATATAAAGTCACTCTGAATTTTGATTTCCTTAGATAAGGAATATGACTCTCCTGGTGGAGAAGCTTGAGACACTAGACAAAAACAATGTCCTTGCCATTCGCCGACAAATCGTGGCTCTGAAGAACAAACTCAAGGAATGTGAGGACTCTAAAGTCGGAAACCTTCCTGCCCTACCCCCTCCCCCTGCACCAGGTAAGGGGGTCCTCTTTTTACCAGGCCCCATTAGGAGCTAAGGGTTGGGTGGGGAAGGGCTCTGGGATTGTGGAGGTGAAGGAAGGACGGGATTTTTGCGGCTCTGAGTTTACTCTTCCCTGCTTTTAAATCTCACCTACCAGAGCTCTACATACTGTCATGTCCTGGGACGCACAGAAGAAATGCCTCTACGGTGATTGTCTGGTTATCAGGGGCCCGGGGAAAGCCTCTGCAATCCGCTTGGCTTCCCCTCTGGGCTGTCCTGTGGATTGTAAGGGCTAATTGGCTCAATTTATGTGATGAGCTGGGTTACACCTTGAATCCTCCATCCCTCCTTCCTTCCTTCCCTCCTTCCGTCCACCTCTTTATTTCTCCTTCCTGCTTTCCTTAAATGCACGTGCTGTGGAGTGCCTCCCAGGATTCAGTGAGGATTTAACAGATGGCTCCACGTGTCCAGTACGTGAGGGTGTGTCCTGCCGTCCCTCCTGGACCGTGAGTTCTTGCAGGGCAAAGACGGCATGTTCCTCTCTAAGGAATCATCCTTGGAGGGGGTTAAGTGTAGCATAGAGGTGGGTGCTCATAAATACCTCCTTGAATGGACTGGTGGAGTGTAGGGGTCAGGGGCGTGACCCCAAAGGCCTGAACTTTCCAGCTATGTAGCCACAGCAGAAAGGTTCTTAATCTCCTCCTTGGTAAAACGGGAGAACAGTAATACCTACTTGGCAGCGTTGCTGTGAGGATTCATAAAACAAGTCTTGGGAAACTCAGAGCTCTGTGATCGGCATTTATACACTGGCGATGGCGATTGTATCTGTTGTTAATGAGGATAATTGAAGTGAACATCTTGCTGCAAACAAAAGCGGTGCTAGATCCATGTGTGTGTTCCGGCACATCCCTCCAGGAGAACTAAAGCCGCAGGGTCCAGCCCAGGAACCAGGGTCATAGGGAAGCTCTCTTTGCACATCCTGAGCATCTCAGCCTGAACGGGGACAGTATCTGGTAATCGAATCATACAGCTCTTGTTATTTTCATTCATTCCTATTGTCACAACCTGATTCCTTTTGGGCCATGCGTTTCTGGATCCTTGTCAGTGTCGCTGGTTTCTTTAAGGCTTTAATTAAATACTGCCACAGTTATAAGCCTCTTGGTGTTGTTCAGAGCCCTACCTTCCCTCCTTCTGCAGTTGGGAATCTGTCACAGTATGACATGCAGAGGAGGTTTGGGACAAAGGCCATGCTCTGTCCTCTGTAACAAACCAGGCTAAATGTGGTCTGGGATCAAAGGTGTCAACGTCGTCATTGGAAATGAGAGCTCATTCTGCGGGGCCGCAGAGGGCTCCCTGAGGGCAGGAATCAAGCAGCGACCACTCCTGATACTACCTGAGCAAGTCGTTCTTTCCTTCCTCTATCCCTCTTGTCCTTTTTTCTTTCTCTGTCTTTTTAAACCTCAGCAAATTGTCCTCATGAAATAGCTTTTTCTGCCACAGTTTTCTATGCATCCCTTGGAATGAGGACATTTTAGAGCAGGAAAGAACATTCAGGGCTGTCATGTCTCAGAGGAGGGGACTTAGTGGTGAGGATACCGCTTTTCCTGAGGCCACATAGGCAGCTGGTGACAGAGCTGAGGCCGAAGTGCAAGGCCCCTTGCTTCCTGTCATCTCAGGACCTCGAGGGTTAGGTGTCAGTAACTCAAGGCCGGCGGCGGGGGAGAAAGTACATGGCTTAGTATCTAAGGAAGAAAACAGTGAGTCTGTTTTCTTATTTTTGTTAGCCTTTTTTTTTCTAGAACTTTCCCCCACGTCCTCACACTTAGACTTTTGTGAGCCAGCCCAGCCCAGCTGTGTTGTTTAAACAAATTGGATGCAGATTTCCTCTCACTTTCCCACACCTTGGCTGTAGCTGGATCCCTGCCAAGCCACTTGGCCCTCCTCCAGCTCTGTTCATATTATATTTATGATGTTTATATTAAACTGACTTTTTGTCATGTTTTGAAATCAATTTCTTTCACTTGCTCTTTTTCTGTTTGGATTGGTTGATAATGCAGAATTGGAAAATCCCCAGGCACCGCAAAGTTGTGAGCCTGTGGAGACTTTAATTAAAGTTACTCACTATTATGGGACTTTAAAATCTGGCCTGTCTGCTTTTTTTCACTGCAGAGTTGCGCGGAACAAAAAACACTCTATGCAAGTTTCAGCTATAAAGTAATTCTGTGCTCTCTTGGGCCCTCTGGGCAGCTGCAGTTCGCTACCCCAGGGGTCAGCTTGATCTGAGAGCCAGTACATAGCATTAGGGTTCAATAAAATGTGCTTTATATATGGCTTCTGCTGCAAATGGCATCCTTTTCTGCTTCATTTCATAGAACTTTCTAATCTAAAATAATTGGCCTTGTGCTCATTAACTGTTTTTCCTGGAAACAACTGACTTCAGTTTCTCTCTGTTCTCCCCCTGAATCTAAAGGACTGCAGATAGGAAAATGGGATGTGAATGCCCAGGGGTCATCACTGTTGTGCTCAAAGGTACAAGGATCTGTGCTGGCACATAGTAGGTGCACAGTAAATGGTCCACGAAAGATGTAGGGTGACCGGTCAAAAGCCTAGAGAGGAGCAGAGTGTTAGGTAACACATAACCATTTCATCTTAATCATTTTATGATTATAATCATTTTAATTGTATTATCGTCTTTGCTCAAAGTTCACTTGCCCAGGTGAGAGAGGGCATTGATGGATCCAAGATTAAGTTTCCTCTGCTGGTATATAATCTTTAGCTTAAAAAAAAAAAGTGCTACTGGCCATGAGACTTTAAAAAAGCCAAGTTAGAGTATTTTAAAGTCTCACCATGTGGCCTCCCAGGATATTTTCAGAATACCATGGCAATATCTAATAAATTGCATGACAAAGAAGAGATTGCCAACCAAGGCTATCGGGTGTAGAGGGTTCCCTGCCTTACGTTCAGTGGATTGAATACCAGGCTCTTGGAAACTTGCAGTTATGTACCAGGGTAAAGAGCTAGTGTTTTATAAATAAGGGTAAGGTGAGTTTGGGGGATTTAATCAGTTTTTATTTCCACAAACATAATTTGGTGTCACTGGGTGGCTGGTCCTGTTCTGGGCACTCGGGTTATCAGGGTAAGTACAGAAACCTCCAGAAACCACTATCTTGGAGGGGAAACAGTCGTGTAAACCTTCACTTGTAACATGGATGTAATTATAATGCTGACCGTTATCATTTATTGAGTCAAATGTATATGTCTTCTGTCTACTCTTCCTCACAATTCTGCAGAGTAGGTATTATTAGTTCTCCTTTAACGTAAGGAAACTGAGGCTCAGAAGGTTGGGTAACTTGCTCAAGGATACGCAGTTCATAAGTGCTGGAGTCAGGATTTGAATTGGAATCTGGCAATGTTTTCACTGTACCAGGCTGCCCTCCACAGATGCTGTAATGGAGAGCGAGGTGCACCTGTGATTCCTAGAGTGACAAGAAAGTTGCAATAAGTCACCAACCTGATTAATACCAAATTAGCTTGGCTTTTTTGCTTGTGGAGTAGCTGAAAGGGTACCTTCGTTCTCATTTCTATGGTGTGTTCTCTTCCATCAGGAAGTGCAAAATGATTCGTTGGTTTTTCATAGTTCTCGGGTCAGGCTTGGGCAGTGGGTTGTTGTTCCAGTGGTAGGATAAAGTTGGCATAAAGAAAGAAAGGAATGGAGTATCTCTAAGACCTTGAAATGCAGGCTGGGAAGGGGTACAAGATTAGAAAGGGCGGGGAGAAGCTCGGTGTAGAAGGGGTGGGCGGATGGGGTCTCTGCTTGCGCTAGATGAGCAGTGGGCACTGGGCTGGCTGTCAGTTTCACTCATATTTCTAAGACGGTTTGTCACCAGGAGTCGAGGAAACCCGCCATAGCCTTGTCAGCAGTTTGTCACTGCTGTAGCCACATCTGTAGCATGGACAAGAATACTTAGTTTTCTTCTTATTTCCACTTCCTTTGATGAGAGCCAGGGCTCTAAAAATGGTCTAAAGGAGATAGAGGATAAAGAGAGGATAACAAAAAGGACGGGAGATGTTTAGAGTTGTGGAGTGAGGAAAAGAGATTTAAATGACATACAGTTTTAATATTTATACCAGGTACAATTTTAATCACCTGGTCAACTTGTGAAATGATGAGACATTAGTAGTAGTAGTGATTTTTAAGAGAAGTTTATTTTGGTTCCTTCATATCTAAGGATTTCCACATCTAGGACAGAATAGTTTATTTTCTTTAATCCCATGATAAAATGCTTGAATGTGTTATATGCATCTTAAGTTTTCCTTAAGTAATTTGTTGCTGTTGGTTTGGAATCTTTCCTTTCAAGGAGGGCAAGATTCAATTAAGCAAATAATGCCTAAGTCTTCTAACCTGCAAGGAAAAAGTGACTTTCTTTTATTTCCTCAGAGTGAAATGTAGTTGAATAAATAAGTTCTTGGGAAGGTATTTTAACTAGAAAATCCAGTTTGTAACATACGGAAACTCAAACAGTTTTTGTTATCATTAAGCTGAACACACCGCTAACTTTATTTTAATAATTCATGCATTGTTTCATAAACAAAAGCAAACAAGCATTCATCTGAGAGATCACTTTTAGAAGAGGAAATAATAATTTATAATTTTATTATTTCTTTAGAGGAGAGCAGTCTCTTGGCTGAACACACGTTGCTTTTTTATTTATGAAATGGTGCATGCATTATTAAAATAAACCCGTGACTGTGTTCTACTTAATGATATGCAAAATTATTTGAGGTTGGGTACAGAGTGGTTTCATTTCTCTACCTGTTGTATGGCTGGCTGGCTTTCCCACCAACTGCGGATTTATGAGAGCATTTAAGGAGCACGTATTTAATTCCAGGACCAAAAAGCCCCAACAGATTGGAAAAATAAAAGCAGGATTTCTAGTGATGGTTTCATCTCTGAACAGTCCTTGAATGAGGAGGGGAGAAAGGGGAGGCATTTAGCAAGGAAAGGAATGGGTCTTTCCATATGTGTCAGAGGCAGGGACTCAGAGGCAAATGCTTTGCACCCCCTTGCTCCCCACAATGTTAATCTCGGGCAATTCTTTGGAGCTCTGCTTCTGGCCCAAGCCCACCTCATGCACTCTCCATGGCTCCCTGATTCCCTCCAAGCATTTAAAGGATGAGGGAAGATGATCTCAAATGTATCTGAAGTTGACTTTTCTCTGTAATTCCAATAAAATTTATGACCAGTTTTTTAAGGGTATTTGTTAAGATTCCAGAAAATGTGTGTTCAAATCTTTAGATAGCTATTGTAAAAATACCGGAGGAATTTTATTTTATTTTTTATAGCTCATAAATGGTCTGGGTTGGCAGGCATTTCAGAGGGAGGGCTCTGCAAAGGGCCAAATTGCCCAGACTGAGTTATGCACCCAAGTGTTACAGGGAATGTAGATTCAAGGACCGGGAGTCTGGTCCCACTTGATTGTACACATTGTGACAATGACAGCAACAGAATGGGAACGACGAAGTGCTTGCCTGTCATTCTGTGGCACGGTAGACTATGGCTTTTGAACAGCAAGACGCACCTTGTAACTGCAGTGAGATGGGTCACCAAGTGATCTATGTGATTGGCTATGTTTTGGGCACAGAGCAGGCAATGTTGTCCTATAATAACTTCCATGGCTTCTCAAGGCTGAAATCCCACCATTAGAGGACCTCTTAGAGGTCCATTAGGAGACCATCTTTCTGTAGCTTTTAAAATGCCATAGTACAAACTTCCTCTTTTGAGAGTAGCTTGGGGCATCATTGGTACCTGGTGTGGATATGCCCTTGGGGTCCCAGGGAAGGGCAGAGGGTGAAGGGAAGAAAGACTTGCCTAGGACAGACTTCTCCTTCATCCCAATGAAGGGATGAATAGCAACTTCTGGCTTTATGAAAATAGGGTAGCATTCTCATGTGATCTTACTTTCTTGATTTCTCTATAAGAAAAAGGAAATAAAATAATATTGGCAAAACGCTTTCTCATAGAAGAAAATATATTAAATTCACCAAGTCCTCCTTTCCACTTTCTGGGCCCTCAACGCTTTTTAATATGGCTCTTGGGAGTTTCATTATCCCCATTTTCCAGGTTGAAAGCTCATTCATGTAAATAGAAGGTAGTGCTCTCTAGAACTGACAGCGGGTTTGCATTGAGACAGAAACCAAGAGTAGGTTTTGCCTCTTCTCCATCAGGACCACGGCTGTCATTGAACATTGACGAGAAAAATGTTTATGGATTCCTTTGGTTCTTAGGATATTAAACTGTTTGTATCTTGTCATTCATTTTCTCTAAGAATGCCCTTTTATTTGCTTGTTCCTCTAGGGAGCTGTGCTCACGGCGGTGTGGTGAACATCAGCAGGCCGGTTGTAGTTCAGCTCAACTGGAGAGGATTTAGCTATGTGTACGGCGCCTGGGGTCGGGATTACTCTCCTCAGCACCCAGGCAAAGGGCTGTACTGGGTGGCACCTTTGGAGACTGATGGGAGACTTTTGCGATATTACAGAATCTACAATACACTGGATGATTTGCTGTTGTACACAAATGCCCGAGAGAACTGGATAAAGTATGGCCAAGGTGGTGGTGTAGTAGTTTATAAGAATAACATGTATGTCAACTGGTACAACACCCGGAACATTGCCAAAGTTAACCTGACCACTGCCACAGTTGCTTTGACTAAAACTCTCCCTGATGCTGCCTATGATAACCGCTTTTCTTATGCTAATGTTGGTTGGCAAGATATCGACTTGGCTGTGGATGAGAATGGGTTGTGGGTGACTTATGCAACTGAAGCCAGCACTGGTAACATGGTGATTAGCAAACTCAACGACACCACACTTGAGGTGCTAAACACTTGGCATACCAAGCAGTATAAACCATCTGTTACTAACACATTCATGGTGTGTGGGGTTCTGTATGCCACCCGTACTCTGAACACCAGAACAGAAGAGATTTTCTACTACTATGACACAAGCACAGGGAAAGAGGGTAAACTTAACATTGTAATGCAGAAGGTGAAGGAAAAACTACAGAGTATTAACTATCATCCTTTCGAGCAGAAACTTTTTGTCTATAATGATGGTTACCTTCTGAATTACGATCTTGTCTTCCAACAGATACCCCAGTAAACTTCTATGTGTTAGGGTGGAGAGAAATAAAATTGTTTTCAACAAAAAATGGTCTTCTCCACTTATTTAGGTATCTGTGGGGGAGTGAGGGATGAGGAAGCAGGGCGGGGCTCAGGATTCAAAAGTGTATCTGCTTAGTTGTAATGTTTGGGAGCAGAGTTCTACCACACTAGACTTAGGACGTTGCCCTGATTGGATGAGTTCTCTTGGAAGCCACCTGCATCCTGGGATGCATTTCTCAACTGAAATAAGGTCATTTCAGGGTGGACGGGTTGTCAGAGATCTCGGGGCATCATGGTTCTAAGGAAGCCTTCGGTGAGGTGACATCTGGAAATTAAGGAACTTAAAGAGAACTCTGTATGGCTTCGGGGATTCTTTGTACAAAAGAGAGGGCTTAAGGACCAGTTCCCCTCCATATAGCTTGGTTAATTCTTCCACACCTGAGAGAAATCTGGGGCTTAATTAGGCAGATTAATATCTGAAGCTCCTTGAGGGTCCAAATCTCCAACTTTGTTTTTCTTACTGGCATGTGGAACGATGTTTTGTATGTATCAGGTAAGTAAATTTAGTGTGCTTGTATTCTATCTGGGAAATGCTCTGAGTTTCCTGGAGAAAAGTCCTTTTAGGCATTAAGTTATCTAATCAGTCCCAGATGGATCTGCAGAGGAGGTACTTGGGTTTTTCTTTTCTCTTTTGACCTTCATAAGAGTCAGTAGAAGACTCTTACCTCATTAACTTCATTCCAAAGGCAGCTCAGAAGATTAGAACCAGACTTACCAATCAATTCCTCTCACACCTCCCCCAAACTCCTACTTAAAAAACAAAAAAAAAATGAACCAGTTTTTAATGGAACAGATATAAGATAAACAAAACTAATTTTCTTTTGTTTCATCATGAACTTTTACTTTCACGACTCTAAGACCATAAGAAAAGCAAACGGCCGTGATAGCCTATCTGGTTCTATAGTAAAGCCCTTAGAGCATACGTTAGACTTGTATTAAGTCATATCAATGGCTTCATGCAATTTTTGTCTTTAAGCCTGAAACTTGTAAGAAAATAAAATTTTAATTTTTTTTGAGGAAGCAATGTGAAAAAAAAATGGAAAGTATGTAGTAAGTCAGTGCGATCTGAAAACCTTTCAGGTGTGTCTGCTTCTGTGCTTTTGAATGGCTTTATCATCCGGTCTTGGTCTATTTTCTTTTGATGTTCAGAAGTCTTCGTTGATAGGACTGGCTCCTTAAATGCTGTATTCTTCCCCTTTTAATAAATGATTAAAATGTGGTTTGAAAAAGTGTTGTCTCTTGTGTTTTTTCACTTTTATTTTACTATAAAAAACCCCTCTTACCAGTCCACACTTTGCTGTGAGGTTCAGAGAATGGCTACCTCCCAAACGCCAGGACACCTAAGAGCAGAGAAGAACATCAATACCTTTTAAGACTCCAACGTCAGGGCTGGCTCTTTAGTTTTCATTTCTCTTTAAAATCCATTCTCTCTGGCAGCTTTTGTTGTATGAGCCTGCACTCTTTTCTTTTGGGATGTGATCTTATGTACTCATTAATTTGCATGACTGATCTGATTATTTCCAATGTTAGACTATCTTTGTGTGGCTTATGTTCCTTTTCCAACTGAGCTATCAACATGGATCTGAAGCTTCCAGATCTTCCCCAAACAGGAGGTCTTGGATAGAAAGCAAAGAGACTAACTGGCCACACTGGGGAAAGAATACCTTTCCCCAAAAAGAGTGTGTCAGGGCACAAGTGACCTAGAGCTGAATAGTGGAGTGAGTTTTACTGAAAGGCTTATTTTTAATCCATGCCAAGCTTTTTGGGTATTTTTAGCAAGATTTTTTTTCTATCTTTCAGGGCTGAGCATAGAGACAGGTATGGCCTTCAAAATGCAACAAGATATGAAGATAAAGACAGGTATATCATGTGACATAGAAGTTAAAAACAGTGATGTTATATTTAGTCTGGCTCTAGGCAATTTTCCAGATGAATGTTTCTACCAAATACACAGTATGACCTCTGAAGATTCAGGAAAGGAGACAGGAAGCCAAGATAACTCTAGCAATCAGCTCTTTATTTAAACTTCTACAGAAGCATTTGCATGAAAATTCCCCTCAAAACCTTCTTGCCACTGGACCTGGTGTATCACCCTGCAGTGGCTGCCTGTAGGAAATCTCCCCGCTGGGAAGTTTGAACAACCAAGGGATTCTGGTCCGAGGGTTTACTGCAATGTAGCTACACAATGGAAATTTTAGCTCAAGGTTCATCAGCTAGCACCCTTTTGGGAAAAAAATGTGTATATATATTTAAATCAGCTTTACTGAGATGTAATTTACATGCAGTAAAATCTACCAGTGTTAAGTGTATGATTAAATGAATTTTGACAAATGTATACAGTTGTGTAATAGCTAGGATAATTACCATATAAAACATTTCCATCATCCCCCCAAATTTCTCTTGTGCCTTTTGTGGTCCACTCCGCCCCTCAGCTCCTAGCCCTTGGCAACCACTGATCTGTTTTCTATCTCTGTGGAATCACACACAGGAAGCTTTTTGAGTTTGATTTCTTCAGGTTTCCTCTTGAAAAAGGGAACTAGTGGGCTTAAATTACCGCAGAGGGTAACTGGACATTATCAGCGACTCTCAGGGTTCCCTACATTTTATTATCTGGGGGGAGGTTAGATAGGGGATTGTGGAGAGCTATGGTGAGCTCCTGCTTTTTACAAGTGTTCCCTAGTGAGCTGAAATTGCCATGGGGAGTGGTCAGTCAAGCCCATCTGGCATCACTCCCCAAACTGGGAAGTTCCCTTGCTACCAGCTTTATTCAATGTTTGTTCTCTAATCTCGACCCCTGTGCCATAAGCATCTCGACCCAGGTGGGTCCTGAAACAGAAGAATGATGCATAGTGGGTAAGAGGACAGGATACGGAGTCAAATAAAACTGGATTTGACTCTTGGTTCTGGTGCTCACTAGTGGTATGGCTTTGGGCAAGTTCCTTAATTTTTTCTGACACTCAATGTCTTTTTCTGTATAATGGGATAAAACCACTTACCTCAGAGTCCTCTTGGGTGAATTCAATGATACCAAGTATATGAAGTACGCAGTTCAGTGTTTGGCTCACGCTCTGCCCTCAAAAAAGAGTTATTATTCCTGTTTCTCATATTGAATTTTAGGTTCAAAGTGCTCAATGAGTTGACAAGATATAAAGCTTATTGGGACCAGAGTTTATATCCTCTCCCCTATCAGACTTGTGGCAAGTCGTAACTCTTTAAGCAGGTGCCATTTTGGCTTGGAAGAGTTCCATCCATCGGGACATCCTCTCTTTGTCCTCAGCTCCAAGATTGATCCTCAGAGTTGATGTTTTCTATCTTTTGACTCCAAGAGACACACTGACGTGAGCAACAGAAACTGAGGCTGCTACCCTTTGCTTTTGAGCCACTGAAAACCTAAATGAAGGCTGGCTTTCATCAAGCCCTGGATGGGACCAAAATAGATGTACATGTTCTCCTACTGGCTTTGCTGGAGTCAACAAGCACATCCGCCCTCTCAGAACATGCATGGGTACTTATTTTGTGCTTCACTCTTAATGAAATACATTTATCTTTTGGGGATTTGTTGTCATTGCCAGCCTCAAGAGTGTGTTTTCCTCTCTTCTTGATTCGTGAACCAGTGAAAGGGCAATGGCGGTGAACGGACTGAGGGTGACTGTGTGGCCACCTTCGGGATGATGTTTGGGAGGTACTGGGCTTAAGCTGTCAGCACCTCCAGCAGGTGTCTCACCATGAAGGATGATTAGCCTTCTGTGCTCCAGAATGTTCTGGAACAACAAAAGGGTAAATTGTGACACATCAGAAAATGAAAGGCAGGCACGTTTCTGAGGCATGCTCCCAGCCAGGGGAACAGACCAGCTGGCCTGGCTCCTTCATTAGAGATGCTATTTGAGTTGTCAGTTCAGCTGCCAGGCCTCACATCTGTAGCTTGGGATGTGCCTACTTTTCTCTGAGATCTGCATCCGCTCCTGGAATGCATTCAAAGGGAACAGCCCTTGGAATCAAGGTCCATTGTGGAGAAAGATGGCCTTCACTCTGTCCAGAGGGGAGGCTTCTTCTTGGGCCCCCTCCCTGGACACCTTGGAACAAGGAGCTCCCCTATGAGGATGATTCCCCAGACTTCAGCCCCTCAAGAATATTAAAGAAAGACCTATGGTTTATTTGGGGGCTTCTATGTATTTTTTCTGGTGCTCAGTGTACGTGGTGGGTGGTGGAGGATGAGGATGGAGTGATGGGGTTTATATGACCAAAGGAACTTCATTCCTGAGCTTCCACCCAGGAAATTTATACCGACCTCCAACTCTCTCTTTTCTTAGTTGGATTCTGCCAGCTTACATATTGTTGTTTGTTTGTTTTTGTTTTCTTTTCTTTTTGGTTGTGGCCTGTAATGTTTTCATGTCAGTATTACCAGTGACTTACTCTGACTTTCACCCTGGTGGCTGTTATCAGTCAGAGTTTAGCGCAGAAACAGAAACAGCCTCTTTTAACTGGGGTGCTGCTAATGCCGTATTATATAAATCTCATAATCCCAGGGACTTAGCACAAGAGCAGGTTTTTCCTCCCTCACTTTGGTGACCACTGCTTTCACCATTTCATCCTTGGTGATTGTGTCCATAACATCTTCCTCATCTACCATACCACTTTCCCCCCTAACATACCAGTTGCCACTATGATGGGATAGAGCTTCTCTTCCAAGATGACTCCCCTCCAAACAGTGATTCAGGGACCTAGACTCATTTCCTTCCCTCCTGTGTCTCCAGCGTCTTCACACATAGCTTCTAAGGTCACTGTGCTTGTCTGCATCAGACAAGCAGAAGGGAGAAGAGTGTGGAAGATCTCAGGTGGAAGTTGTTGGGCTCAGGTCTGAAAGCAGCGTCCAGCTTTTCACTGGATCCAGCGGTATCCAGCTGTGATGGATCATGATGGTTCACCATCCATTGACATAGGGCCACACCCAACTTCAAGGGAGGCTGGGAAATACAGAGTCCAGCTGGGTACGTAGGAGAAAAGGAAATGGGTGGCCAGGCTGCCTCACCGCTCTAGGTATTGCAAGGGGAAAAGGATTTAGGTGCTTTACAGAATCACTGGAAAGGCTAGAGGCATGACAACCAGAAGCTGCCATTTTAGCATTTAGCTTTGAGGTCACACCCCTACCAACCACACAGAGATCAAGAAACCACATCTACTACTACATCAGCCACAGAAACCACTGGTGTCATCTCCACCCCCCTTCAAACTGGTACCAGACATTACAACATGGAGTGCATTTGCTGCCAACTCTCGCCTCTGCTGGGGCCCACTTAACCCCTTGTACTCCTGGAAAGCTTCCACCTTCCAAAGTGGATCTTGTTCCCTGACCCTAAAAGAACCCAGAACCGTATCTACACAGGAGGCTGGGAAATGCAGTTTGTTCTTCCTTCTCCTGTGACACAGGGAAGATGATAGAAAAGTTTGGAATTGATGTCAGTGCCAATACACAGTGTCTGCACAGCACCTCATTCGGTGACCACTGCTTACACTATTTCTGCTGCTCCCATTTTGTCTCTGGTGACTATTTCTTTCAGCACATCCTTCGTCCCCTGGTCATTCATCAACGTTTAAATTTTTTCTTTTTCTATGCTCACACCTAGTGATAGCTTTGCCTGATGCCACCATAATGGGAGAGTTTCCCCTCCAGCAGCTCACTCTGAATGAGCTTAAGAAGGGGACCTGACTTTTACAACTTTATAGCTCCTGTGCCAGACGCTATCAGAGACATTGGAACGGTAACCCATGGTGAATCCGTCTTGTGGGCCCACCAGTGCCCTAAAAAGGGCTTAGGCTCTTCAGTTCCTTTTTGAGGATAAGAATAAGAATCTCTTCTATTTGTGGTACCATCCAGAAACTTCCAGAATTTGGGGTAAGACATTTTCCCCTGTTCATCATCCCTGAAGTATTGGCTGATATTTACCCCCAGCAGACCTAGGGGGTCCTTGGGCTGATGGGCTGCTTTTGGGAGGTGATGCTTTATCCAGACTTCAGAGGTGACAGTGCAAATAGGGATACCCCAGGGCCTTCCGTAGGCTCTGATCTGCTCCTGAAGAGAATCCCGGCAAGTATGAGTATGCAGTTTTCCTTCTAAGCATACCACACAGTTTGTGGATTTTCTCAGAACCATTCTGGGAGGGGCTGTGATCCACAGCCCCTCTGAGACGATCTGCTGCTTGTTGGAGCCAGGGTGGCAGATTTTCCAGCAGCATCTCGGGAGTCAATGAGTGAAAGCAGAACTACCCTGGAGAGGAGGGATTCTGGCAGCATCAGCTCAGGGAATTTGTTTGGGGAAGAAAGTTTATAATAACAGTGTTCCAGTTTCTGCTGAATAAAACATTTGGAGAGCTTTTCTTCTCCCGGCAGAAAAATCAAATACTCTGGTGGCAATAGAATGGTTGTTCTTTTTAAATGCTGCTTTTAATAAAAATCAGATGGTTGCAGTCATTTGATGGCTACACTGCCTTCCCTCCTGACCCTGTCCTGGGCGTCGTGTGGGAGCACATGGGACCCCATGGCTCGGGGCTAGAGCGTGCGCTCTCATTTAAGCAGATGGGGAAACAGCCATTTGAGCGAATGGGGCATGATCCCGGAGAAGGTACAACCAGCTGCAAACAGACCAGTAAATAAGGTTGTTATGCATCTGGTGGGTAGTTCTATAGCGACGCAACTTAATGGTGTCGGTATGTAAACGGCTCTTAGTAGACCCTGGATTCCGTGCACCCAGTTAAGAAGTAGCCTGGAAGCTCTCTCTTGGTGCTGTTCGGCTGTCGTTTGGCTACAGACCCGGCCAGCAGCAGAGCTCAGGTTTGCCTAGCTGTCATCACTGCCTGCAGGGAGAGAAACTTCATTTTTGTCAGTAGGAGACAGGAGATTCTGGAGTGGGCCTCGCACCGACGGGGCATCTCAGAGGTGACACTTCCCTTGGCCCTCTCCTGCGTGCGGGAGGATGCCAGCCCGGCACATCATGTGTTCCCAGTATCTGCCTCCGATGAATCCTGAATGGACAAAACTCAGAGCCAGTTAATTCTAGGGATTCAATACTCGTGAGTGCCAGGTTATCCCCCTTAAGCCCTCTGGCAAAGAGAAGAAGAGGAGGTGCTTTTTCATTCTGAATCAACCTCACCTGATCAGAGACCTGGGTAGGCATCTGCCTGCCTCTTATAGGATTCCAAGGACCTGGGCTGCTGAAGGTCACTCCGTGCCTTAGGGATTTGTTCTCAGTTAAAATGCAAATGCTTTGGCAAAGAGAATATGTTCAGAATGGCTTGCTTTATTTACACCTTGCCTGAAAAGTTTGAATAACGGAGAGCTTGAAGACTTTGAAGGTGGGGCTACGTGTATATGGGGGAATCTCTGACAGTCTACAGGATGGGAGAAGGAGAGAGAGTGGCAGGAAACACACATTTTACCTACACTTGCTGACCACCTCCCCTTGGGAAAACACCTGCTTTTTTTTTTTTTTTTTATTGATAGTATTAAAAACAACCACCACCACTATGACCACCTTCCAATATGCTCCACGCTGCACAGAAAAGAGCGGAGATATAGACCCTGCTTGCTGAGAGTTACTTTCTGCCTTATTTTGCTGGGGCTGGTTGGTTTACGCTTGTTGCCCTGCTGTAATTGTGACTAGTGGGCCCCCTTTCACTCTTAGAAGGTTCTAGTGTGAGCAATCATATAGTCACCCTATCTGTAGGTATCTCATAGGAAAATATCATTTGTTTTGTCTCTTTTGTTTAATCTCTTCATTTAAAATTTTTTTTACTTTTTTGGAGGAAGCAGCAAAGAGACACATGCTTCTACTTTCATACAGCAATTAAGTGACAAGCAAAAACATGAGTCGACTGGAAAAAAAACATGGCCAGCCTGAAAGAAATCAGGCTTTACAGCGATGCAGAAGGAGGTGGAACTCGGGGTTCCTGGTCCCTCTTTAGGCCCCTGAGGCTCACTCAGCACCAATGCTCATCTTGGTGACCACAGCGGGGAGCATCAGGGAAATGGCCCTGGTGGGCTGGTCTGCTGATGGCCTGGTGGCCTGAATGGGAATTTTTTGGGTAGAATATGCTGGAGATGTGGCTATGTGGTAGGGGTATCCTGTGACAGAGGTACCCAGAGTGGAGGTAAGTCGCCATCACATTGGCTCCTAGCTCCAATGGTGAAGTGAAGGCTGGTAATGTGACTTGGCTGCCTCCACCGGGGAGAAAGTTTCTTAAAATTAGGAAAAGATGGGCAGAGCTGGGCTTATAGGCAGTTTGCTCTGTTAGACTGACCTGTGTTCAATTCCCAGGGTGTTTGGAGATCTGTATACATTCATGGGCGCACACACACACACACACACACACTTCCATGCATAGTATCTGCTATATAGCAGGCACTTAACATATGGAAGGGAGGTGATAGTGTATGTGATCTGTTAAAGGAAATAGATCTGGTTTGGGGGCAATCAAACTTGGGTTCAAACCTTCCCAGCTCCATGATTTGCTAGCTGTGTTACCTTGGTCAGGTTTCTTAAACTTTCGGCATCTCAGTTTTCTTTTTGAGGATGAACTGACAAAATATTTTCCAGCCCTTAGCTCCAGGTCTAACCCATAGGGTCAGAAAATAAATGGTGTCACTAGCTACTTCTCCTCCTTAGCCCAGCTCTAGTGTTTAAAAACCTTTAGGTTGAATATACAACAAGGACCTACTGTGTAGCACAGGGAACTATATTCAATATCTTGTGAATAAGAATATTCACAATGGAAAAGAATCTGAAATAGAATACATATATATGTGTATGTATATGTATATATGTATATGTGCCTATATATTTCTGAATCACTTTGCTGTACACCTGAAACTAACACAACATTGGAAATCAACTATCTTTCAATTTTTTAAAAAAGAGCCTTTAATTTGAGTAGGAGAGGTTTGCAGAAAAGGAAAATGTGCTCTTCTGGTTAAGGGAGGCTGCCCACAGTCAATCCTTTATTTAGTTCCAAATCATCCAACTTCGTATACTGCATAGGGCTTGTGTGTGCCCACCCCTGGCTGGCTCAATGTGTAATAATTGCCGCTGAATGAGGGAATGACATCGAGTAGGGAGCAGGGAGACTGTTTGGTGTAGCAGAGGCCTGCAGCTCAGAGATCCGTCTTGGTGCTTTGAGGTTCCTGCAGGTGGCTCCTGTAGAGATTTAACAAGGGTGTTTGTGTCTTAAAGACACTGCCTGCTGCTCTTTCTGTGTTCTCCTGTCCCCAAACATTAAGGATAATAGGATCTGCCCCCCAGAAAATGGCCTGCGCTTGGCCTGTTTCTATTGTGTATCATCTGGGTTTGGCCTTGACTCTTCTGTGTTCTGTGCTGTGAGCAGAATATCAATTGGTGTGGAGGAGAAGCAAGCCAGGCGCTGCCACCCATTGTGTACAGCGTCAGGGGGAAAATCACGCTACATGAACAGAAAACAACTTCTTTTCTCATTTATAAATTAGCTCAGTGATCCTTGGGATTATGAACCTTCATTCCCCCATAGATGGTGTTTAAAAAGGAAAAAAAGAAGAAAAAGAAAGCGAAAACAAAGAAATCAGAACGCAGTGCTCTTGGCAGTTCCAGAAAGGAAGCACGGGGTAGGAATGTGATCTGACCATCTTTAGAGCACCCAAGAGTTCTCCGCCTGCCCTGATCTCACTTTTTCTCCTTAGCGTCACCCCACTTTGGCATCAGGCTTTGGTTAAGGCTTGTAATCTCAGCTGGGGCTGCCAGGCTGGGGGGAAGGGAAAGGGGTCCTGCTTTCGAGAGCAGGAAGGTCACGGGGAGGGGTGGATTCCTGTGCCTGGTAGCCTCCCGGCTTTTCAGATATAGGTTTATCCTCTATCCTGATTGGGTCATAGAAATATTGACAATCAGAGCAAGAAATGAACCAAAACATCATCTAAACCAGGGGTCCACAACTCCCCGCTGCGGACCGATGCCGGTCCGCCGCCCGTTAGGAACCTGGCTGCACAGCAGGAGGTTAGCAGCAGGGCGAGCGAGTGAAGCTTCATCTGCCGCTCCGCATCACTCCCCACTGCTCCCCACCACTCCCCACCGCTCCCCACCGCTCCTCATCACTCCCCACCACTCCCCACCGCTCCCCATCGCTCCCCACCGCTCCCCACCGCTCCCCACCGCTCCCCATCGCTCCCCACCGCTCCCCACCGCTCCCCATCGCTCCCCACCGCTCCCCACCGCTCCCCATCGCTCCCCACCGCTCCCCACCGCTCCCCACCGCTCCCCATCGCTCCCCACCGCTCCTCATCGCTCCCCACCGCTCCCCACCGCTCCCCATCACTCCCCACCGCTCCCCACCGCTCCGCACCGCTCCCCATCGCTCCCCACCGCTCCCCATCACTCCCCACCACTCCCCACTGCTCCTCACTGCTCCCCACCGCTCCCCATCACTCCCCACCGCTCCCCACTGCTCCCCACTGCTCTGCACCGCTCCCCATCGCTCCCCACCCCTCCCCACCACTCCCCATCACTCCCCACTGCTCCCCACCGCTCTGCACCGCTCCCCACTGCTCCCCACCCCCCCATCACTCCCCACCACTCCCCAACGCTCCCCACCGCTCCCCATCGCTCCCCACCACTCTCCATCGCTCCCCATCACTCCCCACCGCTCCCCATCGCACTCCCCACCACTCCCCATCGCTCCCTACCACTCCCCATAGCTCCCTACTGCTCCCCGCTGCTCCCCATTGCTCCCCACCACTCGCATTACCTCCTGAACCATCTCCCCAGCCGTGGAAAAATTGTCTTCCATGAAACTTGTCCCTGGTGCCAAAAAGGTTGGGGACCACTGATCTAGACCAACTCCTTTGTTCCATAGATAAAGAAATTGAGACCCAGAGAAGTTGAATGACACACCCAAGTCCTCACACACCTGGTCAGTGTCTGGGCTGGACCCTGGGTCCAGGTGAGCATCCTAGGGCATTGCTTTGACTCTGAAATAAACAGACTTTTAGGTTTCCCAGGGGGAAAATGGGCAGCTCTTTCCCATTTCATTTTATTCCAAAGTAAAAACCACATTCCTATTTGTTCTTAGTCTACTTATACATGCTAACGAATAGTCCTAGTGTTAAGTACTGAACATAATTTACTGAATTAGCTAATTGTTAACAATGGAGAGTAATTTTCTTTGACCTTTTATAATCCATGTTCCTCCCACAGAAAAGAAGTTCCAATCATCAGTGTTTTGGTGACACTGGCATAAAAGGTGAATTACTTGGCAGGAAACCAGAGTCCAGTTCCTGAGGGTCATGATTTCCTCTACTCGACACCCTACACTACCTTATTCAGTAAAATGCAGGGGAAAAAGAAGGACATTTTTAATTAGAAGCATTACACACACCTATGTATTTGCTGAGCGTGGAGGAGAGGTAAGTGGTAAATCAGTGTAGGGAGACGGGGGCCAGGGGTCTGGCTTTAAGCCTTGCCTCCACCCTTTCTTGGCCGGATAACTTTGAACATAGTCTCTAAGCCTCTGCTTCCTCAGCTGTAATATGGGTTTGATAACTGTGCCTGTTTTATAGAGTTATGAAGATTAAGTGGGTTGGTATATACATAAAGTTCTGGCACATAGTAAGTTTTCAGTAAAGGTTATTATTATTGCTGTTGTTAATACATATTTGTAGAAAAATGTGCAAGTTCCTAAAAGTACAAAGAAGGAAGCTGCCTCAGTTTGATCCCTGAGAGTTTGCTTCTCAATGCCCTGTGGAGCATTGTAATGTATGTATAATTTAGTAGGCTGTTTCTTTCATTTAGCATTCCTTTATAAACATCTGCCCTTATTCTTCAAATGCATGATTTTTAATGTCTACAGAACGTTTTATAAATAGACCATAATTTAACTATTTCCCTATTGTTGCAATTTAGTTTGTTTTCCCTATTTTATTTTTTATTTTTATAAACATCCTGGCTTGTGAATCTTTGTCTGCACTTTTGATCATTTACTTAGGAGATATTCTGAGAAGTAAAATTATTGGGTCAAAACATAAACATATGTCAGAATCTTGATCCAAACTCCCAAGTTGCTCTGGAAAAGGAAGCTGCGCTTTACTTCGTAAAACTCATTCTCCAAAGCTACCCATGTTGACATTTCCCACTGGGCTGATTCTGTGAGAGGGGCAATCAAATACTTAACTAACATCCTTGGTTAATCAAGAGTCAGTTTCCTTCTCCTTCTGCTCCTGGACTGCATATGGGAGTTGGAAATGTCCCCAGCTCGAGGGTCCTTTGGAATCTCCTCTTAGGGAAGCCGTGTGTCCCGGTTTGGAGAGTTACCCAAACCCGAGCTGACCTTGAGACCTCAGCCGATCTAATCCAGTCTTCTGACCAGTGGAATGAATGGCATCCTCCATCATGCCCACCTTTAGAAGCTTTCAGAACAGTCTAGTCCATGGGTCCTTTGCTTAGTCTATTGCTCTTTGGATAATGCCCCTCATTTGCTAGAAAGTCACTGCTTAAGTTTACCCCCCAAATCCTTGACTGGTTTGTTCCCTGTTAAGCAGAGCTCTGCAGGTGCACATATTCTCTCCACAGGGTGGGTGGTGACCATGTCACAGGTGTGCTTTGCTGCTACGTCTCTGGGTCCAGCACAGGGACTGCTTGCCACATGGCTTAGGTATTGCTCAGCTTCTCTTCCTTGGATCCAGCATCATTACCTTTTCTGGGATCAACCTTTCTGTTCTCACTGGCTTTCACCATCCCCCACCCCCATCCAGGGTGCCCATTCTTTGTGCCTCAGGTGCTGCATCCTTACCTAATCAGTCTCTCTGCTGCCAACCTCTTCCTCCTTCAATGCGTCCTACCCCCAGTTGCCAGATTAATCTTCCTTAAACATAGTTCCGAGGCTGCCACTCTTCATTGAGGCCCGGATTAAGCACACTCTCAAGGTCATCCATTGTGTAGCCTCTATTTCCTGCTTACCCCATAACGCTTTCCAGCCAAACCGCATGGCTCTCCGTTCCTGAATTGACACCATCCTGGTCCGATTCATCATTTCCTCTTGGCTTTTACTGCCCTTCCTTTTCACATGTCTTTCTCAAAATTTCATCTATTAGTGCCCATCCCAAATACCTTTATCTGAAGCCTGTCTTAACGTCCTTTCACCAGCATGAAAGCTCACCCACCATGAACACTTGCGCACATTACTTCCTTTTTCTCAGTTTCTGTCATAATACAATGATTTCTAATCTTCCCTTTGTCCCAATCTTGGTAGATAATAGAGATTACCAACCTTTATTATCTACCTCTTATTATCTCATCCTCCCTTTGTCCCAATCTCCGTAGATAATAACCTCCTGGAAGGCAGGACAGTGCCTGCTCCCTCTGCCCCTTACAAAACCCCACAGAGTGCTTTGTACATGGTGGACGCTTGTTCTGAGACAGACGTTCTCTGACACAGCCCCCCTCTCATGCTGCCACAGAGTGGGAGTTGCACAGCTGCCTGGATTTATTGCTTTTCCCTGGAGAGGCAATTATCACGCTTTATCTTCCCTCTTTGGCTTTAAGCCAGTGGCTCTGCACCTAGTCTCTAATTTTCTTTTTGTTTAAAAGGATATTCTGTCTACTCAGTTAAATGATGATGGTAATGAGAGTTGCTACTATGTGCTAGACACTCTCCTTTACATATAAGATCTTACTTACAAATCTTCATAAAAATCTTATACATTAGCTATTATTATTCTACTTTACGGATGAGAAAATGGAAGCTTAGAGAGGTTAAAAAACATGCACTATAAACCCTAAAGATTGTAGATCAGAGTTGGAGTCAAAAGTTGAAGCCAGATCTATTGGCCTAAGTCCTTTCTAGTAAGTCCCACGAGAAAAGGATGACTTAAAGTTAGGGAGTGGATGTGAGGCTCTGGCTCAATGTTCCTGAGATCTAATACCCTGAGGCTTTTCGGTGGGGAAGTGCTTACTTCTACTGTGGCTTAGTTATGCTAAGCCCCAGTTTCTCTTGATCAAGTTGCAGGGCTAGGAGAGGATAGGGAAGTGGAGCAGAGCCCCTCCTTGGATCTGAGTGCCTTTGGTGAGCAGCACGTAATTTATAAGGATCTAAAGATCTTTGACTCTACACATCCTCTATGCTTCCTCCAGAAATCTCCAGCGCTTCCAGACCTATCACTGCAGCAGTGAGCAAAAGGTACTCTTGACACTAAACTATGGGAGACCTGACCCTGCTACACTCTCCAGGTCATCTGCTTGCTGGGGGGAAGACAGCTGAATGGGTACAGTATATACCAAGATTATGACAATATCAAACTTCTTACATTAGGCATTAAAACTGTGTATGTTGGGATTATTCAATGCTAAGTTTTAAAGAACTCTAGAAAACAGCATAGTGCTGGAAATAAAGTAGTTTTTAAAGAAACATTAATTGGATAAGTGAGTAAATGAATTCAGGAATACACTGTATAGGAATGAATGAGTGATACTTACAATCTTGTTTTTTCATGGCAAGCAATGGGGAATAACGGAGAAAATGGTACCTTGCAGTTATTAGTCGTATGACTTTGGGTAACTTTCTCTCTGAGGCTCAGTCTAGTCATGTGTAAAATGGTGATGTTAATACTGGCTGTCAAGAACTGTGAAAAGTCTAAAATTTTACCCTACTTTCAGCTAACATGTGAGTCTGCCACAGTTTCAAAGATTCTGGCAGAAGACATGGACTTCTGGGTCAGATACACTGACTTTATTACTCATGGCACAGCAAAACATGAACATCGCCATATTTGTAAAAGTTTCCCTTGCAA
This sequence comes from Phocoena phocoena, assembly GCF_963924675.1. Classification (NCBI taxonomy): domain Eukaryota; kingdom Metazoa; phylum Chordata; class Mammalia; order Artiodactyla; family Phocoenidae; genus Phocoena; species Phocoena phocoena. The sequence continues at coordinate 25,844,609 of NC_089236.1, forward strand.
ATGGCTCAGATGGATGCGGGCACACACAGAGAGCTGTGTTATAAGAAAGAAACCCCAGGCTTAGGGATCCTAAATTTATAATGGGCAGGAAGCATGCCTGCCCTTTCCTCTGGAGCTGCTTGCTATACAAATATCCTTGAGAAGATATTCTGGAACAAAGGGATCTATTGCTTTGCTTGTAAGACATGCAGAAATGCATGAAACTCAAGAAGAATCATCTCCTAACACAACTTCTGAGATTTGTTTTTTAATGAGGATCAAATGAACTATCACATTGCATCAGTCAGGATAGTTCAGGTTATGCTGAGCTAACAAATGACTTCCCAAGTTTCCGTGCCTTAAGCCTCCAAAGATGCACTTCTTTTCTTTTTTTAACTGAAGTATAGTTGCTTTACAATGTTGTGATAGTTTCTGGTATGCAGCAAAGTGATTCAGTTATATATATATATATATATTCCTTTTCATATTCTTTTCCATTATGGCTTATTAGAGGACACTGAATATAGTTTTCTGTGCTATACAGTAGGACCTTGTTGGTAATTTTATATATATTAGTTTGTATCTGTTAATCCCAAACTCCTATTTTATCCCTCCCCCACCCCCTTTCCCCTTTGATAATCAGTTTTTTTTCTAAGTCTGTGAGTCTGTTTCTGTTTCATAAATAAGTTCATTTTTGTCGTATTTTAGATTCTGCATATAAGTGATATATGGTATTTGCCCTTCTCTTTCTGACTTACTTCAGTTAGTATGATAATCTCTAGGTCCAACCATGTTGCTGCAATTGACATTATTTCATTCAAGGAGGTATATCTTGCTACTGTCACCCACTCAGGGAGAATCAGCTGGGAACTCTGTTCCAGGTCATCTTCACTCTGGGTCCCAGGCTGAAGGAGGCTCCATGAAGGAGGCACATTGCCCTGGCAAAGGGAAAGTGAGTGTGAAAATAACAGGCTGGCTCTTAATACTTCATCGAAAGTGACGTGCATTGCCTCTGCTCAAACGTCATTCATTGTCCAAAGAAAGTCACGTGGCTAAACCCAACCTTGAGGGGGAAGGGAAGTGTGCTCAGAAGAAGAGCACGGAATATTTATTTGGTGGGCCACAAGAAATACTGTGATACAAATGCTAAGTCCTTGCACAAGGCCTGGAACATTAAGAATTGTAGCGTCCATCTCATTTTCCACTCTTGGAGCCATGAGATTGGGCAGGGTCAGAAATGTGCGTCTTTGGTTCAGGGGAAACTCATAGTGGTCAGGCATTCACATTGTTCTCTGGCTATCTGTGGCCGTGGTCAAGAAAATTTGCAGAATTCCCAACATAAAGTTATCTGCACAGCCTTGTAAATCAAGTTAATCAGTACTGATCATTAACATGCATTCAAGTCCACAAATTTGTTGGTCAACATTAAAAAAGAAGGAACATAGGATTTCTCCCAATCCCCAATTATTGCACAGAGATAATAACTAGATTGAGAAAGAGAAGAAAAATGTTGATTTTTTATTCATGATACAATGCAATCACAGATTCAGCAGCTGAAATACTTCTGACTTGAATTGGTGCCCCCCCGATCCGACTAGAAATCATGAAATGTCATAGAATGAAATAAACATTATAGATCATCATGGCCTCCATGCTTTAGAGTTAAAATATGCCAGACAGGTCTTAATTCATTTCCTCAGTAATTAGTCATTGAGACCCTCCTATCTGTTAGGTTCTGTGTTAAGGATCTGAGTACAGAGTGAGGAACAAAATAGACACAGTTCCTGACTCCATGGAGCTTAAAGTCTAGAGGGAAAAGAGATCATAGTACAAGCTAACGCTTATTCACGGTTTGCTTACTAGGGGCTGGGCACAGGGCTGTGCAATATGTTAGCATTTCATAAAAGACTCAATAGCTTTGTGGTGGTTTATTACTGTGATAACTGTTTGTGGGAACCACAGCTTTGACCTGGTGTAGTCAAGGCTCAGAAAAGTAATTCTGGGGGCACCAGGGTTGCCAGGACAGAATTCAGGTCTTAGCAGCCCAGATAATAGATGCATCGACACCTAGATATTTTCACTAACCTGTATCACAAGAACCAGCCTTGTTCATGGGCTGTAGATCCCCCCTCTTCGGGCTGTGCCTTCTTTTAGTTACTATTCTCCATCAACGATGAATGAATCATTCAGAGAACTTATTGCATACCTATTAGGTGCCAGACACTGCACCTACAATTATCTGCAAGGTAAGGAATGACTATCATTACTTTATAGATGAAGAAATTGAGGATGAGAAGGGAAGACTTGTCTTTTATTCCAGGGCTTCACATTGGTAGAGGGAGCCCGGATTCAACCCATCGTGCCTAAGCCAGAACTCCTCCCAGGGGCACAAAGCTGCCCCTTCTAACCACCAGCGGGCCTGGTCAGTGGATGTGCCCGGACCTATAACCATGGCTCCTGCCAGCCATCCCTAAGTCCCCCTGCAATAATGCTGGGTTATGAAATCCAGGCAGCTCTAGCAGAAACAGACTCATTTGGAGAACACTGTCCTCTCCTCATGGCAGCAGTACAACACGCAGCTTCTACTCACCTGTTCAAATGGACACAACAAACATTGACTGAACATCTTCAAAGTGGCAGGACTCAGAGGTGAACAGGATGAGTCCCTTGTAGCCCTGCTCTCCAAGGGCTCGAAATCAAGAGCGCGAGAGAAACTTTGAACCACAGCAACTATAATGCAAGTAGAGTTAACTCAGGGTTATTTCAAATAAAGTCCAACAGGAGGACAAGGAGAGAGAGACACACACAGTCCTACTGGGGGATCTAGGAAGGCTTTGGGGGCAACTGTGATTTGTCAGGGTCTTGGAGGATGTGTAAGATTCAAGTGCTAGCGACGGGGCAGGGAAGGGCGAAGAGGAAAAGAGTGAGTCTGAAGAAGCCAGGTCAGGCAGGCAGAAGACGGTGCCGTTGCTTCTAGAGAGGGGTAACCTGCAGAAGTTGTTTCTCCAGAACTCGCGAGGTCTGACCCATTTTCCCAGAGCCCCTGGGGAGGAGCAGGTTGTAGGAGGCAGGTGTAGTCGGAAGGGGCTGCCTCAGGGATGAGCAGAGATAAAGGATGTTGTGGACACCTGGAAAGTCTTATCCGAAGGGGAGCCATCTGGTGTTTAGTACCAAGCAAACTTCTTTTTGTTTTCTCCAGGCGTCTGGAGTGTGGTGCCTGGTAAGCCGTCCCCTGGGGGTCTGTAAGGGTGGAGGGGCCCGCTATGGCCCCCGGGCTGGTGAAGGGCTGCATCTCGTGCCTGAAGCCTGACTGGTCCCAGGCCCCACACCTCTGCAGACGGCACCGCCCAGGGTGGGCTGATGAGCTGACAGCTGTCTGTTTAGGAGCCCCCTGGGTCTCCACTGCCTCCATGTGCCTGTCCCCTTGCGGGAGAAGCATGGTAGGTTTTTAATCCTGACCATTTACATCTGGGAAAAACAATGCAAATGTTAATCCATCTGGAGAGAGAACGAATCCATATCTTCTGCTACCCGTACCTTTTGTTTTTCATCTCTGGATCTTTAAATATCATTATAAAGCCAGAAGGAACCCCCTGCAAGCCTGTCTCTTACCCTTCAGGAAGTTTTTGGTTTTTTTTGTTTTTTGTTTTTTTTTTTTTGCGGTACGCGGGCCTCTCACTGTTGTGGCCTCTCCCGCTGCGGAGCACAGGCTCCGGATGCGCAGGCTCAGCGGCCATGGCTCACGGGCCCAGCCGCTCCGCGGCATGTGGGATCCTCCCAGACCAGGGCACGAACCCGTGTCCCCTGCATCATCGGCAGGCGGACTCTCAACCTCTGCGCCACCAGGGAAGCCCCAGGCAGCTTTTTAAACATTTCTTTGTCCTTCCTCTTCTGCTCCTCACTAACAGACCTCCTTTCATCTGGATGTGGCACTGCTCTCGAAATAGCTAAACAAAGCCTCACTGCACCCCCATGAGGACAGAGGCGATCGTAACTCGCTTTCCTCCTGCCTGAGAGGAGACAAGCCATGGAAACTACAGAGACTTGGTAAAAGTGCTCCCGCAGCCACCCTAAAACGACAAGAGCGCGACCACAACGTCTGCCCAAGTGTGCTTTGGCAGGAGTGGACTCACAGGTTCGGAAAGAAATTTGGAATATTTCTTCCTAAACAGGCTCCTCCCCCTCTGTGCCCTGTTTGCGAAAATGGCCTCAACCAATCCCCCAAGCCTGGAAACTTCAACTGTCCTAGGCTTTAGGGACTTTGCGGATCTCCAGTGCTCCTGCGTGTTCTACCTCTTCTCTCGCTCTCTCCAACACGTTAGGGCACCCTGCTTGCCTGGATTACAGCTTGCTCTCCACAGTCCCTGCTCCTACTGTGTTTCCCTCCTAATCCACCCTCCAGGCTGCTCTCGGAGTAATCTTTCTAAAATACACAGTTAGGTCATGCCTCTGCTTAAAACCCCTCTCCAACAGGGTAAGATTTAAACTCCTTCATCTGGCACAGAAGCTCCATGCTCTAGTTTACTAGTCCAACCTCATCTTGCACCTGTGCCACTCCAAACGCTCCCTAACCGGCCATTTAGAACCACTTCCTGTTCCTTGGGCATACGCATCAAGCCTCTACGCATGCTCCGTGCATAACTCTGACCCTCCTATGGGGGAGTTCTACACCGTCAAAGCCCCATTCAAGAGTGGTCCTCATGACCTTTTTTTTTTTGTCTTAGATTCCATATATATGTGTTAGCATACCGTATTTGTTTTTCTTTTTCTGACTTACTTCACTCTGGATGACAGACTCTAGGTCCATCCACCTCACTACAAATAGCTCAATTTCCTTCCTTTTTATGGTTGAGTCATATTCCATTGTATATATGTGCCACATCTTCTTTATCCATTCATCTGTCGATGGACACTTAGGTTGCTTCCATGTCCTGGCTATTGTAAATAGAGCTGCAATGAACATTGTGGTACGCGACTCTTTTTGAATTGTGGTTTTCTCAGGGTATATGCCCAGTAGTGGGATTGCTGGGTCGTATGGCAGTTCTATTTTTATTTTTTTAAGGAACCTCCATACTGTTCTCCATGCTAACACATATATATGGAATCTAAGAAAAAAAAAAAAGGTCATGAAGAACCTAGGGGCAAGACGGGAATAAAGACACAGACCTACTAGAGAATGGACTTGAGGATATGGGGAGGGGGAAGGGTAAGCTGGGACGAAGTGAGAGAGTGGCACTGACATATATACACTACCAAATGTAAAACAGATAGCTAGTGAGAAGCAGCCGCATAGCACAGGGGGATCAGCTCGGTGCTCTGTGACCACCTAGAGGGGTGGGATAGGGAGGGTGGGAGGGAGGCAGATGCAAGAGGGAAGAGATATGGGAACATATGTATATGTATAACTGATTCACTTTGTTATAAAGCAGAAACTAACACACCATTGTAAAGCAATTATACTCCAATAAAGATGTTTAAAAAAAAATAAAAAAGAGTGGTCCTCGCTCTGAGCACCAAATGGAACTGACCACTTGCTCCTTTGTGGCACGTTATAGCTCCACTGGTTTTCTGTTAGAACACATAGTAAGATATCATGCTTATTATTGGTGTACTTCCACCTCTGCCCCCAAATGGCCTGTGCATTCCTTCTCGGCTAGTGCTGGCTCATCTTGGCCTTGCCAGTAACTGGTACCGACCTTGCAAATAGTCATCCAATAAAGTTTGCTGAATGAATAGGATCATAACATCCGTTCGTGGGAAAGGGTAAAACTAACAGACGGGGAACCTGAGGCCAAGGACGGTTAAGGAGTTTCCTTAGACTCATGTTGTTAATTTAAGTAGCAATGCAATGACTAACACCCAAGTCTTCTGGTTTCTAGGTCATGAGAGCTTTCCGGCCCTTCAAGCTAACAAATATAGCAAGCTGTTTCAGGGGAGATTTTGTATTCCTCTACATGATACAGGTAACATTCATTCAGATATTCAACCAGTATTTTTGAGTGTTTAGCATAAGGCAGGCACTGTGCTAGATATTGAGATTACAGAAGGGCACAAGACAGAAAGATATCCTTTTCCACCAGAAACTTTCTACTGGAAACGGATACAAAAATGGTTAAATAAGTAAATAAATAAGATATAAGGTGAACAGGCAGGGGCCAGAGCAGGTAGAGGCTTGGAGGCCATCACAGGGAGCCTAGATTTTATTCTAAGAGCAGCCATTGGCTTCTTCGAGCAGGGAGTTTGATGATTGTGGGGACAAGGGTGTGGAATAGAGTGGATGCAGGGAGATGAGTTGAGTTATTGCACTGTTCCTGAAAAGATAGGATAGGGCTTGGATCAGGGTGGTGGGAGGGAAGGCAGGTTGTGGTTAGAATCTTTGGTCTGAAAGAATGGTCATAAGCCATTGTTCTCATGTGCCAGCATCAAGTGGATGACTACAGAGGCAGTAAGTTAGGATCCTTGAGTCATCGAGAGATTTCAGCATTTGGTCATTGCCAGCTGTTTCTGTGAACTACCCCAGTATACTTAGGTGAACAATATTATCAAAGTCCTCTTTCAGGGGTCAGAGTTCTTCTTGTACCTCTTAAGGCCAAGGATGATGGCAATAGGATCCTGGCCATGGACCAGCCTGGCTTTGTGTGTGGCCTCTGACCACACCTTCTGGGGTTTGACATGACGGCCAGGGTGGTGTAGGAGGAGCATGGGTTTCGAAGATATACTGTGCCTGTTTCAAACTGTGTAACCTTGGGAAAGTTTTATAACCTAAGCCTCAACTGTCTGATCTGTCAAATGAGCATTAAGAATACATATCTCAGAGAGTCAGTGTGAAAATTTAATGACATAAGTAAAATGCTTAGTTGGCCCTCAGTGACTTTTGTTTCTTCTCTCCAAAACCAGTATGTGGGTAAAGTTGAGGTAAAGGAAGGAAGAGTTTTCACATTCTCTGGCACCAGCTGGGGCCCTGGTGGAACTGCACCCACAGAATCAGCATCTCCATATCCCTAAATAGGTGCTCACCTAGTCTTAGGGAAGAAAATTTTTTCCCCCTGTTGGAAACTTGAGGAGATATACTATGGGGCACAAAGTAATTCCTTTCAACAGCTAGTGGCTTGCAGTCTCCTCTGTTCCCAGTGAGGATAACCATAGAGGAATAATGACAGCATGATAAAGATGTCCATCTTGAGCCAGTACTGTGGCATCTGGTGTTTTTGATTCTGGACCTGGGAGTTAGGTGGAAAGTACAAGAGGAGACTCCTATGAAGGGCCTTATCTTACTGACTTTCAGAGGAATGTGTGTTTTGAGTTGGTGAGTTTAGAAGGGCATCTCTGTGGCTGGTGTGAGAATCTCTGGCATAAGTTCTTCCTGCAGATCATTCACTTGACACAAGGTGGTCCTCAGAGGAAACCAGAACTTGGAAGGTGGGCTTTAGGCAGGCAGGAAAAGGAATGTTCTAGCTTTCTCCCAGCTCTGGCCTTTTAGATAAGGACTTTGAGGAGTGTAAAGCAGGGATGAGTAAAGCAAGCTGGTTTAACTTGGATGGATTGGTAGTTGATACCTAGAGTACTAAGTCTACTCTGCTCTCAGTGAAGAAGAGTTCTGTGGTTGATTGGTGATGTCTGCCATGAGCAGTATAGGGAGAACATGACACATGTGGGCTACAAGTCAACCATCTCATGTAGAAATTCATGAGATCCCTATAGGATGGCATGGGCTAAATGTGGCCTCCACAACATGGAGGCAGCAGGACTGCAGGGAAGGGAGGCATCCCCATAGGGGCCACTTACTAAAGATGGATAAACTACATGGTGTAAATCAGATGATCTGGCTGCTTGTTACTTTTTGTTGATTTATCTTTTTTGATCCCTAAGCCATTAGTGTAATCTCCTAAAAATGTTGTGGCCAGGTCTCTGCTTTATCTCAAGGGGCTGGGGGAGGGTCCATGTTTGGGCTGGAGTACAAAGGGGAAATACCGGCCCCTGAGAGCAGTGGGGCAGGCAGTGGACAGAGCCCTCAAATCCCAAGGAGAAGGCCAACCTCAGGGCCCAGCCCTCCCTCCTCCTGTGTGGATTTTTCCTCCTTTGGAAGCTATAGGTGAGATGAATTCTTAATTCTCTGCAGCTAGCGCACCATTCTTCTTTTAGCTTCACCTTCTTCAGAATTTTGCTGAAGACTATTGCCAAGCTAGTTAATCAATCATTTCAATTCTTAATTCCATTAGGAAAAGAAGGGAAAATACATAGACGGGGAAGGCAACCAAGAAGACTTAAATTGAGTGAACATTTACCAAGTATTTTATTTATTTTTTATTCCTTTTAAAAAAAACCCCACTTTATTGAGGTATGACTGACGTATGAGAGCTGGATATATTTAATGTATACAGACCCGATGAATTTGGGGATAAATATACATCTGTGAAACCGTCACAACCATCGAGGCCATAAACATATCCGTCGCCTCCCAAAGTTTCCTTTCACTTCTGTTTTCATCATCATCATCGTCATTTGTCATAAGAACATTTTTATCCCACAATTACCCTATGAGGTAAGTACTATTGTCACCATCTAAACCATGATGAAACTGAGGTTCAGGGAGGTCCAGGAACAGGCCCCGAGTCTCAAGTCCAGCCAAAGGCAAAGCCATGCCCCCAGTACCAGGAGTGCAAGTACCCAGGGTGCACGATCCTTGGGCCCACCGCATGGCCCCCACGGAAATTTGTGGTCCTAATGGAGCCTTCTGAGAAGGGTGGGTCCCGCAAGGGCAGAATCCGGGCAGCCCGCATCTGGGCCAACAGAAGGCTGGGATGCCCGACGCTCTATGAGCGGCCTTACTTGCCGAGATGGGGCGCTGTGGACCAGGTTTCCATAAGGAAGAGTCCGAACAGTATTGCGTTACAGGGATCCTTCGGGGCTCCTCCTGTCCCGGCTTCTGTACTAAAAATGCTTTTAACCACAATATTGGCTCTATGGATTTTTATTAATAAAACTTTCAAAGCATTGCATGGAGTGTTAGCTATATAACTTTCACTGAGTTTGAATGGAAATTGTGTAGCTAACTTCCCAAGCCAGGCGTCCTTGTGAATGTGTTGGGGAGATGGAGGTGGGACAGCATGATTTGACTTGATGTCACTATGAATATTTTTAGAGACCTTTTGAATCCTCTGTAATTACACTGTCTGTGCTTTGGGCCTAGTGTTGTTCAGTTTACAAAATACTCCTTGCTAATTACAATAAACAAAGGATTTCATTTCTCTAAAAAAAGGATTCTGAAGCTTCTCTTTGCTTGAGCAGCCCAAAATACCTACCCAGAGTTTTAAAAAATAAATGGCTAAGACAGGCACACCCAAGACAATTTTTATCACAATTACATCTGTATTGCTTGCAAACAAGGAAGGCTTTCTTCACATGTTTTTTCTGAATGTGGTGGCAGAGATCGGGGTGTTTGTGTGCAAAGTTTAAACTGAAGCCTGGATTTTGTGTGGCTAAAGAGCGATGTGTACTCCAACATCGTTCGTTCCCTTCTGGTTTCAGTGTGCTGTGTAGATGGAATCCCGGGGATTCTTCTATGAGCTAGTGGAAAAGGAATTGAGGTTTGTAGCCTCCCATTTCACAGATGAGAGGGGCAGAGGAGAGAGAAAGCACAAGCTGCTGAAATTTTAGCTCTGCCATGTGCTGTGTGACCTGTGGCAAGTTACCTTGCCTCTCTGAGCCTCATATGCAAAATGGACAGACTATCCGTACCTCCCTTACAGCGTTGTTGGCAATGGGTGGAAAGCACTTAGTACAGCATGCATACAGGGTGTGTTGATATGGAGTTGGCTATTATTTTTAAGATGTGCTCAATAAATATGTGGTGAATGAATGATGAATGTTTATTCTGATCACAAGATGCTTCAGGCAGCGTTTTCAATTTTAAGTCATGCTAGGAAGAAAGCCTAGTGAAGTGCCAGCCTCCTCTAGGAACCTTGTAACTTCTGATTGACTCCAACAAGGCTGGCTGCTGTGCTTCCTCCGTAACTGTGGCTGTCTGTACTTTGCAGCAACCGTAGTCAGGAGATCTGACCCGAGCAGGGGTGGAATTAGGACTGGGCTGACAGAGTAGGGCCCCAGGGGACTGATGAGAGCTTCTATAGCTATAGATAGTTAATGCTGACTGAACTCTTGCCACCAGGCCCTGTACTAAGTGCTTTATGCTTAGAACAACAATCCTACCAACAGGCACTATTGTTATTCCCATTTTACAGATGGAAAAACCTGGGACAGGCAGATTCAGTTAGGAAGTCTCTTGAAGTCCCCGGCTTGTAAGGGATAGAACTGGGATCTGAGTCCAGCTTTAGCAGTGACCACTGCGCTCTGTGGCCTCTCTGAACCCTGCAAATCTGAGGGTGCCTTGAATATGACATATGTGATGAATTGGGATGCAAATTGGGAGAGGATATTGGTCCTCTGATCCACAGAAGCCCTGCTAAGAAATGGACCCAGAGTAGGAACTCCAACTGGGTGTCTGGAGCTGGCCTCGTTTAAATCTTCTATGTGCATGGTGGTGCATGTACACACACACACACACACACACACACACACACACACACCTGTTTGTGGGTCTTAAGCATTTCATGGGGCTTAGACAGGCAAGAGAGAAATAGTGTGAGGAAAGGAGGACACAGCAGCGTCCCTGAATTAGGAATTTGGAAGACAAGGGAAGAAATGGATGTCCAAATACGTTGTGTTTGCTGGAAGGCTCTCACAGATTCATCTGATTTCCATTTACTCTTAACCATTTTTTCAGGCTTGCCTATCTGGGTGGAAGATAAAGTCACAGTCCTTCCTAATGTGTCCACCTCCCCTGGGGACGCTGTCCCCACTTTAGGCGAGGACAGCCTTCAGTTACAGAGACGGTGCTGGCAGACAGACTCCAGCTTGTGCCCTGGTCTACAGCCTCCTGCCTTTCCTCCTGGGAGTACAGGGCTGTGTGAATCAGCTGTGAGGAGAGTTTAGCAATTGAGGAACCTGACACCTAGGTGATTGCTCCATCCCCAGGGATTTCCAAACCTTTCTGAGCCATGAATTTCTGTGTTCAAACAAAATCCTACCCAGACACCCAGTGTGTGAGGCAGCCAGAAGCAGAGCTGCTCTGGTGGAAGCCGGGATCCTGGAGTCCTGCCCCTTCTCCCCTGATGAAACCCTGGGGTAGAGAAAAGCGATTTGAAAGCCCCACTGCGCAGCTCTCAGCTTCCCTTTATAATCTGAAGACCAGCTTGTCCCTCTGCAGTCCTCCATACTTCTCATCCTCTGGGTGCCTGTGATCCATTGGTTACAAACAGGCACAGCTAGAACACAGGGATCAAAAGGCAGTTTTAAAGGGCCAGACAACACTCATTCTGCTCCAATCTTCCCTAAAAAATGAGAGAGGTGATGGTAAAAAGTTATCAAAAGGTTGAATAGTTTAGAGGTTAGGAACATGGATTGTGGAGTCAGTTGCCTGGATTCAAAGCCCTGCTTTTCTACTTACTAGCTGTGTGACCCTGGGCAAGTTTCTTAACCTCTCTGTGCCTTAATTTTCTCATTTGTAAAATAAGGATTAAATAATAGCAAACTACCTCCTTGGGTGGTTGTGAGACTTACCTGAATTGATAGAGATGATGCATCTATTAACTGTTCCTGGCACATGGGAAGTGCTCAATAAGTCTTAGCCATTTTTATTTCAATAATCTTTTCTCTCTTCCCACAAGTGAATTCCAGTGTATCCTGAGGTGCAAATGACAGACCTTCTAACAAGGAGGTTATTTTTTGAGGGGAGGAAGAGCAGAACGGTAAAGGAAGGAAGAGAATGGGTGTCATGGAGGGCAGAGAAACCACAGAAATGGAACCCCAGACCGTGAAAGACATGACCCCTTCCCAACACCCCATGCCACAAGGTCTTGAGCAACTGAAGGAATGGGGCTGTACCTTATACATACCGAAGGGAACAAAAAGACTCATTGGAATTTTATATAACAGTTTCGTTTTATGAACCAGCACTATTTCACCCAACCATTTTATAGTAAGTCGTTTTCTTTCTCTTGCTTTTGGAGTCGGACTCCCCTTTATTATGGGAGATGCTGAAATATTTCAAGATATTTCAAGCCCTGGAACCCTGCTCCAAGTGCTGGGCCAGAAGAGCATCACTTATTCTGGCCAGAAGACTTCCTGAGGGGTTGAAGGAGGCTTCAGGGCAGAAATGCCAGGTTACTCTGGAAATCACGAGCCTGCTAAATATAGCGGGTGATTATACCGTTATTCTGTTGATGTTTTTCTAATCACAGTTTACCAGAGGCCTTAACCTTTAGAATTCTTCACAGCAGGAGGGCTGGAAAAACTGTTCTGGTATCTTCTTACAATGAACATCTCTGAAGAATAATTAAGGCATGGCACTGCTACCTCTATTTCACAGAACCAAGCCTAGAGTGTAACTGTTTGGCGTCCAAAGCCAGGGGGTCAGGAAATAAACAGACTTCAGCTGACCTGAAGCAAGGACGCAGGTACCCCGGGAATGTGTGGAATGCAAGCCGGGCAGCACCACAGATACAAGGGAGCTGAGTTAGAGGATGCCACTCATTAATTCTCCAATTTTTTAAAAGCTGAGAGCAGTAAGAGTTAAGTCCAACATAAATGTAACAGGATGTGATGTTAGAATCTAAAGAAACATTAGACATGTATAATCATAGGACATAAATAATACATTGGGCAATGATAAGACATAAATAAAGGCCATGATAGGAATAATTATGATTGAGGGAGTGATAAATAATCTGCAAGGAAAGTATGATGGTCTAAAGACGTATTTCCTCTCTTGTTCCTCACAATTTTGACTTTGACAGGACTTTGATTCCAGAGTCTGGTGGTCAAATATTTTAGTCTGGTGAGACCATGGGGGAGTGAGAAGGGACAGTGGCAACTAGACATGGCTTTACTGCCAACGACTCCGGTGGTTATCTTGGCCCTGGGTTTGCAGGAGAGGCCTAGAATAAAGTTCATCCAGAGTCATTGATGAACCTGGAGGCAAACAAAGAATAGGACAGATGCTGAATCTCTAGAGAAAGCAGAAAGGATATAAGAAGAGAATACCCCTCCACCCCAAAATTCTGGGGTCACTGGGGATGAGCAGGATAATTTGAAAGGAACTCACAGCTGCCCTGAGGCCCCCACTGAAAACTCCTAGTTTGTAATTTTTATTTATTTAATTTATTTTTTAACACTGGAAACTATGTACTGTAATCTTTAGGTATATATACTTTTTTTTCTGGTTAGACAAGTAATTCATATTAAAGAAAATTTGGAAAATCAAGAAGGTTGATTTAAACTTTATATAAAATGCTACTTCCCAAGAATAATGTCTTTTTTTATTATATAAGTTTCAGGTGTACAACATTATAATTAGACATCTGTGTACACTGCAAAGTGGTCACCACTACAAGTCTAGTTACCATCCACTGCTGTACAGTTGATCCCTGTCATCCATTTTTCCCATCCCCCAACCCCTTCCCGTCTGGTAACCACTCACCTGATCTCTGTACCTATGAGCTTGTTTCTGTTTTATTTTGTTTGTTTTGTTTATTTAAATTCCACATATAAATGAAATCACAGTATTTATCTTTCTCTGTCTGCTTTATTTCAGTTAGCCTGATACCTTCAAGTTCCATCCTTGTTGTCACAAATGACAGGGTTTCATTCTTATTTATGGCTGAGTAGTACTCCTCTGTGTATATATACCACATATATTTATCCATTCATTCATCAGTGATGCTTAGATTGTTTCCATAAGTTGGCTATTTATTGTAAATAATGCTGCAATGAATATAGGGGTGCATATATCTTTTTGAATTAGTGTTTTCTTGTTCTTCCAGAGTGGAATAGCTGGGTCATATGGCACATCTATTTTTAATATTTTGAGGAATCTCCATTCTGTTTGCCATAGTGGCTGCACCAATTTATAGCCCCACCAATAGTGTATTAGGGTTCCCTTTTCTCCAAATCATCTCCAACATTTGTTATTTCTTGTCTTTTCCATAATAGCCATTCTAATAGGTATGAGGTGATATCTCACTGTGGTTTTGATTTGCATTTCCCTAATAATTAGTGATGTTGAAGCTTTTTTCATGTGCCTATTGGCCACATGTGTGTCTTCTTTGGAAAAACGTATGTTCAGACCCTCTGCCCGTTTTTAAATTGGGTAGTTTTTTGTTGTTGTTGTTGCTGTTGAACTGTATGAGTTCTTATATATATTTTGGATCTTAACCTCTTATCGGATATATGATTTGCAGGTATCTTCTTCCATTCCGTAGGTGGCCTTTTCGTTGTGATGATGGTTTCCTTCACTGTGCAGAAGCTTTTTGGGATGCAGCTCCCTTTGCTTACTTCTGCTCTTGTTTCCCTTGCTTTTGGAGTCAGATCCACAAAAACATCACTAAGACCATTGCCAGTGAGGTTACTGCTTATGTTTTCTCCTAGAAATTTTATGGCTTTAGGTCTTATGTTCAAGTCTTTAATCCATTTTGAGTTGATTTTTGTGTATGGTGTAAAATAGTGATAATCTTTATTTTTTAATTTACCAAATATTTCTTGAGATTCTGGGCTCTATTTTGCATATTGAAGGATGCAGAGTGGGGAAACAAAAGTAAATAGACGTATTCCCTGATCTCAGTTTAAATGTAATGAACAATTTAGAGATGTGTACGCAAATAACATAAGGCAGCGATGGGGGAACAGGGCTTATTCTAAAATTCCTCAGTCTTATGTTTCCATGTTTCCAGATTGGAGCACTGGGCTGGGTCCCCTGTCTAAATCCCACTGTGGCTACACGGTGCATGTTGGCATGTTTGCCCAGGTCTCAGAGCAGAGAACAGGTTGAAAGAGGGAGTCCTGTTAAAGCCCCATCATTTTTTGTCCATGTGGGAAATCCCACCTGGCTCTGGGGCACTTTAATCTTTGTCAAAATTTGCTGTGTTTTTGGCCATCGTGCCTGAAAAAACTGAACGTGTCAGCATCTTTCTTCTGATCCCTCTGGGGCAGGGGTCCCCAACCCCCAGGCCACGGACCGGTACCGGTCCGTGGCCTGTTAGGAACCGGGTCGCACAGCAGGAGGTGAGTGGCGGGGAGCGAGCGAAACTTCATCTGTATTTACAGCCGCTCCCCATCGCTCGCATTACCGCCTGAGCTCCGCCTCCTGTCAGCATTATGGTGAGTTGTATAATTATTGCATTACATATTACAATGTAATAGTGATAGAAATAAAGTACACAGTAAATGTAATGCACTTGAATCACCTCGAAACCATCCCCCCGCCCCCATCTGTGGAAAAATTGTCTTCCACAAGACCAGTCCCTGGTGCCAAAAAGGTTGGGGATTGCTGCTCTGGGGGAAGAAATGTGCAGGAGGTCAGTGAGCAGACTGGCTACCCATTTAGTCCCCCTCAGCATTTGGTCCTGAGCAGAGGCAGCCAGCTTCGGTAATTAGACTCAGAATCCTGATGGAGGTACTTTGTTCAAAGTTCAGTCACAGTCTGAAATGGAGAACTCTGCATGCCCACTTCCCTTGTTAATAGCTTTGCTGACCTTCTCCGAAGAAAAAGTCATTAGAATGTTGAGTTATGATCTGTTTCTTGCAAAATCGCACCAGTCCCCCATTTATAGCCCTGTATTTCAACCAATTCTAATTACCTCTTAGAATATACTTCTCCCAGCCCTTGGAGAATATTTCAAATCCTGATCCAAGCAATCAAGCATACTTCTTGGTTAGCAAGCTGATTGTGTCCCGATGCACACAAGTCTCAGTGAGAACCCCCCTCCCCTTTCCCAATAGCCACATAAGCCTTATCTCAAGGGCTCCAAAGAGCTGGTCTTTTGATTTCTTAACCTTGGAAGATGACCTTTCATGGAGGAGGCTGGGTGTCAGGAGGCTAATGAGGATGAGCAAAAACATTCTTGTCTTTTCCAATCATTTATTGCATCTCCCCAGGGAGGTTCTTTCCGTCCCTCTCATTACTGACATCATTTGAAGTCACTGGCCATCTTCTTCTTAGACCTATGGAGAGTATGCTGGTTCAGTTCAGAGTCCATTGGGGGGTCCCGGGTAATGGAGTTCTTGCCTCACTTTTGCTTTATTCCTGAGAAAAGCCCACAAGGTGTAAAAAAAAAAAAAAGTCTTTGTTGGCTTATGAAGTCAAGAGCTCCTTGGTACGTCTTGAACTTGGCTGTGTCCAGTGGATTTTTTTTCCTCTTCTACCTCGTGTGATATATTAGCCTCTGTCATTTCAGGCAGTTCAAGTGACTCAAAGATTTTTGGAGGTCTCTGTTCCTTTTACACTTTGAATAGGACTAAACTCACCAGCATTGCTGAGAGGAAACATTTTTATAGACTTTCGAAATCTCTCCACTGCTGAGAAGAATTAAAAAAAAAAAAAAGTAGAAACATTTCTCTAGTCTATTTCTAATCACTTTTTCCTTCTAGCAGGACTGAAGCACCATGAGAAATGGTACTCTTTTACGGCAAGGACTCATTTGCCCATAACGAACACTAAGTACAAAAGCAAATTTAAAAAACCCAACCCTATGCTTAGAGAGACCATTAGGAACGATTTGACATTTATTGAACAACAGATGGCGATTAAAAGCATAAGAGCTAGATTGCCTTGCTGGAAACAAAGGGTAGTTCTACTGAGGAAGTCTAACGTTTCAATTAAAATACTTCAGAATACCAATTAAATCATATGAAGACTGAAAATGGTTTCTATCTGTACTATAATCAATAGTGCAGTTAAAATCCTCATCAAGAAGCACCCAAGTTTTTAATTTGACAGTTTGCTAAAAGATTAGCCAAAGCTTCAGCCAACCATTTCCTTCAGTGTAGGGTTCAAAAGGTAAACATTTAACCAGGAGTGTTTCATTCGTATTAAACAGATTTATTCCAGTGATGAGAAGGCAGCCTCAATGCCTTTGCTTTGTTTCAAATCTCACCCACCTTTCAGTGGATGAAGCATTAGTAAGGGGTGGAAAAATAATCCCATTATTTCCATAGCAAGAATGTTGCTTTAATGATGTTCGTATTCTTTTGGGAAATAGCGAGTTGAAGTAGAGACGAAAGTGGTTTAGTGGTGAGACAGACCTGTTTTTGAATCACAGCTCAGTCACTTTGGGCAAGTGTCTTAAATGTTGACAATTTGTTTTATCATTTGTAAAATTGTCATCACAGTATCACCTTTCCTGGAGTGCCTGTTGCATTCTTGGGTCTCGGTGAATGAGGGCCCCTATCTTTACCCCTCTTTTGGAAGGACCTCAGGATATAGAATCTATTCTAGCAGATCTTACCAAAACTGAGTTCAGTGGGATACTTGTTCTGCTATCTATCCCATGCCAAGAGGTTACTCTGTGTTATGGGTTGAATTGTGTCCCCCTAAAATTCATATGTTGGAGTCCTAACCCCCAGTACCTCAGAATGTGAGTTTATTTGGAAACAGGACTGTTGCAGATGTAATTAGTCAAGTTAAGATGAGGTCATACTGTAGTAGGGGGAGCCCTAATCTAATATGACTATTTCCCCTTTTTACAAGTTTTCTTATAAAAGGGGGAAATGTAGAGACAGACATCCACACTGAGGGAAAGGCCATGTGAACATGAAGGCAGAGATGGGGGTGATTCTACAAGCGAAGGAATGTCAGGGATAGTCAGCAACGTACCAGAAGCCAGGGGAAAGGCGTGGAAGAGATCCTCCCTCACAGATGTCAGAAGGGACCAACTCTGCTGACGGCCTTGATCTTGGACTTCTAGCTTCCTAAACTTCAAGGCAATACATTTCTGTTGTTTAAGCCACCCCGTTTGTGATACTTTGCTACAGCAGCTCTAGAAAACTAACACACTATGTCAAATACAATTGGTAAACATTGGTACAGCATCCTGCTTTTGAAGGTTCATAAAACGGTTTACCAGAGTCAAGTCTGAGAAATACTGCCCTAAGAATTATCTCTACCTTTATTTAATCCAGTGTTTCCCAAACATCTGGCCATGGAAGACTTTCTTGCCTGCATAAACACCTATTTATATACTTTGGAACTCTGTTGGGAAACAATGCTCTGGAATGCTTGCCTTTAACCCCCACCTCCTAGCTTACATCACTCCCATGTCTTCACCTCAGCCCCAGGGCTTTCACTCCCTGTCTTGCTTCCTCACCAGCCACAACCAGTCACCTAGCCAGTGCGCTCGGCACCGCCCAGAATGATGTCAGCCCCTTAGTCATCACTGCATCCTTAGGCAACCTTCGCTGTTGCTCCCACCCTCTTTTCTCCACTTCTGCTCTGCAGGTGTCAGGTGTTTCTTGAGAACGTAATGAAACTGAGTTAAATGATGAATTTGGATTTGGGGCAGTGAAATGTAGAATGTCTCAAGCTGAGTCTCCACCTCTGCTCAGTCTTCCTTATTTTCTTGTATTGCTTTTCCATTGCTTACGTGCCTTCCTTCATGCCTGCACTCATTTACCTTCTAGTGTATGGCCCACTGTTAAGCCAAGTCCTCTACTAGTCACAGGGTAGGTAGGGGAGCAAGGGCAGGCCCCAATGAACCCCTTCCCTCATCTGCTGTTGGTCTATCAGAAGAGATAAGCTCATACTCTCTCATAGAGAGTATTTCTCTCATAGAGAAAAAAACATTCACAGAAGTAGTTTCATGTTGAACAGAAAATGGAATAGAGTGAACAAGAGTTTGCCAGACAAATGTGAGAGAGTATATTTCAGGCAGAAGGAATAGCAGATGTATTCAGGAAATTTCAAGTTCTGGTCAGGTGTTAGGTTACTAGATGGGGGAAAATAGAATGTGAAGTTAGGAAGGAGCAGGGATAAAATTATTACATGCTAAGGCATTTGCCATCTATCTTGTGGGGAAGGGGGAGCCATTGATGACTGTAAATAGATCAGATTTTCATTAGGAAAGGTCACTGTGAGATTATAAGTGACTTTAATTTTCTTTTTTGTCTTTGTTTTGGCTTTTTCAAAATTCTCTGCCTGTTTTGGTTATTGTAAATATTATATGTATTGCATGAATATATTTTTACTAAAAGTATTAAAAAATTCAGACATATACAGAAAACATCCTGGGTTTTCTTACCAATCTCCAAATCAACTTATATTCCCTCCCAATAAGTTTGGTTTATTTTTTTGGTCTCTCATTTATCTTTCTATGAATTTGTGTGTATGTATACATGCACACACACATACGTATGTACATCCATATATGTATACACACACATTCATATATATGCATGTGACTCAAATTTGTTAGTTAAAAAACATAGATACGGGCTTCCCTGGTGGCGCAGTGGTTGAGAGTCTGCCTGCCGATGCAGGGGACACGGGTTTGTGCCCTGGTCCGGGAAGATCCCACATGCCGCGGAGCGGCTGGGCCCGTGAGCCATGGCCGCTGAGCCTGCGCGTCCGGAGCCTGTGCTCCGCAACGGGAGAGGCCACAACAGTGAGAGGCCTGTGTACCGCAAAAAAGTTAAAAACAAAAAACGTGGATACAATCACGCTTTGCCTTTGTTTGGTGACATATTTGTTCACAGTTGCAATGTCCTGGAACCCTTTCCACATACAGGTTTATCTCATTCTTTTTAATGGTTTCATAGTATTCCATACAATAGATGTAATTTATTTTAACCTTTCCCTCATTGTAGGAAATTGCTATTATTAGCAGTACTTCAAGGGTATTTTGTACATAAGTTTTAGTGCACATGTGCGAGTATTTCTTTAAGACTCCTAGAAGTGGAATTGTTGGGTCAAAAGTATAGCATTTAAAATTTTGAAAAATATTGTCAAAAATGACTTCAGAATGGCCTCAGTGCTTCACTCTTCTACTATGTCTTTTAGTGACTGAAATTATCAATATTTTAAATTTCTTCCAATTGTGGGGGCCAAAAGTTTTATTAAAAAATAGTCATCTTCCTTGCTACTAATGAGGCTGAGGATCTTTTCATACATATATTGCCCATTTTTATTCATTATAAATTGCTAATTTTTATCTTTTGCCCATTTTAAAGATTGAAACTCTTTACCTTAATAATTTGTGGAAGCTTTTTATATAATTTGGATATTAATATTCTGTCATTTTAATATGTAACATTTAAAACATTTTCAATCTGGCACTGAAAAGGTAAACTGCTTATTTTGACTTTTATTTTAAGGAAATTTTAAATTTCTATAAAATAAGATCCGATAATTATTTTTCTACGACTTCTAGGTATTATATCTTGCTTAGGAATTTTTTTTTATTTTGTCAAAATTTTTATTGGAGTATAGTTGATTTACAATGTTTTGTTAGTTTCTGCTGTACAGCAAAGTGAATTAGTTATACACATGCATATATGCACCTTTTTTTAGATTCTTTTCCCATATAGGTTATTACAGATTGCTGAGTAGGGTTCCCTGTGCTATACAGCAGGTCCTTATTAGTTATCTATTTTATAGATAGTAATGTGTATATGTCAATCACAATCTCTTAATTTATCCCTTCCCCTCTTCCCCCTGGTAACCATAAGTTTGTTTTTTATATCTGTGACTCTATTTCTGTTTTATAAATAAGTTCATTTGTACCTTTTTTTTTTTTCTTTTTGCAGTACGTGGGCCTCTTACTGTTGTGGCCTCTCCCATTGTGGAGCACAGGCTCTGGACATGCAGGCTCAGCAACCATGTCTCAGGAGCCTAGCCACTCCGCGGCATGTGAGATCTTCCTGGACCAGGACATGAACCCGTGTCCCCTGCATCGGCAGGTGGACTCTCAACCACTGAGTCACGAGGGAAGCCCATGTACCATGTTTTTTAGATTCCACATATAAGTGATATCATATGGTATTTGTCTTTCCCTGTCTGACTTACTTCACTCAGTATGACAATCTCTAGGTCCATCCATGTTGCTGTAAATAGCATTATTTCATTCTTTTTCATGGCTGAGTAATACTTCACTGTATATATGTACCACATCTTCTTTACACATTCCTCTGTTGATGGACATTTAAATTGTGTTTTTTCTTTTGATGCTTCTATAGTTTTAGGCTATAATAGAGTTTATTTTTACACACAATGTGATATTGGGCTCTAAACTATTCATTTTATTCGAAAATGGTAATGTCCCAATACTGTTTATTGAATAATAATTACTATTATAATCAGAAATAAAGTATTTTAAGTATATCAATTTGGTGCCATTGAACAAGAAGGGTTGGAAAGGATGGAGAAGAAAAATTAGGGGGATGAAAAAGAATACAACCTAGTTAAAATATAACTCAGAGCCCTTAAGTTTTGTTACTACAAAGAAAATTTTAAGGTAAGGAAATCTGGTAGCTTAAACTAAGGAATTGTCTTAGTCACCGTAATAGGGTGACGGAAGGGAGAGGGCATGAAATTGAGACATCTTTAAGAATAGAACAGACAGGGATTTGTAACTGACTGACTGAGGAAGAGGGAGGGATCCCGTGTGGTTCCCAGGTTTCCAACCCTGGTGACATTAAGTACCAAGGTGTTTCCTTCTGGACATGAGAATAGGTTGAACACAATAAAATATGCTTCCCAATCTAAATTAATAAAAATGCTGGGTAGGGCTTCCCTGGTGGCGCAGTGGTTGAGAGTCCGCCTGCCGACGCAGGGGACATGGGTTCATGCCCCAGTCCGGGAAGATCCCACATGCTGCGGAATGGCTAGGCCTGTGAGCCATGGCTGCCGAGCCTGCGCGTCCAGAACCTGTGCTCCGCAACGGGAGAGCCCACAACAGTGAGAGGCCTGCGTACCGCAAAAAAAAAAAAAAAAAAATTGCTGGGTAAAACATTAAAAAATAAAAATTAATAGAGGCACACCTAAAATCAAAAAGGAGGTTCTCTAATGCTTAAATCAAAAAGGGAACCCAAAGTGGTGAGTAGGAAGCAAAGCCACCTTGCTCAGGGAGGCCTGGAACCAACAGAGACTTTAGTGGCTATGTTTTGAACACCATCTTGGGGATGGAGTAAAGTCCACAGGCTCTTGGTTGAGGTGAGGGTCCCAGAAATTGAATGCTCCATATGAGGCTTTGGGCTAGAAATGTGCTTCCCATCCTTGTATAGTGGGGGAAAGAACCAAAAAGCAGAAAGCACTGCTCACTACACAGGGGCTGCAGCCAGAAACAAGCTTGCTGCCTCAGGCTAGAGGTGGAAACCATTGTACCAGGTCACAAGTCCAGGGCAGCATCAAGTGCAGATAAATAGGGTCCAAGTTTATAGCACCTATGTGGAACAAGAACTCTGAGACCATAAACTAACTTAAAAAGTATTTTAGGGCTGGTCAATCCCATGGAGCCTGAGCAGAGAAACTGTAAAATAGGACAACTGACTGGCTAAGATGTAGGAAAAAATAGAGATAGACAGACAGATAGATCGATAAAGAGATAGATAAATTCCACACCTAGACTTTTAATAGTGCAAGTGCAGAATATCAAGTATAATGAGAAATCCTGAGAGCCAATGGAGGAGGAAAATGACAAGGTTAACTATAATTGCACAGTAATAAGATTGGCAGCATACTTCTCTTCAGCAGCAATAGTTGTCATAAGGGAGTGGAATATACTTCCAAAGTCCTAAGGGCAAATAATTGGGAATTTAGAAATCTATAGTGAGCCAATACATTATTTAAGACTGAGGATTTTTTGTACTTCTTGAATTTGTATCAGGTGCTTGTTTAACCTGTTCAAAAAATTAAATAGAAGAGTGAAAGTAAGACAAAGACATTTTAGGCTGACTAGGAGTTAGAAGGTTTACTGTTCACAGTAACCTAAATAGATTACACTCACTAAAAATATTACTAAATGATATACTTTAGTTTGAAGAAAAATGTATTCAGGAGAAGAAGTGGGATGCTAGTAGCAAAGGGAACAAACAAATTATGGTGATAAATCTAAATAAGAGTAGAGAATAATAATAATAATAATCAATGAGAATAATAATGTTGTTCATAATATGTGCTTAAAACAAAATGAACCAAAACATCAAATGAACAAACAAAACTAATAGCACAATAGCAGGGGAGTTTGGTGGGGGAATTCTGAAGGGAGTTAAAGTATGCAAAAGTCCTAGTTCAATTAGGAAGGAAGGCAGATGTGTGTATTAACTTTAGCCTTTGATAGAAAAAATTAAACTATATATCTATATCTATCTATGCAAAATTTAGGTATAATAACTAAAGGAACAAACATAGACTGTTTAACACTAAATGGGCAAAGGAAAATAAAGGAAATGAAGAAAATGTGATTAATGTATGCTATGAGTCCCAGAAACTAGGACAGGAAAGTAAACAAAGTAGAGTGAAAGCCCAACAAACACCAGAGGAATTTATC
The DNA here is from genome assembly GCF_963924675.1 of Phocoena phocoena. Lineage (NCBI taxonomy): Eukaryota > Metazoa > Chordata > Mammalia > Artiodactyla > Phocoenidae > Phocoena > Phocoena phocoena. The sequence continues at coordinate 25,867,960 of NC_089236.1, forward strand.
AATAGATCATTGGAATAGCATAGAGACTAGAGAAAATAACTTAGCATGGAACTTGGCTTATTACTGAAGGGAAATCAAAATCAGTGGGGGAAAAGATATCCTGTAAAATACATAGCATTGAGACACCTGAGTTTCTGCAAGGAAAGCAATAATTAGATGACTACATCATATACAAATGAATTCCAGACAAAAATGTGAAAAATAAAATTTTAAAACTACCAGGAAAAGCATGTTGAATAAAATGTAGAAAATATGGTAAAAATATGAACTTGGGATAAGAAAGGAATTCTTAAAAAAGATCAAATAGCACAATCTATTAAGGAAAAATAGATAAATTTGACTCCACAAGGCAAAATACCCTATAAACAAAATTTAAAAACAGACTAGGGACTAGGAGAGGTATTTTCTGTGTATGTGATAGATTAGCATCCAGAATAAATAAAAAATCCCTACAAATGAATAAGAAAAAGACAATAGAAAATAGAAAAAAATCCCCCCAAAGAAACCAGATATCATCTCTCCCTCTGTTTATGGACTAAATGTTTTTGTCCCTCTCCAAATTCTGATGTTGAAACTCTACCACTCATTGTGATGGTACTAGGAGGTGGGGACTTTGGGAGGTAATTAGGATTGGATAAGGTCATGAGGGTGGAGCTCTCATGAATGGGATTAGTGTCCTTATAAGAGGAAACACCGGAGAGCTTGCTTTTCTTCTCTCGTCTTCCCCACGTGAAGATACAAAAAGAAGTTGGCGGGCTACAATATGAAAGAAGGCTCTCACCAGAACCCGACCATGATCTCAGACATCCTCCCTCCAGAACTGTGAGAAAATAAATGTCTGTTGTTTATAAGCCATCCAGTCTATGGTACTTTGTTTTAGCTGTCTGAACAGACACCCTCCTTGACACTTTATCTCATTTTGTTTGTACCTTTTTATGGATCTTAAATTATTTTGTCTTTGTTAGACTTATTTGTTAACATGTCTACTTGTCTTTATTATCCATTCTCACCTTTCCAAATGGTAAAATTTTTGAAGGTTGGCACTATTTATATCTGACTGCCCTGTAACTCATAGCATACTCTCTTGGATATAATGGGTACTCAATGAATAATTTGTTAAATTCGATTCAATAAAGGTAAAAATCATGTAGTCTTCACGAGAAAAATGTGCTAGCCATGAGAATTCACTGGGAGTGAATCTCCTGGAAGTTTTATGTATCAATTTAAGGGGCTTTGTAACCTACAAATAAAATGGGTATTTTTTTACCCCACCTCATTTTTAAGCTTTTCCTTTAGACCAGGGGAAAAAACTCATTGACTTTATTTATTTATTTCAGGAAAATTGTGCTTAAAGGAGGAAGTGAGAATTATGGTAACAAACATCCTGAAAATGCATTGGAATTTCCTCAGTATTGGATTTGCTTTTCTTCAGACCAGTAATGCTCTCTTGGCATTCTGATTACTAAAGACATCAGGTCTCTAAGTTTCCTGGAAAGGGAGTTTTTGTTTAATTAGGTCTCACTGTATGAACTACAATTTGATTCACATTGGTGGCAGAAAGGGCCAGGAAAAGAGTAATTCTACTGCAGTCTTCCTGCCTGTTTCTTCCTCACATCTCTTCCTACATCTCTTTCTAAACCACCTCTCTTTTCTACTTGCATCCTTCCTTCTTAGTGCTTTTCACCCTTCTCCTGCTGTTCAATTATAACTTAGTTCCATTTGTTAAAAATCTCTCTTAAGCCTATACCTGTTTCAGCTTTTCCTTATCTGCACACAATTTATCTTTCTCAAGGATGAGGAAGGAGAACATTTAGTATTGTACAGACACATATTCTCCAAAGCACCCTAGAAAGAACTATCACCATTATATGAGTGTACTCTGATGGTTAAAGACAAGGGGAAAATTTAGCAACCCAGCATGCCTGGGCATCACTGGGCAGAAATAATTGCTAATTAGTATCCTACTAGCTTGGGAGCATTAACTGGCTTTGGGCACCTGCTTTCTAGACCCTAAATGTATTTTGTTCATTTTAGCTTGCTTTATAGGATGAGAGGAGAATGACAATTACAGAAATAGTTTCATTTCAGTAATTCAACCTAATGAAGACTTGTCATTTGAATGATTATTCAGTAGCTGGTACTTGTTTTTCTGCCAAGTTTTCAGAAAAATGAACTCAGATATTCTTCAAGACTGAGAAAACACATCCTTTCCTTTAAAATAATTTAGAGAACTTTATTTTATTCATGGATACAGGAGTGTTCCCCACAGAATTTTCATCTTATATGACTATATAAGTAGAGAGAAAAAGAAAGAGGGTATCTTTTGAAACATAACATTTTCATTTCAGAACACATCAAGCAATCATATAAAATAAAGTGCTTCAAACTGATATCTTAAATTTTCTCCTAGAAAAATTTGTCAGCTATTTCGTGATTTACAGAGACTAAAGGCATATGTGAGAACAAGTTTTGCGATTAATTAAATGAAATTACTTGAGCATAATACTCATAATGATATTATCTTTGAATTAAAATACACTTGAATAAGATTGGTGACATTTTCAATCAGTAGATTAATTAAACTTTTGTTAATTACACATAAGTCAATATGTTTGGATTACATATCAATCAATAGTACTGAAAGCAACATCCACTCTCTTTGCTCTGGAAAACTGCTTGGCTGATATTTTTCTAGCAACTTTAGTTTAGAAGTTAGAATTCTTTCATTTTCTTTATATCAGAGGTCTCAATATTTAGCAGATTGAGATGTGAAAATAATTATTGCAACAATTTTTTTTGCTTATTTTTTTTATCATTGTGAAAGTCTTTTTTGGGTTCTGATGATTGCTTTAATGATTATTCTTGTAACTGAATTTCGACTCTGCCCCGCTCAGATGTTTCTGTCGGAACAATGCCACGATGGAACTAGAGATGGGGAAGTCTGCAGCTGTCGGCTCTGCCCGACGCCTGTCTGATTTCAACTCTTGTCTGCTGTTCTGCTTCCCACTTGCAAGCAGGGTGCTGACTACAGTGAAAATTTCTATTGTGTTTAACATCCTGAAGGACTGTTAGCTATTTAGGTACCTTACTCTTCCTTTGCCAATTTACTTCACTCCTCCTCTCCTCCCAAGTCTCATTTCTAGAGGTTTAATTCCTGATGAATTAATATTTGTCTTTGTAGGTAGAGGCTGCGGGGGCGGGGGGGGGGGGAAGTGACTAGTTTTTTTGGCACAAAGCCATAGAAAGGTGAATTTTCTTACAGTCTTGGGTGCACTTGTGGGTCAGTGATAAGCCCACAGTGGTAACTTTTTTTCAGTGCCTCTATATATTGCAATAAAAACAAATGGTGTGACTACTACATATAAAATAGATAGCCAACAATCCTACTGTATAGCACAGGGAACTATAGTCAGTATTTTGTAAAAACCTTTAAGGGAAAAGAATCTGAAAAAGAATATATATATGTATAACTGGGTCACTGTGTTGTACACCTGAAACTAACAAGACATTGTAAATCAACTATACTTCAATATAAAAAAAAAAGAAAGAAAAAAACCAAACGGTGTGGTTGAACAATCAACTCAGATCCTCTCCTATCCTCCTCCTCCAGTTTCTGAACACTGACTTTCTCTATTTTTATTCACTAGGCCAAATTATTTTCTCAATCTGGCAGGAGTTTACATGCTACAAATAGCTACCCTTGAATGGGTGGGAGTTTTCTAGGCTCTCAGTGAATCCAGTTTGGGTTGTCATTTAGCTCCTGTCAAAGCCTGGCTAAGACAATTGATATATGAGAAATAGAGTTTATAGATGTGCAGTCTCCTCTGTGCGCTAAGCTGTATGTATCCTTGATCACCACAAAGATCTAAATGTGGTCTCATCAGCTTAGCCTTTCCCAGTGGAAACTTTCACGAATTATGTCCTGGTGCCAGGTCTTTATATATATATATTTAAAGCATTAATATTGGAAATCCTGAAGTGAAGAATATTTCTGTAGCTTCTGTAAAAACTGCTTAAATATACTGCCTATTATGTTGTTCAATGTTCCTTGACAAGAACTCATGCGATGGATTCCTTTTAAAATTTATTATCAGAAAAAAGTTTGTCTCTGTTGAAGAAGTGAGTGTTTTGCTATTTTCAGACCACAAACACCATATCATTTATTGTTTCTCTTTATGTATTGGCTGTCAGGAGGCTCAGAATGAAAGTACATGCTGTATTAGAAGAAGAGAGAGTAAGAAATCACAGGCAGGTTCCAGGAGGAGCATAGGAGTGAATCTGTCTTTGTCTTTTCTGTGTCTGTTCATTTACTGATGCAATGGACATTTATGAAAGGACCATTGTGTTCTAGGCACCATGTCAAGTGCTGGGGAGAAGAACACGGTCCCTACTCTGGAAGGGTCTAGGAGGGGAACAAGATAAGTGAGTAGACAAATGAAAGGAGTGCTAGAATAGAGGGATGCATGAGGTGCTGCAGAAGGGGAAATAAGGAAGCACTCAGTTCTGCCTGGAGACAGGAAGTTCTCTTCAGTAAATTATGAAGAATAAGTCCCCGCGGTAGATAGGGTCAAGGTGGAGGGCAGAGCACAAAGGCAGAGAGGGAGAAGTAGCCAAGCAGCCAGTAGTGTGTGAAGGGAGGGTTATGAAATGAAGCTGGAGAGATGGGCAAAACCTGAACAGCAATGACTTCAGTGCCTTGCCTAGAAGTTCAGGAAGATTAGAGGACAATGAGTACCATTGTCCTGAAGTTTATCCTCCAGGGCATGGAGATTCATATTTTAAGCAACACGATCAGATCTGAATTTTAGAAAACCCTCTGGAAACCTAGATAATTTGGGAAGGGGGCCAGATGAGAATCAGAGGGTCCAGGCGGTAGGTTGTTGGAAAAGTACAGGATATACAGGAAGGACCACACTGAGGTTGGGGCCAGGGGGCAGAAGAGAGATGAAGTAGACAGGGAAGAGGGATTAGAATCAACCGGACTTGGTATCCACAAGGAAAGGAAGCAGCAAGGATTACAACCCAGGTTTCTGGCTTAGGAGACTGTGGATCATTATAAGAGGCGAGAGTATGGAATGGGTCGCAAGTGCACCCGTGTGGGTTGGGAGATGATGTTTGAGATTTTGGTGATGTGGTGCTGAGGTGCCTGAGAGATGAATGATGGAAGATTCTTTGTAAGCAGCTAGATTTAAGGGTCTGGACCTCAGGAGAGAAGTCTGAACTGAAGATGTAGGTCTGGGAGTTGTTTCTACATTGGAGAGAGGTTGAAGTCCTCAGTTCCATAAGATCCTTTGAGAAGAGTGGGACATGAGTGTATGGGGAAGGGCAGACATACAGGTGTCATAAAGGGAGACTCGAGAGGCGTGGGTAGACAGGAAGGGAGGGACCTCAGGAACACCAGTGTTGGCCTATACTTCCCCTGCCTTTGTGGTCAGTCTATGAGGTTAACCCATGGGCGTCTTGAGTTCAGTAAGTCAAAAGCTGAGTTCATCCTTCTCCCGACACTACCTCCTTTGCTATTCTCCCTTTGAAGCAGAAATCTACCCATTTCCCAAGCCAGATTTGTGGAGTCACCCTTGAGTCCTAAAGTCTCCAAGCCTTAGAACATTCAGTTTCTTATTAAGCCCTTCCCATGTCTCCATCCCCCAGTCACTGCCTTAGTTCAAGCCTCTGTCACTTCTGGCATGGGTTATGAGAACAGTCCCTAGTGGATCCTTGTCTCCAGTCTTGATCTCAAATTCAATTTTCTCACAACACTTTCATGGTGAAGATCATACAATGGACTCCTCTTTCCTGCCTGACGAAGTTCAAAGCCTTAGCTTGGGATTCAAGATCTATTTAACCAGTGTGATGTGAGACAACCGTTTTGATGTCCTTTTTACATATGTAAAGTGCAAGGTACAAAGAAAGATGTCTCCATTGTCCAGACTTGCTCCATTCCTCCCGATTAACATTTTCTTAGTCTAAGGATGGCAGCTGGAGGCTCCACAAAATCCAAGGTCAGGAGCAGCAATGGTACCATGTTTTGTGGAATCGTGAAATGTACCCCTACCCTTCCATCTTTGGCTCATTTCCTGATCGTGAACTGCAGTATTTTTTTCTCTTATCACCACACTTTTGTACATGTTATTTCTTTTGCCTGGAATGACTTCCCCTTCTTCATTTTGATAGGTTTATACTAGAAATAATGGAGATGTAGTGAGTTCTGTACAGTAAGGGATGTTTTGTTCAGATTATAGTTAGCCCAGATGTTGTTTTCTTTCTCTACCCTCCCCCCCCACCAATCTGAGCCAGAATTTATAAAATCTTGCCCATAGCTACAATGGAGTTCAAAGAGACAGAAGGAGAGATCAGAACAAAGAACGAAAATTCACCTCTGGGTGACTCTTAGAGGCAGCTGCTATTTGTAGAGAGTGCACTTTGGAGGAAACCAAATCTCCTCAGAAGTAAGCTTGATGACTTAAAGATAAATTTTGAACAACTGTTGACTGAGAAACTGAAAATTCTCTGTCATTTGAAGGAAAGCCCTGAAACAGAGAAGCATCCTTTTCAGAGCACAGAGATTTCAGATGTAGACTTTTGTAAAGCAAAGAAGAGGATCAGCAAATAACGTAGCTCCAGGGCAAAGAAAAAAGAGAATTTGCACAGCATCAGTGGAGAGACATTTCTCTTAGCAATATTCGTCTGAATGTTTCACTGGTTCTGAGGTGAAGAGGAATGGGTAGTTTACTGTGTGTTTTCATGCCTAAGTTAACCATTTAATAATCCATATACAATCAGTTCCAAAGTAAGCGTTGATTTAGTCCTTCTCAGTTGAGGAGAAAAAATTATAAGCCTAAAATCCTTGGTTAAAATTAAAAGCAACTCTAAGTCATAATGCTATTCGATAAGGTCAGGAAGAAAAGAATCCTATATGTCAAGTGCTTTGAATTTTGAAAGTGCTTCACTGACCAGATAAAGATATTTACATTCTGTGGCCACAGCAACAGAGCCAGCAAAGAGCACAGGAGGGGAAAGAACGGACAGGAGGGGAAGGGCTGTATTTAAATTTAAATTTACACAAGCTTTGTCTGTTATCAAGTTTATTGGAAAGGAGCTAGAGTCTTCTGGACCAATTCAGTAACTATAAATTTCTCCCTGAGATAGTCATTTAACATTAACTACAAAATTACTGCTTAATATTCACAGAATGGAATTTTCCACGGCTTCACATGCAAAATATTCTATTATTTACTTAATCCATATTTGTTTCGTAGGAAATGGAATTCTTAAACTTCATTTGTAAAGGAGAGCAAGAGCCTTGTGTTAATCTACGTCAAAATTGTTCTTGCATTAGTTGGAAAACGCTTCTATCTCTGGGCCTTTACTTGCAACCTGCAAGTAACTTTACTGCCTTTAGCAGATACAGATCCAAACACAACATGAGGATTGGTGCCTGCGACACACTCACTTTAATCTATTGAGCATTTCCTGTGTGTCGGGCACCATACTGAGCACGGTACTCATTGTCCTCGAATCTTCCTGTACAAGTCAAGTTCAGCCAGGGAAGCAGAGCCACTGGGAGTGGCATGAGAAGAGGGGCTTCTTCAGGACTGCACTGGGGCTGGCTTGCACCAGCTCCGGGGAGCACTGTGACATTTCTTCCCAATTCCATGTCTAGTGACTTAATGTTGGTAGCCTGAAGAGTGGGAGTATTTACCCCACAGAAATTGACAAGAGCTACAAATCGGGCTCTAGCAGGTATATTACATAATTGTGGAAGGAGCTGGGGAAATGAAGGTCTGGAAGAAGGAGTTGGAGGATGAGAGGTGTCACTAGGATGAGAGGTGTCACTTACCAGAAGCACTCAGATCTTGGAGAGGAAGCCAAGCACGTCCATATGTGGAAGGTGGATTGTGAAGGGGAAACTCTTGGTGGGGACTGTGGAAGCTGTTGCCTCCGTGTAGCTGCCTTTTTGAGTTTGCAGCCAAGGTCTAGGGGTGCCTGCTGTTGATGAGGACAGCCAGCATTCGGAGAGGAGGAGACAAACTAGACATGGAACAGAGGGAAGTGAGGTACCTGCTGGGACCCACCAGGCACTGCTGGATCCCCATCACTGTATCAGACTGCAAAGGAGGCCTTCTGCCCTTCCCCTCCTCTCTGCTTCACATCTACCTCCCAAATTTTGGGCAAGTTCCTTTTTTGGCCAATCCTACCCTGGAATCATACAGGAAACAGGTGTCTGGGAAACACAGTTCCCAGCTTAACCAAGGTGACACGGCACAACTCAACAACTTCCCAACAGTGCAATGACACAGATATTATTATCCCCATTTTTCAGAAAAGCAAACCAAGATCTAATGAGGTAATTTGCTTGAGATTGCACAAATCTATCACTAGGTCTGTTACGTTCCAAAGCCTGTAGTCTCAGCTACTCTAGTGTACTGGGAGTGTTTTTGTTTCGCCTTTTTTTGCTGTTTTAAAAATAATGACCCCAAATGAAAGAATCACATTCCAAAAGCACTAGACGTAAGTATTTGACAATGACAGTTAACATTCTAGTGCACAGAATGGCCAGACCAGGTGAGCGTTTGAAGAAGAGATATGGGGATATATGTATAGCTGATTCACTTTGTTATAAATTGGAAACTAACACACCATTGTAAAGCAATTATACTCCAATAAAGATGTTAAAAAAATAATAATCTTCAAAAAAGAAAAGGAAAACCTATTGTAACCAGACTTAGTTCAGTCTGGTAGGCTCACCTTGCCCTTAGCCTCTGGGGATATAAAGATGAATGATAAGAGAGGATTCCTGCCGTTAAGGAGTACATGGTCTATTTCACAAAAATAGGCATAGCCATAAATATGGTACCTGACCATTTTATGTCCTCTTCCGGATTTCCTCAGCCCCACCTGCACTCCAGCCTTTCATAGCTGCTCGATGGACAGCCTGCCCAACACTGCCATAGTCTGAATGCTACCACCACCAACTGGGCTCCAGCATGGGCTGCATTTTGTCCACAGAAGCAGGGACCTTGGGGCTTCTAGGCTCAGACCTGACCTGACCAAACTTATAGAGGTGCTGACTTCTCCAGCACTTCAGGGCTCAGAGGAAGTGTTGCCTCATTGGCTGTGGACTGGCTTCTCCAGCAGCTTCCCAAGGGACAGGATATCATAACTCAGAAGTAGATGGGGGAGTTGACACTGGTAGGGCCAAAGATAAATGATAATGACCAATGATAAGCAGGAACTGGTGGACCCTGGCAGGTACATCCTCCCTCAGGTGCAGTGGTACCACATAGCTGACCAGAAGTGAGGGTCCTGTGATTGAACAACGGACTGTGTTTTCTAGGAAGATGCAGGCAGGTCAGCCGTATATCACTATGTTTACGCCTGCTACCTTCCCTTACTCATTCTCCTTACCCCTCACTGTTGCTTGCCTGGGATTGCACCTCTTCTAAAGACTTGGTCTCTAATCTTTGCCTCAGATTCTGATCTCTAGGGAACCCAGGCAAAGATGATTACCTAAAAGTAGACACACACTAAATAAATTACAATAGTGGCCTGTTTAAAGTACTGTTGGGGAGGATTGCTAAAAATATGTATAATTCTTTTACTTCCATTTTGATGCTTGTCTTATGTTTCACTATTCAAAGTGCAAGTCTTTGATACCCGAATCATTAACTGATTTCTTAAACTAATTCCTACGTGAGCACATGCCATGATGGAACAATATATCATGATCCACAGGAAATATGCTTGTATTTTAAATGGTATCTTATTAAGTCAAAAGGTTGAGTAGAATGGGGATTCCATATTGCAATGTGGGGAAGACGTGATGGAGGAGGGAGGCTCTCGAATCACATCCCGTCAGTGGTGATCTACTCCATCCCAACATGATAATCACATGAGGAAGACTTGCCACAGCTGAGACATGACTTTATGTTATAACGTCTATTACAATTACTTGAATTACCACTACTGGGAAGTAAACAAATACACATTTTCTTCAGTAGAGCTAGTGGGTGCTTTCTCTAGAAAAGATATACAATTTTTATTATATATGGCCATGGGAAAAACAAAACACTTCATCTAGAAGATCTGTAGTCAAACTATACTAATCTCACTATAAAGGCATAGTGAGATTCTATTAAAATTAATAGAATATGGCAAAACTAACATATACCTTGTATTAATGATTAAAATATTAGGAAAGCTTAAAAGCATATCTCTAAGCTCAGGGTTCACATGCATGTGTTCATATTTTTAAATGAGATTGTTTGGAAACTGCAGAATGGGTTAATTAGCTTCCTTTATTAAAAGAGAATAATTCTCCCAAATTGACCTAGGGGACCAAATCCCAAACCGCAAATAATGGAAAATAAAGTTTAAAAATGAATAGGCTGATACAGCAGTCTCCTAGAACAGAAGGCACCATCGCTATCCAATTATAACTGGGTATACCAAAGGGAAGATTAAAACAGAAACTGTCAGTTATGACATTCTAACCATAAGGACTTTTAGCAGAACCTTGTTGTAAAAATTAGGACAAAGGTAAAAGGGTATATTTACTCTAAAGCGTCTGAGAGTCTTCACAATAATTAGAAAAAGGAATTTCTTTTTCTTTTCTTAGTTAGAGACAGAATCATCTTGATGGAAAATTAGCAGTCACAGAGCCACATTCAGTTTCACTAAATTATGGCACGATTCTGGTGCTGTATGTTATGAGGAGCCTTTAATGCCATTGCTGCGGGACAACCAGAGATTTTTCCAGTTCTTGGTACTTGAATTGCAAAGGAGAATATTAATAAGATAAAATCCTAGGATGGAAAATCTTTCAACTCTGAAATTCTATGCCTGGAAGAATCATAAGATAGCATTTTCTCATAAAGTCCCTTTGCTTTAGAAGATCCACAATCCTGATTATTATTCAAACCTAACTTCAGCTTAGAAAACTTAAGTAAAAGACAATCTTCAAGTTCTGAGGATTATAAAAGATGACAGGATGTATGTACTGTTGATCAAAAATGCACCAGGGGCAACAGCTACCCACAAAAAGACAGCTCAGAGAGGCTGTCAGTCAGACTAACAGGGAGGCAAGTCAGAGCAAATCACTGTGTCAGACTCTCGGGCAATAAAGTCATTACTCCTTAAATGCTGGGCAGTTAGGAAATGTTGCTCTACCGTGAAAATGACATTATGACATTCTCGGTTTGTCATTTCCCTTTAGTTTTCATTTAACGTTTTTATACTTGAAAAGGCAACCAAATTACACATTGTCCTTGTTAGGTTTTGAAACATAGCATAAGATTCGTCTTGTTCTTCAACAAATATTTATTGAGTGCCTGTTATTTACCAGGTACTATGCTAGGTCCTGGGGCTATAAAAATGATAGGATTTTGATCTTTGTTCTGTAGGAGCTTACAGTCCAGTGGGACATTAGAGTTGGAGGTACAATTAAAGATCATCTAATTTTGTGGATGACGACACTTGGGATCTGAGAGGATTAGGGATCTATTAAGGATGAACAGAACCGGATTCATGGAGACAGAGGCGAGGTGATCTATGTCCTCTGATTTCCACAACAGAGCTGTTTAGAATTCTTTATTCATTCATTTATTTGGTCATGAACACATATTCGAGAACCCACTCTGGGCCGTTCGTGTCCTTCCTGACCTGGAGGTAACAACTTCAGCAGAGAAGGCAAATATCAAAATGGTGAAGATGCTACAAACTCCTTAAGCTATATCTTGGATCTATAAATAACATCAGATAATTTTTAATAAGTAAATTTACGCAGTATTTTGAGCTCTCCCTCTGCCAACGGTGGCACAATATTTAGCATGATCAATTCCAGGTGAATCCTGTTAATACTGGTTGTTTTTTCACTCTTTCCTTCTCCAAGTTGCTATAAAGTTTCCCCTGGAATTTATGGATTGTTGAGGACACTCATCTGGTCCTAAGTCATCACCTGCCAGTGATGGCAAGAGATGTCTGATTTTCCCCATTCTTGAGTCCTCAACCCTCTTCATCGATGCCATTGGCATCTACTGAGATATCCATTAACCCCTCTGGTCTACACTGCCTGGGTTCATGCAGTGAAGTCTCTTGTCTGCCGTTCCAGCCTCCTCCAGATGTTTTCTTTCCTTTTCTTTCTTTGTTTTTTTAATCTCTTCTTGGATTAGAAAACTCACTCTGACATCTTGCCTTCTTCTAAATTCGTTGCTTAACTCATGAATAGTATGCCTCTTAGTTCTTTAGGGCTTTGTCTCTTGACTGAGTGCTAGTCAAGTGCTAAGATTTTTAGATTCCAAATGTAATCCCTTTAAGCCATTGTCATAGAGATGATTCTTGAAAAAGCACTTTGAAACTTAAAAAAAAAAAAATAGACACCTTTTCTTTTAATAACCTAACCTGAGAGCAGTGGTAAGAGTAGGGTCCCAGTGTGGGTTAGTTATGGCTCAAAATGATAATACTCATTTATTATGTCTCACAGTTTCTGGGGGTCAGGCATTCAGACAGGGCACAATGAAGACAAGTTAACTTTGTTCCAATGTGTCAGGAGCCTCAGCTGGAAGTCATCAACACTGGGGTCTCAAATCATCGTAAAGCTCATCCATGCAGTACCTGGGAGGTTTCTGTTGGCTGGGGGCCTAGTTGGGGTAGTCATCTGGAAGATCCTCACATGGCCAAGGCCATGGGCTGTGGGTTTTGTCACATGGTGGCTAGGTTCCAAGGGCAAGAGGAGAGGGAGAGAGAATCAGGCAGAGGCCATATTGCCCTTTATGATCAACCTCATGAGTCACAAAATGTCCTCTCATTGATTGGGGCAGCTACAGGTCCAGCTGTCTTCAACGGGAGGGAACTGCGTGACCCCACCTCTGGATGGGGAGGCTTGTTCACGCCACCCTATGAACATGTGGAGTGGGACGTATATTGGGGGGACCATATCTAGGGAAAGTATAATCTGCCACGGGGGTTTAGCAGGAAATACGGGGAATGACAAACACTGGGTAATACTCTACAATATTATTTTGTCACATATGGTCTGCAACGGATGACCGTCATCCATGTGAGCAGGTGTGGCCCCAAAGAAGTAAAGCATGCACTGACAGAAAGTCAAGATGTGTGTGGCTGGTTTTTAAAAAAACAAACAAAACCTTTCATTTTAGGATGAGAGGCCTTTCCAGCTATTTGTGTCCCACTAGGGAGATGGTTTTGCCCCGGAATGTTTACAAAATAGGCGCAGTTACCTCTCCAGCCATTCTTTTTGTTTGTTGCCTTTTCTCTACTTTCTCCAGGGACTGAGTTTGTTTATGCTGGATTTCCCCCACATCTATCACCAAGTCCAGCCTGTTTCCCCTTCTTTCCCATAACATAATTTAACGGTCTAGCCTTCTGCTGGGGAATTAATTGGGCTATCATGTCCTTAACTAATAAGTTATTTTTTCTTTTTTTTTTGCCCATGAATTTTAACAGCTGCCTGATTGAAGTATCCAAATGGAAAAGTAATAATGAGAAACTTAGGCTTTGAAAGCCTGACTGTAGGACTCATTTCTGGATGAGACCAACTGCAGAAGCAGTTCAGTAGCTCCTAATCATGCCATGCAGATGCCCAGGGCGGACCTGCTTTCAGGAAGCTTAATTAGCAGGGTGACAAGAATTGCCTCCTTTCCATGATCCAGTGAAGGGATTGATCTAGAAGAACAGTGGAGCCTTGATGCTCTCCTTTTTATTATTATATATTTTTAAATAAAATATTTTAAATTATTTTATTCTGGTTATAAAATGAATGCATGCCCACTTTAAAAAATTTAAACATTTCCAGAATGTATATAGAAAAAAAAAATCACCTGAGGTCTTACCACTCAGATTTAACTCTTGTATCATTTTGGTAAACTCCCGTGTGTTTACGTATCCACTGGTAACTTACAGCTATACCCGTACATAACTTTGTATACATATTATATGATACATACATTTCTGTACCCTGTTTTTTTTATTCAGTAATGGGTGGTGGCTATTATTTTTCATGTCAATAAATATAGACTCAAATCATCATTTTTATTAACTGCAGAATATTACTCTGTGAGATATACCATAATTTATTTAACTAATTCTATTGAACAACAATTATGCCTATTGCAATTTTTTGATGTTATAATCAATGCTCTGAAGAACTTTCTTGTATACCCATTTTTAAGGACTTGTCCAAAGATTTCATTGGCATATATCCCCATAAGGAGAAATTGATGGGATTCTTTCTTTTAAAAAGGACAATAGGGGGACTTCCCTGGTGGCACAGTGGTTAAGAATCCGCATGCCGATGCAGGGGACACAGGTTCGAGCCCTGGTCTGGGAAGATTCCATATGCTACAGAGCAACTAAGCCCGTGCGCCACAACTACTGAGCCTGCGCTCTAGAGCCCACAAGCCACAACTATTGAGCTCGCGTACCTAGAGCCCTTGCTCCGCAATGAGAAGCCACCGCAGTAAGAAGCCCGAGCACCACAACAAATAGTAGCCCCCACTTGCCGCAACTAGAGAAAGTCCGCACGCAGCAATGAAGACCCAACATAGCCCCAAATAAATGCATACATTCATACATACATAAATAGGACAATAAGAAGCCGTGGGGGAAAGAAATCTGGGTGAGCAGCCTAGTTTCAGAGAATTCATGTAACACATATGCATAGAAGTCTACACTCTGTCAGGAGACTGAGATAGACTGCTTGGGATACAAAGATTAAAAAAATCTTAAAAAAATTCTTCTAGCCTAGTGGGGAAGATAGACCCATATACAATAATTATTACAGTAAGTTCAAATTCCCAGTAGAATTATGAACAAAGTACCACAGGAAGGGTTTTAAAAAAGGAGCTATTAAATCTGGGCAAGAGTGATGGGGGAAGAATTAACAGAGAAAGCAACAAGCGAGCTGATCATGTGGCTGAGAAGGAGTTAAAAAGGTGAGAGTATTAGTTTGCTAAGGCTGCCATAACAAAATACCACAGACCAGGTGCCTTAAACAGCAGAAATTTGTCATCTCAGAGTGTGGAGGCTAGAAGTCCAAGATCAAAGTGTTGGCAGGGCTGGTTCCTTCTGAGGGTCATGAGGGTAGGATCTGTTCCAGGCCTCTCTTCTCAGCTTATTGATGGCCATCTTCTCCCTATGTCTTCACACCATCTTCCCTCTGTAAGTATCTGTGCCCAAATTTCCTCTTCTTATAAGGACACCAGCCATATTAGATTAGCGGCCACCTTAAAGACCTCATTTTAACTTAATTACCTCTTTAAAGACCCTACCTCCAAATACAATCACATTCTAAGGTATTAGGGGTTAAGAGTTGAACATATGAATTTGAGGAGTACATGATTTGGCCCTTAATATTGAAAGAATGGAGAAATGCTTGTATAAAGACCCAGAGTCAAGCAAGTGTGCAGGATGGAGGAAGACAAAGGGAACTCCATAAGCTAGGTGGAGAAGGTCTGGGGGCTGGAATGAGGAAAGGGGATCACGGTAGAAGATGTGTCCATGCTGGGAGGAAGGGCTTATAAACAGTCCTGAGAAAGGTGGGTTTTATTCCGCAAGGGGCAGAGAACCATGCGTAATTTTAAGCAGAGATGTGGCGTAATCAGTTTTGTCCTTTATTTAGATGTTGCTGTCAGAACATCAAGTGTCAGCAAGGATGTGGAACACCTGGAACTCTCACGCACAGCTGGTGGGAAAATAAAATGGAATAACTATTTTGGAAAACAATTTGCTAATTTCTTTAAAAGTTACCTACTCATCTACCATATGACCCAGCATTCTCTCCTAGGTTTTAACCCAAGAGAAATGAAAGCATGTCTAGACAGTAATTTATCCATGAATGTTAATAACATCTTTATTCATAATTGCCCCAAACTCAAAACAACCCAAATGTCTATCAGCAGGTGAATGACTAAAAAAAAAAGGGGTATATCCATTCAATATAATACTACCTAGTAATGAGAAGGAAAAGAACTATTGATACCCACAACAAATATGGATAAACCTCATAAATAATTATACTGAGTGAAAGAATCCAGGCTAAAAAAAAGTACTTACTGTGTGATTCTGCTTCTATAAAATTCTACAGAAAATAGAAGCTAATCTGGGGATGACGGTTTGGGGCAGATGGGGTAGGGCTGGGAGGGAGAGATTGCAAAGGGGCATGAAGAAAGTTTTGGAGGTGATATAATTGTTCATTATCTTGACAGTGGTGATGGTTTCATGGGTGTATATAGATATCAAACCCCATCAAATTGTGGACTTTAAGTACAGACATTTTATTAGGTGTTGCTTATAACTCAATGAAAAGCCAAGCAATTGTACCTCAATTAAAAAAGGAAAATCAAAATAAAACAGAAAAGAAATATATGGAGTGGATAAAAAGAATATTGGAACATAAACTCTGGGAAAGAAGACCAGTTAAGAGGCTACTTGCAAGAGATTGTGAGAGTCTGAATGAAGCTGGGTAGGTGGTGCCCACTTGGCTTTGCTCTACCTCTGTTCTGAGACGTGAACTTTTAGGAACTGAACTGTGTGGGCAGCAGAAAGGCACTTTGTCCCAATGTGATGATTGAGGACAATAACCTTTCTTCCTCTTCCTCTCTACTATATGCTAGGAATAATTTTAGACAGTTGTAATCGTGGTGAATAAGATGGACAAATATCTTTTGTGCTTAGGAAGTTACTGTGCAAGTGGGAGACAAAAAATAATATGTCACAGAGAGTTAACGTCTACAAAGAAAAAGCAGGGTAATGGACCAAGTAATGGATGGGCATTGAGTGTGGGAACTATTTTAGTGAGATGTTTAGAAAAGGTCCCTCTAGAGCAATGACATTTGAGCTCAGACCTGCATGGAGGGAGGTTAGTTGAGATCAGGGACAGGTATTCTAGGTGGAGAGACTGGCAAGTACAAAGGTCTTGAGCTGGCAATGGAAGTGGCTTGTCAAGGAGAAGGCTGGAAAGAGTAGAGTGATAGCAGAAACTTAAGTAAGCCCCTGATTTGCCACCAAGTTGTACCTGAACCAGCTCCCTGGTAATTTACACTGGACATTTCTTCTTATAATTACGTTCATGCTAGAATGTTGAAAGAGTTAAGTGCTGACTGAAATACTGTTCAGTTGGCTGTAACTTAGATTCTCTTTCTCAATCATCTCTCCCCTCTTCCTTTTTTTGTCAGGTTGGAGCTGGTCATGGTACTTGTTGTAATGGAATTTAATCTACATCTCATTATGTTCTAAGGTGTGAAAAATGCCTTCCAAAGGTGTCTTTATTTACCATCTATCTTAATGCCCGGTGCTAGGTGGAATCCCATATTAAAACAAATCTGAGTATAACTGAGAAATGGGTAACCTCTAGTGTTTGAAAAGTTAAGATCATCGATACATCCTTATAAATTCTGCCTTTAAATATATAGTCTTAAGAGGAAGCAACAAACATTCTTGACCACCTATTATGAGGTGAGTATTTCCACCTGTCTTAATTAATTCTTTCAACAACTCTATCTTTAACACCATTTTGCAGCTATAGAAACCAAGGTTCAGAAGCACTAAATAACATGTCCAAGGTCACAGGGCTAGTAAATGGCAGCGTCAGGATTTCAAGTCACATCCACTGCCTCCTGTTTGGAACCCCTGTCTCTGCGCCATGTCAGTCTTAATGCTACACCTCCACATGCATAATGCCATGCTGTCACGGATTGAATCAAGAGACAGTCCTTCTAAGAAAGTAAACAACTTCCTTGAGAAAGAAGCCCCAAATCTTTATCTCTTGACTGTCAGACCTACCTATCTGTCTGAATGTTTCAGAGGAGGAGTCTGTGCCTGGCTCGGCCACTCTTCCCTTCCAACAAGAATTCTCCAAAGGGACTGGTGGCAGAAAGAGGATGAAGGAAGTGGCTGGGTCAGCGGGTATGATTGAACACTGTTCCTCTATCAAAGGCCTGATAAAAATCTGGGGTCTCTGGGCACTCGATTTTTAAAGTAATCCTGTCAGTTCCCTAATAATAGTAATAAATTAACCAAACAGCAGATTCAGTGGTATTTTATGTCCTGGGGGTATTTCTTTCACACTTCAAGTTGATAGCGTGATTTATCAAGAGATAAATTACAGCTGGGAACAAATGGATTTACTGATGTCAGGGAGATGACAAGTATATTCTGAAGATGTTACCAGTGATGGGTACGTACCTGACAGGCATACTTGAAAAGCCCCAAACAAAAAGCTTCTCTTCAAAGGCTGAATAACTTTAATCTCCACTTTAGATGTAGGTCATTACAAGGACAGGAGGAATTTGATGGTCTAATTATCCCGGCCTCAAATCATTATGACCTGCAAGTATTAATTACTTTGCTCTTTGGAAATGGGGTTATGCAGCCACCTCAAACCTTTTCTGAAAGCCATCTGCAGGATAAGTAAATGCATTAGTGTGGGCTTATCCTACTGTAAATGAATGCATAACTGCCAGCCCCCCCATCTTCCGCTGCTAATCGGCCATTGCTGCGTGTCTATCATGCTCTTATGTGTGCTCATGACTAAGAATGGATGGACTTGCTCATGGAGCAAGGCTCGGTGTTATAAGGGAAGGTGGGATTACTTCCTGGAAGTTGCTCAGAAGAGTAACCAGAAAGTAGAATTGAGAGAGAGCCCAGGTAGAGGGCAGAGAAAGCTTGGGCTCTCAGGTTTAGATGAAAGCTCCCTGGAGATGTGTGAAGATGTCCCCTCCATAAGGACGCAGACCCGGGACTCTGAGCTGAGAATGGGTTCTGCCCTGCAAACTCACAGATGCTTGTGGGGCTGTCGAGTATGTACTTTCAAGAAGAGACATAATAGGAGAATTCTTGGTGAGGAATGGTCTAATGAAAGTACTCTTAAAGTAGGATTTGAGTTTTTTATGAGAATATTAAGAATGGGCTTATTTTTGTGGGCAGGAGTGGTAAGGAGATGTGGAGGTAGGGTAGAATGTGTGCTGTTAGCTCTTAACAGTGTCTTGCAGGAAAACTAACTCTAAGCTTGGGGCATCTACTTTACAAAAGAGGCAAGTTAAGGGTGTCTTGAGCCTTGAACATTCAAAATATATTTTTACAACAAACTCCAAAGTCCGGCAGTGTACAGTGAAAACACAGACACATAATATTTTGCCCAACAAATCAAAGCCAAGATATAAATCAATAGAAAAAGTAGATGTAGAAATAAGATTTACCTTCAGAACCAAGCAAGCAGATAAGCTCATTAATGAACAGTGCACTCAAGGAACAAATAGGATTTAAAATGCTCTCAGCTTTTGGATGGTTTAAAGCTGGCTATAACTATACAACTATGTACACAGACTAAAAGAAAATAGTGCAATGCAGTTTCCTATTAAATCACTTTAAAGTTTTCCAATAGCCTGAAGCATCTGTCAAAATCCCAGGGAGGTGCTACAAAGAATTATTTTAAACCCCCAAATTCAGGACACCTGAAGAAGTAAAGGTCCAGGTCATTTTCCCTCTTGGGGATAAACAGCTTTGCCATATATAAATTGTGAAATCTGTTATAAACATATAACCCTTTTACATCACATAGTCTATGTGG
Source organism: Phocoena phocoena (assembly GCF_963924675.1). Lineage (NCBI taxonomy): Eukaryota > Metazoa > Chordata > Mammalia > Artiodactyla > Phocoenidae > Phocoena > Phocoena phocoena. Next base: position 25,887,542 of record NC_089236.1, read on the forward strand.
AGCTCTCTAGGCTTGGATAAATTTTTTTAATTCTAAAAATAGTTAAGTCGCTTCATGAATCTTGTTTTTTTTTTTTTCTGACCAAATCCTGAATATGTTTTTATAGGAAAAATGCTATCAAGTGTGAGATAGAATTCCTGGACTCTGGGGAGACGTCTCGTTTTCAAGATAAATCCCTAAGACAAGACCCCACCATCTTGGACATCTGAATTCCAGATAAATTCTTCAAAAATGCCCTAAGAGCTAGAGAAGCCATCTTTAATATGCATTCTTCATACTGACTTAAGGCAGAAGATGCACACAGGCTAACATGAGAGGCAGAGCAGAACTGGACAGAGACTCTTTCTCCCTGAGAGTCAGTCTTGGGTGTGAGGGTGAATTTTGATAGGTGTCCAAAGCAAGTGTTGGTCTCGATGCTCTTACAGTCACCCACATGTCTAATGAGCAACCCAAACCAAGTGTATTCAAATCAAGGAAGACAGAAAACCCAAATTTGGCTAACTGCTAGCCTGCTATGCTATCCCTTTCTCAACTCCACGTTGTATCAGAAGTAGGAAGGTGGGGCAAAGGGATGAACTCTTCCATCTCTTCTGTTATCACCCTTCCTTTGAGGCTCAATTTAGTTCATGGTGAGTAAGAAAAGGGAGACTGCTGATAATATTTATTTTGTCCTACCCAGAAACATACTGTCCCAGCTTTTCATCTTTTTTGGAACAATAGACCCAACTATTTTTGTTTTGTTTTAGAACCGCGGTATCGATTTTTTTCTGCTTTTGGTTTGTTGAAGAAAAAGTTGCTATGAATCTCAAACTTGACCTGCTTTATAGTAACACTTAAATATATTACACTTCAAAAAAATTAAATGGAAAGAAATGGCACAATTTTAAGTGAAGTATAACATATCAATTATAGAAAAACATGGACCTTGGTGAATTTTTACAAACTACAAACTGAACATTCCCATGAAACCTCCACCCAGGTGAAGAAGTAGAAAATTACCAGAATGCCAGAAGCCCCCTATGCTGCCTTCCAATTCCTATCCTGACAAGGCTGACCACTATTTTAACTTCTATTATCACTATTTTGATTGATCAATATTTTTAAAACAATTTTTTTTTTTACTTTAAATAAATGGAATCAAACAGTATGTATTTTTCTCCATCTCGCTTCTTTCATTCAACATGGTGGTTTTGAGAGTCAGTTGTTGGTGTAACAATTGTTCATTCATTTTCATTGCCCTCAAATTTCACTGGGCAAACATGCCACAGTTCATTTACCCTTTCTACTTTGGATGCACATTTGGGTTGTTTACAGTATTCGCCTATTACGAATAATGTTGTTATGTGTATTCTTGTACATATCTTTTGCGGAACATATGTGCCACCTCTGTTGGTTATATACTTAGAAGTGGAATTTTTGGGCTAAAGAGTGTGCATATGTTCAGTATTAGTAAATCCTAACGGTTTTCCAATGTGATAATGGCACTTAACACTCTGGTTTGAGAGTTTGGGTTGTTCTACATTATTTGATACTGTGTCTTTTACATTTTAGCCCTTCTGGTAGCTGGGTAAATGGCTCCATTTCTGAGAATATACATTGTAAAACAAAATATTCAATAGTTAGGTTAAAAATAAAATAAAGTACATTTTCATGTTTTGGAGATTAAATAATGTCCTGAGAGAGCCAAATATGTGGATTCACTGGGGAATACTGTTGAAAGATTATTTATATATGAACAAAGTAAAGTAGCTAGTCTTAATTATTCCATAAAAGATGAGCAGTGTTGCTTTAAAATGTAGGAGCTTAGAATTTAAATAAAAAGAAAACATTTTTCATTCTATTCTGTGTTTCACAGGCATTTTGAAGAATTGTGATCAATACCTGATTGCAGGCAATTTGACCACTGGTTAATCTACATCAGCACAAAAAAAGTGCTGCAGAAGGGAGTCTGTTCATATGTTAAATACTCGGAAGCATTTTTACCTGAGGTAATCTAGATTTGCTGTCCCTTATTAATTCACTTTCCATTATTTCTACAAACTCAAAGTTCTGGAAGGACGTCTACATGTGTTTCTCATTGCATTAGAGCCGTTAAAATTCATCATTCACTACTCTAAAGTCACATTGAGCATAGTTACAAAATGCCTAGCTCTGTGCTGACCACACAGCAACGTCTCATCATAACTGTTAGGAATGCATTTGGTGGCAATAACAAATTATTGTTATTTTTATTGGAGTATAATTGCTTTATAATGTTGTGTTAATTTCTGCCGTACAGTGAAGTGAATCAGCTATATGTATACCTATATCCCCTCCCTCTTGGACCTCCCTCCCACCCCACCCCGTCAACCCACCCAGCTAGGTCGTTAAAGAGCACCGAGCTGAGCTTCTTGTGCTTTACAGCATGTTCTCACTAGCTATCTATTTTACACATGGTAGTGTATATATGTCAATCCTAATCTCCCAGTTTGTCCCACCCTCCCTTTCCCCCACTGTGTCCACATGTCCATTCTCTACATCTACATCTCTATTCCTGCCCTGCAAATAGGTCTATCTGTACCATTTTTCTAGATTCCACATATGTGTGTTAATATACGGTATTTGTTTTTCTCTTTCTGGCTTCCTTCACTCTGTATGACAGACTCTAGGTCCATCCATATCTCTACAGATGACCCAATTTCATTCCTTTTGATGGCTGAGTAATATTCCATTGTATATATGTACCACATCTTCTTTATCCATTTATCTGTCGTTGGACATTTAAGTTGTTTCCATGTCTTGGCTATTGTAAACAGTGCTGCAATGAATATTAGAGTACATGTGACTTTTTGAATTATGATTTTCTCAGGGTATATGCCCAGTAGTAGGATTGCTGGGTCATATGGCAATTCTATTTTTAATCACATTGAACATAGTCACAAAATGCCTAGTTCTGTGCTGACCACATAGCAACATTGGATCCTAACTGTTAGGAATGTATTTGGTGGCAATAACAAATTAATCAGTCAAGAGTAGCTCAAACAAAGTGTTTATTTTCCTCACATAAAGAGAGTGACATACTTGCTGGTTTTAAGACTTATTTACCTGCTAGTTGTTGTTACTGTTCCAGGCGCTCAGCAACATCTTTCAGTATCCAGGTTTCAATAATTCTGTTCCATCATCCTCATGCACCAACATTCACACTCATACTTGTTGCCTCATGGTGGCAAGATGGCTGCTACACTTCAGGGATCACACGTACATTTAAGGAGTAAAAGAGGAAAAGAGAAATGAATCACCAGGCATACCTTTCCCATTTACCTGGAAAAGTAAACAGCCTCCAGAAGGCCTCTGCTTATACCTCTGTATTAGTTACCTATAACTGTGGGACAAATAACCCCCAATCAGGCGTAAAACAACAATAACAACACCACCACAGGAAATAAATCAGATGAAAATAAAAATTAAATAATTATTATTTTACAGTTTGTATGGATCAGGAATGCCTTAGAGGCTCAGCTAGGAGGGTCTGGCTCAGGATCTTTCATGAAGTTCCAGTTAGGATGTCAGTAGGGGCTGCCATCATATGAATGCCTGAGCAGGGCTGGAGGATCCGCTTCTGAGATGGCTCACTGCCAAGAGGGCAGTTGGCAGGAAACCTCAGTTACCCACCATGTGGGCATCTTCATAGTCTCCGTGTTAGATCCTCATACCATGGATGTTTCCCCTGGAACAAGTGATCCAAAAGAGAGAAAGGCAGAAATCACTTTTTTTTTTTTTTTTTTTTTTTTTTTTGCAGTACGCGGGCCTCTCACTGTTGTGACCTCTCCTGTTGTGGAGCACAGGCTCGGGATGCACAGGCTCAGCAGCCATGGCTCACAGGCCCAGCCGCTCCGCGGCTTGTGGGATCTTCCCGGACCGGGGCACGAACCTGTGTCCCCTGCATCGGCAGGCGGACTCTCAACCACTGCGTCACCAGGGGAGTCCCAGGAATCACCTTATTTTATGAACCAGTCTTGCAAGACTAACACCGTCACTTCTGCCTTTTGAAAATAGGAGTACTAAAGAATTTGGTGGCCATATTTTTAAACCATTACTGCTTCATTGGCCAAAACAGATTCACTTGTTGAGTCTAATTACAGTGGAATCTGGGAAATAAATTTATTATCAGAAGCGATGCCCATTTTTCCCTTGAACAAAACAGGGGCTCTACTATCCACAACAAAGTGGAAAGGAATATTGGGAAGGCAACTAGCTCATGAATTTGTACATAATGGAGTTTTGGAGATCTTCACCAAATAATTCTAGAGCTTAACTGAAGAAATGAATAATTTAGAGTAGATATAAAAATTTTGAAAAATAAGGCTTTTTAAGGGTGAGTAGACACCTATTAGACTTAATACAAGATGAAAATTCATATAGGCAAATAAATAGAAAGCAAAGTATAGTACATAAATAGATGCTAATGTATAAGAAATTAATATTGAAATGGATGAATTATTTCCTAAATGACATTGGAAAATATGTGTTTCAGAAAGATTCATTTACATTCAACAGAGTAAGTTCTAGATGAATTGGAAGAAGAAACATGAAAAATGAAACCACTTTAAGAAGCTAGAAGAAACTTTGGGGAATATTTACCTTATCTCAGATGGGAAAGGACTATCTAAATACATAAGCAAGAAACTAAATAGCAAAGGAAAAGACTGATTTTAATATTTAAAATTACAAGCTCTGTGTCAAAAAAATCATAAAAAATTAAACACAAACAGATAATTTGACTGGATATATTTATTAATAAGAAAAATACCTTAGCTTTGCTTGAGGTCTATGGCCCTTTTCTATGGAGCAGATATTTCAGATTAAAAATAAAACAGTGGGAAAAATATTAATATATAATGAGTTAATATAAATGGTAATAAACCTCTATATTTTCAATGAAATGGACAAAAACATAAACCTATAGTCCACAGAACAGATAAGGCAAAGGCTAGTAAACAGGAATAAATGGTCAACCTCATTAGTAATCATAATGATGCAAATTAAAACAAAATAAAATTTAATGCTTACCTATCAGATCAACACAGATTGTTTACTGTAAATACTCAGGGCTGGCCAGAATGTGGTGAAAAGGGTTTGTCTAATACTACTGGTCTATGCAAAGCAATCTGACAGTCTTCATCAAGCCTTTCAACATGTTTATACTTTTTTATCTGATAATTTTATTTATAACAATCTAGTCTAAGGAAATAAATGAATTTAAAAGCATATGTATGAAGTTGTATGTCTCAATATCATTTATAATGGAAACAAAAAGGAAATTACTTAAATGTCTCACAATAGACTCATAGCTATACAAATCATGGAATGTCCGTATAATGGACTGTTTGGTTGTTGTGAAAATATTTTAATGAATTTCAATGACTTAGAAAAATGTTTATGATACGATTTTAATTATAAAACCAACACATAGTACATAAAGTCTCTATGATAGTATATGAATTATGGAATATGTATTATATAAGAATAAAAGGTTTGGGAGAAAATAGAAAAAAAATTTTGCAGTGTTTCCTGAGAACTATTTTGGGGGGCTCTGTAAGATTATGAAAAATTTGTGTCTTATTTAGATTTGTGAACTTCTCAAGTTTTCTAAAGTATGTTGCTTTTGAGATCAGAAAAAAGTCCTCAGTAAACTCTAGATGGATTATTTTAATCTTATCATCTAACCTGTCTTACTGCTCTTGACAGTTGTACTGTGTGTATGTGTGTGTGTGTGTGTGTGTGTGTGTGTGTGTGTGTGTGAGATAAAGACAGAGAGAAAGAAAGAAAGAGGAGGAGGGAAAAAGGGAAGGAGAGAGAGAGAGAGAGAGGGAGTTTGCGCACTGTAATTTTCGGAAACATGTATAAAAAAATACTAAAGCTCATTTTGTCAGGAAGTGGTAGATTAAACCCTACAATAGTGCATTAACTCTTTCAGGTCACTAAGGGACCAATTAGTGCATTATGCTAAGGGGTAGTAAACTGTACCCTACTTGCCTGGAGGAGACAACGCACGTCCTGAAGCTCTAACTCATATCACCACTGGGAAGTGATTCAAATCTGGGAAGAAGCTGGTTCATTGAATATTAATTGAATGGGTGAATAAATGAAGAAAAGGCAAAAAAGAGAGCTAACAAGCTAATATTTATTGATTATTTTCTGTGTGCCAAGGGCTTCCCTTTCATTATTTCATTTAATTCTCATGGCAACCATATGAGGCCGATATTATTATTATTACCATTTTGCAGAAGAGGAAACTGAATTTATACCACAGACACATAAACACATTCCTGCCTTTTGTATAGGAAGATGCCGGCACTGACCTGAAATCGTCACTTATTTGCTCATGTGCTCTTGGGGCTCCACAGTCTTCTTTTAGGCTGATTCATGAAATCCCACAATCAAGGTATTCCTTTTTACTGTGGTTTTTCTGAGTACAGTAGTCTCCCTTTATCCACACTTTCACTTTCTGTGGTTTCAGTGGCCTTCGGTCAACCACAGTCCAAAAATATTAAATGGAAAATTCCAGAAAGAAATAATTCATGTTTGAAGTTGTGTGCCTTTCTGAGAAGTGTGATAAAACCTAGCGACATCCTGCTCCATCCTACCCTGGATGTGAATCGTCCGTTTGTCCAATGTTTCCATGCTGTGCACGCTACCTGCCTATTTGTATAGGAAAAAACATAGTATATGTTTTTGGTAACATATAGAGTTTGGGGCAACCACTGCAGGTATGTAGCCCTCAAGGATAAGGGGGCACTACTACATTTCATAGCACATAGTATCCTGAGGACGAGTGGGTAGGAGAGAGTTCTGGAGAAGGAAAATTCTTTGGGATAGCAATCATCACACTGAAAAGAAGACATTTCAAATTATTTTCCGATAACTATTCGTAATTTTAAAAAAATTAAAATGAAGCAGAGGAGAGCAAAGATTATTGGGTGCCAAAGAAGAACAAAATGGAGTGCCCCAAGACGCAGAAGATGGGGGCTGGGGTGACTCCCTACTAACTGTTGGTGTCACAAGTGTGCTTAGAAGCCATTCTCTATGAATCTCTGAAAAGCAAAAGGCAGGTGTTTGCAAAATAGTTTTCTGGGCTGCCCGGTGCGGGCACAGGCTGTTTTTGTGCCTTGGAGCAAAGGAAATTGGCTCATAAAGAGAATATATTCCTGACTCATTTCATTAACAAGAAGCAGTAGCCCAGTAAGGTGGCTAGTACAGTCTTATTAAATGGTACCTGAAACTGACATAAGAAAACACAATACTGGAGATGAATCCATTTCTCATAGGGATCCCGGGCGAGGGGAAGAGTTGCTTGCTCTGAATATTTCATATTTCTATTTAGAAGACTTTTCCATCTGAGAGGGAGCACTTTCCTGCACAGGTAGTGAGACGTAGTTTCACCTTGTAGACCATTTAAAGTTTTGAGTACAAAGTTCCACATCCCCATAGTTTTATTTATTATTATTATTTATTTTTTTTTCTTTTTGCGGTACGCGGGGCTCTCACTGTTGTGGCCTCTCCCGTTGTGGAGCAACAGGCTCCGGATGCTCAGGCTCTGCGGCCATGGCTCACGGGCTCAGCCGCTTCGCGGCATGTAGGATCTTCCTGGACCGGGGCACGAACCCGTGTCCCCTGCATCGGCAGGCGGACTCTCAACCACTGCGCCACCAGGGAAGCCCAATTATTATTATTTTTTTAAAGAAACAGGCATCTCTTTATTTAGTTTTTTACTTTAATTTATTTATTTTTGGCTGCGTTTAGTCTTCGTTGCTGTGCGCAGGCTTTCTCTAGTTGCGGCGAGTGGGGGCTATTCCTTGCCGTGCGCGGGCTTCTCATTGTGGTGGCTTCTCTTGTTGCGGAGCATGGGCTCTAGGCGCACGGGCTTCAGCAGCTATAGCTCGCAGGCTCTAGAGCACAGGCTCGGTAGTTGTGGCACACAGGCTTAGCTGCTCCGAGGCCTGTGGGATCTTCCCGGACCAGGGGTTGAACCCGTGTCCCCTGCACTGGCAGGCGGATTCTTATCCACTGCACCACCAGGGAACCCCCATAGTTTTATTTTTAAAAGAGAGATTTCAATTTCAAGAAATTGAAAATTCTAAAAGAAGCCTTTTTATTCTTTTCTGATTTTTAGTTTGGACACATTTATATTTAGGCTTTCAAAGAATGAAGGGGCCAAAGTGTTTCTTTCTAGAAAGAAAATCCAAACTAGTGACATCTTTAAATAGATTTACATCCAAATTATACACTGTAAGTCTACAAGCAATATTATATAAAATCACCCACGTGGTCTTTTGTATCGTGATCCTTTGTACGATACTGAAACTCCTGTAGGAGGGAGAAAATAATGATTAGGCTTAAGCAAAGTGAAAAAATATTTTCTCAGCTGGAAGCTGTTAATACTTCAGCTGATAGAGGCTTGGAGAATAACTCTGCTGTTGTGTGTTTAAAAAATAAATATACAAGCACTGGAATAATTCACAGGATGAGAAATCACAGGAGGGAGATAACAGCCGAGCAGATCTGAGGCTGATCGTTTTTCTGCTTATGGGGATGTTGCTCTTTCGCCCTAAGTCTTGGACTGACAGCTCTTCTGGATGCTGTTTCCAGTCCTCTGGGTCTTGCTGTCTTTGAGTAAATACAGTATTTTCAAGTCAGCCAAGGGCTTTACATTTTCACAGCATTTTTGTAGGAGACATAATTATTGGAAGCACAGGCTTCCAGAGAGTTTAGGATTCTAAACATCTCCCACACTTGAAAAATTAAATATAACTTCTTTTTTTCTTATTGTAAAAGCAATATATGCTTATGAGAGAAAATGTAAGAAATGCAGAGAAGCAAAAGGAAGAGTCTATATACTAATCCTACTAATGAGAGTGAACCACCAGGTAGTAATCTATTCTTCTACCTCTTTTTCAATCCAATAGAAGTATATTTTACAAAAAAATTTTCCTCATCTGGTACACACAGTTTTTTAATCTTCTTGGACCTGCTCTTCTATCCATTCTTATGAGTAATAGCTAAGAGTTTACACTTTGCAATCAGAACCTACAACAGAGAGAATTCTGAGTCGACTACTTACCATCTGGGTGATGCAATCTCAACTTCCTCTTCTGCAAGATGAAGATAGTGGTATCCAATTTGCAAGGTGATAGGAGGATAGAGATAATGTGTATAAAGGGCTTGGTACATAGTAAATGTTTAATAGATATCAGCTCTTACAAGTTTTCTTTTCTTCTTCCTTTTGCACCTCTGCCATATTAGTGCCCTGCTCTGTCTTTTGCTGGGTTCAACTTCCCCCAGTCTCCCTTCCATACTAGGTCTATTTATAACTATTCCAAAAGCGTTCTTTAGTCTTTGGTGTCCTGTTCCCCAAGCCACAGCTCTCTTGAGGCTGGAAGGCATTGCTCCTAACCCAGAGTTGCCTGTATCACAAGTGTTATCCATTCAACCTTGAGACAGGACATTGGCTTCACAACCCTCCAAGAAAAACTCACTCCTTCACATATCTCATGTTGCAAAGTAAGTGTGATGGGCTTTTCCTGATGATTCTACCTGCCAGAAGTGGACGGACACATATAACCTTTGGATATCCTCTGAGTAACCTTGGCCATACATTGTTAATCCTAATTTTTTGCTTCCTTTGCCTACTGGTAAATGCCTTTACTGTTTGACTGGAAATAATGGATGTAACCACATCCATTACACATGCAACCAGATCCGTTCCTCTACTTCTTCCCATTCCTCTGGCCATTCCCAAATGTCCTTGGTATATCACTACCTTCTGCCAGCCATACTGAGTGTTCACGTCACATAGTCTTCTGATCTCTGTCCATAGATTTCAATCTGTTCTGCTACCTTGATCCATTATTAGTATATATTATTAAAATTATTTATGGATCTGCTAAAAGCTAAATTGTACAGATCCTTGAGTTGCTCCGCATATATTACTAAAATTGTAAATGCCCTTCAAACCTCTATATATCTTAAAAATTTTCCTTGACAGATGAAGTAAGGAGTGAGGTTTTCCATCAGGGTATGATCACCTGCATTAAAGCAAAGCAGTACTGAATATGTTTAGGTTAGAGCGCTGATTGTACTTTACTTTAGAATATATGAAGACTAGAAATGTTCTGAACAGGTCAGGACAACTTGGAGTAGAATGTTTTGATTCCCAAAATGTTTGGGGAATGTTTTGATTTCACTATATCCTCCTGTCTCTTTAGGTAAGACGAAGAGTTACACCAATACCAATGAAGGTCTCCCTTGTCTGAAGGAGAGATCAAAGGACTAAGAGAAGGAGGTCCCTAACTTTGTTGGAACAAGCTTTGGGGAGAGGGAGTGTGGGGATGAGGTTCTATTTTGATGGGCAGGAGCATAAGAAGGTTGAGTCCCTGAAGGACCAGGGCTGCATTGGGACACACATCCCTTGTTTCAGAGTGGACTGTTACGACTTTCCTTGGGACAAGCAAGATGGAGGTGGCTGCCTAGAAACTGTTAAGTCATGGATTAAGAGCTATCATATACAGTAGCAAATCTGAAAATATTCACACTGAGGGAGTGCTGAGTCTTGGGTTCAGCAGTGGGGCAATAGGTGAGGAAGGGGCAGTCAGTTGCACTGCCTTCTTTTTTTTCTTTGCCTGCTGTACCCAGTAAATAGAGTTATTTCCTTGCCTAAGAACCTGGTGTAATGGAATGCTCCAGGTTCTTGGCCAGTGTGAATGGACCTGGGAAGATTAAAAAAAAATTGTTTTATAACGGAAATTTTCAAACATATGCAAGATTAGAGAGAATAGTATAATGAACCCATGAACCACCACACAATTTCAGCGGTTTTCAACATTTAGTCAATTTTGTTTCATCTTTTAACTTATCACTTACCTTCCATGCCACCCCTGTAACTACAATATTCTAAAGCGAATCTCAGAGAAGAAATTTTCTAAATGCTTCAGTAGCTGTCTTTAGATAAGGACATAAAAAATAACATAATCATAGTACCATTCATACCCCTCCAAATTAGTAGTAATTCTTTAATACCATCTAATATCTATTCCATGTTTAAATTTTCCTGATTGTCTAAAAACTCCATTGGTTTGTTCAAATCAGAATCTAATCAAGCCCTACACATTACATTTGATTGTTAGTTTTCATAAAACTCTTTAATTATAACAGTTCTTCCTTCCCTGTAACCTATTTTCATGCCATTTAGTTTTTGAAGAAACTGTATCATTTTTCCTTTGGAATCAAGGCAGAATTTGGATGAGCTCTTTCTTCAGGTCTTAAGATTTTCTGGGTAACTGAGAGGTCACGTGGAACAGTATAATCGTATGTCCACGAACATGTTAATGTCATCCATCGTGGTGGGACCCAGATGACTGAGTGATTGATGGGACAAGAGAGAACAGCTTCAGCCACAAAATGTGGAAGGATGAGAGCTACCGCTCAAAAGACATTTCTTATGGAGAGAAACTTAAATAACTGTCACGCAGAATGGCTGCCTTGCCAATGACCTCATTAATCATATTTCTGTTCTTTTAAACACCTCACCCTGACTCAGGGGCCATAGAGTGAGCTTGGACCTCACAACTCTTCCTCTGTACAGACCACTCTTCTTCAGCCACTGTGGTTTGCTGGTTTTTGCTAGAAATACACCGCCTTTTCCATGTGTAGAGTCTCTTAGTGATTCCAGTCAGCACACTGGGAGTAGTTATCCATGTACCTTCTATCTGCTCTGGGGCAGAACAGAGGTGGAGTATGCCATTTGCAAGGTCTCATTTTTTAATTTCAAATTCAAAAAGACTAATTCTCTTTGGTTTTTAAAAGCTACTTAGTTGATTCTTTGGGCTTTGAAGCCACGTGATACTGCTAGGAACTGGAAAAGGAAAACAAATTCTGTCTTGAACTCTAGGTTAATCTCAGCCATTCTGCCATCTTTGGGGCTGTAAGTAGGTGGTGACAGAATAGCAGAGCTCTGAATTCCTTCACGGCCCATGCTCATACAGACTAATCTGTATTTCTTGAACACACTGTATGTTTTTCCAGAATCACATACTGCTCTTTTCTGCCTCCACCGAAACCTCTTTAAGGTTCAGTTCAGATGACAACTCCTGATAAATAACTGTGTAGCCAGCTGTGTAGCACAGGGAACAATATTCAGTATCCTATGATAACCTGTAATGGAAAAGAATCTGAAAAAGAATATATATGTGTGTGTATCTATATATACACAACTGATTCACTTTGCTGTATACCTGAAGCTAATATAACATTGTAAATCAATTATACTTCGATTAAAAAAAATGACAACTCCTTCATGAAGCCTTTCCTGAGCTCCCCAACCAGGTGTGCATTCTTCCCTGAATTTTCAAGGTGCTGATGTTCAGTGGAACGACTGGCACCAGAATTTGTGCAGAGACCAGAGCTCTCATTTGTCCTCTTTCCTCTAATCCCTTCTAAAGATTGTGGCCAGTATCTGCTCAAGGAAAAGAGGACACATCTGGGCACATCTCCAGTTAGCCAACAAAGAAACAAAAACCAAACAAAAATGGCAGTATGTAATGATAAGTACTTGATGAGTTATCCTTACCTGTGCCTTGTTATTGAGTGGAAGCTTCAGTTCAGTTCAGGAATTTAAAAAAATAATTATTTCCGTGTCTGCCACGTGCCAAGGAGCATGCTAGATGTAGAGGGCACAAAGAATATAATAGCTAACATTTGTATAATGCTTATGATGATGAGGCCCTGTCCTAAGCACTTTGCAGTTGTTATTCACTTAATCTTCAGAGCAACGCTTTCAGGTTGGTACTATTACTGTCTCCATTTTATTTTCAGAGAAACAGGCACTGTGAGGTCAAGCAACTCGTGAGGTTAAGCAACACATGAGGTTACACAAGCTTCATAAGTGACAGTGCAGGGATATGAACCAAAGCAGTGTGGCTCAAAGGAAAATAAGACATAGCTCTTTAGTTTTCAAATGTTTACAGTGTGAGGGTCCTAACAAAAGGGGGGATGTGATTCTCTTCCAGTGTTAGAATCCCAGATGCATTCCACAGAATTGGATGCAACCGACAATGTGTGCAGGATACATTCTGAGCTGGGACGCTGCCGGACGAGGCCACAGCTGAGGCCAGTGTTGAGAGTGGCTGTCCCAGCATGCGCCAGGGCAATGGCAAACGAGGGCTGAGCTGTGCTCCCCGATGAACCGTGAAGCTTCCTGAGAGGGTGCTATTGGGCATTGTCCTTCAGAAGTGACAGGGAGGATCCTGTATAGGGAGGCTAGTCTTTCCTTGAGGAATTTGCCCTTTGTTCTTGTTCATTACCATTAGTGAATCTAATGGCACAATGGCATTTTGTGGTGCAGACTGCCTATTAAGAAGTGTTCTGAGGAGAGCTCAGCATATAAATAACCTTTTGGATATTTCCTTCCAAAGCAACAGATCCTATGGCAGCAAAGAAACTTCTGAACTGAAGCCACGTGGAATCATAGCCAAATGTTAGGATGGCATAGCAATCTCCACAAGCATTTCTCTGGAGGTTTGGCATGTTCAGAGTAAGCCTCCATCTTAAACATTGTGTTTTTAAGCCAAATGGGTTTTCTGAGAAAGAAGAGGTTTTAAGGGCTTCTCTGGAGATAAATGAGCATATAATCATCTGTTTTAGAGGGAAATGGTTCCAAATCTCTGACATAAATCTGGGAAGTGGTTGCCTTAGAAACAAATAATGTTGTGTAACTCTCTTCCCTGGACAACCATTTAGGGTCTCTATAATTTGCTAACTTCTACCCATGGTTTTTAAACCTTTAACCCTAGGTGAGAAATCTTAATCCCTCTCTCCAGTGAGAATGGTAACAAATAACCTTTCTCATTTCTTCAAACATTAAACACTTGGTAGGGACCTATCCTCTTCTTCTTGAGTGGGATTCTGTTAATATAGTGGAGAGGAGATCCTCCATAGCAGGACCATTGGGGGTTTGATGACATCTGTTCTGGTTTGCTCAGGACTGGGAAGTTTCCTGGGATACAGGAGTTTCAGTGCTAAAGCTGGAATGGCCGTTCACCATGGTAGGGGCATAGAGAGCTCTCCAAGCGAGGATACCCAGCTCCATGGTCTCTGGGCTCTGAATAGCTCTGAATTCCTCCCCCAGTATCTTCAGTGGAGGACAGCTGAGGGCGTGGTACCTACTGAACTGTCCAGTGATTGCTCTTTCAAAGATTCTCCCACAGCAGAGTTGCATTAGAGAAACTGCTAGAAATATTATACACAGCCAGATTCAGTTCAGCTCATTCAATTTTACACAATTTATCAAGCCTACATGGAGTTTCTATAAATCTGTGACACTGTACTAGAGGAGGGGCGATACAAAGATGAATAAGACAGAGTCTTCCTTCCTAGGGGCTCTTAGACTAATAGAGATGTAAACAAAAAAGCACCTTTCAGTGTGATGGATGCTGTAGTAGAAGTGGCAGACAAGGTATAGGGGAGGGACATTACTAAAGTAGCCAACTGCTTAAGGTCAAGAAAGGCTTCACAGAGGAGGTGATGCTTCATTGGAGAGTTGGAGGATAAATAGGCGTTTGACAGCTAGTCAGGAAAGAAGAACACTTCAGGCAGAGGCAAGAACATACAGCAAAAGCACAGACACAAGAAACAATCTGCTGAGTAGGAACATCATGGTATATTTAGGGAATAGCAGGTATGGGTGGAACGCAGGATTTGAGATAGAAGGAATGGTAAGAGAGAAAGCTGGAGGCCGGGAACAAGAGACAGACCATGAATGGCATATGTGCAATTACAGTCATCACTGCTGGGTACCTAACACAATCCTTCTTCCATTTTGCTGATTTTGTGCAGGTGATCCATCCTCCCCCAGGCCAGGGGCTTCTTTGAGCCAATCACAGTGATCTAATTTCTCTTGTCCATGATTTAAGATTTGAACTGAGACAAAGGTATGGCCATAGATGTGAGGAGATGTGCGTCTGTTGAGATCTACATAGAAAGAAAAGCTCTCTGCTCCTGGCATGTCTACGTGTGTGGCAGCCATATTGTGACCATGAGGATAGCTGGCTTGAAGAAGCTGACTTGCTGAGGATGTTAGATCAGAAACATGGGAAGTTCCTGGGGCCTTGGAGTCACTTTTTCTTAAAACATTTTGTTATATGAGGTAAGAATTTTTCCTCATTGTTCTAGATATTTTGAATTGAGATTTCTGTTACTGGTGGCTAATAGCACTTATTGATATGGTATAACATGTTAAAAAGTTGAAGCTTTTGGTGACAGGAGAAATGGATTATGTTGTCATGGTTTCATTTTAGGACATTGACTCTTATTTGTTGGTAGTCATATTTACCAGATGCAGAAATTCAGTTATTTATTCATTCACTCAACTACTATTTTTTTTAACTTTATGCCAAGTACCATTCTAGACCCTGTAGATGCAAGGTCAAATAAGTTATGCTCTGTACTTTTAGAGGATTTACAATCTCTTGGTGGAGATGGGTAAGTAAATCAGCTTCACAGTATACTGTATCAAGTGATTTGGTAAAGTTACACCCAGGGTACCGTAGTAGTGCAATAGGGCTCCCAAATCAGTCTGATAAAGTATAGAATGCTTTTCAAGGGGGTGATACTTGGACTAAACCAGCTGAAGACAACAGAAGCAGTAACTAGTCATCCAGACAACTCCCACATCTGGGAGTATCTGGGCCCAGGTATACCTACATCTGTGCCCATCTTTTTTCTGCTGCGGTCCTTTTGACTTCAACCCATTTCTGGATGCCAGAGACCTGTTCTTATGTTTGACCTGCCTCAGCTCTGCTGGATATAGTTTCTTGCTCTTATATCTTGAATTGGACAGATCATCTATTCCAACTTCCCTTTTTGTTGGTTTCATGGTTCCCGCCTCCACCTCCAGAGTCTTTTCCTGAGTATGTGCTCATATTGTCTTGACTTCACAGATTCTGGGTTTTTCCTGCTGCTCCTGGACATATTCGTGCTCAAGAGGCTCCTGGCTCATTTCCAGCCTGACGTCTCCCTTGTCCCTCAAGCCACATGTGGACCATGGCATTTGATGCCAGAGCACATGGGTTCAGTGTACTAACAATGACTGTGGGCCTCACCATGTAATTTTTTTGAGATTTATGTAAAAGTTCAGATTGGTTTAGAGAACTTTGGAGTAGGTAAAAATTAGGTAGGAAAGAATTTCCATTTTCCTTCTCGGCATCGTTTTTTTTGGGGGCATGGGGGTGGGTCTTAAGACTTTTCAAACATATGGGAAAGCCATATATGCACAGCAGTATAACTTCCCATTTACCACAATTATTTGCGTAATGAATGATGCTGCTTAGTGTGGGAAGAATATTAACAACCCATTTAACATTATGTAAAAGGCCTTTCTCTAGAGGGTGAAAGGGAAAGAAGGTTCTCCGGCTCATGCAATTTTCCTGAGAATTGATTAAGTGCATCAGCCCCAGAGAGGTAAGGAATTTGGAAAGGTAGAACGGTTTTTCTAATGGTTCCCTGTACGTTTAAACAGCTTAATATTTACTCTCTAAGGTCACTGAGCTTGAAATTGAGTAGGTAGAAGCACTTTAAGTAAACAGCAGAGATAAGAAGTGGCACATATTTTATTACATTTAAAAAATGAGAGATGACACATATTAAGCATCTCTCAAATATTATATATATTTTGAAAAAGAGTAATAGCTCTATTGAACTTATAAAAACAATGGAACTCGTTATAAGGAAATCAAGCAACAGAAAAAGGTACAAAGAAGAGAGAAAAAAATGTCAATCCAAATCCACAGAAATAACCATCCTTAACAATTGTAAACATCATCCCCGGCCTCTCCTTGGGATAACATTGCACCTATTCAGAATGCATGGTTTAAGGCCTCTACTATTCCCATTTCCTGGTTTCATTAAAGACAACAAAGGTTATTTTCACCAACATTTTAATTATTATTTTTGGTTATCTATGGGTTTTGCATATACATTGCTGTAAAATGACCTTTATTGTGCCATCTTTGACCAGAGTATACATTTCTTCTTCTTTTTTGTTGAAGTATAGTTGATTTACAATGTTGTGTCCATTTCAGCTGTACAGCAAAGTGTTTCAGTTGTATATATATATACAAATATACATATATATATATATTCTTTTTCAGATTCCTCTTCATTATAGGTTATTACAAAATATTGAATATAGTTCCCTGGCTATATATTAGGTCCTTGTTGCTTATCTATTTTACATTTAGTAGTGTATACCTGTTCATCCCAAATTCCTAATTTATCCTTCCCGCTCTCTATATTTTCTTTTGACTAGAAAAATTTCAAATATCTTTAAAATATTTTAAGTGTAAGATGAAAATATGTGGGTTCAGAGCTGCTCTGAGGTACTGAGCTTCATGGTTTATACTAATTGGTTCATCCTCAGGACTCCCATTTTGAGGAACCATCCATTCGTCATCAAATATTATTGAGTATTTCATAATTGCAAGGATCTGTGCAAATCCTAGTAAAAGACATAAAAATGTGACACATTTTCTTACCTTCTAAGATTTATGATTTAGTGGTAAATAGAAGTCATTCATTCATTTTACTAGTCATTTGTGGAGTGCCTGGCATCTGGCACCATGTTAGATGCTAGAGATAGAAAGAAAATAGATAAAGATGTAGTCTCTGCCCCTAAGGAGTTCACGGTGCAGTGGGGAAGATAAACACATGGACAAATAGTATTTGCATCATATGCCATATGCCTCTGATATGTATGTAAATAACAGCAACAACAAGAAATAGTATCTGTCAGGTAATTTATGAGAAATACAATTAGCCCATGAACAGGACTTAGGAAGGAAAGAGTGGTCCCATCTTGAGGTCTTCACAGAGGAGAAATACTTGAGTTGGTTCTTAATGGAATTGCAGCCTTTTTTGGGGGGGCTGTGTTGGGTCTTTGTTGCTGCACGCAGGCTTTCTCTAGTTGTGGTGAGCGGGGGTTACTCTTGTTGTGGAGTACGGGCTCTAGGTGTGCGGGCTTCAGTAGTTGTGGCTTGCAGGTTCAGTAGTTGTGGCAAGCGGGCTCTAGAGCACAGGCTCAGTAGTTGTGGCACACGGACTTAGTTGCTCCATGACATGTGGGATCTTCCCGGACCAGGGATCGAACCCATGTTTCCTGCATTGGCAGGCGGATTCTTAACCACCGCTCCACCAGGGAAGTCCCAATTGCAGCCTTTTAATTGGCAAAGATGAATGGAGACAGTATTCTTAGAGAAGGCAGGGGCACTATAAACCAGAGCACAGAGATGAGCAAGAAAGGAGAGAAACTGAGCAGGGCAAGTCATGCAGATAGTGGGAGCTGAGGGTTCATTTTTTGGTAGTTGGGAAAGATATGGTAGTTGAAAGGTAAGTTAGGGTGAGACCAATAATGCAAAGATTTGGGTTTTATCCTTATTCAGTGGGAAGTGACTGCAGGTTGCAATGAGGGCAGTGACGTGATTGAAGCAAGGCTTTTGGTGGATTGGATGCTATCCCCAAGCAGGGTGGATTGAAAGAAGAGAAATGCAAGGGAACTAAATGTATGCGACACCTGGTATATACCGAGCTCTGTGAAGTTATTGCACTTCAATCCTCAGGAATATATCCACAAGGAGGCACTTTTATTTCCATTTTAAGGCTAAAGAAACTGAAGCTTGGCAGCATCTAGCTTTGCTATGAAAGAACAACCTGTTGAGATTATTGCATCAAAGGTCGTTGAACATTTATAAATCTTGATGGTGATTAAGACTCAAAATGGATGACGGCTGGTGCTCTTGGCTTCTGTAGTATGACATAGCAGTGTGACAGAAACCTAAAACAGCGGTAAGGGTGGTGGTTGGCCCAGAGCTTGGAATCTTCAGACAATACCCGGGATGTTCAGTTTGGTTTTGAATGCCGCATGGCGGAAGTGAAAGGAACAAACTTGAGCACATTCAGAAGAGAGCAATGAAGACTAAAAAGTATCTAGAAACCCTGAGGCACTGAGCATGTTGCATTCATTCAGAGAAAAGAGCCTGACGTGCCGCATGAATCCTGGAGTTAGACTAGTCGTATGGCGTTCTAGGCAGATAAAAACAAATGGGTACAAGAAGTGAACTCTGTGGAAGGGATAACTTTTTTAACAATGATGAAATGGGCTGCTGTGAGAGGTATGAGCTCCCTAAGATCAGAGACGTTCAAGTACACGCCATTGATAACCTTCTAAACAAAGATTCTGTGGTATTATGATTTCCTAGTGTCTTGCAGGTGACCTGTTTATACTAGTACATGCACAGCTGTCAGGTTATGATTGATGCCTCTTTCCTTTTCTCAGAGTCTCTTTTCAACCCAGTCTAAGCTGGCTTGTGTCCCAACCACCCCGTGCAGATGGCCTCTGTCAAGTCATCAGTATCTCTCAGTCATCAGATTGAATCTTCTCTGTCCCTAAACTTTGTAGGAGCATTTAGCACACACAGTGGTAACTCCTACTTTCTGGAAGCAGCTCTTTCTCTCAGCTTCCAGGACCTCATACTCGCCCACTGGTTTTCTTCCTACTGCACTGACCTTCATCTCACTCTCTTTTGCTAGTTCTTCCTCCTCCAGCTCAACTTCTAAATGTTGGAGTGCCCCAGGACTCTCAGTATTCCCTTCTCTTCTCTAACTATGTTAACTCTTCGTGGTGGTTTTGAAACATGTCTGCAGTTTCCTTGACTCTCCTCCCTTCCAGAGATGGGAGTCTATGTCTCCTTCCTTTGAATCTGGGTTGAACTACTGACTCATCTTTAATGCAGCAGGAGAGATGATTTCTAAGACCAGAGGCTAGGTCAGAAAAGGCGTGAAGCTTCCACTTTGTTCTCCTGGGACATTGGTTTTTGGAATCCTGAACTTTCGGAACTGAGGAGGTCACACTGGGAGAAAGCGCAGGTCTCTAGAGAGGTGATGTGTGGTACTCTAGCCAACAGCCCAGCTGAGGATGCAGGCATTCTGGAGTAGTATTTACTGTATTGACTTTTGTGGGATTCACTTTTGAATAATTTCCGTGTCTCAAGTCCAGACACCACATGGAACTAGATTTAGCAGTTCAACGAATTAATAGATTAGAATTAATATATTGACCTTTTCCAGCCTTACCTCATTCATGCTACAGCTTCAGCAGTCTCATCTCTGTTAACAGAATTACCAGAGATTTTCTAATACACAATGTCCATGATTAAGTTTATGACAATCACTAACAGTTACATGATACTTATAAGGTGGCAGAGACTGTTTCAAACACTTTACATGTTTAAACTCATTTAATCACCACGGAACTCCCATTCTACAGATGAGCAAAGTGAGGCACAGAGAGGCTAAATCACCCAAGGTCACACAGGTAGTAAGTGGCAAAGCTGAAACTTGACCTTATAGTCTAACTTTAAAGTCCTTCGTCTTAACTAGTACACTCATAGTGTATAAACTTTTGCAAAACCCCTCCATCACTACTCAACACAGGAATAGTCTGGTTACTAGGTTCAGGCAGAGGTATATTTTCAAAGGTATGCAGAACTTGCATCCTCTTAATTTGTTTATTGCCTTCATTACCTGTATGTCTACCATTTTAGTGGGAATCTTGGACGGAGAGAGGAGAAATGTTGAAATGTAAGGACAGACATTCTCCGAAGTGCTCTTTGAAGCCATTGTTTTACCCAAGGAACAGGTAAATATCTCTCAGATCTGCCCTGGCTTATAGTCATGGGAGAGCTTTCAGAAGTTTTTCTGGCTGTTTGGCAGGAAGAGAACAACTGTTAGCTTGGTTATAACCTAAATAATACTCCCTTGCTCCAAATATGTTATTGACTCAGTGGTACTTCCCGTGTTACACAGTCGAGCACTCCCCCTGGCTGTCACAGTACAGGCTTCTACTACGTCTAACAGCTTCATTCTCTGTCCGTGAGGAGTTATACCTACCCTTTTGGTTCCACTACCCCATCTCGCCCCCACTGCAAACGTCTCTCCACACACATTTTGAGATTTAGCCTGTAATTTTCCAGCAAAGAAATTCCTCCTGCAACGAGGATGATGATCAAAGGCAGACAACAGAGACAGTACCTGTAGCCACGTCCTGAGATGAAATAAACATCACCCAGCTTCCTATTCCTTCCTTTCTGAGAAGGAATAGCAAGGTCTGGAAAGCCAGGAAGAAAAAAGTGGCCAAATAAAAATAAGTTATTGAGAAATACTCAGGGTCCCTTTGGGAGGTCTGTCACTGATGCTGTCTCTACAGGGACCCAGCCTCTCCTGCTGGCTTCACACAAAGGACCTGAGCCCCGGTCACCATTGTCTTTGGCACATGCTGTCTCTGGGTAGAAAGGATGCTATTTTTTGTTGTTGTTGTCGAAGCTGAACATTCACCTGAACAAATAGCAGATGTTGATGAATATTAATTTGTGCTTAGATTAATGCTTCAAAGTGTCAATTTAATTTCTGTCTTACTATTCTGCCCCTGATTGTAATGAGCTACTTCAGGATGTGGGAGCACACACCTGGTTCAGGGGAGGGGCTGGAGGGCTCCAGGGAGCTGAGCTGGGTCCTCGGGCTTTTATCTCTCTGCTATGGGACAATTCCAGTGGAGCCCAGCTGGCCCCTGAAAATCATGCAGCTGTGCGCTGGCCCAGTGGAGAGCGGGCACCTCCTCAAGGCGAGGAAGGCACACGCACATCAAACAACCTTCAGGAACAACCAGGAGTTGAGCCAGTGCCCACGCTGGGCTCCAGGCTCTGGGTGGAACAGGCTGCTGTGTGACCCCTGCATGGTCTCCTTTTACCCTACCTCAGTCCGTGTCTGTTGCTGACTTTTCAAATTCCTGAGAGACTTAATGCTAATTTGTATCCTTACAGGTCCACATAGTGAGGGCAAGTGAGCCTGGTTTTGGAGTCAGGCATATCAAGGTGTGAATCCCAGCCCTGTATCTTACCGGCTTAGGTGTATTTCTGAGCCTCTGTTCCCTCACTTATAAACAGAATCACTGAGAAGGCGAAATGAGGTGCCTGTGCTCCATGCTTAGCAAAGGGCTGGCACCAAGCAGCACACAATAGATGAAGCTCCCCTCCCCTTTCCTTCAGATGGATAAACCCACTCTCGAATGATGAAAATAATAAACTTCCTTATTGAATTTCCAAATATCTCTCTGCTATAAATGTTTCTCTGCGTTGCCTGATCTCCTAGGTCTCTGTGTGCCTTATTAGTAACCTGGTAAGTAAACATGACCAATGTTTCTATTTAGAATAACGCCAGAATAACGTGAATGCGATGACGTTTTTTTTTTCGGTACGCGGGCCTCTCACTGTTGTGGCCTCTCCCGTTGTGGAGCACAGGCTCTGGACGCGCAGGCTCAGCGGCCATGGCTCACGGGCCCAGCCGCTCTGCGGCATGTGGGATCTTCCCGGACCGGGGCACGAACCCATGTCCCCTGCATCGGCAGGCGGACTCTCAACCACTGCACCATGAGGGAAGCCCTGTGATGACTTTTTTTAAAGGATACGAATGGCACCCTATTCCATCTTTGTCTTGTTCCTCATGGACCAGTGTTGCTGTTTCTCTGTGAGCTGGACAAATAGAATGGATTTTTCCCTCATAGAAAATCACCTTCTGCAGCCCAACCTCTGCCTGCCTGGGACTTGCTTTACCGTTCCCACTTCTTGCTCCTCCCACTTTGCCCGCCATCATCCCACAGACACTCAGGTCGTTGGCACTTCACTGAGTGCAGTCAGGAGACTCCTGAGCAGAGCCAGCACGCAGGATTACAAAGCCTGGTTGTTCTGTCACTGAAACTCTCGACGACAGGTTTGCACACGCTCTGTGGGTCTCCACCTCCCTCCTGATCGCTTTCCGTACTTAGATATTATATGTTTCCTAGGGCTGCTTAACAGAGTACCCAAAACTGGGTGGCTTACGATATCACAAATCTATTGTTTCACATTTCTGGAAGCTAGACATCCAAAATCAAGTTGTTGGCAGGGCCCTGCTCCCATTCAAGTCTGTAGAAGAGAATGCACCCCTAGCTTGTGGTGGTGGCCATCCATTCTTGGGGTTCTCTGGCTTCTGACAGTGGAATTCCAATCTCTACTTCTGTCTTCACATGATATTCTCCTTGTGTCTTTACATCATCTTCTTTCTGAGCATGTATGTGTCCTAATTTCCCCTCTTTATAAGGATATCAGTCATATTGGATTAGGACCCACCCTAATGACCTCATCTTATATTGGTTAAATCTATAAAGATCGCATTTCCAAATAAGGTCACATTCTGAGGTACTGGGGTTAGGATTTTGTCATATCTTTGTTTTGCAGGGGATACATAACTCAATCCATGACATATGTAAATTACCTCTCACTTTTTCCTTCTTGGGCTCTAGTCAACCCTTTGGGATTTTACCTCTGTTTCAACCAAAACAACAAAGCCCTTCATAATCTGGCCTTTCTTCATTTGTTCATTCATAAAAATATTTATTCAACACTTACCATATGCCTGGACTGGAACTTTTTTTTAATTGAAGTATAGTTGATTTATAATGTTGTGTTAGTTTCAGGTGTACAGCAAAGTGATTCAGTTTTATATATATATATATATATATATATATATATATATATATATATACACACACACACACACACACACACATATACATATGTATATGTATATATTCTTTTTCAGAATTTTTTCCATTATGGAATGTTACAAGATATTGAATACAGTTCCCTGTGCTATACAGTAGGTCCTTGTTGTTTATCTATTATATATATAGGAGTGTGTATCTGTTAACCCCCAAATCCTAGTTTGTCCCTCTCTTGGAACTTTTCTTTCTACCATCTTGTTGAATTTTCAAATATCCTAGAAATGTCGGTATCTTTATTTTCATTTTACAAAAAAGAAAATGAAAACCCAAATGAATTGACACTTGCCTATCTTCTCGCAGTAAGTGTCAGAGCTCAGTGTTTGAGCTGAGGGCTTCTGACTTCGAGTTTATTTCATCAAGTCAAAACTGTAGTGACTCAGGGACAGCTTTTATTTTCTATTCAACTGTTTATCTCTACCATTGACTCTAAGAAATCCTGCTGCCCTTGATCTCTTCTCTCCGTCAACATTCTTTGGTAATTCTCTGTCTCTGTCTGGCTATTTCAGTGACTTTGGCCTCTGTGCCCACGGTCAGACCGGCAATATTTGCTCCTTCTGGCTACTTTCTCCCTTGTCCTGTTCTATTTCCTTTCGAGGATTTTTCTCTTCCCTGTCCTTCTTTCTGTCTTACTCTCTTTGTTCTCTTAATTCTTTAAGCCCTACCGCATCCTGACACCTGGTGTCATCCATCCACACCGAAATTTAGCAGGCAGTCTCTATCCTTTATGTTTATACATTTTGGACATCAACACAGTTCCTTACCACTTCTTCTTGACATTTCTCTGTTTCTTTCAAAGCAACACTCGTAGCTTCTGATGTATTTTAAACGGACTTAGACATCACTTCATACTGGAACACAACCCAGTTCCCTACCTCTGCTGCTTCTTCCAAACATGACATTGGTCCCCTGAGGGACATTGTGTGTTCTTTCCCCAGCACGGAGAGGTTGCCTCCTTCTAATGTTATTGTATGGTGATTTTTCAACAAAACTTAAGGAGTGTAGATGTTTGTCTGCTTTTCTAATGAGTTTAGTGCCCTCCCCTAGAGAGCTACTTGAACTCATATGAAAGAGCACTGGGCTGATATGTCTGCCTATTAGGACAGCTACTCAAACTACGCAAAGAAGATATTATCTAGCATTTAAAAAAAAAAAAAACCTCCAGAAGAAGAGACTGATTTACACCCTTGAAAAAATTAAAAATTATCCCCAGTTTCAGAGGTCATTCTCTTCTGTCTGTATTATACATCCTGAGAGATCTAATTTTATTTATAACTTTTTAGGTACTATTTGTATGCTGGAAAATGTCAAATCTAATTCATCTTGGTGCCTCTCCCAAGCTCCAGATCCCTATTTTTAACTACCTGTTATCTACCTAGATGTCCTTGCTGGCACCTCACCCTGAAGTGTCCCCCATGCTGGCTAAGTGTCCCATTCCTCTTGTGGTCTGTATTTTGACATCAACTGGTGTTACGGACCCTCCAACTCCCAAGCTATGCATTTGCATCCTGGTTCTGTACCAATCAGTAAATCTGTCTTCTGTGGTTCCTTGTCCTCAACATTTTTCACTGAACTGGAGCCCCTTAGCCAGTGTCTCTTCAGTTTCTCTTCATTCCAATCCAAATAGGCTCCTTTCAAAAAAGTAAAGTTGACCACGGGGCTGTCTTGCTTTGAAATTACTGCTGGCTTCTCATTGCCTAGGATAAATCTCTAAATTCCATATGTTGACACTCCAGGCCTTCACAGACCTGACTATGACCTACTTTTCATCCCTCAAGCTCTGTCTCTCAACTGTCTCCTCACCCCAAGCATACCAAACTTCTGCATAATGGGGTTTCTCATTATGTCTTGGAGAAAACATAGCCTTCCATGCCTTGGTACTTACGCATGTGCTGGTTTCCCCCTGTTTGGAATACCCTTTCTTCCCTTCTTTACCTGACAAATTCCTTCTCACCTTAGTGAAGCCGATAGTAATTCCCTGGGTAGAGTTAGTGGTACTCTCCTCTGTGGTACTTTGTTCATGGCTATATAGCACCACTCTAAGCTTTATAATAATCTGTGTGTTCTCATTTGTCTTCTCCATCAGACTGTGAACTCTCCAGCAGTTAGGACGATGTTTGGCATTCTATGGGAAAGCCGCAAGTGTTTTTGGATGATGGAAAGCTTCATGACATCTGACTCAACTCTATGTCTTTTGATCTCTTTCCATTCTTTTTTCCTTTCCCTTTCTCCATAGAGAAAGATCTGATGGCTTATCAAAGTCTACATTGTATAAGCTTTAATATATATATATATATATATATAAACAAATAAGTTGCAGTTAGAAAAAAAAAAGATTGCCTGGGGATAAAGTCAAAGATGGGTTAGTACATCATCCACCTGCCTGGGGCAGTACAGGTACTAGAGGATGGCTCTAGGACTTGTTCTGAGCTTGCCAGCAGCTCAAGCAGACTACCTGATCAGTTTATACAATTATTAGTAACCATATAGTAAAATCTTGCTCTGTGGAAGAACAATAACTCTAAGTCTTGAGACCCAAGATGAATTTCTCGCAAGGGCACTATGTAACTAGAGAACACCGCCATCCTCTCTCCTCTGATAAATTGCCAGCATGTGACGGGATCCTTCTTGGCTGAACTGTGTGAGAGGAATGCAATATGTGCCCAATGTCTACATTAGTGAGTTTTCATTAGGAAACTGTGAGTCTATTTCCTCTTGGTCTGTGTCTGATGAACAGGGACAGGAAAAAGAGTGGAGAGGGCAATGTCCCCATCCTGTGACTAAGAGCCCTGACAGTTTCACTCACTCATTCATTCATCAGGCAATAATTCTCAATTGAATGTCTATTTTATATAAGGCCTTATGGAGACTTCCCCTCCACCTCCTACTGTGCAGTCTCTCCCATACTAAGTCTGGCTGGATGGTATATTATTATATACCAGGTTTTTAAATAAGAGGCCGGAGGCTACATCTGCCTAAATTGCTTTACACAGGATTCGGTGCTTGAGCTGAAGGTTTCTCTGTGACAGCCAATGGGTGTCACAGGAGGGAACAAAAAGGGCTCTTGGACATGCTTCTTTTTAAGTGTCCGGGGAACATTTTCTGGCTCTGGAAAGATGGCTTTCACAGAGCAATTTTAGCCATTATCAACTGAGGTAGGTTTTTTCCTAAAGTATAAAACCTACTTTAGGAAATTAAATTAGCCAGTCTTCCCTCCCAGATTCATTTTTCCTCCCTTCGCATGGTGGAACCCATCTCTATTTAGCAGGCCATGTAACCTCTCCTACCTCATCATTCGAATCATTTAGCAAAATAAAAAGGCTTTAAAAAAGTAGGATGCAAATATAAACATGAGTGCAATTAAGATCTCAACTCCGTTACATTAAGGTAACTACTTTGCATGGAGTTCATTACGATGCACATCAGGGTTTTAATGTTTTCTCCTTTTTAGTGCCATCCTTGTTAGAAGGAAACATCGTGCTATAGGAAACAGTTGCCTCTTGGGTTGGAAAATAGTTTGAATAGGATTCCATTGTGATTAATTAAACTCACACACGATAAGTAGAAAGAATCAAACAGTTGTTATTCAAGTTGACAGCATAGTTGGTGAACAAAAAAGATTTATAACACCCAATTTAAATTTTCCTGATGTAATAATATATTATGGAAATTATTTTTTTTTTCTTTTTGCTGGATACATGGTGAGCCTTTATTATTATTTTTTTCCCATGCAAAGAACAGAGGCACAAACAAGAATGAAGGAAATAGGAGAAAAGAAGACTTAATGAGCAAGACAAGCCTTTATTTTCTCTCCATTAATTTCAAATTATTTCCCACAAACATTTTATCTGACAATTCTTCTTTGGAGTCAGCTCTAAATGTGTGCTGCCTTCACGAGGAGGGGCTTTATGTCTTTCTCCCTGCATAACCACCCTCCTTCCTGGAAATAATTCTCCAAACTGAAAAGCATCTCCCCTCTCCTTTCAGTACATCTGCTGATCTAACCCAGGCTCTCCTCCACTCAGTGGGTCCTTCAGGAAATAGCCATTGTCAGCCCTTAGAATATGAGGCAAGTCACATCAGTGACATTAGAAACCTGTAACTAACACATCTGCAAAGAGAATAGTAATCAGCTCGGCATTGAAAAATATTGTTGCCACTAGGCAACATCTATATTTTGTCTTTGCCTTGTCCTTCTGTCTCATCATCTCTTTCTTTGCATCTGCATCTCTCCGTGTGTCTTCTGCCAGCTCTCTCTCCTCTCCACCCTTTCCTCCTCTTAAATTCTGAGTCTCTGGGTTGCAATCAAGATTCTTGAAACCAAATAAGGAGTGATGGGGCATGTCTCTGGAAAGTGTCTTCTATTAACTGGCAAGACTCACAGGAACTGTGAGGAATGAGTAACAGCAGCTCCCCGAAGGGTCAGCCTGGGCTGCTTGAGCAGCACATTCAAAGACTTTTCATTGTTGAGAAATGCACTGATTTCTTACCTGCTGGAAAGGTGCTTCCCAGGCTACAGCAGGATCCGTGTGACGCTCACAGAGTTACCTCTGGCCACCTTCCTTTGTCCACGTTGTCCTGGTGGAGCCCACCGTGACCCCCACCAGCTGACCTGGCTGAAGAAGAGGAGGAGTCTAAGGTGGATGAGGACACAACTTGAACTTTCCCTTGTTTTCAGGAGGCAAGAAGGAATGTTTGCCCTTTCGCCCCTCTTACATTTGGGAAGAAAGCTGACCTCACAGGAGACCAGCAGCTTTTATAAAGAGCTTAATGGGCTAAGACACCAGTCATCATCCTCATTTGCTCAAGATATGTTGGCTTGAGAAGGAGAATTACTAAATCATTCTGTAAATCCAAAGAGATGAAACTTGATGGAAACCTTATTGATTTGGAAACCTTGACGTTCCCTTTCTGCACTCGTGATAACGTTCAGAACAAACGTATAACAAACACCCACGGACCAACTACTGCCTCCAGATTTCTGATTCTTTCTCCCTCTGCAACCTCACAGACCTTGTTTTCAAGACAGTTAAAATAACTTACTTAAAAAAAAAATAAAAATGAAACCTAAACCCATGTTTCAGCCTTCTCCCTCCACGAAGACTAGAGAAAAGGAGTTAAGAATACTTTTAAAGTCAAGGTATTAGTAGATTTATTAGTTCCTAAGAATTTACGCATTTACCTTTTTTGTTTTTCAGCCCGTAGTGCCACATGTAAAATTAGAAAAAAAAAACAAAACCAAGAATTGGAATATCTCAGGTTAGTTCAGTTAAAAATATATTAATTGGAGGAGTCAAGATGGCGGTGTGGGAAGACACAGAGTTAGCATTGCCACACGACTAGGGAGCCTGCCAGCTGCTGGTGGGGGACTCTGAAGCCCAAGGAGATGGGATTAACCTCAGAGTGGATTAGTAGGACATAAGGGGACTAAGCAGGGAAGAGGAGTCGAGGCCAGACAAGATCGGCGCCCCTAAGGCTGGGGAGATCAGGAGAGGCAGGCGGGAGGGACTCTCCTGGAAGAGTGGGAGAGGAGTAGAGGGCGGTCGCCTGGTCCACTGGGGCTGGGGAGACTGCTGAGCTCCCAGACCGATCCCCTGTGCTCCAAAGACCCCTCCAGGCTGTGTGGGTCCTTGGGAGCATAGGAAGGAGGCCAGAGAGATCAGGACAGGCAGTGGGGAGGGGCTCTCTGGAAGGAATGGAGGAGGAGTGGACGGCGACTGCCCCGCCCACTTGGCACGGGGAGCCTGCTGAGCTCCCAGGCCAGTCCCCTGCCCTCTGAGACCAGGGGTGGGGGCACACCTGGGCCCCTTCTATTCCTTGAGCCTAAGCCTCACCCCACAAAGACCCGAGGGCCTTTTCCAGTCCTGTGGGTCCTGAGTATTGGCCCCGCCCACCACCCAAAGCTCACCCTTGCTTAGGCCCTGCTTTCCACAGCCAAGGCCTCCTCATCGTTCTTTTTTTTTTTTTTCTTTTTCCTCCTCCTCTTTTTTACTATTGTGGTACTGATGTACCTTCTGGTTGTTGATTCATTTATATTTTTATTTATACATTCTTTCTAACATATCTATTAGTTTCCTAGTCTAATTTTATTTTTTACTTTGTTATTGTTTTCTTTTTTTTTTCTTTTTGCCACCCCATGCAGCTTGCAGGATCCTGGTTCATGAGCCTGGGGTCAAGCAGAAGCTCCTGTGGTGGGAGTTTCAAGTCTGAACCACTGGGCTAACAGAGGACCTCAGACTCCAGGGAATATTCATCAGAGTGAGGTCTCACAGAGGCCCTCATCTAAGCACCAAGACCCAGCTCTATCCAATAGCCTACAAACTCCAGTGTTGGAAGCCTCAGGCCAAACAGCCAGTAAAACAGGAACACAATCCCACTCATTAAAAAAAAAAAAAGAGAGACAGCAAAAAAATATGTCACAGATGAAGGAGCAATGTAAAAACCTACAAGACCAAATAAACGAAGAGGAAATAGGCAATCTACCTGAAAAAGAATTCAGAGTAATGATAGTAAAGATGATCCAGAATCTCGGAAATAGAATGGAAGTGCAGATTGAGAAAATACAAGAAATGTTTAACAAAGATCTAGAAGAATGAAAAAGCAAACAAACAAAGATGAACAACACAATAACTGAAATGAAAAATACACTAGAAGGAATCAATAATAACAGAATAACTGAGGCAGAAGAACGAATAAGTGAGCTGGAAGACAAAATGGTGGAAATAACTGCCAAGGAGCAGAATAAAGAAAAAAGAATGAAAAGAATTGAAGACAATCTCAGAGACCACTGGGACAACACTAAACTCACCAACATTCAAATTATAGGGGTCCCAGAAGAAGAACAGAAAAAGAAAGGATCTGAGAAAATATTTGAAGAGATCATAGTGGAAAACTTCCCTAACATGGAAAAGAAAATAGTCACCAAAGTCCAGGAAGCAAAGAGTGTCCCACACAGGATAAACCCTAGGAAAAACACACCAAGACACATATTAATCAAACTAAAAAAATTGAATTCAAAGAAAAAAATATTAAAAGAAGCAAGGGAAAAACAAAAAATAACATACAAAGGAATACCCATATGGTTATCATCTGGTTTTTCAGTGGAAATTCTGCAGGCCAGAAGGGAGTGGCAGGATATACTTAAAGTGGTGAAAGAGAAAAACCTACAATGAAGATTACTCTACCCAGCAAGGATCTCATTCAGATTCAATGGAGAGTCAAAAAGCTTTTCAGACAGCAAACGCTAAGAGAATCCAGCTTTACAACAAACGACAAAGAAATTTCTCTAAGCAGGAAACACAAGAGAAGAAAAAGACCCACAAAAACAAATCCAAAACAATTAAGAAAATGGTAATAGGAACATACATATCGATAATAACCTTGAATGTAAATGGAGTAAATGTCCCAACCAAAAGACACAGACTGGCTGAATGGATACAAAACAAGACACATATATATGCTGTCTACAAGAGACTGACTTCAGACCTAGGGACACATACAGACTGAAAGCGAAGGGGTGGAAAAAGATATTTCATGCAAATGGAAATCAAAAGTAAGCTGGAGTAGCAATTCTCATATCCAACAAAATAGTCTTTAAAATAAAGACTGTTACAAGAGAAAAGGAGGGACACTACATAATGATCAAAGGATCAATCCAAGAAGAAGATATAACAATTATAAATGTTTATGCACCCAACATAGGAGCACCTCAATACATAAGGCAAACGCTAACAACCATGAAAGGAGAAATTGACAGTAACACAATAATAGTAGGGGACTTTAACACCCCACTTATACCAGTGGACAGATGATCCAAACAGAAAATAAATAAGGAAACACAAGCTTTAAATAACACAATAGACCAGATAGACCTAATTGATATTTATAAAACATTCCCCCCCCCAAGTAGCAGAATACACTTTCTTCTCAAGTGCACATGGAACCTTCTCCAGGATAGGTCACATCTTGGGTCACAAATGAAGCCTCAGAAAATTTAAGAAAATTGAAATTGTATCAAGCATCTTTTATGACCACAGTGCTATGAGACTGGAAATCAATTAGAGGAAGAAACTGTAAAAAATACAAATATATGAAGGCTAAACAGTGCACTACTAAATAACCAAGAGATCACTAAAGAAATAAAAGAAGAAACAAAAATATACATAGAAACAAATGGCAATGAAAACACGACAACCCAAAACCTATGGGATGCAGCAAAAGCAGTTCTAAGAGGGAAGTTCATAGTAATTCAATCTCACCTCAAGAAACAAGAAAAATCTCAAATAAACAATCTAACCCTACACTTAAAACAAATAGAGAAAGAAGAACAAAGAAAACCCAAAGTCAGTAGAAGGAAAGAAATCATAAAGATCAGAGCAGGGCTTCCCTGGTGGCGCAGTGGTTGGGAGTCCGCCTGCCGATGCAGGGGACACGGGTTCGTGCCCCGGTCTGGGAAGATCCCACATGCCGTGGAGCGGCTGGGCCCGTGAGCCATGGCTGCTGAGCCTGCGCGTCCGGAGCCTGTGCTCCACAACGGGAGAGGCCACAACAGTGAGAGGCCCGCGTACCGCAAAAAAAAAAAGATCAGAGCGGAAATAATTGAAATAGTAAACAATAGCAAAGATCAATAAAACTAAAAGATGGTTCTTTGAGAAGATAAATAAAATTGATAAATCCTTAGCCAGACTCATCAAGAAAGAAAGGGAGAGGACACAAATCAATAAAATTAGAAATGAAAAATCTAATGAGAAATGAGAAATCACAACTGACACTGCAGAAATACAAAGGATTATAAGAGACTACTACAACCAACTATATGTCAATAAAATGGACAATCACAAAGAAATGGGTAAATTCTTGGAAAGGTACAATTTTCCAAGACTGAACCAGGAAGAAATAGAAAATATAAACAGACCTATCACAAGTAATGAAATTGAAACCGTAATTAAAAATATTTCAATAAACTAAAGTCCAAGACCAGATGGCTTCACAGGTGATCCTTCACTGATCCTTCTCAAAGTCTTCCAAAAAATTGGAGAGGGAGAAACACTCCCAAATTCATTCTACGAAGCCACCATCACCCTGATACCAAAACCAGAAAAAGATATCACAAAAAAAGAAAATTATAGACCAATATCACTGGTGAACATAGATGCAAAAATCCTGAACAAAATGCTAGCAAACAGAATCCAACAGCAGATTAAAAGGATCATACACCATGATCAAGTGGAATTTATCCCAGGGATGCAAGGATTCTTCAATATATGCAAATCAATCAATGTGATACACCACATTAACAAATTAAGGAATAAAAATGATATGATCATCTCGATAGAAGCAGAAAAAGCTTTTGACAAAATTCAATACCCATTTATGATAAAAACTCTCCAGAAAATGGGCATAGAGGGAACATACCTCAACATAATAAAGACCATATATGACAAACCCACAGTAAGGATCATACTCAATAGTGAAAAACAGAAAGCATTTCCACTAAGATCGGGAACAAGACAAGGATATCCACTCTCACCACTCTTATTCAACATAATTTTGGAAGTCCTAGCCACAACACAGAAAAAAAGAAATAAAAGGAATACAAATTGGAAAAGAAGTCAAACTGTCACTGTTTGCTGCTTACATGACACTATACATAGAAAATCCTAAAGATGCCACCAGAAAACTACTAGAACTAATCAGTGAATTTGGTAAAGTTGCAGGATACAAAATTAATGCACAGAAATCTCTTACATTGTTATACACTAACAACGAAAGATCAGAAAGAGAAATTTAGGAAACAACCCCATTCTTTTTGTTGCAACAATTGCAGCAAAAAGAACAAAATAACAAATAGGAATAAATAACAAACAAACAAACAAAATAACAAAATAGGAATAAACCTACCTAAGGAGGTAAAAGAACTGTACTCAGAAAACTATAAGACACTGATGAAAGAAATCAAAGATGACACAAACAGATGGAGAGATATACCATGTTCTTGGATTGGAAGAATCAATATTGTGAAAATGACTATACTACCCAAAGCAATATACAGATTCAATGCAATCCCTATCAAATTACCAATGGCATTTTTCACAGAATTAGAACAAAAAATCTTACAATTCGTATGAAAACACAAAAGACTCCGAATAGCCAAAGCAATCTTGAGAAAGATAAATGGAGTTGGAGAAATCAGACTCCCAGACTTCTAAGTATACCACAAAGCTACAGTAATCAAGACAGCATGGTACTGGCACAAAAAGAGAAATATAGATCCATGGTAGAGGATAAATACCCAGCGATAAACCCATGCTCATATGGGCACCTAATTTATGACAAAGGAGGCAAGAACATACATGGGAGAAAAGACAGCCTCTTCAATAAGTGGTGCTTGGAAAACTGGACAGCTACATGTAAAAGAATGAAATTAGAACACTACCTAACACCATACACAAAAATAAACCCCAAATGGATTAAAGACTTAAATGGAAGACCAGACACTATAAAACTTTTAGAGGAAAACATAGGAAAGACACTCTTTGACATAAACCACAGCAAGATCTTTTATGACCCACTTCCTAGAGTAAAAGAAATAAAACCAAAAATAAACAAATGAGACTTAATGAAACTTAAAAGCTTTTGCACAGCAAAGGAAACCATAAACAAGAAAAAAAGACAACCCTCAGAATGGGAGAAAATATTTGCAAATGAAACAACAAACAAAGGATTAATCTCCAAAATATACAAACAGCTCATGGAACTCAATATCAAAAAAACAAACAATCCAGTTAAAAAATGGGCGGAAGACCTAAATAGGCATTTCACCAAGGAAGACATACAGATGGCAAAGAGGCACATGAAAAGATGCTCAACATCACTAATTATTAGAGAAATGCAAATCAAAACAACAATGAGGTATCACCTCATGCCGGTCAGAATGGCCATTATCAAAAGAGCTAGAAACAATAAGTGCTGGAAAGGGTGTGGTGCAAAGGGAACCCTCCTACACTGTTGTTGGGAATGTAAATTGATACAACCACTACTGAAAACAGTATAGAGGTTCCTTAAAAACCTAAAAATAGAACTACCATATGACCCAGCAATCCTACTACTGGGCATATACCCTGAGAAAACCATAATTCAGAAAGACACAGGCACCCCAATGTTCATTGCAGCACTGTTTACAATAGCCAGGTCATGGAAGCAACCTAAGTGCCCATCGACAGATGAATGGATAAAGAAGATATGGCACATATATACAATGGAATATTACTCAGCCATAAAAAGAAATGAAATTGAAATTATTTGTAATGAGGTGGATGGACCTAGAGTCTGTCATACAGAGTGAAGTAAGTCAGAAGGAGAAAAACAAATACCATATGCTGATGCATATATATGGAATCTAAAAAAAAAAAAGGTACTGATGAACCTAGTTGCAGGGCAGGAATAAAGAGGTAGACATAGAGAATGGACTTGATGACATGGTGGGGTGGGCGAAGCTGGGGCAAAGTGAGAGTGGCATCGACATATATACACTACTGAATGTAAAATAGTTGGCTGGTGGGAAGCAGCTGCATAGCACAGGGAGATCGGCTCGGTGCTTTGCGATGACCTAGAGTGATGGGATAGGGAGGATGGGAAGGAGGCTCAAGAGGGAGGGGATATGGGCCATGTGTATGCATATGGCTGATTCGCTTTGTTGTGCAACAGAAACTAACACAGTATTGTGAAACAATTATACTTCAATAAAGATCTATTATAAAAAACAATCATATTGGCAAAGATTTAAAAAAATATATACATATTAATTAACTATTCTATATCAAATACTGGAATCCTGGGTTGAGTAGGACATGATTCTTGCTCTCAAAAAGCTTACAGTCTTCATGGACCTCTCAGGGATTTATAAGGAAAGTGCTGAATAAATACCACTTCTCTTCCTTGCTAACTACAAACAACCCAACTCTCACCTTCCCCTTGATATAAGGACTTTCTAAGCAGGGTGGGCAAGCACACATTAGAATCCTTCCTTAGCTTAGATTGTTCAGTTTTTTCCTACTTCTTTTTGGATCTCCTTGGTTCAGCATGGCACCTCTGCACTCATGTATGACTTTGCATATGTTTTTACCTCCAAACTGAGCAAGGGATGTTTGTTGAATGAATGAATGAGGGCCTGGATTGTTTATCAAATATTGTTATCAATCTGTCTTTTACTTTGGGCTCTAGGAGCTCTTACAGGGAGGAAAGGTCATGTCTCTCTTATCTTTGTGTTCCCAAATAATATGTGCTCTCAAAAACTCTTTGAGTTACATTCAACTTCATGCTCTTTTTTGTTTTTGTTTTTTTGGTAGGAAGGGAAGTTTTTTCTCTTTGCCTTCATTCCAGACACACAGGGTGTAGGGTTGCTGTGAGGCCTTATAAAGTGTAGATCCCAGTGAATCCGAGTAGCTTAGAAAGAAAGTAGCTTAAGATTGTGGCAGCTGTTAACACATCCATGAACAAATGTGGCAGCGTGTTTCTGACCTGGGCGTTCTGCTCTGAAGCATCTGTTAAGAGGCTTAGATATTCTTAGATTTCAGAATATCTGCTTTTAGACTGACTTAAAAATTCTTAGCATACTACATCTTTGAACAACCTCTGTATTTTGTTCCTTGACAGTGACCTAGAGGCATGTTACCCTACTCTCAACTTTGGTCCATGGGATGCCCTAGCCTAGACCCCTTGACCTTGTGCTGTATCCATAGAGAAAGATGCTATTTCCCTAGGACAGTTTGTTGTTCAGACAGGTTCCAACTTTATGAGTGAATCTAAGATAAGCATCTCTCTTTCTCACCCAGAGGGCACTCAGCTGACCCTAACTTCATCCATTTGCACAGGGGTAAGAGATTTGTGGGTTCTATTTGCATCCCTCTGCTAAGGACAGCCAGAAAGTTCATGCTGACTCCTAAAAGGAGCTGAGGGAATGCCATAAAGAACCTTCTTGGGATAAGAAACTAGTGAGATTTCTAGCCTCATTAAAGAAAATTCAGAACAGGACAAATCTAAAGAGATGCATCTGACACTGGACATTTTTTTTGTGGTACGCGGGCCTCTCACTGTTGTGGCCTCTCCCGTTGCGGAGCACAGGCTCCGGACACGCAGGCTCAACAGCCATGGCTCACGGGCCCAGCCGCTCCGCGGCATGTGGGATCTTCCCGGACTGGGGCACAAACCCATGTCCCCTGCATCGGCAGGCGGACTCTCAACCACTGCGCCACCAGGGAAGCCCTGACACTGGACTTTTAAAGTTATCCCTCTACCCCCAGACCTTCAACTCAAGAGAAATGGCAAATATAGTGAAAATGAAGGCTCTCTGGGCCTGGTTATGCAATGCCTTTTTATTTGTTCAGGTCATGCCTTGGACTTTGGGAAGCCATCCTTGATATCTGAAGGCTGGGTTATGTGCCCCCGCTAAGTGCTCCCTTAGCACAGTGTGCCATCCCACGGCAAGGCCCATGTCTGTGAGATGTAGGGGTACTGAGTGCAGGGCTCACAGAGACATTCCAGGAACTTGGAAAGGACTTGCAGGGTAAGTAGAGAAGGCAGTCCTTTTCTAGCATGTGTAGTCCACTCTGTAAAATAAACCCCATCACCTTCAATGACTCCTATGTAACTCCCACCCAGAATGTGACGGTGAGTGTGGACTTTAGGATTTAATTTCCTTCTCCCAAAGTCTTAGGCAAACTCTGAATGAGCACAGTACCTTCTCCTTGTGGATTTATGAGGACTGCCTATCTCAGCCCCTGGCAAAGTCTTCAACGAGGGTCAGTTTCCTCTTATTACTTGCAAACAATCCTGGAAGAAGTGGCATTTTACCCTGTCCAAAATTAGATAACAATCTGGAGAAATTTGTGGTGAAGGTGGTTGACTCAGGCAAGAACCCAGAGGGAATTAACTAAATTAATATTTGAAAAGCACACAGTACTATATAAGTGTTTGTTAAAATATTACTGCTGGGGCTTCCCTGGTGGCGCAGTGGTTGAGAGTCTGCCTGCCGATGCAGGGGACATGGGTTCGTGCCCTGGTTTGGGAAGATCCCACATGCCGTGGAGTGGCTGGGCCCGTGAGCCATGGCCGCTGAGCCTGCGCGTCCAGAGCCTGTGCTCCGCAACGGGAGAGGCCACACAGTGAGAGGCCCACGTACCGCAAAAAAAAAAAAAAAAAAAATTACTGCTGCTCTTATTATCAGACACTAAGGCATCATGCAGACCAGAACATTATTTCCTAAACCACTGAATTTCTGATCTTGTAAAGAAAAAAACTATACTTTAGATTTTGGAAGCCCCCAAAATAAAACATGGAAGTGCTCTTGGCTTGAGGCTTATTCTATTTAACACCTTTCAATAGGGCAACATCTGGATGTTATCATGGCTTGGCAAGATGAGATGTCGAAATTACAAATTCTGGAAATGCTGTGCATTAGGCACTCTTGTCTTTGCCTGTAATTGCCTTAAAGATATGAAAGAGCCTGATTGTAATAACTCCCCTAGTGTAACTATTCTTCATTTCTATTCTGCAAGAGAAGATAGCAGGAAGTGGTATCATTCTAAGGATATGAGTAAGGAGAGAGGGGAGCTAATCCTTCAATATGTGTGCCCCGCATCCCAAATAATACCAAACAACAGTGTGAAAGGATTAACAGTAATCATATATATATATATATATATATATATATATATATATATCCCTTAACCTATTAACTGAAATAATTGTTGCACTAAGATAAGGAGTCCCTAAGTCTTCCAAGCTAGGTGGCCCTAGGTCAGAAGGCATTTATTCTTTATTTCCTAAAGTCCTGTTCCCCAGTGACAGGGATGGAAATTTGGCAGAGTCCGTCTGCCCTTGTCAAGCAAGAGAAATGGTTGTTTCATTTTTAATCTGGATCCTTTGCCCTGACAGATAAACCTGAAGAGTGCTGTTAAGGATGGGATGAATTGGGCTCCTGGTGATGGCTGTGGGAAGGATGAAAGATACTGGCAGCCTAGGACTGCAGTCATTGTCATGTGACTGCAGGCCTTTTAGAGGGAAACAGGTAGAACCAGCCATTTCTGTGACTTCAGCAAGGAGAAAGTTTGTCTCAAACATGTTTTGAATTCTTTCAGTGGACTTTCTCCCTTCAGGGAATGTATTGAAGGCCTTTGGGCTGAGCTGGGATGATGGGAAAAACTGAGTACTAGTCTATCTAGCTGGGTTTGTTTTACCCCTGGGTACCATGAAGCTTTGTGGGCAGTGAGTGCTGTGGTCCAACAGCTCTAGCTGGAGGTGGGCTTCAGTGAACAAGGGCAAGTAGGGTATGTCTGAGTAACCCCTGGTATCTGTGGTCAAATGCCACGTCCACCAACAACCAAGGCAAGTAGTAGTTTAATCCTCATGGGTCATCCATCTGATCTGTGGAGACTGCCATACTGTATGATTATAGTTCACAAGTAGGCTTTTGTTTTGGACCCCAAAATAATTCAGATTTAATGTTGTATAAGGTGGGAAGTTGCTGCAGGGTTTTAGCAGGTTTTGATGTATATTTAGAACAAAAGTGGTGAACCAGTCAGGAGAATGAACACACAATAGTAATTTAAACAGGGAGAACTAAATACTGCATACAAATTTTTAACTAAAGGTTATTACCACTAAGAACTCTAAAGGGAACCCTCAAGAATACAGGCATAAGATGTAGAAAGCAGTCATTATTTATGGGACTGAGAGAGAACACGCAAGGAAAGAATGAAACTGGAAGAGGTTCCCCTCTCTGCCGCCAAGGGTATGACTCATTAGTGTGGTCCAGTAAAGGGCAGAGAAGTTCGCTGAGGTGCTGCAGCCTGGGCTGGCGAGCAGGAAGCCACCTGGTGGAGTGTGGCAGGAACTCGTGGTAGGGTTTTCATCTCTGGGTCTCCTGGACACCACCGACAAGGGAACTGTGGAACGGCGAGAAATTACGCTCAATGCTCAGTAGGAACAGAAGCGCTGGAACCTGGAAGAGAAGCGCCTTCCTCTTGCAGTCTCACTCCAGCGCCCTCTACAGACAAGACCTGACACTGTGCCCCCTCGCAAAAGAAATGTTTATTAGATTCAGCTCCAGTACCTCCAAGCAAGGCAGAGAAGGGTATATTTGGTGCTCAGAGACAATAAAGTAACTGGTACAGGTGGTGAAGAAAAGGTTGGCTTGAAGAAGGGAGAGTCTGGGGGCTGGAGTGGATGGGGTGGCGGGTAAGGTATGATGAAGTTGCTTAGAAGGATGCACTGACCTTGGTCCTGAAACGTGGCTGAGAGAGCGGGGATACAGGGAGGGAGGGATTAGAGTGGTATTGATGAGGTAGAATAGATAGGACTTCATTGCGGATAAGATGGAGACATGGGAGAGGGAAGCATGAAGGATGGCCCCAGGTTTAGGGGACTTCCTAGCTGGGAGAAAGAATAAATTTGGGTTTGATGGGAAGATAATGAATTCTGTTTGGACATGTCAATTTATGGTACCTGTAGAATATCCTGACAAGATTCAGAATTTCCTGGAAAAAACACTATGGATTCACATGTGTAGTGGGGCTATGGATTTCCACAACTGTGACAAAATTCCCATGTGGAAAAAAAAAGGAATGAAAAATAAAGTTCCACCTTAATAAGAATTTAAGTAAATTCTCTTTTACAAAAACAAAACAAAACAAAACAAAAACTTTCTTCAAATTCATAAAAGTCATACAAATTTCAACTAAAGCTTGGAGCTATGTTACTTTTTCTTCAAAACGCCCTAAGGCTTTAATTTAGACTGTGGGTCAGCATCAGAGTCCAGTGTGTGTGTGAGTGTGTGTGTGTGTTTATTTCTGTATGTTTTTGTTGTTTTATACAGGAAGAAACTTTTTTACTATGTATATAATTCCCAAATGAGTGAAGTTTCTGTATGAAGCACTCTAGGAAATGTAATATTTTACTATGGTAATGATTTATTGCAGGTCAAAAGTTGGTTAGACAAACATGTATAAACTCAAAGGAAGGAGGTGGGGTTAATGGACTGAAAAGACAAAAAAATATATAATCCTCCCCTAGCATTTATTTCTTGTGCCAAACATCATGGCACTTAGTTGTATTCTGTATTTTGTGTCTAATTATTTTCTGTACATAACTCTTGCTTCCTCTTCTGTGCTAAGTTCCAAGACAGCAGCAAAGATTCTACGTGTTATTTATACTTCACAGTTTAATAATAGGTTCTCAAGAAAGACTTCATTTGTATTGCTCAACTAATGTTTATTAGGCATCATTCTGACCCTACACAAGTAAAATGATCCTTGGAAATGATATGAAAAACACACAGATTTTTTCCTCGAAGAGTTCATAATTTAAAGAGAGAAAAACACAGAAAAAGCCCATTTTCATAAAATATGGTTAGGTGCTTAAAGTGATAAGCCTTTTCCTAGGCAGACCCTTCAATTTTTTTATTTGATTTTTATTTTATATTGGGATATAGTTGATTTACAATGTTGTGTTAATTTCAGGTGTAAGGCAAAGTGGTTCAGTTATACATATATCCATTCTTTTTTAGATTCTTTTCCCATATAGGTTATTACAGAGTACTGAGTAGAGTTCCCTTTGCTATATAGTAGGTCCTTGTTGATTATCTATTTTATATATAGTTCATAGTGTGTATATGTTAATCCCAACCTCCTAATTTATCCTCCCTTCCCTCACATTTCCCCTCTGGTAACAATAAGTTTGTTTTAGAAGGCTGAGTCTGTCTCTGTTTTGTAAATAAGTTCAGAACCTTCAATTTTCAGTGAGTCTTTGGACTAATGAGGCAGGAAGTACTATCTTTTCTTCACACTGAAGTTTGTGAGCTGACTGGGTTTATCAGACACTGTGTGGGCTGATCAGATCTCCAGTAGTATTTGTTTGCTAAAATCAAATGAATGTTCACATATTATATGGAATTATACTGGAGGGAACATCAGAACAGGCTAAAGCTTTATAAAATTGACAAGAACATTGGGAAGATTAGCAAGTTAATATTTCACAAAATGCTTTGAAGATAGAAAGTACCAACATAACTGCTAATTATTATTATTAGCCCCACAACCTTTTTCTTTTTCCCTTTAATGTTAGATCTATCATAAAACCTCTTAACTTCAAGGGAAATTATTTTTTTAGGCGAGCATTTTTTAAATGAAGTCAAATGTTAATATATGCATTTATGGAAATATCGTTTCTTCCATTATTATTTTTTATCCTCCCTAGAAGGCAGAGATTGTGTCATTTATCTATTTTGTAAGGTGCCTAGCAAGGCAATACTCATTTTGTCACTCTAGAAGTGTGTTGGCAATGTCTGGCTTACCTTTAAGAGAAGCAAAATGCGTGTTTAGAATCCTAGCTGTGACTGCAAACTACTGAGATTAAAAAAAAGAATCAGAACTTAAATAACTAAAGAGATTTGCATTTTAAAGTGGTCACCAGGGGAGACTGTAGGGTCTATTCTACCAGAGATGCTGACATTACTCTAAATATTTTGGTTCTCCTCATTTGAAATTGCTTTCAGAAGCACTTTTACAAACGATATTAAGAGCTAGTGTGATTACTTCATGTCACATCTTATGTATGAAAAGAGCATGAGAGATCAAAAGCGGGAAATGTACCCAAAGGGACCTCTCTGTATTGGTGTGTGTAAGGCTCGGAGAGTTAATGAGTTAGAAATTCATTGTAATAATATAAAGCAAACCATCCTAATGCTTTACCCACCCATATGGGCTTGAGAAAATTTCAAACACAAACATTGAAAGGCTTTAGAGCGTTTTCAAATTTAGATGTTCTGTTAAACTTGGTTGCTTGGGATAAAAATCAAAACTGTGCTTAAAAGACATTCACTAAAGAAGAAAAAAAAGCAAACATAATAACAACACCACACACACACATGCACACGCACACACACACACACACACACACCCTACCCACTCTTTTTCCAGTAGCTTGATTAGATATTCTGAAAAACCAACTCAGTTCCCACCAGGTTTCTTTCTTTTTTCCATCACAGGCAATGATAGCCAGAAATTTTTGGTTACTTTCCTCCTTTCTCTCATCAATCTGATTTGTTGCCAGGAAAGAGAAATAGATAATGCGCAGCTGGAACACGGAGTTGGCTGAATCATTGCAGGCTTTTATTCCTTTCCCTATCTGCCATGTCTGTTTAAGGCTGCATTGGTTTGCTAAGGCTTCTGTAATAAAGTACCTCCAACTGGGTGGCTTAACCACAGAAATTTATTGTCTCATGGCTCTGGAGGCTAGAAGTCCAGATCAAAGTGTCAAGAGGGCTGATTCGTGGTAAGTGCTGTGCAGAAGGATCTGTTCCATGCCTTTCTCTTAGCTTCTGTGGGTTTGCTGGCAATTTTTGGTGTTCCTCGTCTTGTTGACACATTACCCTGACTTCTACCATGATATTCACCAGGCGTTCTTCTTGTGTTCATGCCTGTCTTCACATTTCCCCTTTTATAAGTATACCAGTCAAGTCGGATTGGGGTACACTCTAATGACCTCATTTTAACTTAATTACCTCTGTAAAGAACCTATCCTTAAATAAGATCACATTCCGAGGTACCAGAAGGTTAGGACTTCAACATATAACCCATGACAAGCCTAGAGCAGGAGTGTACAGAGAAATGAGAATGTGGGGAAGCAGCAGGCATCACAGCTTGATCTTTTGTACTATGGCAGGTATGAACAGGAAGTCATTCCTCTCACTTTCATAGATTGCCATGCTTATAAGGATCTAGGCTAAGAAATCTTTACCATGTCCATCTCAGGTAGATTTCCATAACACTTTACCTGTACCTAACTTACGACCCTCACAATTTTCTACCTTGTATTACAGTTCCTTACGTACCCAAATTATCTCTCCTATAAAACTATAAACTCCTTGAAAGTAGTATCTAATTCATATTTATTTTTATTCCTTGACCTAGCAGAGTGCCTTGTACATAACAGATACTCAATAAATTGTCACTGAATCTATAAATCCATGCAAGCTTTATAGTTACAGAGTTCCAAGAGTATACAAACTCATTGCCAAGCACTGTATCAGTCAGGATAGGTTAGGTTGTGCTGCAGGATCAACCAACCCCTAACTCTCAGTGACTCAATACAGCAAAGTTTATTTCTTGCTCAGGCAAAATCTTCTGCATGTCCAGAGAATTCTCCAAGGAGTTCATATTCAATTGTGGGAGCAAGGCACCCCAGGAAACCCAGCGTGAATCTTCAGTGTTTCCTGTGGCAGGAGAAGAGATCATGGAGAAACCAGCACTGGATCTTAAATGTTTCAGCTGAAAAGTGACACATGTCATTCTGCTCCCAGTCTGTTGGCCAGAACTAGTGTCATGACCATCATGACCCAAATGCAAGGGGGCTAAGAAATGTTGTCTTCCGCATGTCAGGAAGGGGAGAAGGACTAGAAATGCTGCTGAACACTAGTAATTTCTACCTTAGGCAGTTTTTCCCCTAAAAGGTATATTTTATATTAGCACTGTGTTTCATACGGCACTTATTGAGCCCTTACTATGTGCCAGGCAATGTTCTAAATGCCGGTGGTCCAACATACAAAGGGCAGACTAGAGGCTACATTCCAGTGTGGTGCAAGGATGACAAAGGGGCGACCAAATAAATAAGTGAGATATCTGCCTACCGTAATAAATGCTATAAAGAAAATAGAACAGGATAATATGGTGGAGAATAACTTCCCTGTGATCTCAGCACCAGTATGTCCTAAGGCTCTTCATCTTCTATTGAAAAGTTAGTGCTTATTTTCGCTTTCTCATATAATTCAAAATGTAATATAATCATTCTTATACTGTATTATACTAACTGAAACCCAATTGAAGAGAATCTTTAAATTGCTGGAATTTGAAACCCTCCAACACATTTTAAGGTATTAAAGTCAAGTAATGAGAAAATTAAGTCACACAGAATATTTATAAAAAGAAAAAAAAAATTTTTTAAAAGAAGCACACACAAGCTGTTTTAGTTATCTATTGCTATATAATAAACCGTCTCAAAACTTAGTGGTTTAAAACAGCAGTAATCATGTACTCACTCATGATTCTTCAATTTGGCCCAGACTTGGTGGGGAAGCTCATCTGTGCTCCCTGTCTGCTGGGCTGGAATGTCCAAGATGTCTTCATTCCGCATTAATGACTTAGGTGGATGACTGTAATTGC
The DNA here is from genome assembly GCF_963924675.1 of Phocoena phocoena. Classification (NCBI taxonomy): domain Eukaryota; kingdom Metazoa; phylum Chordata; class Mammalia; order Artiodactyla; family Phocoenidae; genus Phocoena; species Phocoena phocoena. The sequence goes on from NC_089236.1 coordinate 25,932,434, forward strand.
AGCGGCTATCTAGGTATCTCTGTATCTCTCTGTGGCCTTTCCTCTCTCTCTTTCTAGCTTGGGCTTCCTCACAGTATGACAGCTGGGTTTCAAGATGGAGCATTCCAAAAGGATAAGCCCAATACATAGTTGCTTATTAAGCCTTTTTTGGCATTGCACTTGCTAACGTTCAATTAAAACCAAAGCTTGTTCCATGGTCAAGTGCAGAGTCAATCAAGGAGGCAACTTTACATTCTACCCTTTCTGAGTCTCCCATAGTCTCACTCCATTAGAGCATCAGACTCAGGCTTGAAGTCTAGAATCTCATTGTCTAAATCAGGTCCAGGGAGGATAAGGCTTCTTAGGTGTGGTGGCTTTCAAGCTGAATACCTCTAAGGTAAATAGATAAGTTATCTTTACCCCTTCTGCCTACCACCCACAACCTAAAATCATGGAGCAAGGGCAGAAAACAAAAGCACCTATTCAAAGAGGGGAAATGGGAGAAATATGAGTCACTAGTCCTTAGCAAGTCTGAAATCTAGTTGGGTACATAATGCCAGTTTCATGGTTAGAGCCTAGTTCTGATAGCTGGTGGCGGTTCTCCATGGCTGCAACTGAGTCACTTTTTCAGTTTTCTTCCTCCACAAAGAAGGTTGAGAGGATAAGGTCTTCTTTTAATTTTGAAATTCAAGTTTCATTTTGAAATACTTCTGTCTCTTTTAGTCCAATCTGGCAATGTTGATATTGTATAATTCTCTTAAAAACTTTGTGGATTTCTTATAAATCTTATTATGGGTTCACTTCATTAGGCATTAGTTTCGTCATATCCATAAAGACTGAGCCCTTTCTAATTTTGCCTGCAAGTCAGGGTGCTGTAGGACTGTGCCCTTAATATACTTAGAAGACCTTTTTTTTTTTCCTCCTAGATGAGAGATGCTATGAGTCCTGAGGATTATTAGAAGCCCATTTGTCTAGCCGGGAGTATACGAGGCAGTGCCCTAAATCTTTCTGAGTTCTCATAAACAACATTTTTGATTCAATCTTTACTTTGAGGTCTCATTTTACTGGTAGTGCCATGGATTTGATATTTTTCTGAGGTAATTTCTTACTTTGAAAATATTTCACCAACTTACACTGGGGATAAGAATTTGTTTTATATTAAAACCCCCAATTCCTTTACATTTGCTTTAAATTCTGCTTGAAAACAAAGTTACTATTTTAACTTATCTTACTCCTTCCCTAACTTACCTTAAGCAATTAAAAGACGTCAAGTGCTACTTTCAGCGTTCTGTATCATCCTTAGCTGGATCTACAAATTAGGTGTCCTTTCTGTTTTCCATGTTACTGCAGATGACAGTTTTGCTAATTAACCTGCACATACAGAACTTGGGTTTTCTTTTCTCCAGCTTCAAAAAGCAATTCCTACTGCTTTTCTAACGATTACTAAGAGTCTTCTTGAGGTTTGTCAGGTCTCTGCTCACTTCACTAGTTTAGGTTTTTGTTGTAGCATTACTTCAATTCTGGGTACCAATTTCAAATTTTCAAGTTATCTTAAGGGGCTGTTTTACTAATTGTTCTGCCAGTACATAACTCAGGACCCTTTTTCTCCAGCTTCCAATAGCTATTGCTTTACTTCCCTTCCATTCTCTACTAACACAGAAGTACAAACAAAAATCTCTTCCAGGTTATTTCCTTAGGAAAATAAGTACACATTTAATTTGATGTCCTATATTTTCTGAATCAAAAGTTATAGCATGAATAGCCATAATTACCATTATGAAAATTTCTCACTGCCGAAGATTCAGTTTTCTTAAACTTAGAAAAAATTGCATTCAATAGTTCTCTTTTCTTTCCTACTTTTTCTCTTTCTTCTTTCTCTCTTTCTCTCTCTTCTTCCTCCCTCCTTCTTTCCTTCCTTCTTTCCTCATTCATGCATTAATTCATAAAATATTTACTGAGTACTTCTTATGAGCCAGGAACATAGTATTTGTCATTAAGGTACAGAAATAAATAAAACGATTTGTTTGCTTGCCTGAAGCTTATATTCTAGGGAGGAACTAATTCTTAGTCACCCTAAAAATCATGTGAACCAGAGAACCTATTTTGGTTATTTGATAACCCAAGTGAAAATTTCAGAGTGAGAAAAGTTCATCTTTGATTCACTTCTCTTCACCTGTTGATGAACTCTTTTCCACCTTTGGAATTCCTCTCCCTGGAGCCCACCATTCTAATATTTTTCCTAAGAAGACTTTGTTGTCTGCTAGTTTTCCCCCAGAAAAGGCTTCAGGATCTGCCCATATTTTTCCTGTCTTTCTTTACATTAATACATATATCTCTACCTTCTTTGATTCCACCAAGGCCTTGCTTTTGACTCAGGTTCCCCAAACTCATTTTCAGTAATATGATATTGAGTAATCATTGCTTTCTTGGATAAAATAATAACAGAAAAGAGTATACTAAAAATGTAATGCCTCAACTTAAAGAGTATCTAAAATTATGCCTGGGCCTGTGATGGAGATATGTAGGGGTAAGTCGGCCTTTCAGGCGTCCTTAGATTGCTATGGCAATTCCACATGGCTTCTGTACCTCCTAAGATTCTCCGTGTGAGCCAGGCCATGTGCTGGAGAAGGCACGCTTTCAACTGTGGGTAAAACCAATGGCTGTGCAATTAAATTTATACATTTTTTTTCACACTAGAGAGGTTTGCAATGTAGGTCTTGCTTCTACATTGGAAAACACCTTATGGCCCCTCAAGTTGCTGATGGGACCTGACCAGCCCAGGGGTAAAATTTCTGCCTCATGGCCACCAGAACTCTGATTATGAGTGCAAGTAACTTTGTGACCAACGTTTGCTCTTCATATTTACTTGAAACAAATCTATGTTAATTTATCTCTTTTGAATATTTACCACCTGAGAAAGAAGATTTCCAGCCCCACCCTTTTTTTTTCCTCATGCAATTTTCTTTTATGATTGTTTATGCCATTGTCTGCATCAGCTGGCCTGGACATCCAAGGTGAAGGTAAGACAGTGAACATGACCCACTCATAGGGTTTGTAGCTCTCCACCACATTGGGGTTTTACCTGTGGGGATTAAATAGAGGTATCTGAACCCCAAAGAGGCAGTTCAGCCCAGGGAGATAGTCCAGCGCCTGGCTCCCAGTGAGCAGATGGAGGATAGAAGCTGTGGAGTCCTGCTTTGCCCCTTGACACCTGTGGGAGCTGTTAGGTTTGGAAATTGCTACATTTCTATAAATGTGGAATGTTCTCAAGTGAAGAGAATACTGGGAAAGACTCAATCACTTCAAATGATAGTTTCTTAATGTATAAAATGTGAATAAGAACATCTGCCCAGCTTTCTCAAATATGAGTTGTATTTATAGCTCTGGTCATCCTGGGAAAGGAGGTGTTCATCAATTTCTGACAGTTTCTGCAAACCAAAACAAAAATATATTCCTGCCGAGACAGACAGGTCTAACTGACTTTCTGACTCAGCTTGAATTGCTGTTGGTGGTCACATAAATTTGCTTTTCTGTGCTTCTTGGAGAGCAAGTTGAGATGGAGAGACAGAGAGGGACATTCCTTTGTACTTTTGTTACTATCTGAAAGAATTTCATTTCTCTCTCTCTGTAGGAATAAAAATAGAATCTAAAAATGTTCCCTTTCTCTGGGGATAGTTAGGTGTGATGGCTTAAAGCCATCATCTAAACAGTTATGACAAAGCTACTTTTTTTTTAGGGAGGGAAGGTATAATCCTGTTATCTTTGTGTGGTTATCAGCGCCACTTGAAATTCCAATTAGTGCAGCTAATCACCATGGGCTCCTCTGGTACTTAGCTGGCAAACAGCTAAGTCTAATTAATACTTTGGAGTGGTGGGTAAATGGCATTTATTTTATTCCTTCAGACACATTTTCTAAGTAAAATTCTGATTTGGGGCTTGTTTCACTGCCAACAGGCAATTTATAAAAAGGAACAAAGAAATAATTCTGTATGAAACTAACAAAATAAGGTCCTTAAGTGACCTTGTCAAATCAGAGAGGAACTAGAGGTCCCAGAGATAAAGAAAGGTAGGTTACCTGATGGCCAGTCAAAGGTATATTTGTCAACTATTTATTATTTTTAAAAAATGTATAAAACAGGAGAGGCATTATTCATTTAAACTCAGATTTGTATAGAGTCATTACCATTTGACTCATTAACAATGATTCTTTGCTTAGAAACAGGATAAAGTATTAATAACCCAGGACTCTGGGCTTTTTTATTCAAATGGCTTAGAGCCAGGGTTGCAGGCAAGTCCAGTATAATTACCTGGGTAATCTCCAAGCAAAATAATATCAATGCTTTCTCTGTGATCAGTAGGCATTTTAAATGGGAACTAGGGCTTGGCAACTGTGTTCCTTTATGCAGAAGTTCTCTATTAGTTCCTGCTCCCCAAATTCAGAGTCCCACAGTCTTCTGTCCTAGAAAGGTCCTGCAGTTGACTTGGATGTGAGTCAGCTTCTCATGGGGAAGCCAGGCTTGACCACATGCCCAATGTTGACCAACATGGTCTACAGATGCCTTGGAGGAAGAGGCAGATATGCTTACAACTTAGTCAAACCCACCGTGACTACTGAAAAATCTATTCTGCTGGTTATCATCCTCTCAATGTCTGAAGAAAATCACTACAATATTAATATTAACCCAAAGAGTAAGGGTCTGGTTTTCTTTCAAGGCTGTCTTTCTCTGTGGTCCTGGTGGATTCCTATACGTGTGTCTCAGAGTAACTTGTTTATAATTAAACAATTGCTTGGTTTTCTCTCTGTCTCTGTCTCTCTCTCTCTTTTTTTTTTTTTTTTTTTTTTTTGCGCTACGCGGGCGTCTCACTGCTGTGGCGTCTCCCGTTGCGGAGCACAGGCTCCGGACGCGCAGGCTCAGCGGCCATGGCTCACGGGCCCAGCCGCTCCGCGGCATGTGGGATCCTCCCGGACCAGAGCACGAACCCGTGTCCCCTTCATCGGCAGGCGGACTCTCTCAACCACTGCGCCACCAGGCAAGCGCCCCCCCTCTTTTTTTTAAAAAAAGTGCATATTTGCAGAGACTTCCAGACTTTCTAAACCAGAAAATGCTGTTGAGAAGAATAATGAGTCCTAAAGTTTTGTAAATTCCTCTGGTTTTGAGTTCAAGTCTTTGACTGGGCCCTGGAATGGGAAAAGGGGACACTTATTTTTAAGACAAGAATTCTGTGTTTAATTTTGGGGAATATGAAAGCACTGAATGTTTACTTGGGAAGGGATTTGAAACCTTTTGTAGGCTTTTTGAGTTTTTCAGATAAAGGCAATCCACACCACCGTTCTTAGGCAAAGTAGTTCTGCAAGTAGCTCTTCCAGGAACCAAGAGCTGTTCCCCAATGGATAAGCATTATTCTGTATAATTATGGATATTTTCCTTTCCAAAAATATTTTTTTTCTAGAAGCTGCTGTTTCAAAGGCTTTCAATTCTGTGTGTCATTATCAAATAATCTTTTTTGTACTCGGGTGTTTATTATTGGATTGCAACAACGATAAAGCTCTAGGGGTTTTTGTCTCCTTTGGTATGCTAATTAGCCAGTTTCCTTTTGATCTTTTTCTCACTGAATAGAGTGAAAAGCTATCTCGGTAGGGAATCTTAGTGCTGTACATTCATCCCCTCATCTCCATAATCTGAGGATCAGAGGAAGATAACAATTTCACTGCTGAGTGAGAGCTTCTAGAAGCTTTAGTTAGAGCCCAGTGCTGCCAAATAATCCCACTGGCACTCAGAGGTGGGCACAGAGGAAGGAGACACAGAGGAGAAAGAAGCACAGATACTTCTTTTAGCAGAGTGAGCTCAATCGCTTTTATTTCTTCCCCAAGCATCCAGTCCAGGCAGATCCATGTCATTTCACCTAATTTTTAACTTTTAGATGTCTTTCTCCTGTTGATATGTTTTTAGTGACAACGAATGAATATTTAGTTTGAGGAAAATGGCCTGAATACTGGGAAAACAAGCAGCTGACAAAATCTGTTAGACTCTAAAGCTGTCTTTCAAAAGACACAGTAAATTCACATATGCAAGAGTAACATGTGGGAAATTGTGTGGCTCTTATGGGTTGAATGCACATGCTTGTATGCTTGGGAACGGATAGGAAAAAGAAGCTATTAGATTTTTAGTTTGATCACTGATTGGTCTGCTATAGTTGTGAATATTCGCCTTTTTATTAAGATCTTAAGATGTAAGATAAAGTCTGGGAAGTCAAATGGAAAATTTCACCTTCAATATCTAATGTCTCTTGAGAATGCACTGAGAGGGCAGCACTGCATTACGAGGACCCAGCAAGTTGATACGTAAATATTCTAGTCTCAGGAATTATGCCCGGCCCATATGAGCATGCGCACACGTGCACACACACACACACACACACACACACACACACACACACACACGCGCACGCACGCACGCACACACATTAGGTTGAGCCATATGAAATCACTGTTTTTGCAAGTAAAAAAAGCAATTTCATATGGTTCAACCTAACACAGTTTTCTGTTTGGGAGCTATGATTACAGGTAATCAAGCTTTATTAAAAAAAAAAGAGTTCATACATTGAAAAGAGTATTGACTCCTTTAAAATCATCCCCATAGGGCTCTTGGGGCACTGGGGGCGCAGGAGGCGACGTGGCACTGGTCCGTGGGGCTTCGGGGCAGGAGCCAGAGCCTCACGGCCACGTCAGCAGATGCTCACTGGTTGACAGCAGAGGAGAGGAACCAAGTTATACTTGACCTTAAAGCAGCAGGGTGGTCGGAATTAAGTGAGAGAGATGCCATCTACAAAGAGTTCTCTTTCAAACATTTTAATCAGGCATTTGGCTTTATGTCCTGAGTTGCCCTATAAGCAGAGAAGATGAATCATCACCCGGAGTAGCTCAATGTGTACAACAAGGTCCAGATAACTCTCACATCGCATGACGGCAGAGGACTGACCAAAAGAGATGTGAAACTGGCCAAGTTTATTGAAAAAGCAGCTGCTTCTGGATGATTTTTTTCCAAAACGCATGTAAAATCTTATATACACATCTAGCTCCAATGTATTTTGAAGGCAATTTATCAATACATGAACAAATTAAGTTGTAAATTTAGTTCACCTTTTGAGCCATCACATTTTGTAAAATCAGTGCTTAAATAAAAATGATTTAAACTTGAAAAAAAAATCATCTCATAGAGTTCTGTTTCCGAAAATGCTGCATGGCTTAGGGCAATTCTAGAATAGTCCTAAACCTCAGGGTTTTCATTTCCTCAGTGTTTGGAAAACCATCTTTACCTTTTGAAGATGAGCTTGAATTTTGGAAATTTAAAAGAAGTCATTCAAAATCACCTCTTGGAGTAAAATAATTTATACTGAATAAAACTAATTTGAGTTTTCTTTCAAATAAGCAACATTTAAGTATAAATAATGCAAAAAATTACTTGGGTGTCATATCAACCACCATAGCCATATCATTTTTGATTTAGAGATCAACTGGTCCAGAAGTCCTTAAATTTTATTGAACCTAAAAATCCTTGGGGATTATTAATAATGCAATTTTGGACACTTTGCTAGAGTCTGATTTATTAGATTTAAGAAGAGACTTTGAAATCTACATTTTACATACGCTTTTCAGATGATTCTGAGGCAGGAGGCTGTCCATCATACTCGGAATTGCCACTCTGGTCTGTAGAGATAGATACTGAAGTTCAGTGACTTGCTGACACTTACCCTACTATACAGAAACTGGCCCGGAAGCAGAACTCCAGTCTCCTGGACTCCCAGGAGAGCCTTAGAAAGGGACTTCTTGGTCTGAATTGCAGTCCGGTACTTAATAAGCTGAGTGGCAGTCAACCACTTTTAAAAACCTGTATTTTAGGCCCATGTTTTCTCTTTTGTAAAATGGGGGTAATACTGTTACCAAGCTCATAGTGTTGTCTATGCAAATTGCTTGTTGTGGTGCCTAGCAGTAGTAATGGCTCAATGAACACTAGCCATTCTATTTTTATCCAAAAATTTCCATTATGGTTCTTTTATAGTTATTTCCTTTTCTGTATTTGTTCATTTTTATGGCTCCCCGTGCCCCTGGCCCCCCTTTTACAGGCATTTCTACATGGCATTTCTTCCTCATGACTTTGGTCACTTCTTGGTCCCTGGTACTGCCATCAGACTAGAGAATCGTGTTGAAAGGTAGCAATCAACTATAATAACTCTCTGCAATCCTCCCTGAGAGGAACAGCTGAGTCTTTTCACATTTTGCCTTTATGCCCAATTAACCCCTAACTACAGCCCTACTGGCTTGTTTTTGTTGAAAAAAAAAAAAAGTCTTCAACTGTGAAACCAAAGAGCGCAGAGATTGAAGATATCAGCACAGAAATCCCCTCTTGGTGCCAGGTGAGTGGAGAACAAGGATCAGGCAGTGGGGAAGGGCAGCCAGACAGCTGGTGGCATCTGCACGTGCCCAGGGCTCTTCAGACCTGGCTCAGAAGCCAGGGCACTAACGATGGCGCCAGAGGGAGAAAGACAGCATGAGGCATCCATGCAAGGCACCAGTGAAGCGCCTGTATCTCTTCCCCATCTGTTCCTGTCACCCCTACACCCTCCCATTTGCTCACAACTAAATAGGCAATGGGTGACCAAATGCTGTCTGAGCTACCTGATGCTGCTAATTACTACGTTTAGAGCCAATTATCTCCACAAAAGCAAAACATCTTCATGTAGCATTCCAAATGGGTACTGTTTCGTCTGGGGCAGAGACAAATTGAACACTGGGGCTTAGTTCAGGCTAAAGGGGCTCTTCCTTAGCACAGTTTTCAAAGACACATTTGTTGTCTTTTCTCTTTCTTTTAATTTTATTGTAGCTTTGCAGATGCTATAATTCCTAAAAATGCAGGAAGCATGATTGGGTGGGATAACTCTGTGTAGATAGATTTGTATGTATCTTTTCATCCGTGTAAAAAATATATATAAGTAATACACAATAGATGCAGAATGCATATAGTCAGTTTTACAAACCAATCAGATCTTATTCCTAGTTTGAACCCTGTAAATATTTCTCCACTCTCTCTCAATTGCAATATGGTTAAAAGGTATAATATAAATGTACTACGTGGGACCTCCATGTAACACAATTATGCATATATTTATTCAAACTTTTGGTGGGAATCTACTCTAGGACTTTATTTATTAGTACAAATGGTTGGATAAAAACCGTTAGGCTAACTCTCTTTAGCCTTTAGTATTGTGAAATGATGCTTACATAAGACAAATGAGGTGTAAATCTGCAATAATGATCTGATTTCCTGGTCAAAACATTTCACCTAAGGGAAAGGTGTGCTATAAATAATACGTATTCACTGCTGCTCTGATTAGTGTCTTTGGACAATTACTCAGCTCTTACCCCTTTGTTGATAGGTACAGGCTGAGTCATTGCTCTCCAGTGTCACTACGGGAAGGAATGAAGATAATTTATATGAAAAGCATATGCATGGCTTCAGTCTCTTCTCTAAATGGAGGAAGTTGCCACAAGGAAGCCAAGTACCTGGAGAGAGAGGGTGCTGACAAGTGCATTTCTGACCTGTGGAAACACCTGGGAAAGGCTGGGTTTTCTTGGGCATGCTTCCATTTTCTCCTTTGCTTCTCTAGAGGAGAGGAGCCTAATATGTCATGGTGAATGCCCACAAATTAGCTGATGTCAATGTTAATTAGAGAGTTTTGCAGCATCCATCGGGTCACTCATTCCTTCACTACGGTGATGGCTGTGGGTCCCAGTGGTGAGAAGGGCACACGAGGACCTGTTCCTGTGGCGTTTCCAGTCTAGCTAAGGGGAACCTTGTAGGAAGAACAGAAGGGATTTACTCACTAGCTGGAGTTGAGAAGCAACAACAAGATACTTTAAGGCCTAAGAATGCAGCTTTTCTTAGCCCTAATTTTGTGATTACAGCTCACTTCCCTGAGATTTAAAAATACCAAGTTTATTTCTGATAGTGTCAAGACCTGCCGCTATCCTTAATATTTAGCAGAAATGTGTGTGGGAATATGTGCTAATAATAAACAAGACTCCAATTTCTGAGACTTGGTTGTTACTGATGGCTACTATAAAATACAAATGGCAACTGGGCTGAAACCTACTAGGTACCCCCTTTTCATCACATGAGAGTCAGATAATAGCTGTTCTAGAAATAACCTGTTTACTGAGCCGCTTTCACTGGATAATTGGATGTGTGTGTGTGGGTGTGTGTGCGTGTGTGTGAGAGAGAGAGAATATATATGTGGGTGAACATGCATGTGAAAGTGTTTGCACACCTGGGTGTGAATGTCCGTGTGTGAGTGCATGTGAGTACGTATGTTTGCATGTGTGTATTCATTATATACGTCTCTTCATGCCCTGCAGAGAATTAAGAGACTCTTCTGGAGGAAGTTATTCAAATCATACAGCAGTTGAGTAATTCTGGCAAGTCAGTGCATCCCTAAATATATTTTTGCAAAGGGGCTGTGGAAAAGAAACAGCCCTTTTCAATAAGCTTTAGGTTCCTACCATAACTATGAGGCAACATTTGGACAATGTCCATGGTAATCTGTGCAGTGGTCCATGCAGCATTCATTTTAAATGTAAGGGTACTTTTAAGTGTAGATTTAAGTGTCTTCTCATAAATGGGACTGAGAAATTTCTGAGTGGGAGGAGATTCCTTGGATCCTCACCCATGTGCCCTATAAACGTGATGTTGGTGTATAACATTTCTGCCTAAGATATAATTATATAACACATGGGGATATTCCAGGGTATATATTTTCATTTTTTTCCTGATGAAAAATATGTGCCCATTGCTAAAATTTCTTTGGAAAATGAAACCCACATAAAAGATAATTATTTTTCATTTCCTTTTCCTGTAAAAATTCTTCTCTGTATTCTATGCTAACTCTTCTTATGGGTTGTCACATCCAAGGCTGATTTCATAACTGCTATGTTCTGGCAGGTTTCCCTAATTTCAGACTGGGTCTTCGTGACATACAGTGAGTGGAGCTTTATTAGTTGTCTGTCTAAGTATCTGGGAGTTTGATTTTTTTTTTAAATATTAGTCGCTTAGATTTATTCAGCATACATTTATTAAGCACATTTTTGCATCATCTGTAATGACAAGCCCTGGGGAGAAAATGATGAATAATAACCCAGGGCCCTCAAGGTGCTCTCAAAGTTGAAGGGATACTTCCTCTAAAAAGGGGACTGATTAAGTGAGACAGGAGAACAAAGGAGAGAGAAAGGAGTTCCTTTTGTGTTGTTGGGGAGGCTTTACAGAAGAGATGATGTATGAGCTGAAGCTTGAATAATGGGTATGATTTTGTCATGTGACAGAGTATAGTTGGGGGGAATGGGGAATCATTCGAGGCAAAGGTCTGAGTTTATAAAAATAAACCCAATTGTTGAATTCCTATCCTCAGAGTAAGCAGCCACACCTCGAGATCTATTTATCATTTTTCTCCTTTCTCACTCAGTAGTCCAGTCTTGCCATTTCCCCTCTTGTCCTGTACCTGATTTTCTTTCAGAATCTTCTGAATCAAGCGCTTCACTCAGTATAAAAAATATGATACCCAGTCTAACAAAGAGGAACTCTATTCTGTGCTGTTTATTAAGCTGCCTTCCTTGTCTAGGACAAACTGATTTCTTGATTCGGAATTGTTGTTAGAGGGAAAAATAACACTTCATTCTCCTGAGCTACTACAGCCTCTATACAATCACCCTGGAAAAGGAACAAACCCTACATTCCCATAGAATAGACAAATAGTTTGGGCAAACCATAGTTCTAGCCAGAGCTTATGTGGGGCTATGTATTACCTCAAGAGACTCACATGAAGTCAAGGCTAGTTTGAAATTGTTCTCCATCTGCTTTTTAATTTTATTTCATGTTTTTGAATTGCGAGGCATTGGGGTTTAAGTGCCCTTTAGATAGTTGAAGATGGACAGACTGATAAAGCGAAACCAAACCAACAAACAAAAAGCACAAACCAAAAAGCAAAAAAGCACCTTGTCAGATATTGCAACAAACTCAGACCTTTTGTGTATAGGAATGGATGCCAAAAGTGCTCTGTTTGTAAACAGAAAGTGAAGATTTATTGGAGTAAGGTAATGACGGCGTCAGCTAGGGGCTAGGGCAAATATTCTTCTGAAAACATCAAAGACATTCTGCTCCATTTCATGCTAGGTGGGACTGTAAATCTACCAAGGTCAGAAAATGGCTTCCCTTTGGGCTCATGTGAAATGTTTGAAGATGTCAGTTTGCACTAATCTTGTTACAATGTTTCAAAGCAAACAAGGCTAAATTGTGATTTAATTCATGGAAGTGTGTTCTTGATTTCTCTCTTGATTTATGTAGAGCAAAGCATTTGGTTTATGACTCCTGAAATTATCTATTTTTTGTACTAACACCTGTTTGGTCCTTTGCTTTGCATAAATGATAGTCTCCTTTTGTCTAGGGGGTGATTTTTATATGGTATGAGAAGAGAATTCTCTTTATGTTTTTACCTCTAGGATCTTACATCTTTTTCCCCCTCAGTTTTCTCTAATTCCACACCATTCAGTGTCATACAGCCATGACAAATGTGATGTGGAGACCCTGGGCTGATTTATATTATTTACTGTGATGCTTCTAGTCAACCACAGCAGAAATGAGAGCCATCAGACCTGACCTGGGAAGAGGCAGTTGGAGCCTCTGGTTTCCATTATCTTCCACACTTTTGATTTCTGCTTCCTTAGAGTTGGAAAATTCTGTGATTGGGTTGATAGTTTTGGTTGGTTCCACAAATATTCATCATACGTATGTGCAAGTCTTTGTATTGGGGGTGTATGTCAGGGGAGTGCAGTTGGAAGGGTTGGGAGAACAGCATTGTGGGCAAAGATAAACAAAAATTAGTCCTTTTCTACAAAGACCCTAAGTTTTGAAGGCAGGAGGTTGACCTGTGAACAAGAAGGAATGAAATGAGTTTTATGGTAGAAGCATAAGCACAGTGCTCTGGCAACCGGGAGAAGGGAAAGCTTTAGAAAAGACGATTTTTCTTGAGCTGTAAAAGTCCTTATAAACTGGAACTCATTACTTCTAGCTTGATATATTCTCTGGAGCTGTGATATGAATAGACCCAACTCCATTTCACATGTATATTTCAAAATTGCCTCTGGTTTTGGATTTTTGTGGTGATGCATTTTATAGACTGAACTGGTTCCAAAGGCGGGTAGTCCATAGTTAAGTAGTTATAAAAATGAAAATATTTAGATTTAGAAACTCAACCTTTTCAAATCTTCTTTTTCTGGATAGCTTTATCTTGCATGTGGTCTTGAACATCAGTGCCTTTGATTGCGGCTCAGGAAGTTTCGGTCATCAATTCACTTCCCTTGTTATTATTAAGCATTGTGTTTTCTTACTCATCAATAGCGTCAGGGAATCTATGCACTCACTGTAAGCATATGCAAAAATATCTCTGTGTACATTTTTCTTGGAAGAGAGTCCATTCTTTTCATCAGATTCTCAAAAAGATCCATGAACCAGACAACGTAAAAGTACTATGTTTTCACTTCATGATTTTCTCCAGTCTCAATATTTCAATACCAGCTAAATGTTGATGACTCTAAAACCTGTATTTTTAGCCTAAACTTCCTCTGAGTTTTATTCTTATATATTCTAATGTTTACCACCTATCTTTGCTTCTTTGGGCCAACACCCCCAGCCCACCAATTTCAAGATTAAATTCATGGCCATTCGTCCTAAATCACCCTTACATAGTTTCCATTTTCTTTGATGTTACCAACATTCACTCGGTCATCCAGGAGAGAAAACTGAGAATTACTGAGCTAATTTTTACTTGCCTTTTAAGGCAACTCAAATAGCACTTGCTTCCAGAAGCCCCTCTTGAATACTGCTTGCTCTCTTCTGGGCTCCCACAGCACCCTGTGCATATCACCATCATTGCTCAGCCATATATTAATGATCTGTTATTTTTCTGGTTCCCTTATTAGTTGGTAAGCTCCTTGAGGGAAGCGACTGTTTCTTACTTGGTTTTGGAATTCAACACTGAGCCCAGAATCATACACTCAGTAAATGCTTAGGAAGCAATTAAGAGGAGAAATTAGGGGTCTTCAAAGAACTTATATTACACTTGGCTTCTGAAAATTCAGATACAGTGATAGTGGCTTGAAATATTCTGATTTCATGGCTCATGAAGTATAGAGGGAAGAAAGCTCTGTCCATTGTGGTCTGCTAACATGAAACTATTTTTAATGTCAGATCTTAATGCTGATTCGATGTCATTCAGCAGGAAGGAGATGGCAACTGGGTAGTAATAGCCTATATTCTCTGTGTTCTTTCTAAACTTGGAAACCTTAGTCTCCAGAGGGAATAAAATTCTTTTAAGTTAAACATTTAGGTTTTAAAAGTAAAGCTTTAGAACGAAGTAATTAATAATTCATAGCATCTTGTGGCAAATTGTGTTAGACACAAGTGCAAAATTCCTGAGGCTTCACGAGTTCTGGTGGAAGCATACACGGCAAGTACAACAATACTTTGGCCATTGTGTTTAAGACAGAAACACTCTTAAAATAAGCACTAATGGAAAAGGAGTTTGAGAATGTCCTTTGGTCCTGCACCTATCAGACATCTTTTAAAACCATTTGTCGTTAGGTTTTCTGTAGTTTTCAAATGAATCAGAATTATTTCTCTTTCTCTCCTCATGGTTTAAGGGTAAGGGAATGGCTCCCTCTACTCTACACCATGTAAGAGGGACTTAAGAGAAATTGTGGTGTTTGTCAGAAGGAGAGCCTAACATATCATCTTGTTTTTGACTGTTGGCTGAGCTGTAGAAATGTATCCATCCCTGTGTCACCATGGGAAAAGAGCTGAGTGAAGAGACAGTTCTAGGGAAACAGCCTGTGTCCTTTGGAGTCTGTACCCGGAAACTGGGCCCTGATTCTTGCATAGAAAATCCTAAAGGCAAGAGGTTATGTGGAGATGCCTCTGAAGATTAGACCAATGGAGGAAGCCACAGGAGGAGTGTCATTTCATCTAGATTTTGGAAAGACAGAGGTATAGCTTTCTCATGGGCTAACTGGACATTCTTTGGTAAGTAGCAAGTTCAGAGGAATCTTGAAAAGACTCTGCCTGAGAGGTCTGCTTGTCAGGGCAAGGTGTCCCCAGTAAAGAGGCTGAATGAGATACACTACTGGGGCAGCAGTGAGGTGAGTGGTATAGGACTGGTGTTGGAGATACTGTGTGTGTATGTTTTGGGGTGGGTTCTTTTCCCCTAATCCCATTCCCAGCTCCCACCCCCACCCAAGTTGTTGGGGGGCCAGAAAAAAGTGTTTGCAATGGAGAGGGCAAGGGAATAAGGAATACCTGGATAAAAAGTGAAAAAGTAAAAAAAAAAAAAATCTGCACTACTGAAAGGATCAGGATATCTGTTGTACTCAATGCTATTGATGCCCTCCTAGATATCCTTTTCACCTAATGCATCAGTCAGCCAGCTGCTGTGAATGGTGGCTGCTAATAGCTCACAGCTGCTCTGTGCCACTGAGACTTGCCCTTGGCCAAACACCTTGCCCCGAAATCTGTGAATCTTCCCTTAGCTAAACCTAAGACATCCAGTATTTTATAGAAATGGTCAAATTTCTGCTGCTGCTGGGATTGCATGTTAAAAATATTAGAAGTATTTTGGAGGGATATCTATTCTTTGTGACAGTGAAATTTAAAAAATCTAACAAAATGTATTTTATAAAAAGTCCATTTGAAGCATTGGAGAGCTACGAAAGCAACTACATCTTGAGGGGCCAAGATTTTGGAAAGAAAACTGAAAAGAGATAAATTTGATTTTCAGGGATGTTTTCCCCTTCAAGGTATTTGCTAATTCCAAAGAAGCAGCAGAGAGGCTAAGAAATTGAGCAGAAATTGATGGCTGAAAAGTTGAGAAGCCAAATGGAGTTTCTGGTGGTCTCATGGGTCAGAGGACAAAAACTGGAATTCAGGGCCAGCTCAAGGAGGGAAACCTTGGCAAACTCTCCAGGGTTTTAATTATACCCCTGGATGGCCTATACCCTAGGAGTGAGAGTGGACCAGAAATAGACCAACCCCACAAAGCAGAGCCCAGATTTAAATCAGCTTTTATTCCCTGATCAGATGAAGATGATCTTTCTCTGTTCTGTCAGAAGCAAAACTAAATGCTGTCTTGAAGGGGTTGACAGTCTCCAGAATCTCAAACTATTTCTTCAAATTTTCATATATGTTATCTAGAATTCAATACAAAATTACCAGGCAATGCCTGGAGATAAACATGTTCCTGAAAACTAGGAGAAAAAGCACAAGAGAAACAGACTTGGAGGAGATCCAGATTCTGGAGTTATCTGACATAAACTTAATGAATGTGTTGAAAATAAAAAGTTAGACAATTTAAGCAAATAATAACTTTAAAAAATAATCAAATGCAAAATTTGGAGTGTAAAAGAATGACAACTGAAATTATTAACTCAATAGATATGTTTAGTAGCAGATTTTAAAAACTGCTTAAAGGAGAATTAGTGAACTGGAAGATAAACCATAAGAAAATCTCAATACTACAGAAATATGGGACTTAGTAAATAGATCAAACATGTTTTGAACACAACTTTTACTGAGGGGTACATTTAGAACCCCTCAATGAAAGAAGAATGAGATTAGAAGAGAAGCCATATTTGAAGGGATGATGGCCATGAGTTCTCCAAAAATAATGAAAGATACCAAGAGTCAAGGAGCAGTACAAATCCATAGTAGGATCAACATTAAAAAATACCGCACTTAGGCATATCATAGTAAAACTGCTGTAAACCGAAGAAACAGAGTCTTAAAAGCAGACAGAAGCCCAAATAAAACTGTTATATGAACTCTCCAAAGCAAAAATGGAAGCTAGCTAGCAATGAAATTATTTATTCAATGTTTTGAAAAAACTGATTTGAATAATTTACTCAAAACTAACCTAGAATTCCATCCCTGTAAAAATCTTCTTTAAAAATAAATGAAATAATTCTACACCAAAAAAGAACTGAGATAATTTTATCATTAGCTCACCTGCATTGTAGTAAATACTAGAACAAATTCTGCTCTAGTATTTACTGTATTTCCAGATAGAAGCATGGAGATACAACAAGAAATGAAAAGCAGTGTAAAGGGTTAATATATGGGTAGATCTAGATGAATATTTAAGGTATAAAATAATAATATTGTTTTATAGGGTTTAGATATCTATGGGATAGACACAGGGCAAAAATAGAACAAAAGGTTGGAGAATGGATAAATGGAGTTATATTGCTCTAAAGTCCTTGTGTTATGCTGCAGTTAAGAGTCAAGGATGCATGTTTTATACTAGGGTGACCCTTGAGAGAATAGTATACGTATAATCAACATAATGAAAGGGGAAATGGAATAATAAAAATATTTAATTAAAACAAAATAAGGCAAGAAATGAGAGCAAAGGGAACATGGCACACGCGAGAAGAGAAAACATATAGTAATGTGGTAGATTTAAACCTGTAAATGAAAGTCTAAATACTGCAATTAAAAGACAAATATGGTCAAACTAGATTTTTAAAAAACCTTCACGCTGCTTATAGTAAACAACTTAAAAATTAGGATGCAGAAAGTTTGACAGTAAAAGGATGATAGACATTTCTTATTAACATTAACTAAAAGAAAGCTGTTTTGTAAACTAGTAACAGGCCAAGCAGGCATTAAGGTAAGAAGAATTACTAGAAGGATAGCTCACAACGATAAAATGGTTAATCTTCCAGGAAGTAGCACTGTCAAATTTGCATGGATATAATAATAAAGCCTCAAAATTTATGAAGTAAAAATTCATAGAAACAAAACAAGAAAAAGGCAAATCCACACTAGTCTTAGATAATTTTAATACATCTCTTTCAGTGACTGATAGCATAAGCGAGGAAAACAATTTGTAAGGATACAGTACATACTTGACCCAATTGACATACATTGAACACTGCACCCAACAATTGCAGTGGAACCTAAAACAAGTTTCAACAAATTTCCAAATGTTAAATTCATACAGAGTATGTCCTCCAAACACAGAGAAATTAAGCTAAAAATCAGTCATGAGACGATAACTAGAAAACCCCCAAATATTTGGAAATTAAGTGATATAGTCATCTCTTGGTATCAGGGAGAGATTGGTTCCAAGATCCTCGAAGATACCAAAATTCTCAGATGTTCATGTCCCTTGTATAAAAGAGTGTATTTGCACATAACCTATGCACAACCTCCTGTATACCTAAATCATCGCTAGATTAATTATAATACCTAATACAATGTAAATTCTATGTAAATAGTTATGTAAATGCTATGTAAATAATGTGCAGCAACTTCAACTTTTGCTTTCTGGAATTTTTCTGGAATTTTTTAAAAAAATTGTTGAATATTTTGGATCTGCAGTTGGTTGAATCTGCAGATGCGGAACCCGCGGATA
Organism: Phocoena phocoena; assembly: GCF_963924675.1. Lineage (NCBI taxonomy): Eukaryota > Metazoa > Chordata > Mammalia > Artiodactyla > Phocoenidae > Phocoena > Phocoena phocoena. The sequence continues at coordinate 25,950,923 of NC_089236.1, forward strand.
TGGAGGGCCAACAGTATACTTCTAAATAAACCATGGATCAAAGAAGAAGTCACAAAGGAAATTAAAACTTGTTTAGGCTTTAGAAGAAGAACAAATATCATTGTGCTAAACTCATAACTGCAGCAGTCAAGGTGCTAGCTCAAGGAAATGGAATGGATTCTTTCTTTTTCAGTCTCTTCCCATTAAAATTTCAAGGAATTTTGTATCTGTGGCACAAAAGTGACATGGCAGGGCTTTGTAAGTGTCTGCTTTGTAGTTTGTATGAATCTTATAGGTCAAATGGTCAATGTAGGGTGGCTTTCTGGGACAATAATGATAGCAAGATTGGGAACATTGAACCCTGCGCCAGGCATAGAAGTGATATTTCTATCATCCAAAAGATCTGTAGAATAGCCTGAGTCCTCTCCTTTTCTCATTCATGTAAAATGTTACTCTTCCCTGGAAAAAATCTGGCAGATGTTTAGGAGCACAGAGAAGCACTTCACACCACTATTTAACCAAGCATACTGTGCTGAGTAATTAAGAATCCTGCTATCTGTTTGCTCAAATATGAAGGAAAGGGCTATATAAACAAAGTGAGACAAATTAGATGATTTTGTGTTCAGAATAAGGGCAAAGATGGCCTTTTAAAGAAAACATTTTCTTATGTGCAAACTCTCAAAAAGTTGTTTCTTCTTAGGGAATATTACATGATGAAATAATAATAATTATGTCCAGAAGTTATGAAATGGAAGATGATGCCTGTGTTTAGGAAGTGTTTCTCTTCCTAACTCTCTGATGAAGATCACAGGTTTCCAATGCCAAAAGCATTGAAGACATGTCATATTAGAGACCTTCAGAAGCTCATGAAGCCAAAAGTTACTCTGTGGCATGAGTTACTGTGCTCTGAGGGCCCCGGTTTTCTGTTGCAGTTACCACAAATTAAGTGTCATAGATTAATCATTCAGAGCTAAATTAGGGAGTTAAGAAGCTGTTGATTCCTCCCATAGCTTTAAACTCCAAGGCAAACTACCAGCCCATCAGCTGCAAAACGCTGCTGGCTTCTACTGGAAAAGCAAAATTCTTCCTTGATGTTAGGATGAAGGGTCTGTGTTTGTAATATGCTCATAAAACAAACTTCATTCTTTTCCAAGTAATTGGCTTCCTGCTGTCAGGAGCTCTAAAGAGACGTTTGACAAGAGTTTGAATTGGTGTGTTAGTACATTTTTTATGTCTCTCTCTCCATGAGCTGTTTATATTTCCTCCTGTTAGCATACCCTTCACTTGGTAAAGATGAATTTGGATTTTGTACAGACTTATTAGTGATTTGTAGTTGCACAGAATTTTCATGCCTTTGTAGCTGTAAACTTCACAAATAGGCTAGACCACATGAAATCTTAAGGTCTTGGAAGTCTGAGTGGTTCCAAACAGCTTCAGGTTTTTGACCTTTTCCTATTCTGGGCTCCTTTGCTTGTTCTGAAAGACTCACTTGGATTTTAAAAGATGCAAAAGATAGTTCTATTTTCAGTGTCTTGCCCTTTAGCCTATTACAGAGCACAACTTGATTCTTCTTTCAGAGGATGGTTCAAACCCACATTGAATGATTGCTTTTGGGAGAAAAACATCTAAGATCCTAATGTGCTGAGACTGAAGTGGTTCTGGGCCACCCATTAATAGGTAACGAAATAAGAATAAAAACATTTCTGAGGATAAATGTCACATTAAAACAATAAGAGAGGTGCAGAAATTCCTCGGTGTCAGGGCTGATTGGTGATGCTTTTGCTGGAATAATGGGTGGGAGAGAATTTAGAAGCAGATTTTTGCATCTATAGTTATAATAACACTCCTTCCTCATTCCCACCCACCCCTAAACCATGAGGTGGAATTGCAGTGATGACATGTTCCTATTAAACTCTATAAAGAGTAAAAACTAGGAAGTTCCAAATATCTTCTCATTATCAATTAGGAAGGTTTACATTTAAAATCTGTGGCTAGAATGCAGATCTTAAATATATAAACTAAGCAAGCAGTTTAAGAGACCAAAGTCCATAAAGGCAGGATTGAATCACATGAAACTCAGTTGGGATACTGCTTAATAAAGAGTGTAACCATTGAAAGACCTAGATTCCAAGCTTAGTTCTTCCACTTGCTTGTCGTATGACCTAATTAAAGCAAGTCACTTGATCTTTCTGGGCCTCAGTTTCTTCAAGTATAACCTAAAGCGTTTGGACAAACGTTAAGGAGTTTGTGAATCTGTGAATTATGCCTAGGGTACTAACCAGGCTTGGATTAGCATGCTGCAAATAACCAACATATATGATCAGTGTTGATATTCTAAATATTTAGCAGCCCTGTAGCATAAGTACTCACCAATCAAAATGAAGGTTTGATATAAACAACCTTCACCAGTGCATGATAGATAATTATCAACTACACTTATGGGAATGGAGCCCCAGCTACTGGTGTCAAATTGCCAAAGCAGAAAAGACCTTAGGAATCACTGGTCCACCTTCCTGATTTTACTGGCTCTTTCATCCTCTGTTAGAAAAAGCACATTGTGATATTTAAGAATTGTTGCAGAAGGATGACACCAATGCATAAGGGCTTAGGTACATGACTGGATATGTCAATACATATGGTAGATTGTTACAGTAATGGCACTGACAAATGATACCTTCCTGTATCCTCACCCTTTATTAATCCTCTTCCATGTTGACACTGGCCATGGCTATGTGACTTGCTTTGGCAACGGGGCATTAACAAATGTGATTCAAGCAGAGTCTTACCAAATACTTTCTCATTAGGGTTTGCCCCATCTCTTGCTGCTTTTGGAACACAGCCACTATGTAAAGATGTCTCTTGGCCTGCTGGTGACACATAAAAGGCAATTAAAAAATCCATTTTATCATCATCCTAAAGTTTCTGATATCTTACCTCTGGTAGCTGTGAGACAAAGAGTTAATTTAAAACAAAACCTTGAAGACTGCTGCTTTTTTCATAAATGACTCTTAAAACTGGACAAATATATGAGACAACTAATATCAGGTATTGAATAACAAGGGCACAGTCCCCAAGAGAAGGGACCTTTCTCCCCATGTTCATCCAGATCTCTGCTCATGTTTCCATCTGTAGCCCAGAAAGCTAAGTCCATGCTGAGAGTGGTGGTTCAGTTGACTTGAAGAGGCAGAGATAAGAGCTTGGGACCACTCAAGTGGATGGAAGCTGCATATCTGAGCATTGGGGAGGAGGGAGCTATATTGGATGGTGAGAGAGTGAGAGAGAAGTGTACATAGGAGTTCCTGTGAATCCTTGACTGAGGACCCAAATGCATATATGCAGAACAAGATCACAAAAGCTAACTACTAACAGGATTGAGAGCAAGACAGAGATACTAGAGGTTGAGCATTGCTAGATGTTAGAGTTCTGATTCAGCCTGAGGAGGGTTCTTGTTAACACCCTAGGCATTCATCTGAGACACCAGAAAGGCCATACCTCAGAAGACAGGACCATGTCTTGTAGTCAGGTCTAATCTAGGCCTACCTTATTAAGGCCTAAACATCTAAGCTTTGACAAGATCCACAGGGGAGACAGAGCTTGGATGTTGAGTTTACTAAGTTATGAGGAATGAGAAATAATTAGAGCTTTCCACAGACTAAAACCTAGGCTAACAAGTTCGAATTTACTAACAGTAATTAATTTGCCTGCCAAAGACATTGCAAGAAGAAAAAATTATAAACTAATACCCCTCATAAACATAGATGCAAAAATAAAAATGTTAGCAAATCAAGTAATAGTTGGAAAAAATGTAACATGTTATGACCATGGGGGGTTGATCCTAGGAAAACAAGGCTGGTTTAACATTTAAAACAAATATATGTAATTCACCATGCTAACAAAATGAAGAAAAAAAATCATATGATAATCTCAATAGATACAGAAAATAACACTTGACAAATTTTAACACCCACATATGATAAAATCTCTCAGCAAATTAGTACTAGAATAGAAGTTTCCAAATCTGATAAAGAACATTTAAAATATATCTACTAAAAATATCATAGCTAATGGTAAAACACTGAATGCTGTTCTCTCAGACTGAGAATATGGCAAGGATGTTTGCTCTCTTTACTTTACTTCAACATCTTACTGGAGGTTCTCAGCAGTGAAATAAAGCTAGAAAAAAGAATAAAAAAGATAAAGATTGAGAAGAAAGAAGTAAGACTGCTTCTATTCACAAAAGACATGATAGAAAAAACTGAGTCTATAAAAAACAAATAAGCAGGAAATAGCTTCAAGATGGCAGAGGAGTAAGACGTGGAGATCACCTTCCTTCCCACATATACATCAAAAAGACATCTACATGAGGAACAGCTCCTACAGAATACCTACTGAATGCTGGCAAAAGACCTCAGACTTCCCCAAACCTTTGCTTTTACCATTTGTCCTAGGGTTCTCTCTGTCCACTTTTTTTTTTTTTTAGTATAGTTTTTAGCACTTATTATCATTGTGGATTGCTTTTTGGCTTGGTTGCTCTCTTCTCTCTTTCTTTCTTTTTTTTACTTAATTTTTTTATTTCTAATAATATATATTTTATTTTAATAACTTTATTTTATTTTATTTGTCTTTCTTTACTTTTTTTTTCCCCACTTTTCTTCTGAGCCATGTACCTGACAGGGTGTTGGTGCTCTGGATGGGTGTTAGGCCTGAGCCTCTGAGGTGGAAAAGCTGAGTTCAGGACATTGGTTCCCCAGAGACCTCCCAGCACCACATAATATCAAATGGCGAAAGCTCTCTCAGAGATCTCTATTTGAATGCAAAGACCTAGCTCCACTCAACGACCAGCAAGAGACAGTGCTGGACACCCAATGCCAAACAACTAGCAAGACAGGAACACAACCCCACTCATTAGCAGAGAGGCTGCCTAATTCACAGACACCCAAAAACACACCACTAGACATGTCCTGCTCACCAGAAAGACAAGATTCAGCCTCATCTACAAGAACACAGGCATCAGTCCCCTCCAACAGAAAGCCTCCACCACCCACTGAACCAAATGTACCCACTGGGAGCAGACACGAAAAACAATAGGAACTACAAAACTGTAGCCTGTGACAAGGAGAACCCAAACACAGTAAGTTAAGCAAAATGAGAAGACAGAGACATATGCAGCAGATGAATGAGTAGGTAAAAACCCACCAGACCAATCAAACGAAGAGGAAGTAGGCAGTCTAACTGAAAAAGAATTCAGAGTAATGATAGTAAAGATGATCCAAAATCTTGGAAATAGAATGGAGAAAATAGAAGAAACGTTTAACAAGGAACTAGAAGAACTAAAGAGCAAACAAACAATGATGAACAACACAATAAATGAAATTAAAAATTCTCTAGGAGTCAATAGCAGAATAACTGAGGAAGAAGAACAGATAAGTGACCTGGAAGATAAAGTAGTGGAAGTAACTACCACAGAGTAGAATAAAGAAAAAAGAATGAGGGCTTCCCTGGTGGCACAGTGGTTGGGGGTCTGCCTGCCAATGCAGGGGACACAGGTTTGTGCCCTGGTCCAGGAAGGTCCTGCATGCCACGGAGCAGCTGGGCCCATAAGCCATGGCCACTGAGCCTGTGCGTCTGGAGCCTGTGCTCCGCAGTGAGAGAGGCCACAGCAGTGAGAGGCCCATGTGCTGCCAAAAAAAAAAAAAAAAAAAAAGAAACAAGAATGAAAAGGATTGAGGACAGTCTCAGAGACCTCTGAGACAACATTAAATGCACCAACATTCGAATAATAGGGGCCCCTGAGAAGAAGAGAACAAAAAAGGGACTGAGAAAATATTTGAAGAGATTATAGTTGAAAATTTCCCTAATATGGGAAAGGAAATAGTCAATCAAATCCAAGAAGCACAGAGAGTCCAATACAGGATAAATGAAAGGAGAAACATGACAAGACACACATTCATCAAACTATCAAAAATTAAATATCAAGAAAATATATTAAAAGCAGAAAGGGAAAAGCAACAAATACATACAAGGGAAATCCCTATAAGGTTAACAGCTGATCTTTCAGCAGAAACTCTGCAACCCAGAAGGGAGTGGAAGGACATATTTAAAGTGATGAAAGAGAAAAACCTACAACCAAGATTACTCTACCCAGCAAGGATCTCATTCAGATTTGATGGAGAAATTAAATCCTTTACAGATAAGCAAAAGCTAAGAGAATTCAGTACCACCAAACCAGCTTTACAACAAATGCTAAAGGAACTTCTCTAGGCAGGAAACACAAGAGAAGGAAAAGATCTACAATAACAAACCCAAAACAATTAACAAAATGGTAATAGGAACAAACATATCAATAACTACCTTAAATGTAAATGGATTAAATGCTCCAACCAAAAGACATAGACTGGCTGAATGGATATGAAAACAAGACCCGTATATATGCTGTCTACAAGAGACTCACTTCAGACCTACGGACACATACAGACTGAAAGTGAGGGGATGGAAAAAGATATTCCATGCAAATGGAAATCAAAAGAAAGCTGGACTAGCAATTCTCATATCAGACAAAATAGATTTTACAATAAAGAGTATTACAAGAGACAAAGACGGAAACTGCATAATGATCAAGGGATCAATCCAAGAAGAAGATATAACAATTGTAAATATTTATGCACCTAACATAGGAACACCTGAATACATAAGGCAAATGCTAACAGCCATAAAAGCGGAAATCGACAGTAACCCAATCATAGCAGGGGACTTTAACATCCCACTTTCACCAATGGACAGATCATCCAAAATGAAAATAAATAAGGAAACACAAGCTTTAAATGATACATTAAACAGGATGGACTTAACTGACATTTATAGGACATTCCATCCAAAACCACCAGAATACACATTTTTCTCAAGTGCTCATGGAACATTCTCCAGGATAGATCATATCTTGGGTCACAAATCAAGCCTTGGTAAATTTAAGAAAATTGAAATCATATCAAGTATCTTTTCTGACCACAATGCTATGAGACTAGATATCAATTACAGGAAAAAATCTGTGAAAAATACTAACACATGGAGGGTTAACAATACAATACTGAATAACCAAGAGATCACTGAAGAAATCAAGGAGAAAATAAAAAATACCTAGAAACAAATGACACTGAAAACACAATGACCCAAAACCTATGGGTGCAGCAAAAGCAGTTCTAAGAGGGAAGTTTATAGCAATACAATCCTACCTCAAGAAACAAGAAACATCTCAAATAAACAACCTAACCTTACACCTAAAGCAATTAGGGAAAGAAGAACAAAAAACCCCAAAGTTAGCAGAAGGAAAGAAATCACAAAGATCAGATCAGAAATAAATAAAAAAGAAATGAAGGCAACAATAGCTAAGATCAATAAAACTAAAAGCTGGTTCTTTGAGAAGATAAACAAAATTGACAAAGCACTAGCCAGACTCATCAAGAAAAAAAGGGAGAAGACTCAAATCAATAGAATTAGAAATGAAAAAGGAGAAGTAACAAACGACACTGCAGAAATACAAAGGATCATGAGAGATTACTACAAGCAACTATATGCCAATAAAATGAACAACCTGGAATAAATGGACAAATTCTTAGAAAAGCACAACCTCCTGAGACTGAACCAAGAAGAAATAGAAAACATAAACAGACTAATCACAAGCACTGAAATTGAAACTGTGAATAAAACTCTTCCAACAAACAAAAGCCCAGAACCAGATGGCTTCACAGGTGCATTCTATCAAACATTTAGAGAAGAGCTAACACCTACCCTTCTCAAACTCTTCCAAAATATAGCAGAGGGAGGAACACTCCCAAAATTATTCCATGAGGCCACCATCACCCTGATACCAAAACCAGACAAAGATATCACCAAAAAAGAAAATTACAGGCCAATATCACTGATGAGCATAGATGCAAAAATCCTCAACAAAATACTAGCAAACAGACTCCAACAGCACATTAAAAGGATCATACACCATGAACAAGTGGGGTTTATCCCACGAATGCAAGGATTATTCAATATACACAAAACAATCAATGTGATAAACCATATTAACAAATTGAAGAAGAAAAACCATATGGTCACCCTAATAGATGCAGAAAAGGCTTTTGACAAAATTCAACAGCCATTTATGATAAAAACTCTCCAGAGAGTAGGCATAGAGGGAACTTACCTGAACATGATAAAGGTCATATACGACAACCCACAGCCAACATTGTTCTCAATGGTGAAAAACTAAAACCATTTCCAAAAAGATCAGAAACAAGACATGGTTGCCCACTCTCACCATTATTATTCAATACAATTTTGGAAGTTTTAGCCATAGCAATCAGAGAAGAAAAATAAATAAAAGGAATCCAAATCAGAGAAGAAGAAGTAAAACTGTCACTGTTTGCAGATGACATGATATTATACATAGAGAATCCCAAAGATGCTACCAGAAAATTACTAGAGCTAATCAATGAATTTGGTTAAGTAGCAGGATATAAAATTAATGCACAGAAATCTCTTGCATTCCTATACACTAATGATGAAAAATCTGAAAGAGAAATTAAGGAAGCAGTCCCATTTACCATTTCAACAAAAAGAATAAAATATCTAGGAATAAACCTACCTTAGGAGACAAAAGACCTGTATGCAGAAAGCTATAAGACACTGATGAAAGAAATTACAGATGATACAAATAGATGGAGAGATATACCATGTTCTTGGATTGGAAGCATCAACATTGTGAAAATGACTATACTACTCAAAGCAATCTACAGAGTCAATGCACTCCCTATCAAACTACCAATGGCATTTTTCACAGAACTAGAACAAAAAATTTCACAATTTGTATGGAAACACAAAAGACCCCGAATATCCAATGTGATCTTGAGAAAGGAAAATGGAACTGGAGGAATTAGGCTCTATGATTTCAGACTATGCTACAAAGCTACAGTAATCAAGACAGTATGGTACTGGCACAAAAACAGAAATATAGATCAATGGAACCGGATAGAAAACGTACAGATAAACCCACACACATATGGTCACCTTATCTTTGATAAAGGAGGCAAGAATATACAATGGAGAAAAGACAGCCTCTTCAATAATTGGTGCTGGGAAAACTGGACAGCTACATGTAAAAGAATGAAATTAGAATGCTCCTTAACACCATACACAAAAATAAACTCAAAATGGATTAAAGACCTAAATGTAAGCCCAGACACTATAACTCTTTGAGGAAAACATAGGCAGAACACTCCATGACATACATCACAGCAAGATCTTTTTTGACCCACCTCCTAGAGAAATGTAAATAAAAACAAAAATAAATAAATGAGACCTAATGAAACTTAAAAGCTGTTGCACTGCAAAGGAAACCATAAACAAGATGAAAAGACAACCCTCGAATGGGAGAAAATATTTGCAAATGAACCAACTGACAAAGAATTAATCCCCAAAATATACAGCCAGCTCACACAGCTTAATATCAAAAAAACAAACAACCCAATCCAAAAATGGGCAGAAGACCTAAATAGACATTTTTCAAGAGAAGATATACAGATTGCCAACAAACACATGAAAGGATGCTCAACATCACCAATCGATAGAGAAATGCAAATCAAAACTACAATGAGGTATCACCTGACACCGGTCATAACGCCTATCTTCAAAACAATCTACAAACAATAAATGCTGGAGAGAGTGTGGAGAAAAGGGAACCCTCTTGTACTGTTGGTGGGAATGTAAATTGATATAGCCACTATGGAGAACAGTATAGAGGTTCCTTATAAAGCTAAAAATAGAACTACCATATGACCCAGCAATCCCACTACTGGGCATATACCCTGGGAAAACCAAAATTCAAAGAGTCATGTACCACAATGTTCATTGCAGCTGTATTTACAATAGCCAGGACATGGAAGTAACCTAGTGTCCATTGACAGATGAATGGATAAAGAAGATGTGGCACATATACAATGGAACATTACTCAGCCATAAAAAGAAATGAAATTGAGTTATTTGTAGCAAGGTGGACGGACCTAGAGCCTGTCATACAGAGTGAAGTAAGTCAGAAAGAGAAAAACAAATACTGTATGCTAACACACATATATGGAATCTAAGGAAAAAAATGGTTCTGAAGAACCTAGGGGCAGGACAGGAATAAAGACTCAGATGTAGAGAATGGACTTGAGGACTTGGGGAAGGAGAAGGGTAAGCTGGGATGAAGTGAGAGGGTGGCATGGACATATATACACTACCAAATGTAAAATAGATAGCTAGTGGGAAGCAACTGCATAGCACAGGGGGATCAACTCGGTGCTTTGTGACCACCTAGAGGGGTGGGATAGGGAGGGTGGGAGGGAGATGCAAGAGGGAGGAGATATGGGGATATATATATATGTATAGCTGATTCACTTTGTTATACAGAAACTAACACACCATTGTAAAGCAATTATACTCCAATAAAGATGTTTAAAAAAACCAAATAAGCAAACAATCAACTATATTTAATAAATGAACTTATTAATGTCCTCAGGATACATCCAAGTAAAAAAAATCAACTGTGTCTCTGTATATCAGTAACAAAGAGATAAAAATAAATATCAAAAAATATTTAGGATAGTATCAAAAAACATAAAATACTTTTAAGTATATGTAACAAAAGACAGGAAAGACTTGTGTATTGAAAACAATAAATATTTCTAAGAGAAATGTTTAAAACTGTAAATAAAGAGATCTACCATATTTATGGATTAGCAGACTCAATATTGTTAAGATGTTCATTTTCCCCAAGTTGAAACATAGATTCAATGAAATTCCAACCAAAATTGCAGACGTCATTTTTGTAGAAATTGAGAAGCTGATTCTAACGTCTACACAGAAATGCAAAGGACCTAGAATAGTCAAAACAATTCTGAAAAAGAAAACTGATGTTGGAAGACTTATACTATGTGGTTTCATGACATTCCATAAATGCTACAGTAGGCAAGACAATATGGAATTGTCAGAAGGGTAGACGTATAATCAATGGAACAAAATAGCGCAGTCAGAAATAGACCCCTATGTGTTCATGTTGACAAAAGCAACAAGATAATTCAATGAGGAAGGGATACTCTTTTCACTAAATGTACTGGAACAACATATGAAAAAAAATAAACCTCAGCCCCCACTCCATACCATACAGAAAAATTATTTAAAAATAAATCACTACTTGGTGACCTAATCAGTTCTCTAAGGAAGCTTAATATAAGGTATAATTACTGGGTCCTGTAACAAGTCAAATCTTGAGATTTGCACTGCTCTCAGTCAGGGTTGGGTATAACAACTGCTCATGATCTGACTACTTATCTGATACACTTAACATTCCCCAACAGATCAATGACAAATAACTTCAATTTAAAACACTCATCTGGAAAAGAGAGAACCACGCTCAGTGGCCACTGTCCACAGCACGTAGGCTGTTTGCCAGAAGATGAAAGGACTCCCTAAGCTGACTGTGATGTGTGTTCCTAGATTGGCCAGGATGGCCTCCCCGGATCCTAGTCACAAAGATGCTCTTTCTTAGCCTTTTTCCTCTGTGACCACATCTGAGCTGGGAATTGAGATGATATTCCAGGGGCTTTACCATTTATTGTTGAGGGTTCAGGAATCTCAGCCCCTTGTTTGCCAGGTAATAGTTTAATATTTACTTGCATTTGATCAACTCCACTATCAAAGCTGAAGACAGTGCTCAAATCCCAGCCCAGGGATTTCCATCTCCTAGCAACAGCCCTGAATGTTCTGTTCATGCCTTTAACCCTTAGCTTAAATGACTTCCACCTGGGCCTCTCCAGGGTCGTTCAGAACAATTTCTTGGGGTGGGAATCACAGTTGATACATGTCCCTCTGTTTCCAAGTTGCATCTCAAGGGATGGCTTTTTTGCTGTGAGGTGATTTTAATTTTTCTTAACTTGGATCTTCCAAACTTAAGGGGAGTTTGAGAGGGACTGGGGACATCAAGGCTCTGTGAGACCTCAATGTTATCTTCCTGATTATTTCTGCCATTGATTTTTTTGCACTAACTTTAGTTTGGTACAGACATTTTTGCTTTTTTTCCCTTAAGACTTGCCAAGATTGCCAATTTTCAACCTTCTTGGATTATTGGCCTCAGTCAGAAAAGGGGCTCCTTTAGTGATATTATACTTTCTTCCCCTTCTGCTCTCTGAGGGACTATCTTCAACTGGAGACTATCCTCTTTTAAAATAAATGTAGCCAAGCCCTTCCCTCCAATCATATTCTCTGGCTTTAGTAGACACATGATCTGAATCCCAAAATACAAGTAATGGTTTGCCAGCGGCTGTGCAAACACATAGCAAGAGAGCAGGGCAACCTCTTGACTTAGTGTATAGATAGGTCTCCATGGACCTCCTCCCTGGATCCCCTCAGATAATTACTCATTTTAGAGTCTGTTACTTAGAATTCCTTTCCCATTGTTGGAATTTGTTTTGATTGTTTAGGACACAAATAACTGAAATCCAGCTGCTAATTTTCTTGGATAAAAAAGGGGAACTTGCTGTGATACTTAAATGAAAACTGCAGTGGGAGATCAGGCATGGTTGGATCTAAGTGCTCAGAGCCATTTCAGTTTTTTTTTTTTTTTAATGTTGAATTTATACTCAGGCAAGCACTCTCAACCTAGTGGCTCATTTCCAGCTTACATCTTCTTAGCTCAGCAACTCCAGAGGAAAAAAAGAAATATCCCTTTCTTAGTAATAGTAGCAACAATCCTGGAGCTGACGCCCAATGGCTCTGATTGGCCCGAACTGGGAAACATGCACGTACCTGAGTCAATCACTGTAGCTAGGAGGATGGGCTATTTTAATTTGTCTAAGCCTGGGTCATGTGGTGATCTGAGTACCAGGAGTGGTGGTGTCTATCATACCTTACTCACATGGACTGACTTATCGAAGAGGTGGTTTCTCAAAAGAAAACTGGATGCTGAAGAGGCAAAAACAATGAATGTCCAATGTGCCCTGATAGGACAGTGTTGAAACTGACTCAAGAAACCAGTTTTGTTACTTGTGGCTGCACCAAGTCTTGCATATTATTCCATAAGTCTCACTTATTGCAGAAGTCTCACATAATCTACAAGTTCCGAGGATCTTATGATCCTTTAGCAAGTTTTCCAGTTTAGAATTCAGATGATGTAATGTGGTAAGAATTACACAGAAGTGACATTGGGTGGTGGGACCCTCACAACTATTTCAAAATATTCATGAGCCCCTTTCATGTGGTTGGCAATGTCCTGGGCTCCAGGATACAAATTTGATGAAAACATGATTAATACCTGGAAGAATTTCTAATGGGGATAAGAAATATACCTTTAAATAAAGGTATGTGATATGCAAGTGCTTCTAACAAAGGATTCAGTTGTCTTTTGAGACCTCACAAAATGGTAGGCACTGGGCTTTTTGCTCTTCCCACATTTTCTTTCTTAAACCTCAAGGCAATCCCTCAAAGTAAGCATTCTTTCCTAAAGACATTGAAGTCTGTAGAGATAAAGTCTTTTGTGTGTGGTCCTTCAGCTGGTAAGTAGCAGGGGCCTTTGGGAATTCTATTTGGGAATACCGTATTGCTCAATATTTGAGAGCACTAAGAAAGTATGACTATTCCTTAAGCCATCCAGTACTTTAGAATCACTTATTTGTTCCATCTTCTGCATCTCCTACAGCTTATATGCCATGAAATCCTGCCAAGTTTTCCTTTTCAGTGTTTCTTAGGTTCTCACCCAATACTTCTTCAAAGTCATTGTTCAGGCCTTTAACATCTGGTATATAATTGCAGAGGCACCTAAATTGGTCTTCTCCTTGCTTCCTATCATCTCTTTAATTCATTCTGCTACAGGGTAGGTTTTGAGGTAGGCAGAAGTTGTATACCATATCATACTGCCTTGATCATTTATTTGGCAAATATTTATGATAAGCCAGTCATTGTGCTGGATCATGGTTTAAAGCTTCCAAAAAAATCCAATCCTTTTTGAGGATTTCACCAATGTTCAGGAAAGGCAATCATCTATGTTATTTATCATATAATAGTTCCCCCTTATCTCCACCTCCTTATCTGTGGTTTCACTTTCCCTGGTTTCAGTCACCTATGGTCAACTGAAGTTTGAAAATATTAAATAGAAGGTTCCAGAAATAAACAATTCATAGTTTTTTTTAATTGCATGGTATTCTGAGTAGGGTGATGAAATCTCATGCCATTCTGCTCCATCCCACCCGGGACAAGAATCATCCCTTTGTCCAGTGAATCCTGACCCTTCGTCACCTAGTAGCCACCTGGTTATCAGATAGACTGTCAGTATCACAGTGCTTGTGTTCAGGTACTCCTTATTTTACTTCATAATAGCCCCAAAGGGCCAGAATAGTGAAGCTGGGAATTTGAATATGCAAAAGAGAAGCCATAAAGTGCTTGCTTTAAGTGAAAAGGTGAAAGTTGCCTCACTTAATAAGGAAAGAAAAAAAACTGTATGCTGAGGTTGCTAAGATCTATGGTATGAATAAATTTTCTATCCATGAAATTGTGAAGAAGGGAAAAGAAATTTGTGCTAGTTTTGCTGTTGCATCTCAAACTGCAAAAGCTATGGCTACAGTGCACGAGAAGTGCTTAGTGAGCATAGAAAAGGCATTAAATTTGTACAATAAGATATTTTGATACAGAGAGAAGGAGAGAGAGATCATATTCACATAACTTTTATTACAGTATATTGTTAAAATTGTTCTATTTTATTATTAGTTATTGTTGTTAATCTCTTACTGTGCCTAATTTATAAATTAAACTTCATCATAGGGATATATGTATAGGAAAAAACATAGAATATATAATAGGGTTCAGTACTATCTGTTGTTTCAGGCATCCAGTGGGGGTCTTGGAACAAATCCCCCTTAAGTAAGGGGGAACTACTGTAATAGAATACATATCAAAAACCTCTTTCTCCACAAACTTCAATACTTTCTCACTACTGCTTTAAAAGTGTCTAAACTCTTTAGCTTACATCAAGGTCCTCCTCAACTGTGCCACCCATTCAGGCTTGTCCTCCTAAAGCCATCCATTCCGACCAACTGGTATATTTAGTCGCCATAAAAAGCTCTGTGCCTGCCTTTCTCCATAGCTTGTAAACATCACTCCTGGGTTCTCTACATCCCTGGCAGTTCTGGCTGACTCTGACTTTACCTGTAAAGCCTGAGATCTCTTCCTATTTGCACTTAATATAACTTTCTCCAAGTCATTTGGCACTGTGTCTTCTCTGAACGCTGATGGCTTTATGTTTTTAGCATTTAAGTATTTTCTTCTACAAGGCTGTGAGCTATATTGCATCACCAATACTTGATCAAATATCTGTTGATAAAGGACCCCAAAGTGGGGACTTCCCTGGTGGTGCAGTGGTTAAGAATCTGCCCGCCAATGTAGGGGACACGGGTTCGTGCCCTGGTCCGGCAAGATCCCACATGCTGCGGAGCAACTAAGCCTGTGTGCTACAACTACTGAGGCTGCGCTCTAGAGAACGTGAGCCACAACTACTGAGCCCACGTGCCACAACTACTGAAGCCCACACGCCTAGAGCCCATGCTCCGCCACAATAGAAGTGACTGCAATAAGTTCGCACACCACAATGAAGAGTAGACCCTGCTCGCTGCAACTAGAAAAAGCCTGCATGCAGCAATGAAGACCCAATGCAGCCAAAAAAAAAAAGGACCCCAAAGTGCTCTGATTACTGGTGGTCACAAGCTTTGTTTTAGATTAGGAATAGAGAGGTTCAGGTGAGAGGAAGAGAGATGAAGATAAAATAAGGCACAGATGAAAAGTTACTCCTTAGTCCATATTCTTTTATTCTTCTCTTGCTTTGCAACATTCTTGAGAGGGGGGCAGATAATTTTTTTCCTATAGAGTGGTAAGAATCCAAAGTATGGTCCTTGAGCCAATGACCGAAGTCAAGTACCAAAGTCAATTTCTCTGGCTCAGTTGGGGTTTGAGGTATCCCTGAACCAAAAAGGTAAAATAATTTTCATTATTCATTGACTTAATTTCCTTCATAGAGCTAGGCTAATAAAATCAGCAGTTTAAAAACTAGTTTTATGTTGTATTTTAAGATTACATAGTTTTGATAATATCATTATTAACATAATGATCCTATGGGAAAATTTTTTTCTAAGTGAAGATTATGTCATTTAAATCCTTGTTTAATGTTAAGGGGAATTTATGATTAGTGTTGATACTCTATAGTGGTTCCCTGTGATTTTGTCTAGGTTCAAGCACTTAAGTAGTTGATAAATATCATTTGTTTCTAGGCTACGCTTGTAGACAGTATTTTGGCTGACTTCAGAGCTGAATTATTTTCCCTGAAATCATTTTCCAGAAAGGACCAGCAATTTGCTGATGACTTTTCTTATAAATGAATGCACAGTCAAGACCTAATGGGGTCAGTGGGGTAACAGGAATGTGATATAATGACCCTTCTTATGCGAGCACTTAAAACAGTTACTCTCAATTTGGGGGGCTCATCCTGCTGAAGAATGAGTTTAGCTTTTTCAAGGTATGATTTTTTTTTTTTTTTTTTTTGCGGTACGCGGGCCTCTCACTGTTGTGGCCTCTCTCCCGCTGTGGAGCACAGGCTCCAGACGCGCAGGCTCAGCGGCCATGGCTCACGGGCCCAGCCGCTCCACGGCACGTGGGATCTTCCCGGACCGGGGCACAAACCCGTGTCCCCCTGCATCGGCAGGCGGACTCTCAACCACTGCGCCATCAGGGAAGCCCTCAAGGTATGATTTTAAAAATAGAAAGAAAAACCCCAGTTGTTAGGTTGATTTTTTTCCTTTCAAACAGTCTTCATTGCTTCAATTTCTAGAACGTGCTGCTTTAAGACAGCAACATTGCACTTGATAATGTTTTGCTCATTAAAACCTTTTCTCCAGAATGTTTGTTCAGTTGAGAAATGAAAATGGGTCTCACATAGTACATAGAGTGATTTATTCTAAATGGGACAAAAACTGTTTCTGGAACTGTTAGTTTAAGGTTCTATAGAAGTTGATACCTACTCTCAAGTGTGAACACCATAATCTAGCCAAATATTTACATTAGGGATTTTCCTGTGGTTTCAGTTTTTCCCCTAAATATGTTATTAGTTTTATGTAATAGGAAAAGGGGAATATGCAAAGGCACAGACACTATTTTGAATTAGGGACCATTTTCCCCCATGTTTACGGTGAAAGTTACCTTAGTTTCTGTCCAGCGTGCCTCAGTGTGTAAGGGGCACGCTGGAGTCTCTCGTTCAGCAAAAGAGAAAATCTTTTATTAAAATGATTAGAATGCAAATCCTGTTTTACAGATCTGGTTTTCTGGCATTTTGGGGGAACACTAGTATGTCTGGTGCTTTTGTTTTAGGAACAAAAGTAAACACTGTAGGGAGTTCAACCAAATCCCCCCACCCCCCCTTCATCCCTTTTGAAACTAAACTGCTGCTTTATCCACATTTTGGTCTTCCTGTAGTGGTGGCAGTATAGTTTGGCAATATGCTGGCAAATGGGAAAACAAGCGACATAAAGCAAATTTCTGCCACAGTGCTTTTAATATTGAGACAGATTTTTATCTAATAGAGCCAACAGAATGGAACATGAGAGTACCATGGGCTCAAGGCTGTAAACACGGCTTCCCGATGACACATCCTAAGGGGACAGATCATGCAGTTTCTATATTATTCAGCTTGTCAATCTACTGGCACAGAACTGATTTTTGCTTCAGAAAATGTCTCTTTCTTGAAACTCCAGCTGTCTTTCATTCATAAAGCAGTGTTTTAATAACGTGGTTGTTTACTAGGAAACAAAGCTAATGCTAATAATGAGTCTCTGACAATATAGCACGTTCCTTATCATAGATGGTCTCCTTGCTGCCAAACGGCTGGAGGCGAAGTGGGGAAAATGCAATCAAGCATTTAAGCATCATAGGTGGATGTTTTCAAACATTAAGTGGCCAGTTGTTTAGCATTGTGGAAGTAATGTGTATGATTGCCTGACTTTTAAAATCTTTTATCTGTGTCTTTTGATGTTCAGTAGATAGAGTCATAGACTAGTCTTCATTTTCAGGATACTGAGCAGTTTTTCTGATCGTGAATGGCAAGAATGACGCTGAAAACTGGCAAGAGCCAGGCTTGGCAGGGACCGTGTGCCACGAGAGAGAGAAGGGCCAAGACTTGGACTGTGATGAAATGGGTCCCTCTCCTGGCTAAAGTGCATGGAAGCATGTGCCTTTTAAAATGCATGGGCCGAATCAGTTTTCAGTCTTCTGATAAGGGGCATCTAGGAATGAAGAAATTGGGTAAAGGGATCAGATCCTCTTGTTTTCCCTGAGACCCAAAGACTGAATAACCAGATGCTTCCTTGGAGTACTCAGTTCTAAGAAAGAAAGCAAACTGTCTTAATACCATTGAGGATACTGGCCAACAAGAAATCTAGTCTCGGGCTTCCTTGGTGGCGCAGTGGTTGAGAATCTGCCTGCCGATGCAGGGGACACGGCTTCGAGCCCTGGTCTGGGAGGATCCCACATGCTGCAGAGCAACTAGGCCCGTGTGCCACAATTACTGATCCTGCGCGTCTGGAGCCTGTGCTCCGCAACAAGAGAGGCCGTGACAGTGAGAGGCCCGCGCACCACGATGAAGAGTGGCCCCCGCTTGCCACAACTAGAGAAAGCCCTTGCACAGAAACGAAGACCCAACACAGCCAAAAATAAATTAATTAATTAAATTAAATAAAATTAAAAAAAAGAAAGAAATCTAATCTCACTAAACTGAAGTAGAGTTGTTTCCTTCCTCAGATGAATGCCTCACCAGGCAAAATTTTAAAAATCTAAAGTACAGTAGGACCTTGTTGCCTATCCACCACATGTATAATAGTTTACCTCTGCTAATCACAAACTCCCAGTCCTTCTATATTCAATATCCTGTGATAAATCATAATGGGAAAGAATATAAAAAAAATAATGTCTATGTGTGTATAACTAAGTCACTTTGCTGTACAGCAGAAATTAACACATTGTAAATCAACTATACTACATTAAAACATTAAATTAAAAAAATCTAAGGTAAACAAAATGAAGCTTTTTCTCTTTTTAGGATCTCAGAGTACCTGATGAAAATCAAGCCATGCTCCCCACTGTACTTCTCTATCGGTTACTGGTACTTATAATTAGAGTCATTGCCAAATGCTCCACTAAATTAAAACCCCTGGAAATTAATTATCTCATCAAAGGTGGCTCAGTTTCAGAACTCGGTCCACAGATCCTGGTGCTAAAATAAGCGCACCTCCCTCTTAAGAGTGAAAGGAAAAAAAAAGTCATTTACTGACATGTCTCTACAGGAATCAATAACATTACAGATCATGTAGGAGCTAAGAATAGCCTGGGCATGTTAATAGCTTAGCCTGCTCACTGATTTTATTCAAGATGACTGGTTAAAGGACACTCTGCCTTGATGACGGCTCCATGGCACGAGGAACAATGTCATCATTAACATGTGGGACTGTTTAGCATTTAGAACACTTCACACATAAAGAGAACTTAATATAGGACTATTGTGCTTTAGACAGATGGTTTAATGTTTCTTTAGCCTTCAGCCTATCAGGCCACCTGCGGTTTTCTTCAGCCAAGGGCTTTTAAAAAATAATTGGTGTATAACAATTTTCTAACGAGACTGACTGCAATGTATTTCCCTAAATCTTTTTCTTACCCTTAACTATCCCTTGCAGTGAATTGTGGCTGACTAACCTCCCTGACTGACACCGAGTCTTCATGTGTAAGTAATTACTGACATAAAAGGAGATGAAGGGGCTGAAATTTCATCATTAATCGTTTCTTTGCTTGGGAAAAGCTATTCAGAAATGATTACTTTGGAAAACAGTTCTTCTCTGATTAGAGACTGCCTGACTCTGGAGAAGCTGCTCCCCCAGAATCTTTCAATACAGGAAATGATAACCCAATATAGATGGATAACCGTGGGTGGCAAAGGATGCATATATGCATTAGTTTCAAAATGGTAAAGGAGAATAGCAATTGTGCCTCTGTCCGAGGACTATGTGTGCTCAGGAAGGAATAAAGATGCTGCGGGTCCCCTGTGCATACTCTCAAAGTGAGATTCGGGCACACTAGCAAAGCAAGCAGGGTGCGTTTTTATCGTGTAAACTTCTGTAGGGATCTTAATGATCCCCTGCACTGCCCTGGCCACTGTTCAGCTCTCCAGCCCCTTCTGTGAGCTCTTTCAAGGGAAGAACATGACCCAGAGGCTGGGAGACTGTGGATTGGTCCAGATGGATGCTAATTTGCATATTCTTCCCTAGTAACCTCCCCGGTAGGGTTCAGAAAAAGCTTGCTTGGGCCCCAGGCAGAGAAAAGCGATTATATAGCAGAGAGGGTTTAGTGATCAAAAGTATTTAAGACAGCAAGTGTCTCCTGACTGTGCACTCAGGAGGCCTTGGGAAGGCTGGAAGTCTGAGCGCAGAGACTCGGATTGTTGGTGCTTTTCTTTCCCTTTGACTAACAGGAATGTCTCACTGGAGACTCAGGTTCCCCGCTGACACTTTACACAGGGCTGGACTGGGGTCCCTGTTGCTTCTTCTGTTGCTGCTTCTGGTGTCAGGGTCTTGCAAAGAAACTGTCAATTTCCTCACCTTTGAGGAAGAAGCCCTCGGCACCTTCATCGGTATTCTGTCTGACCACATCCTGTTTAATTCCCAGCGCGAGGTGCCAAGCCAGTTCCGCCTGATTAAGATCAACAGCTCGCTGGTCCAGGTGCAAGAGGGCGACCGTCCTCAGAGATGCAGGCCTGGACCTCGAGCGGCTGTGCGGCCAGGCCTTCAAAGTGGTAAGCTTTTAGCAAGAGCAGTTCCGGCTGGTGCACGTGGAGGTGGAGGTAAGGGACGTCAACCACCACGAGCCACGCTTTTCCCGGGCCCAGATCCCGGAGGAGGTGTCTGAGGGCGCGGCCGTGGGCACACGCATCCCCCTGGAGGTGCCCATAGACGAGGACGTGGAGGCCAATGGGCTGCAGAGCGTGTGCCTGGCCGCACAGCCCCTTCCGCGTGGAGCTGCAGACGCGCGCGGACGGTGCCCAGTGCGCCGACCTGGTGCTGCTGCAGGAGCTGGACCGCGACAGCCAGGCCGCCTACAACCTGGAGCTAGTGGCCCAGGCCGGAGGCTGCCCACCGTGCTCCGCCACGGCCGCCCTCAGTGTGCGCGTGCTGGACGCGAATGACCACAGCCCGGCCTTCCCGCAGGGCGCCGTGGCCGAGGTGGAGCTGGCAGAGGACGCGCCCGTGGGCTCGCTACTGCTCGACCTGGACGCGGCGGACCCCGACGAGGGCCCCAACGGCGACGTGGTGTTCGCCTTCGGCTCCCGTACCCAGCCCGAGGCGCGCCGCCTCTTCCGCCTCGACCGGCGCTCGGGCCGCCTCACCCTGGCTGGCCCGTGGACTACGAGCGCCAGGACACTTACGAACTGGACGTGCGGGCGCAGGACCGCGGCCCCGGGCCCCGCGCCGCCACCTGCAAAGTCATCGTGCGCATCTGCGACGTCAATGACAACGCGCCGGACATCGCCATCACCCCGCTGGCCGCCCCGGGCGCGCCTGTCGCCTCGCCCTTCGCCGCCGCCGCCGCTGCTCTCGGGGGTGCGGACGCGACCTCGTCGACCGGGCCCGGGACGCCAGAGGCCGGAGCCATCTCCCTGGTGCCAGACGGCGCGGCACGCAAGAGCCTGGTGGCGCTGGTCAGCACCTCGGACAGGGACTCGGGAGCCAAGGGGCAAGTGCGCTGCGCCCTCTATGGGCACGAGCACTTCCGACTGCAGCCGGCCTACGCGGGCAGCTACCTGGTGGTGATCGCGGGGTCGCTGGACTGCGAGCGCATCGCCGAGTACAACCTGACGCTCGTGGCCGAGGACCGCGGCGCGCCCCCGCTGCGCACCGTGCGGCCCTACCTGGTGCGGGTGAGCGACGAGAACGACAACGAGCCGCTCTTCACGCGGCCGGTCTACGAGGTGTCGGTGAGTGAGAACAACCTGCCCGGGGCCTACTTGGCCTCGGTGGCCGCCAGGGACCCGGACCTGGGCCGCAACGCCCAGGTCACCTACTGGCTGCTGGAGGCTCCGTGTCCACCTACGTCTCATTGGACCCCGTCACCGGGGAGCTGCACGCACGACAGTGCTTTGACCGCGAGGAACTGGCTGAGCTGCGGCTGGGGCTGGAGGCGCTCGACGGCGGCTCTCGGCCGGTCCGGGGCCGGGCCGTGATGCGGCTGCATGTGGAGGACCAGAACGACCACGCTCCTCGGCTGGTGACCCCGCCGCTCGTCAGTGACTCAGCCCAGGCCCCTCTGCCCCGGGACGCGCCCCTGGGCTACCTGCTGACCCGACTGCAGGCTAGGGACACGGACAAAGACCTCAACGCGGAGCGACTGCGGCCCCGGGGCGCTAGCGCTACACCCGGCCACGGGTGAGCTGTCCCTGCAGTGCCGCCTGTCCCCGCAGCCCGCCGACCCGCTGACGGCGGCCGTCGTGGTGCTTGCCGGAGGCCAGCCGGCCCGGTAGTGCACGGCCACCTTGATCTTCGTGCCCGCGCACTCGGCGCCACCTGGCGGAGAGGTGGTGCTGGTGCCACGGCCGCCTCCGCCGGCAAACGAGGAATGGGAGGTGTCCGCGGGACGGCGCACGGCGCATGGAGCAGGACGGCACCCTGACCTCTCCGTGGTTGTGGTCGGGGCTTTGACCAGCGGCTGCGGCCTTCCGCCGGTGGCCATCGTCACCGTGACTTGTTCCTGCTCAGGCAAGGCCAGGACGCGGAGGAAGAGGCTTTGTGAGCACAGACAGAGCAGGTGCCATGCGAGCAGTGGCCAGGCTTGCCCATGTTGCAGGACATCAGGGGCTGATCCTGGGAGGTTCAACCCAAGGTTCTTCGTGGAGACACCGCCGCTTTCCACTTCCTCAGAGGCGTAGGAGAACGAGTCTGCCGAGACTTCCCAGTCCGGGAACAGTGCGGTGTCCTTATGCTCCTCGCCTCGGAAGAGGAACGAGATCCCCTGGGCCCAGGTAGCGCACCCCCAGCTCTCTTAGTGTCCTCGTTAGCATTCAGTAAATTTTCACGCTGGGAGCTTTATGAAAATTCAGTGCCTGATCAGATTTGGGACTTAAAGTGGCTAATTTTTCGGGACTTATTTTTTATCTGAGAGGAAAAATTCTTCACCGATGAGAGCAGGAGGAGACCTGATGCTCATGTGTTCCTGGAGGCCCATGTCTATTCCTGCTGTTTCGGCCCCTGGTAACTTCCCTATGGGTCCAGCTCGAATCCCTTTCCATCAGGGTTTAAATGGTGTCTTCCTGCAGCACTGCAGATGAGGGATGCTGTACCTGCTCTGTCAGTTCTGATATCTAAGGGTGAAATATTATTAACTGCTGCTCTCACACCTCTTTTTAAACAGGGTTCCGTCTCAGGTCCTTTTCTTTCCCCATTCCTGTGGGGAGAGGATAAATCTACTGCAAGTTTAAGGTAATTGCAGAGTATTTATCATTATCTCTAAGCCATGGGTTTGAAATTTTGTACATTTTTATGGATAACAGAGTAGTTTTTTTCCTTTTCACTTCCAGGACACATTCAAATCCAGATAAGTTCAGTGTGAGAGATAGTGGAAAAGGAGACAGTGAATTGAATGACAACAGTTCTGATATCAAGAAAGCACTTTTTGGAATGATTGCAAAGCAAGAGGGTAAGTTCACACCTGTGACTTTGAAGTTCTTGCTTTCAAAGTCATAATATTATATGCCCGAATGCATAATTAAAAAAAACTGAACAAGGGGTCTTAACTGTACATGCATAGATCGGAGTACTCTGAATGCTGCTGAATAGAGCTAATATTTTTAATCACTGACTATATAGCTGTTTCTATGTATTTTAAATATATTTATTGACTTATTTATTGACTTATTTATTCCCCATGATAAATCTAATGAGGTAGGAAACTGAGGCACAGAGAGTTTAAGTAGTTTGCCCAAGTGTTGGAGTTAAGATCTTAGCCCAGGAATTCTGGCTTTAGATTTCCTGCTCTTTTTTTTTTTTTTTGCGGTGCGCGGGCCTCTCACTGTTGTGGCCTCTCCCGTTGCGGAGCACAGACTCCGGACGTGCAGGCTCAGTGGCCATGGCTCACGGGCCCAGCCGCTCCGCGGCATGTGGAATCTTCCCGGACCGGGGCACGAACCCGAGTCCCCTGCATTGGCAGGCGGACTCTCAATCACTGCGCCACCAGGGAAGCCCCAGATTTCCTCACCCGACTAAACTGCCTCTATTAATGCAAAAGATTAAAATACTGAAAAATCAGAATATTGTGGTTATTAATACTAAAATAACTTAGTGTCACGAGCACTAAGGATAACTTCCCCCCTGTGGGTATTCCAGAAGGGAACAGCATGTGAATAGGTAAATTTCATATAGGCCAGTATGCCATTTGCTGGGAACATATGGGGATAGATTTTTTTTCTTTTTTTGATATTTCTTTTTAAATTTTATTTATTTATTTTTGAGGGGTGTGTGGGTTTTTTTGGCTTTGCTCTGTTCAGTGAATCCTGCACCAATACAGTCTTATGCTATTCAGTCCATCTCCTGTAGTGTTGAGGTCAAAATCTCTGTAATGGTGTCTGGTTCTGGAACGGTATCTCCTGTGGGGAAAGGCATAGTCAATTTTGAGGTGTTTTATGTTAGTCTCCACAAAAGTGGGCATTAGATGTTTAGTCTCTCAGAGATGAGTCCTGATGCTATGTCCTACTGATTCAAGTGCCTCTTCACCATCATAGATACTTTTGCCCACCCTATGTTTAGTTCCTTCAACATTTTTTACTTTAAATGGTATGGCTTTTAAAAGTATCTGCATCCTGGTCCCCTTCTTCTGAATATTCTCTAGTTTGTATATATCTCTCCTAAAATGAGGCACTTAGAGTTGAACATACTACTACGGAAACAGCCTCTCTCCTGACCTCCAAATTTGTATACCTACTTGCTTCTTCCACGTCTCCATTTGGGTGTTTAATGAACATATCACATGTTCAACACTGAACTCTTGATTTCTGTTCCCCAAACCCACTCTTCCTCTAATGTTTGTAGCTCTGGAAATGACACCTCTATTAACTTAGTTGCTTGCTCTGTCCAAAATCCTTTGTGTCATTCTTGATTTGTGTCTTCCCACACACAACTTCCAATCCATCAGCAAATCCTATTGGAATTACTTTGAAACTATATTGTCAATCAAAGCTCTTCTCACTATCTTCATTGCTGCTGCCCTAGCCGGGGCACTATCATCTCTTGCTTGGACAACTGCAGTAGGTCCAAACTGGCCTCTCTGCTTGCATGATTGCCCTCTTGCAGTCTGTTCTCCCTGCAGGAACTAGAGTGATCCTTTTACTTCATAAATCAGATTATGTTAATCAACTCTCCAAAGATTTTTCACTTATCCAAAATCCCTATCATGGTGTCCCAGTTATGAATGCTGGGTAACAAACTAGCCCCAAATACAGTGGTTTACAACAATCATATTATGCTCATGGATTCTCTGGGCCATTTTGGACGGGACATAGCTTGTGCCTGTTTCAGTTTCTGAGGCTTTAGCTGAGAAGATGTGATGGCTGGGAGCTGGAATCATCTGAAGGCTTATTCAGTCATGTGTCTGGCGTGGTAACTAGGATGACTGAAATTCTAGGATTGCAGACTTGGGGATGGGAAGGGGGGCTACATGTGTCCTGTACACATGGCTTGATTCTCTGACAGCATGGCGGCCTCAGGAAAGTCACATGCTAGCTTACGGTTGCAAACATGAATGCTCCAACAAACAAGACAAAGACCCATCTTCTTTTATGACCCAACCTCAGAAAGACATAGTCATTTCCATCATATTCTACTGGTCCAAGCAATCTTAAGCCCACCAGATTAAAAGGAATGGGACAAAGACCCCATGTCTACATTGGAAAATTATTAAAGAATTTTGGGGCCGTGTTTGTAAACAAGCCACGCATGGCCCATAAAGTCCTGTATTATCTGGCTCCTGGCTGCTTCTCCCATCTGAGTTCTTACCACTCTTCCCTTGATAATTTAGGTCATTTTATTGGCTTTCTTGTTTTTTTTGAATTGACCAAGCGTGTCTTTATTTCAGACCTCAGTGTCTTGCTGTTCCCTCTGCCTGGTAAGTTCTTTCTCAAGATACCCATATTGTTTGCTTTCTGCCTTCATTTAGTTCTTTGCTCAGATATCCATCCTCAAAGAGGTCTTCCTAACTGCACATTGCTTCTCCCCACTGTCACTGCCACTCTCCACCCTGCTTTATTTTCTGTCATAGCATTTATCACTGCCTCATATTATTTTATATATTTGCTTGTTTATTATTTGTTCCCTGTTCCATGCTGAATCACTGGCATCAAATGTGTACTAACATTTTTTTACTGAATGGATGAATGAAGGTGTGGTTTAACCAGAATATACATCACAACTGTATGACTATGTCAGGTGATAATATCACATTTTATATTAGGATAAATATATCACATAAATATCACATTTTATATTAGGATAAATATATCACATAAATATATCACATAAATATCACATTTTATATTAGGATAAATTTATCTTGTTTTTACAAGTTCCATTGTGCTACTTTGTTTTGTGGACAATTTTAGTGTCATCTTAAAACTTGAAGATTTTACAGTAAATGTATCTTTCCAGATCATTTAATGGTAAATAAGCCTTTTCCAAACACAAAACAAAACAAAATCAAATTCCTGGAACTCCTGCTGTTTATTCACTATTTAGGGAATTACCAGCTTATTCTTCCCTTACCTCAGTTTCCTCTTTATAATAATAGGCAAGCTCTCTAAATCCATGATAGCTCAAGGTGCAGTTTTAGCAAACAATGTGATCAAGGCAATGTGTTCACCATGAGAAAATACCATTTCTCGTTTCTCGGTAATAACCATCACATTTCCTCCTGCCAGTATGCAACAGCTACATTTTATTTATTTATTGAGCATTTATACAAGTTTCACCATGTGTCAGCAACTGTTCCAGGTGCTTTACAAGTATTAACTCACTTAATCCTCGTGATAATGCTATTAAGTAGGTACTGTCATTTAACACCGTTTTGCACATGGGAAAACTGAGGCATAGACTTGTTGGAGTAATTTGATCATGGCCACCCACCTGTAAGGGGTAGAGCTGGATTTCCAACTCAGGAAGTCTGGCTTTGGAGTCCATGCTTTTAAAATGTTCTGCTGTAGCGTAGCTTCAGTAGGGTTTTTACACACTTATTTTATGAGCCTGCTGAAGATTTAGGACCGATTTACATTTCTGAGGATGTTTCTGTCTTTGACTTCATGAGCTGTTCCGATTTATGATTTGGTTTATACGTCAACTGTCTGCTGCATTTTCTTGTAAAACTTTTAGTGGGAGTGTTGAAGGGATGCCACGTGGGTGATGGCAAGATAATTGAATTAGATGTTGACAACTGGACATAAGATGTTTATTGCAGGTATTTTAAGTTGTTTTTTGCATCTCACTTTTAATAGTTAACACAGAGGATGAGTGGATACACCCGATAATCTTTTTAAAAATTTTTTGAATTTTATTTATTTTTTTATATAGCAGGTTCTTATTAGTTATCCCTTTTATACATACTAGTGTACATATGTCAATCCCAATATCCCAATTCATCACAGCACCACCCCCCACCCCCATAACCCGATAATCTTCAGAAACTTCATTTTAGACTGTAATTCTGACCATTTCTCCCACCAAACCTGTATCAGAGATTCTCGCAAATCTTTTAATTTACTTGCTTGGATTTTATTCCCATTTCATTTCCTCAGTGCACCAGCAGGTGGAGGTACAAGTCATTGGTAGAAAATCCAGAGGAAGAAAAAAATAAACAGCTAGAAAACCAGTCTCTGGACAACTGAATGCTGTTTGCATTTTTAAGTATATCGCTATGTAGCATTCTGGTTATTTAAAACATTTAAAACTATTTCACTTTATTTCCAAGTTGTTTCAGATCATTCAGAACAAAAAGCTTTTAAGGATCCTGAAAGGTTAATCCAGGCATTTCATCACATCATGAAGACAGCTACAGGACTGTACTCTCTTCAAGTACCCGTTGCCCTCACTTTTCCCAGCTGAGAAATATGGGTTTCCAGCCAGAACACTAAGAATCCAAAGGATGTTATTTTCAAGCCTATGCCTCCCCAAGTGCTGGTGGCCAAGTGTATATGACAGAGTTCAAAACTGCAGGCCAGCAGGGCCACGTTCCACACTTCTTGGACAGAATGATGGATTAAATCATCCTTCAGTGGATGAATCACCTTCACATGCCTCAGAAATAGCCACTTCATTCTGAAATGCTGCAACTCATATAGACAGTTACGTCTGGGGAATATACACATTTATGTTTCTGTCAAGCATTTGTAAGCCAAGCTGCACCCACGAGCCTCCTGGTTTTGACAGACGTTTCCCTAAATTACGATAATAGTCAATGTCAGAGTACATGATGATTTTATATAATCCACGCTATTTTACCAAAGAGTTCTAGATGAGAGCCCTTTATTGCCACAAATATAATTAGTGAACATATATTTTATTTTCTAGGATCATTTATGAATGTAAATAAAATATTCATCTAGCTGTTCATATACAGTTAAGTGTTTACAATTTTACTGGGAACATAATTTAACTTTAGGCTGGATGAAGAATCTGGACCCCAACTGTAACCATAGGCCCAATGGGGAGAAAGAAGAAGCTGTGGACGGGCACCACTGGGCTGGGGGAACCCAAACCGTTTCTCTAGCCTAACATATGAGAGGATTGCCTGGTGCTTAGTGGGTAGAGCAGTGGCAGATTCTGGCAATGGGTGAAAACCAAATACAGATGACTGGTGATGTTGTGCTTTTGGGCACTCAGCCCATTCACGGCTGCAGCTCCATCTGAGGCAGGGCTGCAGGGAGCAGGGATGGCAGGACCTAGAGAGAGTTTTAAGGCCTCAGTCATCTGGGTTAGAGCTCCCAACAGGGCTCTTCCCTTAGCTGTGAACAAGAAGCTAGGCAGACACTGAGGCAGAAGACCGGGGGCAAAAGGAGAGATCAAATGCCCAATGGAGTGACTGGAAGGCTTAGGTGAACAGCTGACCAGATCCAGGGGCAGCAAGGTTGGGTGATGGGATGGAAGGATCTGGATTATGTCTTGTTGGCTTCAAGATTGGCTCAGACCATGGGAAGAATTGGATCTGCAACGGCAGGACACTAGTATCTCCCCAATAGGAAGGGTCCGGGCTCATCAAGATCTGACTGGCAAGAACTGTCCACCCAATTCAATAATCCCTCGCCACATGTGGCTGCTTAAATTTAAATGAATTAAAATTTAGTACAATGAAGAATTCAGTTCCTTGGTCACATTAGCCATGTGTGGCTAGTGGCTACGGTATTGGGCAGAGAAGCTGTACAACCTTTCCATTATCACAGTTCTAGTGGATTTAGAAGGAGGGCCAGGCTGGAGGACCACATCCACAGGCTGGACTTGTTGAGGGAGCCACTGACCCACCATCGTTGCTCGACACATTTACAGGGTGACTGTGTTTTCATTGCTCTCCACGCTTCCCTGGTTCATGACATCAGTCTTTTATTGGTTCATAGAAGTATCTAAAAATGGGTGGACACATTATATTATTTATTATAAAATATTTGAAAAATGTCTAATGACAGGAATTCCCGGGAATTCCGTGGAGGTCCTGTGATTAGGCCTCCTCGCTTCCACTGCTGGGGCTAGACTCGATTCCTGGTCGGGGAACTAAGATTCCACAAGTTGTGGCAGTGTGATCTTTAAAAAAAAAAAAACAAAAAGAATTCCCAATACTACAAGATTTTCTGCAGGCAGAAACTCTAATTTCTAAAGGCTCCTCTGCTATTCTAGCTAGCACCTTAAATTTGTAGTTCTCATATTCAGTCCTATAACCTTAGAGATTTTGCAGCAATGGTCATGATAAAATCAACCTGCTGTTATTCCTAAACTTGCCCAAGAAGTAATTCAGCCATTTTCATGATCAGTAATTCATTCTTTACCTACGCTCAGGCGAGACGCCAGAAAGTCCTTTAAACTCCTTTGGCTGCTGGCCTTCCGTAGAAAATCACTGCTGTAGAAATCGGTTTCCAGGTCCTGTGGTGTCTTCAGAGTTAGTATGTGGCCCCAAGCAT
Organism: Phocoena phocoena; assembly: GCF_963924675.1. Lineage (NCBI taxonomy): Eukaryota > Metazoa > Chordata > Mammalia > Artiodactyla > Phocoenidae > Phocoena > Phocoena phocoena. The sequence goes on from NC_089236.1 coordinate 25,981,197, forward strand.
CAGCTTTCCAGAATCGGTGGTCTAGGCCTCAGTGAGAGTAGAGCAAACATGAACGAGTGTACCTAAAATTACACGAGACATACCTTCAAAGTGAAATGTACACCCATCTTTTGGTTTACGTTGAATAGTATTTCAACTTCATTAGAGTAATTTGTTATGTAAATGAATTCTGTGGGAAACAATATTTAGAAGCTGAGAATCTAAAATTTTCCCTCAAGTTTATAAACATAGGATTAGATGTCTTTGTTTTTCTTAAAACCAGGTTCACATGCATTTGTGATGTTAGCTTCTACCTTAAGGATGATTCCTCAAGCAATTTATAACTCCGGAATCCTGCCTGTTGATGACTGCATTCTCAGTGAGAGACCACAATGGGCAACATTTATCAAATGCTCATTGTATACAAGGCTCCATGCTAAATGCTTTACATGAATTACTGTATTTATACCTCATAATTATCCTAGGAGGTAGTTATATTATCATCCCCATTCTATAGATGAGGAAATGGAGATTTAGAGAGGATGATTTGTTTGAGGTCATATAGTCAGTGAAGGAATTACAATATAACATTAAAGTACATGAATTTTAGGTTTACAGCTGGATGGAATTTTATATGTATACACTCACCACCCAGATCAAGAAATAGAACATTTCCAGCTCCCTTGATGGCTCCTTTTCGTGCACCTTTCCCAGGCAATAACTCTTCCCAAGGAAACCACTATTCAAACCTCTTTCACCATCTGACTTTTCCTGTACTTGAACTTTATATAAATGGAACAGTACAGCCTGGCTCACAGTTATGTCTGTGAGCTTCATCCATGCTTTTCATTCTTTCTCACTGCTGTGTAGTATTTGATTTGTGAATTTGCCACAATTTATGTATCCACTCTACAGTTGATGGTCATTAGGGTGATTTCAAGTTTTTGGCTTTTGTGAATACATTTACACGTTTTTTGGTGGATGTGGCACTTGCTCCTATTGGCCATATACCCAGGATTGGAACTGTTGAGTCAAGAGTGATGATATTGTAACTCTATCATATGATCCTGCAATCCCACACCTGGGCATATATTCAGAGAAAACTCTAATTCGAAAAGATACAGGTACCCAACACCCCAGTGTTCATAGCAGCACTACTCACAATAGCCAAGACATGGAAGCCACCTAAATGTCCATTGACAGAGGAATGGTTAAAGAAGATGTGGTATATTTGTACAATGGAATATTACTCAGCCAGAAAAAAGAATGAAATAATGCTATTTGCAGCAACATGGATGGACCTAGAGATTATCATACTAAGTGAAGTAAGTCAGACAAAGGCAAATATTATATGATATCACTTATAGGTAGAATCTAAAAAGATATACACACAAACCTATTTACAAAGCATAAACAGACTCACAGACATAGAAAACAAACTTATGGCTACCAAGGGGGATAGTGGAGGTGGAGCAGATAAATTAGGAGTTTGGGATTAGCATATACACACTACTATGTATAAAATAGATAAACCACAAGGACCTATACTGGATAGCACATGGAACCATCCTCAATATCTTATAATAACCTATAATGGAAAGGAATCTGAAAAATAATATATATACATATGGGTATGTATATATACACATATATATGATAACTGAATCACTTAGCTGTACACTTGAAACTAACACAACATTGTAAATTAACTATACTTCAATTAAAAATGAAATTTTGAAAACCCAAACAAAAGGGTGATGGATCTAGTATATGAACCTCGTTTCCTGACTCCAGTGTTACTCATTGTACACCACCCACTACATCAATAACAGCTAACATTGTCTGAGCACTGTCTATAATGTGCCAGACACTCTGCAAAGCTCTATTTCTCCAAGTAGACTCTTGATAAAACTGAGAACTTTTTATACGCTTAACTAGTAACCACAGGGGAGGTTTCACATTTGTTCGACAAATAAGACAGTCTTTTAAATTAACATTAACTAGCTGATATATTACAATGTATGTGGAGCACTTAGTAGCTTCTCTCTGTAAAAAACATCATAATATCCATCTTTGACAGACTTATTTTGCTCATGGAAATGTATACAGTAAAAGTAGAGGTAGCAATTGATTATGAATTTACTTGTGTACTGTAATTAGCTAAGGAAGAAACAAATCCATTTAAAACCAATTTCCATAGTCTACACAGGCACAGGAATTGATCGCAGACTTGAATTTGCTGAATAAAAAGGGAAGCTAGCTAATCTCAATTTGTATTTCATTGAGCAAATGTCAGCTATTGATTTCTGTGGCTGACTACTGGTGAGGCTATGTGTCTGTCATGCTGTAAAGGTGGCACAGCACCATCACTATGCAGTTTAATTAGGTGTGGGCTGGTCAATTTCACTTGCTTGAGGCAGATGAAATATTTAGCTGTAGTGGGAGGAAAAGCTTCAGCCAGCTGCCTGTCCTATCACCCTCTTTCAGACTCTTACTCATCTCAATTCAAGGTCCATTGATTCTTATTGTTGGATGTTGTACAGAGGAGCCCTTTTGTAATGTGGTGTCAGAAGCTTGGACCAAGACTGACTTAACCGGCTAACTGAATTCTCCCAAGCTTTCTTGAACTCTTTTTTTTGTTGTTGTTAAATAAATTTATTTATCTTATTTATTTTTGGCTGCGTTGGGTCTTCGTTGCTGTACATGGACTCTCTCTAGTTGCGGCGAGCGGGGGCTACTCTTTGTTGCCGTGCGCGGGCTTCTCACTGTGGTGGCTTCTCTTGCTGCGGAGCACGGTATCTAGGTGCATGGGCTTCAGTAGTTGGGACACATGGGCTCAGTAGTTGTGGCACATGGGCATAGTTGCTCCACGGCATGTGGGATCTTCCCAGACTAGGGTTCGAACCCGTGTCCCCTGCATTGGCAGGTGGATTTTTAACCACTGCGCCACCAGGGAAGTCCCAGGTTGCCCATTCTTGCCAATTTTTATTCAACATAGTTTGAGAAGTCCTAAATGTATGACTGGACACCATAAAACTCCTAGAGGAAAACATAGGCAGAGCACTCTTTGACATAAGTTGTAGAGATAGTTTTTTTTGGGATCTGTCTCCTTCCTCAAGTTACAACGGAGTTACATCCTGATAAACCCTCATGATCACGTACATGGCTAACTGGGAGCTGCACCTCGTTGCCGCTGCCCAGCAACATGAGAGAATATCTTACTAGCCTTCAGAGTGGAAGTGAAACAGCAGCTCTCCTCAGAACTCAGTCCACCAGTTTCGCTTTCTTGAACTCTTGACAATGCAGCATTTCATCTTAGGGTAATGACTTGACCCATATATTACAGAACAGGTTTCCACAATGTTCCTGGTTTTCCTAAAGATCAATCCATGCTGCCTTGGTCAGATGGGATTTGTGTAGGATTTGACAAGTTGTGAGGCCTTGTGACCTAGCGTAACACAGAATGTGTAATCTTGCCCTGTCCTCGAATGCTACTATTCATATAAAAAGTGACCTAAAGGAACAGTGAAGATAATGTCTTCTTTCTCAAAAGGAATACTATAATCTCTTTGGTTTTGGTTTCCTCACCTGAAATGGGGATAACAGTACCTACTTTATAGGGATTTTGTAATAGCTAAATGAGATAGTACATATAAAATGCTTAGAGCAATGCTTTGCCCATAGTTATCACTCAATAAATATTTATTATTACCATCAGAAACATTTTTCACTTCCCTCTTGTCTTGTTTAAATGGATGTAGTTTGTTATTCCAAATATTCCTAATTTTTTCTCTTTTTTCCTTTCTGTTTGGTGCAATTAGGTTTTTTTTTTTCATCTCTTTTGGTTGGCTATTATTATTCTTTTTAAACTAACTTTTCAAGTAGGTGAACAATAATAAAGTCCTCTGTGGATTACAATTTTTTTGACAGTGGTATGAGCCTCTGATTTTAAAAAAAGACCCTTTAGTAGAAACATTTTTTTACAGTAGTTCTTGGAAAGTTAGATCAGTCGATCATTTTGTCTTCTGGCTATATTTCAAGCCAGCAGTGAACTTGACAGGCACATGAGGGCATTTAAATGGAAAGGTTAGAGCCCAGTAATAATAAATGAACTGCTTCGTTAGTTCAAGAATCCTTTGGAAAACTCACAAGAACTTGGTAGCCCACCTTTTTCTGCTTTGGTGACTGTTCATGTGCCATTTAATTGAGCCTGTAGGTCACATGCTCTGCACCTCGTGCACCCCCATCAGCCCATGGTGCTGTCGTGATACCCTGCAAGAGGCATGAAGTAATAAAGTGGTGGATGATCAGCTTCTGGCTCAGGCCACTGCAGCTGGGGAGATGATTGATAGGCATTTCTAAGTAATGGGAGAGAGTCTTCCAGATAGCACGCAGCTTGAAAGGTACTTTCTTTCTGGAGAAAAGAAAACCTGTAGAACTTCTCCCACGTAAGGCCCAGGAGGCAGTCACAGACATTCATAGATATTCTGGTAGACATATTTTATAGATGGCATATGCTCTAGTCCATGCTTCTTAGTTTTCAGTTCTGTCTCCTGCCACCTTCCTGCTTATGTGCCCTGCCCCAGCCTCAATGGTCTGCCTCCCCTAAAATGGAGATGGGACAGCCATATAGACAATACCCCAAGCCCTGATCACAGGAGCCAGGCCCACCTCTCAGATAGCCCTGAGGACATATTACACCTGAGGGCCTATAAAGGGATGGACACCTGAAATGTGCTGATTACCTACTCACCTGAGTTCTTATCCCCAAGCGACCTTCCTCCTCCTGCCTGTGGTTTGGTTTTCCATGTAAGCTTGTTTTCAGGGAGAGAATGGGCTGGACCTATGGAAGCATGTATTCTGTTCCTATGCAAAGTAGAATTTTCATTGTAAGTTAATTAGATTGCAATTTTGGTTTTATACATCAGAACCGTGAGGTTGCTTGAAGTGATTTTTGCTCTTCAGAAAAGGATCTATTTTCGTAGTGCTGAAAAATCAGGGATTTGAATCTGCCTCTCTGAGGGCCGGACACTGTATTATGATAAATTGACAAAGCTAATGAATGCAATTCCCTGAGGTCTCCTAGGGGACAGCCCGCTGGTCATTCCCCAGGCAGTATGCCACCCCCCAGCCCTGCATTGGCCATGCCAATGCATTTCCTAATTAAATGTCTGCATCAGCTGGTGATGCAGTGGTAGCTAATATCTGTCAGGCTTTTCACGTGTACAATGATACTTCAATCCTGTGAAGCAGGCAGTGTTATTGTCTTCTACACATAAGAAAATCGAGGTTAAATTACTTAGGCAAATTCCAGTACTGGTGATTGGCGGAGCTTCAATGCCAGACCACATCTTCTGGGTTCAGGGCATGTCCCACCTTGCCTTACTGCCTTTCTTTTAGCTTGCTAGTTCTTCATTTTATAGGTCTATAGGTCTAGAAAGCAGAGTACTTAAAAACCCATTTTGGTAGTTTCTCTGCTGAAATCACCAGGAGCGGATGAACAATCTAAATGCATGTTCAGCCCCTCAAAGATGTGATCTGTCCTCTGCCTGCGCGTCCCTCATCCATCATGCATGCTCCTAATAGACTCGGCAGGCTTGCACAAAGGGGTGCTTTTCTTCCTCTCTCCGTGCTGCTTCCTTTGAGGCATGCTACTGTTCAGGGCCCTGTTGAGATTTTGATTAAAAAAGACAGATATTGTGCAACTTCCATTAATGTTCTGTTTCTCCTGTAGCAAAATGTAAGCCTTTGCAACTTCCTCAAGGGAATTTAATTTTCCATGTCTGTTGGCAAATTCAATTTTGAGTTTTACGTAAAACACTCGAAAACAGTTAGTGGGGTTATGTTTGTAATTCAGTGATTCTTTGAGGTGACTTTAACCCTTTTGCAACCCATTCCCCTTTTCTGAAATCCACAAGCCGCTAGCTTTCTAATGTAAAAAAAAATTACTTTTACAAGTATAAAGGGCCTAAGGTATTTAACTTTCTTTTGCCCTCCTCTTTCTGGTTATGGTAATGCCATTTGACTTACTTTTATAATGTTCTCTAAAGGTAACAAAACCTTTGTAAGTTAAGAAATTATAAACATGCATTTTGAAAATGCTCAGCACATGACAACTAAAAGTTAAGATAGCTCATTGTATATCTGAGCAGCTTTATAACATCTCCAACTGATAGTGTGCCCTTGTATATATATATATATATATATATATATATACACACACACACATATATCTATATACATATATATATATATATATACATACATATATACATATATATATATCTCTTGGTGCCCCCCCAGTCTTTACCTAGCTCAATGTATATAAAATTTACATTCATTAATTCTGAGACTTATTACAGATTTGTGGATTATCTGAATCTTTTCTGTCTCTCCCTCTTGCCCCTTGAATAGTGTCCATTTTTTCCCCAACTTATTAGCACTTTTCGGGTGTTGAAACTAGGATAGGAGAGTGGGGAAAGTCAAACACATAAATTTGACTTCTTTTGTGATTTGATCAAACCAGTGTTTTAGGAAAGTGGTCAAATAAATCAAGCAACTGGTACAAAATTTGGAGCTGCAGCTTCTATTAATTTTTTTTTTCCTGGAGATAGGGAATAAACTGGGGTAGGGAGTAGATATGAGTCTTTCTTCTCTTAATATGAACTTGCTCCCTTAAGGCTACTATTTTTTCTTCTGGGATCCTAACTGTCATACTTACAATACCATGCAATCAACTGCCCACATTCCCTCAGAAAGACTAAGATAAACTTGGAAAATGATTGAGCTAGATATTAAACTTTGTGTTTTTAAAAAAGCTTCGAGATTACTGACTACAAGAGTCACATTTATAAACTCCATTTAACCATAAATATACAGAAAACTGAAAGAATCCAGTTTTATGCCACGAGCTTTTGTTGTTGTTGCTGCTGTTTTTTAAACAGCTATCTGAGCTGGAACCCATGCTTTCTAAAGAGAACCAAAGGACAATTTAGTGAAAAAAATGTTTCATAGTTTTCTTTACTAAAATTACTTTATGAGAAAAAGGTCAGAACATACATGTTCTCTCAGCCCTAAAGCTTGTCCACATTTGACTGGACTTGGAAACCCCTTTCCAGAGCTTTCCTTCTTGCTAAGCATCTGCTCTGCCCTGAGGGGAAGGAGACAGCTGAGCTTGGGGACAGTTGGGGGCACAGGTGTCTGTCAGAGCCCTCTCTTCTGTAGCCATCTACTCTTTGCTTGGTGAGTTCCCTTCTCAGATGCCCGAGTCCATAGCAGCCTGGGAAGATGATGGATTTCCCACTGTCGTGGAGAGTAGAGATGGTTGACTCTGATGAGTAAGTTAACTTCTCACGTGTAGTTTTGTGTGGACCTGGGCTGGGGTGGTTTGGGAAGTGGAAAATATACACTGTGACCTGATTTTACTCATACTTCCTCTCCTGTTTCCTTTTGTACTTCAGATCTGGTAAAGTTAGGGGGTATCAAAAGTCTGGTCCTTATGCAACCCATCTAAAGAGAAAGTAGAGCAACTTTTCCCTTCTCTCTCTGTATAGGGCTTCAGTGAGCAACTTGCTTGACTCCAGTAGACTTTCAGGAAATGCTTGTTAAAACTAAATGAAATTTTAGTCTTAAAATATTTAGTTCATTTATGTTGATATAAGTACTATTTAATGTACTTAAGTCTACTGTTTTACTATTTGTTTTCTTTGTTTTTCTTCTTTCATTCTTTTTTTTGAACTAATCAACAATTTTGAACATTACTATTCCATTTTCCCCCTTTATTTACTTGCCTTTGGCTATAACTTGTTTTATTTTTCTTTTAGTGTTTAGGGATTATAACATACATACTAGACTTAATAAGAATCTACTATGAATTAGTACTTTTTTTTTTTGCCATTTCCTGGAAAATGTAAGCATGTAGAATACTTTGCATTGATCCCATTCTTATCTTTTGGTTATTATCATGTATTTTAATTCTACATGTACTTTATACTTCATAAGATACTATTCTTATTGTTTTAAACAGTCGATATTTCTTTGGTTTTACATACCTATTTATAGTCTGTTATTCTTCATGCTTTCTTTCATTTCCATTTTTCCACCTAGAATCATTTTCTTCTGCCTGAAAAACTCACAATTATTTTATTCTGGACCTGCTGGCTCTGAATTCTCTGTATTTTATTTATACAAAGCATTTTTATTTCTTCATTTAAAGAAAAACTTTATCAGAGTATAATACATGTACAGAAAAGTGCACACATAATAAGCATCCAGCTCAATGGACTTTTACAACCTGATTACACCTGTGTAGCCAGCACTCAGATCAAGAAACTGAACGTGCCTGTGAGCAGCATTCCGGGAGCCCTCATGCTCCTCTCCAGTCTATTCCCATCAAAGCATGCCCGCTCTCCTAACTCTAACATCATAGATTACATTGGACTGTTTTTGCATTTTGTGTATATGGAATCATATATTAGATGCTCTTTTGTGATGGCTTCCTTTACTCATTGATATTTGCGAGATTCACTTACATTGTTGCATTCAGTTATAAAGAGTGGATGCTAGCCTTTATAGCATTCTGTTGTGTGGATCTACCAATATTCATTTATCCATTTTACTATTTTTTTATATATTTCTTTTAACAAAAATATTTATTTATTAAAATTTTTTTTTGCTGCATTGGGTCTTTGTTGCTGCACGCGGGCTTTCTCTAGTTGAACTGAGCAGGGGTTACTCTTCGTTGCAGTGCATGGGCTTCTCATTGCTGTGGCTTCTCTTGTTGCCTAGCACGGGCTCTAGGCACGCGGGCTTCAGTAGTTGTGGCACATGGGCTCAGTAGTTGTTGCTCACAGGCTCTAGAGTGCAAGCTCAGTAGTTGTGGCACATGGGCTTAGTTGCTCCGTGGCTTGTGGGATCTTCTCGGACCAGGGCTCAAACCTGTGTCCTCTGCATAGGCAGGCGGATTCTTAACCATTGCGCCACCAGCGAAGTCCCTCCATTTTACTACTTATAGGCCTTTGGGTAGTTGCCAATTTTGGTTGATTACATATAGTACAGCTATGAATGAATATTTTAGCACAAAATTCATGTCCTTCTCACATGCAAAATACATTCACTCTATCCCAGCAGCTCCAGAAGTCTTAACCAATTCCAGCATCAACTCCAAGTCCAAAGTCTCTGCTAACTAGCATCTAAATCAGATATGGGTGAGGCTTGAGATTCAAAAACAGAGAAATTGGAAAGAAGAAAGAGATAATGGGTCCCAAGCAAGTCTGAAACCTAGCAAGGAAAATTCCATTAGATCTTAAGGCTCAAGAATAATCCTTTTTTAGTTTTTTAAGGAAACTCCATACTATAGTCCATAGTGGCTGTATCAATTTACATTCCCACCAACAGTGTATGAGTGATCCCTTTTCTCCACACCCTCTCCAGCATTTATTGTTTCTAGATTTTTTGATGATGGCCATTCTGACCGATGTAAGATGATATAGCATTGTAGTTTTGATTTGCATTTCTCTAATGATTAATGACGTTGAGCATTCTTTCATGTATTTGTTGGCAATCTGTATATCTTCTTTGGAGAAATGTCTATTTAGGTCTTCTGCCCATTTCTGGATTGGGTTGTTTGCTTTTTTGATATTGAGATGCACGAACTGCTTGTAAATTTTGGAGATTAATCCTTTGTCAGTTGCTTCATTTACAAATATTTTCTCCCTTTCTGAGGGTTGTCTTTTCAACTTGTTTATGGGGTCATTTGCTGTGCAAGAGCTTTTAAGTTTCATTAGGTCCCATTTGTTTATTTTTGTTTTTATTTCCATTTCTCTAGGAATGGGTCAAAAAGGATCTTGCTGTGATTTATGTCATAGAGTGTTCTGCCTATGTTTTCCTCTAAGAGTTTGATAGTGTTTGGCCTTACATTTAGGTCTTTAATCCATTTTGAGTTTATTTTTGTGTATGGTGTTAGGGATTGTTCTAATTTCATTCTTTTACATGTAGCTGTCCAGTTTTCCCAGCACCACTTGTTGAAGAGGCTGTCTTTTCTCCATTGTATATTCTTGCCTCATACAACCCAGCAATCCCACTACTGGGCATATACCCTGAGAAAGCCATAATTCAAAAAGAGTCATGTACCACAATGTTCATTTCAGCTCTATTTACAATAGCCAGGACATGGAAGCAACCTAAGTGTCCATCGACAGATGGATGGATAAAGAAGATGTGGCACATATATACAATGGAATATTACTCCGCCATAAAAAGAAATGAAATTGAGTTATTTGTAGTGAGGTGGATGGACCTAGAGTCTGTCATACAGAGTGAAGTAAGTCAGAAAGAGAAAAATAAATACCGTATGCTAACACATATATATGGAATCTAAAAAAAAAAAAAGGTCATGAAGAGCCTAGGGGCAAGATGCGAGTAAAGACGCAGACCTACTAGAGAATGGACTTGAGGACATGGGGATGGGGAAGGGTAAGCTGGGACAAAGTGAGAGAGTGGTAGTTTATATATGGACATATATACACTACCTAATGTAAAATAGATAGCTAGTGGGAAGCAGTTGCATAGCACAGGGAGATCAGCTCGGTGCTTTGTGACCAGCTAGAAGGGTGGAATAGGGAGGGTGGGAGGGAGGGAGATGCAAGAGGGAAGAGATATGGAGATATATGTATATGTATAACTGATTCACTTTGTTATAAAGCAGAAACTAACACATCATTGTAAAGCAATTATATCCAATAAAAATGTTAAAAAAAAGAAAGCAAAAGAATAATGAAAATTAAAAAGAAAAAGAAAACAAATAATCTTTTTGGGCTTGATTCTCCTCCCTCTGAGCCCACTGGGGCAGCATTGGCCCTTCCACAGTCCTAGGTAGCAGCTCTGCCCCTGAGGCTCTGGCTGGTGGCCCTGCCTTCAAGGTTCTGGGTGGCAGCCTGTCTCTGAGGCACTAGTGACAACACCCTGGCCCTCTGAAGCCAAGGAGAAGACAGCCCTGTACCCTGGGCCTGTGCTGTCTGGACCTTCAGTGGCAGTGGCAGTCCTGCCCATCTCTGAATCACCTTTGGGTTCATTCAACCCTTTTCTTGAGGGATAAGGCATGTTCATAGTCAAATAGCTCTATTGTTCCATCCTGTAGAATCCCAGAAGTTCAAAAGCCTTCCTTCCTTCCTTTTGTCCATTATCTGTTTCTTTTAGCCCAAGCTGGCAGTGTGTCTCCTGGTATAATCCCATCTCTATTCCTGGCTTCTTCTGAGCTGGCTGCGGGACAATCTCTCTATGGAGTGACTGTCCAGCCACACCTGTGGTGATCTCTTCCGAGCATGCTTTCTCATTTTTGGCAATATGAATAGACTGAGGATTTTCCACATCTGTAGTTTCTGGTTCCATTTTGCCTGATAATTCCTTTAATTTATCTCTCTTCTCTCACATTTCACTATAAGCAGTAAGGAGAAACCAGGTCATGTATTTTTTGCCTAACATGGATATCCAATGGCCCAGGACTGTTTATTGAAAAGATAAATCTTTTTGTACTGAATTGCCTCTTTGCTATTGTTATTAATCAGGGGACCATGTATGTGTGGGTCTGTTTCTGACATCTCTATTATGTTCCATAGGTCAGTCTGTCTATTCCTGCATCATTATCACCCTGACTCTATAATAGGTGTTGACATGTAGTAGCATAAGATCCCAGCTTTGTTCTTCTAGATTACTTCATTTATTTTTAACTCTTTTCATTTCCATGAGAAGAACCAGTGAATTATGTAAAAGCAGTGGCTTGAAGTTTAATTTTGATTGTACTGAATCTGTAAGTCTTTAAAAAATATCTCTTATTCAGTGCTGAAGTCTTGCACATAGTTTAGATTTAGTTCTAGGAATTTGATGTTCTTTGATGCTATTGTAAATTATATCTTTTTACTTTTTTCATTTTTGTAGCTTATTTCTGTTAGATATATAATTCCAAGTTGGCAGTTATTTTCTTTCAGCAAGTAACTGGATTTAAATTTAAAATGTTGGGACTTCCCTGGTGGTCCAGTTGTAAAGAATCTGTCTTCCAATGCAGGGGACGTGGGTTCGATCCCTGGTCAGGGAACTAAGATCCCATACGCCGTGGGTAACTAAGCCCGCACGCCACAACTATTGAGCTCACGCGCCTCAACCAGAGAGCCTGCGTGCCACAAACTACAGAGCCCACACACTCTGGACCCCGAGCGCCACAACTAGAAAGAAAAAACACACGTGCCACAACTAGAGAGAAACCTGAGCACCACAATGAAGAGACCGCGCGCCATAATGAAAGACCCCTGTAATGAAAGACCCCGCATGCCACAACGAAGATCCCATCTGCCACAACTAAGATCTGACACAGCCAAAAAAAAAAAAAGGAAAATAAATTTAAAAAATTAAAAATGTTATTCCATTATCTTCTGGATGCTATCATTTTATTTTTGAAAAGCCAGCATTAGTCCTCTTGTTGGTCCTTTGAAGGTAATATGTCATAGTTTATTTGACTGTTTTGTAGAGTTTTCTCTTTGTTTTTCAGTGGTTTTACCGTATTAGTCCCCAAAGGTGTGCCTTTAATGAATCGTGCCCCCTAGTAGTTTTGTCCTGCCCCTTTGAAAAAAAAAGTGAGCCCTGTGACTCACTTTTGACCAATAGGGCACATCTGCTTTGACACTGTGTGATTTCTGAGGCTCAGGCGTAAGTCTTGCTGCTTACCTGGCCGTTTGGAACACTCACTCTCGGGATGTGCCCTTTGAGAACCTCACGGTTAAGATGTGAAATTACTCTGAGACCACCATGCTATAAGAGAATCATGCCACGTGGAGAGGCATTGGAGGATATATTCTAGGAGAGAGAGAAGGGGTGGGGGAGATAGAGAGGGAGAGGGAGAGAGAGAAAGAGAATCTGAGATGCCTGATGTAAGAGTGAATGGGTCATTAGGAGATCTTGCCCAGACAAGCTTTCAAATGGCTTCAGCCCTGCCACTGTTTAACTGCTACGGTGCAAGAGACCCCAAGCAAGGACTGTGTAGCTGAAGTTGGTCAACCTGCAGAGCTGTGAGATCCAAGAATAAATTACTTTAAGACATTAAGTTATGGGGTGGTCAGTTATACAATAATAGATAAATGGAACAGAAAATAATACCTAGAAGTAGGATATGATTGAAACAAAACCTTAAAGCATGTGGCATCAGCTTTGGGACTCAGAGGTAGGAGGAGCCTGGAAGAGCCTCAAAAGAATTGTTGATGCAACTGGAAGGACAGGGAAGGGGCTATTACTAGAGGCTGGAGGAAAGGCAACCCGTGTTACATAGTACCAGAAAACGTAGGGTAACTGTTGCCTGGCTTAACACGGACAATAGGAAGTGTACCTAATTAAATAGCAAACCTGCATAAGGAGATTTTCAGAAAGAATGTCAAAAGTGCTAATTGGTTATTTTTAACCATGTATGATAAAATATTATACAAGAGTGAGAAAGAGAAAGATACTAAGAAGGAACTTTTTCAGTTTCAAGCAGAAATTAGAGAAAATATAAAGGATCCAGAGCTTACTAAGTGTAAAAATAAAGCTGTATCTTACTTTCAGCCTCTCCATAATGCAAAGGCTCTCAATATCTATCAGACCTGATCTCAGGATAAAGATTATCTTAAGGGCACAGCTATAGGGCACATTTTTAAGATTTCAGAAAGATTTAAGGGTGCACTTTATAGACCATTAGAATTAGACAAAAATTTTCTTAGAATCTTAAGGGTGTTATTTCTCAGCTCCCTGACTTTCAGCACAAGACAGACTGGGGCCTACATCAAAAAGATTTCTGAGTGGAGTGTTGTCTAGTGGAGTGAATCCCACTACTGTTCATAGGAAGCCCAAAGATCTTTAAGAGAATTGTATTGACAGAAGCATCATAAGCTTGGAGTATAATGGATGGATGTAGTTCAAAATGAAGAAAGGCTCTGGGTCCCTAATCTTTTGTAGGCATGAAGCCGGCTGAGACTGCTGCTTACTTGCAAACATGGACCATTTCTTGTGGAAAAGAAAGCTCGCAATAATAACCAAGAGAGAGGAGACAAAATTCCAGAGGGTAGAACCGAGAGCCTTAGAAAACCACTCCCAGAACTGAGCCCTAATCAAGGAACTGGCAATATATGCCCAAATGAATTTCAGAATTGCTTTGGACCAGTGACTGCTACGTGACTCTTTTTCCCTTATGTCCCCCACCCTGACCCTCTGACCCTCACTTTTGAATGACAGTGTCTATCACTGTTATAATACTCTGGTATTATTATTGTATGTTGAGCGTGTGGGACAGATCATTTGCGTCTTTAGTTCACAGGTCTTCAGATTGAGAAGAGCTGTACTCAGGGGTTGCCCTGAGCATTTGCTCTTGCTAAGCCTTATTGACATTTGACCCTGATTTAATACTGCTTTATGCTTGGCTTCTCATCATGGAAAGTTTAGTTCTGTTACAAAAACTGCCATAAGTGAAAGGATTTCTTAGTACAATTTATTTCCTTTCAAGTTACAAAGGAGTTTAGAAAGAAAAACATTTCATCTTATCACACTCCTTCTTTCTTGAAGCAAGTCTCCAGGGTAATGAAGTAATTGGTGACTTTGGAGGAAGAGGAATGTGAGCAGGGAGATAATTTGGTGATTCCCTTTATCATTGAAACTGACACAAAGTATGTGGTTGTATTAATGAAAAGGATGCATCTTAGGCCAAAAAAAAAAGCCCCCCAAACCATACTTCTCACGATGTAGAAAAATATTTTCCATTTAATGAGACAATTTGCCTGAGGAAAATTTGAAGTATTGGAAGGAAGAAAGATAAGTTTAAATTATATTTTGTGTGGTGATGGGGCTGGTTTGGCGGTGGGAGGGGAGTAGAAACAGGGTAATTTGTCATAGAATCAGGATTTTATGGCTGGGAGGAAAATTAAATGCCATCGTGTCCCCTTCTCTCCCATTTTACATAAAGAAATGGAGATCCAGAGAGGTTAAGTGTCTTGCTCAGAGTCACACATCTAGTTATTTACTGAGAAACAGAGAAAGGTAGAAAGAAAATTTAGTTCCTGAACCAACTACATTTTTTTTTTTAAATATTGCAGGTACCTCAGTAACTGATTAATTCTAAAAAAAAAAACAACATAAAAAACCAAACCTGGGAAAATCCCTCCTCCCTGAGGCCTTCCTGCTGCTCCTGCATCTGCCCAGATTCCTTCTGTGAGGATCTATCCCCCGTCTAAGCCCCCCTGCCCCTCATCCAAGCTCTCACAGCTCTGTCAAGTGATAGCTGTTTCCTGCTAAATAGAGGATGATCATAGGAATTTTGGAGGTGGCTTTTATCGCCCCCTGTTTTGAGTAATTGGTACACTTGTTTGTTTCTCTTTGAATGTTTTTAAACACTAAATGTGGTAAAATACGCATTTACTATCTTAACCATTTTTAAGTGTATACTGCAGCGGTGTTAAGTACATTCACGGTATTGTGCAGCCATCACCACCATCCATCTTCAGGACACTTTGCCTCTTGCAAATCTGAAACCCCGTCCCCATTAAACGACTCTCCATTCCCCTTTCCTCCAGCCCCTGGCAACCACCATTCCACTTTCTGTCTCGATGGGTTTGGCTATTCAAGCTCCCTCATACAAGTGGAATCATACAGTCTGTCTTTTTTGTGACTGGCTTATTTCACTTAGCATCACGTCCTCAAGGTTCATCCACATTGTAGCATGTGTGAGAATGTCCTTCCTTGTTAGCGTTGAGTAATATTCCATCGTGTGTATACACCACATTTTATTTATCCATTTATCTATTCGATGAACACATGGGTTTTTTTCCACCTGTTCCCTCTTTAATGACCCATTTTGGATGTGCACAGGCAGTTCCAAAGTGCATGTTCAAGGAAGGATTGAAACATTAGTGTTCCATATGTGACCCTGATGTGACAAAGGAGGAAACCGCATATTAATTTACAAACATCATGCAATAGGATACGTTTTCTTCACAAACTTATTTAGTTGTAGGAGGAGGAAAGGGGCTCACAACTGGTCTGGCACATGATGTTCGAGGCTGTAGATGTTTCTTAACATGATAGAATTTATGACAGTTAGAGACGGAAGGCATCTTAAAGGAGACAGGGTAATTTGAGCATTTGGGCATCGGCATCAGGAACACCTAGGCTCGGGTTTCTAGGGCTTTATTTGCTGTGTGACCTTGAGCAGATTATTTAAACTCTTGAATGGAATTAAACTCTTCATGGAATTACTGAGGATTAAATGAGACAATGCAATTAAAGTGGTTAACACAATTCCTTGTACAGAGGGAATGCTCAATAAATTCTAGCCAAGGGACGAATCTCCTCTTTACAGATAAGTGAAGGGAAAGTGACTGGCCTGAGGTCACACAGACAAAACCACAAAGCTGGCATTTGACTTGCTTTTAAAAAAGGATGAGAGGGATTCATTTTTAACAACTACATTTTTTTCTCATTGAAACTTTATTAGTTATTTGTGAATGTTCACAGAAACTCACGCCAAGAAGAAACATGGCATGTATTCTTTTTTCCAATTCTTATTTGTTCTGTCATTTAGTCATTCAAGGAATTCCTTCATTTAATAAATGGTTACTGAGTGCCTGTCATGTACAACCACTGGATGGGCACTGGGGACATCACAGTTTCATGGAGGAGGTGGGTGACTGTGCTAAGAATCCCAGTGGGGATTAACCTAAGAGAATGTGGGAACCAACAGGACAGAGAGGTGCAGAACCCGGGCCTTTGGGGCAGGAAGTAGGGAAAACTGGATATGCATAGGGCCAGACCTCAGGTTGCTCTTTGATTGCATAAAACATTGAAATAAATCTGGTCTCCGCCTTTGAACCTAGTGGGAGAGTAGCCATAAAAACAGTGACTAAGAATATAATTAAAAAGTGCAATGTATGTACCAAGTGATAGGGGGCGCAGTGGAGAGAGTGAGTGATTCTGCCTAGAGGTTTTGGGGGAGGAGTGATGATATGGGGTGGAGGGAGGACTTCATGGAGGAGCTGGCAAATGAGGTACCTTGTAGGCTGAGTGGGATGTCACCAGCCACAGAGGAAGGGAAAGGTGCTCTAGGAAGAAGACCCAGAAGCATGTGAGCACAGTGGTCCGGGTCCCTGGGACACAGGTTATCCACGAGATGCTGGGGATGCCGTGTGGAGGAAGATGATCCTCCCACGGGGATGTCCCAGACCTTACCTGCTGGTGAGTATAATGCGGTCGTGTTAGCATTTACTGTCCTGATTCTGGGGGCTTTTCACTGCTATCTTATCCTTTAGGATATGCCCAAAGTCTCCCCCAGGTATTTCTGAGCACCCCCTCCCCCACAGCAAGGCATCTATCTCATCTGGACTCAGGATCAGCTGCTTCCATTTTATGCTCTGGTGTTCTCATCAAGGTTTCTTGAGCTTTCCACCGCTGACCGTGCCTCCATCAAAACATTCTGCCTAGCTGGGGCACCTCAGCTGGTAACCACCCTCAACTCTCAGGGACACAAACCTGTCCCATGATCTGTGACTGGGAATGGGGAGTGGGGATAGAGCAGGGTCTTTTCTACTCCATTTCATGGGAATGTGTGTGTGTGTGTGTGTGTGTGTGTGTGTGTGTGAGAGAGAGAGAGAGAGAGAGAGAGAGAGAGCTGTCTATGGGGCTATGTTTCTCAAGACCAGAATCTTATAGACTCCCCTGAACACACTTCAGCTTATATCCTAAACTCTTCCCTCACTAGGGCTCATAAAGGGAAGAGATTTGCCATCTCATTCCCTCCTCTGACTTTATCTCTTCCACTATTGCACAGGCACCATTATGTTTTATTTTTTTTGCGGTACGCGGACCTCTCACTGCTGTGGCCTCTCCCGTTGCGGAGCACAGGCTCCAGATGCGCAGGCTCAGCGGCCGTGGCTCACGGGCCCAGCCGCTCTGCGGCATGTGGGATCTTCCCAGACCAGGGCACGAACCCGTGTCCCCTGCATCGGCAGGTGGACTCTCAACCACTGTGCCACCAGGGAAGCCCCAGGCACCATTATTAATGCACTATTTTCTTCCCCTTTCTTTTGTCAATTAAAAAAAAATCTTTGAATACGTATAAATTAATGAAAACACATACTTGGTGAGCAGGTGTCTGCCTTGTGCCTGTGCATCTGGTTCTCAACTTTGGTCCAGCAAGCAGCTTTTGAAGGTCTTTCATGGTGTAGCTGAGAAGTTCCTGGCATTTGGGAGATATTCAAGAAACTACTGTTGAATTGAACTGACTCTCCTGTAGGGAAGGAAGCCACTAAGGGTGGGTTTGTTTGTTGGCAGGTGAATGGTCTGAAGGAACCTGATGGTTTTAGGAGAAGAGAGTTGTGGCAGGAAGACCAAGTAGGAAGCTGAGGTAGCCATCAGGGTGATACAAGCTTGAGCCAGGAAAGGGACCATAAGGGTGAAGTAATGTGGGTAGAGCTGAAAAATAGTGGGGACAGGAGAACTGGTAGAGAACTTAAAGGCTGTATTTACTGTGACTCAAAGAGTAGTTCTTGGAAACATACCCCTCCTCTTGTGCAGAAGTTATAGGATGCTAATAATGTGTCCCATCCTCAACGCCCCCCGCCCCCACCCCTGCCCCAGATCCCCCAGCATCTTTCTCCCTTGGCTGCATTGATCCACATGGATGAGGACTGAAGAGATGATGACTCTGAAGTTTGTCTTGGGAGAGTTGGGTGGGTGGTGATGAGATGAGCATCATTCGATCCATTTTACATAGAAGTTAAGTGATTTGCCCAAGATCAGTGAACATACTGGTAGCAGCGTTATGTGTCCTTATTGTGCTAAAAACTCCAAGCCAGAATAGTTTCTACTTCATTACCCCCATGGCCTTTTCCCATTTCATAAAAACTTCTACACACAGAACAGACTTAAATAATTTTCTAAAATGTCATTAAAATTAAGAAGATTCTTAAAAGGACATGTGAGAAGCCACATTCAACAAGTACAGAAATAAATTAGAGATGAGAAAATATTAAAATACCTGACCTGCGTGTGTATTTGCATAATATTTAAAATTATCTCATCCATTTAGTTCTAGTGTTTGGTGTCAATCTGAAATATGAAAAATGTTCTCACGGAGATGCAGGCAAACTGAAGGAGGATATCTTAATATACAGTGAAATATAAATGAAAAAGCTCTCTAAAGCTATTAGTAAAAGTACAGAAATACATTAGCAGGTGCATGGGTTCAACTTTGGATGAATGTTCTTTGAAATCGGATTCATCACCAAAATTAATCTGAGAGGCGTCAAATCTGTGCTGGGTTAAAGAGGTGACAAATGGGAAGATTTCATTGAAGTTCCAAATTGTAAAAGGATCAGAATTAATAATCCTCTGTCATGAGGAACTTGATCACTTAGGAGTTTAAGGAGCTTACATCTTGAAAGAGAGTAGAAAAGAAATCTGAAATATTTCTGGTGAAAGAAGTAGTCTGGTTATCAGTTGGATTGATTTGGTTTGATAAATAACTTCAAATCAACCACAGATAACCATGAAGATACGTGTCTGCAACTTTCACATGAATGGGGATTATGTCTTTCAACAGGCTGGTCAATTTATTCTCTTAGAATGGAGTAAGTACAGTGTTTTCCTCCCTTGTTATTTTTTTTAAATTGAAGTATAGTTGCTTTACAATGTTGTGTAAGTTTCAGGTGTACAGCCAATGATTCAGTAATATATATTTACGTATATATATAAATTCTTTTTCAGATTTTTCCCCTTATAGCTTTATTACAAAATATTGAATATAGCTCCCTGTGCTATATAGTAGGTTCTTGTTGGTTATCTATTTTATATATAGTAGTGTGTGTATGTTAATCCCAAACTCCTAATTTATCCCTCCCCTCCCTTTCCCCTTTGGTAACCATACATTTGTTTTTTATGTTTTGTAAATAAGTTCATTTGTATCTTTTTTTCTTTCTGTAGATTCCACATATAAGCAATACCATATGATATTTGCCTTTCTCTGTCTGGCTTACTTCATTTAGTATGATAATCTCTAAGTCCATCCATGTTGCTGCAAATGGCATTATTTCCATTGTACATAAGTACCATATCTTCCTTATTCGCTCATCTGTTGAACACTTAGGTTGTTTCCATGTCTTGGCTATTATGAATAGTGCTGCTATGAACATAGGGGTGCATCTGTCTTTTTGAATTACAGTTTTCTCTGGATTAGTAGAGCCACTATGGAGAACAGTATGGAGATTCCTTAAAAAACTAAAAATAGCGTTACCATGTGGTCCTGCAATTCCACCCTTGGGCAATATGTCCAGAGAAAAGTATAATTCAAAAAGATACATGCACCCCAATGTTCATTTCCTCCCTTGTATTTAATTCAGAGCTTCTTGGGGGTGATGCCCTTTAGAAGCACCAATCTTCCTTCATCAGTGGCTTCTATTAAGGCTCTTCATTCATATGGACTCACATCCTGAAAATGAGCATAAAGAAAACAGGGGTCGGGGGCAGTGCTGGGAATATTGCAACACTCCACACATATACCTTGCTCCCAATACCTCAAATAACATTTTTTCTTAGTCAGAAAGACATATCCCTCGACCCTTTTGCAGGCAGTTTTCCATGTTCCAAGTGACGAGTTTGGGTTTATGTGTTAATGGGATGTGTTTGCATCTCTGCATCATCATCTCAAGGTTAGGCAGACGGTCCCCGGCACCCTGCTCAATTACGCATGAATAGCAATGGGAAAGGATATGGATGATGAGTCTTATAAGCTGAGCTCATGACGCTTTTCTGTAAGAACAAAGCCATGGCTGCTTTTGAGCATGCTACCCACTTTGCCTCACGGCTGCAGTAGGGGGCTGCCTGATGTTTAGCAGCCCTGGGATTGGCATGATCCCCCTGAAACTGAACCTCTGATGAATCGCACAGCTGTAAGAGGACTCAGCAACCTCAAGTCCTCAACTAAGCCTCCAGTCCATCCCCTGTTAGTACCTGTGTCTATAGTAAGAGCTCGGCTACGGGGCCAGAGTATATTTCAGAGTCACTTTGCGTGTGGATCCTTTGTTTCATCCCGCATCCAAAAATGAAGACTCTTGGAGGCCATCCTATGGAAGATGGCCTCTAAGTAGGTTGAAAGAGAAAGAAAGAATCTTATATCATTTATACTTTTGAGTACCTAATAGATATCTGATCTATCATATTTCCAAAATAGAATTCTTCATCTTATATTTCTGGTTTTAACAATCTAAATAAAACACTTCAGTGTCAAAAGAAAAGAATAGAATTCTTAACGCCCCCTCCACTGATACTGTTAGTTGTTCCTATGTCAATAATGTAACCACCAACTCCTTAGTTACTGAAGCCAAAAATCTAGATGTTATCCTTAGTTTTAATGATTTCAATCTCCCTGCCCACTTGGATCCTGGAATCTTTGGAGCCTCTGTCTGCGCTTATTATTATTATTTTAAATTATTTTTTGGCTGTCTTCATTGCTGCATGCAGGCTTTCCCTAGCTGCGGTGAGCGGGGGCTACTCTTTGTTGCTGTGCACGGGCTTCTCATTGCAGTGGCTTCTCTTGTTATGGAGCATGGGCCCTAGAGCACGCAGGCTTCAGTAGTTGTGGCATGTGGGCTCCGTAGTTATGGCTCGTGGGCTCTAGAGCATAGGCTCAGTAGTTGTGGCGCATGGGCTTAGTTTCTCTGCAGCATGTGGGATCTTCCCAGACCAGGGATCCAACCCGTGTTCCCTGCACTGGCAGGCGGATTCTTAACCACTGTGCCACCAGGGAAGCCGCTGTCTGTGCTTTTTCTCACCTTAGGGCTTTGTACCTTCCACGCTTCTCTGGTAGTGCCCAGGGCCTGGAACATTCGCCTATATGGAAGCTGAGTGCCAAGCTGTCACTTGGCTCCAGATTCTTCTTTCTTTTTAGGAGACTACTTCTCCCTGTTTTGGGTTTGCAATGAAAACGCACCGCACCCCTCCCCACCCCGCAAGATATCCCTCTGCTTACAAATTA
This sequence comes from Phocoena phocoena, assembly GCF_963924675.1. NCBI lineage: Eukaryota > Metazoa > Chordata > Mammalia > Artiodactyla > Phocoenidae > Phocoena > Phocoena phocoena. The sequence continues at coordinate 26,003,212 of NC_089236.1, forward strand.
ATCACGTCACACTCACCTTACTTGGGCTATCAAGTGTATACTCCCATAAAGCACAATGTGTATTAGTCTGAACTTCACCTGTAACATACTCTTGAAAGATAACCGGCATGCACAGGAAGACTTTGTAAACTGCAAGATATTTTGCAAATGCTGGCTTTTCTTATTGGCTTAATTCCTGAGTCCTAAGACTTCACAGGGACTCCTCGGCACCTTCATGGAGGGATCAGAGCTTCCCCTCTCTCTTCACCCCAAGCGGCTCGACTTTTATCTCTTTTATGTTCTGCTGCTAAAAAGTTTGAAAATCACTGACTTCATCAAACACTTGGCTTATGCATTAATCTCCTTTACAACATCTCTTACAGTTGGTTGTCCAGCCTTTGCTTGAATATGTCCAGTGACAGGGAGCTCATTACTTTAGGAAGTAGCTGTTTTAAGACCGTTCTATTCTATTTTAGTTCTGTTCTATTTTTGGAAAGTTTGTTTTGTTGTTCTTGGTTCATGGTTCTTTAGGCCAAGAGAGAAGAAATACTAGCTAACCGATTCCACAGCTGGGTCCTGGTTAATTAAGGCTTTCCCCTGTAAATATTTTTTATGCACGGATAATCATTCTAGGCATTTTGTTGATTCATGCCCTTATTTTATGCCCTTTCTGAGTAGAGATGAGTGTAGGCATTTTGCCCATACCCTACCCTGCCCCACTTTCACTTTTACATCTTAATAATGAGATATAACCATAAAGTGACTCTGGGTTACCACAAGCAATTCAGCAGGCAATACAGTAGCTTCTCCTTACCCAGGGTATCACCTTCTGTGGTTTCACTTACAGGCAACTGCAGACTGAAAACATTAAGTGGAAAATTCCAGAAATAAACAATTTATAAGTTTTAAATTGCTGTTCTGAGTATCATGATAAAATCTCCAGCCATCCCACTTCATCCCACCTGGGACGTGAACCATCGCTTTGTCCTGCCTGTTAGTCACTTAGTAGCCATCTGGGTTATCAGACTGACGGTCTCTGTTATCCCGGGGCTTGTGTTCAAGTCACCCTTATTCTATTTAATAATGGCCCCAAAGCACAAGAGTACTGATGCTGGCAATTCAGATATTCTTTTACTGTGCCTAATTTATAAATTAAATTTTAGCATAGGTATGTATGTATAGGAAAAAACATTATAAATGTAGAGTTCAGTGCTACCGGTGGTTTCAGGCATCCACTGGGGGTCTTGGAACGTATGCCTGGTAGATGCGGGGTGGACTGTGGCTCATGAGATGTGGGACTGAGATAGGGACAGAGAAAGGGACAGGTGTGTATTTTTGAGGTCCTACTCTGTGCTAAGCCATCATATATTTTTTTATATGCAATGCTTATAAAAATCAATCATAGATGTAATTATTTTGAAGCCCAGATACGTTAGAAAACTGTATAAAATTCACAGGTCGTAAGGAGTGGAGTTGGGATTTCCAGGACTCTCTGATTCTGCAATCTGAGTTCTTTCCTCCGCTCCAGGAGATAATTTCCTATAATAACTCTGGCCACTCCCACCATTGTCATTGTATCGTTATAAAAACACACAGTTTTGCAGTCATTAATGTCTACTTAATAATTTCTCCTGACCTCAGTTTGCTTATCTGCAAAATGGGGATAATAATCGTAGCTTCATCACAGGGTAGTTATGAGTAAAAAGGCAATTACAAATTATGCACTTGGTGTCTGCCTGGCACATAGTTAGTAAGCATGGGCTATATGGTCACTTTTGATTGTTATTGTTATCCCATGCCAGGCCCTTCCCTGAGTCAATTAGGGAGCACAAGGGCATTCACACATGCATAGCCGAATGAAGAACTAAAGGAAAAAACTTGTGTGTGTTGGAATGTTAAATCCCTTTTATGCCTAGGAGCCTGGCTGATATGTCGGATCGTGAAGCCAAGGGGCAGGGTGCAGGCATGGGGGGTAGGGGCCATGAAGGTGGTTGAGGGGAAACACTCTAGCTGCTTCCAGACTAAGAAGAACTCTGGAGGGTGCACATACCCTGCCTTCAACTCTCCAGACACGTGGATGTCAGCGGGGGGCAGCCCACTTGATAGGCATGTCAGGCTGGTTCAAAGGCGTCACCGTAGCACGGATTCTATCCGCTCTCTCTTCGTGACCTCCTGATGGGGGAAACAAATCCACTGAACCAAGTAAGATTAAGCTGCAAACCCTGGCTCGGGTTGCTCGTAAGGCAGCCGTCTCCCTGCTGGCTTCACAGATTGTGGTGCCGAATCCCAAGCCCAGGCTGTCCCACTGCCCAGGCTGCCGAGCACCACACACTCCTCTAATGTATCACAATTACCGAGACAGCTGTGCTAAGTAACTTTCCACGGATCTGCTCTGAAAACGTTCAGCGTGTTCAATAGCCCTCAAAATTTGTCATTTGGAACCTGCGGTGAGGTGGTATGGTGGTGCTCGTACTGAACTGTGGCAGAATAAATACAGTCACCTCACGAGATTGTATGTTTCCTTTGAAGTGGAGCGCATGTAAAAGAGTTGGGTTCTTTCAGCTTCGATTATATCTCAGTTTAGCACATCGAAAGGGAAGGAAGGGAAGTTGCAAATTCAGCACAGGTGCGAGAGGCTGTAGAGCTGGATCACGTACATCGCCCAGAAGCAGGCGTGTGCTTTGCTGGGAACATTATTTTGCATTTGCAAAGCAAGGATCTGCCCAGGCATCCTGCGAGGGCCCCTTACGGGAATTGCCCATTAGCACTGCCTGGGGTGCTGAGCGAGGTATCCAGTGTCAAACATGGCTGGTGACAGAGTGGGGAATGTTACTAATCTCTGGAGACATCCTTAGTAGGACTCAAACACCCCTCACTTGTCTCTCGTGAGTGGAGCTTTGGAGCCCAGGCTGCTGGAAAGAAGCACTAATTATTTACCCAGAATACACTCCAGAAGCTAACCCAGATCTGCAAAATGCCTTCTGTTATTATCAAGAGCACCGCTTCTCAAATCCCAGCTTTTGCACCTCAGAAAGAGGTGAAAATGAGATGGGAGGGAGGTGGCAGCTCTGGGGGCTCCGGGCACTGCTTCCTTGGAAGCGTATCAGCGCTTCTCTTTCAGGTGATAGATGAGGGCGGGGTACTAATGACAGCCCCGTTCTCTCTGAAAGGCCCACACTCCAGTTAAAGAGAAGGCTGTGAATGAAGGTGAACGAAGCACTATTGGGCAGGTGAGGAATTGTTGAACAGAGCCCAGGAAGAGGCTGAGTGTCCGTAGGTTCCTCTAAGGAAAGCAGAGTCCTCTCCTGTTTACTCAGGTGCCAGAAGTGGGTTCCTTAGTCTCAGTGGCTGTTTTGCCCTTTGAAGGCACCCTGGTTGGTTTATCACACAGGATAGTAGCGACTTCACCCCGTGGGTTGGGTTACCCTTTCTTGGGGCAGGGGAGAAGGGTTGCTGACATACAAGAACTTATTCCAGCCTCCTTTGGGACAGGCGTTAGATCAGCAGCAACTAGAAAACCAATAAAGCCGTCCATCTTCTGATCGCCATCCTCTTTTCCAGCTGAGCTCCCGGATATTCCCTCCATTCAGGGGCCTGGACTCTTTCCTCCCTAAAGATGCCCTGCTTTTGTTTTTCTTAACACCTTTATTGTAGTATAATTGCTTTACAATGGTGTGTTAGTTTCTGCTTTATAGCAAATTGAATCAGCTGTACATATACATATGTTCCCATATCCCCTCCCTCTTGCGTCTCCCTCCCACCCTCCCTGTCCCGCCCCTCTAGGTGGTCACAAAGGACCGAGCTGATCTCCCTGTGCCTTGTGGCTGCTTCCCACTAGCTATCTATTTTACATTTGGTAGTGTAGATATGTCCATGCCACTCTCTCACTTGGTCCCAGCTTACCCTTCCCCCTCCCCATGCCCTCAAGTCCATTCTCTACGTCTGCGTCTTTATTCCTGTGATGCCCTGCTTTTGAAACACTCCACGCTATTTCACGTCTCCTGCTTTAGCTTGTGTGGTTCTATCTGTCAGCAGGCAGAAGCCTTCCTCCCCTGCCTACCTGAGCATCCTGCAGGACGCGGCTCAGCTGTCGTCTCCGTGAGTCTGCACCCAACCCCACAGGCACACTAAGTCATGGAAGCGTTTCCATGGTGCTTCGAGCTTACCTGGTTTGTGTTGCCTTTCACATGTGCTCACGTTATCTATTCACCTGTCTGTCTGTTCTTTTACCTTGTTAACTCCTCTAGAGAAGGACCTGTGTCTTATTTATTTTTGCATCCTCAGGGCCTCCAGATGGTAGACACCCACTGAAAGTTTGGGGAAAGAAGAAATGCACAGTCGCTTCTGCACTGGGTATGAGTCCTGGCTGTTCTCCTATCATGCTGTGTATCTTTAATTAAGATATAATGTGTCACCCTTCCTGCTTCTCATCCGTTAGGAAGAAACGGGTGTGAGAACGGTACAGACCTACCTTAGGGGACCTTGTAAGAATTAGCAAATTCGAGACTTATGCAAATGTCCCTTTCAATGGCTGCCAGACCTTGAGACGAAGCTGAGCTTGTGATTGGGAAGCATCCGGCTGCTTCAGTCCACTTAGGAGCAGATAATCAAATGCACAGTCTCTCTGACAGCTGCAGATCACAGACACCATTAAAAAAGAAATGGTCATAGTAGCAGGTGACAAAGAGAGAGGCAAGCCTTCTGAGTGGCAAGTTAGTACCGCGAGGAACACCACGAAGCCACGGAGGCCTTGCCCGGAAGGCATGGCCAACTGCTACCCTTGGCTGTGGGCGGGAGCGGCTGGGAAAGAGAGGGCTTATGCAGACAATCATTTACATTTTATTAAAAATAATTGGAGAAGTTTACAGACATTTCCTGCCAACATGCAACTGTCAGGCATGGGTGGAAAAGAAGCCTTCTCCCAAATTGTGAGAGATTCTAATGTCGTGGCAAAAAAATCTGGAGTCTGATGATTAAATGTGGAGAGCTGTCATCTCGGCATTATATTAAAATAACTCTCCTCCAGCAAGTGCGCGGTATTTCTGCCTTTAAATCTGTCATTTTTCGGGAGGCCATTGCTCCGGTTGGCTGCACCGGTGGCTTTGTAGCCATGGCCGTTTAACAGCAACTGGGACATTCAGAGGCTTTCTGGGGGCGGGGAGGGGGCTGATGCTTGGGGCGGGGGCTCATTCACTGCTGCTTGGCTGCAGCAAGCCATCTGCAGACCTCTTTCCCCGTGACTTAGTGGGGCTCTCCGGCATCCGAAAGCTTAAGCAGAACGCAGGCAGACACTTCATTTTCAGCAGAGGTTCTCAGACAGCGATGTCAGGCTGCAGGCAGAATGAGTTGCATTTGTTTATGGAATCTGTTGCTTAATTGGACGATCAGTGTCTCATTTCAGCCTCCAGTCATGACACTTTTAGTGATGTCCACACTGTGCTGCTTTTCCATGCAAAGCGCGCAGGGGGCAGAACAACAGAAAAAGCTTCCCTTGGCGGAAGGGAAGGGCGATGTTGTCTCTGCTCCGTCTGTTAAATGCAGCAGATGGATCTCTGCATGTGTCTCTTCCCTCTTGCTTTTGCTTATGAGGCCGTTTAGCCTCCTTACCTAGTCAAATGTTTTCTGGGGATCCCAGGGTAGGCCCTCCTGCTTCCCTGCTTCCCTGACTTCTGCATATCATATAGCGGACAAGCTCCCCAACTCTTGAAATGCTCATGATATTAACACTTCAGTTGGTAACACCTTTTGGCTTTTGGAAGCACATTCGCATCTAAATCCTACATGTCCCTAACAGAAGAGAGCAGAGTGGACTCAGGGGCAGTGGTGGTGTATATTTGCCAGTCTTCATGGTTGGCAAGGCCTGTCGACACACATTGTGGCTGAGTTTGGGTTCTTTTTTTTTTCTTTCCTGAGTTTGGTTTTGATCCTTATCATGGTTAGCCCCATAACACAGGTGAGAAGAGTAAGGCGGAGGAGACAGCATCACAGTCAGTTACTAAGAGCGTAGGGTTTGGGCTCACGTTCGTTCTGTGGCTTATTTCTGTGTGACCTTGGACCAGCTACTTAATCTGTCAGAGCTTCGATTTCTTCCATAAAATAGAAGCAATCATTACTTCCTCAGAGGTTCTTGCGAGGATCAAATGCGATTGGGCATAAGTAAAGCATTTAGCACAGAGGCTGTTTAACAGCTATTATTATTAGTGATGGTATTACAGAACTCAAGATTATGAGGATTGGCTGAAGGCCTGCTTCCTGGAGAGCCTCGTTCTCACACCTTTCTTCCCTGTCCTGGCTGTCTTTCCAAATGCCTAAGAAATGTGCCGATTTTCCACCTTTCAGCGATTCCAGAGACAGCCGGCAAGGATATAAAAAGCAAGTGAAGAGCCTGCAGAAACGCAGGTGCAGTTTGGGGTCCCTCTGCTAAAAGTGCAGCTTTTCTTCAAAGCCCTTAAATGTCACCTCGCCTCGCTCGGCCCGGCTGGAAACGCCCGCGCCATTGCCTCTTCTGCCCAGGGGTGACGTCGCCGGAGTCATCTGAGTCTGAGAGAGGGATTCACCTTGACCTTCCTCTTTCCCAGAAGAAGACATGACACAAATGAGGCCATCAAAAGCAGCACGGTTCCTCCCCCTCGGCACGTCTCAAAGCCCTCACTCTGACCCCCATCGATCAGCCATAAAACACAAAATCAACAGAGTTCTGCTTTTCTATTTCATGCAGAAAAAAATCAGCATTGACCAGCACGGTCAGCCAAGCTCACGGAAACAGCCAGTAAAAATGGGAACGTCTACAGACTCCTCTCTCAGATCCTCTTAAGCTTCGTCTTTGTCCTGGTCCCGGATGACAGCTGTGGGGCAGGGCAAATCCTGCTGCTAAGTACTGAGTAGGAGAAGTGTTCACTGTCGTTCCCACACGGAGGGTGCTTTGAGGGACTCAGTGACTGACAGCCTGAATAAGCGGTTACTTCTCCTGGCTCAGGTGCGGGGACACAAGAAACCCCCTGCCTGACCTTATGCAGCTGAGCTTGGCACTCTGGGGCCAGCTCGCTGCCACCATTACCTGTTAAGGTGAAAATATGGTCGAGTTGATGGGGGTTGAAGCTCTGATCATGTTACTCTCTCGCTGAAATAATTTTTGACTGTGCTCCACGTTCTCCAGGGTCGGGTCAAATGCCTTCCCCTGGCATTCGTGGCTTATCACAATCTGACCCCAATCTACCTTCCCAGTTGCTTCTTTGATTACCAGGCTTCACGGGTCCTGTGATGCAGACAAGCTGAACCGCTCTCTGAATCTGCCCCATACTTTCCCATTTCTGGGTTGTTGCTTCCGTTGGTCCTTCTCCTGGGATGCTCATTTTCCTGACTGTCCACATCTGTCTTAGTCTGCTAGGGCTGATGGAAGAAAATACCATTGACTGGGTGCCTTAAACAATAGATATTTACTTCTTGCGATTCTGGAGACTGAGAAATCCAAGATCAAGGTCCAGCAGATTTGGTTCCTGACTTGCAGACAGCTGCCTTCTTGCTGTGTGTGCTCATAAGGTGGAGAGAGAGAGAGACAGCTCTGGGCTCTTCCTGTTCTAAGGACACTAAGCCCCACGCTCATGACCTCATCAACGTCTAATTACCCACCAAAGGCCCCACCTGCAAATGCTTTCATGGGGGGTTCGGGTTAAGGCTTCAACGTATGAATTTGCAGGGGACACAGACATTCAGTCCATAACAATGTCTAAATCCCATCTATTCTTCAAGCCTCATTTAAAATACAACCTCTTCCATGAAGAGTTCTCTGTTTCCTCCAGCTATAAATAATTCTCCATCTTCTCAACTGCTGTAACTCTTTGTGCATAAACCTATTAGGGCAGTTATGTTTTCTATTGTGTATTATGGTCTTGCATGTGTTTTGCTTCCTCTACTACATTCTGAGCTCCTTGAGGGCAGGGGCCATACCTTTTTTCTTCTGGAATCACTAACACTTAGCCCAGGGTCCCTGAAGTGCAATTAGTAGTGAGAGCTTGTCATTAAGTAAATAGATGCTCCCATCGGCAGGAGAGCCTCGAATGAGCAAATGCAGGTCTTGTGTTCATGACAAATGTATTGGTGAGGCCAGGGTCCTTTCTGAAGGCCACATGCCTGGGTGGCAGTTAAATATATAACACCCGGTTTGAGGGATTGACTCAGTATGTTTTTCTTTAAGGGGATGAGTTGTATCCTCCCATACCAGTGAGGAATCTTGTGGTTGCACGCACACACACACACACACCCACACTTATATGGAGATGATTTGGCCAAACTCTCTTGAGAACAATCTGCTCTTATCTCCTTGGTGCAACTTTTGTTCTTAGTATAAAAAGAATCCATAAACAATATTTAGAAGATGTTAATGATTCTAACTCTTTATATTGACTCCTGAACAGACACTGAGACCTGACATTGGACCACGGGCCCAAAACATCCTAAAAAAAGGCATCATCCTTCCAGGAGAACCTGACTGTTACATACCATCTTCCCAGGGGTTGGCCTTTCAGAACACGTGAAGGCTGGCTAATGATTGTCGCCTCTACCACCACCACCAACAAGTCTATCCATCTTATATTCAGAGGGACTTCAATTATTAATTTTGTTTACAGCATCCATTCTGTATTCTCCTGGGCACGCACACTGAGACCCAGAAGGCTCTGGTGCCTTCGATGTGTTCTAATTTGTACTGCCAAGAAAGGGTGACCTGAGTATTGTTATTCTCTGGAGTGAAATAATTAATCAAAATACACATTCCTGTGGCAATCCACAAGTGGAACTTCATTTAAGGACTGTGAACGCAACATTCTCTGGGAAGCTGTTACTCGGGCCACGCCGGGGCTGCTCCTATTTGCATAATTGCAGATAAAGCCTGCATATTTAAATTATATATATTTCCATTTCATTAATGAAACACCACTGAAGTTCAGGAGGGAACCTGTAGGTTATCCTGGCTACTGATTCCCTGGCACCAAAAAGCAACCCGGGCATAAAAGCAACAGAGATGACCTTTAGCTACAAGGGTTGCAAGTTATGTTACTAGTCATCAGGGCTTGAAACCAAGCACCAGGCACCGGGCAGAATACAGAAAAGGATCCTCGCCATCCGGCCTCCACCACCCGAAGCATGAAGGCGAGAACGAGGAGAGATGGTCCTCAGTGTTGGTGTTAGGACACCTGCCTCCACCTCTTTGCCCCAGAGCAGCTCTTTTTATTTTCATTTCCATGCTAACAAGGTAGACTGTCCTAGCGTGTGTTCTGAGGATGTTCTTTCATGTTCAGGGCCCGGGGAGCTTTAACATAGTTAGATGTACTCTAACAGCAGGTTGCTATCAAAACTTCTATAATAGGATTAAAATAAAAGAGAAATGTGCTCGCAGTGGAATGGCAGTGATGATTTAACACGGTTCAAGGGCTTGGTGGGGAGGTGCAGTGCAAACACAGCGGACGGGCCTGCTGTGTGGGTGTGTTGCCTTCTTAATAATCAGGGTTCTGTGTTGTGATCATGGATATTTGGAGTTCGGCGTCGGAGTGTGTCCAAGGGCTCCGGCAAGGCTCTGGGAAAAGAGCCTGATCACTATCGGAGAAGCTCACATTGATTTATGCTTGCTTTCGTGCTTGCAGTCTGTCTGCCCCACCTAGACTGTGAACTCTGGGAACGAGGGGGAATCTGTCTGCCTTGTTCGTTTTTCATTTCCCAGTGTCCACAGCTGTACCTGGCACATTCTAGGTGCTCAGTAAATATGAGTTACATGAAAGAAAGGACTCCAAGCAAGGGCTCTGCAGCCAGATTGTTCAAGGGTGACCTTGGACAACTTTCTTAATAATATTCGGCTTCAGTTCCTGCATCCCTAAATGAGGAATGGTGATACAACGATTTTCTAGCCTTCTTGTCAGGACATCTAAAGCAGCTGAAGCAGGGCGCCTGTTTCCACATCTGGCATTCTGGGCTTCAGACAGATGTTTGCTGTGGATCGACTAGCTTAAAGCTAGTAGAACCTCAGCTTTAAGATCTGCAGTGGCAGAAGTGCTTTTGGAGGTTTCTGCTTCTTCCTTGTCTCACTCTGAAGATACAGCATGTGTGGGCTCTAGAGAGATAGCAGGCAGTAGTGGTATCAGAGGAAAGGAGAGCCTTTTAAGAATACACCCAGAGGGGAGCCTGAAATGAGCCAGTTGAACCAAATGCCTTTAACTCACAGTATCAGTGTCATCTGGGACACCAGGAGGGAGATCTCAGTGCAGCAGTTACTTCTGGAGTCTGGAGAAGAGCACTTAGGAGGGTCATGTGCTTGGTGTCATCAAAATCTCCCTTATCTTGACCACCTGCCCTCCTTATTCTGCCACCTCATAGGAAGGTCCCCGAACTCCAGCAAGTATCTCCATGCGTTCCGGTACCTACAAGCTCTCCATCTTTCCGGGCTATTTTTCTTCAGTCTCTGTGCTGGTAACTCTCCATCACGCCTGGCATGCCCCCCTCTCCTGCCAGGTCCCATTTCTTCCCTTCCCAGTACTGCTCTGCCCCCAAGGAGGCTAACCCCACCCTTGCCCTTTGGTTACCAGTTGGGTTCTGCCAATGGGACGTGTTGGCAAGAGATTAGAGGGTGGGAGAAAGGGTAGATGAGGATTTTTCTCCCCCGCTGAGTGTCCGCTTTGGCACCACGGTCTGGTGATGGCTCTATTCTTCCACCACTACAGCTCCAGCCTGATGGTTCCTGCTTCAGGGCTCCATTTCTGGCGACGCTATTTCGTCCTGTTGCCCCTTCAGATCAGGGGATGTCAGTGGCTTTCGGCTGCTTCAGCTTTTGGTGCCATGCCACTCCTCATGGTCCCATTTATTGTGCCTGGACCTCTACAAGCAGCCTCATCCTTAAGTCTCTTATTTGAACTATCTGATGGAATTCTGTGGTTGCTAGGTCACTGATGAATGAACCCTACGTGGTGCCTATCTCAAAGAAACCTCAAGGGACAGTCCTTTTCTCTCTCCTTCTCTTCACAGCAAGCTTCCTGAAACTATCCTGTATGTACTTACTATGCCCTTCTTGATTGCACTGTATCTTGCGCTCCACCCTGTCAGAAATCTCACCCACTTCCAGTGCACTCAGCTACCCCCACAGATTGATGATCATCAAGTTCATTCATTTGTTCAACAAATATTTACTGAGCACCTACTACGTGTCAAGCACTGCTCTAGGCGTGGAATGTACCGGTGAACAAAACACTCAAAGATTCATGCCCTTATTAGATGATGTTTTTCTAGGATCAAATCTGTACTATCAGCTCTTCGCCTGACCTCCAGAATTCTAATTCTAGTTTCCCAACGAATGTCCCACACGCCCTACAAGCTCATCACATCTGAACCCAAAGTCATTATGACTCTTAAGGTATGACATCACCGCCCCCGCCGCCCGTTCTACCCGTTAGTCACCTTGCCCTTTTCCCTCATTTCCAATAGATTCTTTAAATTCGGCTTCAGATTTCTCTCCCAAATCTCTGTCTTGCTTTTCATTTCTAATTCTCTGTCCACAGTTAAGGATCTTACCATCTCTCGCTTGGACCACTGCAATAACCTCTTACCTGGTCTGTCTGTCTCTTTTTTCCTCTTTCATCTTTCCTATCACCACTGCCAAAGTTCATCTCTACAGCGCTTCCTTGCTTAAAGAGTTCTGCCAGCTTCCCATTGCCTACCTCTTGGCAAGACAGTTTCCAACCAATACGGACCACCCCACTGCTGCAGGCCTAACACCCATAACACGGACTCCGCTCAGTTCCCTGGACCTGCATGGTTGCCTGGGCCTCCCCACCTTTGCTCGGAGCCTTTTCCTGCATTGCCATCACCTCCCTTCCCGTCTCTTGTTCCTCAAGCCCCTACAGATGTCACATTTTCTGTAAGGTTTTCCCTGACCCTTCCCAGAGCAATGAGTACCTTTGTCCTTTTTACTCCCATAGACTTGGCTTTTTCTATTTACCCTGTTGCTCCACAGCTAGTTATATAAGTGCTGTGTCTCCTTCTAGCCTGAGAGCCCTTTGAACCTTCCTGGCTCTTTTGAATCTTTGGTGTTTAGCACAGAGTTTGGCATAGAAGGATGATCAGGGTGTATTTATGTTATACATTAGCCATGTATTTTTCTATAGCTTCCTGGTGTCTCCAGCAAAAGCACTCTCTAAGGCCCTAAATCCTCTTCTTGCCATTAGCTCAGCCCACTGCGGGCAGCTGCTCTTGTGGTTTCTTGTCCACAGAACACATTCTTCCCTCCAGCTTGTGTCTCTAATGTCTATTGTAACAGCGGATTGATCTGATAGCTGAGAGTTGGAGTAGTGTCTAAGATTTAGCGAACTGAAATCATGTTCGGACCTCTGTTTTATTTTTCTATCTGGAGCGGTTGATAAACTAAGCAGCTTTGTGAAGACATTGGCCCCAGAGATCAGAAAGCTCAAGCCATCTCAGGGAAGATGCTAACAGGCAGAAGCTAAAACTCAAAACCTCATTTATGTGCAGTCAGAACGTCACCCAAACCCTGGGGCCCCCTTGCTCATCCCCTACCCCAGTCTGCTGGCATTTTTATCCCCCTTCAGATCTAATCTGGGGATGGCCATGGGGAGAGAGGAAGGAGAGAGAGGAATGAATACCCTCTGTGATTAATATCAGCCTGGAGATGGTCTTGCTAATAATATCCTAGCCAGAATCATTACTGAAATCCTTTGCTCTGGTTCCCAGACAGCTTGGGAGTTGGGCCAGACCAGGCCTCTGCTGCTTGGGGTGCCAAATTTTAAAGTGCTGTGAGCTTGGAGGCTGGCTTCAGATGTGGTATTTCTTTCTCTGGGGTGATCAGATCAACTTATTTTTCATGTTCAACCTCAATCCTTTTCCACCTCCCCTCATCCCCCCCCAATAAACAACAAACAAAATAAATAAGGATTAATGAGACCCTTGGCACCAAGGGGAAAGCTTTCTCTGGGGCCACCTTTATGGGCTTGACCGATGACCTGAGGTTATCTGTACATCTGTAAAGGGCAAACCCATCAGTGCTCACCTCCAGCATCAAATGGTCACAGTGAAGAGCAGAGATTCGGGGTCCTTGTTTAGGACTGGAGCCCATGGGAAGAGGAGGTGAAGTAGATGCCTTGAAGGGAGGAAAAGAAGGAATGAAGAAGGATGGGGATAGTGAGATTCCCATTCCCTTCAGTCAGTAAAAAACTTGAAACCGGTTTTGATTTTCTGAAACTAAATTTGGTACCACAGGGCGAATCTACAGTCGGAACTTCACAGCATTTCAGCACAAAGTAGATTTACAGCCACTGAGAGAGTTTGTCAAATTCCTGACAACCCCCCAAATGGAGCTCACAGCTGCAGCTGCAGAGGTGGTTTCTGACACTGGGGGAAAAAAATCCCCCCAAACCTTTTCATCTCACCAAAGGAGGACTCTGGGGAGATTTCAAAACGTATGAGAGGAGAGAGCAATGAAATTACATCCTTGAAACATCACAAGCAGGGACCCATCTGATCCTACGTTCTGCTCTCACTGCGGCCGGATTCCCCGGGATGAGGCGGGGTAATGAACGCGTTGTCAGTCATGGTCTCCAGCGCTCTGCAAAATGGATTCTCCTCCGGCACGGAGGAAATTCCAGGAAGAGGTCAAGTGCATATTTAACAATCTTAGGGCTATTAGACAACCAGTATGTTTTAATCTATTCCTCACACAAAGGAGATAAAAGGACTGAGAAATAGCTCAATTTCTCCATCTTCTTTCAGGTTACTGTGGAGGATGAATGAAGTTACTATGGTTCTAATATGTGTATTGTTCAATTTGAAGTAAAATTGCATTTTCCATATAAGGCTGCATTTATTTGAACATACACATCTTCCTTTTATCTTCCTTTTGCAAATTTATTTAATAAATGCTGACTTTTAGTTTCAAATATCAATATGCTGTATAAGGTTCATTTTCTTTTAGTAATTGTAATTTGAGTAAATTGCACTAAATGAATATTTGCCTCCCTCTAAAAAACCCATGTTCTTTTATGTTTCTGCTGAATGAGTAGTCTGGGAAATGCCCACTAGATGGCAGTGTCACTACATAGCTGAAGAATATCTAAGCAGGGGATCCAGAAAATAAGGCTAGTTTACGTTTTAGCCGTCCTGGAAAATCCAGAAGGTGGCAGATTTTAGCTATTTATGAAAAGACAAGCACAGAGAACAATGTTGCCTTTTAGAAAAATTATTTTTGTTTATTGTTCCAGGAGGAGATTATGAGCTGAATAAAATTATCTGTGATATTTAAAACATTTGAAAATGTTTCACATTTTTAGAGTATGTAATACAAGCTGAAGGGCTAGCAAAGCAAACAGTGACACAAAATCAAGGTGAAATTGACCAGTAAATTGAGAACTCCATTACAGGAACAATTTCCCCGAGTGTGAGTCGCAGTGTTTGAGTGATAACCTAAACCTGTCTAAACTTCGTGAAGCATTCAAGGCGAAGATGGAAGGAGATAGCGTGGGAGCTGGTAGAGGAGTGCCAGTGTGGGCACTGGTGTTTGTATTTTTCACCAACTTTTCCTGGCTCCCGGAGGACATCCGGCAGACCTGTGCTTTAGAGTTCAGTTCTTTTCAAGGTTACTGATTACCTGAAGGGATCCTGGTTTTAAAAATGAAAAATGACAGCTTGAATACAATAGTCCAATTTAGAAGGATCGTGTACCCAAGGCAGCTTTGCTGGTTACTGCGGGCATTCGCGGTGAATACAGAGCCACATCCATTTTGTGGAAGACAACACTGATACTGTTTTGATGCCTCACCTGAAACCTTGGGTTAGAGTGTGCTAGCTCATTTGAAGGGAACACCTGTGTCTTAGTCGATTTTGGCCCCAAGCAGTATGGATGGGCTTGTCTTTTCACCTCCTGCAGCAAATACACATTCATGAGACGGTTCTGGGGGGTGGCAGAACAGCAGGACAGCGGGATGGCGGCCGAGAAGTCATCCTTCTGAGTGACAGCTCTGCATGGCTCTTGGCACTCCGACATGTCAGGGAACCGCTGTTCCAACCGGCGTCATTTATCTCATTTAAATATTCCAGAGAGATTAGCCTCCGTACTCAAGTTAGATTCATTTCTGTCTTTGTGCTCTAAAAGGGCCTGGCAGCCTCTCTCAAATGGAGGAGGGAAAAAAAAAAAAGGGGGGGGGGGAGGAAGAGAGAAAGAAAAAAAGTGGTGAGGAAATGAAGCAAGTGAGTGATTCATAAGGTGAACACAGAATTCAATATCCAGAATGAGGACACACACGTCTTGGACCCCAGATATACAGCTCCGAACTGATGGAGAAATGGGCAGGAAGAGAGATAATCTTTATCTCTGTTCCCAAACCTTTAGAAATACCAAAGGCTAAACCACCCTGGCAAGAAAGCAGGAAATGAAGACTGCTCCAAGCCACCCATGAGGTTTCAGAGGGCAGGCCACTGGCTGAGCGCACTTTTTCTTCTTTTTTTTTTCTGACTCACAGCTTGAGATCAGGGCCAGTTGGTAAATGGACACCTCAGTGAAGTGTTTGGGTCTAGGCTAAGATTCTGGATTCCAGTTTTATTCAGGAAGAATTGCTGGACTTGAACTTGGATTTACCGTCTGAAATCTTGGCAAGAGGGAAAGCAGGGGGAGGTTTTGGTGTTTGTCACAGCCTAATTTCTTCCTGGGAAAATCACGTCAGAGCGCTCATTTCTTTCTCTAACATTTCAGGTGCCCAGTCATGTATGCATGAGTTTATGTACCTACCACACACAATCTTTTGGGTTACTTATTTCTTTTGTGAAGTTAGTCATCACTACAGCAGGTTTTTTAATAGTTTGGAGTTATAATAATAGAGTGATGAGAATGAACTTTGGTGCTCAAGAGAAAGTGGGCCATTCTACAATACATGGTATTCTGGGGTGAGTTATGCATATTCTTCCTTTATGGTGTTTGGAACTGCTTCTCCACAAAGAGGCTCTGTGATCGAAGAAGAGAGCAAGGACTCAGAAAGTGCTTTGGTGGCCTCTGACTTGTGAAGTGTGAAGTCCATTATCTGTATTGGTCCATCATAGCCAAACCAATCCATTGGAACTGATGTTCTGTGAGTTTCCTTGAATTGTTTGGAAACTATTTCTGTCCTCCAGGCAGCTGGCTTAGTTAGCCTATGGCAATCACTATTGGTGTGGCTCAAGGAGTTTTATGAGAGCATTTTGGCAAGAACTATTTGCTCTACCCAGTGTAAGGAAGTATTAGTTTATAATTACCCACGAGGAAGGATCAAGGGGGCATAGATGTCATTCGTGTAGCTCACCATACATATCCGGTCCTTTTCCCTTTCAGCCTATGGTAGGGTGCCCTCTTCAAGTTGGATGTGGCCATATGATTTGTGTTGGCCAAAGAAACATGAGTGTCACTTTTAGGCTGCAGCTTTAAGAACCTGATCTGAATGGCTATGTTCTGTTCCCCTTACCTGAGTCACTCTGAAGAATTTTCGGAGGTGGAACTTTCATCAGCTTGAGCCCCTAAAGCGGTCACAATGAGAAAGCCCCCCTCCGCAATCATGTGTCTGTTAATTCCAAGGTGGGCATTCAGTAGAACTAAGAAGTAAATGTGTGTGTAGCAAGCAACTGAGCTTTGGAGATTATTTGTTACCACTGCAAAACCTGGACTCTTCTGACTGATGCCTGGGAATTGCGTTCTGATTTGTTTTCCATAGGCTGAGAAAGCAATGATAGACTTCCACTTTACAAGGTTCTACATCGTGTGGCCCTTATTATTTTTGTAGCGTTTTTTTCCTCTGCCTTTGAATAGTGAAATTCTTTTGGTGCTTCTGACAGTGAACACTTTATTGGTCCTTCATATACATGTTCTCTCTCCCTGGCGCCCCCTGATCCTCCAGCTTCTCCTGCTATCTCCTACCATCATTTAGGTGCTGGCTGAGACGTTGCTTTTACAGGAAAATCTTTCTTGATTTTTTTGTCTGTCCCTTCTTTATGCTCCCAAGCACCTTGTGTTATCTTATCAGCATTTAAACACTGTATTGTAATTGCCTTTTCTGGTATGTCTCTCTATGTGACAATTTCTTGTATCTTTACCATTTGGTTCCAGTGTACAACTAATAATAAATGCCATATTTTAAAAATAACATAAGTGATAGAACCGAGTACTTAATGAATCTGGAATCTGGATTCCTTTCACTTCTGTCCTGCCTTTTCCCCCACTTTGTGCTTCTGTTCTCTAAGTTGGCCAAAATGAGAGAGCACTGATGGGTGAAGTTCAGCGACCGAGATATGCACCAATGATCCACAGCCTGATGGGGTCATACCTTTGACTTTTCACCTGCAGCTCTGCAGTGGGGCCACTGCAAGCTCCTCAGAAGCTGTGCAAGGCCCACCATCCCTCTGGATTACTGCTCCCCCACTGCCCCCAGAGCTCTGATCCTCTATCCACCAGAGACTCCCCTCCATTGTGTTGTTTTTTACTGTTGCTGCCTTGGAGTAGGCCACAGGAAGATGGGAGTGGTTAGTACAAGTGACCTGGGGTAGAAATAGTTCAACTCTGTCCCTGAAACGGTACTGAGAGCTCAGACCTCAGGCAAAACCTTAGGGATGGGAGATATTTGGAGATAGTACTCTTCATCCTCTGGACCTGACCCGTCTGCCACCAAGGCAGCTGTCCAGGGTACTAGGCTTATAAAAATCTCATTGGTCTAGTTCCTTATTGCTAATCTCCTCACCTATGAGCTGGCAGTCAAGATTAACTGCTTACCCTGCCTTGACTAATTTGTAATAACAATATCGATGCCATTGTCATCAAAAACAAGAGAGTTAACATTTCGGAGTTTCTTCTGATGTTCCATGAATATAAGGGCAATTGTGTTTAATGCTTGCAACAGGGTTAACATGGAGTTGGTACTATTGCTATTGACATATAAGGAATCAAGGCTTACCTTGGTGAAGCAACTTGCCAACGTCACACAGCTAGTAAGTGACAGAGATAGGACTTCAGTCAAAGGTTCTTGATTCCTCCCCCCAGGTTTTCCCCCTTGTGTTCTTTGTCCTGGAGACTAAAACACCTTCAAGTAATTCTGTAATTTCAGCATCAAATTAAATTAAGGGAAGGATATTTTGGTTGGGGTTTCTCATCTGGCCTCCTTCACATCACATGCAGTGAAGGGTCACCTGTTTGGCTTATCCTGAAATCCAGTGCCAGGCATTGCCGAAATCTGGAAGACTGTCCCTGGCTTCAGATGGTTCCTTTTGGCATCCCTTTGGGAGAAGAAGTTTTCCTGGAGATTTGATTTTGGCTGGCACAGAGGCAGCAAAAGGACTTTTAGAAAGAAGCATATGGTCCGCTGGCATTATTATTCTGAGGTGCTGAGATCTCATGAAACAAGGAAAGCACTGAGAGCCAAGGTCATTATGAATATAATTCATATTTTAAATTGCTATTTGTGGAAAATGTTCCTTCAGCCAGTTGAACCAGGTTAAATCGCTACAGCAATTATATTTACAGGCAATCGCTTGGCCCTGTACTTCCCTCTGCCTGTGCGGACACAGTAAGCTTTTGAGTTAATAGGCGGTAGGGCAGTACATAAAAACGAAATACCTTATGGCCTCATTAAGAGAGACCCTGATTCTTTTACGTCTGCTGTAGCAAGATCCTTTGGAAAAACAAGAGGAATTTCTGAACATATGATTAATTTAGACTGAGCAATTAACAAAGTGATATAGTTAACAGTACACTTAGTATCACTCACTAGGAGGCAGCCTGTGACTTGGGAAGGAGGCTATTAGGAACAAGTGCCACCACGCGTCTGCAAGTCAGCCCCAGTGAGTCGTGGAAGCGATCAGGTTCCTGTCTTTGAGGCTTACAGAGGCTGAAAAATCTACCTTTTGGTGGTGCTGGTTTTTATCCTAGCAGAGGATGAAATTGCTAGAGAAATAATGTCATTTCTACAGTTCATGTTTTCTTTAGCTTCAAAAGCTGAGCCGCTGGTGGAGCAGCTCCTCTCTGTGCATATCAGTGGGGGCTGGGTGGATGCCCTCCAGTACCTGAGGTACAGGGTCCTGTGGCTTGAGGAGACCATGGCTGGACCTCCACACCTGAGTGGTCTTGGCTGGGCCTCTTGCCGGGTTTCCGTGGAGGCAATCACTGAAATTAAACCATGAATAAATTGGTCGTTCCTTAGATATTTCCAAATACACCTCCGAATACCTGAACTAGAGCCCCATCCAATGTTTAATCAGAGTGACCAGGTGAAACTGACCTGGTTACTATAGGGTCACTGTGAATGGCTCTAATTAATAGTGGGCTAGTTGACTGATGGCAGGCTGCCCGAAGAGAGGGCACACAATCATTTCCCTTCACTCTTGTAGTGGCACTGAGAGTAAGGGCAACTCAAGTGGTGGTAGGGGCATCGCAGCCTGTTCAGGTGGGAACAGTTGAAAATAGGGTAAGTCCTGAAGCCGAGGGTTTGGGGCAGCTTGGGCAGCAACTGAAGCCATGAGGGGTGGGAGTGAGTCGGCCCTGGGAGAGGACCTTTCATTAGATCTGGGAATGAGGGATGAGCCGGGAGCCGTCTAATGAGAGCGGCTGGATTATCCAAGATCAGCGTCTGATGCCTACAACAATCAGTGGGTCTGAGTTAGTCCATTCATAGAGGCGGGGTCCCAAGATGTGCTGGTTGGAATTGTGAGAGCCAAGTGGGAGGTAGCAGGCCAGAAGGCCTTAACACATGTGGCCAGGCTCCACCCCCCCTTCCCCCGAGTACAAGGAAACAACACCGGCTTCTGGGGAAGAGGGCTTGTGGAGCATGGGGGCCCCTGGGGCCCCAATCATGCCAGGGCTCAGAGCAGGTCTGCACACCTAGGCTCAGAAGTTGATGTGAACTATCTCTGATACAGGGAATGAATGCTGAAGGTCTGTCTTACGGATGGGACCAGAATGGGAGGGGCCGAGAGGACTGTGGAATGGAGTGACCTGGACACCCAGGGCTCCCTGTGGGTCCTCCACATCCCGCGGCTGCTGGATTTGAAATAAATTTGTTGGGAGGGCAACGTAGGAACCCAGCGATTGTACAGACGCCTCACATTTGAGATCTGGAACCCATGCTTTGATTTGAAGTCACGGAGAGCAGGCAGAACGGAGGCTGCTACTCTGCAGAGGGGTTTGGAGCAGAAGGTGGGCCTTTTCAGAAACGCAAGCTGCGGTGAATTGGGGAAGACAAAGATGTGCAGAGAGAGGACTGATGCCCAGTTACTAAGAATAGTTCCTCCATGTCCCATAAAGCCCACCCTTTCCACTGGCCAGGGCCTTGACCTCCATCGAGGTACCCAGCAAACAGCTGCTGAATGAAGATGCCGAAAGCAACATCTGAATCCTTTATATTGCCAGCATCTTTAGATAATCACAACCTCGATGTTTAAAATACAGTTGACGCTTGAATGACATGGGGGTTAGGGGTGCCAACTCTCCAGGTAGTCAAAAATCCACATATAACTTTACAGTCGGCCTTCCATATCCATGGCTCTGCATCCGGGGATTCAACCAATTGCTGATTATGTAGTGCTGTACGTACGCATTTAGTGAAAAAATCCTGTGTGTAACTGGACCACGCAGTTCAAACCCATGTTGTTCAAGGGTCAACTGTGTAAAGAATCCATACAGAGGTTACTGGCCATATGTTCCAAATCCTGGTGTAAACTGTAACTCTGAATAAATCCTATTTTTCAGGTTTCTCTAGAGTATAGTGTCCGGAAGTTGACAGAGATGGTTTGAATTTTAGCTTTGCCACTCACGAGACAAGTAACGTTGGGCAAATGATTTCTTTGAGGAACCTCAGATTCCTCATCAATAAAATGGGAGTCAGAACATTGCCTTTGGGGATTTGTGGAGATAAAGTATGCGGAATGCCTGTCCCAGAGCCGCTGCTTAGTAGCTGGAAGTGGCCTGTACATGCATCCATGTGTACTCAGGAAGCCAGGTCAGGGAGCACAGGACCACACTTGCCATGAATTGAGGATGTCGGAAACAATGATAAAATGATTTTATTCTTTTTGGCCTTTTGCTGTTGATCGAAAACCACATGGAAACTCTCCACTGCAGATCTGTCATTTCGTTCTGAACATATTACAGACCGTATGCACTAGTGATTCCTGCCCTTCATCCTGCCCCCTCACTCCAGTTGGGATTGCGGGTATAAGGAGACCTGTAAGTGACAGCTGAGTGTTTACATCTGAACGGTACGGTGTTAGAATGAAATGATACACATTGCACATGCCGGAAACTCCCAGAGGTACTATATCCCCATTTAGATTCTTTTTAAGGGAAAAATTCAGTAAATTGCATTTTGCTCAAGTTTATGACAACACAAAAGCCAGGAAGAGTCAGTTCAAAAGAGAAGGTGGAACATCTCCTTGGTCCAGTAGTAAAACGACTGCCCAATACCCTCCTTTATCTAGATCAGAAAACCTTGCAGAGGTTCATTTTCTAACAATGGTGGTTCTGCTAACAACAGAGCGATTATCGCAAGCTAGACCACTGCTCCGTGGATAGCAGCTGCTTCTGGCCCCCACACCCTCCTGCTCCAAAGAGGGGTTCTTGTTTTGGGGGGGTGACAGAGGGAAATGGAGAATGAGATGGTGAGTTCACACTGGGGAAATGACTATGTGTATGAGGGCTCAGGAAACGCAGGAGGGGAGAAAGGAGACGGGAGGGAGGAAATCCAGCTGACAAGAGATGCGAGTGGCTCTGCCTGAATCATTGTCCTGGTCCCGAAGCAGCAGAACAGTGTGTGTCTGAGAAGCACTCAGCTGGAACAGGGAGGAATGGAACTTGACGGTAACCGTTAGTCAAATGCTCTCTTCTGAGTAACAACACACGTACGTACAAAGAGTGACGGAGACAAAGTTAACAGAAATGGGAACGGCTCTGATGTCAGTTTACCTGGAGAAAGGCACCATGTGAACTTTGTTTGGCAGAGCACCAAGGAAGTGCCTCTTAAATGACGATCAATTCTTTCCAATCTTAAAAAGGGCTTGACGTTCAATGTAATTCTGCAAGAAACTGAGGATTTCTTCACTGAATTGGCATTAATTACTTTTTAAATGTAAATTTTCAGCTGCAAGACTTTTTTAATATTAAAAAACACCTCCACACACACCAAGTACGTCAGGGTAAATCAAAGACTAATTGGTGACCAAATTATAGGGTTTAAAGCTTTTTTTTTTTTTTTTTTTTGCCATAAGTGAGTGAAAAATAATTAGCAAATGTGAATACACGCTTTTTCTTTCATTAATAATGAATTGTATGGTGAGAACCCATTTTTAGCAAAATTAAAATTTCAATTTTGGACTGAGAGCTGCAATTCCATTAGGTGACACTTTATATTTAGTCAGTGCTTGTTCATCTGCTGGTGTCTCCTCGTACCCTGACCAGGGCTGGTCTGACTCTTAGGATGGCTGTGATCACAGGACAGGATGGAAATGGACAATCTTAGTGGGTCTTGGAGATGGGATGAAATAAGACCATCTATAAATGTGTTACTGGGGCTTCCATTTAAGATGTAAGCATGGAGGGTTGCAGAGAGCTTGGGGCTTTGGTCAGAGACCCTTACAAGACCTGAGGCAGAGCCTGGTCAGAGAATCCATCCACTTGGGTGCTGTTTGCTCGCCTTGATGACAGTTTCAGCCTACTTCTTATCAACCATAGCTATTTCTATTTAGAGGCACAGATTCCACAGCTGTACAGAGTGCCTCCCAGTGACTCTGAAACCAGTTTCTTCTCCCTGTCTCTCAGGGAAGATTTACAAAGTTGTTACTGAAGATAATCACAGAGAAAAAAAAAGCAGACTCGGCAGGGGGTGGAGGAGGGTTCTTTTGTTCCCTCCATAGCTTCCTCTTCTCTCTGAGATACTGTTACTTTCTCACCTCTTATTCCCAGATACCCACATCCCTTTTATAACCAAACAAAGAATTGGTCCTTATCTTGACCTTGCAGAAAAGGTGTTTTGCTCTCGGCCATCTCTACAAAGACCCTACAAGTCTCCAGGTGAGGGTCATTCCGTAAGTCAAACTACTAACTCTGGCTGGAAGAGGGGAAGGGACCTGAGGGGCAAAACCAGAAAGTACTGGAAGGTAATGTCAGGAAGGGCATCGCGACGTGTTGCCAAATCACTCATCAGGCGTGGACAGAATTGGAATCCAGGCCAGGCTCGGCCACAGACAGGCTGGGGCAACACAGGCAAATCTGTTCACCTATCTGGCCTCAGCTTTCTCATCTGTGAAGAGAGGGCGCTGCTCAAGATGACCTCTCAGGTCGCCTTCAGCTATGAAATTCTGTGATTGCTGCAAGGATCATTTTCCCTATTTCTGTGAAACAATAACAGCTCTGGGGTTGGAAAATGATCTAACAGCTTTGCTCCCTGAACGAAAATGTGTCTAAGCGTTTTGCTGAGAACAGCCCAGTTTCCCGCCTAGAAAAACAACGGCCCCCCAAATGCAAATGGGGTGGCGGTGGTAGAAATGAAGAATAATACCACCACTTTGTATTTTTACCTTTCATGATAAAACAGTAATTTTAAAAATCGTAAAAGTGTACCAGTTTGACAAATGGCACATTTAAAACCCGACTTAACAAAGGGGTTTTACCTTTGTAATTTTAAATCTGTCACTTGAACTAAAAATATAGGTGAGTGAGTTGGCCTTTCATATTTAATGTTTTCTTTTTTCCCTTTTTACATGCAATTCATTCTGTTCAGCTTTGATTAAGGAAGTAGAAGAAATGGAACAAAGAATGGCCAGTCCTTGGCTAATTCATTATTGAGAAGATGGTAAATGTGACTCTTCCCACCAGTTCAGAATCGAACCTTTTCAACACCACTCTCGGTTGGCTTTGGGGCATTAGCCATATCTCTTACCCTTAAACATTAACAGAGAGAGAATCGTCTAAGAATATTTGACTTAAAGAGGACAAAGGTAACTGGAGGATTGCTCTCTCCTCTGATGGAAATCTCAAGATTTTATATGTTTGTTAAAATAAGTACGTGATGGCCCCAGATTAATTGATAATTATAGCAGGTCAGAAAGAATCTGGAATAAAAACGAGAACCCGGGGTATCCTGGAGTGTTGAATATTAAAAGCAGCTATGCAGGATTAATGGAATGTTTACAGATGTGCTTTTCATTTTCAGGGGAGAACTTAGGCAAGTTGCTGCATTTCTTTGAACTTTAGTGACCTGATCTATAAAAGGGAGGGAGTTGGAGTAGCTGCAAGCAAATGCTTCTGAATGTTCTAGTCTTTAACTGTGCCTCGTTTCTTCCTTGTGCAGGACTTTGCTCACGAAGGGTACTTACCTATTGTTGGAATCCGCAGAGTTAACGATTTGTTTAAAGGGGAACCCCAGGTTCTGACATTGGTCCTGGGCCTCGTGGGTGGGGGAATCTCAGCTTTCCTGTTTATAAAATGGGGATGATTAGCCTCACTCCTATGGTTCTTTTAAGTCTCAACTGTGATAACAGAACTGCACGCTCTCGAAAGGCAGTGCAAGTGGAAGGTATTTGTATAAAAGGCTCTTTCTAAACAGTATTGATGGAAACATCTTTATGCAGCCGTGCATGTCAGTATTGAACTGTTTATTCACTTATTAGCTGTCATTAGCTTCGGATTCCAGACTGTTGATCTATCCCATGAGCATAACAGATGTGTTCACGACAATGGCAGGCCTCAATAATACCAGTGCATCCGGGGCTCACCTCCCAGAAGTCACTGCCCTCCTGTCGGGAGCCATATAAGAAGTGCCTTTGAGTCTCAGCACGGACGAGACCCATAGTGCCTAGCAAAGCTGGTACTATCAGGTACAAATATGGAGAAGCAAAGCTCTCCTCTGTGTGGTTCCCCTTGTTTTCCCCTGGTTTTGCTTAAAGTGATTTTTATAGGATTACTATTAATGTTAGGAAATATCCCCAGTGCCGACGGAGGGTTTAGGGAAAGACCCCAACTTAGGGTAAAACCAAAAAAGACTCCGGCTCCCCCAATGACTACACCCGAAATCCCCACTCCCAGGCCAGGACATTGGGTGCAGGGAAACACAACAGGAGCATTTGTGTGGCAAGAGCTTACGTTAGAAGAAAAGCTAGATGAACTATGGCCCCCCTGGGGAGTAATAGATATGCTGGGAAATATTTGGGTAAGGTGGCGAGGAGGATTTATGCTACGTTGGGTGTATTCAAAGCTGGATGAAGTAGGCTACATGGCAAGCTTATACAAGTTACATTGCTCTTTGTGCAGAAATGCTTATAAAGGACAAATTATATATTGTAAGTATTTTGCAAAGGAATTTGCTAATAGGTTTAAGGTAGAATGTCCACCCCCAAAGCCTCCCAAATAATTATAAGGAAAAATGTGCGATGTCTGAAGGATAACGGTGAACGTGTAAAGCCTGTGGGAGAGAATTTTTATTACTGTATGGGTTTGTAATTGTTAAGAGAAGAATATGCTTAAGTTTTGGGTTTGTAATTGTTAAGAGAAGAATGTACTTAAGTTTTGGGTTTGTAATTGTTAAGAGAAGAATGTACTTAAGTTTTGGGTTTGTAATTGTTAAGAGAAGAATGTGCTTAAGTTTTGGGTTTGTAATTGTTAAGAGAAGAATGTACTTAAGTTTTGGGTTTGTAATTGTTAAGAGAAGAATGTGCTTAAGTTTGTACCTTGATTAATGGCCTGATTGAGTAGAATGTGCAAATACAAGAACATCTGCTTTTAAGAAAGGTGAAGAAACCGCAAACAGAATTCCAGACCTAGATGTGACCAAGATTTACCTAACCACAGGGGACGAAAGAGACCACAGGAGATAAGAAGATTACCTGATCATAAAACCTGCCTAACCTGCTGATATAATCTTTTGATGTAAATGACCTTTGGTTTTACTGTTGTGTACCTTTATTTTGTGGCTTTGGTATGAGAACTAGAATGTTAAGATTGAAAGTGAGATTGCCTCACAGTATAAAAAGCTTCGGAATTGTAACAATAAATTGGCAGATCCTCGCATCCTCTGAGGTGTCTTGCGTTCTGTCCACGCCGACTCCGTCTCCCCTTTGGGTGAAACCTGTCCGGCTGGGGCTGGTCCCCGGCACCCTCCAGTTCCATGGATCAGTGCCAGGCATTGTAGAGTCTCAGGGTCATCATCCTCACCCTGAAGTGAGCATGCTCGTTGTAACTTCCTTCAAGGGTGTCGATTGAAACTCGGCTTGAACATCTCAAGTGATGAAGGGGGTAATTGAGGTGAAGGGAAGGACACCTACACTCTTGAACAATCTACTTTGTGCAGAGGCTGTGATAGGTTCTTTATACCCCTCAACTCATTTAATTCTTATCACCATCCCTACAAGTTGATTTTCATTATCCCCATTCCTTCAGACGAGCGAATTGAGTCTGAAGAGGTTAATTAAATGAAGAAATGGAGTCCCTAAATGGTAGAGTTGGGTTAAAACCAAAGGTCTTACTTTGTCCACATGCCATATACAACATTTCCTGAGAAACTTATTGTTGTCATTGACAGATTCCCCTGCCCCCGCCCCAGCCCCCATATCTTTTGACAGCTCTGTTAAAACAAAACAAAACTATTGATATTTCTTATAGCTCGGAGATGACTCCTTAAAGCGTGGTCCATGGACCAGCATTATGGGCCTCACCAGTAGCTTGTTTGAAGTGTGGGAACTTGGCACCACCTCAGGTCTACTGATTCAGAATCTGCATTTCGGTAAGACCTTCAGTGGTTCATAGGCACAGTAAAGCATCAAGATTACTAGCTAGAGCACACAGAGCTGGTCAACTTCCTCCTTTTTAAGATGGCTCTCTAAATATCTCTCCTGACCACATCAGAACTTTTGTCCCAAACAGAAACTTGTGCCAGGGACACCTGTAGCTCTCATCTTTCGAACACATTTCAGAATCCTGGAAGTTTCTATGAAGTTGCCTCATCTAACTTGAGAGAGGTAATCCTTTCTGTAACCCCCCAGACGTAAGTTTCATAACATTTCCTGCCCTCTGCCCTGTGAAAATGCCTGGATATTTGTGATTCTGTGAATTGTGGTTCTTACCCTGCATAATTACTTATCAATTAGTCAATCAGAAGTCAGGTAGAGGAATTTAGGCTTTACGGGCTAAGTTTTTAAGCAGGAGAATGAAGTAGAAAATGGTGAAATAAACCGAAACAGGGAGAGTTATCTTGTGTTTTGCAGAGTGGTTAAAGAGGGAAGAGAATGATGGCTCTGAACGTAATTACAAATTATAGTAAAGAGAGCCCTTTGAAAGCTTTTATTGGCTGTCATCTGATGCATTGACTCATGGGTTTCATGTGATGTAAATTTATTCCCTTGATAAATGAACCAAATTTTGTCAAGATCAGTCAACTGATTTGAGATTTATTATGAAATAACCACACAGATATGCAATTTATAGAACAATTAATTTGAAACTTAATCCAGACCACTGTTATGGTATCTGCCATATATTTATAACAGCGCATTAGTGCCATTATTAATATGCTGATCATCAACGCCAATCTTTTCTAATAAGGGCAGAGTCTATGTCTGTTAATTTGCTTCTATAGATGCAGCTGTAATTGATAAAGTGAAGCTCTTTCCCCTGTTCTGAATGTTTACCATGGGTTACAAAACACTCTTTCTCCCAGGAAGAAACCAAGGCCCTTTAACCAGAGAATTCTATCCAGTCGCCAACACCAAACACAGAAGCGAGTAGGCTCTTCCAGGTAAGAAGGGGATTGGCTCTCTGACCTGTAATCTTGCTTCTTGCTGCTTTCTCCATCATTTGTCCACCTGTCTCAGCCAACAGGGGGTTGTCCTATAACTCTACTTCATTTTTCTAATGTATTTCTTTTCCACTGTTGATGGTGTCAACACTTCAAAAATGCTTCAAATTTTGAAGTATTTTGAAAAAAATACTTCAAAATCTCATACCTCCCAGAATAATAAAAAGAGAATCGTGGAAAAAAATTTCAGAACCATCGGATTTAGGTTATTGGTTTAAATACCTCCAAATTGATACAGACCCAACACCTTCTACTGGCCATATTTCGGAGACAGAAATACTGAAGCCTGGGGGTCAAACAATATTTTCAACCAAAATAATATCTGAAGAGAACCAGCCATGTGACAATCCACATTCAGGACTCCTGCTGTAATCTCTCACGTGTGTATTTCATCATGAATAACTCTACTGAATTTTTTTAAATCACAATTTTTCTCTCTGAAAAGTGGGTTGAAATTGTCAGTCTCATCTTTTGGCCACCACGAGGGAGCTGTCTCATGTAATGCTGGAGGGGCATCTAAATAAACACCAGTACCTGGGATAGGATGAGAGAATCTCTCCTTTAGTTGCTTGTCCTCAACAGAGAGACCCCTTGGCTTCTCACGCAGTAAGGGAGTAGCTTCCGTGGTTAGTAGGGAAGAGACTTCAGAAATAATACTTGAGAATATTATCAATATAGATAATATTCAGTACAGAATTCAGGCAATAGAGGGCCTGAATGTAAAAGAGATAAGGAATTTTATTAATGTCTCTGGTCTTTGAAATAAAAACTCCAAATTACCTTCCCATCAACTAAATGACTCAGTGGCTTTGGAGAAGAGTCCAGCCCAAAGAGGGTTTGCTCCTGCCTCTTTGGTATTTCTTTTTTTTTTTTTTTTCTTTTTGCCTGTGTTGGGTCTTCGTTGCTGTGTGCGGGCTTTCTCTAGTTGCAGCGAGCCGGGGCTACTCTTCGTTGTGGTGCACAGGCTTCTCATTGTGGTGGCTTCTCTTGTTGCGGAGCACGGGCTCTAGGTGTGCGGGCTCAGTAGTTGTGGCTTGCAGGCTCTAGAGCGCAGGCTCAGTAGTTGTGGCGCATGGACTTAGTTGCTCCGCGGCATGTGGGATCTTCCCGGACCAGGGATCAAACCCGTGTCCCCTGCATTGGCAGGCGGATTCTTAACCACTGCGCCACCAGGGAAGTCCCTCTTTGGTATTTCTTATACCATTTCTTATATGTTTCTTGTAGACAAGGCAAATGGCAAAAATCACTTGCGTTTTATGCATTTTACTGTGGCTAGTAGACCGTCCATCAACTCCTCATGTGCTAGATGGTCGGAGAGGAGTGAGAGAGGCATTTTAGTTGACATTCACTAGTCTGGGGGGGATGGAAAGCTTTGCTGGAGCAGAGGCTGTCTTCAGAGTTGCCAGCTGAAAGTGAAGCTCCTCATCAGTAGAACCATGGCCTCTGATTCACACCTTTGGCTGGACTTTGGAGGCCTGAGGTGCAGCAGGAGTGAGAGAAGGTGCGTTTGGGAGGCTCATTCATATTCACGGCTGGGCAGGATGTATGTCATTCCTGCTGTAAGAACATCCATTATTTTACACATAGTTAGTTCCCTAATGTTTATCCTGAGATTGTGAATTTTGCTTCGGAAACTCTAAAAATAGGGAAAAGATCAATCTGTGTGATCTACGCGTGGGGGAAATTGGTCTGATACTTTACATCAGGATCAACCATGTTGATCCTGTAAGGAGGCAGTGAAGAGAGGAAGGTGATGTTGTTTAGAGATCCTTCAAATGACTGGGTGGAGATAGGATTCTATCAAAGCCTTAAGAGCCATGGGGCGGGGGGCAGGGAGCCTACAAGGAGTGACCCTCAAGCCCCATAAATGGCTGGTGGACTTGCTCATCAGCACAGAAATCGGTACAGGAAGGTAGTAGATTCAGAAAGATATTCCATAAAAGCTCATCAACAACCTTGAGTGCCCATGGTAGTCAGGCCCTGGCTAAGGTTAGTGAAGTGACATTGGACCATGAAATGAGCCATGGGGTCCACCAGTCCTGGAAACCCAGCCTTGCTCTAGCACTTACCAGCACTTCCACCTTAGTATGATAAGCCATCTTGTTTAACATCCTTTTTTTTTTTTTTTTTTACCTGTAAAATTAAGATCAATTGTTTCGAGGATTAGTGAGTATTTAGGAGTATTTCAGGTGACTGGTACCTGAAAAGCTTTAATAAACATTAGCTTTTTCCCCCTTCTACTTAGGGGCTGTGTAGGTTGTTGAGAGAAATCAGATGATGTGTTTGTGATCTTAAAGGGTTTATGTTTCAATGGGGAGGAAAGCCACACAATTGACAATCATATGGGACTGAATGAAGTAAGTGTGTTAATAGGAGAGATAGATAGAAGGATATAGGAGAAAAAGCTAAGATTGATTCTGCTGGAAAGGGGGCTGGGAAGGCTTTTTGGGACAGGTGACATTAACACAGGTCCGGAAGGATTTGAAACAGTTGCTTCTGATCTTGCTGATGAGAAATACCCAGGAAAATGCTGTCAGAGCCATCTACTTGGAAAAGACTAGTAGACTGTGGAGGAACCAAGCTTATTAACAAAACAGATGTGTAGAGACTCAGGAAGCAAAGGAAGGAAACTATGTCAGAGGAACTCTCAAGGGTAGGGTGAAGTCTAATTACCCAAATTGAAACCGGGCCTTTGTAACAGACCTAAGACTTCTCTTGAACCCATAAAGACCTGCTGGAATAGCAGAGGCATGCCCGAAATAATTAGCTTTGTATTTCAGCTCTTGTTTGGGAATTCTTGGTTTGTATCAGCCTTTTCCCGGGAAGCATGAGAGGTATTTGAGAGTGGCTAGAAAATTGCCTGGACAGGAGCAGGGCAGGAAAATGTAAAATCAATAAATAATCAGGCTGAATTTTAATTGAATATATTACTAAGGCCCTGCTGACATGTAAATTTAAAAACTACTCACTAGAGGAAATCAGTGCTTTCTCTCTTGTAGATATTTGGGTTTCAGGAGATACGTTAAAGGCTGGCTTCTGTAACCCTTCCTTGGCAGGCCCCACATTCTGTGTTTCCTTGTGTCGCGCAGGAGGCCCGCGTCAAACCACTTTCCTGCCTTTCTTTTTTCTGCCTAAGGGAATAAGTCTTTACTTTGGAAAAAAATTAGTTAACCTAAAATTCGTGTAGAAACAAAGATCTGAGAGAGGAAGAAGGGCTCCTTTGATGTTGTACTCGTCCCTTGGGGCGGAAATGTCGTTCCTTTTCAGAAGGGCATTTGGGCTCCATAAGCTGTCACTGTCATTCTGCTTTGTGAAATCTCAAGGCCAAAGAGATCATCACATTTGTTTCCGAGATACGAGTCTGTTTTCGTTTTACTTGTATTTTCTGTAAATATTTTCTTTGTACTCCTGTGTAGCATTTGGCCAAGTTATTTCTTGAATTTTGAATGAGATTCAGGAGTGCAGAGGCGCGAAGGAGAGCAGCTTTGACTCAAACTGGGGCTCAGGAAGCCACCCCCCTTTCTGCTCCCCTCTCCCCAGGGACCAGCATGGGAGCAGTGGAAGGAATCAAAGTGAGACAAGCTCTGGAATTTTCCTTGACTATTTTTCTCCCAGGCAGCTCATTTTGTATTTGGTTTTGTAGCCCTGTGTTTGTGTAAGGAAGGCTCTTGTCACCTTAGCCTCTGCACAGACACTGTTGCTGAGCTGAAAAAAAAAAGGGCTGCATCTGAACAAATTTGTTTCTACATGGATTTAATTAGGTACCTACCAGGTGCTCAATTCTGTGCTTGATGCTGCCAGGGTATGGAAGATTTATGAGACACAGCCTTTGACTTTAGAGGGTGCCAGCATGCTATAGATGCTGGTAAATAAACTTTAGTGGATCTGAGTCTCCTGCAGAGATTGTCAAACCATGCCTGGAGATTCTGATTCTATAGATCCAGGAAGAGGCCCTTGAATCTACATTTTAAGAGGTAAACCAGGTACTTCTGATTCAGGAAGTCCACGGCTTGGGCTTTGAAAAACACTAATAGGATGGACTTAACATCTTCATTAGTCAGAAAGACCTGCTGTTTATAGACCCACCCTGCTACGTATTAATCGAGTGACTTAGAACAAGATATTTACATTTGCCAACCTTTACTTCTTCATCTATAAAATTGCAACAGTGGTGTCTAGCTCATAGTAATACTGTAAGAATTAAATGAGACAAATATTAGAACAGTTCCTGGGACATTCTAGAAAGACAATAAACACAGTTTCTAATCTTCCTCCTCAACCATCTGGTTGGGAAAATAACACAGGCTACTTTAGCTTTCAGGTTATTTCTTATCTGCAAAAATGGTAATGATATTTATAATCTATGCCAC
The DNA here is from genome assembly GCF_963924675.1 of Phocoena phocoena. Taxonomy (NCBI): domain Eukaryota; kingdom Metazoa; phylum Chordata; class Mammalia; order Artiodactyla; family Phocoenidae; genus Phocoena; species Phocoena phocoena. Next base: position 26,035,400 of record NC_089236.1, read on the forward strand.
ACACTTGGCTCTTTGTATCACCTAAATTGCATTGTTAGTCATCTGTCTGTCTATTTGTGTTTCTAACTGAAGGCTCTGGTGAGGTGTCATTGGCTCACCAGGCCCAGGAAATCTGATGTGACACTTCAGGCCACCAGAAATTCTAATTGCATGAGATTGAAGGACAGGATCTGGATTTGGGCTTGAAGAGTTTTATACCAAGGATGGAAGAGAAAAGCTGCCCTCAAATCTCGGAGAAGGTTCTCTGGAATGGGCAAGAATGAACCTTGGGTGAAAGAGAATATAGGGGAGAACTAAGGACAGAAACTCTGCTTCAAGGCATAGTTAGGGCCTCGGGCATTTTGAAGAGAGACAGTAACACAGCTTAGAGGACTATTTCCTTGGCTCACTTCAGGCCAGATCTTGAAAGATGGCTCTAGATCTAGATCTAGTCCATAACCTTGTTGGTACTAGAGAGAATTCTTTGCTGGCCGCCAGAAAGAACCATTGAACAGTGGTCTTTGGGACCTTCAAGGAAACTGTCATAATCCAGGGGAGAGTTTACGACTTGGGGTCAAAAGAGCTCAAACCAAGAGGAGGTGCAAGTCAAAATGGCTGTGTGACAGGCCGTGGTAGAGGGAAGTTGGAGCTTGCAAAACTGTTGAGGATCATGCCAATGACTCTAGATCATCTTGGGACCATGCTTAGGTGATGCACTGGTAATGCCATTGACCCAGAGATGTAAGATGGGGGATCCTGAGCCTGAGAAGGATTGAGAGGACTGTGGGTAATTCTTTTAGATCAAGAGTAATGCCTGAAGCCAAGAGACCCAGCCGAGCCAAATGACTTTTGGGTTATCACAGTAGCCTGTGATTCTAACTCTGTACTCCCTCCAAACCTCAACCTTCACAGGCTGTGGAGGGTGAGGACTTTATCTGCGTGTGCTCGCTCCGTCAGGATGGGGCTCTCAACTAATCCAGAGTGGTAGCCACTTGAATGCTTCTCCATACAGCCTGACTCAATAAGTATTTCACAGAGAATCACAGAATGTTAGAAAGGGAAGGGGCCTTAGGAATGACCTAGTCCAGTCTCGTTATTTTCCTGATAAGATTTAGAGAAATCACTGACCTTCTCAAGGTCACAGCTGCCCAGTAAGAGCTACATCTGGAACCAGGCTTCCCATGCCACTCACGGTACCAGGGCGTGCTTTCTCGTGATGATTTACTCTTGCCTGAATTTCCCTTGATCTTCCTGGGAGCCTGGACTGACATGCGTGCTCAGGCTGGGTGAACCATTGCTCAGCACTTAAAATACAACAGGCTCCCTTTGCTCTCACTCTTCACATGCTAACCACGAAGCACAAGATGGAGCTGCCACTCACCGCTCACGCCGATGACAATTTCATTAACTGCGTTCTTGGGCTCTGGCAAGCCACTCATCTCATAACAGTGCTCAGCTCCTTGTGGTGAAAAGTGCATGAAGATTTCTGAGTAGTTCATAATGAGGAAATCATGGTTAAAGTTTCAACAAATTTGGTGTTAGGTATTCATGAATACTTGAAAACACCAGGATCCGAGATGTCAGTGCGGAAATAAATGTGGTAGCCCTGGCCAGTGGCCTCCTGCACTTACACACTCACCTTTTGGGAGGATGTCTTTGGCAGCAAGCAGTCTGGTGAGTACAGCCTTTGAAGTTGCTGGCTCTAAACGATAAGCAACGCTTCAGTCAGCAAACTGCTACGGTGAAATGTCAGATGGAGCTGATATTTTTGACCACACAACTGTGGGGAATGTGGCACTGAAACATACAAGGGTTGGAGAGATTTCTCTTTGGTCTTCTTTGCCCTCTCCTGCCCCATAATTACTGTCTGTGGTCTACCTTGAGCTTGGAGCACAAAGGCACCTGAGATTCCACGAAAACGTTTTCATGCTCCAGTCAAGTTAGGAGAATATGTTTTGGCACCAAGGCCAATAGATAAGGGTATAAATTCAGGATTTTTCTGTTTAGATGGAAACTGAGGGCAATGCAGATCTCTGTGCCAGCAGTTCTGTGTTGTATGCCACTTCAGCCTTAGCCACTGGAACAAATAAAGCTCTTTCTCTGATTTAGTTTTCTTAGACTCACTGAAGTGGAAGCTCCAGATAACATCTCACTTTGAATAGATCAAACAGCTCTGATATGGATGACGTAAATGTGTCCTGTCCCTCTACAGTGTCCGCCCCTGTTGTAGTGTTAATTGGTCTGCCAATAGTCAGTCAGGTCTCCTACTTGGGGAAATATGTGAAATAAAGGCCCTGACTTAAGAGGAACTCTTTGCTTCCTTCTAATTTTCTTTTGGGTCTATTTCCTAGCCTTCAATTTCAAAGAAAATACTAATAATACCTTACATTGATATGCTTTTTCTAACACATTCAAAGTGCATCTGTACTTGTCAGGATCTAAGTAGCATAAACCAAATAGGTTTATTTCTTGCTGACACTGCATGGATTGGCTGAGATGCCTGATATCTGTCATCCTCACTCTGGGCTACCCTCTAGAATACAGCCAGTCTCTGTGGAAAAAAGAAAGAGGAAGTGGTAAAATTACACCTAGCTCTGAGAACCTCCACTCAGAAGTGATATGCATTCCCTTCCACTAACATGTTATTAGCCATAGAAAACCACATGGGCCAGTATAATTTTAAAAGGTAAGAAGATGCAATCCTACTACATGCCCGGGAGGAGAATAGGCAACATTTGTTGAGCAGCAATGACTACCAAGCCTTCTTTAAATTATCTGATTTTATTTCTGAATATTTACAATAACTCTGTTCTGGTCACAGCCAAGAGAGAATTATAGATTTATTCTACATTTTCCAACATAATATTCCCAAACTTTTAGACTTCACAGACAGTCAGTTCTTTTAATTGAGGAGGGGTTTCTTGACATAAGGTTGCTGTCTTTTATTTTATGAACTATCTGCTATCACCATCATTTTATAAAAGAAAATTCTGGAGTTGTAAAATTGAGAGAATTCATAAAATGTAGGAAGCATATACTCTCAGCCCAAAGGTTAGTTCTTCAGATATATCTAACTATATGAAAAACTCTCAATGCTGCCCTTATTTTTTTATCCCTCCCTGGTAACTTTTGTGATCTAGTCATTGAGAACTTCTTCTCTGAGAGGTTATAATGCCAAATTATAACATGAACCACATAGATAGGACTTGCACTCAAGGAGATGAAGTATTAAATGGACCAGTGAAGTATAAGAATGGAAGCAAGGTTTTACTAGTTAGGCATGTGGAAAGTAGATTGTCAGGTTGAGGGGTAAAAATGAACTACTGTCTCACACACTGGTCTGGAGAAGGCTTGACTGAACGGGACAAGGTAGAAGGAAAGGAGGGGTGAGCAGTACCATGGGCGAAAGGCTTGGAGCCTAAGTTAAAAGCCTTGGCCTTGGGACTTTTCAAAGCCATGTTCAGAGAAGACAACCGAAGTTAGAGGGATGCATGGCACAGGCCTTGAACTGGAAGTCCTGTGATAGCGAAATGTTTGGACAAGTCACTTAACCTTTAGAGGCTGTTAGTCCCTTGGAGCGTCTGTATCTATGTGGGTTGACTTTAGACTGTGGTGTCTGCATGGGGGAGCAGAGGAGTAGAGACGTTTGGGATCATAGTGGCCTTCCTGGATTCTAAATATTCCACCTAGAAGACTGTCTATTCTGTTGACCAGTGAAGGAGGCTATAGAAAGAGCTACATGAGAAGGATGCTTTACTGTGAGATAAAGCGGAATTCAGCTACTAATTCATTGTGAAAGTGAAGGAAAGACAGGAGCTGAAGATTAATCTGTGGTTTCTGTCTTCAGGTCAGAGTTGCTGACACTTGCACACATCAGAAGCATAATGATAAGGATGCCAAGAGATTCATCTGGATAGAGGAAAAAGGAATCTATCAGAGTATGGAGTACTATCCAATTTTGTAGTCCTACCCCCTTTCCTCAGAAAAACATTAATAATTAAGGAACTACCACGAATGCTCCCCCTTTGCACTTGAAGATCTCCGTATTTTGCAGAGAATGCCATTATAATCACTGGAAGCGATGCCTTGGACATTAGAATATGCTCAGCAAAGTCCAGCTCAATAGTGAAGCAGTCATTCTGGGAAATGTGGGTTGAGTTAGACAAACTAGTTTTTTGAGAAAATAATCCAAATCACTTCCAGATATGTTCAGGTTTTATGTGAATGCTATCATACAGAAATGTAAATTTATAACTACCAAGATATATTATAGAACATGCAGAGAACACCTGTATGAAAACATCTTTACCTTAAAAAATACAGCAGCAAGAATCTGTCTTTTTTTAGTGTGGATTTTGTTAGCTCTTCTGTGAAGCTACCAAGCTGGTCCAGAATCTCTGATACAAAGGGCTTCTCAATTGCTGCTCAAGGCACTTGCACATCTAGGTGAAGTGGAAGGTTGCAGATGCTCCTGGAATGGGTGAGTGGGAGCCCTGGGCTTTGGTCTGGCTCTGTTCACCATGAGCCTTTGGGGCAGTCACTTCTATAGGTCTCCACTTCCTTGTGCATACAATCAGAGGGTTAGATTGGACGACCGCTAGTGTCTGTTCTGGTTCTATGATTTCAGTAGTTTGTAATTCTTTTTTTTCGGTCTGCAGGCCTCTCACTGCTGTGGCCTCTCCTGTTGCGGAGCACAGGCTCCGGACGCGCAGGCTCAGTGGCCATGGCTCACAGGCCCAGCCGCTCCGCGGCATGTGGGATCCTCCCGGACCCGGGCACGAACCCGTGTCCCCTGCATCGGCAGGCGGACTCTCAACCACTGCGCCACCAGGGAAGCCCCAGTAGTTTGTAATTCTTGAAATAGAAATATAAGATGGCTCCTGGAAAAACTGTATGAATTTCTGTATTGTTTAAGTCAACAGCAATGGTTGGACTTTGCGCCCATCAAAAATCCTTTCAGAACGGCTTGTGTCTCTTCTTTTCCATTTGATTACACAGGATTTTTCAGTGTAAATAAAAATTCCTTTTTAAAATTAAGCTTTCCCTGCTGTCTGATTCATTCACTGATGTTACAACCCACAGCTTAAGATATGACATTTCCTTTCATTCTGGTAAAATTGTGATGTCACAAAATTTGAATTGATGCATCCAACTGAATTAAGCAGTTAAGAATTAATTACAAATGAGAATGCTCCTATCTATACACATATGTGTCTAGGTAATCAGCAGTGATGGGAAAGGAAATATAGGCAAGGCACTTGGCAAAATTTGCCAGGCTGTGGCTGCAGGCAAATGCATTTTTAGATAGAGCATCTTGTTTTAGAGATTTTAGTGAATGCTTGAATATAGCCCCAGTAAGAAGCAATTCAGCATCACCTGTGCAACATGGACCACCACCAACTAAATCATATCACTTGGCCTTTGGCCTTTGATTCCCAAGTTTATTAACCTCAGAGGTGCTAATGTTTATTAGATTTGGAATTTTCTTCTTGTGTATACAAAAGCAGTTACCTTTACTTTGAAAATCATGATACTGACAGATAGCTTATCTGTAGGAACTTTGTGACTCTGACTAGAGAAGTATATTCTCATTCATGGATGGTGGGTCTATGACTCATAAAGATTTTTTTTCTAATTTAATTTTTATTTTATATTGGAGTATAGTTGATTTACAATGTTATGTTAGTTTCAGGTGTACAGCTAAGTGATTCAGTTATACATATACTTATATCCATCCTGTTTCAGATTCCTTTCCCATATAGGTTATTATGTAGATTATTGAAGATTGACACTGAGAAATGCATACTATTTTAGCACCAACCCAGAAAATATTAACAGTGTTTCAGCTTCATGTGAAAGAGCCAAAGGTGACATAGGTGTTCTATGTCTTTTGTTTTTGATATGAACTCTTGGTGACAGTGTTGAAAATCCAAGGCCATTTAAACAGGAGCAATCTGAAGTGTTGGTGCAGGTTTGTTCAATTTCACCATAACAAAGAGGGTTACCCTTTCAGTTGATTGTTTGATGTGGCAATTTTTAGAGAGTTTTAGAGGAGGACAATCAAGCCAAAGTTAGGATGGAAGAGTTAAATTATATAGAATTTTGACACTTAAATGATGCATTCGTAGCTCTGCCACTGGGGGGAGAGAGATGCTTTTATTATTAACATGCTAAGTTAGTCTTACCCACAACTCAATCTTAAGGGTTCTAAATATGCAGCTCCTATGATTCGCAGAATTCAATTATTCCTCTTGATTTCACTATTTCTGAAGCTAGGGCAACATTTCTCCATATTTTTGAGGCATGAAACATTGAGTTGATTTTCAATATTTTACCTTTCTCTTTTCTTCTTTACTCTTTACCTCTAATCACTTGGCAGCTTCTAGCAATTTTTCCTTTCAAAATTATATTTGTATCTGTTCTTTCTATCCCTTTGGCCAACAGCCAAGATTAGGCCATAATGACTTTACACATAGATTATGACCCTGGCTCATCCAGTCATCTTCCTGCTTCCAGAATTTTCCTCATTCTCAATCCATTTTGTACCTTATGGACCGATTAATTTTATTACAGAGTTCCTTCATGTCCTTCTTCTGCTTAAAAATCTTCAATGGCTTCCAGTTTTTGTTTTGTTTTGTTCTCTGTTTCTGTTTTTGGCCATGCCATGAGGCAGGCAGGATCTCGGTTCTCCGACCAGGGACTGAACCCATGCCCCCTGTGGTGGAAGTTCAGAGTCTTAACCACAGGACCACCAGGGAAGTCCAACTTCCAGTTTTTTATAGAATGAAATTTCCAACTGTGGATCCGGGTATTAGGAGAGCTCTAAAGTTTCCATTTCCAGCCTCAATCTCTCACTATTCACCATATCAACCCTAGGCTGCAGTCAGTCTGGTTACTAGAAAGTAGAACAAGTAGAAGTTTCTCAAACATATATATATGTTTGTTTTTCATCCCATGGGCTTTACAAAAAATTATTTTAAAAATTCCTTAGATCTGCAAGGAAAAGAAAAGGAGAAATGTTGAAAAAAGATAGTGTCTTAGATGGGATCCTAAAACAGGAAAGGACTTTAGATAAAACTTAAGGAAATCTGAAATAACAATAATGTATCAATATTGGTTCATCAATTAGGCAAATGTCTCACACTAATGTGTGATCACAATGCGGAAAACTGTATGTGGGGAGGGGGCTTTATATGGGAACTCTCTGTACTATCCTTAAAACTTTCTGTAAATTGAAAACTATTCTAAAACTAAAAGTTTATTAAAAAAATATATGAATAGGGTAAATAGAGGAACCAGAGTATGAAAGACAGAGATAGATAGTCAGGTTCGATTAGAAGTGAAGCGGTACCGACAGGGATAGAGGGAGGTGAAATACATGGTCTGGCTGTTGCATGTCAGAGAAATAAATACAAGAGTTCCTTTCACGTTATTTTAGCCCACTTATTGATTTGCAATGTAATTATGGACTCCCTCAGATGGAGGAAAAGATTCTGAGTTCAGCTCTCTCTCTGAAAGAGTTGAAGGTAGTCCTGAGGGTGCTGCCCAGGGCCCTTGGTGACCTGGCCCCTCAGTGAGTCTCTGGATGGATCTTTGGGCAGCCATCTGAGGGGATTGCTCAGGCCTTAAGGAAAGGACTCCTGAGTGTGTGTGTTTTGGGGGTAGGAAGGTTCTGAGGCTTCCCTGTGAGTTCTTAGCTGTCCAGTGAGGAGCAAATGTTCCCCTCAGTTTGACTAAACTCTAGGCAGGTTTCTTCCTGACTCTAGGCCCAGACTTCCCTTTTCTGAAGAAGAGCATTTATTTTATAGAAAACTTGCAATTGTAAATTATTTCTTTGTTGCCCTTTGAGATGTAAATCTACTATGGTGCAGGAATGTCTTTCTTGAGGACCTGCAAGGCATCCCTTTGGAATGTCATCATCAAGAAAGAGAGGGCCGCTGCCTCCCAGTCTCTAACGGAGGGCAGGGAATCTAACTGCAGTAAGCGACAGTTAGCAACACCCACCCCCTTCCTGCAATGTCCTCCAGTACTTTTCTACTAGCTCACTCCAGTGCTTAAAAATCCTCCCACCTTTTGTTTCAGTGGAGTTGAGTCCAGTTTCTCTCTATTATTTCAGTAGGTTTGACCCCAATTGTAATAATCTCAAGGAAAACTTCTTGCTGTTTTTAACACATGTCCAGTGAGATGGTTCTTTTATGCCAGGAGAAGATCCTGAGTGAGGCTAAGAGAAGGTGGCACAACCAGGCTGGGAGTGGGGTGGGAAGCAGGGTTGAGATGATAGTTTTAGAGATTGAGATTATTTTCAGAGGACTGTATGTAAATTGCAGAAAACTTATTTAAGATACTGAGAGACTATAGAATTTTGCTATCTTGTTGAGGAATACATAATGTTTAATTTAAAAACGTATCTTTTTCTCTAATGTGTTTGTGATCACCATGCTTGTGTTCTCCTATTGAACTATCGGCTGAGATTTCTCTCGGACTCTGAGTGGAAATTCAAATGAGAAGACACAGGGCAGTCAGGTGTAATCTGGAACTTTCAATTCACAGATATTTATGACACTTCATTTCTGAACTTTCTGACTTAGGGACAACACACCCATAGCTGTAATATGCTTGGGAGATGTGTATCTTCTTTTGAATCTGTTTATGTCAAGGGGTGGGCAAACTAAGACACGTGGGCCAAATCAGTGCCTGCCTGTTTTGTAAATAAAATTGCAATGGCTCTCAGCCATGCTTACACATTTTTGTATTGTCTATGGCTATTTTCACCCTTCTGTGGCAGAGTTGAGGACTTACGGCAGGAGTGGTATGGCCCTCGGAGCTTAAAATATTTAAAATGTGACCCTTTATAGAAAAACGCGGCACTTGGTTTGTATCACCAGTTAGTCAAACTGCATTAATACAATGTCCTCTTTCCAAGGGAAAAAACCTTATTTACTTACTTATCAATGTATACAATCCAATAAATATACAAAAGGAGCATAGCATGATTGTTAATAGTATGGGTTATGGAACTAGATACTCAGCCTGGCTTTGAAATGTGACTTTGCCATTTACTAGCTGGATGACAACTCAACTTTTAGTAGCCTCTCTTGTGCCTCAGTTTCCTCATCTGTAAAACAGAGATAAGTCATTGGGTCCTTAAAGGGATTAAGTGAGTTAATGAATGTAAACACCCACAACATTATAGCTGGTGTCATATATGTATTAGCCATTATTATTATTAATAGCAGTTTATCATTACTATGGTTAGAATCTCTCTCTTATGAAGAGGGATAAGAACCAACTTGGTAATTATTGCCTAAGCCACCCTGTGACCTACAAGAGTGAATGCTCAGAATATTCTGTAAGGAGATATTTCCTTCTTGTCCATTTTGTTTTCAGCACTGTCCTACCCCTTCCTGACATTTTACCATTTTGTGTCTCATTTTAGCAGGGACTTTCTCAGTTTGTTAATAACCAATATCACATACTGTGTTTATGTAAAAACTTGTAACAGTCAAAGGAATGAATGAATTACTAATGGTGGAATTTTGTGCATAATAGTGGCAGTGGAGAAGATAGAAATAATTCCATTTTTCCCTCCCAAATTATAGTAAATTCCTAAAGTTTACATTTCCTTTCAAGTTCATTTGGTAGCGTTCCTAACCACCACCTCTTCTTTCTGTCCTACCTCCTAACTCTCCAGATTTGTGGTAAAGGAGCCCTGAATTCAAGTTGTACCTCTGCTTCCTCAGCTGTAAAATGGGGTAAAGCTTCTCTCTCTGCTTATTTCATTGGTGCATTTGCAACATTAACTGTAACTGAAATCCGAAGTCCTTCCCATACATAACAGGTCCTATGTGACATGCTTCTGGCCACCTCTGGTCCTGTCTACCCCTCTCCCCCCTGCTTGATTCTTATCACAATGCCTCTGGGGTGCATTTGAGTTTGAAACTCGACCGGCAATTGAGTTTCAGCCTCAGGGCTTTTGCATTTGCTGTTCCTTTTGCCTGGAAGACTCGTCCCCCAAATGCTTCCTTCTTTTGAGTCTTAGTTGCCACTTAGTTGTCAACTCCCCCCAAAGACTTCCTTGACCATCCTATTTAAATTGTCACCATTTATCACTTAGTAACCTCTTACCTTGCTTTGTTTTCCATCACAGTGCTTGTCATTACCGATCTTTCATGTTTATTTACTGTCGTCTGCCTCCCGTCCAGAATTTAAGCACCATGAGGATAAGATTTTGTCTGTTTCATTCACTGCTGTGTTCCCAGTGCTGAGAACTGTGACTGGCACACGGCAGGTATTCAATATAAATTTATTGAATAAATGAAAAGACAGGAGGGTTTACATATTAACTTGCTTTGAAAATCATAAACTTGGCAGGCAATTGAAAAGATGAGGCTGAATAAGTTTTGCTTTTTCTATTCCTTGCCCTTGCTGCTGCTATGACATCCTTTTTTTCTTTTCCCATCAGCCTGCATCTTGATGGACCGCCTTCACTGGCCCCTGGCTTCCTTTCACCAACTTTCTCTCACCAGCTTTCCATCTAATTTCCAATCTCCTCTGAAATCTCATTGTTTCTCTCTTGCTTCTTAATCTCTGATCCCAGTTGGTACCCTGTAACTCTATCACTGAGAGTACATCGACACTGTGGACCGCAGAGCCATTCTGGGAGGTACAATTAAGTAATGGATAAAAGATTTAAAAAGTCATAGCATCTTGTGGACTATTATCAATTTATAAACTATCAAAGCAGTCCCAAATTCATGAATTCCATAATGGCTTTGGAGAGCCATTCTACAATGGCTAGAAAATACTGTACATGATTTGAAATGGGATACTCCCTTTGGATAATTCATTTCTGACACATGTATCTGGACAAAGTTGAGAGAGAAACCCTGGCAGGACAAGGTTCACAGCCTCTATTGTTTCCATGTTCCTTGATTCCCGCTTCTCTTCCCCATCTCTCCCTATCTCTCCAAATTTGGAGCCGGGGTAGATTTACCACCCAGAACCTGGCTTCAGGGACCACATTGATCCACTAACTTGAATTCTTTGGACTTTAAATTAAGACATCCAAAAGAATCCCTTAATGGAAACTCAGGAAAACAAAGACTCTTGACAACGACAACAATAAAACAACAAAAAGAAAAAGACAAATTAAGACAGGGCTAGAGAGAGAGTTGCTAGACCAGTTTGAGGTCTTTTTTGGGATCTGGTAGGTTTTTAATTAAGGGTGACATCTTGCTTCTCAGGACTATGATTTCTAAGCATTTGGAAAATAAGTGCCACTAACCCAAGTAGAGCATCTGAGGAAGATGGAATTTACATTAGGTAAAGAGAGATTGGTCTGTGGGCTACGAACGGTTGATTTTGAGTATAACAAGGATCATTCCTTAAATTGTCTCCAATCCTGGCTCCTTAAAAACGTATGCCAGGCTCATAAGGAGAGAGGTAGTAATCAGAAGTGAGTCAGTTTAGAGCAGCTGCAAGAACCAAGGATAGAATTTCCCTCTGTCCTAAGGCTTTGTAGCAGACGATAATGTAGTTCTAGGGCATGGGGCGATCGGATGGGCATGGAGGTAACTGGGTGTTTCACTTCAATACAGCATGTTGGGAGAGTAATTAGGATAAGGCCAGTGCTGAAGTTATCAGGAAATGTCAGTGCTGTAACCTGGGAGCCCTGTGGTCATGCCAAGAGGAGCAGAAATCTTCAGAAACTGACTAGGAAAGATTTACAGGAGCTGGATACTCTCCCACCCCTTACCAGTGACCCAGTCATAGGAGGAGATTTATTGCTTCAGCTTTATTTCTGGGGCTTATTTACATTTCCATGTTTGTGTTGGGGAAACAAGGGCTGGACCGTGAAGTGGGTTTATAGACAAGCTCAGCTTTCTGGGCACTCAGGTCCCATTTCTGTACCTTCAGTCTGTCCTATACTTTGCCCACTTACCCTTCGGCTTCTGACAAAGAGGCTACCCCAAGTATCATTTAAAGACTTGCTATGATGTGTCAATCACTGCGCTATCTGCTTTCCTAATTTACTCAATCCTTCCCACATTCCAGGAACTAGAAATCATATGATCCTAATTCTACCTGCTCAGGTTCTCATAGATAGTAAGTTGCAGATCTGGGATGTGAGGTTGGCCTTTTCTGATTACAAAATCCAAGCACTTAACCTCTATCTTATATAGATTTTTTGGGGGGGGGGGCAGGGGCTATATAAAAGAGCAGGTTGTACAGGGTTTGGCCCATTGCATGTACTCAAAAATATTAGGAGGGATATTTTTATTATGCAGATAAGACTGGCCCACACACCTAGAGCTTTACAAATAGAGTTTTTTACCAGCCTTCTAGAGAACAACCACAGATACAGAAGCTGGGGAAATGTTTCAAATAAAACAGATATTGATAAGAGTCAAAAGCAGTCTAGAAACCAGAGTTCTTGGCAAAGTTATCCATGTGGGAAATAAATTTGAATTCAGTCACATTAAAAAAAAAAATCTCTATGTAAGCAAGCTTTGAGCCACCTGGGAGTTTTCCAGGCATTGACCATCACATTGCTTCCATGCCTACCTCTCTGCTCTCCCATCAGTCCTTCAGTATTCCTGGTTTCTCTCTCCTCCCGGACTTCCTTCCTGCCAGCCATCTCCTATGCTCTTTGACCGCAAGTCCAAGGCCAGATGTGGAAGGCAATAGTAATCTCTCCCAATCAAGTCCTTTGGGAAGAAGAGGTTTTGCTATCAGCCATCTCTCCTTCAATTAAGAAGGTCAGCGTTTTAATAGGACTTGTTTGATTTCCAGGATCTGAATCCACTTAACCCTTCTTCCAGAGTAAGATAAATTGTGAAGGCTGCAAGTTACCTCATTTTACCTCAATCTCAGAGGGATGCCCCAAAGTCAATTAGAACCACCGAAGTCAATTACTTCTTAAACAGCACAGCTTCCTTGAGTTCCCTGCATCCATCTGGGTGGGGCAGGGGGGAGAGGGGGTGGACAGGCAGGTAGGACTCTAACAGCTCCTGTCCTTCTTTAGTCTCCTGTTCTACCTAGAGGATTGGTGTGAATAAGCAAGAAGGGATTATTACGTTCTCTTCCCTCAGGAAGGGTTAGTAATTCCCCAGCCCCTCCAATTTTAGATTCCCTGAGTGTGCTCAGAGCAATTAGAAGTAAAGAAAACACCCAGCGCTCCTGCACTACTAAATTACAGAGTGCTCACCTAATTAATAAGGTAACAGTGCCCTGCCGAATTATAATCACAAGGCATGAACCACTTAAACAATTCATTCTTAAAGAATAACAAGTGATCTCAGTGAGTGCAATGGGAAGGCATATCTCAGGATTGAAGGCCAGTACGCCGGGTCCTGACAGGGGTGATGGAGTACATGGGCCAATGTTTCCAGCAGTGGCCCGGGAATTAATGACTCCGAGCCTTTTCAAGGACCACAGCATTTTGGACGATCTCAGGCAAATCATTTAGGCATGTTAAGTCAGAAAAAATCTATCTCACCATTTCTGAAATAGTCCTATTAAATGCTGATCATTTTCCTTTTGGTGGTGCTTGGGAAAGACTCATGACATGCCATATACATTGAGTAGAACGGTGACCAATAATTATAGGGAAATGAAGCTGTCTCCTTAAGATATTTTCCTTAATGCGTCTTGGTCATTTCTTGGTGATTTTCCTTACCAAGTATTGGAGATTTAACAATATTTTCCTTAACAGCCCTGTACGAATATTGTTTTGTTGTGAAGCCCTCCCACTGGTTCACTGTAGGTAATAGCAAGGCTGGAACTTTCTGTTTCCTTAAAACATCCAGGAACTGTCCTTCAGTCCAGGAAAAAAAAAAAAAGCTGTGAAGATTGTTGTTTGATTCTAACCTTTCTGTGTTGAGACTCAGTAATAATGTTAATAAACTGCAAAATGTACTCCGTGGGCTGCTTGCCTTGGAAGGCATCTGTCCAAACATGCATTCATTCAGAAGGCTGATTCCATTTCAGATCTCTGCAAATGAAGGAAAAGTGAGGTGTCACTGTAAGGACAATGCAGTTGTTAAATGATTACCTTAAGGGGGAGAGGCAGTAAATACATTGCATTTCTCATTCTTTGTAGGTTCCATTTCTTGTCTTTCTAATGTCCCCTGCTGACTTACATTTGCTTTCTAATCCTCAATCTTGTCTCTGTTGTTCCTCTTGTGTGCTATACTTTGTAGTTTATGTTGGATCTTAAGGAACTCTCAGGATATGCTCTCATCACAAGGAACCCTCTAGGATATACTCTATTCATAGCTATACCTCCCATGATGGTCTAGAAGGCTGGATCATACCACATGCTGAGGATAACGCATGAGAAAGTTGATATCTGCTACAACGGAGCTGGGACTCCCAGAATCTCTGACCAGCTACATACTTCTACCAGTTTCAAGGGAACAGACATCTTGTGACTACTCCATGAAAATCATAGTCTCCTGGTCAATTAGGCTGGATCACTCAGAGCTACAAGGACTTCCTTCATTTGGCATTGGTGGGTCTAAAATACAAGTGGAAACAGTGTACTCCTAGAGTAAACCTCAAAATATAAGCAAGGGCAAGCCTATCATTATATCTGTTTGAAGATCCTGCCTATTCCCTCTTCTGATTCTCAACACAGACTATTAAGTTCTGATGTTGGTTGAAAGCTAACTCCCTCAACTGTGCAGAATGATTCATTGGTTCATATGGATTATAAACCCAGTTTCATTTTCAGAGCTGAGTGAAGGAGATCCGAGCCTGCCATTGTGCCGGTGTAGAATGGCAGGGATGTAATACAATGTAATACACATCCACTGGGAGATGGCATGAGAGTCGCCTCCCATAACTTAATCTTTAAAGCTACTTATGGAAGGCTTTTCTTGAAACAGACAGGGTTTCTGCAATTAAATTACCATACATTAAAAAGGTTTCATTATGGCATGATTCTATTATTAAAATAGGCAGCAAATAAGCAGTGTGGGCTAACTGGCTGTAAGCCTATATTACTGAGACTAGCATTCTTATTTTTTTTTTTTTTACATCTTTATGGAGTATAATTGCTTTACAATGGTGTGTTAATTTCTGCTTTATAACAAAGTGAATCAGTTATACATATACATATGTTCCCATATCTCTTCCCTCTTGCATCTCCCTCCCTCCCACCCTCCCTATCCCACCCCTCTAGGTGGTCACAAAGCACCGAGCTGATCTCCCTGTGCTATGCGCCTGCTTCCCACTAGCTATCTATTTTACATTTGGTAGTGTATATAAGTCCATGCCACTTGCTCACTTTGTCACAGCTTACTCTTCCCCCTTCCCATATCCTCAAGTCCATTCTCTAGAAGGTCTGTGTCTTTATTCCCGTCTTACCCCAAGGTTCTTCATGACCTTTTTTTTTTCTTTCTTAGATTCCATATATATGTGTTAGCATACGGTATTTGTTTTTCTCTTTCTGACTTACTTCACTGTGTATGACAGACTCTACGTCCATCCACCTCACTACAAATAACTCAATTTCGTTTCTTTTTATGGCTGAGTAATATTCCATTGTATATATGTGCCACATCTTCTTTATCCATTCATCCGACGATGGACACTTAGGTTGTTTCCATCTCCTGGCTATTGTAAATAGAGCTGCAACGAACATTTTGGTGCATGACTCTTTTTGAATTATGGTTTTCTCAGGGTATAGGCCCAGTAGTGGGATTGCTGGGTCATATGGTAGTTCTATTTGTAGTATTTTAAGGACCTCCATACTGTTCTCCATAGTGGCTGTACCAATTCACATTCCCACCAGCAGTGCAAGAGTGTTCCCTTTTCTCCACACCCTCTCCAGCATTTATTGTTTCTAGATTTTTTGATGATGGCCATTCTGACTGGTGTTAGATGATATCTCATTGTAGTTTTGATTTGCATTTCACTAATGATTAATGATGTTGAGCATTCCTTCATGTGTTTGATGGCAGTCTGTATATCTTCTTTGAAGAAATGTCCATTTAGGTGTTCTGCCCATTTTTGAATTGGGTTGTTTGTTTTTTTATTACTGAGCTGCATGTAAATTATGGAGATTAATCCTTTGTCAGTTGCTTCATTTGCAAATATTTTCTCCCATTCTGAGGGTTGTCTTTTGGTCTTGTTTATGGGTTCCTTTGCTGTGCAAAAGCTTTGAAGTTTCATCAGGTCTGATTTGTTTATTTTTGTTTTTATTTCCATTTTTCTAGAAAGTGGGTTAAAAAGGATCTTGCTGTGATTTATGTCATAGAGTGTTCTGCCTATGTTTCCCTCTAAGAGTTTGATAGTTTCTGGCCTTACATTTAGGTCTTTAATCCATTTTGAGCTTATTTTTGTGTATGTTGTTAGGAAGTGTTCTAATCTCATACTTTAACATGTACCTGTCCAGTTTTCCCAGCACCACTTATTGAAGAGGCTGTCCTTTCTCCACTGTACATTCTTGCCTCCTTTATCAAAGATAAGGTGACCATATGTGCGTGGGTTTCTCTCTGGGCTTTCTATCCTGTTCCATTGATCTATATTTCTGATTTTGTGCCAGTACCATACTGTCTTGATTACTGTAGCTTTGTAGTATATAGTCTGAAGTCGGGGAGCCTGATTCCTCCAGCTCCATTTTTGGTTCTCAAGATTGCTTTGGCTATTCAGGGTCTTTTGTGTTTCCATACAAATTGTGAAATTTTTTGTTCTAGGTCTGTGAAAAATGCCAGTGGTAGTTTGATAGGGATTGCATTGAATCTGTAGATTGCTTTGGGTAGTAGAGTCATTATCACAATGTTGATTCTTCCAATCCAAGAGCATGGTATATCTCTCCATCTATTTGTTTCATCTTTAATTTCTTTCATCAGTGTGTTATAATTTTCTGCATACAGGTCTTCTGTCTCCTTAGGTAGGTTTATTCCTAGATATTTTATTCTTTTTGTTGCAGTGGTAAATGGGAGTGTTTTCTTGATTTCACTTTCACGTTTTTCATCATTAGTGTATAGGAATGCCAGAAATTTTTGTGCATTAATATTGTATCCTGCTACTTTACCAAATTCATTGATTAGCTCTAGTAGTTTTCTCATAGCATCTTTAGGATTCTCTATGTATAGTGTCATGTCATCTGCAAACAGTGACAGCTTTACTTCTTCTTTTCCGATTTGGATTCCTTTTATTTCCTTTTCTTCTCTGATTGCTGTGGCTAAAGCTTCCAAAAGTATGTTGAATAAGAGTGGTGAGAGTGGGTAACCTTGTCTTGTTCCTGATCTTAGTGGAAATGCTTTCATTTTTTCACCATTGAGGACGATGTTGGCTGTGGGTTTGTCATATATGGTTTTATTATGTTGAGGAAAGTTCCCTCTATGCCTACTTTCTGCAGGGTTTTTATGATAAATGGGTGTTGAATTTTGTCAAAAGCTTTCTCTTCATCTATTGAGATGACCATATGGTTTTTCTCCTTCAATTTGTTGATATGGTGTATCACATTGATTGATTTGCGTATATTGAAGAATCCTTGCATTCCTGGAATAAACCCCACTTGCTCATGGTGTATGATCCTTTTAATGTGCTGTTGGATTCTGTTTGCTACTATTTTGTTGAGGATCTTTGCATCTATTTTCATCAGTGATGTTGGCCTGTAGTTTTCTTTCCTTGTGACATCCTTGTCTGGTTTTGGTATCAGGGTGATGGTGGCCTTGTAGAATGAGTTTGGAAGTGTTCCTCCCTCTGCTATATTTTGGAAGAGTTTGAGAAGGATAGGTGTTAGCTCTTCTCTAAATGTTTGATAGAATTCACCTGTGAAGTCATCTGGTCCTGGGATTTTGTTTGTTGGAAGATTTTTAATCACAGTTTCAATTTCAGGGCTTGTGATTGGTCTGTTCATATTTTCTATTTCTTCCTAATTCAGTCTTGGCAGGTTGTGCATTTCTAAGAATTTGTCCATTTCTTCCAGGTGGTCCATTTTATTGGCATAGAGTTGCTTGTAGTAATCTCTCATGATCTTTTGTATTTCTGCAGTGTCAGTTGTTACTTCTCCTTTTTCATGTCTAATTCTATTGATTTGAGTCTTCTCCCTTTTTTTCTTGATGAGTCTGGCTAATGGTTTATCAATTTTGTTTATTTTCTCAAAGAATCAGCTTTTAATTTTATTGATATTTGCTATCATTTCCTTCATTTCTTTTTCATTTATTTCTGATCTCATCTTTATGATTTCTTTCCTTCTGCTAACATTGGGGTTTTTTTGTTCTTCTTTCTCTAATTGCTTCAGGTGCAATGTTTGGTTTTTTATTCGAGATGCTTCCTGTTTCCTAAGGTAGGATTGTATTGCTATAAACTTCCCTCTTAGAACTGCTTTTGCTGCATCCCATAGTTTTTGGGTCGTCGTGTCTCCATTGCCATTTGTTTCTAGGTATTTTTTGATTTCCTCTTTGATTTCTTCAGTGATCACTTCGTTATTAAGTAGTGTATTGTTTAGCCTCCATGTGTTTGTAATTTTTACAACTCTTTTCCTGTAATTGATATCTAGTCTCATAGCATTGTGGTCAGAAAAGATACTTGATATAATTTCAATTTTCTTAAATTTACCAAGGCTTAATTTGTGACCCAAGATATGATCTATCCTGGAGAATGTTACATGAGCATGTGAGAAAAATGTGTATTCTGTTATTTTTGGGTGGAATGTCCTAGCAATACCAATTAAGTCCATCCTGTTTAATGTATCACTTAAAGCTTGTGTTTCTTTATTTATTTTCATTTTGGATGGTCTGTCCATTGGTGAAAGTGGGGTGTTAAAGTCCCCTACTATGAATGTGTTACTGTTGATTTCCCCTTTTATGGCTGTTAGTATTTGCCTTATGTATTGAGGTGCTCCTGTGTTGGGTGCATAAATATTTACAATTGTTATATCTTCTTCTTGATTGATCCCTTGATCATTATGTAGTGTCCTTCTTTGTCTCTTCTAATAGTTTTTATTTTAAAGTCTATTTTTTCTGATATGAGAATTACTACTCCAGCTTTCTTTTGGTTTCTATTTGCATGGAATATCTTTTTCTATCCCCTCACTTTCAGTCTGTATGTGTCTCTAGGTCTGAAGTGGGTCTGTTGTAGACAGCGTATATATGGGCCTTGTTTTTGTATCCATTCAGCCAGTCTGTGTCTTTCAGTGGGAGCATTTTTTTTTTAAAACATCTTTATTGGGGTATAATTCCTTTACAATGGTGTGTTAGGGTCTGCTTTATAACAAAGCGAATCAGCTATACATATACATATGTTCCCATATGTCTTCCCTCTTGCGTCTCCCTCCCTCCCACTCTCCCCATCCCACCCCTCCAGGCTGTCACAAAGCCCCGAGCTAATATCCCTGTGCCTTGCGGCTGCTTCCCCCTAGCTATCTACCTTACTACGTTTGTTAGTGTGTATATGTCCATGACTCTCTCTCGCCCTGTCAAAACTCACCCTTCCTCCTCCCCATCTCCTCAAGTCCATTCTCCAGTAGGTCTGCGTCTTTATTCCTGTCTTACCCCTAGGTTCTTCATGACATTTTTTCCCCTTAAATTCCGTATATATGTGTTAGCATACGGTATTTGTCTTTTTCTTTCTGACTTACTTCACTCTGTATGACAGACTCTAGGTCTATCCATCTCATTACAAATAGCTCAATTTCATTTCTTTTTAAGGCTGAGTAATATTCCATTGTGTATATGTGCCACATCTTCTTTATCCATTCATCCAATGATGGGCGCTTAGGTTGTTTCCATCTCCGGGCTATTGTAAATAGAGCTGCAATGAACATTTTGGTACATGACTCTTTTTGAATTTTGGTTTTCTCAGGGTATATGCCCAAGAGTGGGATTGCTGGGTCATATGGCAATTCTATTTGTAGTTTTTTAAGGAACCTCCATACTATTCTCCATAGTGGCTGAACCAATTCACATTCCCACCAGCAGTGCAAGAGTGTCCCCTTTTCTCCACACCCTCTCCAGCATTTATTGTTTCTAGATTTTTTGATGATGGCCATTCTGACTGGAGTGAGATGATATCTCATTGTAGTTTTGATTTGCATTTCTCTAATGATTAATGATGTTGAGCATTCTTTCATGTGTTTGTTGGCATTCTGTATATCTTCTTTGGAGAAATGTCTGTTTAGGTCTTCTGCTCATTTTTGGATGGGGTTGTTTGTTTTTTTGTTATTGAGCTGCATGAGCTGCTTGTAAATTTTGGAGATTAATCCTTTGTCAGTTGCTTCATTTGCAAATGTTTTCTCCCATTCTGAGGGTTGTCTTTTGGTCTTGATTATGGTTTCCTTTGCTGTGCAAAAGCTTTGAAGTTTCATTAGGTCCCATTTGTTTATTTTTGTTTTTATTTCCATTACTCTAGGAGGTGGGTCAGAAAGGATCTTGCTGTGATTTATGTCATAGAGTGTTCTGCCTATGTTTCCCTCTAAGAGTTTGATAGTTTCTGGCCTTACATTTAGGTCTTTAATCCATTTTGAGCTTATTTTTGTGTATGGTGTTAGGGAGTGTTCTAATCTCAAACTTTTACATGTACCTGTCCAGTTTTCCCAGCACCATTTATTGAAGAGGCTGTCCTTTCTCCACTGTACATTCCTGCCTCCTTTATCAAAGATAAGGTGTCCATATGTGCGTGGGTTTATCTCTGGGCTTTCTATCCTGTTCCACTGATCTATCTTTCTGTTTTTGTGCCAGTACCATACTGTCTTGATTACTGTTGCTTTGTAGTGTAGTCTGAAGTCAGGGAGCCTGATTCCTCCAGCTTCAGTGGGAGCATTTAATCCATTTACATTTAAGGTAATTATCGATATGTATGTTCCTATTCCCATTTTCTTAATTGTTTTGGGTTTGTTATTGTAGGTCTTTTCCTTCTCTTGTGTTTCTTGCCTAGAAAAGTTCCTTTAGCATTTGTTGTAAAGCTGGTTTGGTGGTGCTGAACTCTCTCAGCTTTTGCTGGTCTGTAAAAGTTTTAATTTCTTCATCGAATCTGAATGAGATCCTTGCTGGGTAATCTTGGTTGTAGGTTCTTCTCCTTCATCACTTTAAATATGTCCTGCCACTCCCTTCTGGCTTGCAGAGTTTCTGCTGAAAGATCAGCTGTTAACCTTATGGGGATTCCCTTGTGTGTTATTTGTTGTTTTTCCCTTGCTGCTTTTAATATGTTTTCTTTGTATTTAATTTTTGACAGTTTGATTAATATTTTTCTTAGCATGTTTCTCCTTGGATTTATCCTGTACGGGACTCTCTGTGCTTCCTGGACTTGATTAACTATTTCCTTTCCCATATTAGGGATGTTTTCAACTATAATCTCTTCGAATATGTTCTCAGTCCCTTTCTTTTTCTCTTCTTCTTCTGGAACTCCTATAATTCGAATGTTGGCGCATTTAATGTTGTCCCAGAGGTCTCTGAGACTGTCCTCAGTTCTTTTCATTCTTTTTTCTTTATTCTGCTCTGCAGTAGTTATTTCCACTATTTTACCTTCCAGGTCACTTTTCCGTTCTTCTGCCTCAGTTATTCTGCTAATGATCCCTTCTAGAGTATTTTCAATTTCATTTATTGTGTTGTTCATCGTTGCTTGTTTCATCTTTAGTTCTTCTAGGTCCTTGTTAAATGTTTCTTGCGTTTTCTCTATTCTATTTCCAAGATTTTGGATCATCTTTACTATCATTATTGTGAATTCTTTTTCAGGTAGACTGCCTATTTCCTCTTCATTTGTTAGGTCTGGTGGGTTTTTATCTTGCTCCTTCAACTGCTGTGTGTTTTTCTGTCTTCTCATTTTGCTTATCTTACTGTGTTTGGAGTCTCCTTTTTGCAGGCTGCAGGTTCGTAATTCCCGTTGTTTTTGGTGTCTGTCCCCAGTGGCTAAAGTTGTTTCAGTGGGTTGTGTAGGCTTCCTGGTGGAGGGGACTAGTGCCTGTGTTCTGGTGGATGATGCTGGATCTTGTCTTTCTGGTGGGCAGGTTCATGTCTGCTGGTGTGTTTTGGGGTGTCTGTGGACTTATTATGATTTTAGGCAGCCTCTCTGCTAATGAGTGGGGCTGTGTTCCTGTCTTGCTAGTTGTTTGGCATAGGATGTCCAGCACTGTAGCTTGCTGGTCGTTGAGTGAGCTGGGTGCTGGTGTTGAGATGGAGATCTCTGGGAGGTTTTCGCCATTTGATATTATGTGGAGTTGGGAGGTCTCTTTTTGACCAGTGTCCTGAAGTTAGCTCTCCCACCTCAGAGGCACAGCACTGACTCCTGGCCGCAGCACCATCCACATGGCTCAGAATAAAAGGGAGAAAATGTAGAAAGAAAGAAAGAAAGAAAGAGGATAAAATAAAATAAAATAAAGTAAGAAAAATACAATATAGTTATTAAAATAAAAAATAATTATTAAGAAAAAATTTATTTAAAAAGTGAAAAAACAAACAAACAAAACGGACAGATAGAACCCTAGGATAAATGGTGAAAGGAAAGCTATACAGACAAAATCTCACACAGAAGCATACACATACACACTCCCAAAAAGAGGAAAAGGGGAAAAAAAATCATAAATCTTGCTCTCAAAGTCCACCTCCTCAATTTGGGATGATTCGTTGTCTATTCAGGTATTCCACAGATGCAGGGTACATGAAGTTGATTGTGGAGATTTAATCCGCTGCTCCTGAGGCTGCTGGGAGAGATTTCTCTTTCTCTTCTTTGTTCGCACAGCTCCTGGGACTCAGCTTTGGGTTTGGCCCTGCCTCTGTGTGTAGGTCGCCGGAGGGCGTCTGTTCTTCTCTCAGACAGGACGGGGTTAAAGGAGCAGCTGATTCGGGGGCTCTGGCTCACTCAGGCCGGGGGGAGGGAGGGGTATGGATGCGCGGTGAGCCTGCGGCGGCAGAGGCCCGTGTGACGTTGCTCCAGCCTGAGGCGCGCCGTGCGTTCTCCCAGGGAGGTTGTCCCTGGATCCCGGGACCCTGGCAGTGGCGGGCTGCACAGGCTCCCCGGTAGGGGGGTGTGGATAGTGACCTGTGCTCGCACACAGGCTTCTTGGTGGTGGCAGCAGCAGCCTTAGCGTCTCATGCCCGTCTCTGGGGTCCGCGCTGTTAGCCGTGGCTCTCGCCCGTTTCTGGAGCTCCTTTAAGCAGTGCTCTTAATCTCCTCTCCTCGCGCATCAGGAAACAGAGAGGTAAGAAAATGTCTCTTGCCTCTTTGGCAGGTCCAGACTTTTCCCCGGACTCCCTCCCGGCTAGCCGTGGCGCACTAACTCCCTGCAGGCTGTGTTCACGCCGCCAACCCCAGTCCTCTCCCTGCGCTCCGAAAGAAGCCCAAACCTCAGCTCCCAGCCCCGCCCACCCCGGCGGGTGAGCAGACAAGCCTCTCGGGCTGGTGAGTGCCGGTCGGCACCGACCCTCTGTGCGGGAATCTCCCCGCTTTGCCCTCCGCACCCATGTTGCTGTGCTCTCCTCCGCGGCTCCGAAGCTTCCCCCCTCCACCACCCGCAGTCTCCGCCCGCGAAGGGGCTTCCTAGTGTGTGGAAACATTTCCTTCTTCACAGCTCCCTCCCACTGGTGCAGGTCCCGTCCCTATTCTCTTGTCTCTGTTTATTCTTTTTTCTTTTCCCTACCCATGTATGTGGGGAGTTTCTTGCCTTTTGGGAGGTCTGAGGTCTTCTGCCAGCATTCAGTAGGTGTTCTGTAGGAGTTGTCCCACGTGTAGATGTATTTCTGATGTATCTGTGGGAAGGAAGGTGATCTCCACGTCTTACTCCTTTTTTTTTTTTTAATTTTATTTATTTTTGGCTGCATTGGGTCTTCGTTGCTGCGTGTGGGCTTTATCTAGCTGTGGTGAGCGGGGGCTACTCTTCGTTTTGGTGCACGGGCTTCTCATTGCGGTGGCTTCTCTTGTTGCAGAGCACGGGTTCTAGGCGGGTGGGCTTCAGTAGTTGCAGCATGGCATGTGGGCTCAGTAGTTGCGGTGTAGGGGCTTAGTTGCTCTGCGGCATGTGGGATCTTCCAAGACCAGGGATTGAACCCGTGTTCCCTGCATTGGCAGGCGGATTCTTAACCACTGTGCCACCGGGGAAGTCCCAGACTAGCATTCCTTTTAATAGGTAAAAGAATATTAACCTTTCGATGGCTCTAAAATAACACGTTCTCAAGAATATGCAAATAGAAAGTTGCGCACTACAACTCTCAAAATGTGAGAGAGAACCGCCGAGAAGACTGATCTTGCAAATTATATGGCAGGCTGTTGGCTGCTAGAAACTCCACTCTGTTGAGGGAGGATGAGTGAGAGGCAGATACTGGGTAGCTCAAAGCTGTCGGGATTAGCGAGGCTTTGATGCTTTCCTAATGCTGGAATGATAGCTTGTCAAGATCTGTCATCTCTATCAGCCTCCATCATCCAGTCTACCTATCTCACATAAGGCATTTATCTTTCAAAAGACTGCTGGACTCCAATGCAACTTAGTGGACCCAGACAAATGGAATGCCTTCTCAGGCACTTGTCATAATTCTCTGTGTCCATCCTTTTATGGTCAGCAGGAGCTGTTTTTGTGGACTTTGGGTTGCCAATTTAAGATGGACTCAGAGATGCTTAAATAAATACCTAAATTTAAAGTATGATTTTCTGAAATCAGTAGTCTTGCTTGACCAAATTGATCTTTCTTTATGTGTTTCTATTTTGCTTGACCAAATTGATCTTTCTTTATGTGTTTCTATTTAGAGGTTTTGCCTACTACAACCCACTGGGAAAAAACCTTCCAAACTTTTCAAATCTGGTTTTATTTTGCACTTGCTATTTGAAAAAGTAGCTGTTGGGAATAATAACTGAATAAAATTACATCAGGCATTGTTTCCAACCAATGTGCCTCAGGAAATAATCAATAGCTCCAGTGTTGGAAAATCAAATATGTCGACATTAATATTAGTATTGTTTTCCTCTTCCCACTAACATTTTAGATTGTCCCTCTAAAGCTTTTATTGTTTAAGATTAGCAGTCTTTTTTCAGATGTGTCTTAATAATTCAGCATTCATATTTTATAAGCAGTTGATTGTTGTCTCCTGGATATGTTATATAATTTCATTAGAGTCTGTGTTTGTTTGCATATGCATATATTATTTCTTCTCAGTAGTCAGTATATTTTAATGTATTAATTTGTCTGTGTTTGTATATGTATGTTGTTCTCTGCTCACTAATAGGTTGCCATTGTATTTTTATATATTTATATATTTTATGGTGATGCTTGCTATTAGTTAAAATGTACACAGTTTATTTTCAAAACATTATTTATTTTTATGCATTTGATATATAAAAAAGTCTTCATGAAACAAACAACCAAAAAGCACTAGCAAATATCCAACTGAACCACCTTGCCCACAGCCATTGGCAACATCAGTCTCCATTGTGAGAATTCTCACCTGTAATGACTTCATTGTAGTCATTGCTGTCATGGGCTTAGCAGTTGCTTTAATCTTGGTGATATTCTGCCTATGCTTGGCACAGCCTATAACAGTGATACGTTCACCTATTTGAAAAAGGTTTATAAGCTCAGATTTTTAAAATTTTTTGATCCAGCAGTGAGAGCTTTTCAGTATAAATTAAGCATATGTATTATATTTCAGGTACATAAAATCTGGTTATAAAATAAAATGTTCTTGTGCTCTCCCACCACTTCACAGGCTCCCCATCCCCCAGAGGTAACCACCTCCAATCACTTCCCCACAACTCTGGGCAGAAGTACTAACAGCTGTGGTGTTGGTCCCAGGCTAAAGAGGAGATCAGCTCTCTGAAGAAGCTGAACCAGCCATTGGGAGGCCCAAGCCTGACAGGCCCACTGTTTCTATTAGTAATCCTTCTGGCTATTTCTAGTTCTTCAGGTAGTTATCTGTATAACTTGGAATACTATTGATTCAATAGTATTGAATTGACTGACTGATTTCAGACAGTATCTACTGCCACCCTGTTGTGAAACGAGGAATGTAGCATATCTACATAAGCCCATGCCTTTCTCTCCTTTTACTCCCATCAGTTTCGAATGTAAGTGATGTCTCTTGACTCCTTATTACATAAGATGAGATTTATGTTTTTCTTTTCCCAACTTCTATCAGCTGGACCATTATTTTACATTATGCAGTTTTACCATTTCAACATGTAGGTGTAGTTTTTTCTAAGGTCAGTGGGTTCTTTCAAACTAGCCTTTTCTTCAGCATTGGAAAATTTTATTTTTACTTTCTGGAAATTATTATCTATCTTTCGTTTTTTCTAGTTTCTTTTTCTGGAACTCTGATTAGATGAATACTAGATATCTCGAAGTGAAGTTTTCATTGTTTTGTAATTTTGCTCTGTGTTTTGGGAGACTGCCTCACCTTTATATTCCATGTCTTCCACTAAACTTTTCATTCTGATGATCAAAATTTTCATTTTGAGTTCTCTCAGATTTCTATTATTAGTAGTGTCCTCTTCTAATTAATGGATGAATTATCTTTTCAGATCTCTCTGAATTTACTTGTTATAGTTAAAAAGTTATCTTTTATTTCCTAAATTATCTCTATTTCCTCTGGGATAATTTTTCCAGTGTGTTTATCTTTTTCTACAATGTCTGGAGTCCCTTGACTATTAGTTGACATTACTGTCTTCAGTACTAGTCCAGCCAGGGCTTTCTCTGACATTGTGCGGGGTGTGCTTCCCCAGGAGGGATCTTCTTACAAAGGGGTGGCTGCAGATTCAGCATCTGTGGACCAGGCATGTCTGCTTCAGTCATTCCCAAATGGCTTATTCAGGTTCTTCTGTGAGCCGATCTCCTGCTTCCCTCTGGGGGCCAACACCACTACTGTTAGCATCTCTGCACAGAGTGATGGGGAGACAAGCGTGCTGGGCAGACTTGTTATCCTGATGGATGTTCCACTCCTTCTCATGCTTTCAGGGTCTAGCCTTCTCAAAGTTTCTGGGATAAAGAGTGGCTTCGATTTCCCCTGCAGCTCTCTCCTAAGCCTTCCTCTGCTCAGGCTAAACTTCCATATAATTGCTTATTTCTGTCTTTCAGAAATTCAGCAGTGCCCCCCAACTAATGAAGATCAACCTCTTATTCACAGTGTACTTTTGGATCAATATCCCTTTTGTGCGGTGTTCATGCTATTTCATTACAATTCTTATTGAGTACGTGGGGGTAAAGTTGGCTCTCAGTCTACCCCCAAAGTCCCCTGTGAGTTGGACGCAATGTATGACCACCTCAGGCTGCAGCTCTTGGGAGCACTGTCTTTTTTTTTTTTTTTTTTTTTTTACAGTTTCTTCTTGCTTCTTTCAGAGCGGAACAGCATCAAAGCCCAGATACTTCTAGGAATACATTTAAAATGAGAAATGTACTCTTTTGCTACAGAAAATGTGAACGCATACAAAGGTAGAATAGCATGATGAGCCCCCATTTGGTCATTACCCAGTTTCAACAAGTATCTCATAAGCAAACTTGTTTCCTCTTCACCTTTATCCACTACAGTCCTTGAATGAAATTACTTTCAAGCAAATCTAGACATTGTATTGGAACAAAAACTAGCAATATGGGAATAGATTTTCAAGCCAGACTTCAGAGGCTACTTTTGCCCTTCCTGAGTCCTGTCTGTTATTAGGTGAGCTACTTCATGCGGCCACTGATGTCTGGGCTCCTCCCCTTGACCTACATAGACACAAGCAACAGCATGGATAGCTGAGAATGGATTTTTTCTTCTCCGTAAATAAAAAATTTATTTTTTAATGCAAAGGTAAGTTACTCAATTAATATTTATAAATACCAAAAGCAGTTAAGTAGAATCTAATAGCTTTAAAAACGTACGTAAAGCTGCTTCTCCTACTCTGGCAGCAGAATTGTCATTCTCCTCCGGGCTTCCAGTACTGAATGCAGGAGGGAATATGAAAGAGGCTTTAGGAGTATGCAGGCCAGTGCTCTATGAAGGCTCCTAAGGCAAATGTGTTAGAGATTCACATGAAAAGCCAAGTACGGCCCCGATACAAAATATTTCTGAAGGGAACTAGCATTGTTCTTTGTCTTTGGCCTAGAAAAAATAATTCTACCTAAAAATAAAAAGAGATCCCAATGACATGTATGGTGTCAAGTGTGTCTCGGTATTACCATCTTTTCTTAAAGTTTCCACTATCATGTCTGTATGGATAATTCCCATACAGCACTCTTTTCCGTTCAGATTTGCTACCCAAAATTGCAGGCTTTTAATCTACTTATTGGAAGCACCCTGAAAGTACCTAGTACAAAACAAGTACTCAGATGTTGATCTTGATGGACTATTAGACATTTCCAAATGGCTATTATACCAGAATTTTACATTTGTTTTAACCTCAAGGCCATCTCCTTCTGGTTCCAAGGTCACTAGTAGCCCCATTGCTATCCTTGGTTGAGCAGGTGCTAACCGTGGCTCCTTCCTGTCCTTCATCTGCTACATCCAGGTGTCCACCAAGGCCTGTGTGTGCTTTCTGTGTATTTTCTCCACATACACTTTCCAGCTTCCACACCCACTACCTTAATTCAGCCCCCATCAACTCCTGCCTGTACTAAAGCTGTAGCCTCCTGACTAGACTCCTTGCTCCTGTCTCTCCTGCTACATTCCACCCTAAAATCAAGGGTTTCAAAATCCACTTATTGAAATTCTCAGTAATGCCTCATTGCCTATAGGAGAAGTCCAAATGCATTTGGCTGCAAAACCAATGTATCTTTGCAGTCTTCAGGCTACTTAACTCAATCACTTTGCTTATTGGTTTTTCTTCCTTACTGTCTGCCGATCCCACTGGACATAATCTCCATAAGGCTTATTCTGTCCACTGAAGTATCCATCCGCAATGCCTAACACAATGTTTGAGACATAGGAGGCATCAGACTAAAATATATTGAATGAATGCATGAGTGAATGTTCTTCACTCCACTTTGTAATGCTACACTGACTCAATCTGAACTATTTGCTATTTTCTCAATTACGAAATGGTATTATTTGCTACCTCCTCATTTTGGCTGCTCTTCTTTCTCTTTGGAATGTTCCCAGCCTCCCCATCTCTGCCTTCAAGACCCACCTCTAAGCCTGTATTCTGCATACTGCCTTCTCGGATCCACCCTCTAAGGGTCCCTAATACTTCATTCAGGCAGTCTCAGAGCATTTATCGCATCCTGTCTTATGTTGTAGTTGTTTATGCGTGTATCTTGGCTTTCTGTTACAGATGGTAAACTCCTGGTGATTGGGAAGCATGTCTCCCATTTTGGGGGAGCATGATTCCTACTTTTTCGTATCTTCCACAGTTGTGGTACCCACTAAGGATGTTTGAATCACTCACAGTTGCGTTCACTGGTAAATGAGAAGTTGAGATCTATAAATATTTCATCCTTTTCATCTCTATTTACTCTCGAAATCCCAAATATGTTCTTTATAATGTCAATCATTGACTGGCCATTGAGTTATCTTCTATTTTCTGTACATTATATATCTATGATGCGGTGAAACTTATCACTGGTGTTGGGATTTGCTGATGCAACACATTGTGTTCTTAGACTCAAACTCCTGTAATTGACCCTTGGGTTTCTGTTCACTCGTTATTAATCTAGATAGATACACTCTTTTGAACCCCAGCTCCAGCTCTGAGAAAAACACTGTGTAGAACAGCTTCTGAATTTCATGTCCTTAATTTGAAATTGCATCAGCCTCTCTAAATATAAAACGTAAGAATTCAGGAGCTAGCTCAGCCACCTGCTAACACTGTAACTTTGCCCAGATACTTCACCTCTTTCTGACTTGGCTTTCTCACCTGTGAAGTGGGGATGATAATAGCACCTAATTCACAGGTTTGTTGTGAGGTCTGAATGACTTAATACATATGCATTAATTATGGCTGGCATGCTGGAAGCAAGCAGACAATGTAATACATGTTCGAGGCTATTATTCAGGGAAAGCCATTGGACAGAAGCTCATTCAGGGATCTCATCCACTCCTGGGCAGGGACCTCATGCCCTGAGTTAGATGAGAGGGGCTGTCATGATCTCTCTGATTAGAGCCTTTCTCCTTCAGTGGCTTTGGGAAGAGCTTCAACTCTTAACCTGATCTGGGAGAACCTATGTGATGTGGCCTCTGTTTATATTCCTGTCTAGCCATGTTGAGTTTCTTTTGCTTCCTATAAAATGCTATAATTTCTCTCATCTCTAGGTTGTCACATAGGCTATTTCCTCTCTGTGCAACACCTTTCCAACTTTAGTGTCAGTTCTTCAGGAATATCTTTCATGATAACCACTTCCCCCATCCCTAAAATTAGGTGTATTTCCTATGAATTGTGATAGCCAAAGAAGACATTAAGAATATTTAATAACCGGTATAATGTGGGCGTGAAACTTAAAACAACCATGGCACTGGAGTGAGGCCTCAGGAGCCCCTGGCATCGTTCCTATAGTTGCTGGACCCTGAAGGACTCTTGGGCATCCGGGAGAGAGGTTGGGAGCCAGGCTGATGTGAGGAGGCCCTCTAGGGTCTCAGAGCAGCAGCTATCTTCCAGGTGGTACAGAAGTAGTAAACTCTGTTAAAAGCTGGGCTCCGTGGCTGTTCTTAAGAGCTGAATTTCAGTCTTGACTATGGCCCATCTCACTTCCTCTATCAAAACACTTCTAATGTTAATTCTAATGGTCTATTTCTTATACATATTGCCTGCGAAACTTTGAGTCCTAGTCAATACACCCTTTAAATGATTGTCTTAGGTTCGTTTCCCCTGAAAGTGGAGCCTCAGTCAAAGGCTTAACGCAGTCAGTTTCTTTGGAAATCACTCCCAGGAATCAGGAATGAAGGAGTGGGGACAGTGAGAGGAGAAAGAAGGGATGCCCATGTTAGGAGTGTGTTTTCTAAGGCACTGCCATAGGTAATGGGGCTTAATTCCACCTCGCATCCTTTGTAGCAAACAGAATTCCTCTTAAAACTGTCTCCTCATGGAGCAGAGGCTGGAACATTTATCCCCAGGCTCACATCCTCCTTGGGCTGAGGGTGTCTGGTGGAAGCATTAACTCCCTTGCACTTCCTAATTTCATGTATATGAACAGAGGAAGCTTGGCAGTACAGGAAAATGTGCTGGGGCAGAAGCAGAAAGGTACAGTTGTGTTATCAGTGAGGTTTGAATCTGCACTTGCACAGAATGGTCTACTGTAGTTGCAGCTGAAATCGAGATGGCAGGAAGAAATTTGACGTGGGCACCAGAGCTGCCTGTTACAACAATTTACCCTAGCTTTCTTTAAGGAAATTTAAAAAATATCTTGTGAAGTTCCATGCTTTTCATGTTCTTCCCCAACTCTTTTTCAGTAGCTTCTCTTCTACTTATGCAAAGATTTAACAAATCAATATTGAGCATCTACTACACATGAGATTTTATTGATGGTCCCTGCAATAGAGCAGTGTTAAGACCCCGTTCTTGCCTTCCACTGAATTTTATCAGGTCCTGACCCAATGCTACTTAAATGGCTTCAGAGCATTGCTTAAGGCTTGAAATTTTTGTAGAACATTGGGTGAGATGATGGAGACCAGAGGTTCTCAATCTAACTCTGAACCCTGATCTTTCTTACCCATCCTATACCTGGGTTTCCTCCCATCTTCAATGGAGATTATGCCACCTACCTTTTCCTACTTTAGCACTATGCTGAGAGGGCAGAGGGAGGCAATGCCCATGTAAGTAACACATTAAATATGAATTTAAAGTAGGATTGTTAATGCACTCTTTTTGAAAATGTGAATAAACAGAGGAAATTTTTAAAAAAACGTAAAATCTATTATGGTCTCTAAAATCTTCACTCTCCCCATCCAATTTTAAGACTTACAGGATATGATTTATAAGGTGTTAATCTCAAACTACAAAACGGAAGATGTCCAGCTCAGATTTATTGTGGTGTAAACCAATCCCGTAGACCAAGCTCTTTCCTAAGAGAAGAAAAGAGAAAAGAAAGGCTGTTTATTGAGCATCTGCTGTGTACCAGCATGTTCTAGGTACTTCACACGAGTGATCTCCAGGCTAAGCTAAATATGGGTGCATCTTGTCTTTGGTCCCTACCTTCCCCTTACGATGCCCGTGGAGCATCTAGGTGGTTCTTTTGTTTTTGTCCTTTTGCACAACTCAGTGGTCAATGGATGCAAGACATCTCACATCCTTTGTTGCCATCCCAACCCTCCTGCATCACATGCCTTCATACCCTGCTATGAGTAAGGCTCATCTATTTAAAAAGACCACCCCTATTAATGTACTCATGAAGGATACTGATATTATGAGGACTGTCTATCTTAATTCCAAAAGGCTGAAAATTTCAGGTAATAGCATTCAGGGGGACAGAAATTTGGAGGACAAAATGGAGATGTTACTACTTCTGAAGTGACAGCACCTATAATACCATTCTACAGGGTTTACCCTGCTTCCACCGGAATGTCAAGTAGCTTGTGGCATAGTTTGGCTCTGTGGGGAAGGCAGATTTTCCATCATCATTATCAATTCTCTTGTGTCTGATTGCATAAGACAATGACCTTTTCAGGTGTTAGAATGGGGTATTAACAAAAGTGAGAAGCATACAGGAGAGAAAAGGTCACCTGAAACCAACAACATTTTGCTTATGAGTTCCCTAGGTTTCTAGGCAAGTGGAGATAGTCTCAATACCAGTATCTTTTTTTTTTTTTTTTCTCACTCTACTATTGGCTCTGGATTTCCAGCCTACCAAAGCAGTCTTCAGCAAAAGGGTAATGAATGATAATTCTGACCTCAAATATTGACAGTGCTATCCCTGTCTCAGGGTCATTCATTTGGTTTTTGAGAACGTTTTCTTTTTTTAAAAGGATTCTGAAGCTGAATAATCCATTTCCTCTATTGTGGTTATTCACATTTCAATTATAATTATCATTACTCAAGCGCCTTTTACATGTATGTATAGCCCAAGTTTCCACCTTTCTTGAAAACCATTGTGAAGACTGACAAGCAGAAACACCTTTCCTATATGTTTAAGTTCTGAGGAAAACATTTTGCTGTGGGAAGTGTTCATTTTTATCACCTGAAACTACATTCAAGTAATGTGGTTTCGATTTCCACAACAGTGTCAAAGTACAACATCAACAGAATGTATTTGCTTTTGTTTTTTTTAGAACGCTTCCACTGCCTCAAACTTTGAGTTGAATTTTCCAATTAATCTTTTTTCCTAGACAAGGGCACATTTCTTAAAACTGCGTTTTATGATTTTATAATTTAACATTTCTGACGAGGAACAAAACCTTTTGGCGAAACTCTTAAGAAACCTTTTATTTGACTTTTATATTACAAAACAGGCTCAGAACCTGAAAAGATATAGAATCTGACACATCGTTAGGTACAAAGAAGTCAGCTCAAAATGTGACTGATTGATCCAAAATGATTAGAGGAGAGAGTAGGATCAGCTTAGTTGAAATTCACATGACCACGTGGGTTTGTACAGAATGCTGCTACCTCTAGGATGGGAGAATTTGTCTCCTTACCGTGGAAATTTATTTAAATAAACTCTAATGCAAGCAGGTGCTGCACATTTTTTCTCCTCTTCTTCTACTAGGTTTTGCTTTGCTT
Organism: Phocoena phocoena; assembly: GCF_963924675.1. Lineage (NCBI taxonomy): Eukaryota > Metazoa > Chordata > Mammalia > Artiodactyla > Phocoenidae > Phocoena > Phocoena phocoena. The sequence continues at coordinate 26,068,934 of NC_089236.1, forward strand.
GGACTTGGCAGGTACCAGTAGTGATCATTGATCAGGCAGCTCTTTTTTCATTCCTCCCCAACCTGCCCATCTTCCACGCCTTCACATGCCAAACCCAAGCATCACTTTGATGATGTTTACCACTTAGTCTTCAAAGAACAGAATTCAAACTTACTCTATGACAATGAATGCAGCTGATTTCTCTCTTAGGGCAATTAAACTGGGATAAGCAATAAAACACTTTGAAAACAAAGCAGCATTTTTCAACACATATTTCCTTGAACACTAGACTCATCGTATTATCTGCATCAAAGACGGGTGATCAAATATGTGCGGTGAATGCTGTATCTGCTGCTGCTCAAACTGTGGTCCATCCGTTGATGCTGGTTCACAACTTGTTTCCTGTCCGTTATGTGATATATACAAAAACCGAGACTAAACATTTAGAAACTTGAGTAGAAATTTTACCTCACGATTTTACATCTGTTAAATCTAATAATAAAAAATTGATTGTATTTTTTATTTATTGTTTTTATTTCTGTTTTCTAGTAAATCACTTTTATTATATTTTAGTAAAGTAATGCTCCTCTGTGAATTGGAAAAAAAAATAAAAACCCAAACTGATCCTTCACCACAGATAGAAAAACACTGATTTATACTGTTGCCCTTCCTTAGGGATTCACAATATATAATATATAATAAATTAAAAGCTCTGAGAAGCCATGCAGGAAAGAGACCCATTGGACTCATTATTTCTAATGCTTACTAGGCCTTAGAACCTTTGTTATTTTTTCCTTCTGGTGTCACCTGTATTAATATTCTATGTAATTAATGTTTTACAGAACACATTGTGGGAAACGTTGAATTATGATGAGCAGTGTTTTTAAAGCACTTTATATTTTTTAAAGCACAATAATATGTTATCTTATCAAAAACATATTAAAAATGGAGTCAGTAGGCAAATACCACACTCTAACATGATGCCATATTCCTTATTCAGAAATGTATGTTTTAGCAACTTAACTAGGACATGAAAATTAGTAGTATCTACTCACATCCCTTCAAGATATTTGAGAGAGTTAATCCATGTAAGGGTAAACAAATTTTATTTCAGTTAAGGAATAAGAAATGAAAACAATGAGGGAGGAAGATTTTGACTGTTTACTCATATCAAAAACAGATGGACACCGAACCCAGTCTCCATGCCTGGTATGTTGGAGCCAGTGATCATGCTGTGAATTCCCATGATATTCCTGCCCGTGTCTTTAACTCTCTACAATTTGAGTGATATTTGGAAAACCTCAAAGCAGAGTCTGGATATGTGGTTTACACAGCCAGGAGGCTAAGTCACTGACTTTCTGAATTAATCCACATAAGAAATCCAACTTCTTGGATTCCCAATGATAAGAGGGGATTAAACTATTTTACTAAAGCAACAAATAATCTGAACACAGTCAAATCAAAACTGCAACAAAGAAAACATGAACACAGTTAATTTCTCCAAGTGAGGAATTAAAAAAAAAAAAAGTCAAGGTGCACTGGGATGGCAGTGTATGGAGATGTTTTCTGGCAACCATGGGTTGGCACTCACCCAATATGGTGTTGTGTTCTCTATGGTCCTGGGTTAACTGTAGTCCTTTAGCATTGGAAACATGATCTTCTTATTAGTGCTTCACAAATGACATGTGTTAAGATGCTAATTAGTGATATCAAAGCTCACGACAACCCTGTTGATTAAAATCAGATTTTTGGTAGCACCAGGGTGAAGAGTACACATTCCAGATGCACGTTTCCTAAGTTCAGATCCTAGCTTCTCTACTAACTAGCTGTATGACCTTGGCGAAGTGAGTTAGCTCGTAGTCCTGTTGAGAGGAATGAATGACATAATAGATGTAAAGTGCTTAGTCTGGCATGCAGTAAACAACGGATAATGGTTAGCTACCATGATTTATGTTGATAAATGCAATGTCAAGTGGACTATGTATTCAGATTGGCTTGATCAGCTTATCTCACCCCGTAGGCAAGCTACATAGGAAGCCAAATTATCAGCATCTGCTTAGTAATCATGGTACTGGAAGGAGTTACTTCTGTCTGCGTGCTTTATAGCGCTTTATAGCCTATATAGCACTATATAGCCTATGACCAAATGATGCATCCATTTCAGTGTCCTTAGAATCAGGAAGGAGAGACAGTCCCTATCAAATTCATGGATGCAGCTGTCTAACAGCTCCCAGTAGGCTATGGGCAAGAGTTGCTGTCCTGAGAGGTAGTCTGCCTCTTTATGGTGTTTGCATATACTTATGTTCTGACCCCCTATTTGCTAATTCTAGAGTGCATAGCTCAGAGGACAACCTTATTTCCATGTTCACACAGATCATCTTATGGCTGCCCCACCATACACACACCTATGAGATATGTGTGTATCCAGACTCAAAGTGTATCTGTGAATTGAACAGAGAAGACTAAGAATTCTTCAAGCAAAATAACCCATGCTTAAACGAATCACTCAATTTGAAGATTTGCAGAAACAAAGTCACAATTTCAGAAATGATTTATGGACTTTATTGAGTGCAATTAAATTTCTGCAGTTGCCTATTGAATTGAAACCTTAGGATGTATCCAAACAACCAAGTGTCCGCTTTTTCAATTTGGTCAAATTTCTAAAGAAATGGATTGTGCTTAAAGAAAATCATGCCCCCCAAGCAAGGGCTCTCAGAATAATCCTGAAAAGTTTGGGCCTTTTATCGTACTCCAGCCAATGTTTGGGCCTTTCTGGAATAGTGGTCATTGATCATCTTGTGTGCAGATGCCGGAATTAGATGCTGGGAGCCCTCATCAGTGATGTGAACCTGTGTGGGATTAGAATTGTGCATGACAATTTTCACCCATGGTTCAGCCTGTTAAATATTGATATTTTTATGATCTTGTTAAGTAGTGTTGAATGGATACAACTAAGCTTGCTCTTTTTATGAATAAAGTGAATCAAGCTGTTCTGGGACTGCTTTTGTTTTACTATTAAAAGTCAATGTTGGGAATTCCCTGGCAGTCCAGTGGTTAGGACTCCACGCTTCCACTGCCGGGGCCCAGGTTTGATCTCTGGTCAGGGAACTAAGATCCTGCAAGCCTCACGGTGTGGCCTAAATCAATCAATCAATCAATCAATAAAAGTCAGTGTCCATGATTGGTTGCCATGTGGCAGTGAAAAATCAGGAGATTCATTTGTGTCTGGATCGTTGTAGAGCCAAATATTAAAAAGGGTGAAAATTTTTATTCTTAATTTTCCCTATTTAACATGGCAGATAGGTTTTGTGATCATTTCCCCTGAATCCTAACATTAGACTACATGAAAATAAACTTTTAATGAGCAATCTAGTGAAGAAAATAGACTTTTATTCAGATAATGTATTATGTCTTTATCCCTCCCCCCACTTCTATCGCCTTTTAAAAATAATCATTTTTACTTGGCAATGAACTTACAGCATCGCACTCAAAATTAACTCATGGTTTTCATTAAGTGCAGTCTAGATTGTCTGTGTCTTTACTCCAATCCAAAGCACAGACAACTTGGTTTGCCACTTATCCGAAACTTCTTCCTAAAGAGAAAAAGCGAAAGTGTGTATGACTGCTTTTAAAACTTAGATGAAGTAAGCACAGTGTTCGATAACTTCATCAAATTAGGTCTAAATTTTATGGTGCAAATGCCAGTCTTCACAGGTCAGTGAACTTTTTCAAATGGTACACAGGCTGCCTATATCAAATTTGTACAAAAGAATTGATTTTCGTTGTTGGAATAAGGCCATTTTAGTCTTGCTGCAAGCTTTCCAGAAATAATAGTGCTATATTAGAAGATAAATTATAAATAGATGATGGCTTTAAAATATTATTTGGAATGTTAACAGCTACTATAATGAACTTTCTACTGCAATGCTAAATAGCAAGTGTCAGCTTGATTTTTTTTTTTTTTACACCTTCGTTGGAGTATAATTGCTTTACAATGGTGTGTTAGTTTCTGCTTTATAACAAACTGAATCAGTTATACATATACATATGTTCCCATAACTCCTCGCTCTTGTGTCTCCCTCCTTCCCACCCTCCCTATCCTACCCATCCAGGTGGTCACAAAGCACCGAGCTGATCTCCCCGTGCTATGCGGCTGCTTCCCACTAGCTATCTATTTTACATTTGGTAGTGTATATATGTCCATGCCACTCTCTCACTTTGTCACAGCTTACTCTTCCCCCTCCCCATATCCTCAAGTCCATTCTCTAGTAGGTCTGTGTCTTTATTCCCATCTTACCCCTAGGTTCTTCATGACATTTTGTTTTTTCTTAGATTCCATATATATGTGTTAGCATACGGTATTTGTTTTTCTCTTTCTGACTTACTTCACTGTGTATGACAGACTCTAGGTCCATCCATCTCACTACAAATAGCTCAATTTCGTTTCTTTTTATGGCTGAGTAATATTCCATTGTATATATGTTCCACATCTTCTTTATCCATTCATCCGATGATGGATATTTAGGTTGTTTCCACCTCCTGGCTATTGTAAATAGAGCTGCAATGAACATTTTGGTACATGACTCTATTTGAATTAAGGTTTTCTCCGAACATGCAGCCTGTAAAAAGGAGACCCCAAACACAGTAAGATAAGCAAAATGAGAAGACAGAAAAACACACAGCAGATGAAGGAGCAAGATAAAAACCCACCAGACCTAACAAGTGAAGAGGTAATAGGCAGTCTACCTGAAAAAGAATTCACAATAATGATAGTAAAGATGATCCAAAATCTTGGAAATAGAATAGAGAAAATGCAAGAAACATTTAACAAGGACCTACAAGAACTAAAGATGAAACAAGCAATGATGAACAACACAATAAATGAAATTTAAAATTCTCTAGAAGGGATCAATAGCAGAATAACTGAGGCAGAAGAACGGAAAAGTGACCTGGATGATAAAATAGTGGAAATGACTACTGCAGAGAAGAATAAAGAAAAAAGGATGAAAAGAACTGAGGACAGTCTCAGAGACCTCTGGGACAACATTAAACGCACCAACATTCGAATTATAGGCGTTCCAGCAGAAGAAGAGAAAAAGAAAGGGACTGAGAAAATATTTGAAGAGATTATAGTTGAAAACTTCCCTAATACGGGAAAGGAAATAGTTAATCAAGTCCAGGAAGCACAGAGAGTCCCATACAGGATAAATCCAAGGAGAAACATGCCAAGACACATATTAATCAAATTGTCAGCTTGATTTTTAAAGTTCTCCGTTACCTCTCGGTGATTGTGTGGGTTCCAGGGAAAGCTGTGCTATCCAGCTGACAGAGACATCATGTTTTATGTATAGCCTTTGTTTTCTTCCTTTTGGTTCTGCTGTGCTGGTGTTAATGGCAGGACAGACAGAGGAGCAGGCAGGGACTTTGGTGTCTGGCAGGTAGCACCCCTGGGAGGTGGGGAGAAATGTCTTTCCAAAATGGAGTTTCTTGATGTGTTCTGCTATTGTGTGAAAATTGATTGGCAGAAAGATTGGTGGAGGATGGTAATTGGTACTGCATCATCCTCACCGGCTCTAATGGGTCATCCTCACTGTAATGCCCTTGTGCCCTTCTACGTGTGGATCACCTCTCAGAGTGGGAGTTTTTCCTGATTTTTCGGCTTGCCCTCTCCAAGAAGTCACGAGGGCTTTTTGCCGCATGTAGGGGCACCACATCTTCTAAGAGGGCTTTCCACGCTCTGCAGGGCTTAGAAACTGAGTGCACAGACTGTTCTGTGAAAATAGAGTTCTGTAGAAAAGCCTTCTCCAGGTCCTTTAAGCAGACTTAGTCATTTCTGTCTCTGTCCCCCTGTTGTCCTTTTAACATTGCTCTGCTATTTGTTTGCATGTTTGTTGCCTTGACTAGGGCAAGAATCTCTGCCATCTTTGTTTCCCATCCCGTTTCTAGCATAAAGTTTGGCACATAGTAGGTGATTTTGTTTGTTAAATACCCCTCAACACACGCACCTCAGGGGGTCTGAGGATTAAAATCTGGCAAAATCTGACAAAATCTCAAATATGTAATATCTGCTAATGTGAACCAGGGCTTAGATGAGTCCATCTAAGCTCAGGTGGAAAGGATTTCAGAAATAGTGTTTATTTTCAAGGAAAAGTAAAGCAAACTTTACTTCCATCCCTAATAAGAAAGAGAACGCTTGCTTCTGTTCCCACAGTATAAACACCTGTGTGCTGCTGATTTTCGGTCTAGCAATGAGAAATTTATGTGGTTCTCAACGATCCTTTCGAGTTTAAAACTTTTCAGCATCTTTGGCATAAAGTATTTATTTATTTTGCTTTATTCTTTATATTTCGAGGAGCTGATGTTTTCATTGCTCTGCTGATACTCAACAATACAGATTCAAACTAGAGGAGCTTTAGCAGCTATGAAACTTATGACAGACCTTAACTGCAACCAGGACGCTACAGAGAAAACTTCCAAACGTTGCCTTGGGTTTCTCTGTGTCTGAGTGATAAAACATTTGCAACTGGGACATCAAATTACCTATTTCATGAAATATTAATATCACATGACTGCACTTAAAATGTAAATAAGGATATTTAAGAGAATCATCTCCAATTACCCTCCCTCCCGCTGTTAAAATAATCTCTGTAGGTTCATGGTAGTTTATTTCATTGTTAAGCCGACATCAAGCCTTCTTTCTCAGGGCCCCTTGTGCCTTCTCAGGGCATTGTCTGACAGTCTGCTCTTAAGGATGGCATAACCATCGAGTTGCCTTCAATTGAACCTCCATTGCCATCTTGGGACTCCCTGTCATCACTTAGAATAATAGCAGTTCTCAGATATTTAATATATTCCTCGGAGCCAAGGAGTTCAGTGCCACTCCAGGCAAGGCAGTACCTTATTAAAAACGGGGGGTTCCGACTCTTCCTCACGCCAGCCATGGACAAAGGGATTCCTTTCTCTTGATCATCCTCTCATCTCCCGCTTCCGGTCCTGCAGGGAGCACGTGTTCCTCTGCCTGCTCTTTATCGTAAAAGTGTGGAGCTGAAAGGGAACTCAAAGATCATCGGTAAAGTTGATAGATGATGAAGCTGAGGCCTAGAGAGGTCACGTGACCTGCTGGAGGTCACGCAGCTGGTTGGGGGTGGGGCTGGACCTGAACTGGACCAGGTCTTTCTGACTTTTACACCAGAGACTCTTCTCTTCCATCAAGCTTGGAAAGGGGCAGGGGCGGTAGAAACGTTGGAGAGTCCATATTGTATTTTACAGTAGCAAGACTTGCCTTAAGTTCTTTTCTCTCTTGTTTTACAAAGGTGTTCCTCTGTTTAAATTTTCCCAGTTCTCCCACTTTTTTACGTGGAAGCCTAACCTGATATCTTGTGCGGAAAACTGACAAACTATTTCCTACAAAATACACAGTGAAAAGCAAGTAGCACAAGTATTTAGGGACATTCAATGGTCCTTAGTGTTCCAAGCATCCAGCAGCTCAGTAGACATGCTTGTCTGATTGTCGAGGGAGAGGAAGATACGGGAGGAAGCTGTGTTCAGAGAGCTGGACACCATAGGAGGAGCAGTGTGGCAGTGAGTGGGTAACACTTTTGGTGTTGTGATAGGTCTGTTTTCCCCAGAAGTATAAAAATGCAGAATCACCATCCCTGAAGCTCAGAGAGCCAGGCAGCCAACAAGACTCATTTCTAAGCCTCCAAGTAAAATGTCAGCAAGACACTGCACGTCTCAGCAGAAATCCCAGAAGACAAGCCATGTATCTCTTTCTGTTCCATGCAGATCCCTGGGGACTGGGGCTCCAGTCTCATGGTGGAAGGTCTAACCTGGACAGTAATGCTGATCCCTTATGCCTGCTTGGAGGAGGCAGGTGTTGTGAAGTTTACTGGGGGGAGCAACCTCATCTCTAAATGTCCAGATGTTGGGGGTCTATGAGTAGGGAGCTTGAGACTAAACCAGACCCTATAGAAGCGTTGCTGTTTCTCTTACCTTTGACCCTTGTCTCCTTTCCTTTTCTCTCTCTTTTTGCTACCTTTCCTACCTCCAAACCCTAACTGATCTACAAACTGCAAGGCTGGCAAAAACATCTCTGTGAGCTCTGTTCGCACTGTTGTTGGGATGGGATTGCGCCGGTGATCCTGAGCAACATTCCGATTGTGAGTTTCAGAGCAGTTAAAGGTGAAGACAGCTACCTGAGTGAGACCACAAAGACACTCACTCTTCTCTTCTCCTTACCTTATAAAACTCCAATCCTGCTTTTCTTCCACTCAGAGAATCCCTGGTCTTTGGACGTGTCCTGATGTGCATGGAATGAATAACGCCCTTAATCTCTATTTGATTCATTGAAACAATTTTCTTTTGACAAAGGGAGTAGTGATCATAAATTAAAGGTTTTTATCTTTGACCTTTAGGGTGAGCCTGGGAAAGACACATCTCAGGACACTATATGAAGTATTGTGATGAGGCTGGGTTAGAAAGTGAGAAAGATATGAGGCGTGATTCAGAGCCAGTAGAAGAAGCAAGGGGAACTTGATTTAACCAACTACTTTCAGAAAGTGAGCTTGTATCCACAGTCAGCCAAACTCAAAGTTAAGGGCACAGTTCTCCCTACTGCCAGGTATGCCCAAGACTTCTGACACCAGCTGCAAGTTTGGGAGTCCCCTGGGCTGCTCTCACTTCAGACCAGCTGGCTACAAGTTTGGGGGTCCTGACAGAATTACTGTGGTTTGATCATTCATTCACTATGACAACTCACAGAACTCAGGAAAGTGCTATACTGTTGATTCTTGAACAACAGCAGTTTGAACTGTGCAGGTCTGCTTATACGCTGATTATTTTCAATAAGTGTACGGTTGGCCCTCTGTGTCTGTGGTTGTGCATCAATCAGCGAACCACAGGTCTTATACTATGCTTATGATCTGTGGTTGGTTGACTCCATGGACGCAGAATCCAAGGATATGGAGGGTCAACTGTGGGACTTGAGCATCCACAGATTTTGGTATCTGTGGCAGGTCCTGGACTTAATCCCCCATGGATACCAAAGGCCAACTATACTTACAATTGCAGTTTTATTATAGCAAGAGGATACAAATCAGAACCAGCAAAGGAATAGATGCCTAGGGTAAAAGCTGGGACTGGAAATGTTCCAAATATGAAGCTCCTGGGTCCTCAGGGACACAGTACCTTCCTGCCATCAGTGTGTGGTGATATGCAGAGAATTGTCAACACAGCAAACTCACTGTAGCTCTGGTGTCTAGAGTTTTTACAGAAGTTCATTACAGAGGCATGATTGGTTGAGCAGTTGTCCACATGATTGAGCTTGGTCCCTCCCCAGGGGTCAGCTGATCACATGCCCAAAACTCCAACTCTCTGATCACATGGTTGATCTTTCCAGTGTAGGCAGCATCCACCCTAGACCTATCCCACATTGGCGGCCTCACCCAGCACCATCTCTTTAGCATAACCTACCTGGTGCCCACCATGAGTCACCTTGTTAGCATACACTATCATATGTGTCTGAGGGACCCACCACCAATACCAAAGACACCCCTGTCACTCAGGAAGTTCCAAGTGTTTAGAGATTAACTCCCCACAGCCGGGACAGAGGCCAGACCCCCCTCCTTGGGTAAAGTTAATTCTTCACCACGCAGCTTGGCAATGTGGGTTGACCCAAAGCTCATACGTGTGTAAACTTACTGGGTTGTGAATGAGTGGGACACAGAGGGAGGGGATGGGTGGTAGGTAGGGCCACATCGCTGACCCTTATTCACCTGCCGTGGCCCAGATCTCCACGTGCTGAGTTGTGCTCACTGTGAACCCAGGTGGAGATGCCATTTGAGTGGAAATAAAAGTATTGAGCATATTTGGTCAAGAGTCCATTCTGTGGGCTAGTCCTAATTTTTACGTTCAAGTAGGTCACCAGTGGCTGCAAATCCATAGTCTAACTTTCCATCCTTATGCAGATGAAAACAGCAATACTTAATGATATCAGAGTAAGAAACTGTTAAAACCAGCTCTCAAAAGTCTCAGTCCTTTATAGTAAGGTTGAGAGAGGATGGGTTTGGAAAACTTGTTGGGTTATCTCCAAATAATTAGCATTTGTGTTTTGATGTGCTCTGAGGTTTGCATTTGCTCGCTAAGACACTCTGATTTAGGGAACAGTCAGCAATCTTGTTCTGCTCTTCCTTAAAAGCTGAAATAGGCAGTTTGTCTTTGAGACTAATGCAAAGCAAGAGGCTAAGTGGATTCATGCTTTTGTAAACTCTCCAGGTGATGGGGACCAGGGGACTTAGTGGACTTCAAAGAGCTTTTCTTCCTGAGAAGTAAGTGAAGGGAGTTAAGAGTTGCCCAGAATAGGAAAAGACCTAGGCGATGCTTCTCTCAGGTCACCTGGAGGCAAGGTGGGAAGTAGATGCATAGTGCTGAGGATGGTAGGGTAAGGACAGTAAACTCTGGGCATTTTGTGTTCCTCTGTTCCTTCTTAGGACTTTTAGTCAGTGAGACTATAATATTAGATTATTAGTCTTCTGTTACAAGGAACTGCTTTCAAACCGTCTCCAGAATGGTTTAATGCAAAAAACATTGTGTATGGAATCAAAAGAGCTAGGTTTGAACAAGACTGCCTCACTTCCCAACTGTGTATCTTTGGTCAATCCACTAACTTTTCTAACTCTGTTTTGTCATCTGTAAAATGGGAATAAACCTAACTACCTTAAAAGGTTGTTATCAGAATGAATGAACCCATGCATATAACATGTCTAGCATGCTGTTTTTGAACAGTGGGTGTTCAGTAAGCATCTTTCCCTGTCTCTCCTGCTTCCTTTGACCCCAGAACATTATGTTCTGAGACCTCTTGTGACTCAAAGGTTTTTGAGAAGCCTCTTTGACATCAAATTCTGCATTGTCTCTAAAAGTCTCATGCCGTCTTGCAAACCCAACTTCTGCTGAATTGCTTCCTCCTACCATTGCTTTTGGTAAGTTCTATATAACTCAGTTTGAAGTTTAACCCTGTTTGCCCCTTTTCATGGGAACTGCGCTCGGGGGGTAATCTGTTCCTGAGAATTGTGCCGTTTAGGACAATTAAGTTTCAGGCCAGTCATGTGGCTCTAACAGCTTCTACTGCTCAGTGCTTAGCAATAATGGAGAAAATGCCAGTAAAAATGACAAAACGGCAGAGCCCTGACCCACCAGGTAATAGTATATTGACTATGTCTTGGCTCAAACCAGGGATGATTTTGCTTAAATGAACTAAGGGCAAAACTGCGTGTTGTAAGTCATATAAAACAAGACCGGTGCCCTGGGTAACTAAAGATGCAAATGAGCAGCACAAGAGGTTTGAAAATGAAAAGTGAATATCACTGGCTTTAAAGGGGCAAGGTGACAGGGGATGGGGAGGGCAGACCGTTTCTGTTTAATGAATAGGTTTCAGGCATGTATATGGGTATGAAAAAAGACAGGCAGTCTTTCAAACCTAGCGCTTTCTTTTTTTATATTAGAAGAAAAAAGGTGAGAGATTTTGATTGTCCAGAGCCCACAATGGCCCTTATCATCCTACAGATAGATGCACAGAGAGGGGCAAAGAAGGTAAAGAGTATGAAGGAGATAAGTACAAAACCACAGGATGAATTTGTGCAGGGATGGGGATTAGAGCCATTAAGTAAGTGCTTTAGCCACTTGATCCTGCTAATCTTTGTTCTCTAATGTGAAAAATTCATGGGCTTTAGGAAGAAACTACTGTAAGTTCTCATATGAAACCAGGACCGACTGTCATTGTGTAATCCCCACCTGTTTTCACCCTGTCTCTTCTGTAATCAGAAGGAGGCAGCTGGAGAAGGCAGGCAGAGAGATTAGCTCTCCATTTCCCAGCACGCTGTGTTTTTGTGTTGCAGCATATTTGATTACTGAAAAGTAATTCACTGAATAGTACCCTAGTGGCTTGAAAGAGTTAATGCAGTTTCCAGAAGTGTCTAACCTTCTGGGAAGTAGCTTAAGTACAGAGCGAAACTTGCTCAATAAATACTAAACAACAAGAATCAACTGATAAGGGTCAAACTCCACAAAAAAAAAAATTGAACCAGTGGCCCATTTCATTCAGTACCTTCTCAATAAATCCCATTTCAACATAAAGCGCTATCTGCTGGTGATTTCCATGAATTGATGGCCATTCTTCCTCAGTCCTTTGAGGTCAGGTCATTATTCATTTATTCCCTTCACTCATTTCATCCACCATCCATCCATTCATCCATCCATCCATCCATCTTATTGAGCATCTACTGTGCAAAGTTCTGTGATAAATAAGACACAGTCTTTCTCTCCCTCATCAAAAGAGGGAGATGGGGTGAACTGGAAATCTGTAACATACTCTAAGAGAGGTCTGTAGAGGGTCAGTGGGCATCATCTCTTCCAGAAGCCCTCATGGACGAACATTCTTCCACAGACTTCATGTGCTCCCACAAAAAGGGTCAGTTCAGTTCCAATTTTTGCCCAAACTGGATTTTCAATAATTGGGCTTCATTTCATGTGAATTCTTGATACATTTTTACTGATGGGCAACTTTGGAAATAAAGGGCAGAACATTCCAAATATCTTTGGTGAGTTAAGTCCTTGTTTCTGACACTTCATTAAAATTTTGCAAACTAGGATGACCAACTGCCTTGGTATGCCTGGGACTGTCCTGGTTTTTATACTTAAAGACCTACTTCCCTGGAAAGCCCTCATTCCTGGCTTCAGACCTGAAAGTCCCACGTGCTGGGGAACCCCCCGCAGTCCCCGGGGCTAACCAGGCACACTGTGACAGTTGGTTTACCTTAGAAGTCTTATGCCTTGGAGGTTGTCTTTCTAGAACTCCTGCCCTACTTAGTTACAGAACCTTTAGTACCTCCAGAGGATGCAGCTATATGGGAAGATTACAAAAGCTTAAGTGCGAGGTGATGGCCTCTGAGATCATACCAACTTTCTGTAAGATGAGGGGGTAGAGCACTTAGAAATATCCTCACAGGAGCCCGAGAGGTAACGGGTGGAACAGAAATTCAAACACATGACTGAGCATCTGCAGAGCTCCCTCTTTTGGCAGCTGTGAGGGGTGCAGTCCTGATGTGGAGGCAGCGGGAGTGGGGTTGGAAGACCTACAGTCTCTTAGGGATTCTCTTAGAGATTCCCTGAGGCTAGCTGACCTTGGGTTAGCTGTTTAACCTCTCCACGCTTCAGTGTCTTCATCTGTAAAAAGAGCCAGTGCCTTTCCTATCTCAGGGTTGTTGGAGATTCAAAAGGCTGGTGTGTGAGAATCATTTGAAAGCCATGAGTGGTCTGCAAATGTGACTGACTACCGTTATCCAGCAGCAATGTTATGTGAACGCAGGTGGAGTTTTCCCACTAACAGTTACAGTTGCTATAGTTCTAGAAGTGTCTGCTTTCAAGCATATCAAAAAGACCTGTGCAGAAACACGACACAAATCTGCAAGTGCATGGGGCATGGCCAACAAATCTTGGACGCTCTTGGCTGTGATGCAGGCTGACCGGGCACAACAAGCAACATCTTCCTGTGATGCAGCCTGGAATCATCTCTTTTACAGAATTGAATTGTACACATGACATAACAGTAATCTGACTACTTGATCATATTTTTAGCGACATTTGCCCAAATCGGCCTCAGACCATATACAGGATGAGTTGAATTTTGAAAACTGTACTGACATTTGACATCCAACTTTTTACTACTTTAACGCTTTAATTTTTTGATGTTTTTTTGAGAAGCATGATGATGCATTGTTCTTTTGTTCTCTTTCTGCAAAATCACAGGGCAGCTCTCAATTCTGGCACCTTTCTCCTCCTATAGCACTTTTGAAATATAAGAATATAAAATAACACTTTTTAGATAGAACACAATATACTACCTTTGGCGGAAAATCTATGTCATGCCTTCCCACCACTTTCTCCCCGAGAGCACACTCAGTTACACTCTAATGTGTTTGCACCAATGAAAGTTACTGACCCCATGATCTGAACAACAAAATGTTCTCAAAATACATTGCCTCATCTGTTAGGTTTGATCAAACCATTTAACAGCAAAAAATAAAAATTGCTTTTCTTTGCTTAGCATGTCTGGATTCAGGAGTACTTTATGGCATTATTGTTATCTCAACATTTGTAGGTGAACTGCATACTATTACTAGTTTATGATGATATGGAGGAGAGCTTAAATTAGGAGGAAGATGGTCTTATTTCTTCTATTTGCACTGCTTGTCATATCTGGGTGTGTTTCTGACTGTATTATTGGCTAGATTAGATCACTTCTGAACATTTAGTTGTATTGTTTATTATTTATGTTTTTGCTTCTGTTAGCAAAACCATATCATCCCTCCTCCATCCCTAACATATATGCATTGAATTCTTTTTCTGACCATGGAGGTGGATGTATGGTATGTGCTTCCTCACCTTAGTGAAATACTTGGTTAAAATTAGGTATGTGGCCAGACGTTAAATAGCAGAGTTTTTCCCTGTCTAAAGCTCATTAATTCCGAAGGTCTCCGAATTGCTATCGTCATCTTTTTACCTCTATTTCCTACCATCGTGTTAGTTACTCCAGTGAATTAGACGGCTGCACAGTTTGATCCTCTACAGCTCTGTCAAGGTTACATAGATCTCACATACGTGGTCAGTTTTGATAAGTTTCTAGATGGAGTTACATTGGTGTAGGATGATTTGAGCAAATTGTTATTCAGCCCTCATAATAGGCATAGTGCCTGAAGAGTGTATGAGACCAATGCCATATCTTTTATTTGGATTATAGTTGATTTATAATGTTCTGTTAGTTTCAGGTATACAGCAAATTGATTCAGTTATATATATATATGAATATTCTTTTTCAGATTCTTTTCTCTTATAGGTTATTACAAAATACTGAGGATAGTTCCCTCTGCTATGTAAGACCAATGCCATATTGATAGAGCCACGATACTGAACAAAAGTTGCTTCTGTTTGAGGTTTTTGGAGGGAGTCTGTAGAAGAGATTGGTAACGTTCATTTATTCTTCTAACACTTATTGAGTATCTACAGTGTGCCGGGTACTATGTACATCCTGGAGATGAGATCAAGAGACACAGTTCCCGAAGGAGTTTAATATCTAAGGGGCTGCCAGACTTGCGAATAAACAACAATGACAACTGCTGTAACTGAGTGTCTAAACTGTGGAGCCACCATGCGTGCAAGAGAGCCACAGTCTGCCTGGGGGTGTCAAGGAAGTTTTCTTGATGGGGATAGAATTTGAATTGAGACTTGAAGGATGACAAAAACTTTAAACAGACAACAAAATAAAAGCACTGCAAGGGTGCGTGTGTGGGAAATGTACCAAAGTCTGCAGGCAGAGGAGAGCTTGGTTGTTCCCTATTGCTGAGGATTAAAGTGTGTGTGTGTGTGTGTGTGTGTGTGTGTAAGGGGTGAGGGTTGTGTTTGGGGGAGGCTGTGGACTGGGTGGGACACAGGGAGTCAGGGTCAGATAGATCACAAAGGGCCTTCGGTACCAAGCAAACGGATTTAGCTTATATACTGTACAAGAGCCTTTTTCTAAATCAAGGTAGAGGTTGTGCAAATGTCAGTGGGGAGGGTAGCAATTGTATATCTCCAACAGTCCAACTGCCACCTCCCCAGAACAACTATAAAAGCATGGTGTTGAGAATACCATGCTTGAGAATACATAAGATGTGAGTGGGAGAGAGCTGAGATGAGGGAGACAGCAGCTGAGAACTGCTGAGCATATTTGAGCAGGGATCTGGATCAGATTTCCATGCTCATTTTACTAACGAGGCTCAGAGAGGTTGAGTGACTTCCTCTCAGGGTAAAGATCTAGTGATGCTGGAGGCAAGATTCCATTCAGGTTGACTAAATGCCTGGTGCCACTTTCAGCATCACTAAAAGGCTGAAGAAAAAACAGAGAAGAGGGAAAGGGTGGAGAAGGATTGGAGCACAGACCCAGGAGTGAAAAACTGAGCGCTGGGTAATTGGAAAGAGAGCAGCTGGCATATTTGAAGGGGGGACAAAAAGCCCTCAGAAGGCTAGAGAAAATAAGAGATGGTAGAAGTCCTTATATATCTGGTTAAAGAACCCAGGGAAGTTTCTGGAGAGTTATAGTGAAGTTCAGAAGGGAGTGGTGGTAGGGCAGTAACACAACACATCAATGATTCTGACAACTAACATAGCCTATGGATTTTAAACTGAGTGATCTAGTCGGGGGATTGGGAACCCAGACCCATTTTAGCAGAATTCAGTGTAACGCAGTTCTGGCTTGTCCTCCAAGTAATGGCATCAGTTATTAGAAGCACGAGAAGTCCCAAGGGCACAGACTCTGAGAATGGTGCTGCTGTGTAGATGTGCCACAACTCCGTTATCTCACTCACTTTGAAGCACAGTCCTTCGTAATTCATAAATGATGCTGCTGTAAACTACACAGAGGAAGATACACACTGCTGCTATATATAAAACAGGTCAACAACAAGGACCTACTGTATAGCACAGGGAACTATATTCAATGTCCTGTAATAACCTATAATGGAAAAGAATCTGAAAAGTGTATATATAACTGAATCACTTTGCTGTACACCTGAAGCTAACACAACATGGTAAATCAACTCTACTTCAATAAAAAAATAAATAAAATAAAATACACAGAGGATATGGCCACAAAAGAGGAAGTATTTCACAGTTAAAAAAAAACCTGGCTGGGGACTGCAACTCATTGTCTCCTGGGCTTTATCTTAGCCCTTTCTCTCATGGGCTCCTTAATTCAGAACTTGTTCTGACCCAGGAGGTCTGTGATTTGATTGCCTATGAACCTATTCTTCCTTGCTCTAATATTTTGGCAAAGCTCAGCTCGCACTGTGGTCTTCAGTTTTTAATCCTCGCCCAACACGTCAGCTTGACACAGTCTAGAAACTTCTTTCTGCTCCTTGATATCTTGGAAGCCTCCAATGAGCAAGAACCAGTGCTTGCAGTTACAACATATCACTCCATTTATCACATGCCAAAAAGAGGAAAACATTTTCTTTCAAAGTTAATGAGATTTTGTTTTTAGTGTTTGGCATATCAAGAATATGGGCCCTAAGGTGTACTGGAGGTTAAACCATGTGCTTCCTTTTTTTGGTATTTGCATTAGTATTTTCCTTGGACATGTTCCCTGTCTTAGACAGCATCTGTTAAGGACCAACAACTTTTTCTCTGATCTGTGAGATCATGAAGACATGGCCTAATACTTGGCTAAACTGCTTTGAGTTCTTTGAATCTTTGCCTAAAGATAAATGCGACAACCTAAGTAGAAGAGCCTAGTCTTTCACCGGCTGTGTCATAGGAGCTTCTGGGAGAGTTTCTTCATCATAACCAAAACCAAAACAAAACAAAACGGAACACCATTAATGCTGATATAACATGTTAGAAGAATGGAATAACTGGAATTACCAATATTTTAATTGTGTTTTACCATTTACATTTTGAAAGTAGGCAAGTAATTCTCCTTTTTTAAAATTTTTTAAAGAATCTCTCTCTCTCTGACTCTCTCTCTCTTATTTCTTATATTTAAACAGAAATATAGATCAATGGAACAGGATAGAAAGCCCGGAGATAAACCCATACACCTATGGTCACCTAATCTATGACAAAGGAAGCAAGTTTATACAATGGAGAAAAGACAGTCTCTTCAATAAGTGGTGCTGGGAAAACTGGACAACTACATGTAAAAGAATGAAATTAGAACACTCCCTAATACCACACACAAAAATAAACTCAAAAAGGATTAAAGACCTAAATGTAAGACGGGACACTATGAAACTCTTAGAGGAAAACATAGGAAGAACACTCTTTGACATAAATCACACCAAGATCTGTTTTGATCCACCTCCTAGAGTCATGGAAGTAAAAACAAAAATAAGCAAATGGGATCTAATGAAACTTAAAAGGTTTTGCAAAGCAAAGGAAACTACAAACAAGATGAAAAGACAACTCTCAGAATGGGAGAAAATATTTGCCAATGAATCAAAGGACAAAGGATTAAATCTCCAAAATATATAAACAGCTCATGCAGCTCAATATTAAAAAAAACAAACAACCCAAAGAAAAAGTGGGCAGAAGACCTAAATAGACATTTTTCCAAAGAAGACATACAGATGGCCAAGAAGCACATGAAAAGCTGCTCAACATCACTAATTAGTAGAGAAATGCAAATCAAATCTACAATGAGGTATCACCTCACACCAGTTAGAATGGGCATCATCAGAAAAATCCACAAACAACAAATGCTGGAGAGGGTGTGGAGAAAAGGGAACCCTCCTGCAGTTGGTGGGAATGCAAATTGTTACAGCCACTATGGAGAACAGCTTAAAAAGCTAAATAGAGAATTACCATATGACCCAGCAATCCCACTACTGGGCATATACCCAGAGAAAACCATAATTCAAAAAGACACATGCACCCCAATGTTCATTGCAGCACTGTTTACAATAGTCAGATCATGGAAGCAACCTAAATGCCCATCGACAGATGAATGGATAAAGAAGATGTGGTACATATATACAATGGAATATTACTCAGCCATAATAAAGAACGAAATTGGGTCATTTGCAGAGATGTGGATGAATCTAGAGACTCATACAGAGTGAAGTAAGTCAGAAAGAGAAAAATAAATGTAATATATTAATGCATATATGTGGAACCTAGAAAAATGGTACAGATGAACCTGTTTGCAGGGCAGAAATTGAGACACAGATGTAGAAAACAAATGTATGGACACCAAAGGGGGAAAGGGGCGACGGGTGGGGGTGGTGGTGTGATGAATTGGGAGATTGGGATTGACATGTATACACTGATGTGTATAAAATGGATGACTAATAAGAACCTGCTGTATAAAAAAAATAAATAAAATAAAATTCAAAAAAAAAAGAATCTCTCTCTCTTTCTCTCTGACTCTCTCTTATTCTGGTTTACTTTCTGAAAAACAATCTGGCTGTAGAGCTCTAGTTAGAGGTGAGGCATGCTTCAATATGCAGGGGTGAGATATTAGAGCAAAAGATAATGCCTGAAACCACACTTTTAACATTTAATTTCAGCACTGTCCAGAACACCTATAAAACTGGGGAAAGGTGAGTAATAGATTTGACAGCCATACTCTAAGATGGACCTTATTAGTGAAACATAAATTATAACCAGGCTCTTCCTATCAGCACCCTGCACAGTCAATGAGTTTTATATACCCTTAGCATTTTTATAACGAGTCTGTTGCTTTGATGACAGTTTACTGTCAAACATTATGTTTAGAAATTTATAGCATTTGATTCAAATGAATAGACAGTTTAGCTTCATTGCAATCTGTTCTGATTTTCCCTTTTCATGAGGTTCCTACTTTCACTTCTCTCTCGTTTTCTTTTTCTTCCTTAGACTAATCTCTCAAACACTCCACTGGAAATGAAGTTTTGAAGTGGGTGCACATTGACCAGCAGAAAGCATGTGCTAATTTTAGGGGAAAGGGTTCAATGAATTCCAAGACCAGTCACGAGGAGTCTAAAGAGAAGTTGTGCTATGCTAAAGTATTAAAAATTTACAGATGCACCAGGATGGTGGCAGTAGGGAAGTTGCGAAGTGGGATAGAAAGAGATTGGGCGGAGGGAAGGACTTTTTTTTGGACTCTCCAGTTGCGGAGCACAGGCTCCGGACGCGCAGGCTCAGCGACCATGGCTCACGGGCCCAGCCACTCCGCGGCATGTGGGATCTTCCCAGACCAGGGCACGAACCCATGTCCCCTGCATCGGCAGGCGGACTCTCAACCACTGCGCTACTAGGGAAGCCCGGGATGGAGGGAAGGACTCTTAAGTCTGAGAGGGATTGGCCCATCCACATTCTTGGAAAGGAGATAACATCTCATTCCTTCTTGGAAATAGCCGAGCATCCGAGCATCTGTTCCCGGCACTGCCCACAGCCCTGAGGACAAGTACCCAATAAAAGCTGCTGACAGATTGACTGAAGCTGGAGAGGACTACCAAAGCCACTCAGAGGGACACTTTACAGAGCCCCACTGCCCCCAAAGGGTCAATTCACCACGCAGTTCAAGTGGACACAGCTGTCACATCTGCTGGCTGTCTCTGCACAGCAGGGAGTGTGACTTCAGGTAGCAGCTGCCTGATTTTCAGGAAATATAACAGCTGCTCAGAAAATGTGGTCTTTCGGATAGACAGGCTTTGAGCACAGGTGTCTTCCAAAGGTGGTGTGACTTGAATAATATTTATGCAGCATTTTAAAAACAACTCAAATGGGCCCAAAGCATTCTTCTCTCTTACATCCTAGGCTCTACGTCCTGGTTCAGACCCTTTCCACCTACTTCACCTTCCCAAGCTCCATGTGTCCTCTGGCTTGGAGGGGTCAGCTGGAAGTACACACCTGTGTTTAAGGTCCAGGATGGTTGCTACCTGCTCCCCACCTGTTCTTGTTCTGATCAACTCTCCATCTCAGCTTTGACATCTTGGCCCTAGAATTGCCTGAGCCTGGACTTTGGGATTCAGTATTGGTTGATTATCTTGGTTTTTTTTTTTTTTGAGTCTTGCCTTTTCTGAAAGAACCCAGAGTTGTCTTATATCTTTGGTTCTTCCTAGGTCATGCTGCTTCTGGTCAGAATCTTTCTTGAATTTCAGTCCCAAACTGTGCCAATGATTACTTCACTGGTGATTAACCTCAGCAAGGACCCGGGCGGTTGTTCAGACACATGCCATTTTTTTTTTTTTCACATAATAAAACATTTTGTTTTTATTTTTTATAAATGAA
Source organism: Phocoena phocoena (assembly GCF_963924675.1). Classification (NCBI taxonomy): domain Eukaryota; kingdom Metazoa; phylum Chordata; class Mammalia; order Artiodactyla; family Phocoenidae; genus Phocoena; species Phocoena phocoena. The sequence continues at coordinate 26,089,709 of NC_089236.1, forward strand.
ACTTTAAAATTTAATTTTTATATGACAACAAAACCTTTTCCTTTATGGTTAATATTTTTGGGTCTTATTTTAAAATTCCTTCCTGACATAAGTCATAAAGATATTACATTTTCTTTTAAAATGTGAAAATTTTGGTTTTTCAATTTTAAGTGTTTAATGAATTCAATTTTTGTGTATGTATGAATTAGGAACCCAACTTCTTTTTTTTCCCCAATATGGCTAACCCAGTGCTAATAGACATATGCTGTTTTAATAATGATTTTAATTATAATAACATCACTATCTATTTAGGCCAGGCTCTGTGCTAGGTATTTTACATAGGTTATTCTTTAGTGCATACAACATTTGTGATGTAGTATTATTATCCACATTTTATAAATAAGGGAACTGAGTCTCAGACGTTGCAGAGCACAGATACAAATGCAAAGTTCAAGATTCTTTCAAGCATATTAGAACTATAAGTGGGAGGTAATACAATTCAGAAAAACAAGGAACTCTGATTTCTCATCCCCCTATCCATCTTACTGTCTTGTTTGGAGGTCTCAGCTGGTAAATTTATCTTTCCTTTTCATGAGGATATTGGTTCATGCAATCATTCTTGCCTCCAAGCTGATTGATGACAAGTGTTAAATTTAAATCATGCCATGTTTAGGAGAGAAAGCTTTGGAATTATCTGAGGCCTGAGTCGGGTGAAGCAGCAGACTAGGTACCAGGCTTAGAGGGTTACCCTTAAGGAGCTAGTAAGTCGGTAATTTCGATGTATTCATAGGAAAAGCTCCAATCTTGCTTCTATTAGGAAAAAGGACACTGAGAGTGGCGGTCTCCAGCAGGCACTTAAATTAGAGCAGCATGGTGAAGGCAGGCGTTGAAGAGGAGTGGTTGTCAAGGAGAATTATGAAAGCAAGTGAGTGCCATGGCAATAACTTTGGAAAACAATAAAGGGTCTTAAATGGGTCATGGGCAGAAGGCACCATTTCTCCAGTGTGCCCCAGAGGTCATGTAGCTGAAGGCACACAGCCCCGGTGACTGTGTGGGATGCTGAGCAGAGGGCTTGGACCCAGCAAATGAGAAGCACATGTTCTGTCATCAGGAGCTTAGATGCAGGCGAGATGTGTGATCAAGTGGTTATTGCTCAGACTGGGCTAGAAAATCCTTTCTAGCCAAAGACCAATATTCCTTTAATATAGCACAGTGTGTGCATGGGGATGTCTGCCAGTGTTATGGGCCTTTGAAATACAATATTACCAAAGTTGCTGACGTTTTATTTATAGGAGATAAAAAATAATGCATTGGTTATCAAATACCTTGTCATAAGCATATGCATGCATTTCATATAGCCTTTCTCCAAGGTTTTAAAAAAACAGCTTGTCCTTAGAAACTAGGAGAGGGCGCGTGGAATGGTTCCCAATGAAGATATTAATATTCACATTAGAGCTAAAGCTCACTAATTTGCACTAATGACTGGGAAACCTATTGCAAATTACCAAATTAGTGAGTAAGCCAGCACTCAGGATTTCAGAAAACCCAAAGACAGCACCAGAAAATTAATCTTTTCCCATAATTTCATCAGAGCAATCAAATTTAAACTACTGAGGGTAATTTCTAGTCCATATTTTGTCTATCTTGCAAATCTATGTGCATCTATAGCACTGTTGGGGCTATTAAAATAGAATTTGTTTTTTACATATGTTTCTGGTTAAGAAATGTATGTGAAACAAACAAGACAAAGCCCTTGGGAAAAAAGAAACAAGATTTTTCTAAAGGATTTTTATTTTTCAATAACTTTTTTCAATTGTAGTACCAGACATAACTGGGTTCATTTCCCCTTTTAGTTATCAACCAGAATACACAAAAGCTTAACAAAATATTGCACAAAGACATATAAGCATCAGTGAAATCTCTCAACTAACCAGGTGCCTTATTTGTGAAACAGGTAATTTTCCAAACACTATTATGTGAAAATGGAAATTGGCAGAAATGGAAGTAAGGATAGGAGTGGCAGTTTCTTCCAGGTGACAGCAGCAGAAGGGACCTCAGGGGTAGCACCTAAGACCAGCTGTGACCTATCCATTGATATGCTGGGTATTTTCTTTATTCTTAATCAACATTCACTTTCATACTTAACTTTGTATCTGAGGTTTTGTATTCTTTTTCTTAACTGTGTAAATTTCTGCCTTCATGATACCTGAATCCTCCCTGGTAGTTGGGACCAAGAGTCTGGACTTGTACTGAGGAGAGTTAGTGGAGTGAGGAGAGAGTGAGCTGAGGTAGCATCTGAGAACATGGATATTTAAAGAGGAAGAATGCTCTGTAAAACATAGAAAGAATGAGCTCTGCTTTCAGGGAGTTCCAAGGATGCAAGGTCTGTCCTCAACCTCCCGCTCTCTTCCCTAGGCAGAATTCTCCTCTACCTTCTGAGAGGAAAGAGTGTCTCTGCCTTCCCTGCCCCTCACAGAAGATCAGAACTCACACTGCCTGGATCAGATGGGAGCAGAGCAGAAAGTGGGAGTCTACTGTATGGTATCTCAGTTTGTAGCGGTTTTGTAATAAATACTCAGAACCACATGTGACTTGAAGTTTTGCGAACAGACCCCACCTTGTTTCACTCCATAGTCTTGTGGCTCTTACTGGGTTTGCTACGCTTGGTTTTCTTACCTCAGAAAGTCAAGTTAGGATGTATAAACCAGGTGCAATTGGTCAACTGTGACTAGATCTGGAATTGCTTAGGCTTGGCCAACTCCATGTAGCCCGGAGGGCAACACAGAAGATGTTGGGAAACGCTGGATCTGGAGAATGTCGGCTTGAGTCTGCTCTTCCCCATGCAACCTCTAGACTTCAGTAGTAGATTTAGAGAGTGCTTTCTTTCCTCGCTAAACAGGGATTATAAGGCAGGAGACTGACTCTCTCACATGAAGTTAGACCGAGGACTAAGAAGTCTAGAGAAAAATCGTACCAGCTGTAACTACTCATCACAGTGCAATGAGAGCCCATGAGTTTCCAAGACAGCTCTGGACAAGAAGGAAAATGTACATTCCAGGTGTAGAGATTGGGGATGGGGCTTTTGCCATCACATATAAGGGTTTTCTATAAAAGATCATGCCTATGTATGATTTAACCACATACTTTTGAAAGCTAAAATAGAACCATGAAAGAGGCATAAATAATTATTGTATTTAAAGAACTTCTGATAGATGAATTATTTGTGTTCATGGCTAATTTTAACTTTACCTACACCTTCAAATGCACCGTTCTTGACAATATTATTGAGACTCTGTATTCTCTGACGAAATAAGGATTATGAATAATACTTTTCAACGGAAATGGGCTGTTTTTTAGTGTTAAAAATCTTTGAAATAAAAAAGGATTTGAAGATTTTTTTTCTTGCTCACGATTATTTAAAGCAAATTGTATGAGTTTTTTTTTTTTTATTTTAAGGCTTCAAGTATTTAAAGTGTTCAGCTTGTTGGCAGTGTCTCAGGCTTTCCTCCCCTACTTTTACAGCTTTGATAACTTCCTTGGGCTGTTTCCCTGGAGACTGTGATGCTAATGGTCAGAACAGGTACACTTAGTCTCCATCACTCTTGTAAGGATGCAGCTGGTGTGAGTGGGTAAAAACTTCTCATAATGAAATCCCATTCCAGTTACTACCATGTAGAACTTAAAGCATCAGCAGAATACACTAGGAACACTTCAGCATCTTTTTTCACCTAGCTCAGATATTATTACTTCTTAAACTTTCGTCTGCAGGAATCCATCAATGTCCTTTTTCAAACTCTCTAAAACTCTCTCCAAAGAGGATTCAGAGATAGGTAATTTTCTCTTATCTGAGTTTTCATGGAATTTTAGTTCAAGTTTTATTGTATTTTTAAGAGCCCTCTAGATGCCCATAGAGAGAGTCGAGTTAAGATACACATGCTACAATGCATTCATGACCTTAAAAAAATTCTTTAAGAAGAATAATCAGAGTGATCATTCCTTTGTTCAGAAGACAGTCTACCTGGGCTCTTCTCAACACCTCCAAAGGTTTGAAAAAACAATGCCCTTAGCAGGTTGGTTACATGGCATTTCCACAAAAGTTGTTGAAAGTATTTATAATATGCATTAACAAATAGACATGGTGTATTCTTCTATGGTGTTGACAGCAGAACATCAGTTTTTGAAATCTATCTGGACAGTTTAATCCCAATAATGCATTGATTCTGTTAGGATGGTAAAAGGAGGGCTTTCTTTGTCTTTGCTGACTTGAAACGTCCTTCCATAAAGCAACACTCTGGCAGCCCATGCACATATTCGAGGAGAGAGGAGATTAACAGGTGTTTCCGGAAATGTTTGCTGAGACTTAGCAATTGAAGTTAGTTGTTTCATTATACTCTGGACTCATGTTTGGGAATCTTAAAGTCTGATACATCTTCCTCCTGTTTCCTCATTTTTTTTTTCCATTTCCAGATGTGTTTTTAAAATAAAGGCAAGAGTGGTTTCACTGCAGTTATCTTTCATTGAAAGACTTTGTTCAGCTTCTGTCTTCAACTTCTCTTCTTTCTCAACAGCTTTTCTAGAAAGCAATGCCTGAAAAAATTTTAACTACAAACAACAAAAGGAAAATTCACATGCACTTACCGTTTTCTTGATCATGAAATTTCCAAACTGAAAATAATTACCCTAAGAAGGAAAATTTTGGTGAAGATATTGAAACTTGCCTTCTACATTTTGTTTTTTACATTGTTCACTCAATTAAGATGAATTCTTTTACCTAGTGACACCATGATGTAGAATTTTGACATATATGTTACAGTCAACAGAAATTCATCTAGTTTGCTTACATGAATGCTATCCGCTTATAGGCAAATTTGCCTGCATAAAATCTGGAAAAACATTTAGGGTCATTTAAATTCAATCCATGAATCAAAACATTGTTTAAGCACCTACTATAAAGAAGATATGATGCCATTATTTTTAAGGGCACAAAGATGTGTTCTGCACTGGTCTGATTTTAAGCCGATTATAACTAACAATTATTAAAGGCAAATAATCACAAGAGGCAGTAAGAGGATGTGAAGTCTGACAGTATGAATTGCCAGAGGCCAGAGAGCTCACGGTGGGCTGCTGGGTTCAGAGAAGGCTTCCTGAGTTATGCTTGATAAATGAGGTATAAATAAGCTATGGTACCTATGAGGTGGAGGTATGTATAGGTCTGTAAGAGATACATATAGCATAGAAGGGAGGGTTTGTGCTGCAGGTAGAGAGCTGGGCACAACTAAAAATGCATCAGCAGAATGTTGCAAAGAGTGTCGGTGTTGAGTGGGAAGGGCAGTGAACAGGTCAGTCAACCTGGAGGAGAGGCAGCCCAGACAGGAGACTGTGCAAAAATGCCTGATGAACGCATTTAAATGTCATTCAAATGAGGATTTTCAGCTGTGACTTCAGCAAGTCAAGGTAAATAAATTCCTGTCCAAGTGGGAATTAACCCTGTTGTCTCAGTAATTGCTTCAAGTTTCTGTATCATGACTGGATGTCTAAACAGTCCCAGCTAATGGGCTTTATTTTGTTCACCATGCTTTTGACAAGAGCAGATAAATGCATATTTTCTGTTCAAAGTGTGTCTACCTATCAGCCAATGTCAACCTTCTCAGAGGGATCCCTCTGTGTTGGGGGAGCACATGGCCTTATGTATGTATGAGCCCCTAGATATACACCCACACATATGTAGATTCACTTATATGCATTTATGTGTATTTTGGACAGAGTATACATAGGGATTGCTGAACATCCAATATATGGTAAATAGTCCTGGCTTCACCATACCCAGGGGAAGGGTTTTCTTTGATCTGCATCTCCTCCTGTTATTTACAGGCATCTTTGACGATGAAAATAAATGGACCAATCATGCCACAGTCTGTTCATCTCTTACAAACGTGCATGGTCTTTGATCACAGCTCTAGGCTATAATCTATAATTAACCTACATTCAAAGACTATGAAAACCACCCAGGTTTTTTTGTTTTTTTTCAGGTAAACTCTGAGAGCAGGTGTCACTACACATCACCAACTTTTCAAGACCAAAGCCAAGAGCACACACTAAAATAGTACTCCAGTAACTGTTCTGAAAGTATTTTTAACTTATAGGTAGAATGACTACATCTCATCTTGCCTTTCACAATGTACTCCTGAATGAAATTATTTAAAGTCATTTGTCTGGTGAGTTACTGAACATTTCATAACAAACCATCTTTTCGAGGAAATAATTCATTGGGATACTTATTGATGACAGGTTTGGATTTTAGAAAACGGTAATTTATAGTATCAGCTCCGTTGTTTTGATGACCTTCTCTAGACTGTACTAGTATTTTACTTATTCTTCCCTCTTCTTTGCCTTCCAACATATCAGAGAATAATTCGTACCCTTGTTAACCTTTGCAAATGATTTCCCCAAAGGTTTTCCTTCATCAACATCAGGGAAAACTAACCCATCGTCACTATCATTTAAAAAGTAATTAGCCATGAATAACTGTTCCATCCTGACATCTTTAACTGAATTGATTTTCTTTTTCTTTTATTTGAAGTTAGATCTGTGTATTGTGGCTGTGCTAGAATGCTGTCACCCTTTTATTTTCCCACTTCTTACTCTGCTTTTCTGCGAATGCTCTGGATTACACTAGGCTTGTAGATTTTAATGCCATGCTAAACATTTTCCTAGTTTTATTATACATTCCATTCCAAAGTAGAAGGATGGATTTTCCTAACCAGCTTTAGTAGATTCAATTTTGGAATATTTTACTTAATGGGTTATTTTCCTGGCAGTCCCGATGTAACATTTATATGGGAAATGCTGTGCTACTTGATTAAAACTATCCACATGGGATATTTTTTCCCCAGGATTTTTCTTTTTTTTTTTTTTAACATCTTTATTGGAGTATAATTACTTTACAATGGTGTGTTAGTTTATGCTTTATAACAAAGTGAATCAGTTATACATATACATATGTTCCCATATCTCTTCCCTCTTGCATCTCCCTCCCTCCCACCCTCCCTATCCCACCCCTCTAGGTGGTAACAAAGCACCGAGCTGATCTCCCTGTGCCAGGTGGCTGCTTCCCACTAGCTATCTATTTTACGTTTGGTAGTGTATATATGTCCATGCCACTCTCTCACTTTGTCACAGCTTACCCTTCCCCCTCCCCATATCCTCAAGTCCATTCTCTAGTAGGTCTGTGTCTTTATTCCCATCTTACCCCTAGGTTCTTCATGACCTTTTTTTTTTTTCTTAGATTCCATATATATGTGTTAGCATACGGTATTTGTTTTTCTCTTTCTGACTTACTTCACTGTGTATGACAGACTCTACGTCCATCCACCTCACTACAAATAACTCAATTTCGTTTCTTTTATGGCTGAGTAATATTCCATTGTATATATGTGCCACATCTTCTTTATCCATTCATCTGTTGATGGGCACTTAGGTTGCTTCCATGTCCTGGCTATTGTAAATAGAGCTGCAATGAACATTTTGGTACATGGCTCTTTTTGAATTATGGTTTTCTCAGGATATATGCCCAGTAGTGGGATTGCTGGGTCGTATGGTAGTTCTATTTGTAGTTTTTTAAGGAACTTCCATACTGTTCTCCATAGTGGCTGTATCAATTTACATTCCCACCAGCAGTACAAGAGTGTTTCCTTTTCTCCACACCCTCTCCAGCATTTATTGTTTCTAGATTTTTGATGATGGCCATTCTGACCAGTGTGAGATGATATCTCATTGTAGTTTTGATTTGCATTTCTCTAATGATTAATGATGTTCAGCATTCTTTCATGTGTTTATTGGCAATCTGTATATCTTCTTTGGAGAAATGTCTATTTAGGTCTTCTGCCAATTTTTGGATGGTGTTGTTTGTTTTTTTGTTGTTGAGCTGCATGAACTGCTTGTAAATTTTGGAGATTAATCCTTTGTCAGTTGCTTCATTTGCAAATATTTTCTCCCATTCTGAAGGTTGTCTTTTGGTCTTCTTTATGATTTCCTTTGCTGTGCAAAAGTTTTTAAGTTTCATTAGGTCCCATTTGTTTATTTTTGTTCTTATTTCCATTTCTCTAGGAGGTGGGTCAGAAAGGATATTGCTGTGATTTATGTCATAGGGTGTTCTGCCTATGTTTTCCTCTAAGAGTTTGATAGTTTCTGGCCTTACATTTAGGTCTTTAATCCATTTTGAGTTTATTTTTGTGTATGATGCTAGGGAATGTTCTAATCTCATACTTTTACATGTACCTGTCCAGTTTTCCCAGCACCACCTACACATAAATATAGATCAATGGAACAGGATAGAAAGTCCAGAGATAAACCCAGGATTTTTCTTAAAATTACCTTTTGCTGCATAAAACTCAAAAAAATTACCTTTTTCACGGGGCATGAGTTGATCACCCTGTAACAAACTCAAGACCCTCAAACACAATCATGGAAGAAGGCCAGGACAGAGGATAAAGGAAAATTAAACAGACCACACCTGCCTAGCTCCCGTTTCTAAAGCTCAGCTGGGATTTTGTCTATGTGCTCCAGTAAGGAGCTACCCTGGAAAATTATTCAAGAGTTTTGGCTGATACAAGCGCCAAGAGTTTAGTTATGCCTTTGCTTGCTGGTCTCCATTAGTCACTGATTTGCTTCCGGGCACAATTCGAGGGATTAATTTTTATCTAGAAATCCCTGTACGTTTGGGCCCTGGTTATCTTGGCAATAGTGTTTCTACTCACTCTAAAGGCAACTGAGATTCACAGGGGAGATTCCTTGATAGAATTATATATGATGAGCAGCCAGGGCTATGTGCTTAAATAGGTAATCTTAATGTTGTGTGACTAGAATTTGGCAGTAAACAGGTATTTTATGTTCTGCCAAGATTTTACTGTCAGATACACTCTTCTGTTAGCTGTTTAATGAGACAAGATCTTTTCCCTTCGTTTGCTATATTGCAGCATTGCTTAGATTTATGTCTAATTCAAAAGCACCTGTTCCCAGTTGCTTCCTGGTACTTAGAGACTGAACCATGTCTGGTGTTAGCAATTTGAAAAGCCTTTGTAGCTTGGATACTGGTCTTATATGATGCTGGTGGCTTGGTAGATACTCATGGAAGCAAGCAGAAAGGAAAATAGTGCACAATTCATTAGCAAAGTGTTCAAAGCCTAGGATACGCCATGAATTTGAAGCCGACTCAGCCATCAAACCCCTCTTTTTCTTGGCTAAGGTAATCTCTCCCTGCTTCAATTTCCTGAGTTAGAATATAGGGATTATACAATTTTCTAAACCTTGGCTTCTATGGAGAATGATAAAGATTACTCATTGGAAGTGAGGCTGCAAATAGAAAGTTTGCAATCTGAAAAGGAAAGGAAATAATACTAATTAAAACCATATGTATAGCAGAGGGTCTTTTCCTTAGTAATCTGAAAATCTCCTCAATACTAAAAATGCAGCTGAATTTGACCTTTTGCTGTTTTGGTCATCTGGTTAAATGAGGTAGGCTTTTCATTGTCCTTGCAACTTTTAAGAAAATGAAACAAAACATGGATATAACAAGTAACAGCGGGAGAAGACAATTGGCAAACTCCACACCTTGTCTGGGAGTTTCTAGGCCAATGGCTCTGAACTTGCTACCCTCTGAAAAAAAATCTCAGGGAAATAATAAGGAAGAAAGGAGAAATAAAGAGAAGGTGACATGTAGCTTCTTGACCTAAAATATGATTATTTTCTACCAAATCTGGTCCTTGGAGAAGGTCACCTCCACTCAGCCTCTGTGCCTGCCTGAACCTTGGCACTTCCTGAGCTGTCCGTGTGAATTTATTTGCTAATGTAGTGAGGACTTGTTGAGGGGTGACCATGTACCAGGGCAGCTGCTGGGCTGGAGAAACACAACAGACAGGGTCCCCACTCTCATGGATCTCACATTCCTCATGAAGAGACAAACAAAAGGCAGTAAAATGCAAAACAGGCAAAGAAAATGACAGACTGCTCTAAGGCCTGGAAACAGGGGTCCATGAGGTGCTGAGGGAGATAATATTGTGGGTCCCTGCTTCCACTCGGTGGTCTGGGAAGTCTGCTCTGAGGAGGAGTCGTTTAAGCTGAGGTTTAAAAACGAAGGAGGAGCCCTCCCTGTCGAAGTTGCCAGAAGAGTGATTCAGTTAGAAGAAACAGCCTGTGAAAAACCCTGAGGCCAGAACAAAGAGAGCCTGGGGCTGGAGGGTAGAGCATCAGGAGAGGCCGCAGGAGCCTGGCTTGCTGGAAGGGATTCTGGAATCATCCCAAGGGCATGGGGAGCCTTTCAAGAGTTTTAAGTGGAAGACTAACATGTGGTGATTCACTTTTCAAATCTTGCTGCTGCGTGGAGGACGGACTGAGGCTTCCACCTCCTGATGAGCTCTTGAACGTGCTCTCTCCCTCCTCTCCATGGCCAAGGTCACCTCTCATCTCACTAACCCAACAGCCTCTCAACTGGTCTTTTCAATCCACCCTTCCTCCATTTAATCCATTCTCCGCACTGCCGTTGGAGTGATCCCTGTCCAGTGCAAACTTGGTTTTTTTCCACTCCAGCTTAGAAACCTGCAGTGGCCGCCCATTGCTTACAGAAAAATGTCCACATCCTTCCCTGACTGAGCCTGCACTGCCTTGGCCCCTGCTGCCTCCCCGGGGAGGAGAGCTGAGCTGGCTCTCCTGCTTTTCTGGACTCCAGCCACACAAGGGCTTCTGCCCATTTCCTGAATGTGTGATCATGTTTCTCCCTGCCTCAGTGCATTTGCACATTCTCTCACCCTAAAAATCTATCCCCCACCTTCACAATTCTCAGTTCCCCTAGCTCAGGGGTTCTTCAATGTGCATCAGAATCAGTCGTTCCATTTCTAAAATAGGAAAAGAGTACATTTCTCTCTCTCTCTCTTTCTTTTTTTGGCCTCACCATGTGGCATGCAGGATCTTCCACTACCAGGGATTGAACTCATGCCCCCTGTATCGGGAGTGAGAAGTCTTAACCACTGGACTGCCAGGGACATCGTGAGAACTATATAGTCAATTCCTGAAAAGTAGGAATAGAGAAATAAGTGTTCCTTAAAGTCCATACCTCCTCCCTCTGTTGCCACCCAGAAGTCTGGAGCTGGCAGTGAACATCATGCAAGCGTATGATCCTGGGAGTCTCAACTCAAAGCAGAGAAAAGCCTGCGAGCTTTGGAGAGGGGAGGGCAGGGTGGAAGGCTGGCCCAGGACTCAATACTAATTACTCCTCGCACTACACCATCTCCCTGTGAGTCACGGAACGGGCATAATCAGCACACCTACCTCACAACTGTGAAGATTCAGAGATAAAATGTGTAAGTTCTACGAACAGTGACTGACATAGTGCACAGGATCGTTTCTCATTATTTTATCATTATTACGTTTTCTATTTCTGGTATGCTGTTCATTCAAAGAACTCAAATGACTGTAAATAGTGGGCTCAACTTTCACTTAATCAGTGGGGTAGAGCATGGAGAGACTGTGCCATTTTTGTTTTGAGATCACCTATTTTTCCTTCAAGACTAAGCCCAGTTGTCACCAGTTGCAGGAGGCTTTCCGCACACTGCAACCCGGGCTTCCTTCTACTGGAAGACTGGTTGTTATGGGTTGTAATTGTAGAGTGTACATTTCCATCACCCTAACTGGACGACAGCCAACTTGAGAGCAGCAATCCTTCGTGTTCCCACTGCTTAGGAGAGACTAGACATTCAAAATAAGCTCCGTGGAATGTTTGAATATATCAGAGCGGCTTTCTTCTGTGACCAAAGGAGTGGAGCCTCAGGAAGCATTAGTTATCTCTCTGGAGCAGGAACCCGGAAAATCAGAAACTAATAGAGAAAGAGGATTTAGGGAAGGAAGATGTCACTGAAGGTAAAACATGAACCTACTTTACAATTTTGCTTAGAGTCAGGATGTTTTGAACAAATTTATTTACACACATTTTCAAGGAGGTACTCCCAGGATTCAGTTGGTGGGCTTCAACACACCTAAATATTATATTGAGTTCTTTTTTTTTTTTTTTTTTTTTTTGCGGTATGCGGGCCTCTCGCTGTTGTGGCCTCTCCCGTTGCGGAGCACAGGCTCCGGACGCGCAGGCTCAGGGGCCATGGCTCACGGGCCTAGCCGCTCTGCGGCATGTGGGATATTCCCGGACCGCGGCACGAACCCGTGTCCCCTGCATCAGCAGGCGGACTCTCGACCACTGCGCCATAAGAACTATACTGAGTTCTTAACAGGTGATGACCACACACTCTCAATTGTGCAGTGCATTTTTGTAGGTATACACAGAAAACTGCTTCTAGGACCTTCTTGACACTCCCTCTTCCCATAACTCACCCTTTACTTACGCAGCATATACTGGTTAAGTATATATTTCAGACTATAACAAACAAGGGAACACTAGCAAAAAGGAACACACCTGGCAATGCAAGTGAAGCACTAACTCCCAGGTATCCACCTAGCTGAGGAGGGCACTCCATCCAGGCCCATGAACTGAGAAGGAAGTTTGTCCTACAACATATGCAACCTGCCCTCTGATTGGCAGTTTTTCTCTGTATTGAATACTGAACATTTTATAAAACTATCTCCACAGTAGCAGAAATAGGTAACCTCTGTGGAGAGGTAAGATATAGAAAAAAAGATGATCCCATCAACTTCATGTTTCCTCCTGGGATTGTCAAGTCACCTGCCCTTCAATGACCACTGAGTCATCTTTCTGCCTCCTTGGATGGGGTGGTCACCAGCACTGCTCACGAATATTCTGATTCTCCTACCTTTTAGGCACGTGTTAGGATTGCACTTCCTCTCTCTCCTTTCGAAAGCTGTGACGTGCTTTTGCCAATGGAATGTGAACAGAAGCAATCTGTGTGGCTTCCTTTTTTCTGCTTTGGAAGCACATGTTGAGGAGGGGACTCTGCTCCCTTGGGTCCCTGACTGAATATATTGGCCAGAGCCCTCACTGTTACCTTAGATCAGTCACTAGCATGAGTGCGGAATAAACTTTGCTGTGTTAAGCCACTGAGTTTTGTGAGCCTAGCCTATCCTGACTGGTATATTGGAAAAGAGCAAAGTCATTCAGTCTGCGGATGTATATGTAAATCTATATTCTTTCCCCAAACACTGAAAATTCTAAATTATTGTATTGGTTTTATTTTATCATCACCAAGATTCCCCCAAACAGAAAGACAAAAAAAAAAAAAAGTAAGATTTTCCAAATTTTTATTTCTGGTACATTATTACTGCTTCACTAAACATCTCCATATAAAGCTGTTAAGTACTAATTAGTTTTTAAATTTTTTAAGTTATAATTATGGCAATAACGGTAACAAAGTCACTAATAAGGAGTGGGGTCGCATCACAAATGGTTCAATTGCTAAATTTTGTGAGCAGGTGACAGAGAATGATTAAAAAGAAATCCAGGGCTCCTGTACCAGAAAGAGCGATTTGTTATCTTGTTTTGGCAAATACAGTTTAGCTTTAATTGTATGTGATAACAATCTGTAAGGGGAGTGGAAATGTACTGGGATTCATTTGGGAAAGGTGATCTAAAACACCTCAAGACTGCACAATGTTTTTAAGTCTGCTGAGAAATGAGGTGTGACATTGCCAGGTTTCCATAGGAAATTGATTATGTTTGTAGATTGAGAGAGAGTGAACCTAAATTACTCTGTTGTATATTCTGCTTGACTGACACACAGATTTGCCTAATCGAGGATGTGGACTGCCAATAATTGAATGTCTTCTATTTTTCAATTTTCAGAAAACTACTTGATAATTCAAGTTTTTTATTTTTTTTTTTTCCGCCAGCAAGAATCACTCACATGCTCTGTGTTCATTTATATTCTTCTCTTATGCTTTGGTTGTAATCCAAGGTTTTCTAACTGATTAGCTATGCATGGTATGTTTCAAACCAGTGCAAACTCCCACTTTCTCCCGGTCTTCTTGTTTCTTTTTCATGTGCAATATTAGGAGGTTTCCTAACTTCTCCTGGAAATGTGGTGGTTATTGCGTGAAAAACTCTAGTTGAGCTGTTACGGAACCAAACTTGGGTCCACTTGCCTGTGCACAGTAAAGCCAATCTACGGACATGGGGTTGTGGTGAAGGAAACTGCAGCGTTTATAGCAGGGCACCAAGCAAGGAGTCCAGGGCAGCTAGTGCTCAAAACACCCGAACTCGCCAATGGGTTTCAGGAAAGCAGTTTTAAAGGCCAAGTGAGGGAGGGGCGTCCCAGGGTATTTGATCAGCTGTGCACAGTTCTCTGATTAGTTGATGGTGAGATAACAGGGTGGTATCATCAGGGTTAACATTATCAATCCTTAGGCTCCAGTAAGTCTGGGGGCTACATGCTGTGGTCATCAAGTTGTTAATTTCTTCTATTTGGCATTGGTTTTTAGCATCTGTAAAGCAACTCAGCAAATATGCATCAGATATTGTTATCTAGGTACTTCAGAGAGGAGCTACAGCAGAGGATATGGGGGAGGGCTCTGTCCCCAGCAGGCCCTGTAGAGTCCTGCCTGGCTACAGAGCCTTTAAAAAAAATGTAAATACCACCTCACAGTAAGCCCACTGTCATATACCAGAGAAATTATCTATGTCTCTTATCTAGCCCTGGAGAAAAAGAAAATATGCAAAATTAGAAACTGAAAACTGAATTATCCATTAACTATTTGTTATCAAAACCTTCCTAAATGTGTCGAGGTACTTTTGCCTAATCTTAGACTTTTTTTTTTTTTTTTTGCTGCCTTAAACGTAATGTCATATATATATATTTTCCAACACAAGTAGGCTTAATTATTATTACAATAACATAAACACTTGCATATAAATTATATATTAGAAAGAAGGATACCAGAGGAAGCAATTGGATATAGTTTCCTACCTTTCCTTCTATTCTATTACTTTAAATTCAGGTGATACAATCTGTCTTTAAACTTCTCCCAGGATTACTTTGCATTACTCCTTATTTGTTCCTTGAAAAACTTCTGTAGATGAAAGGTTATTTACTATAGCCCTTGCACTTGCTAAAACTTAATAGGAAAAATACTTGTAAGCAGCACAATGGTATCTGTCAGAAAAGCAATAATTTGGTTTCAGAAACCTGTCTGATCCTTTTTTTCTTTTCCTGAGACTCTGCTAACTGATATAAAATTGCATATCAGTGACTGAAATAGACAAAAAGCAAATGCCTATAGGAACCCTGGGCTCAGAGGTTCTCAACCTTCTCTCTTTCTTTATGGATGCTTCTCAGGCTGGAGAGTCCCACCCCATAAGTGGGAGCTGGGGCAGGCCAGCATTTCAGCAATTCTGGGAGGGAGACCTGTGGTTTGAATGGCTCCTCGTGTCATTCTGACACAGCCTTGTGATGCAGAGCAGGTGTGGGACCCCTTCTCCCCCTGAAAATCATTGTTCTGGTTTTGACAGAGAAAATAGCATGTGTTGGGGAGGGAATTAGCTGACCCCTAAGTTCTCTCTCTCTTTTTTTTTTTTAATAAATTTATTTATTTAGTTTTGGCTGTGTTGGATCTTCGTTGCTGCACGTGGGCTTTCTTTAGTTGCGGCGAGCGGGTCAACTCTTCGTTGCGGTGCACGGGCTTCTCATCACTGTGGCTTCTCTTGTTGTGGAGCGCGGGCTCTAGGCACGCGGGCTTCAGTAGTTGTGGCTCGCGGGCTCTAGAGCGCAGACTCAGTAGTTGTGGTGCACGGGCTTATTTGCTCCGCGGCATGTGGGATCTTCCCGGACCAGGGCTCGAACCCGTGTCCCCTGCATTGGCAGGCGGATTCTTAACCACCGCACCACCAGGGAAGCCCCCTAAGTTCTCTTTAAACAAATATTTTAGGTGCATTTTGTCAAGCTATTGAAAATTTCAAGTAGCTTATTTTTTTATATCCGTCTAAACTTCTGGATCACAAATATGTGTCAGAAAGTGACCCTTTACTCTGTCAACCTTAAATAAGTGGGCCCCCGTCCTCCTGCTGTGCAGAGCAACATTCTGAGGAAATGGCGACATAAAAGGCACCTCCAAGAGTTTTGATAAGGTAGTCCTTGGTGGTTTCTAGGCACTCTCTGTGCTTGGCCTGTGTGGCTTATGAGTTGCTCACTTGGGTCCCTTTGGGTTTTGGATTTACTTAGTTGTTACTAAGTCCGTGCATGAGACTTTTCCAGTTTTTCTTTTTTTCTTAATTTTTGAATTATTTGTGCCTCCCTCATCTAGTACATCTTCTTCCTCCCTCCCCCACAGCATTCATGGCTCTCACTATTTTAGGGCCTCAGTATAGGACTTTGACCTTTACAGTCTCAGGGCCTCCCAGCTTTCTGACAGGTACATTGTCTTCCAGCCGAATGTTTCCTAGGGGTGTTGCTCTCAACCTTGACTCAGGCTGTGTCCATGCTCCTCCCCTTGTCTGGAATGTGCTTCTAGCTCCCTCTGAACCTGTGATAATGACTACATTCTGAGAGGCTTCCCAATTCAGTGAATGGCATCACTGTCTACCACGTTGCCTGGGACAAAAACATAGTGGCGGGTGGCTTTGATGCTTTCTTGTCCCGTCGTCCATCATCTCTCCATCAGCAACATCTGTCAATTCTATTACCAAATATATTCCCCACGTTCTCACCATCTCCCCAATGATAGCTCTTTCCAAGCTACCACCTGCCCTGGATGACCACAACAGTCCCCTAACTGGTCTCCCTATTTCTATGAGTGACCCACAGGAAACATTCTTCAGTTAGCAGCTAAGGTGATCTTTGCAAAGTATCAGTCAGATCATGCCATCATCCCCTTCTTTTTTTTTTTTTTTGTTGCGGTACGCAGGCTTCTCACTATTGTGGCCTCTCCCGTTGCGGAGCCTGTGGACGCGCAGGCTCAGCGGCCATGTCTCATGGGCCCAAGCCGCTCCGCGGCATGTCGGATCCTCCCGCACCGGGGCACAAACCCGCGTCCCCTGCATCGGCATGCGGACTCTCAACCACTGCGCCACCAGGGAAGCCCCATCATCCCCTTCTTAAATCCCCATGGTGGCTTCCAATGGCTCTGCGTAGCTAGTCTCGGGTACCTCCTCAACCATCCCACCTACTTCTCTTGCTCCCTGTGTTCCTGCTCCGCAGGCCTTCCTTCCATTCCTGAACAACAGAAGCATCTTCTCCTCTGGAACTTGGCATTCGTGGTTCCATCTGTGTGCAATCCACTTAGCCCCATATCTCAGCTTCTTAAAATTCAAACCTAAGCTCAAATGTCACCTCCTCAGAGAGGGTGTCCTCAGTCACCCTGCAGAAAATAATCCCTTCTACCTAGTCACTATATATCCCATGAGTCTGTTTTCTTTTCACTGACATTCTTACTTATAATCATTTGTTTACTGTCAAACTGCCCCCCCCACCCCGACACAAAGAAGGATATTACTCCTGTTAACCATTCAGTGGATTCCCCCATGCCCAGGTCAAGGCCAGCCTATAAATATTGGCCATCTGAGAGAAGATGTTTGAAATGCTGCTTCCTTCGTGAATGCCCATGGTCTTTGCTCCTCTGATGACACCTAACCTGCATTTATATACTTGTTTCTCCTGTTAGAGTTGAAGCTTTTCAAGGCCCTGTGCTCTATTCAACTTTCTATCCTCCAAAGTGCTTTCTGTGGGGTAGAGCCTTAGTAAATATTTACTGAATCCAGTTATACTCTTTTTGTTGTTAAAGGAAACTGAGTAACAAATTTAAGTAGCACTCTGTAGTATCTAAGAGAAATAGGAAACAATTAGCAACAGCCTAAAACAGTTACTACAGAGTGTGTTCATTTTCAGGTATTAATTCTCCAGTGTGCCTTATTTCCGGATTTTCCTATTCAAGAGCTCACGCTACAGAACCTGTTAACAGTTGATTGGTTCAAAAGAGAGGAAGCAGAACTGGCAAAGAGATGAGCAAAGGCAAAAGCTCGTGTCTTTAAAGGTTTCACCAGTACGCACTGGGTGTCATGAATTCGTGACCATATGTAGGCAAGGGCATGGTTTGGAGGTGTTAGGAAGAAAGATAGCTGTCTTTAAGCAGAGGCAAAAGGAACAAGCAGAAAAAAGAAATGATAAAAAGAAGATTGATGTTCAAAATTCAACTTTTGAGTCAGACTAGGGAGGATATAGAAAAAACTTTCTAAATCTCTACATTGGTATTGGTTACTGTGCTCTCCATTGCAGGTAAAGAAAAGGCACTCTCAACCCTTTGTAATGTGTAAATTGCTTTTAGTCACTCTCCCCAGGAAAGCAAGACATGTCAGCCTGCAAATTGTTAGGTTGCCAATCCTATTGTCAGGCAACCAGGACATTTGAATTCAGATGTGCTGAAATTCCATTTGGGGCTTTTCTGCCACAAATCTCTAACATCTAAAGAGACCTCTGGCTAGAAAAGGAGTAAGTTTCACACATCAAATCTCTTCAGATATATTTTAAACATCTCCACTCAAAAGATCCTGGAAACAAGTTACAAATTGAGGCATTCAACAAGCCTGGGGACAGGTGAGAGGAAAGGTAGGCGGTGGTTTCAGGAAGAATCACACATCCGTTTTCAGAGCACAGTCATTCTTCCATCTTTATTCATTCAACAAATATTGGTGGAGAGGCAGTGGATCGCAATGCTTTAGAATTTAGGCTTGGAGTCAGAAGGCTTGGCTTAAATCCTGGTTGGGTTACCTGTTGGGATGGTTCATTCTTTGTGTCCCCTGGGCTAGGTGAGGTTATTCAATCACACACGAATCTAGGTGTTTCTGTGAAGGTATTTCATAGATGTGGTTGACATTTACAGTCAGCTGACGTTTACATAAAGGAGATTATCCTTGATAATCTGGGTGGGCCTCATCTTATCAGTGGAAGGCTTTAACGGCAAAACTGCAGTTTCCCTGAGGAAAAAGGAACTCCACCTGTGGACTACAGCGTCACCCCCTGCCTAAGAGTTCCCAACCTGGGGGTGCCATGCCTCACAGATTTCAGACTGCTCAGCCAGACTCCGTAATTGCATAAACTAATTCCTAGAAATCTCCCGTGTGTATATATATATGTACATGTATTTATATATACACACACACACTGGTAGTTTTCTATATAAGCTAGTAGGTTTATATATAAACTAGTATGTATGTGTGTATATATACACACACATATACACACTTATCTATCTATCTATCTATCTATCTATACATACATATATAGATAAAGTTTATTAGTTTTGATTCTCTGGTAGAGCCCTGACTGATCCACCTAGTAACTGTGCTGACCTTGGGAAAGTACCTTACCCTCTCTGTGCCTCAGTTTCTTCATCTATAAAATAAGGATACAGTAGTCCCCATCTCACAAGCCTGTGGAAAGGATTAGGTGAGTTAACAAATGGAAGGTTCTTACACTGGGGACTGACACATACTAAGTGCTCTTCTTGGTTATTAAGCACCTGTTGTTTGCTTATGGCAGCTACTGGGGAGAAATAAGAATAAGGAAGATGAGATGCTTGACATTAAGAAGCATGCAGTTCCTCAGAGGGTGGTAAGGCATAACCATAAGTGCACGTAGTCAGAATGTAACCCTGGTGCACACTCGTCATTAGGGAAAGGTTGGCTTATAACGCTGATAATACTACTGATGAGGCTATATAGTGGTGATCTACTGTGCGTTAAGTATAGTACGGGCGATTTCATTTGTCTGCTTTTCTCAGTCTTCCTTTATTCATTTGTTGTTCCATTTATCAAACACTCATTGGTCTCCTAGTATACATTAGACATGATACTAGATGCCAATGATAGAGTGGAAAATTAGATAGAAGGGGTCCCTGCCTCCTTGTAATACGTATTCTAGTAAAGACTACAAATAATACATAAGTAAAACAAATTATGTAATGTAATTAAGTATGGATAAGCTCTATGAAGAAAGATAAAGCATGGGAAGCATGGTTAGGGTGGGTCTGGTGGCATTTAACATGAGACCCGAATCACGAGAAGCAGTAGTTTTGCAAATATCTTGGGGAAGATGATTTCAAGACAGCAAGTGGAAAGGGTCTTAGATTAGAATAATCTTGACACATTGGAGGGAAACAAAGAAGACCATTGCGGCTGTAGCAAAGCAAACAGTGGGAAGAGAAGGAAGGGAATGAAGTTGGAAACGGAAGTAGAACCCAGATCTTATAGGGACTGTAGGCCATGACGAGTCATGTTACTTTATTTTAAGTGGGATGGTAATATTTTGATGTGTTTGGAGTAGGGAACGCAGACATTTATTGTAGATGCTGGGTAACATGGGGTGGGGAGTGGAGATGAGTGAGGCAGGGAGACTGCATATGTGGCTAGTGGAGTAGAACAGGTGAGGGTGATGCTGGCTGTCACTCAGGCGGTAGAGATGGAGGAGATCAGAAGAGGATGATATTCAGGATGGGTTTTGGGGGCAGAGATGTAGGAGAAGGACTGAAATTAAGGCACAATTGCTGTCTTGTCATCTCTAAACATCACAGGGCCCCAAAGGCCTATGTCTGAGTTTCCTCGCTGTTGCCAGATACGCTCCCAACCCAGCAGCAAAGGTTCCCCACCTGGCCAGTTCCTGCAGCAGTTGGACCAGGTACATTCCATCCAGTCCTCGACCCAACAGGTTTCACTTCCCTGCCAGCCTGTGAAATTATTCAAACAGCCAATCACTTCCTCCCACTGGAACCAGGGGCCACTGCACCGTCTTGGTACTACAAGCCTGTCCCCTACAAGCCCTGCTTGTTCATTCCGTCTCTGAGCATAACTGCCTTGTGGCCCCGCATGGCAGATGTTGTCCTGCCCTGGGCTGGTGGGTATCTATGACTAAGGAACTGCTACCCATTTCATCTGTCCGGTCAGGTGTCCTGTGTTTGGTCTTCTCTTACTATTTAAGGCAAGGGATCCATCCTCTCCAATGGAGTGAATAGGAGATGATCAGAACAATTAAGGTCAAAAACAGAATGGCCCAGCCACAGCCGAGGGCCTCCATCAGCTTTCATAAACTGCTCTTAGCTAAATAAATGGCTGCTGATGTGGCCAGAAGGTCTGTGCTGTGCGTGACCGGATGGAGACAGAACCTGAAAGCTGCGACTCTATGCAGCTAGCGATCTCGAGTGCTCTGAGGGAATTTGTACAGAGAGAAAAAACAGAGGGAGGGAAGCACTGCAGGAAAAGGCAGGGCTTTGACAGGATGGTTTCTATCCACCAGCTTCTTGGTTGTGGGCCCGGGTACCAACTGCTGCACCCCTCTTCTGCCTCCGTCACAGCCTAATTCTCAGAGTTATACAGCAGAAACAGAAAGACACCCATGGCACCCCTGTGGCATGGCAAAAGGGTTAGTTCAAACCTGACTCAAGCCCAGGGTTGTACGGTTAAGGAAACCATTGCCACTGGGAAGGGCCCTCGCTCTGGCAGAGAAAGAGGCCAAGAGGATCCCATCTGCCGTCCTCAGTGCTGCCAGCTCCTTTAAGCAGGCTGACCTGGGGTGGGCGATGGCGATAGCTGTCAGGCCTGGGTCTTCTCAGGCTGAGATGGCAACAGGAGCCACTTCTGCAAGGTGGGAAGTTGGGAGTTTTTTTTTTTTAAGTTTTAAAATTTTTTTCCACTTTTTCAATAAACATGATATATGTATAACTGGAATTATATATAGATGTTTAAATGAGTATATATTTCTTTACAAATCACTGTAACCTTAATGCTGTGGTCCCATGCACTTAGGTTTCCATACCCAACACTCAATATCTCATTCAAATTACTGACTTCACCCCATCAGCCACCAGTAAATATTTGCTATTATAGATTTGGTTAACATGTTCTGTTCAGTGCCTTTTTCAACAGCCTCTGAGCTGTTGTTTGCCTTTACCTCTGAAGGAACGTGTTCACCTTTACCAGGCTGTCCATGAAGCCCTTCAGCTGGCTTTGCTGTGCACTGTCTTTGCAGGGAAGCTCTTGGCTGTATCTGCCTTTCTTGGGTACACAGGTGTGACACTGTGTTGATGACATTCTCCACTAAACACATTCATTTGACACACTCATTAAGGACATACAAACACAAAATAACTTACAACAAAGGGATTGGCGATTGCCTTACACATAGTGTAAGGTCCTGTCACCTTGGTTAAAGTTTTGAAATGTATTTAGTAAATCGAGAGATGTTCTATTCCTGAGACTATCAAGAAACAGCCTCTGACCTTTCTAGCACCCAAATGTTAATAGAAGCCCAACATCTTTTTTTTGGCCGCACCATGTGGCATGTGGGATCTTAGTTCCCTGACCAGGGGTTGAACCCTCACCCTCGGCAGTGAAAGTACAGAGTCTTAACCACTGGACTGCCAGGGAATTCCCGAAGCCCAACATCTTTTAGCCATGTGGGGTCTCTGAAGGCAACATAGTCCACATTTAAAGTTTTTACTTAATCCATTTGTGCTGTTACTCACAAATCTGCCCACCTTGAGTGCAGCCCCCTCCAAACAAAGACTCGAGAATCTGCCCAAATTGAAATCATCAGGAATTCCCGTTAGTGCTCTTGGAAGACCCTTCACTGCAGAGGCTTTAGCACCCTCCTTTCAGGGAGTCTCTGGATTGCCTGCGATCATAGGCCATAAGTTGCCCATGGGCTTCTGATACAAGAAACTGCCTTTCCTCAGGGCACTGTGCTATACACCATCAGGGTGGAGAGTGCTGGCCACTCACTGGGCTCTCTAGGATGCAGAAGCTCTAACAGACCCTGAGCCTATGACCCTCTCTACCAGCTGCCCATTATGCCTTGAGTCATGGAAACAGCACTCCACAAGCTTGGCACAGCTACTGAGGCTGCCCTCCTGCAGAATGGAGCCAAACGTGGACCCTCTGGCACCTTCCACTCTACAAGTGTGGATGGCACAGTGGCTAAGAATCCACCTGCCAATGCAGGGGATATGGGTTCGAGCCCTGGTCCGGGAAGATCCCACATACCATGGAGCAGCTAAGCCCGTGTGCCACAAGTATTGAGCCTGCACTCTAGAGCCCACGAGCCACAACTACCGAGCCTGTGAGCCACAACTACTGAGCCCACGTGCCACAAGTACTGAAGCCCACGAGCCTAGAGCCTGTGCTCCACAACAAGAGAAGCCACTACAATGAGAAGTCTGTATACCGCAATGAAGAGGGTTTTTAAAATTTTTTAATTAATTAATTAATTTTTGGCTGTATTGGGTCTTCATTGTTGCATGTGGGCTTTCTCTAGTTGTAGCAAGTGGGGGCTACTCTTTGTGGACCCTGTGGCACCTTCCACTCTACAAGGATGGCCTCCCCCATCCTCAATTCCTTGCCCTATACCATGGTGCTGGAGGAAGACAACAGTCTCCAAGATTCCTTGCCTACCCGAGGGCCCCATGGGATTAACAGAGTTAATAGCAATGAGATTTTATGGACTTTACAGATGAAATCACACCGTCCATGTGATGGAGTTCAGTGGAATATTGTTGTTTTCTGTCTCACAACTAAGATGTCCCCAGTAAATGCTGGGATCCAAGGCTCAGCACAACTGTCAAATTTCAGGCAGTCATCTTAGCACTGGATGCCCTGGCCGAAAAATTGACTACATCTGCATCTTTTACAAACTCTTGGCCTAAGTGTTGCCCCATTCTGAGAATCGCTTGCCTCAGAGACACTCAAAATATAAATCAAGGTAACAGATGTCCCTACATATACTAAAGCCACAACACAAGGCTTCACCAGGACACTCCTTACCCTCTTGGGAATAGTTCCAGACATTCTTAATAGTGACGAGGGCATTCATTTCACTTCAGAATACACAGTGCTAGGTTTTGGAGAAAGCGTTCAATGGAACGTCCACCTCCCCATAGATTCAGAAAGCTGGTATAATTGAAAGACCTAATGGGCATCTCGAAAAACTCCTATTTAAGTTAAAAAGTGACAAGTGACTTGACCCTGGGTAACTACCCTATCCACTATCAGCCCACAGTTCAGGTGGCCTTGAGTCTGCTCCCAGCTCTGTGTGGGATGTGACTCAGGTCTGGCTAGTTGCAGCATCAAGTTCAAGGTTGGTGCAGGAATACAACACCTGATCCACTCCCATCCACAGACATCAGGCTGAAGGCAGCCCAGCATAGTGATTAGGGGTCGAGACTCTGGGTCCTGACTCCTGGGTCCAAATGCTCCCTCTGTCACTAACTAGGTAAGTGGCTTGTGCAAGTTACCTCACTCCTATGTGTCTCGAATAATGCAGGATTATGGTGCAATCAATGAATAACATAAGGAAAGCCCTTAGATCAGTGTCTGGCATGGAGTAAGAGCTCTGTCAGTTATTATCATCTGGTGAGGAAAGAACAGTACTCTTTCTGGTTGAATTTGAAGTCAAGATGCTATAGTCTTGGACCTGCCAAAGGCCATCTTGCTGCCATGTGGAGCTTGAACATAAAACCACCTGGAAGAGAGGTGGGGATGGAGAGATACTGACTCTTGGTGATACTTCTGGTTGGTTTGAGTACATATGAGTTAGTGACTCAGTCAGTCGTAATGAAAGATTCACAATCAGTACACCTTCTAGTAATGTTTCCCTTCAGTTTGATGTGTATCTCTTCCTTGCTTCAGGTGTCTATGACTTGTCTGAGTCATTTCCCTTAACATGTCACAATTCCTGAAAGCACCAACCAAGCAACCTGGCTTGTTTTTCCGTCATTGACTTTGTTCCCTCAACTCCCCAACTTTGGTGCGTTGGGCAGGAGAGTCTCAGAGCCCTCTTCTCTACTCGTCCTCAGAGTCGAGAGCAAGGTCAGCCTTTCAGTGATTTGTCCCAGGCCTCACTGTCATTCTTTCCTGTTTTGTTGCTTTGACAGAAAACACACGCCTTTTCACACATTATTGTTCCGTCTCCTCACTGCATTGTCAAGAGGAGATGGGAAAGGACGAAGCAGATGTGTGCGCCAAGCAAATCGCGGCAGATCCTTGCTCTCCCCGGATCCAGGATGGTGATCCCTCCACTCACTCATTCCTCCCAACACTCTCCTCTCTGTGCTCCCATCTCTGTCCTCTGATACCCCAGGGGACAGAGAGCTGTCGTTAATGGTTGGCATTTTCTCCTGTGATTGTACCCACTCAGTTCCTAGCACAAGGTTTGACTCCTGCAGATGCTCAGTCAGTGCCTGCTTCTCATACTGACCAGCTTTTCCTCCTCCAAGGAGACAAGGAAGCCAGGCTGAATGAATACGGGGAACCGTTTCGAGCTGCACCCGAGGGAAACACCTCAGTAAAGGAGGAGGAGACAGAAGGTTGGGATGTGGGGAAGTGATGTGGAACAGTGGGGATGGGAAACAAATGGGGAAGAATCTCAATCAGTGGTGATGTCACCCTCACCAGGCGGCCCCGCTGACCTCGCCAGCTTCTTGGCCATCTATCCTTCCCTCACGCTTCTTGCCCAGCCACGCTGGGTTTCTCTGGGTCCTCGGATACAGCCAGCTCTCTGACCTCTGGGCCTTCACAGCTATTTCCTTTGCACCCAGCAAACTCTTATGTCAGGTCCCAGCGTGGGTGTCATTTCTGCTGGGAGATCCCGCTCACCTCAGGCTGTGGTTAGCTCCTCGCCATTTGTACCTGGAACTCCCTCAACTTGCCATCACAATACACATCACACTTGACCTTTGTTATTTACGAGGTTGTCTTTCTCCAGTGTTAGACTGTGCACCCCAGGGGGACAAGGATGCTGTTTATTCTACAATAATGACTGCTGTAGCCCAGCAGCACATTTCCTAGCCATCTTAGGCTCTCAATAGATGTTTGTTGAGTGATAAACTCTGGCGTGAATCTTAAAATATTCTTAGGGCCAGAGATGATAGCTGTAGATCTTCCCTTTTGCAATGAATTATACCTGTTGAATCGGGTGCCTTCTTTCCACCCTGCCACATGATGCTAGGTGAGGGCATCAGTCCGTTTATATGTGGATGCACGGCATATCCGAACAAGAGCAATCAGCACAGAGTCACCCAGAGGTAACGCTGTCAATACAGATTCTTGCCTTGTGAAACAGAGAATTGGGATAGTAATCCACTTAACTCAAACGTGATATTATTCTCTAATATAAAATGATTTATTTTTTTCCTCCAAAGGGCAACTAGGTTATCCAGAAAATTACTTCAGCTCATGGCTTCACATCGGGTGATGTTGCATGGTTGTTGCCAACCACCCCTGAATGGATCTGGTGACTGACCTATGGCGCAGCTGATTCTACGACCCATTACCTATCTTCCAAGCTCTCTAGTCTCAGAAATTCACTTTCTGTTACAGTAGAGTCACTGTGTTCTGTCTCCCTGACCTCTGCAGTCTTACTGGGAAAACTGGGCAGCACTGAAAGTCAAGTAAGTGGAGAGAAGAGAGGGACAGAGGCATCCTATAAATGGAAGAGAGGTCCTTTACTGTGACAAGTGACACTGCACAAAAATGATGTGTGTGTGCACGATAGCTTTCTTTCTCGTCTCCTTCTGACACTTGGGAGTGTACTTCCTTGTAGCCAATCATCTCCCTTAGCCAAGAAATTACAAATGACACAGAGAGAAAATAGCAAGTGAGTAAGTGAGAGAGTTTCTGAGTTTGGCAAGCCTAGGCAAAGTTAAAACAATGATGTCTGGTGCTTGTATAACAGTTGTCAAAGTTGACATTTGAGGTTTACAGTGCTCTTGTTAATGACATGTTTGAGTGGAGAAACAATAGCATTCAAGTTAAGTTCAACTAAAGACTCAAAATACCTTTACACTTTTTTGCTTTTCTCTTGTCTTCCTGAGACAGGCGGAGAGAAATCTGTTCCTCATGGCAGTGTCTATGACAACAAACTCATTTCACTTTCTTACTTTTAGGTACATGATAGACAACACTGAGGGACTTTTGATACCTTTTCTACCTACATAATTAAGCTACTGGAGTCTGCCTCCCACTCCTGAAATGATTTAAACCCATGCCAAGTTATCCTGGGATGTAAGGGCAAGACTGTGGGTAGGGACTGGACATAGTTAATAAACCAGAGACTAAGAAAGAATCATGTTGTCTTAATCTTGGATAATCAATCATTCATCTTCATAGACTGTAACTCTAGTCTTTGATGGGAGAAGTTGTGGATTCAGAAGGATGAATTTCAAGGGAAGCAAGAGAAGGTGAAGCTCTAAATGCACAGGTATTTTTTAGTGCTCATCATAGGCAGGGCATGACTGGAGACGCTTGAAGGGAAGTAAAAGGATATAAAAGGCAATCCTTGCTCTCCTTGTAGGCTGACACAGTAGCACAAGCACTTTTGTGATTATAACTCAAGGCAGAGTCTTGTCCTTATTGACTGTCTTAAAGTTAATTTCAGTCTTGGACACCTGAACTCAGCAGGGTAATCACGGGGGAAACCCATTTAGGAAAAACCCCATGTGACAAGCCTATATCTTTTAATTTTTAATTCAAAAAGAGGTCAGCTATTTTCATAACTCAAGAGCCAAAGTGTTTTCAGTAATTCTCTGGTTAATACAACATATTGTCTAGGGGACTTTTTTTTTCCCTAAAAAATTTGATTAATCAAGATATTTGAGGATTCGAGACTTTCGTGTGTGTGTTTTTGTTCTGAATTAGTTGTTTAAAGATCCTAAATAATGTGGATATTTTCTAGCACTTCCACTCATTGGTCTGTGTAGACCCTGTCTCTATAGCTCTTAAAGCAATGACTTCTGAACTTGAATGGTCAGTAGAACTGGGTGGATGACTTTATAAAAATACAAATTTGCAAGCCCAGTCTAGGTCTATCAAGTAAGGATCTCTAGGAGTTAAGCCCAGGTATGTGTGTTTTTACAAAGCTTCTCAGATAATTCTCATAATTAGCTGGCTTCAAGTCTAGGTTATACTCTATGACAGAGTCTCTTGTGCAGCATTTTCAAAACCAGAAGTGTACGAGGGGTAAGAGTGTTTCTTTTGATGTTGGTTAGATAGTCCTGGGTTTGAATAGTAGTTTCACCACACTTTCAACTGCAGCATGACTTTAGGCACCTTTCTTATAGCCTCATCTGTAGGATGGAGTTCATACTGCTACATAATGAATAGGATGGCTGAGCAGATAGGTTGTTACAAAAACGAATTCAGCCCAATCACATCAAGGAATAGGGCACTTAATAAAAGTTAGCTGTTATTATTAATAGTGTTTGAATGTTTATGTTCATGTTATATATTTGCATTGCATAGTCTAAATATTTTTATTAAATGTCAATCTCATAAACATAGCATATTCAGAATTTTCTGTAAATAACTTTTAAGGACAAGCGCTACATAGTTCTCCATCATTTTTCATTGTGTTGGCCTTTAGGACAGTGCATGGAACATATTAACTGCTCAACAAAGCAATCAGATTCATCTACTGAAAATCTCCACACCTACACAAATATTCCTGACTCTGTGAGTACGTATTGGGCAGTGATGAAAGTTAAAGAGAACATCTCAGAGGTCTGTTCCCATCCTTTAGGGTTGGCCTCTGAAGGACATGTGGGTACACATCTGCCTGAGTTTGTAAGGTAGAGACATTGGCCACTTAGCCTGCCTGAGTTTGTAAGGTAGAGACATCTGCCCACTTAGCCTGCCTGAGTTTGTAAGGTAGAGACATTGGCTAAAATAATCAGCTAGGCAACTAAGGAGGCAAAACACTCTGATATTAGAGGAGTAATGAAGAGACAAACACTTAGGGAGCATTTGTTTCAGTGCAAGGTCACTGTTCATTAATACTCATACAGATAGCTTATTAACCACCCAGAAAATTCACTTCAAGTTTTCAAGCTACATAATACTCAAATTCACTGCCTGAATATAGATTAGGAGATGGGGGCTTGCTGCACAGAGAGCTCAGACAGGGTTGTAAACCATAAGCTTCATCGATTCTGAAAGTGGAGATTATCCCATGGAAGATTTATCCCACCCTCCCGCCCCCTGCTCCTTCCCGCTGCAACCCCAGGACAGGAGACTTCTCTTTCCAGCCTGTTGTTGAAAGCCTGAAAGAGGGATTCCAAATTCTAAAAAACAGTGCTCTACAAAAGAGGTGTCAGCTGGAGGATGATGAAGAGTGTCACCTTCTGCAGTGGGAAACTTCGCTCTGGAAACCCACTGAAAAACGATGATCTTGGGGCTTGGCCAGCCTCCCAGGTCTGCTCCTTTAGGCATCTTTTCATCCCCTATAGAGCCTAGTGTAGCATCTCCTTGCCACATTGTAGTACTACATTGAATGAATGAATGAAGTCACTCATTCTAATGTGAATTTTTTTTTTTTAATTTTAGCTACCTGATTCTCACGCCCAACTCATTATCTAATGGGGTGTTGGGGGTGGGGTAGAAATTGACTCACCACAATTCAGATGTGCAAGATAAAAATAGTGACTATCTTCTAACCAAACTTGCCTTACCTGGAAGCCCCCATCCTAATGGTGGCTGCAAAACCTTCAGTTTGCCAGTTACATACAGCTCAGTATCTTCTGTAGCAAATGAATCTGGATTACTGTACTAGTTTGCTAGGATCTATGTTGTAAACACTTAGTCCAAAGTTCAAACTTCCTGTCTGTTCCTCTCCACACAGAGGGCTTCTTCTGTTCTTTGAAAATCCCATACAGGTGCCAGCTGATGCTTGTGTCCACGTGGGAGCAGGGGAAGGACCTTTGTTTTTTTACCTATTGTCTTCTGGGATTTTGTCTGCATTCCCTGCAATGTCTCATTCCATCTGATCTCTGAGCAAGAGTGTGTGTGCCCTGAAGCAAGTGGGGGTCCTGTCTTGTGCTGTGGATTTTTTTACCAGAAGCTGCTGCTCGAGTTGGGGGTGATCGCCTCTGGTCATGAGTTTCCCCACCCTGTGTGCTCTGTCCTGACCCAGGTCTCTTCTGCTCCACAACTTTGCACAGCACTCGCATATCACCCACGGGAGCATATGAGGGGTTCCGGATGTTGAACTGTGCAGAATCAGGAGTGCTAGCTCCTTCCATCCACCTAGACAGCTATCCTAGTCAATTCCACTTTTACTCCAGTCCCATTTGGGACCATAGGGCACTGGCATCATGAACAACTCAGGACTTGTCTAAGGGGCTTGCAAATTTCCAGAGACGTAAGGAGCGACACTGGTAAAGGGGGGTTCTCTACTGCATTCCTTCCACGGAAGTTCAACTCTGAGGTTAGGGGTGGTAGAAATGTAAGATGGTCCTGATCCTTCTCTCCTTTCTTGTTTTCTCTTCTCTCTTTTCTTTCTTCCTCTTCCTCCCTGTCTCTGTATACTAACTCAGCTCTCTCCCATGACTCTTGAAGGGTCCTCCACCCCCTTTCAACCTGACAAGAGGCACCCTCAATCCCATCCTTCTCCTTCCCTAGGATGTCCTCATCTATCCCTTCCCTGGCTGCAAGGAATGGTGAAAAGAGTGTCAGGAAAGAATCTGGATTACTGTGTAGTTTCTTAGGGCTGCCATAGCAAAGTACCACAAACTAAGGGGCTTAAACAACAGAAATATGTTGTCACACAATTCTAGAGCCAGAAGTCTGAAATCAAGGTGTTGGCAGGGTTGGTTCCTTTTGAAGGCTGTGAGGGAGAACCTCTTCCAGGCTTATAGATGACCATCTTCTCCCTGTATCTTCACATCATCTTCCCTCTGTGTGTGTCTGTGTCCAAATTTCCTCTTCTTATTAGGACACAAACTGTATTGGATTAGGACCCACCCTAAAGACCTCGTTCTAACTCGATTACTTCTGTAATAGCCCAGTCTCCAAATAAGTTCACATTCTGAGGTTCTAGGGATTAGGATGTAAACAAATGAATGGGGAGGTGCACAATTCAACCCAAAACGATTACCAAGGAGGGAAAATACATTGGTAAGCATTTCAAAATATTCCTGTTATCCCACGACTTTATATCTGTGTGCTAGGATGAAGTGAGGAACCTGTCTGTGCTCCTGTGCTCTGTGGATGACTATTTTTTGATGGCTTTAAATGAACTTGAAAGTTGCCTTATCATTTTCTTGCACTGTCACTAGGGGGCATTTTAAGGTAATAATTCAATCAGTGAAATTTTGTACTGGGGTATCAATGGAAGTGGCAGACCTTGGGCTACAGAGATTCCTGAGCTTTTAGAGGATGAGAAAAAGGGACCAAGAAATGGAGTTGATGTTACATTTTTTCTAGGAAGCCCTTAGCATCATATGAAAATCTGCCCCATCTTTGTATGAGGCTGGATATGTCAAGGAGACAGTTTTGATGCATTTGTAGGTCCACTTAAATATGGAAACTGAGGGAGAAAGGGGAGTCAGGGATGATCCTTATGATTTCCATTTGAATAACTGGATTGTGGCAGAAATGGTGGTGGAAGATGAAGAATTGATGGGCTTACTTTCGGGATGCGTTTGGTCTTAAGTGCTTGAGGAACGTTCAAGAAGAGGCGCCCCATAGGATAATCCATGGCTCTGTGCTTTAAACATAGCATGTTTAGTGCTCAACTGACAGTGCAAGTGGACATTATGATCTCCATTTTACAGATAAGGAACTGAAATTCCCAGAGGTGAAGTAGCCTACTCAAGCCTACTCAATGTGAGAACTATCTGATTCCAAGCAGAAGGACCTAAAACGGTTCCATTCACTTTCTCACAGATCCAAGACCAAAGCAGCCCAGGGACCACTGCTCTGTGCTCAGGACACACATTCTCTGCCTTGGCTTGCTTCATCCCGGATCTGGAACCTCTACACATTACCCGCTTCACAAGAGCTCTGGCAGTGTCTGAAATAACAGGGAAGCCTAGAATCACTACCTGTTAGTCATATGTTAGGAAACACACTCACCATTTAGTACAATCTTAAATGTATTCTAAAAGGTCATAATAATTAGGTCAGAATTCACCAGAATCTTGGAGAAGAACTCTCTACTTCAAGAGTTTATAATTTGTCCAGGTTTGTTAAATTTCTTTTAAAGTTAAAATTTGTAAATAGTTTCTGCTTGGAAGATAATCCACATATTATATGGTAAAAATGATATAATGTCAATTTTGTATAATTTAAATTATAGAAAAGAGAAATCTAGTGGCTTCTAACTCAAGCACAGTTTCAAGCCAAGATAAGAAATTCTGTGGGCCATTAGTTCCTAATGGACATTAGGGACTTAGCTCTTTTTTTAATGTGTGTAAACTGCTAAGATACTGAGATTTAAACAACGACACAGTTATCTCCAATCTGCATCCCGAGGCGTTGTCTACAATAAATGACTTGATACATGAATTTTAAGGAATGCTGAAAGTCACTGGATGTTTGTTGATAGAACCCAAGCTCATTACCTTCTGAGAATGGGATACAAAATACAGTCAAGAGCTGATTCTAGATTTTGGCTGGAGCATTAATTTAGGAGACTGGTACCATGACCTGGATGTTCTTTTCTAACAATAAACCTGAAAGAAAGAAAGGAGTCAGAATAGACTATTATAATGTTTTCTACTTGAGGAAGTAAGACAGTGAAATGCCTCCCCTGCAGACACAGATGTACGTGGGTGAATGCAAAAGGCAGAAAAATGAAAAGAGGTGGAACGACATCCTATCTGCAGCTGAAAGTGAGCAAAACTCCAAATGCAAGTTATTTGCTTCTAATTTGAGTTAGAGTTGAATATTTATTTTTTTAATAGTAGGTTCTATGATGTAGTTTTAAAGAACCTGAACTTTGTGTTCAGAAAGACCACCCTAAAAATTCCACCAAGTACCAACTCCATGACCTTGGGCATATTTCCTAACTTTTCTAGGCCTGAATTTTCTCCACTTGTAAGATGGAAATAATGTTTACACTTCAAAGTGTTGTGAGCATTAAATGCAATTATGTTGGTAAGGTGCTTAGCCTAACATCTGGTCCATGACACCCATTCAATTAACATAAGCAATTAAAATTCTTTTCATTTGGACAAATCTAGTAAAATTCAGCTGACATCTCATTCCTAGGTCTCTTGGTTCTCTCTACTCTGCCTTCTACTGGAAAACCACTAGCTGCTCCTGGGATCTGGCCCATCCAGGGGTCCTACTTCATGAATTCTCTTCTCCACCCAGCCATTGTATAGTATATTCTTGAAAGTTGTTAAGAAAGTAGATCTTAAATGTTATCACCACACACACCACACACACACACACACACACACACACACACACACACACACATGCAGTACTTATGAAAGGGGATTGAAGTGTTAACTAACCTTATTGTGGTAATCATTTTGCAAATTAAATGTGTATCCAATCATCACATTGTACACCTTAAACATACATCTTATATGTCAATCGAATGATGAAGGGTGATTGCCTGGATTTGCATCTCAGCTGCATCACTTACTACCTGTGTGTCTTTGAGTGAGTTGCTTAACCTCTCTAAACTCAATGATCTCATCTGTGAAATGGGGATAATGATTGTATTGGTCCTGCAGGATTGTTGTAAGAATTAAGTAAGATCATATATGTAAATTATTTAACTGACACAGACTAAGTGCTTGATAATATTGGCTGTTGTTCTATATATTTCACTGTTTAGATACAAAGCAGAAGAGAGGCCACAATCCTTGGGCATGTGAGACAAACATAAGAGAAAATTTACATCATGACTCTTCATAGACAGTAAATACTCCCATAGCAAGTGGTGAATGTCCCAGCAAGGCCATCTTGCAAAGTATGCCAAATAAGTGATTGAGCCATGCGTTGTGATAAGATTTAGATAAACAGGAGAATGAAGGAGACACATCCGTTGGGGATTGACACAAACAAAGGAGAGGCATGATTCTGGAAAATATGTGCTCATCTGTACTAAAATAGCAATTTTCAAACCATTTCCTTAGAATACAGTACACTAGACCGTAGATTTAAGCCCCTAAATCAATTTTGCCTATTTTTATAAAATCCCCCCCTCCCCTTACACCAAATTAAGTCCATGGATAAAATTTTCTCAACTTACAAGTTTTTATCCCAGTTTTTTTTTTTTTTTTAAAACAGAGGCTGGCTCCCAGTGCTCTGTTAACAAATGCTAGCATGTAATGGAACCAAACGATGCTTAGCAAATGAATTTTCAACAGAAAATTATGCAAACTGTGGTAGATCCCGTTGGTTGGCTGGTACAATTGCTCTTCGTTTTTATTGTCTTTCATGAAAGACAGCAGAACGCTAAATGTTCATATCAGCTTCCCTTGACAAAGTCCTGTAAGTGAAATTGTACTGGGGATTTTCTGAGAAAACTTTTGCTTTCCTGCTGTGGATAGACAGGGCTGGTGAAATACTTTCTCCTGTTCCTACTGCCTTGAATGCAGACATACTCCTGGAGCTGGAGCTGTAATCTTGGGACCAAGAAGGAGATACCAAGAGAACTACAGAGATATTGGCCCTGGCATCAGGGATCCACCAAAATAATGCCATCAACCAACAGGTTAGAGCAAAAAACAATCTTTCTTGTTACTTATGTTAGTAACAGTTGAGGTATAAAGTTTTGAAACATAACTTTTTATACCACTTAAGAGTTCCCTTATGTACTAAACAGTAAGTCAGGGACTTTGAGTCTTTTATCTAAATTATCTGTGTGACCTTGGCTAAGTTACTAAACCACTGTTTTCTCATTTATAACAAGACCATTATACCAACCTATCTTTTAGGGATATTATGAGCTCTAGTAAATAAGTCTAAAGTGCTTCATAAATGCTTAATGATGCTAGTGATCAGCAAGCAGAACCACTTTTGTAGGACACAGAAATGAGCTCCCCTGAAGAAGGTAACAGCAAAACACAGATAAGGAATTGTATTTCTTACAGGGAGAGAGTATGCATCTAATTGAAGACTAAATGGAGAAGATGATGGTGTCGTGATTGGGTTTATTCGGAGTGCAACTGAAGACTCATCTGTAGAAGATGAGACATTTTATTCTCTCTTCAAATTGTGCAACACAGGAAGTCATGGCCAGGGGAATGTTAGCTTATTTATCTCTGCAACACAGCTCACCTCTTAACCTCCTTCTTCGAATTTTGCTTACATTTTTTCCCCTACAATAAAGAAAAAGAATTGAGATGTAAGGAGTTAGAGATAGAACGAATGCATTAAAAAACCGTATAATTTCAGAAAGCATTCAAATTACATCTTAAATCAGCTTCAAATGCAGTTATACCTGCTGAGAGCCTGTTTTGTTTTTGATGTGAATTCTTACGCGTGGGACGGTGGATTATCCAGCAGGGGTTGCCGTGTAAATTCTCCAGAAAACTGCCCGCACCCTGTTCTTCTTCAATGGTGAGACTTGGATGAATTCAGGTACATTTTTCAAATTCTCTAATTTCCTTTTGCCACTTTTCCTTTTTCTTATTGTTAGCAGTAATCTTGTTCCCTTTGATATCCTCTTTACTATTTTAAAATCTATACCTGAACAGAGAAGCCAAAGTATATGTTTCTGTGAATCCTCAGAATTGCTTTGTACATATTACATGCATTTCAGCGTCTTGGGGGCTGGATATTTCAGTTGAATAGACATGTGCCTAATGAAGCTGAGTGTATGGTTCGATCCTAGTTAATGACGTAGCTGGATTTTCACAGAGAAGAATTCCATTTATTAGGTGAAAGCTACGGTTTCAATTTGCTAGTATGTTCTGTTGATTCCCAAGTGTGAGCGAGTGTGCGTCCATTGCTGAGAAGATAGCTCAAAGCAACAACTTCTGATGGAGGAAGGAAAGGATTAGCACATACAACCTCACAGTTAATTCAAGAAGAGTGAGCATGAAAAGTGAAGAAAACTGTAGTCTGGGCTGTAGTCAGTCTTACCAAGCTTCCATTTGGATCTTCTCTTTAATTCTGACTTGTGAGGCAGCCTGGATTGACCTGGACTAATCATTTCTCTGAGGCCCAGTGAATCCATACCTGGAAGAGGAAAGTCACCATGATGAGTTCACGTTCGAAAAGCAGTTGCCTCCTCTGGTACGTGCCCATCCCTCCCTGCCAGTCCCCCCTTTTCTTTAGGCCAGGCATTGTTTAAGGGACCTGCTGGCCCACTAGTTGGGATTCCCTTAACTTTTGCTGACTTATACGTTACTCCTTTCTCTCTGGGTATAGAAAAGTCTCTTTCCTTTTCATTGAAAACATATGAGTGTCCTCTCCTTAATAGTGACCTGTATCTTTCTGGCCCATCAGGGTAGGTCAGCTGAGGATGGATGCTGGGACTCTCTAACAGTCTCAGACATACCTTTAGCAGACATACTTAGTAGGTATGTATATTACAAAGAATTGTTTTCCAACGTCAAATGGCAAACTTTCCCTCACTTCTACTTTTCTTATGCCAACATTAAAATATCGTAAAAGTTTTTATAAAATACAGACAGGGTCCGACTTATAATTTTTCGACTTTATGGCAGTGTGAAAGTGATGTGCATTTAGTAGAAACCATACTTTGAATTTTGATCTTTTGCCAGCCCAGTGATATGTGGTCTGATACTTATTCATCGTGCTAGGCAGTGGCAGCCCTTCCTGGTCAGCCACGTGATCATGAGGGTAAAAAACTGACACACTTACAACCATTCTGCATCCATACGACCAATTCTGCTTTTCACTTTTAGTATAATATTCAATAGCGTGTGTGAGATATTCACCTCTTTATTATAAAATAGGCTTTGTATTAGATGATTTTGCCATCTGTAGGCCAAT
Source organism: Phocoena phocoena (assembly GCF_963924675.1). Taxonomy (NCBI): domain Eukaryota; kingdom Metazoa; phylum Chordata; class Mammalia; order Artiodactyla; family Phocoenidae; genus Phocoena; species Phocoena phocoena. The sequence continues at coordinate 26,126,370 of NC_089236.1, forward strand.
GTAAGTGTTCTGAGAATGTTTAGATAGGCTAGGCTATGATGTTTGGTGTATTTAGGTGTATTCAACCCATTTTCGAGTTATGATACTTTCAATGTGTAAGGGTTTATTGGGATGTAACCTCATGGTAGGTCAAGGAAGACTTCTATTTGTTTACTATTTATTTCCTTTTAATGTACATCTAGTTCTTTAGGTACATGAAGTAGCTTTGATTGTTCAGAATATTTCCCCTTTCTTTGCTAAAACACAGGCAAACACACTCACCTTTCTTCTCCTAACATTCATTTTTCCTTTAAATTAGCTTATTATATCTAAGTGGGAGCCAGGGTTTAAAAATACTCAGTGTATTGTTTGTTATAGTTTCACTAAAACAATTTTCTTGTTTATATGAGTTCTTAAAAATGTGAGGGTAATGGATGTCACCATGTTTCATATTAGTAATCCGGTGCTTCATAAAGGAATGGTGTACTTCTGTAAACTCTTTAAACTTACCCTTTAATGAGTTTCTTATTCAAACGGATCTGATTTTTGTAACACATTATGCATCTTGAATGACATATTTAGTACTTATCCCTTAAAAATTTACTGGCAAGATTGTAAGTATAAGTATTAAAGGTCTTTCCTCACCTATTAGAAAAAATAAAAAGGTGGGGAAAGAACTGCATCAATTATCATGAAAAGAGGAGCAGATAATGTCCTTTTGCAAGAAACACTCAAAAGATAATGAACGTGAAAAATTAATTAGATTTCAAGTTGGAAGTATCTTTCTCTGCTTGATGAATTTGATCGTGCTGCTATTGCCACCTTAATGTATAAAAGGAAAAATGTCAAAATTAATAAGATAGGAATAAAAGGAATAGAATGGTTACCTTTGAGGGGGCTGAGTACTCGCTAGAAATAATAGCTAATTGGTAGAAAGCTAACTTCGGAAAAGAATCAGGCGACATTGTTTCAGACATCTTAGACTGGCATGGTTTCTAAAAACACTCTAGTTTGCAGAGATTTAAGTGCATTATAATGGAAATTGGATATCTCTGGACTGAGAAATTAGTGCTTGTGTCTGGCTTGTAACTTATAAACACGTTGTTGAAAGATTTCTATTTCTTGAGAGGAAATGAGCCAGACATTTAGGATTCTCATGCCTTTCATATTCCAATTTGTTCTTTCATAAAATTAAAAAAAATTTTATTTGGACTTCAAAAAAGACTTTTCAGGGGCAGATATATGAAGAGAACTAAATGAGAGTTTTTATTTGAACCTCCCACGTTCCTCTCCTCAGTGATTCTTTGAAACCCATTTGTCTCTGGTGTTAAATAAAAGCTGGAAAACTGTCATCTTGCAGCTTAATTAAAAAGTTTACAAAAGATACTTGATACTTTATTCGGAAGAACCTGGACGAAATGGCCTCTTGAGGCCCCTTCCAGTTTTCAGATGTTTTTTCTATGAATACCTTGATTCCAGGATTAATATCCAAATGATCTAAATAATTTCACTGGCCTTCAATAGCCCTATACACTGACATGGAGCTGTAGTTTCTTACTGCATGTCAAAACACAATGAATGGTGTATTGGTAATGTTTCCCAAACTATGTTCTGGACATGAATTTAATTAATCCATATAAAAAGGATCTACATCAAAATTAATTTTCAAAATATGGTGAAATAGTATTTAGAGAGCACAGGTTTGTCTAGATCCAACTTCATACATAGAACCAAGTGAAATATCTAACTGAGTAGCAAGCATAATATTCGAGTTTATTAAAATCCTTCTGAATTTAGAGGAAACATATTCTCAAAGAATCTGAAACATCATAAAGCAGGCTATCTCCAAAAAACAAACAAAAAAAAAAACAAGTCTCAGAGATGAATTCAATTCAGAAGATCCATGACAGCACGAAGTTCCATGAACGCTAGGTCTCCCAGCTGTCAAAATGTCCATCCTCAGTTGTCCTCAGTCATGATGGCGGCAGCCACATTTGTTCTCACACTATTGCCAGGCTAATTGGAATCTGTGGCTCTGTGTTGGGAGTTTCACCTGGATTTTTTTTATCATTAGATTAGTTTGATTGTATTTTTAGATTGGGGGCTTTTTATTTATTTTCTGATTAAAATAACGCATGCTTACATTAATTATAACCAAAAAAATACATCGGATGCTCTGAAATGGGACACATAAAAACGTGGCCCAAAGAACACAACCTTTTTACTTCTCTCATGTAACACAACTGTGGTGAACGTTCCTGGCTGTTCAGTGCCTCTGTTCCATACACTTTTTCAGACATATGTCCTGACACATCTGCCATCTACAATACATGCTTTCTGAGTTGGATCTGATTACCAGGCAGGAAGGAGAAGAAAGAAGTCAAAGGTCATGCCAGGTGGAAGTTGAACATTACTTCTGCTCACATTCTACCCAAGAAAACTTAGGCACATGGTTACAGGTAGCTGCAAGAGAGTTTGGCAAATGTAGCTTCGCCGTGGGTGCAGACAGGAAGTATGAAAACATTTTGGTGGGCACCTAGGAGTTCCATGTATTGCTTGTCAAAAAACGTAATTGAATAAAGTGCAAAGAAGAAATCAAGAATCGCCCTAAGTTGAACCACCTGAAAATAATTTGGTGAATATCACTGTATACATATTTTTCTGGACGTATACAGTGTGGATAGACAAATGGTCGAATGGATAAACAAAAAATAATTTTGAAATAATGCAATCATCCTCTGTTTAAATACCACATTTAATTTTATTTACATTTATTTACATTTTAGAAGAAAAAGAAGCTAAAGTGAAACTTAAGGAATTGCCAGTGTTTTTAATCAGTAAGAATAATAAGTCTGGTATCATCCCACTAATGGTAGAAAAGCTTTTACAAGATTGGAATCATAACCTTTTTAACTTACATATTTCAACTTTAAATAGTATTTGATAGGCAAACTGATGGGAAAGGTGAAGTGATAAGGACTTTTTTTCTTTTCACTTTTCCTTCCCTCACTCTACCTCCTGATTTTTGTTTCAGATTATTTTTCTTTGTCAGCATTGTAGCATTACATTTTGTTCTGCAAACATGAGTCCCTCTGTTAACCATTCTGAGTTCTCTATTTAGATGGAAGCAATGCTCAGCACTAGTTCTTTTGCCATGACTTTGCCATTACTGTTTGCTTTTTAATTTATCACTTGGTTGGTTGGATTTTATTGTCATTTAGTTTTAAAATTTTTATTTACTTTATTTTTTAGCAAAGGGGTTATAAATTCCTACTTCTCAGAGTTCTTTCATGTTTGAGAATACTGCCTATTGCCTTCACGCATGAACAGCTTGGCTGGGTGTACTACTCTTGGTTATACATGTCACATCTTCATTGTTATAGACACTGTTCTGTCGATTTCTGGAATTGAATATTACAGTGAAAAAGCATGAGGCCAGCCTGATTTCCCCCACTCTGAGTAACTTTTTCTGCTTCAATATGGGAATGATTTGTTTCTCTTTATCTTTGAAGTTCCACACCTTGATTTGGATGTGTCTTTATACTACTGATAATAACAGCCAATGACTGTGCCTAGGCCCTATTCTAAACACTCCGTGACTGTTAATATATTACATATATAATCTATTACAGCAGAGATGAAGAGCTGTGACAGAAACTGTGTGGCTTACAAAGCTTAACATATTTACTGTCGAACCCTTTACAGGAAAGTTTGAAGACCCCTGCTCTGAGTTATTAATTTGATTTTTAATTATGTCCACTTTCTTTTCTAATTTTTAATTTATCTATTATGGTCCTTTTAATTTCATTTTGTGGTTGGTGTTTATCACTTTAGTTTGGACTTTTGTTTTACAGATGTTGTGTTCTTATTACTTTTTTAATAATGCATTTTCCAATAGCTCCTGATTTTAGTGCTATTTTTTTTTTCTTCTAAACTGCCAGTCTCGGTTCTGATTTTGCCTTTGCATCTTATGATCTCTTCTCTTTCTTTCTTTCCTTTTGACTGCTGCATGTTTGCATTGTTACCAGCTGTTCCTTTCCACTCTACCTGTATTTAACCTGATGGGCTCCACCCAGATCTTTTATTTATCCATCCTCTCCTTCCCAGAACCCGTTAACCTTCCTTCTATCAGCTACAGTTTGCTGCCTGAGTGTTGCTTTCTACACATTCCTTGTAGTCTGAGGCCAAGGAGGTGGGACAGGTGAAAAGTTCTTGTAGGACTAAATGAAGCCCTGAATGGGTCTTGCAATTTCTTTCTTTCTTTTTTTCTTTTTTTTTTTTTTTAAAGATTTCTTTATATTTTCTGTACAAAAGGTCCTCTCTCTCTGGAGCAGGATGCTTGCCATCACGTGGGCTTTAATGTGCTTCTTGGGAATAATGCTGTTCTGAAACAATGTTCTCCCTAACATAGCTGAGTCCCATGGTGGGGTGTAACAGCTTCTGCTGTTGCCCGTTTTCTATCCAGAAGCTTCTCTGCACCCCAGAGGACTTTAGCAGGCCTCCTCTGAATGTTGCCAAATCACCTTTGTTCAAAACTACTCGGAGGTATGAGTGAGATGAAGAATCCATTCTCTAATTTCTCAGCTAACACACCACAAACAGTGCTGCAATGATCAAGCAGTGTTCTGAAATCTAACCATGAATTTTCATTATAACTGCAAGCAAATGGCTCTGACCTGTAATTCTTAATTCTCTCTTTGGTTTGCAAACAATTTCCTTTAGAGTGCATTGCTTTCTACTTCACAGAGATCTTGGATATAAACATGGATCTAAGAAAAATGAAGCAAAACAAAAGACCCTCTTTGAAATGTATATCTCGTGGAGCATTTAAGATGGCCAGTTACCCTGTTTCAACCCCGAAGATCCTGGAGGAGATAGAGGGTGGCTGCCTATCAAGAAATAACAAACACTGAAAAGTTTTGACAAGTCTCTTGTAATTCCCATAGCTGCTCATTTCATTTTTAAAAATTGCTATTAAGTAGCAATTATGAAGTACTTGTTTTAGAAGTTACAGCCTTTAGGTGCCTTCTCTTTCTCTTCCTCTATCCCATTCCAGGGAGAAGAGATTGTGATATAATAAATTCCATGGTCATCTCTCCCGCTTTGGAACTAATGATTTGTACCATCTAGTAGTGTCAATACTGAAACTGGAGTGAAGTAATCATGACGTTACCTTGTTTTTTCCCAAACTTCTTATAGTCAGCTGTTTCCTGGGAGGAGCTGGGAAGATTGGGAGTGCTACTTTAAACAAAACCAGTTTTCAGTACCTGTTACAGATGAATATTTGGGTCTTCTGATTAGGTATTTGGAGATGGCAGATATGACATGTGGGAGGTTGTCATCTCTTCACGGGCTCCACAGTTCTGATGTTCACTTCGGCCAGCTTGGCCCCGAGCCAGCCTGGGAATCCTTTCTCACATAGCACTCCAGGAGCTGCCGCCAGTCCGCAAGGGTCAGCATGTGACTTGAAACTCATCTGCCATCCTTGATTAGTGTAAATGACAAATTTAAAAAATTAGAATAGACGAAATTAACATGAAAGCCCCCTTTCTCTCTCAATTCTGAAAACATTGTAAAATCTTGGAATATCAGGGATTCCCCATTATGAAAACAAATTTTGATTGCATCAGAGAAATACAGGAATGACAGCAACTATCCAGTGACTCATCCATACCTTCATCCCCTCCACAAATACTCTTTGAGTGTCTACAAAGTGCCAGGCAGTGTGATCGCTGGTGGAAAGACACAGTCTCTGCCTCTGAAGGTTCTCAGTCTAGCGAGGGAGATGGATGTGCATAAGAGGATGTTGTCCGGACCACAAAGGAGGCACGGAGGATGGGCTGAGGGAGTTGATTGTGCCTGGGAGGGTTGCGGGTGAGCAGTTACCCAGTTCCAGATTCTCCTGAGCTGGGCTCTGAAGCAGGTGTCAGTATTATCACTGACTTGTGATTTAAAAGTAACTTTAATATCTATTACCTTCTTAATACTACTAATTAAAATTCATCAAAAGTAATAGGAAGAGAGCAGTTGAAGATAATTGTCTTTTGGGACTTGCTGCGGCTATAAAGCCTCACTCAGAACTCTCCAGAGAACTTGCCTCAAACGTACAGCTGCTTTCCTCACTGATCAGGGCACAGAAGCACAGACCTCTCTCCCTCATCTCAGTTCTGTGCATTTTTCATGTCTGCTTTCCTGTTGTTGCCCAGGGAAAGGAAGAAGAGACTTCATCAGACTAGCTCAGGGGCCTTCAACATTTTTTTGACCATAACCCATACTAAGAAAGAAATTTAAAAATTTCACAACCTTGTATATATATATATATATATATATATATATATATATATATCCATATACATGTATACTATATATAGTGTATAATTAAAATAAAAATTTCATGAAGCCATAATTATTCAATGTGCAATGCATTTTAATAATTTCTATTCTAAAACCAGTTGTTGGTCATGACCAAAAATGTGATTTTATAACACACTATTGGGTAATTCAAAATCTGAATAACGCTAGTCTACTTTTACTAGGAAAGTAAATCCAGTGGAGAATATAAATCACAAGGTACCTTTCTAATCCAGATTGAATTAACTTGGTAGCCATCCATCTGCTTACCAGGAATTGTTGTGCTTCTCCTGAACAAGGGCATCATGCATAGTCTTTGTGTTGCTGCCAAGCTCAGTGCCACATTTAGACTTCGTGGTATGCATTTTGTGTGTTAATTTCACCTCTGACCTCATTTTATTCTTCTTCTTTGTTCCTTGGAGTTCTGAAGCTGCTTTTTAGAAACCCTATTGTATTATTGTGTTTTGGGAGGTGCATTTATAATGTTTGGATCAAGATGCAAATAAAATCGATATTGCTCTTGCCGCTTTCAGTGCAGACAAGTGAGCGCTGCAAGTCTCTGAATTCTGTATTGTGCTTTGAATTGCTTTGTCTGAATTATGTGGAACAGTCCTTGCTTTTAATGTGTTTGTGTCATCATTCCATTGTGACTAGTTCAGGCTCCTGCACTTGAACTTCTTTAGTTACAGTGTGAACAGAAACTCAGGAAATGGCAGAGAGAGCTTGGACATCTGCACCTGTCTCCCTAGTTAATGCTGTAGAGTGGTAGCTCTGTATTTCAACATGTTCCTATTGAACACTGTGTTCCAATTACCTTCTATTGTAATTCACAGGTTGTTATCGTAGAGACTTTGATAAGAACAAAAGTCTCTAGTGAAAATTTGATGCATTTATGCATTTTTAAAAAGCCCTAAGCATTCTAATTACATCAATGATGACATGTCAAGTGTATTCCTGCAAAGAGAATTTGGTGCTTTGGAACATGGGTGATACTGTGACTACCCAATGTAAGGGTAGATATTTGCTTACACGCAATTACCTATGGTAATTGTGTTCCTGTGTGAAAACAGGCTTTACGCAGCCTAGTGGAATAATTACCAAAGCTGGAGAAAGCATGTTAACATCAAGATCCTAGCTCGGAATCAATCATTCACGGGCAGGAACAGCCACCAGTCTGTCTGGGAGGCTTTGGGGCTTTTGTGTTTCACCCATGTTGGTTGCCACAGATGTTTTCCAAATGAACAGGTGTCTAAAATCGAAACATCGGTTCTGTTGGCTTTTACATTGCACCCTTCTCCTCCTGTGTGTGGACATCTTTACAGGTTTCAAATTTTTAAGCAGACTTTATAGGTTTTAAAGCATGAGTACTGACAAACAACTCAGCAAGAAGCATTGCATTCTGATGCCCATCATTGTGTTGATTGATTGCTTATGAATTTTTCCAAAATCCACAGATAAGTGATTCAGAGATTCTCCAGCAGATTATTGACACCTAAATCAAATCACACAAATGTTATGCTTTATTAAAGATCAAAAGAAACCTGGGAAATGGATCTGTGTGTTATCTCATTTTATGCCAGTCTTACTACCATTATTATCATGAGGGTTTTTTGTTTTGTTTTGTGTGTGTGTGTGTGTGTGTGTGTGTGTGTGTGTGTGTGTTTTCAGAGAAGGGAGAAAAATCTAGGCAGCAGTAACAGAGGGATGATGATTTACTTCTCTTCTTTCTCTTTCTGCTCCTCTGTCAAAAGCCTCTTAATCCTCCCTTGGGGTTTGCCGATCTTGTTCATTTCTCCGTTTCTTGCTGTGTCTAGGAAGAAGTTACCAGGAGAAACTTAACATATTTACTGGCTTCCTCCTGAGTACTAGCCACCCCACTAACTCTTGGGAAAGAGCAGTGACCAAGCCAACACTAACAGGTCCTTCCTGGAGCTTACAGTTCACGAGGGGATGGCCATGAAACAGGGACTTACAAAGGGGATCTGTGCTTCAAAAATTTATCATCCAGACTTTATTCTGATCCACCCCAAGACACCGAAATGCTACAGTTTTCTGTTTTGTAAGTCGATATTTTCCAGGGGGTTTGATTTCTGATGAGTGGCATTTCAATTTCAAGACTTAAAGAAAAATGTTTTAAACAGATGCTTGAATCATCTCCCGAAGACTCTGCAGGGAGGCGCCTTTAATGTATGCCAAATATAAATTCATATTTTCCCTCCAAATTCCTTAGGAACCTTAGTCAGATTGTTTTTTTCGATATCTGAAAAGAAAATGAAGGTTGGTTAATTAGAATTCCACATAAAACTCCCACAGAGACCATGATGACAGTTTTGCCTGCTTTTTTCTTCAGCCTAGTGGCTGATGGTCAAAATCTCAAAGTTTTTCATATGTCCTGGATGGCTGGATGCCTTGGCATTTTTTTTTTTTTTCTGTAGACTACAACAGTGTAGAAATAGGAATAGACACTAATATATCTGAGAAGTGTCTTGCTGGACTACTGCATATAAAGAGGGGGGAAAAGGAGCCTGCATGTGTTTTTTTTTCCATTATTCATTTATTTATTCAGTAAATATTTTTTGTATGCCGGACTTTGTGTTCTGGGCTGAAGATATGGCAGGGAGCACAGCAGATCACAGGACTGAAATTTTGGATTGAGTCTGAAATTTACTCAAAGTCTAGAAGGGCATTGATCTAGTTAAAAATTTGCACTTATGCTCTTAGTTTAAAACAAATGAAGATTAGTAAGGAAGAAGATTAGTAAGGACCATTATCTTCCTTACAACTTAAGTAAGGAAGATTCTGAAGGGAGTACTTTAAATACATATAGTAGTAAGTTGGAGCCTACATGTTTTTGTAAAGGAATAATTTTCCTTTTAGCTAGGGATATACAATGAGCTGATTTAATTTTAATGAGCTTTAATCTGTCATTGTCCTTTCTTACACTTATATTTTCCAAATCAGCATTCCATTGTCTGCATAAGCCTGGAATGCTTTCCATATATTTTTAGAGAGCTATTTTTCAGGAGGGTTCTTTTGTGTCGGAAATACTCCTTTGCCCTCTTTTCACCTACGTAGTTACTTTGCAGGAGGTTTCAAAGCAGCTATGGCTTCAACTACCTACAGTTTTTAATCAGAAACCTCAGGGTCTCAGAATAATATTTCTTAGGTAGGATGAGTTTATGCTGCAGTTTTATGAATTAAAGTATATTTGATATATTAAAAACAGTTTCTTATACACACAGATACCTTACAAATATGTGGTACTAAATAGTAACCAGTAGAATTTAAAACTCAACATTTTAATCGTGTTCATTTCTTTATTTTTGGTGTTTTGAGTGGTAAAAATTGTAAGAAAGTAGTGATGCCATGATATCCTTTTTGCTTTTTATTGTTGCTTATTTTTATCCACAAATCTTATAAAGTATGGTTTTTCGTATAGCATGTGTATGTGTATGTATGTGCCTATAACATCTACATACACCTCTCACATATACACAGACATTTATATAAAGTTCCCTCTCTTTTATTATGTTTGTTAAGAAGAAATCTTAATAATATTATAGCAACAAAGCAGTTTGATCATGTGAAATCTCAGATATTCCTAAAATTGAAGACCCAAGGAAAACACTTTTTTGCCTGTGTCCTCTGTTTATTGAAAAAATGATTAACGGTGTGGATGGTTTGAATAAGGGACAAACTATCAATATTTGGTCTGAAGAACATTTGATTTAGAGGGAGATGACAGTAGAGGTTTATTATAGAAATCAGAACAATTCAAATCAAGCCTTTTATTTATAGATGTTGAAAAGTGTTCAAGATTTGAAGAAACAATTGTAAAAGAATGAAAAGCAATGAATGGGGGCAGAAGGTCAAACTCTTACATATTGATTGATGCTAGGTTTCTTTTTGGTTTTGCCATAGATATACCTAAAATGGAGGGTAAAGCATAAAAATGTAGAAAAAGTAGGGAATATAAAACTATGGAGTAAGAACATGAGATCTCAATTGTAATCTTAACTTTGCCTTCCAGTAATTTTATGAACCCAAGCCCTTTGCCCTTTCTCTTCTATAACTTAAGAATGATTGAGCACAAGACAGTTTTCTGCCAGTTGCTTTATACACAATTCCTTTACCCAAGGTCTCTCTGGCTATAGTTTCCTTCCTGATGGATCATGGGAGGGTCCTTGCTTTCAGCCTTGGTGGAGGCAAGTTCATTTTGATTTCCACGCCCCTTCTGGATCCACCAAGCTTTTAAATGTCTGCTTCTGATCTTGAGAAGTAAGACTTATTTTGTCCATAAAACAGACACAATACACTTCTCTAAGGTGTTGAGTGACACTGGGTCTTCCACAAGGGACTTTAGATCTCTCCACTGAAGTTACATATTGCCAGGTTAAGTGTCTCTTATACCAAGTAAGATTTCCTAGTCCTATTTCTTAGGGCCAGAAAGTAGTGGTGAAGCCTCTAAAACCTCGCAGTTTGGGATAAGTGTTGGCACTGATCTGGAAGAGCATGGTGCATGCCCCAGGAGGAGTTATGTAGAGAGACTTGGCTGGCTTGTCAATCAAGGAAACCGTTAGAAGGTGTGTGTGTGTGTGTGTGTGTGTGTGTGTGTGTGTGTGAGAGAGAGAGAGAGAGAGAGAGAAAGAGAGAGAGAGAGAGAGAGAAAGACAGAGACAGAGAGACAGAGAGGCACAGACAGAGACAGAGAGAGACAGAGAGAGGAGGGCGGATTTTGTTGCTTCTAGTCCCATTTGAGAGAGAAACTTGATTCTTTTTTTTGAAAACTATGGTTTATAGAATCACCATCAGAGATTACCTGAAACTAATAAAAATGTTTTGGATAGAAGGGTGTGCAATAAACGAATGGGTGAATAAGGGATGAAAAGAATCAAGAAATGAAAAAGGCAGAAGTGGTCCAAATTCACTTTATAGATAAACCCAGATTTCTGACCACGTGGGTGTGTCTCATAAGTTGGTTGTATAGTTCAAGTGCCTTTGAAACCAAAGGTTATGTTAAATAAGTGCTTTAAAGTGATTTCACTACCAGAGCGTAAACAAACCACAATGTGGTGACTGCTGGGGGAAGTCACTGATGGCTGAGAGGACCAGAAAACCTCTGAGGGTCCTCATGCGCTAGGGTATGTTTGGCTCCACTGTCGATCAGAACCATCACATCATCTTTTGTTTATTTCTGGGGGACCAGTAGATAGTGAGCTCTAGGTGAGGCCTTCCATTCCCTCCAACTGCCCTCGCCTGGAGGCAGTCTTGGCCTGCATTCTCTTCCTGGAGCATGGGAGGCACCCATCCCAAATAGAACTGTTTCCCTGTAGGCCTCTGTTGGAGCAGGCAGGGCATCTGCAATGGGAGGGGCAGGTGGAAGCCCTGGGAAAGGGAGGAGAGGGAAGGGGAGAATGTGGTGATTGACAGTAAAACAGACAAAATGCCTTGTGCAGTCTTGGCCCCGTAACATACAGGGAAGCGCAGCAGCAATAACCCCATCTAGCGGGCAGCCCCCAGTTCAGAAAACGTTCACAAGGAGAGAATGTAGTCTTGCTGAGCTGCTTGAGAGAGCTGCCAAGTTCCAGCAGAAGTCTAGGGAAAGCATCCAGGCATGGTTAGTGTGACTATGGGCTTCGGGGGTGATGGCATTTCTCTGACCAGGCAGGAGGCAGAGAAAAAGACAACATCACCACACAGCCTGCCCTCCGGCAGCGTGACGTGGGCTTGGGGGTTACAAGGGACCTTGGAAATCTATAGAAGAGACTGTAGCAACTTCTTAGGGAATTGGTAATGAGACAGGCCATCTACGACCCCATCGTTGAAGCCATGATTGGGCCACATTCACTGCAGGAATGAAAACCAAGGCACTGCAGTCTGCCCCAGCCCTGGTGTGCAATGCTGATACCCATGCTGAGCCCAGTGGTAGGCAAGACATGTATGATGCTGGGCAATCCACTGCTGCTCTGGGGGAAACTGACAAATCCTGGGAATGGATATGGGTGGTAGGGAAATACCCAAGACAGAGAGGGAGCTTGGGGAGCCAAAAGGTTATTCCAATCTGCTGTAAAGGGTCCGGTAGATGTGACCTGGAAGCAAATGTGGTTTGACCTCATTGTTGCGGGACCTCACCTGAAAAGATAGACCCACAACCTAACACTGTTGGCGGGTCCGTGGAGAGCCTTAAAACCTGAACAGAAGTTCAGACCTGCCCCACCGGCTCCTACCATCCCCGCTGCCCCCCTGCTTCAGCAGAGGCCTCAGGGACACAGTCCTGTCAGGGGTGGATGCCTCCCAGTCTCTGGATATAAGATGTAGGCCCAGCTTCATCCAGGTGAGGACCTTGGAGGTGATGGGAGGCCTCATGCTGGGCCCACTATTCACTGATTCCCCCATGAATAAACAACAGGCGAGGCCTCTGGTTGACACTGGAGCTTTAATACATGGCGACCCTCAGAGGTTTTCTGGCCCCTTCAGCATTATTGATGGTTACAGAGGGAAAATGGTTGTGGTCACGAAGGTCTCTTTGACACGGCAGATTGGGCATTCTCCCCCATGAGAATACGAGGTTTTTATCTCTCCAATACCAGAGAACATATTGGACCTTGCTATCTTACAAAGTCAAACTCTGCACGCCTGTGTTGGTGAATTCCACGTCGGAGTTAGGGTAATTGAACCAGTGCTGAGGGGAAATGCAAACCAGGAACTATTAAGTCTGCAACCTCCACAAAGAGTGGTAACTGTCAAATAATATTGCCTGGGGGTGGGGCATGAATAAATAGGAGAAACTATCCAAGTACTGCACCAAGTGGGTATTGTACACTCTTCCCACAGCACTTTCAACAGCCTGGTATGCCTAGTAAAAAAGCTAGATGGCTCATGGCAGGTGACCATGGACTATGGAGAACTGAACAAGGTGGTGCCCTCCATCTATGTGCTCTGCCCAACACGACACCTTTGTATATGCCATACCGTACTGGACTTAGCAAATACATTTATTTTAGTATACCATCTCACAAGATCAATTTGCCTTCACCTGGTAGGGGCAACAATGGACCTTTCAAGTGAATCCCCAAGGTTACCTGCACAGCCCCATAGTATGTCGTGGGATGGGAGCGTGAGATGTGTTCCTTCACCACATGAATGAAATGGGCCTATTACATTGATGATCTAACATGAACACATGAGGACTGGGCATCAGAGCTGCCTTTGAGAAGCAAAAATGCTCATGAAGAAGATTAAAGCTCTGGGCATCTCCCAAGCAGGGTTATCATTTGACTTAGATACTCCTGTGACTCTGGAAGGTTTGGGTTAGTCACTGTGGCAGGGACAACAGAAGGAGATAGTACCCCTAAAATTTTGGTTCCACTCTGCAATGGAGTAGAAACTTGATACACCCCTGTAGAGCAACAGTTCCTAACAACGCACACGGCACGGCTCCTCCAAACAGGACCTCTCACAAAGGACGAGCATGTCATAATAAGAACTTGCCTTCCCATCAAGGGGTGGGTTGAGAATACGTTCTGTCAATCCGTCTCTGTTATGGTTCAAACCCACTTTGACTAAGTGACGTGCCTGCTTGTAGCAGAGGAGCGTCCCGTCCACTAGCCTCTAGGAATGCAGGTGCAGATCCTCCAAATGCCCCCACCCCTGTTGCTGTGGCAGCCCACTGATGCCTGGTGTACAGATGGGTCTGGTCCACATGAACTGTGTCACTATTCAGCCCAACACTGGCACCATCTGGATGGAAACAGGAATGAACCACAGCAGCCAGGGCGCTGAACTCAGAGAGGTTTGGCTGGTGATAAGGGATTAACCCTAAGGCTTGGGCAATGGGAAGCCAAGGATGAATGATCATGACTAAGTCCTTGTGGGTTCAGGATATGTGGACAGACATCTGGGGTGGCCTGCAAGAGCCTGAGGCATATCCTTCCACGTCCCAGCTCATAATGCACTGACACTCTCTAGCAAGCAGGGAGCTGATGCCCTAGCTCAGGTACCAGCCCTAGCAATTTACCCATCAGTAGATACAGCAGATTGAGTGCATAGAAAGAGCATCCATGTATTCCCTGGGTGGGATGGCATATTGCCAAGGATTCTGGATTGCCCTTGAAATACAGTGTCTTGGTTGATGTAGTAACAGCATGCCCTTTATGTTCTAAACAACATCCAAGGCTACTGCCAAAGGATCTGGCGCCATGCACTAGAGTTACCAACAGGTGGACGATTGGCAAATTGATTATACTGGCCCCCTCTTTGCATGTGAGGGTGCTAAATGGACCTTAGTTTGTGTGGACACTGCATCTGGCCTATCAATTTTGCCCTGTTGCCACACAAACCAGGCTGCCACCATTCAGTAATTAGAGAGGCTAAGTACCATGTATGTATACCCTCATCAAATAGACAAAGATGGGGTCACATTTCAAAGGTCATGACTTGCGAGGCTGGGCAAAATAACATGACATTGAATGGAGGTTCCATCTCTCTATAACCCACAACAGCAGAGTTGGTAGAAAGGAGAAATGGAATATTAAAGCAGCAGATTAAATTACTGACAGGCAAAACCATCTTGGCTGGGAAGTCCTATCCCAGGTTTTAATATATTTGAATGATCAACTAGTAGGGTCTGTTGCCCCATATGCCAGAGTGGGGACCCCACTGAGATACCCAGTATTGTTAAGACAGCCATTGCCCTGACTCTCATCATGGATCAGTGCACCAGGCTGCTGAGAACATCCATCATGCCTGGGAGAGGCATTATCTACTGGTATTTGCAATGGGATGTCCCACTGGGATGGGTGAGTTATTTGTACCCCTCGGTGAAGGGAACTGCTCAGTCTCCATTTGGATCCTGTTGTCCAGCTGTTGAAACACACTATACCTGGAACGGAAGAGGCACCACTGAAAGAGGGAAGAAGGTGGGGATCTTGGTCTCGCATTTCCCACACCCAGAGCATCTCACGTCTGAGAGTGCTGCCACCTCCAGCCAACATGTAATGATATGCACAAGGTCAGGTCAAGTTCCTAAAGCTGCATCCACATTAACATCTAAGGATCAGGCCACAAGTGTAATTCTTATAAAATGGGGAGACCTTCCCGTACAAGTTCTTACTAAGTATCTGTCTTTTCAACCTTACACTTCTGTTGCTTCTGTGGTATCCAGTCATGAGATTGGCACCTGACTTAGATGTCCAGCAAAGAAATCAATCCAGCTGTTGGGTAGGTGGGCAGCTGCCCCACTCTAGCTCATCAGGACTGCCATGCTGGGTATCCCTACTCCAGCGGGTGGGATTGGGAGGCCCTGAAGTAGTACCTTAAGGAAGAGCGAGCTAGGACTAGTAGTCTGAATTCATCTGACATTACCAACACTGATCCAGAAGCCTGGCCTGTGACACACACTATCAACCACACTGGGCATGAGTATTCTTTTTCTGTCAATCAAATTACACAGGCAGCCACCAAACTGCTGAGCAGAAAAGTCCTAAAAATACCATCAGAGCCATGGGTGGCTATGCTCAAATCTGGGATGTGTTCACGTGGCTCACCCTGGTTTATGAATAGTTGAGCGCCTGGGCACCCCTACGTTGGGAACGGAAAAATGACTCTAAACAGAATGAAAGCAATTGCACCAGGGATGTGGGATGAATATCACCAGATCTATGTAGTCATTCTGTCACATTAAAGGATAGTGACTGGTGTGGCACTGACTGTTCACCTCAGCCGGGTATTTATTGGGTAGCCCTGAGTAGAACTCAATGGTTGTAGGGCACCAATCTTTGGCCATGGCTTCCCCCTGGGGGGTTGGGCCACTACACCCTGAGTTTTCCCTGAGCGTAGGGAAAAATCCACCGCACAGTAAAAGAAGTGGCCAATCTCCTTTCTTCATGGGTAGGGTCATTTGGCTGCTGCCTTTGCCCCCTCTATTGGCCTGGAGGACGTTATAGCACACATATCAGCCCTTACCACGTTCCCCCAGCAAGCCTTAAATAGTAGCCGCCAAAGCGTGTTTTTACTGAACACAGAAACCCCTGATGAAAAAAGCTGTCCTCCAAAACAGGATGGCCTTGGATGCTATTACCGCCTCACAAGGAGGCACCTGTGCCAGTATCCACACAGAATGTTGTGTGTTCATACATGATGTGTCTGCTCAGGTACGAATAGGACACAAGGGAACGCCCTGAGTGATCTCACCCCCAGCCTAGGGGACTTGATAAATCAGGGGTTTGGATCACAGGGATCTTGTTATTTATTTTGGGAATCATTATCTTAATCTGTGTTTTCTCTTGCACGTGCCTATATAGTTGCTGTGACGTCTACCCTCTGGTGGAGCCAAAGAGCCACCAAACCAGCCACTTCCACGCTAATGAAACTCCTAGCTGAGCACTCAGGGCCCATTTCAGAAGAAAGATTGTCAGAGCCGGTCACGGGGAGGGAGGGTGTTGGAGGAGGTCATCAAGAGGACATGACCTGTAGATCTGAGAGCTAGACCAGGCAACTGGGGGCCCCCCACCCCCACCCCTTTCCTTGGAATGTATGTTCTGCTCATCATTCACACAGGAGTCGTTTCAAGGACACAGCCTTGAGATAGTCATGTGCTGTTGAGACTAACTGGACGGTATACAAGGCTGAACCCAGGACCCTGTATAAACTTTGAAGAGTCTGGAGGGCGGTTGCAGAGATCTACTCATCTTGCGGCACCCAAAGCAAGCCTGGTATGTAAGTTCCCTTGCTTGTGCAAACTGCCACCTACCAATCTGGTGTGATCTGCCTCTGTCTCTCCTTGCCCTCCGTGTATGGGGACCAGTTTCAGATTTCATCTGGGAAGCTCCTGAGTTTTCTAACCAGCAGACTTGAGGTAAAGCGTATTCTCTGCTTGTCCTTCTTTAGAATCCTGGTGTTCTCCATTTGCAGAAAAATGGGAATGAAACAATACGATATCTTTAAACTCTCCTTCCTTATTAATGAACAGATGCCACATCAGGACAGACGGCAGTTCGAACCCCGAAGAGCATGCAGGACAGAAAACACTTCCCGAATTTCTTGGATGTAGATGAGAAAATAGTCACCCAAGGGATGCACTTGCTAACAGCCAAGGTTGCATTTGCTCCGCTTCTCTCTTGTTTTGCACCTGCTCCTCCCTGAGAAGGGACCCAGGGCCACGAGATAAACTCTTCTGGGATCAGAAGCAAAGTGAGAATTTAATACTTAAAAAGGATCAAATTCTTAATGAGCCTTATCAACCTTATTTATTTATTTTTTTAAACATCTTTATTGGGGTATAATTGCTTTACAATGGTGTGTTAGTTTCTGCTTTACAGCAAAGTGAATCAGCTATACATACACATATGTTCCCATATGTCTTCCCTCTTGCGTCTCCCTCCCTCCCACTCTCCCCATCCCACCCTTCCAGGCTGTCACAAAGCACCGAGCTAATATCCCTGTGCCTTGCGGCTGCTTCCCCCCAGCTATCTACCTTACTACGTTTGTTAGTGTGTATATGTCCATGACTCTCTCTCACCCTGTCAAAACTCACCCTTCCCCCTCCCCATATCCTTAAGTCCGTTCTCCAGTAGGTCTGCGTCTTTATTCCTATCTTACCCCTAGGTTCTTCATGACATTTTTTCCCCTTAAATTCCATATATATGTGTTAGCATACGGTATTTGTCTTTTTCTTTCTGACTTACTTCACTCTGTATGACAGATTCTAGGTCTATCCATCTCATTACAAATAGCTCAATTTCATTTCTTTTTAAGGCTGAGTAATATTCCATTGTGTATATGTGCCACATCTTCTTTATCCATTCATCCGATGATGGGCGCTTAGGTTGTTTCCATGTCCTGGCTATTGTAAATAGAGCTGCAATGAACATTTTGGTACATGACTCTCTTTGAATTTTGGTTTTCTCAGGGTATATGCCCAGTAGTGGGATTGCTGGGTCATATGGTAATTCTATTTGTAGTTTTTTAAGGAACCTCCATACTGTTCTCCACAGTGGCTGAACCAATTCACATTCCCACCAGCAGTGCAAGAGTGTCCCCTTTTCTCCACACCCTCTCCAGCATTTATTGTTTCTTGATTTTTTGATGATGGCCATTCTGACTGGTGTGAGATGATATCTCATTGTAGTTTTGATTTGCATTTCTCTAATGATTAATGATGTTGAGCATTCTTTCATGTGTTTGTTGGCATTCTGTATATCTTCTTTGGAGAAATGTCTATTTAGGTCTTCTGCCCATTTTTGGATGGGGTTGTTTGTTTTTTTGTTATTGAGCTGCATGAGCTGCTTGTAAATTTTGGAGATTAATCCTTTGTCAGTTGCTTCATTTGCAAATGTTTTCTCCCATTCTGAGGGTTGTCTTTTGGTCTTGGTTATGGTTTCCTTTGCTGTGCAAAAGCTTTGAAGTTTCATTAGGTCCCATTTGTTTATTTTTGTTTTTATTTCCATTACTCTAGGAGATGGGTCAGAAAGGATCTTGCTGTGATTTATGTCATAGAGTGTTCTTCCTATGTTTTCTTCTAAGAGTTTGATAGTTTCTGGCCTTACAACCTTATTTACAAGAAACATGAGCTGTGGTTTCTTGGGGACTTGGTGAAAAACTCGAGTTGACTCAAGGGTGCCTTTGCTAAAAGAAGTGATTCATAGAAACCAGGAGTCTTTATTTCCAGACAGTGTAACATGGGGTGGAGGTATGACCATATAAAGCACTCCTCAGGGGTTCCCGGGGGTCAGAATTACCAGGAGGTGTGGGATAGCTGTGGTTCCCAAAGCTCTGCCTTCTATGGCCTAGAAGTTATTTTTCTCCCTCCTTGGGATTCTTAGACAAATATTTCTAACTACAATTCTTTCTCTAATATTTAGTTATCTCTATCATCAGTAATTATTCCTCCAAATCAAATGAATCCCATCACTAAATAATTGTTCCAATTGGCCATGTTCTGTGTCAAGCCTCACTGCTTTCAGGTTTATTGAGTACCTCACAACCAGCGTGGGATAAACTAAATGGTCCACTAAGCAGTCCTCTGGTGAACATAATCCTTATCGCCCCCAATCTTCTGTTTAATCTTTTTTTTTTTTTTTTTTTTTTCTTCTGTGCTTTGAGGCTTGTGGCATCTAAGTTCCCTGAGCAGGGATCAAACCGGGACCCCTGGCAGTGGAGGCACTGAGTCCTAACCACTGGACCACCAGGGAATTCCACCCTCTATCTGTTCAATTCAGTGTAATGGCCCTGGTTTTTTCTCAACATGACTTAAATTTTCCATGAATTCTCAAAGTAATGAATTCAACCCTTTCTTTGTTTTTCTTTTAACATTAAAAATATATATATTATAAATATATATTTTTATAAATTTTATAAATATAGATAGTAGTAAACTACAACAAAGGAGAAAAAATAGTACAATGACTGCGTATTTTACTTGGATTAATCAGCTGCTAATATTAATCAGTTGTCAATATACCTTTGTTTACCTTTCTCTATCCATAAATACATATATTTTTTGATGAACCCTTTAAAATAAATTGCAGATATTGATACTACGACATCTCACTCATAAAATATTTAGCATTGATCTCCTAAGGATAAAGATGTTTTGCCATTAACCACCATATCATTATCACACTCAAAGAATTTAATAAGAATCACATGCTATTATTTAATGTCTACTCCATTTTCAAATTTCCTGAGTTGTCCTAAAAATGCCATTCATAGTGTTTTAAAGAATTAATTCCAGGATCCAAAACTAGTTTCAGGTTTTGCATTTTGTCTTTATTCATTTTAGAAAAAATTCCCTCATCTTTTTATTTTGTTTGTTTTCTGTGTTGAAGATTTTTTTGAGAATCTAAGCTAGATGTCTTGTAGAATGTTGTTTATTATGGATTTGTCTGTTCACTTATGGTTAGAATCAAATTAGACCTTTGTTTGGAAGAAATATTACAAAAGATGAGTGTGGTAAATTAATTTATTATCCAGAAAAATTTCACTACTCTTCTCTTCCCCCTTACCAACATTTCTTAGCTAACAGAGTGTATTTCCTACCCAAGTCCTAGAGTTTGACCATGTAATTTGTTGAGGAAATGGGGTGTTAGCAGATAATTCATGAACAGTTGGGCTTGTCCTCCGGTGCTTCTGACATTAACATGAGAAGAATATTTCCTGGGTCTCAGAAAACTGAGGGATGTATAGCTCTAACTGATTTGAAACTATCACCTGACCAAGCGTTGCCTAGATAAGCAGAATTCCAGCCAATATGCAGATGTGTAAGCAGCATGTATATTTTTGTTGCCTGTCACTGAGATTTTATGGTTAAATATTACACAAAAGAGCTAAATGAGACAGCAACTGTGTCTACCTTTTTAAATTTATTGTTGTAAAAGACACATGACATGAAATCTACTCCTTTAAATTAAGTGTACAGTATAGTATTTTAATTATTCACATTTTTGTATAGATCTCTAGAACTTTTTCATCTTGCATAACTGAAACTCTATACCCATTGAACAGCAACTCCTCTTTCTCCTTTCCCCTAGCTCCCAGCAGCCACCATTCTCTTTTCTGCTTATATGAGTCTGACTACTTTAGATACCTCATATAAGTGGAATCATGCAGTATCTGTCCTTTGATGACCGGCCTATTTCACTTAGAATGATTTCCACAAAGTTTATCCATGTTGTAGCATATGAAAGGATATCCTTTTTTTTAAGTCTGAATAATATTCCATTGTAAATACATGCCACATTATCTTTATCCATCCATCTCTTGATAGACATTTGTTTGTTTCTACATCTTGGTTATTTGGAATAATGCTGCAATAAACATGGGAGTGCAAATATCTCTTCAAGATTTTGTTTTCAATTCTTTTAGATAAATACCCATAAGTGGGATTCCTGGATCATAGAGTAGTTGTTTTTTTTAAATTTTTTGAAGAACCTCTGTACTGCTGTTCATAACAGCTGCATCACTTTATTTATTTATTTTAAAAAATATTTATTTATTTATTTGTTGCACCAGGTCTTAGCTGCGGCATGTGGGATCTAGTTCCCTGACCAGGGATCAAACCCAGGCCCCTTGCATTGGGAGCATGGAGTCTTAACCGCTGGATGACCAGGGAAATCCCTGCACCACTTTAAATTCCCGCCAAAAGTGCACAAAGTTTCCAATTTCTTCACATTCTCACAAACACTTATTTTCTGTTTTTTGTTTGTTTGTTTTGTTTTGATAATGGCCATCCTAACAGGTATGAGATGATATCTCACTACTGTGATTTTTGATCTGCATTTCTCTGGTGATTAAAATTGTTGAGTGTCTTTTCATATATCTATTGGCCATTTTTATGTCTTCTTTGGAGAAAAATCTATTCAAGTCCTTTGTGCACTTTTTATACATGTTATTTGCTTTTTCACTGTTGAGTTGTGGGAGTTCTTTATGCATTTTGGATACAAATATTCAATTTCACCAGTTGCCTTTTCATTCTATTGATTGTGTCCTTTTCTGTTTTTCAGTTTCATGTATCACTTGTCTATTTTTGCTTTTGTTGCCTGTGTTTTTGGTGTCATAGCCAAGAAATCATTGCCAAGACCAATGTTATGAAGCATTTCACCTATACTTTCTTCTAGGAGTTTTACAGTTTCAGGTCTTATGCTTAAGTCTTTAATTCATTTTAGGTTGATTTTTGTGTATAGTGTAAGATAGGATGCAATTTAATTCTTTTGCATGTGAATGTCCAGTTTTTTAAAGAGATTTTCCTGTCTCCATTGTGTAGTCCTGGCACCCTTATCAAAGATCATTTGACTGTTTATGCTTAAGTTTATTTCTGGCTCTCTATTCTATTCCTCTGGTTATGTATGTCTACTTTTATGTCAGTACCATACTCTTTTTATTAATGTAGCTTTGTGATATGTTTTGAAGTCAAGAAGTATGAGGCCTCCAGTTTTGTTCTTTCTCAAAATTGTTTTGGCTATTAGAAGTCCTTTGTGGTCTCATATGAATTTATATAAATTTGGGGATTGTTTTTTCTATTTCTGCAAAAAATGCCATTGTGAGTTTGACAGGGATTGCATTGAATCTGTAGATTGCCTTGGGTATTATGGACATTTTAACAATATTAAATCTTCTAATTCATGAATATGGGATATCTTTCTATTTATGTGTGTCTTCTTTAATTTCTTTCAGCAATGTTTTATCATGTTCAGTGTATAAGTCTTTCACCTTGGTTAAGTTTATTCCAAGTATTTTATTCATTTTGATGTTATTATAATGGGATTTCTTTTCTTAATTTCCGTTTTTGGATTGTTCGTTGTTGATGGTCCTTGCCTGAATCAATTATTATTAGGGCTCTGCTATGGACTGATATGTTTTTATATGTATTTTCATATATATATATATATATATATATATATATATATATATATATATATATATAGACTTGATTTTTTAGAGCAGTTTTAGGTTCACAGGAAAATTGAGTGGAAGGTACAGAGATTTCCTATATACCCCTGAGCCCACTCATACATAGTCTTCTTCCTTATCAATATCTCCCACTAGCGTGGTACATTTGTTAAAATTGATAAACTTTGCTGGCATGTAATTATCCCTCAAAGTCCATAATTTACATTGGGGTTTAGGGTTAAATCTTAGAGTTGTAAGATATGGATTTTTTAACAAAAGACAAATGACTGTGATTTTTTTAAATCAAAGCTTCAGTCCTGAGTGAATCTAGGCAGTCAATAGGCCTTGGGAAAGGCAGAAATAAATTTTCTCCTGTTGAGCCCCAAGAAGAGGGCTTTTGGATCATATGTTCACAGGCTGTGAGCAGGCTGTCTTGAGTGAAGGGCAGCACAATCTTGGCTGCAGCCACCTGTGGGTCCTCAGTGATGGCTCACCTGGGACAATAAACTATTCTAGATGAAATACTATTGATCCCACATTGCTTCATACAACACAAATAATCTCAAGGATGGTGGTGTTTTCTACTCTCCAAACTAAGTGCAAATTCACACCTTCACTTTAGCTGAATCAGCAGCTTCTGAACTCAGGCTGAAGTTTCCCAAGAAGAGTCAAAATGCAGTATAATTTATCAGGATTTCCAAATTAGCTTTCAACTGGTGGTTACTAAAAGATCCCAGTTTGTGGTCCAGCTTGTGTGTTGTCTCTTCACATTAAAGATCTTGCTTCTTTTTCTACCCCTGGCCTTATAATTACTATGATTTTCAACATATATTCAAAACACACATGTGGATATAAAATAATATGATGGAGTAATAAAATAATTCTTTGGGAAAAATAACAGTATTGAGAATCCTTTCTGTAAATGGTAAATAAGCCATAATTTAAACTAAATTAGAACATAGATTAGTTTATAAATAACTATTTACAATAAATAACATTGATTGGGTACCAATTACACACATGACATTATGTTAGTTGCTTTACATCTCAATTAATCCTTTAATTAATTCTACACAGTAGGTAACTTTTCTTATTCCCATTTTATAGATGAGGAAACTGAGACTTAGAGAGTTAGAGTGACTTGGCCAAGGCTATTAAGCTGATAAATAATAGGGCCAGGATTCTAATGTTCATCTTCTTTCTGTTATTTCTTAAGGTAAAATCTTTCATTTCTAGGATGTGAGGGGGGCCCAGGTATCACCATTTGGGGAGTTATTTTAGTGAAGAGGTCAAACAGTGAGATGTGTGTTTGAGTACCCTAAATATGGAAGGAAGAAAACACCAAGATGGCATCAGTAAAGGAAAAGGTCAGAAAATGAACCGGAAGTAAAAGCTGGTAAACAGAGGACAGCATCATGTTCACAGGGACAGGATAGGACAGAATATGAAGGGGATTTCAATCATTGCTTAGGAAACAGAAGTGAGGGGCAGCCAGAGTATTATTAAAGGAGGCAGGTGACAGACGGCAGGCAGAAGCTACGTAATGTCTAGATTGGTGGTTACGAGGGAATTTATTGATGGAAGTAAAATCTTAACTTGCATGCTTAATGTCAATCTAATTTACAGTTTTAGGCAATGTAAACTAAGGGTGACAAATTTGGAACAGGTGGCAAGAAGCAAGTTTTACAGAGAGCAAATCACAAATGCCTGTGGAACAGTTATCCTGCAGGGACAGCACTCAAATTTACTTGCAGGGGACTTCACAGCCCTCATCAGTGATTTACATGTGACAGTCATGGGCAGAAAGTACCCACTAACAAAGTTCCCTCCAGTTTCCAGCAAGGAGAGTCTGTTAACTCTTTTGGCATGATTTGCTGATTGCATTTTAGGTGAAGCACACCAGCCTCCTGATAGGAACATTGTGTCAATGATTTTTAAAAAACTGATGTACTGTGATAATCTAATGGCAAATTCCGTTTCTCAGTTTTCTCTCCAAATGTTTGTGTCTGCTTTGGAGAGCCGTTGGAAAGGTTTGGGCAAGTGCTGTGTCATGCATGCAGGGTTGGGTACCCACTGTTTGACTGAAATAGACATTGGAGGGAAATCAGATTTGGAGTTTTCTGCTCTTACCACCCTTCATGTCAACATTTTAAGGTAACTGCTTTATATGATTTACAGATTATTTTGATGGTGGGACACAGCATAGTGACACTCAGATCAATGAAAGCCAGAACTCTGTGTTATTTACAGCTCTAGAGGAAAGAAGTCTAACACGCGAGGGGTTGCACCTGGGGACAAGGTCACTGCAGGCTGAAAATGTAGAAGGTGTCTTATGTATAGCAAGTGGGGGGGGGGGTGGGTAGTTGGGTTTCCTGGGATCCCTGGGGATTGGTTAATTTGAATATTCTGCTGAGTCTGGAGCACAGATGCTGCCCCTAGTTGTTTGGTACCCTTAGCCCTGGGGGAATAGGGGTGTTTGCCTAGTTGTCCTGGAGAGTATGAGTTCAATAAGGCAATTAGTTGGGGTGGGACTTAGCAAATTGTTCAAAAAAGGAAATCAAGACTTTTTAGCCATGACTTTATCATAGAGTCAAGACAGAACTTGTGAAATATTATATTCCACCTTTCTGACTGTTGGAATGTTGGAGCTTGAATCTGCCGAAACTATCATTTTTCTAAGCTCTTTCTGCCTCTGAATTTTACACATACGTTGGAGGATCAAGACCCTTTGTGATAAGGGAGGGATTTATAGTATCCTCTCTCTTTGTTTTTTTTTTTTGTAATTAAAATAAATTATTTATTTATTTATTTATTTAATTATTTTTGGCTGCGTTGGCTCTTAGTTGAGGCATGCGGGCTTCCCTCTAGTTGTGTCATGCGAGTTCTTCTCTCTCTAGTTGTGGCACACAGGCTCCAGATCATGTGGGCTCTGTAGTTTGTGGCACGTGGTCTGTCTCACTGAGGCACACGAGCTCAGGAGTTGTGGTGTGCAGGCTTAGTTGCCCCACAGCATGTGGGATCTTAGTTCCCTGACCAGGGATAGAACCCGCGTCCCCTGCATTGGAAGGCGGATTCTTTAACACTGGATCACGAGGGAAATCCCTCCTCTCTCTCTGGATTCCAAACTTTTTCCAAGTACTCCATTTTCATCAGTAACGCCCCATTCTTTCAGTCTACTACGGGAGAAACCATTTTGAATTGTTCCCCTATCCCTCTTTCTTAGCTGTTTGCCTCCTCTTCCCTCCAGTACTTACACCTTTCCATTCTTATGCTTCCTTCTTAGCTCAGGCCTATATTCTCTCATCATTATTTTAACAGTGCTTTAAGTCACTTTCACTTCTTCTAGTCCCAGGGTCAGCAAATATGGCCTGCTGGCCAAATCCAGGCCATTGTTTGTTTTTGTAAATAAAGTTTTATTGGAACATGGCCATACTCATCTATTTACGTATTGTCTGTGGCTGATTTTATGCTACAAGCACAAAGGAGAGTGGTTGCAACAAACAGGGTGGCCTGCAGAACCTAAAATATTTACTATTTGCCCTTACAGAAAATGTTTGCCAGCTTCTGTACCTAGTAGGTGATATTAAACATCCATTCAAAATTCTGATTGTGTTGATCTAGGAGATGAGAGGAGGAGAGGAAGAGACTGACATTCATTGAGCACCTTATGCAAACTCTGGGCTGGGCACTTTGCATGAGTAAAACCCAGGTCTATTAACTCAGGGGAGTAAGAAATGTAACTTCCCTCATTTTTTCCCCTAAAGCTTAATGGAGTTTCTAGTATAAAATCCCACCTTTTGGATGTCAGAAACTTAATCTTAGTTTGGTGTTCTCTCATCTCCCTCACCTGGGATTTTATCTGAGCTCTGGGTGAGGGGAAGTGAGCAGTGCCGAGATGTTGGCTGGGCTGAACTGTACCTGGTCACTGTCATCAACCTCACTCCTGTCAGGTAATCGGCACTCAATCATGAAAGTCTTGCTACAATTGCTTCTTCTTCCCATTCTGAAGGCCCTTTGGATATGCCTCTCTTTGCATCTTCTCTGACGCTGTGGGGCTTACAGAAAATGTGATAAATCTCTTATCTGGTGCTGGGGTTGTAGGACCTCTGAGGGGTGGCAGGAGCCTCATCTGCCTCCACGTTCCTGTAGGTACATGTAATGCTTCTACTGCTTCTTGGCCAGTGGGGTCACAGGAAGTGAGTGAAGCTGTGTATGTCCCTTTCTGCTCACTTCTCAACCATTTCTCCACAGGGGTCTTGTTGCTTCCTGAGAAATGAGGCACAGGCCTCCTTTGGTCTCAAATTCCAGAAACCTCTCCATTGACTCACTCCATTCTTCCCAGAGTTCAGCCTGGGGTAGGTCCCCATAGCCAGTTCTCCTTTCCCAGAGCTGCATCATCCAGTCAATTTGTATTCCGCTCTACCTGTCCTCCATCGTCCAACCTGGAGAATTCTGTCCAATCAGGAGTTGGGGTCTCAGGAGTGGGAAAAAGGAAAGTTTGTTTGTACTTATTACATATTTTTTTAAGTTGATGATAGATACACATGCCTTCTTTCCTTGCTGAACTTTAGACTCTTAAAACTCTAAACCCAAGAGCTGATACCTGTTTACTCTTGTTTTTCTGTCTCATGCCTTCCTTGAGGTGACAAACATCTAGCAGACAAGAGTTTACATTAATACAGGCAACGGCCTTGGGTTAATATCTCATAATAGTCTTCGCCACCTCTCTCCCCTTACCCCTCAATGCACATGTGTTTTCTTGTTTGACCCTTGCAATAGCACTGACTGGTAGAGATTTCTGCTTCCATTAGATAAATGAAAAAACAGACTCAGATGAGTTAAGTGGTGGAGTAAGAGTATGAATTCAGATCTCCTGGCCTCCAAATGAGTCTTCTTCCCCTTATATGGCACTGCCACATGAATTTTACACTAAAGAGGCCCTAACCTCTTTATGCTACTCTTCTGCCCTGTTTAAAGTCTACTCTGTAGATTCCTCCTCTTACTACTCCCTTTGGTTGTTCTGATTTTATAGTTTATCGGACTCTATGTATTAGGACATTGCAAGTTATAAATGTAAGCTAAACCACTGTATATTTTCATTTGTTCATTTACACATGAAACCAATATGCATTGGCACATCAAGTGCAAAGCAGTGTGCTAAGCACTATGACTCATGACATGGATCCAGACCATAGGGGATGTATAATATAGGAAGTGATAAAGACACTCAAATAGCCTTTACTTACACAAGATACACTGTTAATAGAGTTAAATCAATGTGCAAGAAATTTACTGTGATTCCACTGTAAAACATTTAATTTGCCTGGGAGGATCAGGGAAGGCTTCACAGAAGAGGCACCGTCTGAGTTGGGTCTTAGAAGATGTCTAGAACTTTGAATGTGTGACTAAGGAATGGAAGAAACCTTTCAACCTCAAGGTACTGCTTAAGTAGAGACACCAAGTAGAAGAATGTGGTATTTGGGTTATCAAATTGATCGGCGTGTCGATTTACAGAGTAAATGGAGGGATGTAGTAGGATATAGGCCTCTAAGTATACATTGGGATCTGAACATGAAGAACTTTTTAAATGTCTTGCTAGGAAGTATGAACCTTATTCCTAGGAATTAGGAAATTTTGATGACTTCTAAAGAAGGGGAGCACCAGTGTCCAAGCTGAAATCAACATATTTGGTAATTTGGGCACATAATTTGTAGAGGGAGAGAAGGAAGTGCAAATCATTGGTTAAAATTCACCATTATAATTATTTGTATATTAGAGTCCATTGTCCATATTATTCATGCTCACAATTACCACAGGCAAAAGAAAAATGTTGACTTGTGGGTGTGAGACTGTGATGAAGTACAGATCCTGACTTATGCCTGGTTAGATGTCCTCTGGAGATGCTGTGCTCATTAGTCTAGAGGTGTTAGTTCTTCAGTTTCTTTTATAAGCGTTTTGTTATTTTGTCATTGGATAATAATGGATGTGTCAGAGTAAATATGTCTCAACTGCCTAAGAAATGCTTACCTGCCGTAGAATATAGTGACATAATTCTTGAGATGATATACACCTTTCTTGTGAAGCCTAAGCTTGTTATAAAGCTATGGCCTTTGACTACATTTCTTTTCTTCCCTCGGGTAAAGAATGGAACACATCCTGTAAACTCTTAATTTGCTCTCCAGGCAAGACTTTTCAAAATCTTCTGTCATTTTAAGTATATAGGTAAGGAGCAATCAGTTTGTTCTGGAACATAGCTACAAATGGTCACTCTGATTTCATTGTAGAAGTGACAGAGGGAAAAGATAAAGGAGGTTAAATGTAAAAATAATCAATTTCCACCCCTAACCTCAACATTTGAAATTACAAGGAATAGGTTTCCTTACACTATACTGTGTAAAACATTTGGATTTATTTACTGATTCATTTGATTGACTGATTTATGTAAAAACACTTGCCATGTACCAGAGGCTAGATGTTGGGATGGAAGATAAGGTGAGGAAGGATTAGAAGGCTCAATCCAAGGGACATCTAATTGAATCTTAAAATCAAACTTGGGTTGCATAGTGCAGTTATCAGCTAATCAACAAGCATTTTTCCCCCCACATCTAATTTTTGTAATATTCAGTACTAGGTGCTATGGAGGATACAAAAATACATCAAACAAGGCATATACAACTGATTGAAACAAATGTGCAGCAAATGTTCATTAATCACATAAGCAGAAACTGAGAGTAGACATAATATGGCACTTAAGAGGTCAGAAGAGGGGAGCTTTCTATGAACTTGGCTAATCAGGGAATGCCTTTGAAGGAAGTGGTAGAACTTGGCCAGTGTTGACAGGGCACGTGCCTCTTCACTCCTATGTCTTAGTCATAAACTGTTACAATCCACTTAACCTATTGTTTGAACAGTGATATGAGACTGTTAAAAATATAAGAATTTTTTTTTTTTTTGTGGTATGTGGGCCTCTCACTATCGTGGCCTCTCCCGCTGCAGAGCACAGGCTCCAGACACGCAGGCCCAGCGGCCATGGCTCATGGGCCCAGCCACTCCGCGGCATGTGGGATCTTCCCAGACCGGGGAACAAACCAGTGTCCCCTGCATTGGCAGGCTGACTCTCAACCACTGCGCCACCGGGGAAACCCCAAGAAATATTTTGATTTGTACTGGTATACTCTGATTATTACATGAATTACATGAATTTCCCATACATTCTTTTAAAGATAAGAAAATTAGTTATGGGTGAGCATAGTCCATTAATTATTTCATGTACCTGAAGACCTCCAGGGAATGCCATGGCTTCACAACATAGCCCCAGAGTGTTAAATTTTGCATTTGATTCCTCGCATTTGCCGAAGATGAGAAAAATTGGATGACTCCCTGTTCACTATGCATCTAAAGCAGCTTACTGTGAGTTGTTTATTTCCCCAGAGAGCAAGAATTCTGTAACATCCTGCTTTTAGTCAAATTATGCCTTTTTCTTCCCAAAGATTTTCACATGCAGATAGATTAAACGGTAGGAGTTCATAATGACAGACCTCTGGGGATAGAGAAATATTCCTATATTGCTTTAAAGATTATTTTTTATTATGGGATATTTCAAACATGCAGAAAAGTATAGAAAATAATCTAATAAAGGCCGTTCACCCTTCACCTAGATTTAATAGATGTTAACATTTTGCCATAATTTTTTCTTCAGATATCTCTCTCCTTAAAAAAAATTAATTATCAGTACAACTGAAGCTTCCCTGTTGCATCACTTCCTCCTTGTCTCCAGAAGTAGTTGTTATTCTGAAGTTGAACTGTATCATTTCCATGAATACGTATATGTTTAACATCTATGTAGATATGAAGGAACAAAATATGCTGTTATTTATGTGGTATATGATTTTACGTAAAGGACATCAGAGTGTATGTCACCTTGCTTTTGTAGTCAGCAATTATGTTTTTGAGACTACCATGATGCGTGTAAATTGAGTATCTTCACTTTAATTGTATAATATGCTCACTTAATTGTTGTTTGGCATTTCATTGTCTGAGTCAATCATGGTTTATTTTGGCTCATTTGTTTTCTATCAGTAAAGCTACGTTGGCACATGTGCGCGCTTCTTTGGGGAGAACGCTTGAAAGTGGAATTGCTGAGTCATGATTTCATGTAGGCTCTGCTGCTGAAAGTCAGCAAACATGTGATGGCTCCAAGGCAGAAGTTCACTTCTTGCTCACATAACAGACCAGAGCGGGTGCTATGTCAGTGGATGGGTCTCCTCAGTGAGGGAACTTAGGGACTCAGCCTCCTTCCAACAGCGTCTCCAGCTCTTCGTGGACTGTATGCAGCTGGCAGAAGTAGAAAGAACATGGAGGAGGCACATTCACCCTCCTGAAGGCTCCAGGTTGAAATTGGCACAAACCACTTCTACTCTTCCCAGGGGGATAACTGACTTGTTATTTAAGTATACTCTGCGGGCAGTTATCCTTACAATGGAAGTCATTCATAGTAGGAGTTGGTCTTTAGCCCCTTACCCTGGTAAACTTTCAGATCAGCTTCCACACGCTGGCCTGGATTATTATGCATGATAAAATTGCCCTAGATTTCTTCCTTGTGGACCAAAGTGGAGTCTGTGCAATCACAAATACATTGTGCTGTACCTGAACTAATACCTTGGACCTAATGGGGGCGGGGGAGGGTCATATCAAAACAGAAGGAGAAATCAACTTGCTTCCTAAGGTAGATCCTGATGGCTTATGGGGTTTGTTCCATTGGTTGGTCTGGGACCTGGAGTTGGGGAGGCATGGCTGAGGCCAACACTGCAGGTTGGCCTCATCCCACTGCTTAGAGTCCTATTGATAGTAGCCTTACTATGATGCCATATGAGGCAAACTGACAGGTTTGGTCGCAGCCTCAGTCGGTAAGGTGTATCAGAGTGACTGAGTGGTGTAGTCAGAAAAATCTGCTGAAAGCCCAGATGATGTAGAAAGGATGATGTTGGAAGTGAATCCCATGGGTTTCCGATATTTCTGTACAACCTGCAAGCAGAGGCACCGACTGTCTTTTTTCTGGACTATCTTGACTATAGTTTCCTGAAAATCATGACTATTTCCCTAGAGCAAAGGGCAGTTGTGCTTCTGCTCCATTATAAAAAAATTAGATTCCCTAAACTTGGGGCTTCTCTCCTGCACATGAGGCTGTCATCTTGTTCTCTTCAAATCTCCTCATGGAAACTGGGGATCAGGGAACTGGCACAAGAAAATGTTGATTCTCTGGCTACTGTTACTGCTGTGAGCAATAAAGACCTTTGTCTCTGAACCGGGAGTCTCATGTCTTCTGCCAGTATCTGTGATACTGGGATATGCTAACTTGTTAGCTTGCAAGTAGGATAAAAATATCTCAGCTTCTTCAAAGTTCTTGCTAGTGAGAAGATAAATATAATGTAACTTGGTTGATTTTGACCAATGCACCCATCCACTGTGGGTCTGTTGTTTCATACTTTTTATAAGAAATAGGATGTGAGTTAGACCAGACTACCCTTAAGGCTCTTGAGAGTCTGAAGAGCTATGATTCTATGATTCTATGGGGCAACATCTTAGTGCCTTCCTCAGCATAAGCCACTGGAATTTGTATGCAAGAGACACTTGTTTATGCTAGTTAACACCGTTGGCTACTTCTTGGCACTTCACTTTTTACCCTCCTCTGTCTTGACACCTTATGCCTTCATTTATGAAATAGTAAGTCAATGGTAGATTCCTCAGAGTTGGGAAAATGGTTGAGGAACCAGCATTTTGAAAAGGACAGTTCCATAGTATAATCCATAGAGGGTGTTTTAAACCTCTAATTTAGTTCGTGATTTAAGGAAAATCCATCTTTCCTGTGGCCTCTATTTCAGCAAACGGCAAAGCAAGACAGTTCTGCCCATGCTGGCTTGTCTGAGGAGCATCAAGGCAGCAGGAATCTGCATTTGATGGTTCCACCAAAGAAATAGAGAGATCAGGGAGCTAAGCCAAGGGCACTGACTCAAGAGACTTGACTCCAGGTGCCCTCATTTGTTTTGAATATCAAATCAGTTGTCTTTTGTTGTCGTGAAGGTTTTACACTGGCGAGCTCAGTTGCTGATGGTATTTTGCCATGTGAGACTCTGTAAGGCTTGACTGGAGGGTAGAGGGCAGTGAGAGTCCAAAGAAGAAAAATGATCAGGAGCCATCTGGGTACTGCAGCATCTTGAGGCACGGCTGTGACTGAGACATTGACTCTTTGCACCACAAATTATTCTTTAACTCAGATGTTATCACTCATATACATGACAGGAGGTGAGATGTCAAATGTTGGTGAGGGCTTGATTGACAGGGCCCAGGCAGGGGCAGCCCCAGTGCCCCTGAGCTGGCTGTTCTAGCTCACTTCCCTAATCTATACTCAAATCCTAGACCTCAGGGCCTGGGGATCTACACACTGGCTCCTTTACTGCTCCTTTTCTTGAACACAAGGAGCGCTGGGTGCAAGAGACCTTTCCTATCTCTAAGGCCAGTGCTAGGAAGAGACTTCTTCCCTCTCTTGTTCTCCAGTCTTCCACGCCAGAGCTCTGCGTACATGTTTTCTAATGTAAGATGCTACACAAGCGTCAAAAACTCTTTAGTGCTCTTAAATAATCTCCAAGTGCTATTGCTATCTTGTCATATAGCATTCTTTCCTCATGTAAGGTGCATTTTCTTCTGCATCTTTCCAGCCCTCAGTTCTTTAACTTTACAAACAAAAAAAAAAAAAAAAGGAAGATCCATTATCAAGGGAAATTGTTTTTTTGTTATTAAGACCCTGAACCACCAGGGTATCTGATTAAATTAACCACAAGTTTCAGAGCACAAGCAGTACCCTGTTTAATCTTCAATTTCCTTATTCATACAGGAGCGATAGAAACAATTTTCTCCCTTCCTATTACATCGGGTTCCCCTGGTACAAGAGACACTTCCTGATGCTGGCTCTGAAAAGGCATGTGTCTCATAAACAGTAGTCAGGAGAGATCAGTGTTGTATATCTTTGAGGACATTTGTTGCCTATAAAACAAGAAATGAGAGCGAGGAGGAATACATTCTGAGGAGAAGCAAATATTTTATATTTTCACAATCACATTTTCTCAGAAATATAGTGTATCCAAATATTCGGTACATGAAAATGGAACATTATGTCTGCTTTTTTCCCCTTGCTTCCTAACTTGACTATGTTTCATTTTACCTATTTTATCTTTTAATTTTAGTTCTGAACTTCACCTTGTCCTTCCCTCAATCCCCTTCTCTCTGAATTTATTCATCAGATAATCCATCTTGACCATGTAGGCAGTGCCGTCACCACAAATCCTGCTGCTTCTCCGACTGACTGTGAAGTAAACCTTTTTGAGAAACCTCAGACTGGTGACTGGTTGCATAAAGTAGATTATGTGTGTCTGGAAGACTCTGGAAATTGTTGTGTTATTACCTGTTTCTGAAATGAAAATATCAAGATAATTTATCTTTGAAATCCTCCTCTCCAGACTACGAGGTTGAAAACTTAATAGTATCATGAATTCAGTTTAAAACAACAATCTATTTATTCAAGATACTCTCTCTCTAATACTGTACTTTGGAAATATCCTCAAGAACACTATACATTTTAGTATTGTTTTTATTACACTAATTTATTGAGGCCAAAAGCGTACTTGAGGCTGGGAAGGACAGGAAGGCAGAGAGGGAGAGGGGGAGAGGGAGACAGAGAGAGAAATTACTTTTCCCTGGGATTATAATCTAAAAGTCTGCCTGAATATGGAAGGCTTTCAGAGACGCGATTTGCTCTTTCTTTTTTGTCTTTGTGTTTCTCACATAAACAACACCTTAGTGAAGGAGTCATTCATTACTTTGATGATTCCGCTTCCTAACCTCTCACACTAAGGCTTAAAGATAGAGAGATTTAAACCTGTTCACAGGCTTAATTTCTTCCCTCTCAGCGGAGTGGTCAGAAGCACAAGCAAATCTGGGTCTATTTCTTACAGCTGTTCCTGTATTTACACAGTGGTTCTCACCTAAGCATGATTCCCTCCTACTCTCAAGAGGTAATTGGCGATATCTGCTGACTTTCTTGGAGTCACCGTGTGTGTGTGTGTGTGTGTGTGTGTGTGTGTGTGTGTGTGTGTGTGTTGGGGGGGCTGTTACTGACACCTAGCTGGTAGTAAATGGGGATGTTACTAAACAGCTTGCAATGTACATTATAGTTCCCATGACAAAGAACAATCTGGTCCTAAGGTCACGAGTGCAGAGGTTGAGAGAGCCTGATTTACACTAACCATACTCAGAAGTAAATGCTGAAGGTGGAAGACAAAAAAGAAGACAGAAAAGAAATAAAAATAAATTGGGAAATTACTACAGGCTCCATATCCCTGGTCACGTATGTCATTTCTTTCACTTAACCCCTCATAAAACTATCAATAAATAAGTATAATTGTTCTTACTTTTTTTTTTCTTCAGTCAAAGGAGGAATCTAAGATGCAGAAAAGTTTAGTTAAGTACTAAAAAGTCACTTGACTCACCAAGTACAATTCTAAAGCCCATGATTTTCCTCTTTCCCCCTCATTGGGAACAGGGAGATAATTATAGTAGTACCCCCTTATCCACCAGGGGCCATGCTCCAAGACTCAGTCGATGCCTGAAACCATGGGTAGTACCAAATCCTATATATACTGTTTTTTCCTATACTAACAGGAGGGTAGCATGTACAGCCTGGATATGATGGACAAAGGGATGATTCACATTCCTGGTAGGATGGGGCAGGATGGCACGAGATTTCATCACACTACTCAAAACCACGTGAAACTAAAAACTTATGAATTGTATATTTCTGGAATTTTTTCATTTAATATTTTCAGGCTGTGGTTGACCTTGGGCAACTGAAACCGTTGGAAAGCAAAACCACAGGTATAAGATGACTACCCTATTCCATTGAAGTCTCAGACTGAAAGAATGGAGGTTGAGCTGGTATGTGTTACCAATAGATTTATATATATGGGTGCTCATATTTATATCAAATGACCAGAAAACTATGTATTTCTAGGGTGGCTTTAACTTTAAGTAGTTGGAAAACTTTTATTTCTATCCTTTTGCTTTGTTTGGAAAAACATGGCCATTCCTCCTTTTCTATGTTTTTTGTTTTATTTAGCTTTTTCTTTTAGATCATACTTAAGAAACTTTACTAATCACATAGACCTTGGGCTGTGGTATGTAATATATTACATAAAGGGTCTAGACAAAAGACAAAGTGCCATTGGTCATGAATTAAGAACACATAGATGACAGATGCTCCAGACTGAAGGCTGTAGCCAGGAAGAAAATAAGTTCCTGAACTGAAAATTATTGAATATAAAATATCTTATCAAAAGAACGGAATCATCTCTTTTCTCTGGTTATCTGGAAGAAGAAAATGGATTTTTATTCATTGGAACAATTTAGTACTTTCTTCCTTGAATATCTTTATAACGAATTAGCTTTTCTGTTTATGGTCACAATTTTTATCAAAAGAAAAGAGCTGGGTAAAAACATTTCAATTAAAATCCAGCCTCTTGGGGAACAATTAAGCATTAAATGGAAAGTGATAGTGGAAAGTCATTCCTTCCCATTGACCTCTGACATTCTAGAATAGAATACTCAGGACTAGGGCCTGGGCATTTATATTTTTTATAGGTTCCACAGATGTTATTTTAGTAAGCACAGTACTTTGAATTTAGTACTGTTCATAATTAGTTCTTGTTGATAATGGTTATCTTGGTGGCTGCCCAGCCTACCTTCTCTTGAGCCAACATGGATCCCATCCCAAACTACACTTAAACTTTTAAAAGAGATGTTTCCTCAAGTATTATAAGTATTATAAGTAGATGTTTCCTCAAGTATTATAATAACTTTTAAAAGCATCAGCTATTGCTATAGGAAAATAGTACAAATGTTTCACAATAGGGTTTTAAAATTCTGGACATTCTACTTCTCTGAGTCTCAGGTTCTTAACCTGGAAAATGGAGATGACAATAAATTCCTCATTTCATTTATAAGTTTAAAGATAAAATGAGGTAATACATAAAAGTACTTAGGACACTAGAAAAAATAAGATATTGTTGGTATATTTTTTACTATTTGACACTTTGTTGTACTTCTTATTTTTGACAACTTGGGTCCTTGAACTTCACTTTTAGTTTTGAAGAGTCATTCTAGATCTATACATTTTTAAAACAAAATCTCTTACTTGCTGCAGGAATTCCTCTGCAAAAGACTTCAAACTCTGAGTACACAGGCTTCATTAGGCCTATGGATACATGTTTTTTAGCTCACTTAGTTTTCAAAATTAAAAAAAAAATCAGTTGCTAATATTTAAAAATCAAGAGGTTTGTTATAGAAATTTAACACTCTGATTGAGGTTGAGAAACAAGAACACTTAACCTGTGTACTCCCAGGGCAGCAATCAGTCCCAACAGAGTCACCTTATCTCGATACTCTAGGCATGGGAATTTGTTGCCCATACTCTACAAGGGAAGATTCTCAAAGTGTGGCCCTGGACCAACAGAGTTTGCATCACCTGGGGATTTTAGAAATGTAAATTCTTGGGCCTCATTCTAGATCTACTGAATTGGAAACTCTGAAACTATGGCCCAGCAGATTATTTTATCAAGGTTTCTCAGTGATTCAGATACACTCTGGAGTTTGAAATCTACTGCTCCACAACATGCCAGTCATGGACAAAGAATGTCACCTGCCATTTCAGTAAACAAAAGATGCTGGGGCCACCAAGCTATCAGCCACCACAACCACACTCAGTGGTGCACCCTGAGGATGGAGAAAACCAGAATACTGGCCCTAGATAGTTAAGGTGCATATCAAAGGAATAATTCCAATACGCCCAGACTCTTGCATCTTCCCAATTACAGAAGAGTACAAAATTCATTAATTTGCCATGTCTTGTTTTCTTTAATTAGCAGTAACCTTTTGATGTTTGACTGTTTTTTGTTTGTTTGTTTTACAAAAATTCCTATATATCTTGGGCCGTCCCTTACCTCTTCAGAATAGTCCCTCAGAGCTATCTGGAAGACTGTATTCTGGGTTTAAGTCCTCAGTAAGTCCACCGAATAAATCATAATCCTCAGATTTTAGTCTGTGCTTTCTTTTTTTTCAGTTGACACAGTCAAATGGTCCAATACCTTCTTTCTGTACTTGTCTACTGTCAGGTAACTCACTTTAGCTTCTAATTGTCATAGAGTTCTTCCTTTTACTGAGCCACATTTTATTTTCCCGTCCCTTTCACCATTGTTGGCTTTTCCTTTCCTTGCTCTTCTTGGACCTGAGATAACAAAGAAAAACAATGTCCTTGTGGTCCTTAACACTTCCAATAAGCAGCAGCAACTTGTGGTGACAAGCCCTCCTGACCCCAAGCTGATAGAGCTCTCCTCACTCTTTGAAGCCATTCTTTTCTTATTCCTGTCTGTTGAGCACATCCTTAAAAAACCTCAACTCCTCCTCTTTCAAAATTAAGCAATTGTAAGCAGCCCCAGAAGGAATGCAAATCTGTGCTTTTATTTTGACATTTCTTCCAACATTGATTAGATAATTTCTGATCTGTTTAATTGTTTTGTACTAGAGTGTGAAAATTTCTAGAGATTAATCTTCATTGGTGTTCCCTCCTTGAGGGAAAATTCATAGTATAAGAACTAACTGTTACTGTATGAAGCCAATATTCCCGTGAGATTTGTAAATTAAATTTTCTTTCCAACTCTTGTTTAATATATTCAGTGTCTCCTTGTAAGACAACTGAGATAATTTTGTGTATCCTATCAATCTGTTTCTTGTTTGACATCTGTGTTTGTTTATATAGCTTTCAGAAGTAGAGAATTCTGTCGCCAATTGATGCTGATGGTTTTGAGTTAGAGAGAAGGGGGTATGCTTATAAATGAAAGTTTTTGTTTTTAAGTTGTGTTTTATTGTAGTTGAGTGTTTTCCAAATAAATATTCACTGACTGTATTGAATATGTCAGTTGGGTAATAGAATCACAGGCTTTCAGAGAAGTAGAGCTCAAATATAATATTTATTTATAGGAAATTCCTGTAATTGAATAGGGAGACAATTGAAAATACATTAAAGAAATATCTTCAAGTAATTGACCAAGTATGTATTTCCTTGTGGAGGTGGAATCTTGGGCTAAAGCAGCTGCTCAAATAACTTTAACAAGAACATTGTTAAGGATGCTGTCTATCAAAACAGGAATTTCTGATTTCTGATCTCCCAGATTGGTTGAAAAATCACCTAGGGACCTTATTAAAAATATTAATTCAGTAGCTCTGTGGTGGGGGCTGGAAAGATGTATTTTACAAACCTTTCCAATTGACTATTAATGTGTAGCTGGGTTTGGACCCACTATGCTTTTTTTTAAACTCTGGTTTTATTTTAACATTCTTTCCATTGTTTTTTTTTTTTTTTTTTTTTCACTCTGATTTCTCCTTTCATTTAATTTATATTTTTTGGTATTTTAAAGTACTTTTGAAGTCATAATAAATTCTTTTGGTATAAGGAAGGCATAGTATAAATAAATATAATAACCACAGCAAAAAATGCTGTCATACAGGTCATTAATGAAGCTAATTTAAGGAGTGTTACTTAGTAATCCTGAATTAACTGCTGCTGAACTTAGTACTCTATTTTCTATATGCAATGCTTCTCTGATAGTAAATGAAGTTAAGACCTATGTCATATAGTACATGGAGTTATAGATTTTCTATCCCACTTTTTAGGGGGTTTACTGTACATATTACAGCTTAAAAACTCTGAAAAGACCTGCAGTGAAGACATTTAAAAATCTTTAACCCAGCACTTTGCAAACTTTAAAAAAAAACCAAACACTTCTTCCTTCCCCCAGAACACATGTTAACATTTCCAGTATTTTATTTGGGAAATAGTATATTAATTGCTATGTCTGCAAGCAGTGAATGTCAATGTGGCTGAAACGAGGAAAGCTGCTGTGCTGGGTGAGCAGAAATGATCAAGCATAGCTGGTGGAAATAAATTGAGCTAAGTGGGTCAATTTTAGGGAAAGTGCTGGTCCATTGGCACTTGGGAAGAAATAGATTTAATAAGAGGAGAAAAAGCATAAAGGATATTTGTATTTTTGCAATTGCAGGAGGAAATGCACTAGAAGCACACATTTGGAGTACATCCAGGCAAAGCTGAGATCCTAGCTGATCTGAACTATGGTTCCATCTTCTGGGTGCTCACGGCACTAAGATGTTGTGCACCTGATGTTCATTGCAGTGCTATTTGCAGTGGCCAGGACATGGAGGCAGCCTAAATGTCCATTGACAGAAGAGTGGATGGGGAAGATGTGGTACATGTGTGTGGTGGAATACTACTCAGCCATGAAAAAGGACGATATGATGCCATTTGCAGCAGTGTGGTTGGACCTAGAGATTGTCATGCTGCGTGGAGTGGGCCAGGCAGAGAGGGACACATATCCTATGATGTCGCTTATATGTGGAATCTAAAAATGGGCTACAAATGAACTTATCTGCAAAACAGAAATAGAGTTACAGATGTAGAGAATAAACATAGGTACTGGGGGGTGAGGGAAGAGAGATAAATTGGAAGATTGTGACTGACACATACACACTACTGTATATAAAATAGATGACTAATAAAAACCTACTGTATAGCACAGGGAACTCTGCTCAATACTCTGTAATGACCTATATGGGAAAACAATCTAAAAAAGACTGGATATATGTATATGGATAACAGATTCACTTTGTTGTACACCTGAAACTAACACAACATTGTGAATCAACTCTACCCCAATAAAAATGTTTTTAAAATGTGCAAATAAAGTATTTGTTTGAAGTGGAGCAACCTCCAATGACGGGGAAGAATGGGGGCGGGGTCTGGGGAGAAATTTGGATTAGTTTATGTGTCAGACACAGATAAAATAATGAAGAGAAGAATCTGTGTTTGTATGAAAGAATAAACTTGCTTTGATGGCATGGGATCTCTCCAGGTTTTGCAGACAAGTTTTACCTACCTCCTGACAACCTTCATCAGAGCACGAATAAATTAAATGTTTCGTGTGTCCACTACCTCAGTTTTCCTATCTGTATTGCCAAGGGCAACAGGGAGAAATAGTTTTATTCTAGGGAAATTTTGTCCTGTTGAAGGAAAAGTTTTATGTGACATTCTATTAATTGGTTACTTAGTCACTGCAACTCACAGTCTACTTTAAGTCCTGTTAAACATTAGCCTTTTCTTTGAATGAATAAAAATTAATGAGAAGTGGTGAGAAATCAATTTAATACAATTCAGTTTGGAAACACCTAATGTATGAAGGTATAATCTAAGTTACCCATGGAAGTAAACCTTGAGTCCAGCACCTAAATTATTCAAAGTGAACATAATGAGAGACAGGCATGAGCTTAGAAAGCCCAACACTGTCTGTCCACCAGGAAATTGTTCATGAGGAGGACTCAGTAGTTATTGTAGAAGATGCTATATTCTTGTCATGTCAATAAGAGTAAGACCAATCAATGAAAATACTGTGGCCCAGAAAAGTGACTGGGCTGAAATAGTATTAGTAATCATTTGCAAGGCAAGTTATACTAGTAACAGCTCAAGAAGGTCAATTCCATGATTTCTGTTTCATCATTAAATTGATCACCTGTATGTGTTCTCCTTTCTGGGTAGCCATGTTTATTAAGTGGGAATCTTCTCTGTCAATCTTTCATTTCTAGTTGAGAAAATCCTTTAATCTCTCTTCATCAATTTACCTCTTTAAGTTAAATTAACTCAAATTTCTAGAAAATCATCCAAATTGTAAGACAGGTAAGAAATAGTGAGGAAATGATCAAATCTAGGAGCCTCTGACTTTATTTTCTTAATTTATAGGTTATTTAGTAAGTAAGGGAATCAACTATATATAATATATATGTATATATATGTGTATATATATATATATATATTTTTTTAAGGGAAGGCATTGAATGATTAACTTCAAAGTTTGATCACAGGATCCATTCTGAGATATCAGCAAAATTCACGAGGGCTTATGTCTTATGGTTTGCACAGTATGATCATTATTGTTAAAAATGTCTTTCACCTAGTGCCAAGGTAACCAAACTACAGCATGAGACTTTTTTTTTTTTTTAACAGCATGAGACTTTTGAAAGCTGAATAACCTCCCATCTGTTGAATTAGAAGAACTAGAGATAAGTGACAGCAATTGTCTTAGTAAGACAAGTTTCTAAGAATCCAGACCATTCTCATTGTTCTAAACTGCATTTTTAAACTATGTACATCATTCTCAAATGACAGCTTCCTGAAATAAATACATTGGTTCATATGCCCATGTATATGGATTTAGCAAATGCCTGGTCTTAATGTGCCACAACCAGGGTGGTACTCTTTAGACAAAGTCCCATTTTTGGTAATAGAAACAAAGTGGGAAATAGCTCTAGACCCTGCAATGGCTACAGACACAAGGTAAGAAAATGTTCCACTTATGCATGTTTATCTGTGTAGATCTCCACACTGGCCTCCTTTGTCTGCCTCCTTACATAGTAATTTTACTATCAGTCACCACTTACAAGGAACTGTCTGAAAGTAAATCTTAGGTAAAGACATCAGAGATGAGAAATGGAGAGAGATTTCTGATGAGATAGATAGCTTGAGAGTCTTGGTCCAGATATGTGCTAAGGCCTCTACTTCTCTCCAATCTTTGCTTATTTGCAAGTCCAAGCAATATTTTTATTTGTTTTTTAGAGAGATTGATTGTAGCCTGATGTTAGAAGGGAAACACTCATATAAGCTCTTTGTTGGTTAGTTTTCTATGTTAGCTGAGCTAGGCTATATAGTTCCAAATTATTTAATCAAATCCTAATCTAGGTGTCACTGTGAGAGTATTTTGTAGATGTGGTTAGCATCTACAGTCAGTGACTTAAAAAGGAGATTACTGTAGATAATGTGGGTGTGTCTCTTAGAATCAGTTGAAAGTCCTTGAAAGCAAAAATAGGTTTACTGGAAGAGGAAAAAATTCTGTCCCCAGACTACAATGTCATTTCCTGATGAGTTTCTAGCCTGCTGGTCTACCCCAGAGGGTTTGGACTTGCTTGCTCCCCCCAAAACACATAAATCATTTTCTCTTTCTCTTTCTCTCTCACCAGTTCAGTGTTTCTAGGGAACCCTACTGATACAAGCTCTTTCAAGTTATTTGCATGGTGATATGATTAACCCATATTCCATCATATGGATGTGGCCTAATTAAACTGAAGCCCTTTGGGGCACATTAATTTATATTCATATTTTCACTTCTATAAATACTGTGATAAATATTCTTATACATAAACCTTTGTATACATATTTATCATTACTGAGGATCAGTTTCAAGAAAAGGGATTTCTGCAACAAAGGGTATACACATTATCTAAGGGTTTAATCTCAGTTGCCAAGTGGTCCACTAGAAAGGTCTTAGCAGTTTCCAACACTCAGTGATGGATGAAATCACCTGTTTCCCTGCATCCTCACCCACACTGTATGTTTTCATTAACTAACAAATACAATGAAAATGGAGTCTTGCCTTAATTCACATTCCTGTATTTATTAGCAATGTTGAGCACTCTTTTTCTAATTTTATAGGCAATTGTATTTTCTTTCTGCATTTTTAATGTCCTTTCCCCACTTTTTATTGGAGTTTATATTTTATTGCTTTGTAGAAGTTTTAAGACAATGAAATTGAGTCCACAAAACAATCCCTCAATAAATGGTAGCTGTTATTATTCTTACCGATATTGTCATTGTTTTGTTGTGGTCGTTGGTATTATTGTGTCTGTTGCTAGTTGCTGTCTTGTACTTAAAAAAAAAATCATAAAGGGGGCACTGCCTGGGGTCAAACAGCCTGTATTAGGAAAAATGTATCTCTATTTCACTGGAAAAAATTCACCAAGATACATCCCAATTATGCTGTTGATTTTACAATCTTTCATCTGTATCCTTTCTCCAGGCTTTATTCTCCCTGGAATAAAGTCAAATGTGGTTTATGCTTCAGGCACATATATAACAGCATGCAAACCACTCCACATTTTTAGTTGCTTTTCTAACTAGGCACTGAGACTGTTTCTTTTCTTGGAAGTAATAGGAATTGACCTCAGAGAATACATAAATTGCAAAATGCCTCCTTTTTTAATCTAGCATTTTACATTATTCCTATTTTTCCCTCTAAAAAGTATAAAATTGCACTTCCTAAAATGGAATCTGTGTAGCCATTTTTTATCTTTTAAAATATTTAGCAGTACACAGTGTTTACTTTTTATGTTTCACTCCTGAATATTGTGTTTTATCGGAGACTATCAGGGAGTTGCCTTTTTTATTTTTATAGTTGGCTTCAAATGTTTATGGGCTTGTGTTATTCATCTGCCCACTGCTGTGTTTGAACTCTTCCCCTAGGGCAGCAGCAGCATTTATGATTGGCCACCACATCATGCAGCGTTAGTGAGGAGGGATGGGAGATGGATGAGGGATGTTTGGAATAATCCGTTGTGAATGGCAACTGAAAAATATGTATCAGGCTCTTTTGCACGGTTGTTATGGAACGTTTT
This sequence comes from Phocoena phocoena, assembly GCF_963924675.1. NCBI lineage: Eukaryota > Metazoa > Chordata > Mammalia > Artiodactyla > Phocoenidae > Phocoena > Phocoena phocoena. Next base: position 26,170,701 of record NC_089236.1, read on the forward strand.
GCCTCCACAAATGAGTTGATATATATAACTTGATGAACGTGCTTCCTGACACATGGTAGATGTTCCAACTATGTTAGTTGTCTGTCAGTCAGAGACATAGAACCAATAGGACACCATACACACACACACAGACACACACACACACACACACACACACACACACAAATGTAAAGAGACAATTAAAAACACTGAGAATTGGATTACAGGATTGCTGGGGCTGGCAAGTTTGGGACAGAGCAGCAGGCTAGATGAGGCTAATTCAACTAATTAGATAAGGCTCATCCACATTCTTAAAGGTAATCTCTTTTACTGATCGTCAACTGATTATGGATGTTAATGACAACTACAAAATACCTGAAAGTAACATCTATACTAAAAGCATTGGAAACAAGATAGAGTGGATTTTTGAGTAAGGGAAAGAAAAGGAAGTTTTGTTGGGAAAGTACAGGCAGCAGAAGGAGAGTTAACAGCATCCCCAAAATGATGCCATCACCTTCCTTGTTTGGCCTCGTTCTGGGCATTTCTGTGAGTTTACAGTAATAATGGAAATGGTGGGCTAGAGGGAGAGCAGAAAAAGGATGGGCTCTCTCAAGGCTCAGTGTTAGAGGACTTTCCTGCTACAAAATGGGGGTGTCATGGGCAGAGTGACGTAAAGCCTCCTGGATTCTCTGGCAGCATCCACTCTGAGTTTCTAAGAAATGCCCAGATTCTCCTTCTACTGGCAATACAGACATGGACCAGGGTGCTCTTTGAGTCCAGATTGAGGGTGGGCATTGAGACACAGTTGCTACATAGAAGAGAGTGAAATTCACTCTAGGTGCAGAAGGAGAACGGGCTTGAATGAAACTAAAGAGTTGGTGATGAAGTTACTTAACCTTTCAGCAGCACCAAGTATTTAGACATGTAGGAGTATAATAATATCAACCCCAACCTATTTGATAGGGCAAATGAGTTAAAACTGTTATATGAGTTTAAATTTATGTCAATCAGCAAATTCAAAGCATGGTACTATAATTAGAGACTCACAATTACCCATAGAATATCCTTGTGGGCAAAATTAATGCATATTGAACATATTTAGCAGTTATTTTAAGCCCAGATATAGCCTGGTTCAAATGAGTTGATTTCTCTATTCTGAGTAAGATGGGCTACTTACATATAAGGTAAACTTCCTTTACTGATGGAATTTTCTGCTACTTTAGAAATTTGGTGATGATCTTTCTAAGGTTAGAGTCAACAAATCAAATCAGAAAACTTGAGAGTGACTGGGGAAGTCTCCTAGGAACAAGTTGTTAAGGGAGAACACAAAATCCCTCTCTAGGGGACAGACTTGGCCACTGACTTTATTAGATCATGCCACTTTATTGTATACTTTTTAAGGCCTGTTTCTTTATCATCAATTCTTTTTTTTTTTTTTAATGTGGGCAGGTTAATGGTTTTAAGTCAGATAAGCAGAAACAAATCCAATAGCTGATTTCTAAGAAGGATTCTCTTAGGATTTGTATTTGGGTGAGAAATGTATTTGCTAATACACTTGATTCATTGACTTTTGAAATACTTCCTTTTAATGCTTATTCATTTGGAGTAACACAGAACAAATGCATGGTAATCCCTTCTTTTCAATAGAAGCTATTCTCTTTTCAGGTCAGGAATCCCAAACCTCCTTTATGATTTCCTGTATTGCTGTTAACAAACAATGGTATAAATGATTTGGATGTTTCCTGGATTATTTACATAGGAGGCAATGATACAGTGTGGCAATAAAGAGGGCAATGAATTTTGGAAGCTGGAAAGTCAGCTACATAAGTCTTCTATGGAAGACTGAGAATGACATCTTTGCATTGTTAGGCTGGTATTTGTTTAATGTGATTTTGCAGGAAAAGTTATCAGAAAAGCCTCCCCTGTAAGCAGCCATATGACCTCCAGGAGGCAGTTAAGAGAAATGTAATGGCACTCTCTGATACAGTGTCGGTTATATTTTTGACAGTGATCCAATTTTTTCCAGTCTTTATTCTCTAGGGAGTAAAATTATTGCCTCATAAAACAAGAGAGCTGTCCAGTTATTTCTTAAGTAGAACCCTATTAACTTTACCACTGTCACCAGTTCCTTTCACAACATTAAAATCTCTCAGCCTTGTGGCAGGGAGGATGTTACATACCCAGATTTAGTGATCCAAGAACAATTATTTTGAAAACATATATTTCCTTGAAAAACACAATTTTGAAAGAACTAATTCTTAGAATGATGTTCCAATAAATCACTGGATTCATAACAGCATTTTTCTCTGAAAACATTTTGCCTACGTCAAAACTATCAGCCAGCATATGAAAAAGTGAGTCTTAATGTTATGGAAAATTTATTATGGAGAAATAGAATTTGATTATTGAAATGCATTACAATAAAGTTGTGAATCATTGAATTAAAGTTTCATTTATTTGGAAAATCTGATAATTATCCTGAGTTTCTATCTGAATATTGCCTATGTGTAGAATTTCCTTTTAGGCCATACTGAGAATCATAGTCCCATTTCTGCTTGGTATGCAAATAAAAAGGCTGTTCTTGCCCATGTTGTCTGAGTGAGAATGAATTGAACCCATTTGAGGAGATGTGATGGTTCCTGCAGAAGAAGAACCATCTCCCTTGTTTATATATTGTCAAGTACTGGCCAGTGAACAAGATCAAACTCAGTCAAGGATGATGTTAATTTCCCATATACACATCATTTATTCCCTTTGGCTCTCAGATTGAGCTTCTAATACCCAAACATTTGCATCAATTTCTAATTGTTTTTAACTGAAATTCTTGCATTCTGCCAAGTTGGGTCTGGTATTTGTACAGCCATATCTGAGTTATTCTTAGCCAAGGTGTAGCAATTAGAATTTGGTTAGACTACAAGCCATAGTATGTTAGCTAATTTCCTCCAAAGGTAGATCCCAGGATCAGGAATCTAGTGATTCTAGGAAGCATAAGTGAGGTGGGAAAGAGAGTAAGACAGGGAAGAGAGAAAAACCAATAAAGTGTGTGTTAAAGAGTGGACTACTTCTTTGGGTACCTGGAACCAAGTCCACTAGAAACCTCCAAGAAATGAAGAGGAACAGCCTTGAAATTGTCTCCTGGAAAGACAGGGACTGTTCCTCATTAGTGGACATTTGCCCCCAAGGATGCTAATGCCTCACAGGTACCGAACTGTACCCATGAAGAAGTTTCCATGGGGCCAGAGAAAGGCCTTAGATAGGTAGAAACACAGGCTGCTGGGTGGGAAACTATCTACCAAGGCTGTTATCATAAACAGTAAGCTAGAAAATAACATTGCTTTGGAAGGGCAGAGGGCTACTTTCACATAAATCTAGAAGTCCAGAAGTAGACAGTCCAGGACTTATTTTGGAATCTTGACAATTCCCAGATGCCCAAGTTCTTCCCAGTCCACTGTTTTGCCATCTCTAGGGTGGGATCATTTTCAAAATCCAAAATGACTGCTAAAGCTTTAGTAATCATCTCTGTATCCCAGGGGGTAGAATGTAGGAAGGGACAAAGAAGGCCTGTCTTTCTCTTTTAAGGAGATATTCTGGAGCAGCAAAATATTTTCATCTATATCTAATCGGCCAGAACTCAGTTACATGGCTACATCCTGCTATAAAACATTCTGAGGAATACAACCTTGATTGCAGGTGGACATATGTCTAAAAAAATAATGGTTCTATTCCTATGAATGGAAGGGATAATTGAGATATTGGCAACAAATCACCTCTGCATTGGAAAAGTTTCACCCGTCAGGATCTATAAGTGGGAGAAAATGTAGAAAGGGTAGAAGTAAGTAGAATAGAATTATGTTAACTGCTTAAGGACCCTGAAATTACTGCATCATGTTCCTTTAGTAAGGCTGATCATCTTCACAACATTTTAGATATTGACCTTATTCACAAAGTAATTATGGATGATCTGAACGAAAGAATCAGTTGAACTGTGTTTTGCCTAGTTGTTTTGAAAGTGAATGAAGAGTAATAATAACATCAATGGCAACAGTGACTGTATTAGTCTGGTAGGGCTGCCATAACAAAATATCATAGACGGGGTGGCTTAAACAACAGACATTTATTTCTCACAGTTCTGGAGGCTGGAAGCCCAGGATCAAAAAATTGGCAAGTTTGGTTTTCCTGAGGCCTCTCTTCTTGGCTTGCAATTGTCCCTTTTCTTGCTATGTGCTCAAGTGGCCTTTTCTTTCTGTCTACATTGCCCTGGTGTCTCCTATTCTTCTTATAAGGACCCAAGTTCTATTGTATTTAGGGCCCCATCCTTGCAATCTCATTTGGCGTTCATTACCTCTTTAAAGGCCCTATCTCCAAACACAGTCACATTGGGGGTTAAGGCTTCAACATATGAATTAGGGGGACACAGTTCAGACCATAACAATGATAATAATAAATATTTATTTAATGCTTCCTAAGTATTGGGCCTGAAACTTAGTGTTTTATACAGATTTATTTAACCTACATAATAACAGTGGGTAAGAGATTATATTCCTCATTTGATAGAGAAGGAAACAGATTTAGGGAAAGTGAAACATGCCCAAATTTGCATGGGAAGAAGGGAGGGCAGCAGGCTGGTCCCAGAGCTTAGGTTCATAAACCAGTGTGAGATGGTGCTTGTGATTTGATGCAGAAGACAGGCAGTACCATGTGTGAGAGATGGACAAGTGCTGTGGGCAGTCCCAGTAGGAGATGTAATTACCTGCTGCAGGTGGTGTTGGGGGGATTCTTTGAAGGGGCTCTTACAAAGCAGAATCTTCATCTCCTCCTGAACAAATGGAGCTGTAAATCTAAGACTGGCAAGTAGGGGCTAAAATATCCCTTTATTACTGGTAGAGGCTGGGGGATGTGACTTTAGGTTTATTTGCCAAACGAATTAGCTAATGGAATTAGGCAGACTCAGCCATCCAATCACAGCACACTGGTCCAGGGCAGGCCTCCCCACTCCAATAGGACGGAGCCTCTGGAGGGGCTGTGGAAAGTCTGCTCGCTCTAAGTTGAAGCTTCCTCGCATAAGGAAGAATGTTGGCGGAAGCAAGCTAAACAAGCCTGTTATTTCTCCCAGATTTAACAATCAGGTCCCTTTATCTCCTCTGTTGGTGGAGGGAATAAAAAGGGCAGTTATCGTAGGAAATATCCCTCTCCCTGGAAACCAGTGATGAGAACAAGGTGTTCCCAGGTAACAGGATGTAAGGAAGTTGTCTTGAGCTTACCTGGGCAGCTGGGGCATCTTTGCACAGGTATCAACTTTGAGGCTGAGGCAATGGGGAAGAAGACGTTTTTTCATTACTTGTGAAAACTCTTTTATGGGATTAATTTTGTATTTTTGAGAGCAATACAAATCATTCATACAATGTTGGGAGGCAACCAGGCTTGGGATTGTGTCAATGAATGGGTGCAGTTTGGAAATAAATGAATGCTTTGGTGATGCATTTAAGATGTTACATTGTGAATAACAGAAGAGACCAATATGTAAATATGTAAAACTTCCCCAGAGGAGTTCAGTGCATTTCTCCAAAAAAATGAGTCTACTTTCAGTACGAAAATCAGTAAACCTAATCAAAGGAGTAGGTCTAAGCAAAGGAATCAGAGCCAAATAGAGGAGAGCAGGATTTTTAGTCATTCTGCTGATATGTTCAGCCTATGATGAATGTCATTAACAATTGATCAATAAGCTATTTTTCCTATTTCTTCAACTAGAGTTGAAACATAAAATGAAGAAAAGTAGACATTTTCTAACTCTCCAGAAGACTAAAGCCCACTGCCTACAAGTTCAGCCACCTTCAAAAATAATACATTTCAGCAGAATAGTTTCATGTGCCTTCATGTGCTGTCTTCCCCCCACCACACACACCCAAATTAGGGGTCTACAACGGCAAACCAGAATGGAGACTTGAGACACTGATCCATAAAAATGAGGCCAAAAATCTTGGTTCTCCCCAAAATTGGTTATGTAAAGCAAAATTATATTTTTGGCACTGCCCTATAGAGTGGCCTGAATGAGGATTCAGTTCATAGCTACAGAGTTGGCTGTGGTTTTCCCTGAAGAATATAATGCTTATATCTCCCTGCTTTTGCATGTGTAAAAGTAGAATTTTAATTTGCTGTGTGTCAAATTGAGCTTCTCAGGTTTTTTTTTTTTCAATTAATTCCTCTCCTCTGGCATATTTTGCAAATAGAATGCGATGATGAGGTTTAGTCATTTTGTTATTTGATAGTTCTAAATAACTAATCTAAACAATTCTGCTCCAAATAAATTTTGAGGGATTTTCAATTTTGCAATTGAAATATTTGTTTGAGCTGTTAACAAAGCTTAAATAAATTAGGTGGCTAACAAACTTCTCCTTTGCTCTGTATGACATAGATGCAATGTTAGAGATATAGGATGGTTTAGGCCTCCAAACAGATTTTTTTGTTTTTTTTGCTTTTATTTCCCTTAAATTACCATTTATCCAGTAATTTAAGGGAAATATACCTTTTCTTTTTTTTTCTTTTTTTTACAGAAAGGTCCATCTGGATTACCCTGATGAGTTGAAAATAGGTATAGGTATTGAACTCTTAAAGTATTTCCAGAAAATCATTCAATATCAAGATACTAGGAAACTCTGATTTTTAAAAATGTTTATTCTTTGTTTGATAGTCTTTAATAAATGTTTATTAATTTTTTCTTTAAAATATGTTTCCCTTAGAGCTACATCACTAGAAAAACTCTTATTGTTTGAAATCATGGTTTTAGGGTTATTTAGTTACCTATTCATTTATATAAGTTGGAGGTGTTCTATACAGTTTTTTTTGCTAAATAAAAATAATCTTTTACCTCAACTTGTGAAAATGAAAATAGTGAATTCTTTGGCAGCAATATGACCAAAATAGACTTTATATAACTGTTTTTCTGCTTGCTTTCAGTATTATTAGGACTGGTATTCACAGGGTTTGGTAAATTTTGAACTTTATAATTTAAATCCAATCTTTTTTTACTCTGAACCAATTTCTTTGTTCTTTGGATTACTGATTTTGGAAACTGGAAGCAAAAAATGTTCCTTAGAGTAAGGCTCTTTCAACTGGAAATGTTGGTTTTGTGTATGTTATCTCTTAGCTTTCCCTAATGATTTTTAGCTGAAGGATTTGAAAGCAGGTGAAAAGACTGAAGTGGCTTTTACTTGTGTGATTTGGGGTGAAGCATCTTCTAAACACAATTCTCTTTTTTCCTCTGAATGTGAATTCTCTTCTGATCAAAGGGGTCAGGCAGATAACAGTTGACCCTGTAAATTCTGGAACATAGATGGCATATGGGTACAAATTCCACCTCTGATTTGTGATTTATCCCTGATTTAAAATATTCCCACTTTATAGACCAAAGGAATGGTTTTCTGAGAGTACCAGAGATTCTTGAAAACCTCAGCTAGAGCTTTTACAAACATGTGCTGTGCCTGGAAGTAACGGCTGAAAGCAGTAGCCTTCTGAAATTCAGAAGGCTGAATTTTTTTATATAGATGAATAAATGCATTTCCTTTAAAATACATTCTCAATATCTTCAAAATATACTGTTAACATATATATGTATATACATATATATTATTCTAAAAAATAATTTTGTGTGAGAGAGTAATCAAATATCCCTGACGAACTTTGATTTAAGCATTTTCATGTTGGTAACTCAGTCTGCAAATCAGGATCACTTCAGCTTAGAAAGAGATTAAAAAATAGTCAAGAGTCCTTATCTTCCCACCTTGAAAATGTTTGTGGTTAAGTTGATCTGAGTACCTAGAAGTGATGCTCTTAGTGTTTCCAATGGTATTTCCAATCACATGCATGTTTTCATTTTTTCTATGCATTCTTTTGTCTTCTGTACTGACAAGGGAATTTATGCTCCCAAATTGTTCATTATGTTCTTCTGCCAGGATTTGCAGGACAACTATTTGTTTCTGAAAACAAAGGGTCATTTGCATCTGCAGAATGGGAACCTACTAAAATCCCTAGGACATATCTTTTAGATATTTCATTTCGTGTCTGATTGAGTTGATAGCTGTTATTCTTTGTACGATATCCGTGGCTATAAGGGTGGGTCAGAATCTCTGAATGGAAGTAGGGGATGGTAGAGGTTTGGCCTGGAGTAAAAGGCATGATGTTTAAATGTTGGGTTTTTGTTTAAAATTATTTCTGGCTAGTAATTTCTTCAAATTTTCTGTTAAAATAGCTATACACACTATTAGAAAAGGTGAAATCCACAGTAAAATTAAGAACTAAGATTCACAATTGCCAAAACCTTGGGGAAAATTCCACTCATGGTTAAACTGGTACAACTCCACTGAAACATGGTCAGTGACAGAATGGCTGAGTGGTTAAGAACATAGACTTTGTTCCACATCTGACTCTGTCACTCTCTCGCTATGTGACTTGGGAAGTTTACTTGGTCTCTTTATGCCTTGGTTATTTCACGTATAAAATGGAGGTCATAATAGACTCTCCTAATTAGGACTTTGGGTTTAACATATATACACTACTATATATAAAATAGATAAAACCAACAAGGACCTACTATATAGCACAGGGAACTATACTCAATATCTTGTAATAACCTATAAGGGAAAAGAGTCTGAAAAAGAATATATCTATACCTAGAACTAGATATCTACCTGACTATATATATATATGAATCACTTTGCTGTACACCCAAAACTAAAACAACATTGTAAATCAACTATACTTCAATTAAAAAAAAATAGACTCTCCTTCAGGAGGTTGCTGTGAGGTTTAAATGAATTAATACTTGAGTGGACAATGCCTGGAACTTGGTAAGCAGCAGAAAATGTTAGTTATTATTGTTCAATCGCCCAAGTATCCTGTGTCTGCTTGTCATTAGGTCAGATACCCTTTATCACTCTGTCTCCTTATTCAGTAGAAAAGGGCTGAATCTACCAGAAAACTGAGAAGTTGTTTACGTATCACACTGCCTTTCTGAAGCAGTCTCTGGGTTGCTTTTTCCCAAACGTGTACAGCTCAGCAAAGCTCTTATTTGGCATAAGACAAAATGCACTTCTCCTGACAGCACTGATTTCAGTTGTTTTACTACTGGCTTATGTCCACTGAGACTCTTATGAATGTCTCTATTCCTGTTATCTCTTCATTATACAGACATTTTTTACAATAATTCCATAACCAATCTGTGGTTAGTGCCCACTTTACCTGAGGGGAACTTGCAGGTCAATACACAAAGTGAATTTGTGCCAGAATTGGGAACAGAACTTTGACTCAGGGTTCAGACATCTTTTCAGTATGGTGACCTTAAAGGAATGTCAATCTTCACCCCTCTGCTCTTCCTATTATTTTTGGTGCCTTTTAATACAATCAGGTTGAGCACCCTTTTGGTGAGTTAGTAATATATCCATTTAAAGAAATCAATCAATCTATGAAACTATTTTTTCGCTTTTGTTTAGGAATGCAATAAAAAGGGTGTTCTACTTATGTAAGTGATATAAGTTATAAAGAAAAAACTCATTAAGAAATACAAATTCTGCTTCTGTGTTTTGACTATCTTGAGCTTGATTTGTATCTATTACACCTGTGCTCTAACTTCTTAACAGTCATATGCATCTATGTTTTTATTTATTCCCTTGACACAAAATACAGACTGTCCATAAGATGCAGCCTAGTAACGAGGTTAAAATTAAGATGGAAATAGTTATGCATCCTAAGATTTTTCCTATTGATAAATTTATTTTTGCCATCTATTTCTTTTTGCTTTTTTTTTTTTTTTTTTGCAGTACGCGGGCCTCTCACTCTTGTGGCCTCTCCCGTTGCGGAGCACAGGCTCCGGACGCGCAGGCTCAGAGGCCACGGCTCACGGGCCCAGCCTCTCCGCGGCATGTGGGATCTTCCTGGACCGGGGCACGAACCCGTGTCCCCTGCATCGGCAGGCGGATTCTCAACCACTGCGCCACTAGGGAAGCCCGCCACCTGTTTCTTAATTGACCCATCATATTTTCTTTATTCTGCAGCTACAAAGAGAATAGAATAAAGATTTTCCTTTGCTTCCTGAACTATCCATCCAGTAAAGTTTGTTCTTGACAATAGATTTATTAATCCTCCCATGAACATACAGCTAGGGTTTTATCTCTGGAAGACCTATGTTACAATGAATTTGTAGCAAGTTAGACATCAGTACGGATTAAATATCTGGTTAGTTAGCTGTGCCCGGTTGTTAGTTGTCAACTCAGCACTATCTCGGTTGCTCATCTGTGCTCTGTTCTGCATGGCAGGCGTTGAAAGCCTGTGAACTACATTTCTTCAGAACCCATTACCTAGGTTAGATTTTGCAAATGAGGCATTAGCCAGAGATTTATAGAAGTGGGAGAGAGGCAGAAAATATCCTATTTCTCCTCAGGTAGCAGAGAACTGGCAGGTAGGATTCAGAAAATGCCTCTGGACATTTCCCTATGAATCACTTACCTTATTGCTGCAGGCAGAGATCTCTTGCTAGGGTAATTGGCCCACCACAGCCTCGGGTCCTGCATCTGTGGGTTCCGCATTTGCAGATAGGGAAGGCCGGCTGGAAGGCATTTTACACAAGGAGCTTGAGCATCTGTGGATTTGGGTATCCTCAGGTGTCCTGGAATATATGCACCCACCCCCGCCCCCGATACCTGGTAGGACTACAGTTTCTTGCAGTTTCCTGGTTCTGAAAGCTAGCAACAACCTGAGAACTAGAAGCAGTTTCCCCAGATATTCACTGTTTCGCTCTTTTCATCACTCATTTCCCTGTATTAAAACTTTTCTGTCTTGAAAAGCTTAAATTGTCTTAGTCTTCCCTGAACAAATTCTCACTGCTACCCGGAAGCTAACCAAGTGAATTAACCAAGATTAATTCACTGTGACCTTTGTCAAGACATCTCAGCTGTCTGGTTTCTCATTCTGAAAATGAGAAGATGGGGTGGCAGCATCTCGCTTATAACATCTGATTCTGGTTGGAATGAGCTCTAGAAAGGTGTTGCCTTGGGAGTACGAGATAAGAGATGGGTCTGTACCAGTGGATGTTAACTATACACGTATAATTATAAATGAGTTTTATTTAGCCTACTGAGTCTCAAAAAATATTGATGCAACATTTAAAGATTTTGTTTTCCATAAAAATCTGGAGTTCTGGACTGTCTTTAAAAGGCAGAAGATCCAACAATATCAGGTCTTTCTCCATGTCAGCGGTTGGCGGGAACAGTTATACTGCCTCCTGGTTCATGTCAGACATGTGCTTTCCCAGGTTCCACAACCTCATCTTGTCCTGTTGCCTTCCAAGGCAGTGTCAATTGCCATGTACCACCATACAGGTGCATTTTTCCCTTTAGAGAGTTATTGTTTTGCGCTCATGTTTCTTCCCAAAGTGGTAAAACTAAAGATGGAGAGAAAGGGCAGTGTGTTTTAAAAAATTAGAAAGAGTATGGCATTTTTGTGCCAAATATTTCTACATATTTATTTGACAATTCCCCATCCACTTCACTCTTAACTTCTTTTGGCTATCTCCTGTCAGTATTTAAGTTTATGAGTCCTGGTTTAGGCCCTAGCATTTTTTTTCCACTTTATTTGAGTCACAAAGTCTTTGAAGAATGTCATGAGAACCACTGGACATTTCCCCAGGAACAAAAATGCAAGAATGCAAACATAATATTCTGATCACAGGTTTCTTTGAAGTCTTACATGTAACTAACTTAATAAGCCCCTTTGCTCTAGAGCAGTACTTCTTGTGAAAATGAAGATTCAGATTCAGTAGGTCTGCGAGGTGTCAGATACTCTGCATTTCTAACAAGCTCTCGTGTTAGTGTTTGGGTCTGGGGACTATACTTTCAGCAGCAAGTTTCCAGTGGTTCTTAAATTTTATTTGGACATTAAAATCCCCTGGAGAAATCTTTAAAAAAGATTGATGCCCAGGCAATAGTATTTCTTAGAAGCTCCCATCTGTGGGATTTGGGACTGTCTGTTCTACATCAAAAGTCATTTACTGAAATAAGTAGAGAGGCAAAGCAGGCTGTAAGAGGGGTCTAGGGATCAGGTGGATGTTGAAATGGAAATGGTGCCAACCAAGAAGACAGGGCATTGCCAGCGACTAACACTTTGGTTTTTCAAAAGATGACCAATTCCTTTTTTTCTGTAGTGAAAGCAACAGCAATAACTTAATGCCCCCAGTAAATTTTCTAATGACCTGTTGTATTAGAATCATACATATTGCTTAGCAGAGTCTACCAATCTTGGGCACATCTGCTGGTCTATTTCAAAGGAGACCATGAGTTGGGGAAAGAAAGGAGAGTTGGGTAAAAATGAATATTCTACTTATTGTTTATCATTTCCAAGGCAATATTTTCCCCCTATGATGTGACCTTGTCCAAGGCTACTAAAAAGCCACACAAGTTGCCACAGTAGACTTTATGTCAAATGGAAAACTAATTTGAAACGGTGTCCACTGTTAGCACTGGGGTAGGTGCCTTCTTTCACAGGTAGTCCATAGCAATTTAGGAAAAAAAACACACGAGTGTGTAACACAAAAGACATGTCCGTGGCACCACTTGATCTGGGCTTCAAAGACAGAATTGAAAGCTGAACTTCAATGGGTGTCAGATCACTGGAAAGAAGTTCTCACAAATGATATCACAGCCTGGGTCATTAATGTTTCTATCCTTTCACCTTACATCCCAACCTCCATGTGTGCAGGCCTCTAATTAGTGCAGCTCGCACACAGGAAACTTCTGATGCCAAATATGTGGAACATTTCCAAAGAAGCATTTCCATTTTAAAGAGATCTTAAAACATTATCTGAATCAGCTCTCCCTTTAAAAATTCTATTCCTGCAGGGAAAAAAGCAATTATATACATTTAGTTATGGATGGCTTCTGCAAAAAAAAAAAAAAAAAAAAAAAAAAAAATCCTTAGTTGACCTTACCTAATCACAAGGAATTATTTCATAGTCATGAAATAATAATAGCCCTAAAACTCTTAGATTCAAAGAAATCCTTCAGTCAAATTTAGCTCCTGATGCTGATATGTACTTACTAAAATGATGCTTTAAAATATCTTTCACGATAATTTTTTTTGTTAATTTCCTAATTAAACTTCTCTCTCAGGCTCTGTTAAGTCATTAGTTGGCAATCATCTTTTGTTCTCTGGTTTTGGAACATCTGGTAGAGTGACATAAAAATGGACATGACATTTAAAACACATCTCAAAAAACTTTTGGAATATTGTTCTCCTCCATCTGATTCACATTTTAGAAAGGAGAAAGCAGGAGATGGCATCCCTCTGAGCAATAACAAATTGGGCTAGTAGGTGACAAGTGAAGCCTTGAGGAGCTAGCAGCTGCCGCTGATCCTCTTTACCTGTGAGGTCATCGTCTCTAATACACACCATTTTCTTCACATAATAGACTTGCACCTGTCATTCAGTTGGGAATGACAAAGAAAATATTTTTCCTCTCTCATCTTTTTTGTTTTCTTGTGATTTTCTCTTTTATTCTGCCCTAGAGAACAGATGTTCGGTATCCGCTGAGGTCGGTTTTACATTGTTTTGGTTTTCAAGGAGTGTTTTTAACATTTCTGCTGATGATTTAGCATAAATTGTTCTTGTAATTAGTGTGGTTAATGAACTCCCCACCTATCTTTTAGTAGGTAATTACAAAGCTGGCGTATATTAGCAGGTACCGTGTAAGGAGAAGAGGAGGGCTGGTGATTATGGATTCCATCCTCGTGTCTCTACGACCAATTCCCAAACGGTTTAATCATCATCAATGTCAACCCTTTCCATATCTTCATTCTTCATGCCATATATTATAATGCTGCATTTATATTCCATCTTGACTTTGATATTTGCTCCTTCAGAATAGAGGTGCCCTGATTAGACAAGGCGACTGGCAGTTGAAAGAAATGTTTGAAAAATATGCATGTACCATCACCAATTTCCCACTAACCTTTCTCCCTATCTTCTACTGTCTGCATTTTCAAGAGGCTTGTTTTGTTAGATATAATTATGAGTAGAAAAGCTGGATCTATGGCAAAAATGACAATCCCTCACAGCTTTCTGTATTAGGTCCCTTCTTATAGGCAGGGGCAGGGGCAGGGAGACGAGGAGGAAGGGGATCTCTTTATACAAAATGTGAAGACATTGAGTATTTCAAATGTAGAAATATACTATATATGTACATCTGTGTTCATATTTAACAAAATCCTATTATAAGAATTACTATCTAGCCTATAATTATTGCTATCTTTTTCTCTACTCTTTGGTCATTTCATTCTTTGGTCATTACCACCTCAATAATATTAGGAAGTCATTGATATCAGAGATCTATTCTAAACCAATCAATCATTGATTTTCATTTATTACTCATTTACTATATATGTCACTATACTAGTAGATAGGAAAATATAAAAGCAGAGTATATAAATAAACAGAATAATTGGTTAGTGTCAAAGTAGAGGAAACATTTTTGCAATCAGTTTACAAAAGAGTAGGTACCTTTTTTTTTTTTTTTTTTATAAATTTATTTATTTATTTTTGGCTGTGTTGGGTCTTCGTTTCTGTGCTAGGGCTTTCTCTAGTTGTGGCAAGCGGGGGCCACTCTTCATCGCGGTGCACGGGCCTCTCACTGTCGCGGCCTCTATTGTTGCGGAGCACAGGCTCCAGACGCACAGGCTCAGTAGTCGTGGCTCACGGGCCTAGTTGCTCCACGGCATGTGGGATCTTCCCAGACCAGGGCTCGAACCCATGTCCCCTGCATTGGCAGGCAGAGTCTCAACCACTGCGCCACCAGGGAAGCCCAGAGTAGGTACCTTTTATGGGCATAAGCTCTTGATTTTTATAATGTAGTTGGTAGGAAATACAAAGAAATTTAGTATCCAGTCGCTGCCTTCTTCCAGTTTCCATAATTCTAATTAGGAAAACTGGGCAACGTATATGAAAAATTTAAGAGCCAAATTTAAGGATATATTTAAGGTACAACAACTAATGCAAGAATTGTTATAAGACAATAGGTGGTTGCTTGCCAAATGGTGCTATATAAGTTAAGTATTTTGAGTTCCAGGGGGGAAGTACTTACTGTATGCTGGAGTGGTCTCGGACAATTTTAGTGAAAAAATAGTAATAACTGCTCCTTATAGCCTATTCTTGGATTAACTCCATATTATGTAATGGTAGAGAACAAAAAATTACTGTATACACACTTGAGGTTACATTAACGACACTGTAGTTTTTTCTGATATTCAGGAAAGTGTGTATTAGGTAATTGGAACCTATCAGACATCAAATTTAATCACTATAAAAGGCTGAGGGTGTTGGAAATGTCACTGATATTAAAATTAGATAATTGGGTGTCATGCAGGCTTCTTAACAGCAAGCAGTAGAAAGTGACCCTGTAACTTAGCAGAGAAGAAACTATAGAAGGGCTATTGGGTAGCTTCCACAATGGATGTAGCCAAGGGAACCTCCACCAAGGATCTGGGTGGATGCATCTCTGTTATTGGAGATATCCCCACCTAACACTCACCACTACTGTGCTGGGTGCTGAGCTCTCCATCATCTCTGAATACTTGGTAATGTTCCCTTTGTCTTTCATTCCTTCTTCAAGTTTTAGGGGCCATAGGAGGAGCTTATGATTCCTAAGTCTTTGTCAAGGACCTGCACCCTAATCCCAGAGAACTGGGAGATGGAGATCAACCCCCTTCTGCTTCCTTGGTGTCCATGACTATAGACATTTACTTAAACAATGTGAGAGATAGGGCTTTGACCAGAGGGTGATAGTGCAGGAGGAAGATGGCAGTAATCAGATATGATGGCCAACCAGGCAAGGAATTCTTATAAGCTTTGCAAAGGGCATTGCCATTTATGGCACACTGATACATATAAAATTCTCTAGTGACTTCACTATGCTGTACAAAGTTGGGGAATTGGGGCCACACCTTCTATCAAGAAACTCACAATAGTGCATTCCTCCTCATTTAGGGATGGTGAATGCTGTAAGCAAAACATGACAGAAGTTTACTACACGTGGTTCAACTGTGTCTCTTGTTTCCCAGCTCTGTGACCAGTGGAAAGCCACTTAAATTTTCTGATCCTCAGTTTCTTCTTTAAAATTGATAGTTCATGATGTTGTGAAGATTAAATAAGGGGATAAGTATGCAAACTCTTTGCAAACTGGAAAAGTTCTATAAAAATGTAGGAATAATGATTACCCCAAAGAAATATTTCTGTGATCTCTTAGGATACCATAAACTGAGAAATTCACAAGGTCTGGAAATGGTAGCTCCAACTGACCGTTTCAGAATTTTCTTGCATGCTCTCAGATGTCTCCAAATATGAGATGTTAGGGCAAATCTCACTAGTTGGTGGGTTCTGACTGACTTTTTTTTTTTTTTTTTGCGGTATGCGGGCCTCTCACTGTTGTGGCCTCTCACGTTGCGGAGCACAGGCTCCGGACGCGCAGGCTCAGCGGCCACGGCTCACAGGCCCAGTCGCTCCGCGGCATGTGGGATCTTCCCAGACCAGGGCACGAACCCGTGTCCCCTGCATCGGCAGGTGGACTCTCAACCACTGCGCCACCAGGGAAGCCCCTGACTTTTTATACTGACTGAAGAAGGAATTTTTTTCTACCTTTACCAGTTATTTAGCAGAAGGCAGCTGGAATTCTTTGCCACGATTTTACTGCATGCAAGTTCCTGTGCCCGATGCACAGTGAGGCCAAACAATACCAAAACGTCAGAGGTTAGGGAAGAGAAACGTTCATTTCAGAGCCATGCAAGGAGATGGATGGCTCATGCCCCGCATGAAGGGTCTCAGCAAAGCACTTAAAGGCAAGGTAAAGAAGGGGCGTGGTTAGTTGTTGCAAACGTCTTGGTGTCGGAATCCTTTGTTCTTGCATCTGTCCACATAGGTCAGGTCACGATTTCCTGTAAACCTCCAACAAGACAAATGTTAAGGTAAAAAAATAAATTTAAAAAATGTTATTTTCTGTTTTGCAACTTTTTATCTCTATATGAATAGAAAAGTGTTATACCCTTAAAGGTCAGAGCCTTGGGAATGGTCTATCCTGTATATTTTAGGCTGTAGGCAACATTCTATTTTTTTTTTTTTATTGGAATAAAATTGCATTACAATGTTGTGTTAGTTTCTGCTGTACAATGAAGTGAATCAGTTATATGTATACCTATATCCCCTCCCTCTTGGACCTCCCTCCCACCCACACCCCCCCCCCCCGACCCTATCCCACCCATCTAGGTCGTCACAGAGCACCAAGCTGATCTCTCTGTGCTATACAGCAGGCTCCCACTAGCTATCTATTTTACACATGGTAGTGTATTTATGTCAAACCTAATCTCCCAATTCGTCCCATCCTCCCCTTCCTCCACTGTGCCCACATGTCCATTCTCTACATCTACCTCTCTATTCCTGCCCTACAAATAGGTTCATCTACATTCCTAAAGCAATAGAATACAAAGGCTAAAGTAAAAGAAACAGATCTAATATGGCGTCAGATTTGTTCTACCCTATTACAACCTGACTATTCATTAAAACCACAAGAATATACATTTGGAATGGGCTACACCATAGAGATCAAATGAGATATTTGGGCTGTGCTGATCCGCTTTAAACACTGCTCCTGGGAAATGGGCGTCTCCCCAGGAGCTTCCTAAGGATGCTGCTGTCAGTGTGATTCTTATGGAACTATACCAACATCAGGTCCTTGGAAATCTTTCATTCTGCATTTTGCCCCCAACTTCATACTTTTTACTGAGCGCGGGTTATGGGAAGTAAACAAGAATGTAGTATATCATCACTTGTGTTTATTCTTTGGATTGTCATAGCTATTTTCATTTGCAGCAGGTTTATATTATCCAGTAGATGGGATTTTATGAAGGGTATGTCGCCTATGAGGTTCTGCCAGACCAGATGCACCTTAACTGACAGCTTTGGAGCATGGGCTTTTCTGTGCTAAGCAACTTGGTACAAAGCTGGCTGTCAAGTGACACAGTTCCATCCGTCAGCTTACTGAGGATGGCATGAGTGGCTTTCAGTCCACTAATGCCTGCTCATTTTATTTATGTTTTTTGTGGTGTCCCCTTAGAGTGGTGAGATGATTGGATTCTTTGTAGGGGCCCTGCACGTGATGAAATGCAGTCTATTACTGTCTGTCCAAGGCTGGCAGTGTTTCTCCAGTGTGTTTTGTCCCTAATAAAAAGATGAGGAGACAGTGTTCCCCTTTTGTTCAGACGTGAAAAGCTCTGGAAACTGGCGAGTTCCCAATTTTGATTTTTATTATAATTATATAGTGAAAATAATTCACAGAATTTAGTGTCTAATTTGAGATATTTTAATCTTAGTCTCATCCATTAATTTGTCAAGACCATGTTGAGAGAGAAACTTGAAAGCAAGTTCTCCCTGTCAGGAAAATACTTTCAGGGCCTAGATGAAAAATCTATCTTAATCACAGATCCACTTTGCCTCCAGCATCTGAACAAAGAGGCCCGTAGCACAGATATGAGTTTGAGTGCAATTCTTATTTCAGATGGTGACTCATCATGGCGGATACAATCTCAACCACTTTATAGGATTAGTCATTGCTGCATCCCACAGCAAACGTCTGTGCAAATTTAGGAAACTCAACCCCTGTGGGTCTCAGTTTGCCCATCAATAAAATGACAGTGCTGGACTATTTGATCTTTGAGGTTTGTCAGGTTTTTAAATGCCTACTTTTAAAAACGTATTTATTTATTTATTTATTTATGGCTGCGTTGGGTCTTTGTTGCTATGTGCGGGCTTTTCTCTAGTTGCTGCGAGCGGGGGCTACTCTTCGTTGCGGTGTGTGGGCTTCTTATTATGGTGGCTTCTCTTTTCGTGGAGCACGGCCTCTAGGCGCTCGGGCTTCGGTAGTTGCAGCATGTGGGCTCAGTAGTTGCGGCATGCGGGCTCTAGAGTGCAGGCTCAGTGGTTGTGGTACATGGGCTTAGTTCTTTCATGGCATGTGGGATCTTCCCGAACCAGGGATCGAACCCATGTCCCCTGCATTGGCCGGACGATCCTTAACCACTGCACCACCAGGGAATTCCCTAAAAATATATTTTATTAAAGACAAGAACAATGTTATAATTATCATTTCTTCGAGTTTGTTTGTCTAACATTAATGTTTTAATACTTAAAACTCAGAGTCTTTAGTCTCAGACTTTACTGTAGAAGATGTACAGACACTAACTCATGTTTATAGTGAAATACGAACCCACTTATTTGGGGATAAACTAGAGTTATGTACATCTAGTTTAGGGAAAAAAAGCCCAAACTTTGTTTTTGGTTTTCAATTTTACATGCTTGCCTACATTCTCTCTATCCTCCCCCCAATCCCGCGTGCACATTTTTTGTGTCGGTAATATCAGAAACAAATGTGTATAATGTGTGCCTAGTAGATGATCAGTCTATGCTGAGAGAATTAAATAACGAGTGAATATTCCCACAACATATTTCCATGTTAGCAGATGGTCTCTGATAGACTCAAATAAGAGTCAACTGAGCATGGCGATTCTTGTGATAATAAACCACTATCAATTCTATTATATGCACCCTTTTCATTCAAGGGTAAACTCTATGTCAATGTGACAGCATAATTCTTCTCTGCAGTCACCATTGGTCCTCACCAGTTCCATCAAAGGGCACCGAGTGTAGTTTGAAGTTGGGAAGACATGAAATGATATCCTAATTTTTATAACTTTCTGCTCCTCTCACCATCACTACCAAAACCTGTACAAGTCTCTGTGCTTTCACTTTTCAGAACAGCAGCTCTCAATGTGATCTGGGATCTGAGGTGTGAGAGATTGTCTGTATTAGCAGATAAGCTCAAGTTTTTATATAGAAACAGGTCACGTATTGGTTGGAAATCCTTGCTGAGGAATCCAAGCAGAGTTGAAGGGCAGATGACAAAAATCAACACAGAACCCTCTGTTGTTTTTTCTTTCTCCTGTCATTTTAGGAAATTTCTTTTTATCACTTTGATCACATTACTTGTGGAGTTGTCTGGGCAAATCCCCACAGTTAGACAGGCCCACTGACTTCTGCCTAATAGGGTCATATTTATGTGGCTAGAAGGGCTGCGCACTGGCTTCATTCCCCAGGAAGTAACTCTTGGCTAGTCTGGCAGGGACATTATAAGCTCGCAGGCTTTATCAAGTCTGTGAAACCAAGTGTTATTTACAGCTAGAGTTGGGGAAAGAAACATACCGCTGTTGGATTCTAAAACCAGTAGCTTCCTTCCTGAAGCAGGAGAGGGAATTTGAATCAGAAGTCAACAAATGAGACCAATTTCAGCTTATCTTGAAAATTTCCAGACTTCTTCATAAATTTGACAGGAAAGAACCACTTGGAAATGATAAAAAGTAAACACTCCATGTGAGACCCAGAGATGGGATCGCATTCAGAGGGCTGGGTTTGGTGCAGAGGACCACAATGGCAATAGAATATGATGCTACAATCTCTCTCTTTTACGTTTCTTTAAACTCCTGTGGAAATGTGGATAGGGTGGGAACTAGTCAGTCAAAACTATACTTCAGATTTTAAAAAATTAAGTCAGGAGTAAGGGAGTGTCGAATCAAAAGTAATGAGGATATATATACATATATTTTGGACATAGAAAAATGTTCAGGAGAACAAAATAGACATAGATTCTATTTTTATTATTTTTCTGCATAACAAATGACTGGGAAAGAGGAGGGATTTCTTTTCCCTCAACAGCTGATGATAAGATGGTATCACTTATTCTACTGGCAAAAGTAGAGATTGAAAACAAGCAGAATTTTCCATGATTATCCCATTTGGTAGTTTGACAGTATTATCAAGAAATTGTTTACATTATCTAGGGATAACTTAGGATCTTAAAATCTCCAGGGAAAATGATAGATGTACCCTAATTTTTAAGCAACAAGGAAATTAATTTTCTACCACCTAGTAGGTCCATTATTTTGAATATATATATATATATATATATATATATATATATATATATATATATGTATGTCAAAAGTAAACTTCAGTCAGTAATAAAGTACTGTTTCATATTTTCATCAATATAAACTTTGTCAGAACCAAGTTTCTGGTTGGTAAAGTTCTAACCAGCTTGTACAAGGTAATCAGTTTTGCCATGCTGAGTTAAAATAATTCCAGCCTAAAGCAAAGAAATTTTTTATGTCTGCTCACCTGTGGAGTCTAACCAAGAGTAAGTGTGTGTGTGTGTGTGTGTGTGTGTGTGTGTGCATGCACTCAAGTACAAGTTTGTGTCATTTTGAGCTGCCAAATGTCAGAGGGGCCCTTTCATCACCTTCAAGGATATTTAAGTCACTTAAAACCCATGTTGGAAACCATTAACAATCTCAACTAATATAGGAATAAATAATCTTGTCCAAAGTAGTCCCACTCAAAGCATTTAAAAATATTTAATGGATTATTATGGTAGAAAGTAATTTCACAGAGTACTATGGGGGTAATCGTTATCTTTTTAAATACATGTAGGAGATAGTTTCTGTCATAAAGGAGGCAGAAAAAAGGAACACTTAACCTTCCACCAGGAATGTGCAGACAATTGAGACAAAAATAATGAAGAGGACTGCTTTCTGCAGAACAACAAAAATAATCTTGACCTAAGAATCTTGGATCAGTTCTTGGTTCTGTATTGTTAAATGAAACACTTGGAAAAGGAGAGGTGAACGTCTTTCTTGATTGTTTGCCTGAAGCACATGTGTTCTGCATGCCCAGCATACACAGCCTAGACTTCTCTGTGCTGAGAGTGGGTGTGTGCGTGTCCAGTGGGGTGGGCTGGGCTGGGCTGGACTAGAAGAGGCACTAGACTTTGCTACCACATTTGGTCTGGCAGCCAACACATCTCCAAAACAAACTTTCATGCCATGGCACACCTTTGAGGGTGAGACAGCAAAGCATTTTTCTTTCTGACATTTTAATTTTCACTTCTCCCAAGTAATCCTGCCATATTTTTAAGTGGGTACAATGCATAGTACTTAATTTATGCATTTAAGTAAGCAGAGCTGACAAAACAATAAAACATGCATAAGGTTTATGTAGGCAACTTGCCACTTCTTGAACTTTGAAATTTGCATGCATAGTAAGTTAGGAGGTTGCTAATTAACTCTGTGAACATGTCCAGAAATGGACTCACAGCTATTGATTCTTGTCACTGAGAATGTGTTTAACATACATCAACCAAAGTGCACCTTCAAATAATATGTCCAGGTCAAAAAATACTGTGTATCATAATATTTTTAGCTTTGTGCTTTCACTTTTTTTTTTTTTTTTTTTTTTACTATTTGGTACAGTTGTCCTGAGAACATTTTCTATTGGTAGTTGTCATCTGTGTAGGATAACAAAGTGAAATACTTGCTTTAACTCATACAATCCCCTTGGGAGAAAACTTGCAACTAGTATACTCCTTGCAGATGAAATATTAGCTGTTTTGCCTATTGGAAAAATATGAAATTACAGAACCTTAGAATAAGAAGTGCAATATTTAGGCATGAGCTCAACTACTGAAACAAAGAAACCACAAACACAGGGAGTCAAACAAGGCAGAAGTTTATTTCTTTTCACACAACAGTCCAAAGGTGATCAGTTCAGGCTTATGGGGAAGGCTCTGCTGACGGCAGTCATTCAAGGATCCAGGTGCTTTCCATCTGTGACTCCGTCATCGTTCAGGGTGATGGTTGTCCATGTCTGGGTCACTGCCAAGTCCACATGCTAGCCTGGTGGAAAGGGAAAATAGAGAGGGGCAAAGACAGTCAGCTTCATTTTTAAGATGATCGTGTACATGTTGGTCACAACACTTCTCACATCCCATTATTCAGAACTCTGCCACATGGCTAGGGAGGTGCCATAGGTCATGAAGGCTGCCAGAAATCCTGAGATATGATTGCATGTGTCACTCTGACTGGTTGGAAAATCAACAAAAATAGATGAATTGTGCTGAATATGATGGGGAAACTCCTTGGGCTTTTATACACTTTCATTTCTATTGATTTAATAAAGAATCGATATACAGCAGAAATTAGCACAACACTATAAATCAACTATACTTGAAGAAAATAAACTAAAAAAATAGTTGATAAAAAGTTTAAGCCTTTTCAGGAACTTAAAATAGCTTTCTCTTTATCTATGAATCATGTGAATTAATGTGACATTCAGATAGCTTATAACTATAGGCTCCTTTTAGTATTTATTTTGAAAAAAAATGAGAAAAATCCCACTAAATTTTTTTCCTCATAACTGATGAATTTGAATTCTTCTTAATGACCTAAAAAAGGATGCATTGAGTAAAATAGATAGCTAGCGGGAAGCAGCCGCATAGCACAGGGAGATTAGCTCAGTGCTTTGTTACCACCTAGAGGGGTGGGGTAGGGAGGGTGGGAGAGAGGGAGACGCAAGAGGGAAGAGATATGAGGATATATGTGTATGTATAGCTGATTCACTTTTTTATAAAGCAGAAACTAACACACCACTGTAAAGTAATTATACTCCAATAAAGATGTTAAAAAAAGGATGCATTGATTTGTTAAAAGAATATACTTATTGTACACCTCCTGTAAGCCTGTGATTGTAATAAGCACAAGGACAAATACAAAAGAGTAATCCCAAAGGTCTCAGAGGTCAAGGTGGGCAAGATTCCCAGGTCCAGTTGTTCTCAGACATTATAAAGCTTGGGTATGAAGTGTTCTCCACTCTGTTCTCCTTTGCAATACTACTAGATGTAGTTTTCCTAAATCTTCAGTTTTACCTGGAAGAAAGACAGTAATTTGGAGGTCTTCTTAATTTCCTAATTAGTTCAATGAATGTTTTGTGATGACCCATTATGTATCAGGCACCGTATTAGGGTTAACGATTTCTGCATTTGAGCCACAGAGCCACCATGCAATATGCCTGCTAAGTTTCGTATTCAGCAGTGGAAGCAGACATTACAGTTATGAACATTGTACTCTCCCTAATATTTTGGCATTAACATGGGAGCCTCATCCTCAACCACTGGTCTAAAGCATGTTGATTCAGCCTGAAAAGGAAGCAGTGGCTCTGAAGTTTAAGTAATACCCTGGGGTTCACTCTGTGATACTGATTCAGTGTGTGTGAAGGGAATCTTAGGGTCTCTTTTCTCAGAAGTTCCCACGTGATTTTCATGAAGCAGTAAGCTTGGAGAATTCCATGTAAGTATGTAAACTGATTCTGTTTTAACGTTTTTTCAGCCACTATCTTGCTGGTGCAGGACAGGTGGTGAGTCTACTGGGTTTTATTGATGAAAACTTGAGAACTAGCCTGGTGATTTGTGGCTCTGATGACCCCTTCCTGGTTCTTCCCACAGTGTTCCTCTGTTTGACACCATCTTCATGTTTAGCTTCCAAATGGGTTCCAATATTTAGAGCACACTAAATATGTAGAATCTCTCATTCTCTGCCATCTATCCCTTGGTTTTGAATTAATCTTGAAAGCACTTTTAACTTCCTACTGTATGCAAAGTACAGTATATTACAAATGCATTTATACTTTAAAAAAATGACTCCAATTAATCTCCTCATTATGGCTCAACATATATCCAAAAGAAAAACCGTCACACATCCATCAATAATTTGAAGCCCTTCTCCCAGCTGGAGAGCTGATCAATTTAAGGACATTCACTTATTTTTCTGTGCACGGAGAGTATGAACTTTTCATTGCATTTTAATTCATGTTTCTCCCCTCTTTTATTGTCACATTACCTGTCAGATATGAACTTTGTATCCAAAGGTTCTTTTTCCTTATATAGCAATGTGAAGATTTTGTTAGCTATTTTTCTTTCTTTTCACCTTATCCACCCCCCAAATCCTGTGTAAGATGGCATTTAGACTTCCTTTATTTGTTTTATAACAGATATAGCGTTAAATTGAGAGAAAATAAGAGTCCTCTTCCTGAAGCTTCTTTTAGAGGCCATCAAAAATATATAGAATCTATTTGCTTGGCTTTGAAGCCCCCAAATTTGAACATAATTCTGAAGTTAAAGCTGTCCCCAAGGACGGTGACATTTGATCTGGGTAACAGCTATGGTACTTAGGTGAGGCTGTTCTTTCTATATGGCTTCAAAGCTAGAAGCTCAGAAAATCCATTAAAGCTAGAGTTAGAGCAGAAATAAAGGTGATGACATAGCATTTGGAGGTGAGAAATGTGAGCATCTTCAGAGGGTTTCAAGAAAGTGCATAATGAAAACAATTTTGGAGCCCTGCCTCTGTGGTACTCCCAGCTGCCTAACCCAGATCTCCCAGGGATGAAAGGCAGAGTGACCTGATTAAATCCTTACGATGTTCTCACCATCCCTCCTCTGCTTCCTGTAGACACACCCCTCTTTTAATGATGCCCTCATTTCATGGGTCTGATTGAACTCTGCTAATAGAAGGGCTGCTTGACAACATCATTTAGAGAGAAGGATGCTGAGCCACAACGCAAACTGCTCCTTCTCTTCAGAGCACAGCTCAGAAGGAGACAAAAAGATTCTTCACCATTGCCACATGATGGGGAGGGGCTATGTAGCTCCTTGTAGCATCTCTGCAAAACTTCCGTTAGATCTCACCAGGTCATGCCTTTTTCACCCTTATCTCCCAGCCTCCTTGACAGTTTTAGTTGAGTGAGATCACCAACCATCCTCAACAACCTACGTGCTCAACCAGCCCTGGTGTTTAGGCTCTTCTGTACTAAGCAGAGATATCGTGTTAGTATCTCTTATTCCAGACAAGTATCTGTCTTTGGGGGTTCCTGTTGGTAGTCTTGTCACTCAGACACAGCAATAGTCATGAAGGCTCCTTTGATTCTATTTCAGTTCCTTAACAGGAACTGTTCTGTTACCTCATTTGACTGCTAAAAACCCATAGAAGTTCTTGTCTTGTTAAATGTAATTCTGTTGCAATTACTGTCAAATATTGAATTAAAAGTGGTTAGCTCATTAGCAGCTCCCCCCAACAGTCGATTAAAAAGTTTTATTTTTTAATGAGAAAATGGTTGGCATTTGCTGATGAACTCCTTTCTCATCTTTGGAATCTAATATAGTCACCAGGAATGCTCATCTTTCACTTGGTCTCCAAGTTCCCACGGCATGGGAGGGGCATGCAGTGGGAACAGAGGATATGTGGCATGAAATCACCTCTGTGGCGGAAGTCAGGTCTGGAAGAAAGCCAGCTGAACGTGTGGGGTGCAATATCCAAGCAGGGGCTGGCTCCAGCCTCAGAGGGTTTCATCTGAACGTAAGGAAGTAGGCTTCCTGATGTGGTGGGCAGAGCTGGGATCTGGGAAATACAGGAACAGGTGACATTGGAAAATACAAGGCAGGTGGCAGTGGTACTGAACAATGAATAAGCAGATAGCAGGGCAGTAGCCACTGGGCTGGACTGCAGGTGGCCAGATTACAGCCAGACCCAGTCTGGGAAGGAGAAGGAACAGTAAACTAGGCAGATGACTTCAAAAGTAGTAATAGTGGGAGGGAGGGAGACGCAAGCGGGAAGAGATACGGGAACATATGTATATAAACAACTGATTCATTTTGTTGTGAAGCTGAAACTAACATACCATTGTAAAGCAATTATACTCCAATAAAGATGTTAAAAAAAAGTAGTAATAAAAAAGCAGTAAAAACTCTCCCCTCTAAGCCATTTTCACCATAGCATCTGGAGTGTTTCTTTTAAAAATAGAAAGCAGGTCACACCATTGTGCTGCCTAAACTTTCCAGTGGTTTCCTAAACCAGTGCTTCTTAACCTCAGAAGTGCACAGGGATCACCCAGGGATCTTGTTAAAATGCAGAGTTCTGATTTAGTGGTCTGGGGTGGTACCTGTGTTGCTGAATTTCCAACAAGCTCCTAGGTGATACCCAAATCCCACTTTGAGTTACCAGAACTTGGAGTACAATCAAAATTGTCCACCTGCCTTCGCCCTGTTCTCTCCCTTGCACGTCCACGTTTCAACCATTCTCCTTTGCAATTTCTGTTTCTTTTGCTTGGAGTGCCACTCACTCAGCTCTTCTGGCTCCTCTTCTGGTCTCGGCTTAAATGTTACCTCCTCAGAGTGGCTTCCTCTTGTTACCAAGTCTGAGCTCGTACTGCTTGCTACATGACAGGCCAATCAATCCAGAGATGAGGTGTTGGGGCAAGGGATAGTGACTTTGTTTGGAAAGCCAGCAGGCCGAGAAACTGGTGGACTAGTGTCCCGAAGAAACATCTTGCTTGGGGTTGGCTGCTAGTTTCTTTTATAGAACAAAGAATGGGAGATGATAAAATTGTTCCATATATTTCCTGGTTCCGGCCAGACTCTGGAGGGAATGTGTTAAATTCTTCTTTCCTGCAGCCACTCACAGGTGGGCCTGGTCAGGATGTTTCCTGTGAGCTAAACAAAAGTATTTTAGCTTAAGCTCAGGCATGGGAGCAGGGCTTCTGGAGATGGGCCATTACATACACTTTAAGCTACAGGTAACATCCCTTTAGTGATTAACTTGTAGCAAAAGCAATAGAATACAAAGGTTAAAGTAAAAGAAACAGATCCAATATGGAGTCAGATTTGTTCTTCCCTGTTACACCCTGACCACCCTATCCAACGAAGCCCCTCATTCCAGATTATTCTCTATTAGAGTATTTCTTCTATCACAGCTAGCTCTGACTCAGTCTATAACCATTTATTTATTTGTTCTATTGTTTATTATATGTGTCCCTAATTAGCTATAAACTTCCAGGAAGACAGGAACCATTATTGATATGTTTGCCATATCTGTATCATTTCTTAAGTTCTACCTATGTGCTAGACACTGTACTAAATGCTTTCATTTATCTCGCCCATTCCTCACATCAGTTCTGTAAGTTAGACCTTTTCCATCACTGGTTTATAGACAAGATAATAGATGCCCTTTAAAAACAGCACACAGAGATTTCAAACATTTGAACAGAAAGAATAGAAATCCAGAAAAATGGTTATTGCATGTTCTGCCCCTGACCCTCTGCCTGTGTTCCACCTGTGGGTGGAAATGTTCACAGTGGATGACCTCTACCATCTCCACATGGTCCCCATGGTGCACTGCTCAAAAGGGAATAGCAATTTCATTCCTCCATCCTTCCTTGCACAGCTGAGCTAGTCTGATGCCAAAGACAACTGCTAAATAGGAAGGCAGAATTAAAAGAAATTCAATAAGGGAAGTAACAAGACTTTATCAACATTACCAAACCATCACCAGCCGCTTTGTATTGTGCTCCAACCCCAGGCCACATGCTTTAAAAATAAGATCAGACAAAATAACTAGGGAGAGACTTCTATTCCCAGGGCAAAGGTGTAGCATAGCTTGGATGAATATGTGTTCCTCTGAACCACCTCTACCATCAGTAACCAGAGGCAGGGATGCTCTGGCTGATCCTGTTTTCACTTTTCTGTAAATACAAATTCTGGTAAGAGTGCATGTTGACACTATTTGGAACCTGGGGTCCTTATATAGCTTTTCCACGCTGGACGGGGCACTTGTAGCCCTCACTTTATCAGAGAGGATATTTCAGGGTTGGGAATTAAGTATTAGGTTTCCATTGCCCCGGATGTTTCTGAAAGGGGGCGGAGAAGGTCACATATAATTCTAGGTACAAGTAAACATTTCATTTCTTATTGTGGAGGGAAGACAAAAGAAGTGGGAGATTTGGGGCTCTGATTCTAAAGCCCCTTCAAATACTGGCTCAGCCGCTGACTCTCCTGGAAGGCAGAGCTGCACAGGGGGCTGCCATGTGCTTGTTATTTTTGATGGATTGCGGTCTAGTTGCAAGGCAGGAAGCTCAAAACCCCAGGGTGACATGGTTGGAGTTTGCAAAGATGTTAAGGCTTGAAACATTTTATTGTAGCCAGACCCAAGGAGAGCTTCCAGTGCTGTCTTCAGGGTCCCTTCCTCTTCCTTCTTCTTCAAGCTCAGCCCCAGATATAAAGAATCACACCAAATGGCACTCCTCCCCCACACCCTTCCACCTATACACTCGAGCTGAATATGAAAATTGGTCTCTAATTGTTGGATACAAGCTTGACTAGCTTTGAATTAACAGCTAAAGCTGTATTCATTAATCTGAACAGGGACGAGCAGGCAGGCTGTCACAACACGGCTCAGTTCAGTAGTCATGCAGAGCAGGTGAGGGAACTTGAGGCACTTTGAAAGTGCAGCAGCCATCTCCATCAACCCCATCCACTAGTGATGAAGGGGGGAAGGCAGCCAGCCACAATATCGCTAGGAGACGGATGGCGGACCTCAAAGTCCACCGTCCCACAGGCATCCCAGCAATGATCAATGGTTATCCACAGCAATTAAACTTCAGAGCTTTTAAATGTCATTCTAGAATAGAATGCTGTCTCATAAAGGTGTTGTTTAACATTTATCAAACATGTGCTGGGATGTGCTTGGGGGTCCCTGGAGTCATTCTTTGGGGAAATAGGAACAAATGTTATAGCTTTTGAAGTGAGACATACTTGTGAATGAAATTGGAGGCTCTTCTAATGTGTTCTCTTCCACACTGAAATAAACTGGAGCAGAATTCTTTTTGGACATTTTAAGATTTTTTTTAATGTTTATTTATTTATTTTTTTGGCCACAGTGTGTGGCATGCAGGATCTTAGTTCCGGGATCAGGGACCGAAGCCATGCCCCCTGAAGTGGAAGCATGGAGCCCTAACCACTGGGATGCCAGGGAATTCCCGAAGTTGTTTTTTAAGTGTTGGGAATTAGTGAGGGTGTAGTGGAAGGAATATATAAAAAAGGGGCCAGAGAAGTAGTTTTAAACAGTAGCTTTTTTTTTTTTTTCGCAGTTATCACCATTATTTTTATTTATTTTTGTTAAATTTAAATTTTATATTGGAGTATAGTTGAATAATGTTGTGTTAGTTTCAAGTGTACAGCAAAGTAATTTAGTTATACACATGCATATATCTACTCTTTTTCAGATTCTTTTCCCATATAGGTTATTATAGAGTGTTGAGTAGAGTTCCTGGTGCCATACAGTAGGTCCTTGTTGATTATCTATTTTATATATAGTAGTATGTGTATGCTAATCCCAACCTCCTAATTTATCCCTCCCCCACCTTTCCCCTTTGGTAACCATAAGTTTGTTTTCTAAGGCTGTGAATCTATTTCTGTTTTGTAAATATGTTAATTTGTATCATTTTTTAAGATTCCACATATAAGTGATATCATATGATATTTGTCTTTCTCTTTCTGACTTGCTTAGTATGATAATCTCTAGATCCTAAGATCCATTGACAGATGAATGGATAAAGAAGATGTGGTATATATATATATATATATATATATATATATATATATATATATATATAATGGAATATTACTCAGGCGTAAAAAAAGAATTAAATAATGACATTTGCAGCAACAAGGATGGATCTACAGATAAACGGTTGCTTTTTAACTTATGGTGATGCACCTTGGTTAGATGACAACCTACCTGTGTAAATGGGAGTAGTAGGCAGGAATGGTGGTTCTCAACCTCTAGGGTTAGTATCACTCAGGGAGCTTTGAAAACACTTATGATTGGGACCCATCTGATCCAGTTAGTCTGGGGTGGGGCAGAGCATATATTTTCATGATTTGTTTTTCTTATAGGGATATTCCCAAAGTAGAAGACTCTTGTTAATAACAACAACAACAACAGCAAAAAACAACTTTCCATCAGAACCACATATGGTGTTGAAGGACAATACAGTGGTCATTATTTTTTTCTGCTAACAATTTGTATTTATTCATTCATTTAATCAGAGATTGAATAACTCTTGCAATTCTTATCAAATTCAAACTTGGAAATATGAGGCCTAGATTGACCTGCACATCGGGCAGTGGGGACTGTGAATGTGGAGGTGTGCTGTGTGGATACCAGCCTCTAAACAGGACAGTGGAAGCCAAGTTCTTTGACTATCAGAAAATTGCTGATAAAGTTGTCGATCCTCCATCCTATATTCTGGCCTTCTCTTCCATTTATTCCTCTTTTCAGTTTCTAGTTAGGTCGTGGCATGATTGTTTTGCTAGATTAGCAGATGTTTTTAAATGTCTCCTCCTCATGTTCCCTTTTCCTCCCCTTCATCACCCTATTGCCTCAGGGGAAAAGCAGAACAGGGACAGGATGACAGCAAAAAGCCACACCCAGGTTTAGGTTTCTCAAAACCAGTCCCTTCAAGGAGATTGTTCTTGTTAACCAAGAATTCCAAAAAAGGAGACCTGGTTGAAATAAAAATGCGTTTATCTGGCGTTCTTAGGACCGCAGCCTGGGAGACACAGATTAAAGAAGCACTTGAATTGTGTTCTGCCAGACGACAAAATGGGAGAGGCTTATAAAGGCAAAAAACTGCAGGGTTACATAATTGTCAAGAATTAGGATTGCAGCCCATAAGGGGTAAAGGCATTTGTAAGGCAAAGGTTGGTTGAGGTTCAAAATGATTGTGTAGTTGCAAAGGGAGAGAACTCTGAAAGTACAGGGGTGCAGCTAGCAGCTGCTAGCAGATTTTGTTTTGAAAACAGGTGGTGGTGTCCTTGAGTTTGATACAGTTCAGAGAAAATTCAAGTGCTCAGTGGGGCAGGGATGTGTCTGAGACCAGATGCTCAATGGCTGCCCAGCTTTGTATATCCGGACTATGATTACTCCATTATAATCTCTATTTGCTATCATTCTGATAGAAACAATACCTTCCAGTTTATGGAATTCCTCCAGGTGGAATGAAGGGGAATGAAGAGGAAAGAGGGGCAGTGAGAACAGAGACCTCAGTGTGCCCAGGAGACAGGGACCTGGGCTTTGCTTGCAAGAAGAGTGGTGGGAAGGCAGGACAACAAAAGAAGGGTGCATGAGACTTAGGGGCAAAGACGATTAAGCCCACTTTCTTCATGGTGACATCCAAAATGGAAAAGCCCAGTGAAGGGATGGCTATGGGGCCCATCTAAGAGGAATGCGATAGACAGCTCATCAGATATTCCCATGTCTCTTGGCAACAGAATTGCTTAGAGCTGAAGGGACCACTGGGACATGGTCATCTCTGCAGGGATTGTGTAGGCTGATGGCAGAGCCCCAGGATGGAGGATGGGCAGTTGGTGGATACTCGTAAAGACAAGTGGCATAAGATCAGATAGAATAGGATACTCAAATATAAGTTAAATTGCACTCTAAGATCTTTGGTGACAAACACTCTTATGGGATCTCCTTTTGATAGAAGTAAAAGATAAAAAGGAATCATGTCGTATAGTTTGATAAGAAAACATTGCCATATACAGTGAGTATGGCAGTCAGAATTCTATGGAGTATTAAATGGACTCCCATTTAGAACAAGTCTTCCCTCTGCTCAGAGAATTCTGTTGCTTTGAAATGAAAGGCAAACAGGTAGAGAAGCAGACCTGTAAGAGATAATTCCATTTGCAAGAGAAGGCATCTAAGCTATTTTCATGCCAAAGTGTAAAGGACTTTTCACTTTATTCATCATTTCATTAATCTAATTTCAAAAGGGAAAGCCTGCACTGAAAACAGGTTATTCACATTTCAAGCAAATTCCTTAGGTATAATGAGTGGGCAAAGCACTCAACTGTTAGACTTGGTTGCTTTTCTACCAGCTGGAGATGAGTACAATAAAGGTCATGCTATTTAATCTTACATGAGGAGAGATGTATATAGCTGGGGTTGGAGAAGGAATTATTTTGCAGAATGGCGAATGATAGATCTATTATGCACTGTGTATCAGGGTAGAGTTTAGAAGAACACGAGCAGTTCAATGATATCTATTTCCATCTTGTTTTACTCCACAGAATGACTGTCTGAATGAAAAATTCCACAGTAACCATGAGAAAGAGGTAGAGTCATATATACCAAACACCATTTTGCCACATAACCAATGGGTTTGGAAAGATTGGAAATACTCCCACCCCAAGAATTTCCAGGACATCTGGTAAGTCAACAACTTTATCACAAACATTATGGCCAACCATGTAAGTTCTTGCAACAATGTATTCATTTTCCAAATGTTCCAGCTGAGAAAGCCACACTGAACATTCCCACCATCTAGCAGATGGCTAATGGGGAAGCCAATATTTTCTGTGGAAACCAAAGTTTCTTCTTCTAACATTAGACATTTTCATCAGAGAGAACAAATAAGCATTTTTTTTCTCTTCTATTCTCTCACATCCATAAAGAGAATGTATTTCAGACTATTAATTTAAAAAGTGCTTAAGAAAATGAGTTTTACCGGTTTGCAAGGCAGAAATAGAGACACAGATGTAGAGAACAAATGTATGGACACCAAGGGGGGAAAGCGGGTGGTGGTGGTGGTGGGATGAATTGGGAGATTGGGATTCACATGTATACACTGTTGTGTATAAAATAGATAACTAATAAGAACCTGTGGTATAAATAAAACAATAAAATTCAAAAAAGAAAAAGAGAATACAGAACTAAGAGGTTTTTAGGTCCAGAAATGGTGGTGGTGGGGACGAAGGCTGCTGCTTTCTTATCTAGCCGGAGGTGGAGGGGTTAGGAAAAACTTGAACTTTTGTGTATTATTATTATGGTTAATTTGTGGGGGAAAAAAAAAAAACAACTTTAAATTGTGTGGGTGGAAATGAGTTTTCTCCTGGCTACCTCAGATTTACAACTGATTTATAGGATGCAGAGATTATGAATAGGATTTTATTTTTATAAGAAGATGAAGCAAAATGAACAAGTCACAATTGCCAAGTTTATTTTTAGGAAGAGCTGGAAGAAGTGGCAAACAAAAGATAAAACATGTTGTTTGAATAGCATTGAGTTAATATATCCACTTTCACACAGACTACATTTACTGTTCCAGGAAAGTGGGTCGATGTTCCTTAAAATATTTTACCTTCACTTGTTATTATCAATCATTCAAGTAAATATATAACATGTTATCATTTGTCACCCATCTGTTAAAAGGTGGGAACTTATAAATGGATGGTTTCATCTGCTTGTTTTTGTTTTGTTTTCTAAGCCCTTTGGTGGACTAAGTTGAAATTTCCATTTTTCCAGTAATGACTGTGTTTATGTCCCTTCTGTCTGACTAAAGCCCTTTCATTTTGTAATTAATTTCATGCTGCCATGCAAAAATACTGGCATGTGGAATTATACCTGTTTTTATAACAGGCTCCTTCACTCTTTTGATAAATATTAAAATGACTATATACCTACTATGTATGAGAATATATACTAGGCTCTGCTGGAGACACAAGAAACTTACAAGGAAGTTTGTGGTGAAAAGACATGCTTAATCTCAGTAATTATCAAAAACATTTGCCTCCCTCCTTTAAAGGCTTGGGTATCCTAGCTGAAACACCCATTTGGTGGTTGTTAGGGGTCTGGTTTTCTCAAGCCCATACAACTTGGAGCCTAAGATATTGTTCAGGGGGGACTAACAGATAAAGATGTGCTCTTCCTGGAGTACAGTTTGGTTCAAGGATCAAGAGAGCCCCAAACTTGTAAACAGCTCCATAATCAGTGTGGTGGGTGAACAACACCCACTCTCCTTCCTCAAAGATTCCATGTCCCAATCCCTGTAATCCATGAATATGGCTTGGCAAAAGGACTTGCACTTGACCAAGTTAAGGATCTTGAGATAGAAAGATTACCTGGATTATCTTGGGTGACTCCAATGTAATCACAAAGATCCTTTAAAAGGAAAACATGAGGGTCAGAATCTGTAAAGATGTGACACCAGAAGCAGAGATGTACTTTGAAAATGAAGGGTGCAATCAACCAAGGAAGGCAGGCAGTATCTAGAAGTTGAAAAATGCAAGGAAAGGGCTTCTTCACTGCAGTCTCCAGAAAGGAACACAGCAGCCCAGCTGCCACCTTGATTTTAGCCCAGTGTGACTTGTGTCATATTTCTAACCTACAGAACTATAAGATAATAATTTGTGTTGTTATAAACAGCTAAGTTTATGGTAATTTATTAGAGCTACAACAGGAAACTAATACAATCAGAAGTTCATAAGTAGGGCTTCCCTGGTGGCAGAGTGGTTAAGAATCTGCCTGCCAATGCAGGGGACACGGGTTCGAGCTCTGGTCCAGGAAGATCCCACATGCTATGGAGCAACTAAGTCCGTGTGCCACAACTACTAAGCCTGCGCTCTAGGGCCCATGAGCCACAACTACTGAGCCCGCGCGCCTAGAGCCCGAACTCTGCAACAAGAGAAGCCACCGCAATGAGAAACCTGTGCACCTCAATGAAGAGTACCCCTGCTCGCCGCAACTAGAGAAAGCCGCGCCCAGCAACAAAGACCCAATGCAGCTAAAAATAAATAATAGATAAATTAATTTAAAAAAAAAGAAATTCATAAATAATTATTGTAAGTTCTTCTGGAAGGGAGATGTAAGCCCAAGTGTAAAAGAGCTGTGGCATAGCAAGAATTCCTCATCTTTCTCAACTCTGGCAGGGTCATACCCACACAGATCAGCAGCAGCTTTACTCAAGAGGAACCCAGGGGCAGCAGGAAACCTCGGTAAAATGTTCTCCTGCTCTTTACTGCCACCCTGTTTTGATGACACATTTAAGATCATTTAAGTGAGAGAGTAGCATTGACATATATACACTACCAAATGTAAAATAGATAGCTAGTGGGAAGCAGCCGCATAGCACAGGGTGATCAGCTCCGTGCTTTGTGATCACCTAGAGGGATGGGATAGGGAGGGTGGGAGGGAGGCACAAGAGGGAGGGGATATGGGGATATATGTATACGTATAGCTGATTCACTTTGTTATACAGCAGAAACTAGCACAACATTGTAAAGCAATTATAGTCCGATAAAGATGTTAAAAAAAATCAAAATGGAGAACTATGATTCACGTATCCAAAAGAGATAGCCATTGTGGATGCGGTTTCAGATACTTCCTGTATCACTGAAAACTTGAATTTCCTGAACTCTATCAAACCCAAGGACACCACCTGGCTGTTTTCAAAATGATATCTGCTAGCGGCTGCTGGCTGCAACCTTGTAGCCTCAAAGTTCCCTCCCTTCCCAGCTATGTAATCTTTTTGAATCCCAACTAATACTTGCTTAACAGCATCCTTACTTCTTGGCAGCTCCAGTCCTAATTCCCAACTGCAATGTAGCCTTGCAGTTTTTTGCCTTTATAAACTCTGCCCCCCTCAACCCACCCACCATTTTGTCATCCAGTGGGACAATTCAAGTGCTTCTTGAATCTGTGTCTCTGCGCTACAGTCCTAACAAACCCTAAACACTTTTTTTTTGGTCTCCATCCAGGTCTCCATTCTTGGAATTCTTGGTTAACACTTTGCTCAGATCAATATCCTTTCTAAATAGGTTGTGAACCTACAGGAGATAAGCATGTATGGTCTCCTCTTGTCCACTTGTAGACACACATAAAATGATGCAAAAATAATTGTTGAAAAGGCTCAGTTCAGCATGAGTAGGGAGCTCACTTCTGATTATAACAGGACTTATTTCTATGTCAAATATGCCATCTTGGATGGGTAGAGTTTCCATGTTATTGCTGAAAATGTACTGATACCTCCGTCTGGAATAATTCAACTTTTTCATCAACCTTGCAGCCACTAAAGCTTGAATCCTAAAGCCATTTATGACTCCTCTCTTTACTTTTCCATCCACTCAAATATTCATTGTCTGGTTCATGCATTCCTAAGAGAAATACCTCCCTTTGCATTGCTAAGATTTTCAGTAAGGTCTGATTCTCAGTTTCTTATGCTTGGCTGATTGCAGTCAGAGTATTTCAACCACTCCTTAACCCTGTGACTGAAGAAATTTTCATATCACCTCCTTGGCTATATTGATTATTTTCAATACAAGTCACTGGATTGCTGGGCTGTAATTACCCAGGAAATTTATTACAAAGCAGGCATCATGCCTGGAGGTTCTGAATGAACATAGAACTCTTTAGGAATTGGTGCATTTCTAGCAATAACATTGTACCTCCTTTTAAAGACAGGCAACTCAGGGCTTCCCTGGTGGCACAGTGGTTGAGTCTGTCTGCCGATGCAGGGGACACGTGTTAGTGCCCCGGTCCGGGAAGATCCCACATGCCGCCGAGCGGCTGGGCCTGTGAGCCATGGCCGCTGAGCCTGCGCGTCCGGAGCCTGTGCTCCGCAACGGGAGAGGCCACAACAGTGAGAGGCCTGTGTACTGCAAAAAATAAATAAAATAAAGACAGGCAACTCAAATCAATGCAATTTGGGATACAAAAGCCCTCAGAATTAATATAAACAGTTACCAATGGTGAGTGTTTGCTATCTGCCAGGCAATCTCTTAAATAATTTACCTGTATTCTTTCATTTAGTTTTCATGACAACCCATGAAGCTGATAGTAAATTTCCCCATTTTTACCAAGGAGAGAACTCAGCCTCAGAGGAATGAAATAACACACGGCAGAACACAGGACTCATAAAAAGCAAGGCTGAGATTTAAGCCCAGATAGTCTAACACCAGTGCCTACCTCCTGACCTCCATGTTTTACTGCCTTTAACAATTTTTTTTTTTTACTTCTGAAATATAGCATATACACAGAAAAATATTTAAAAATATACAGCTCCAGAAACTCTAGAAGCTTCCTGAGCAAACTCCTATGATCCTCTTCCCACCTCATTGCCTAGAAGTAACACTTTCTGATAATTGTGATGACCATTTTCTGGCTCTTTTGCAATGTTATCATCAATGATTATAACCCTCAGTGACACTGTCCTTTTTTTTGCCCTGCATTCAAGGCCTTCCAAGGTAGAGGCTTTGCCCTCATTTCCTCTTTTTTCCTACTTGAACCCTCTCCTATAACTTCCAGTCGATTTATATGACTCCCAACATGTTATATACATCACTTCTCCCTTTATATTTGTTCCAGCAAATCCCTTCCTTCAAGCCTCCTGTCCCCAAATTCACCCTTTTCCTATGGTCCACCTACCTAGGTGGGGGGATTTCTGATATGTTTGTCCCTTAGGGATTCCCCATCTCCCCTGAACTGTGCTAGTCCTTGTATCTATTCCACCCAATTTATACTTTCCTCAAAGTGCTGTGTAATGCTGTTCCTTAATAAAATAAAGCCTTAATGTGTTTGTTACTATTAGTGATCTTTATTCATTATTAATTTATTCACTCAACACATTGCTATTAAACACATTGTGTAACAGATGTAGGTTCTGTATATATGGCAGAAAATAAGATGTACAAAGTCCCTGACCTCATGGAGTTTACATTCTGGAGTGGGAAGACAAATAATAAACAAGTAAGTAAATAAGATAATTTTAGGAAATAAGTAGATAAAATATCAAAGTGATAAATACTATTCTGGAAACAGGACTGAGAATGGTAGGGAGAGTGGGGTACCATTTGAGTTGAGATATTTTTTGTCATCTGGGGTAATAAACTTCACATCAGAGAGCATAGCCAGTGCAAAGATCCTGATGCAGAAACAAACTGGAGTGGAGGGGTTGGGGAAAGAAAGCAGGAGGACAAGAGGTGTAGAAGTGGTTATGGGTAAATCATGTAGAGTCATTTACTTTTGAATGGTAACTAGTAATGGTAACTGGTAACTGGAACTTCTCTAGGTGGGAAACACAAGAGAAGACAAAGACCGACAAAAACAAACCCCAAACAATTAAGAAACTGGTAATTCAAACATACATATCAATAATAACCTTGAATGTAAATGGATTAAATGCTCCAACCAAAAGACACAGACTGGCTGAATGGATACAAAAACAAGACCCACATATATGCTGTCTATAAGGGACCCACTTCAGAGCTAGGGACACATACAGACTGAAAGGGAAGGGTCAGAAAAAGATATTCCATGCAAATGGAAATCAAAAGAAAGTGGGAGTAGCAATACTTGGACCAGATAAAATAGACTTTAAAATAAACACTGTTACAAGAGACAAGGAGAGACACTACATAATGATGAAGGGATCAGTCCAAGAAGAAGATATAACAATTATAAACATTTACGTACCCAACAAAGGAGCACCTCAATATGTAGGCGAATGCTAACAACCATAAAAGGGAAAATTAACAGTAACAGAATAATAATGCGGGACTTTAACACCCCACTTACACCAATGGACAGATCATCCAAACGGAAAATAAATAAGGAAACACAAGCTTTAAATGACGCAATAGACCAGATAGATTTAATTGATATTTATAGGACATTTCACCCGAAAGTGGCAGAATACACTTTCTTCTCAAGTGCACATGGAATATTCTTCAGGATAGATCACATCTTGGGCCACAAATCAAGCCTCAGAAAATTTAAGTAAACTGAAATCATATCAAGCATCTTTTCTGACCACAATGCTATGAGATTGGAAATCAATTACAGGAAAAAAAAGTATAAAAAACACAAATACATGGAAGCTAAACAGTGCACTCCTAAATA
The DNA here is from genome assembly GCF_963924675.1 of Phocoena phocoena. Classification (NCBI taxonomy): domain Eukaryota; kingdom Metazoa; phylum Chordata; class Mammalia; order Artiodactyla; family Phocoenidae; genus Phocoena; species Phocoena phocoena. Next base: position 26,210,153 of record NC_089236.1, read on the forward strand.
ACCAAGAGATCACCAAAGAAATCAAAGAAGAAATTAAAAAATACCTAGAAAAAAATGACAACAAAAACATGATGACCCAAAACCTATGGGATGCAACAAAAGCAGTTCTAAAAGGAAAGTTTATAGCAATTTAATCTCACCTCAAGAAACAAGAAAAATCTCAAATAAACAATCTAACCTTCACTTAAAGTAACTAGAGAAAGAACAAAGAAAACACAAAGTCAGTAGAAGGGAAGAAATCATAAAAATTAGAGCAGAAATAAATGAAATAGAAATGAAGAAAACAATAGCAAAGATCAATAAAAATAAAAGTTGGTTCTTTGAGAAGATAAATAAAATTGATAAACCTTTAGCCAGACTCATCAAGAAAAAAAGAGAGAGGACACAAATCAGTAAAATTAGAAATGAAAGAGGAGAAATTACAACTGACACCACAGAAATACAAAGGATTATAAGAGACTATTACACACAACTATATGGCATAAAATGGACAACCACGAAGAAATGGACAAATTCTTGGGAAGGTACAATTTACCAAGACTGAACCAGGAAGAATTAGAAAATATAAACAGAACTATCACAAGTAAAGAAATTGAAACTGTAATTAAAAATCTTCCAACAAACAAAAGTCCAGGACCAGATGACTTCACAGGGGAATTCTACCAAACATTTAGAGAAGAGCTAACACCTATCCTTCTCAAACTCTTCTGAAAAATTGCAGAGGAAGGAACTCTCCCAAATTCATTCTATGAGGCCACCATCACCCTGATACCAAAACAAGGCAAAGATATCACAAAAAAGGAAAATTACAGGCCAATATCACTGATGAGCATAAATGCAAAAATCCTCAACAAAATACTAGCAAACAGAATCCAACAGCACATTAAAAGGATCATACACCATGATCAAGTGGGATTTATCCCAGGAATGCAAGGATTCTTCAATATATGCAAATCAATCAATGTGATACACCATATTAACAAATTAAAGAATAAAAACCATATGATGATCTCCATAGGTGCAGAAAAAGCTTTTGACAAAATTCAACACCCATTTATGATAAAAATTCTCCAGAAAGTGGGCATAGAGGGAACCTACCTTACCATAATAAAGGCCATATATGACAAACCCACAGCAAACATCATTCTCAATGGTGAAAATCTGAAAGCATTTCCTCTAAGATCAGGAACAAGACAAGATTGTCCACTCTCACCACTATTATTCAATATAGGTTTGGAAATCCTAGCCAAGACGCTCAGAGAAGAAAACGAAATAAAAGGAATACAAATTGGAAAAGAAGAAGTAAAACTGTCACTGTTTGCAGATGACATGATACTATACATAGAGAATCCTAAAGATGCCACCAGAAAGCTACTAGAGCTAATCAATGAATTTGGTAAAGTTGCCAGATAAAAAATTAATGCAAAGAAATCTCTTGCATTCCTATACACTAGCAACAAAAGATCAGAAAGAGAAATTAAGGAAACAATCCCATTCACCACTGCAGCAAAAGGAATAAAATACCTAGGAATAGACCTACCAAAGGAGGTAAAAGAGCTGTACTCAGAAAACTATAAGACATTGATGAAATAAATCAAAGATGATACAAACAGATGGAGAGATATACCATGTTCTTGGATTGGAAGAAACAACACTGTGAAAATGATTATACTACCAAAGCAATCTATAGATTCAACGCAATACTTATCAAATTACCAATGGCATTTTTTACAGAACTAGAACAAAAAAATCTTAAAATTTATATGGAGACACAAAAGATCCCAAATAGGCAAAGCAATCTTGAGGGCAAAAAACAGAGCTGGAGGAATCAGACTCCCTGACTTCAGACTATACTACAAAGCTACAGTAATCAAGACAATATGGTACTGGCACAAAAACGAGAATATAGATCAATGGAACAGGATAGAAAGCCCAGAGAGAAATCCACGCACATATGGTCACCTTATTTTTGATAAAGGAGCCAATATATACAATGGAGAAAAGACAGCATCTTCAATAAGTGGTGCTGGGAAAACTGGACAACTACATGTAAAAGAATGAAATTAGAACACTCCCTTATACCATACACAAAAATAAACTCAAAATGGATTAAAGACCTAAATGTAAGGCCAGACACTTTAAAACTCTCAGAGAAAAACATAGGAAGAATACTCTTTTACATAAATCACAGCAAGATCATTTTTGACCTACCTCCTAGAGAAATGGAAATAAAAACAAAAATAAACAAATGGGACCTAATGAAACTTAAAGGCTTTTGCACAGCAAAGGAAACAATAAACAAGATGAAAAGACAACCCTCAGAATGGGAGAAAATATTTGCAAATTAAGCAATGGACAAAGGATTAATTCCAAAATATACAAACAGCTCATGGAGCTCAACATCAAAAAAACAAACAACCCAACTAAAAAATGTGAGGAAGACCTAAATAGACATTTCTACAAAGAAGACATACAGATGCCCAAGAGGAGGCACATGAAAAGATGCTCAACATCACTAATTATTAGAGAAATGCAAATCAAAACTACAATGAGGTATCACCTCACACTGGTCAGAATGGCCATCATCAAAAAATCTACAAACAACAAATGCTGGAGAGGGTGTGGAGAAAAGGGAACCTTCTTGCACTGTTGGTAGGAATGTAAATTGATACAGCCACTGTGGAGAACAGTATGGAGGTTCCTTAAAAACTAAAAATAGAACTACCATATGACCCAGCAATCCCACTACTGGGTATATACCCTGAGAAAACCATAATTCAGAAAGACACATGTACTCTAATGTTCATTGCAGCACTATTTACAATAGCCAGGATATGGAAACAACTTAAATGTCCAATGACAGGTGAATGGATAAAGAAGATGTGGTACATATATACAATGGAATATTATTCAGCCATAAAAAGGAACGAAACTGGGTCATTTGTAGAGATGTGGACAGACCTAGAGTCTGTCATACAGAGTGAAGTAAGCCAGAAAGAGAAAAGAAATATTGTATATTAACACATATATGTGTAATCTAGAAAAATTGTACAGTTGAACCTATTTGTAGGACAGGAATAGAGAAGCAGATGTAGAGAACAGACCTGTGGACATGGGGGGAAAGGAGAGGGTGGGATGAATCAGGAGATTAGGTTTGACATAAGTACACTACCATGTGTAAAATAGATAGCTAGTGGGAACCTGCTGTATAGCACAGGGAGCTCAGCTCGGTGCTCTGTGATGACCTAGATGGGGGCGGGGGGGAGCAGGAGGGGATGGAGTTCCAAGAGGAAGGGGATATAGGTATACATATAGCTGATTCACTTCATTGTACAGCAGAAACTAACACAACATTGTAAAGCAATGTTACTCAAAAAAAAAATTAAATTAAAAAAATTTAAAGAATGGAAGGGATGTGCTTTCATTTACTTATGAGCTCTTACCTCATCTTGTCTTTTTGCTTTTTATAAACATGTTTTTCCCCCTAACTAGAGTGTTCAGTCTTTGTAGTTTGAAATGTTTACTCTTGATACTGTAAATATTGTTGCAAAACCGGTGTGAAGGTCCTTTCAGGGCTGTAATTATACCAACACTTTATTTCAGCTTTTAGCCATGTCCGAAACTTTTCTGAAAGTACGGAGGATACTCAAAAAAACCCATTCACTTGGTAAAGTTTCAATTGGACAGCTAAAGTAGCTTTGTGTGGTTATTATATTGTCAACAAACATGACCCACCTTGCAGGCAACTTGAGGAGTGCCAAACTCCTTGTGAGTTGTTCCAGACCTAAAGTGTGCCTTTGTTCCGATTCGGGGTAACTTGATGAGACTTGAATTTCAGCTGACCTTCCGGGCACTTCTTAAAGCAAGATGTGCAGAGCTAGGAAGAGGAGCTGAAGTTTGTAATAAGCCCGGCAGACACAGCCATTGCTTTTCCACTTACATTTCCCAGGGACTTTGTGCAGTTCATCTCCATACAGTGTGTGCTTCTGAGAATTTGAAACAAGCAAAGCAACTGTCAAGAAGTGAAAATGAGCCCTAACCAAATTTATCAACTTATAAAAACCTGAGACAGGAACGTATAAGGTCCGGGGAGATCTGTTAATAATAAAGAGATATCTTTTTCTTTTTTTTTGAAAACTGAGAGCATGCACCTAGCACTGAATGTTTCATGTGATTGATACTCAGCTCGCTCTTTATTATCTAAGTAAGCAACAATACGCGTCAGAATCGGAAAGAAAGGTCTGTAATTCTGTGAAATAAGGCAAGCCAGAAGCAAGGCGTCTGGCTGTTGGCCTCAGGCAGGGTTTCTCAGGGCCTGAGAGAAGGGGCTCTGGTGCTAGCAAGTTGAAATTGGTTATTAGACAGCAGCCCCAAGGCACCGTTGCATCGGAGGGAAGAAATATTGCTCTGATCACACTCCATTACTCCTCAGTGTTGCTAATGAACCAGATTTCCAAAAAGGAGCGCTCCCTTTCAGTATATGCCATTTTATACTCACCGAAACGACCTGAAATTGTACTTAGAGATGGATTGTAGTTAAATGGCTCCACTGTCCGAGTAGCCAGTCACGTGATCTTCATGCTGGAGAGGTTAATGCCTGACAGCTCCCGGAAGCGTCCGAAAAACAGGGGTCAGAGATGCTTGAAAACAATTTTACTTAAACATGTCCCCCAGAGGTGGAGTTTTAGGAGGAAACAGTATAGTTTCAGTCACCTGGCACCTACCCTTCAATTTTAAAATCAACAGATATATATTGGACTGCTACCATTTTCCGGCACCGTACCAGGCGCTAGGGATACGTGGTGAACAGGATAGAAAAGGACCCTGCTTTCATGGGGTGAACATTCTAATGCAGGAGACAGAAAGCACACACAAGACACACATTCAGTAAGGACATACACACACACACACACACACACACACACAATGGATTGTAAAGTTGTCTTGATGGTCCATGGAGGAAACAAAAAAGAGGCCGAGATTATACAATAGGCAAATGCTCAAAAAAAATAATGTTTAGGTAATGCGAAAAGGTCTCAATGAAGAAGTGACTTCTGTCTTGAGATCTAAAAGAAAAGAAGAATTTAGTCTTGAAAATACTGGAAGAGGGAAGGAGAAATTCTCCTAAGCAAAGGCACAGCTAGATGTGTTCCAAGAATGGAAATACACCAGAAAATTCAGAGCGTGCAGGATGAAGAGGAAAGAGAGATAATCACGCACCCAGGGTCTGATCAGGCAGGGACTTCTTAGCCACAGGAAGATGTTTGGATTTATTCTAAATGCAATGTAAAAGCACTGAAAGCTTTTAAGTAGGGGGAGATGGACCCAGACTTGTGTTTTGCAAAGCATGAGTACTTTCTCTGCATTTTGAAATATACCAGGCATGTTGAAACAGCTTGGAGTCTTGACAAAACCAATACAAATTTAAGTTCACACATTTCAAATTTTTCTTCCTCTCATACCATTCATTCTTACGTTTTTATAGAGTGTCTATTTAGTATAGGCTACATAATAACTATGGAAACAGGAAGAAGATAGAAGTTTACTGTTTAGGGTGGAAGATCACACAACAAATGTGAAATCTTCACACTTGTGATGCATGCTCCCCCAGCGTGAAGTTCAGAGATTCTAGGAGTTCAAAGAGACGCAGGCCCTTGAACCTGGCATCACAAGACCTGTCCTTGGGGACGTTGCTATACCTTTCCCCCACTCCCTTCACAGGATTCTAGGTGTTTCTGCATATTTTAATACTTAAGTGCATGGCTACAAAAACTCCATATAAGTAATGCAGAAGTTTGTATTTTACGTGTGTGTGTGTGGTTAAAGGCAGGTAGGTTCAGGGTAACAAAATTCAGAAAATTGCATTAAGGGCCAGCCCTTATATTGCAGCTTGATCAAGTTAAAAGAGTGTAGCAAACCCATGTTTAGCTTCACCAATGACATTTAGAAATATTTTCACAGAAATGATCTCATCATGGGTCATAGAGAGATATAGGGGAATCAAAACTTTCCACATTAAAAATGTTGAATTATGTAACATTAAAGAGTGAAACTACTAGCAGATTTTAAAAGAAAATCTAGGAGAAACTGGGTCTTACTTAAGGGGAGTTTAGGTGTTAATTTTGATGACTTAAAATCTCTTTCTGTTACGTCAACTAGAAAACAGCTTTTTAAAAAGCTAATAGATGGGCTTCCTGCTACCATTGGGTAAAACATATGCGCCAAGAGGATAAAGACTTACTTTCGCCTTCATTCTTATCTTGGCAAAACAGTCCACTGACTGTATCAGTCTTTGTCTGGCCAAGGTTTAGTGCTGCTGTAGTTGGCATTAAAGCCAGAAAAAGAGAGAGGGGCATGGGAGATACTTTAACTGCCAGAGGCATAAGCCATTATCTTCACCCTGTGAAAAATTACCCGATTTTCTCTCTTGATAAAACTAGACATGAGTTTAAAAACATTACTTAGAAACATAAACCTCAAATACCTAAGTCCTTACTTCTCTTCCTTTATCTCTCACCAGAGCCTTTGAGAATTGGAAGAAAAAATAAAAGGTAACTACTTGTAATGAAATGCACTTAAAGAGGGAAAAATGTAAGATTTCATTTTTGATGCACCATTGATAGAAGCATTATCTCTGGAGGGTTTATTCAATCAAGAGCCCGAGGTGCTGAAACAAGCAGTGGTTAAGAGTTGGGAAAAGGGTTTCGCCAAGGCGTCAGAGCAAACCCTGCTGGCCAGGTCCTCTGTTGGCTGCCTTTGCTCTGGTCCTTTTAGGACAGGCACTTCTGGGCAGGCACATGTCATTCTATCCGCTGAGGTGACCATTCCTTGAGTGCCCTCTAAGCTTGGTCTGGACACCTTGGCAGAGCATCAGTGCTCCCAGATCCCACCCCACGTTCCCAGCATCATTCCCACCTCAAATCCATGACACACACCAACACTGTGTCCATCCCAAACTCTCCATCACCCTGTAGACCTTCTTGTACATACGTCACTCTACACCTTTGTTCCCGATATTCTTATCACATTCAATGACCACTTTGAAATTTCACCTTTTTTTCATTAAATCTTCTCCATAACCCTAATCAAATCATTACAACCCATTTTCTGTTTCTATCCCCAGTTTTTGCACTTTCTCATTCCTCTCTTATTCTAGTTGTGTTTCTACCCTCCCTTCCCTTCAGACTCTAAGTTCTTTGAGAACAATGAATTATTTCACCACTATGTCCTTTCAGAAACTATCACATTTAAAGGATATTTATTTATTGAGCATATTCTAATTGAATTGTTCTGGATGCCAGGGAAACAAATAGAACAAAACACATATAGACAGGGTCTATATATTTATAGAATTTATATTTATATAAATTTATATAAATATATATTTATATATATTTATATTCTGGAAGTAAGAGAATAACAGTAAACAGGAAACATAGACAAACAAAATAATTACAAATTGTGGTACATGTCATAAAGCAAACGAACAGGATGATGGGATAAGAGAGCAGGCCTCTCTGTATTGGTGACCTGGGGGATGTAAAGTAACACCCTGGCCCGAGTGGCAGTGGGGCAAGCCTAACAGAGTGTTCTGAAGAGTAAGGTCAAAAAAATCTTGAGGCAGGCAAAAGCTTGACATATTCTAGGAATGGTTTGAAGTACTTTTGTGGTAAGGGGAAAAGAGGTAGAAGGAAGAACTGGACAAGGTAGGCAGGTGCCAGATCACTCAGGACCAGGAGTTGGGACTCTCTTTTAAATGTATTGGGAAGCCATTGGAGGGTTTTAAGTTAAGAATATGATACTGTATGATTAATATTTTTCAAAGATTATATATAATGCTTGTTGAATTAAACTATCTCTTGTAAGACAAGGGCTTATTTACTGTAACTGAATATTAATGGTATTGGTTTTCTCACTTGAAGCATTTGCCGAGCCTTCACCAACTCAATGAGTAAGACTAGAAAACCATTTAAAATAAAAGAATACTTAATTCAAAATTTTCATGTTCATTGCCTTGGCCAGTTAGTCTTAATGGTCTCATTTCTGTTAGTGTATGAAGAAGGTTTTGCTAAACAAACTTCTAGTATAAATAGAACATTGTGGGGTGGGGTGGTATGTGTTTGTGTGAGTATGGTACCCCCTTAGTTGAATTCAGAGCAAATATTGAAAAATTAGCAAAAAACTTGTCCTTGTAATTAAAATCACCTTTCACTTTATTTATCTCTGCATCTAGGATCAGAGATGAAAGAAATCCTTTTATTTTTCTAAGCAGGAACCTGCACATGCCTGGGGGTGATTAATTCAACATTTTATTGACTACTTTGTGGTGTGAGGGATCTTTGCTGGCCTTTCTTCCAGTTAGAATGAATAAGTGAAGTGGTCCTGGGTTTCCACAGAGCAGTTAAAAAGAGGGGACAAGAAATGTGATGAGAATAATAACGTTTCTACTCAAGTGGTGGAGAGGCTGAAGAGTAGGCTTTGTGTTTGAAGAGATTCAACTCTATTGCTCTTAGAAAACTTTTCTGGTAATAATTCAACTTGGAATAAAGCAGCAAGTTTATATTGGTAGCCACCTATTTGTAGCTGAAAGACTAGAAATAATTCACGCAATGCAATCCTGCTATAAGGCAAACTGACATCAACCAAATGTTCGTGATAGATCCACCTACTCTTCAGAAAGAGAATGGGGTCTGTGGTGGTGAGAGTCTGGCCTGTTTCTAATTTTATTCTCTTATTGGCACTCATCCTTATTAGATTGGAGATAGAGTAAATGTTTCAATTAACTTAAACATATAACCACTTCAGGGTGGATTTCTAGGTTCCAGGTCCTCCGGGAGAAATTGAACTGCTTAATTTAACCACTGTGATTGATAGGAAATTTATCCTGCAGTGGGTAGTGGGAATTTCTAAAATTTTTGAAAATAATTTTTGGAATGATAATGACTGTAAGAGGTGAAATGATTATCTTTCTATTAATAGCCTTTAAGTATTTTATGAAGTAATCCAGTACAATTGACTTCTACCCAATCCCTGCTAGGCTCACTTTATTGGCTACGTTTCATCTGTGGGTTGTTGTTGAGACATTTTTACTGTTTAACCAGATGGGGTAAGATTTTACATAACTTAAAACATCTGCTCTCATTGCAGTCCAATATGATCATCTATTTATATAGTTGAATTATATTATCCATCTCCTTTTAAATGGTCGTGAAAATGTTTTCAGAAGGAAAGTTTACATGATATTTGCCAAAGACATTTTTAAGTGAATGAATGAATGAATGAATGAATTGACATCTTTCGTGGAGTATAATTGCTTTACAAAGATGCGTTAGTTTCTGCTTTATAACAAAGTGAATCACTTATACATATATCACCATATCTCCTCCCTCTTGCGTTTCCCTCCCACCCTCCCTATCCCACTCCTCTAGGTGGTCACAAATCACCGAGTTGATCTCCCTGTGCCATGTGCCTGCTTCCCACTAGCTATCTATTATACATTTGGTAGTGTATATATATATCAATGTTACTCTCTCACTTCGTCCCAGCTTACCCTTCCCCCTCCCCGTGTCCTCAAGTCCATTCTTTACATCTGTATCTTTATTCCTATCCTGCCCCTAGGTTCTTCATAACCATTTGTTTTAGATTCCATATATATGTGTTAGCATATGGTATTTGTTTTTCTCTTTCTGACTTACTTCACTCTGTATGACAGACTCTAGGTCCATCCACCTCAATACAAATAACTCAATTTTGTTTATTTTTATGGTTGAGTAGTATTCCATTGTATATATGTGCCACATCTTCTTTATCCATTCATCTGTTGATGGACACTTAGCTTGCTTCCATGTCCTGGCTATTGTAAATAGAGCTGCAATGAACATTGTGGTACATGACTCTTTTTGAATTATGGTTTTCTCAGTGTATATGCCGGGTAGTGGGATTGTTAGGTCATATGGTAGTTCTATTTTTAGGTTCTTAAGGAATCTCTGTACTGTTCTCCATAGTGGCTGTATCAATTTACATTCCTACCAACAGTGCAAGAGGGTTCCCTTTTCTCCACACCCTCTCCAGAATTTATTGTCTGTAGATATTTTGATGACCATTCTGAATGGTGTGTGGTGATACCTCACTGTAATTTTGATTTGCATTTCTCTAATGATTAGTCATGTTGAGCATCCTTTCATGTGTTTGCTGGCAATCTGTATATCTTCTTTGGAGAAATGTCTATTTAGGTCTTCTGCCTATTTTTTAGTTGGGTCGTTTGTTTTTTGATATTGAGCTGCATGAGCTGCTTGTAAGTTTTACAGATTAATCTTTTGCCTGTTGCTTCATTTGCAAATATTTTCTCCCATTCTGAGGGTTATCTTTTCGTCTTGTTTAAGTTTTCTGTTGCTGTTCAAAAGCTTTTAAGTTTCATTAGGTCCCATTTGTTTATTTTGTTTTTATTTCCATTTCTCTAGTAGATGAGTCAAAAAGGATCTTGTTGTGATTTATGCCATAGAGTGTTCTGCCTATGTTTTCCTCTAAGAGTTTTATAGTGTCTGGCCTTACATTTAGGTCTTTAATCCATTTAGAGTTTATTTTTTTGTGTATGGTGCTAGGGAGTGTTCTAATTTCATTCTTTTACATGTAGTTGTCCAGTTTTCCCAGCACCACTTATTGAAGATGCTGTCTTTTCTCCATTGTATATTCTTGCTTCCTTTATCAAAAATAAGCTCACCATATATGTGTGGGTTTATTTATTTTGTATCCCCTTCCATTGATCTATATTTCTGTTTTTGTGCCACTACCATACTGTCTTATTACTGTAGCTTTGTAGAATAGTCTGAAGTCCAGGAGCCTGATTCCTCCAGCTCTGTTTTTCTTTCTCAAGATTGCTTTGGCTATTCAGGGTCTTTTGTATTTCCATACAAATTGTGAAATTTTTTGTTCTAGTTCTGTGAAAAATGTCATTGGTAGTTTGATAGGGATTGCACTGAATCTGTAGATTGCTTTGGGTAGTATAGTCATTTTCACAATGTTGATTCTTCCAACCGAAGAACATGGTATCTCTCTCCATCTGTTTGTATCATCTTTAATTTCTTTCATCAGTGTCTTATAGTTTTCTGCATACGGGTCTTTTGTCTCCTTAGGTAGGTTTATTCCTAGGTATTTTATTCTTTTTGTTGCAGTGGTACATGGGAGGGTTTCCTTAATTTCTCTTTCAGATTTTTTATCATTAGCGTATAGGAATGCAACAGATTTCTGTGCATTTATTTTGTATCCTGCTACTTTACCAAATTCATAGATTAGCTCTAATAGTTTTCTGGTAGCATATTTAGGATTCTCTATGTTGTATCATGTCATCTGCAAACAGGGACAGCTTTACTTCTTCTTTTCCAGTTTGGATTCTTTTATTTCTTTCTCTTCTCTGATTGCTATGGCTAAAACTTCCAAAACTATGTTGACTAATAGTGGTGAGAGTGGACAACCTTGTCCTGTTCCTGATCTTAGAGGAAGTAGTGTCAGTTTTTCAACATTGAGAGTGATGTTGGCTGTGGGTTTGTCATATATGGCCTTTATTATGTTGAGGTAAGTTCCCTCTATGCCTACTTTCTGGAGGGTTTTTATCATAAAAGTGTGTTGAATTTTGTCGAAAGCTTTCTCTGCATCTATTGAGAAGATCATATGGTTTTTCTCCTTCAATTTGTTAATATGGTGTATCACATTGATTGATTGGCATATATTGAAGAATCCTTGCATTCCTGGGATAAACCCCACTTGATCATGGTGTATGATCCTTTTAATGTGCTGCTGGATTCTGTTTGCTAGTATTTTGTTGAAGATTTTTGCACCTATGTTCATCAGTGATATTGGCCTGTAGTTTTCTTTTTTTGTGATATCTTTGTCTTGTATCAGGGTATCAGGGTGATGGTGGCCTTGTAGAATGAGTTTTGGAGTGTTCCAGACTCTGCTATGTATTTTGGAAGAGTTTGAGAAGGATAGGTGTTAGTTCTTCTCTAAATGTTTGATAGAATTTGGCTGTGAAGCCATCTGGTCCTGGGCTTTTGTTTGTTGGAAGATTTTTAATCACAGTCTCAATTTCATTGCTTGTGATTGGTCTGTTTATATTGCCTATTTCTTCCTGATTCAGTCTCAGAAGGATGTGCTTTTCTAAGAATTTGTCCATTTCTTCAAGGTTGTCCATTTTATTGGCATAAAGTGGCTGCTGCTAATCTCTCATGATCCTTTGTATTTCTGCAGCGTCAGTTGTTACTTCTCCTTTTTCATTTCTAATTCTATTGCTCTGAATCTTCTCCCTTTTTGTCTTGATGAGTCTGGATAATGGTTTACCAGTTTTGTTTATCTTCTTAAGGAGCCAGCTTTTAGTTTTACTGGTCTTTGCTATTGTTTCCTTCATTTCTTTTTCATTTATTTCTGATCTGACCTTTATGATTTTTTTCTTTTTGCTAACTTTGGGGTTTTTGTTCTTCTTTCTCTAATTGCTTTAAGTGTAAGGTTAGGTTGTTTAGTTGAGATTTTTTTTTGTTTCTTGAGGTAGGATTGTATTGCTAAAACTTCCCTCTTAGAACTGCTTTTGGTGCATCCCATATGTTTTGGGTCATTATGTTTTCGTTGTCATTTTTTTCTAGGTATTTTTTTATTTCCTTTTTGATTTCTTCAGTGATCTCTCAGTAATTTAGTAGTGTATTGTTTAGCCTCCACATGTTTGTATTTTTTATGGTTTTTTCCTTTAATTGATATCTAGTCTCATAGCATTGTTGTCGGAAAAGATACTTGATACAATTTCAATTTTCTTAAATTTACCAAGGCTTTGTGACCCAAGATATGATCTATCCTGGAGAATGTTCCTTGAACACTTGAGAAGAAAGTGTATTCTGTTGTTTTTGGGTAAAATGTCCTGTAAATATCAATTAAGTTCATCTTGTTTAATGTACAATTTAAAGCTTGTGTTTCCTTATTTATTTTCATTTTGGATGATCTGTCCATTGGTGAAAGTGGGTTGTTAAAGTCCCCTACTATGACTGTGTTACTGTCGAATTTCCCTTTCTATGGCTGTTAGCATTTGCCTTAGGTATTGAGGTGCTCCTATGTTGGGTGCATAAATATTTATAATTGTTGTATCTTCTTCTTGGATTGATCACTTGATCATTATGTAGTGTCCTTCTTTGTCTCTTTTAATAGTCTTTATTTTAAAGTCTATTTTGTCTGATATGAGAATTGCTACTCCACCTGTTTTTGATTTCCATTTGCATGGAATATCTTATTCCATCCCCTCAGTTTCAGCCTTTATGTGTCCCTAGGTCTGAAGTGGGTCTCTTGTAGACAGCATATATACAGGTCTTGTTTTTGTATCCATTCAGCCAGTCTATGTCTTTTGGTTGGAGCATTTAATCCATTTACATTTAAGGTAGTTATTGATATGTATGTTCCTATTACCATTTCCTTAATTTTTTTGTGTTTGTTGTCCTACATCTTTTCCTTCTCTTGTGTATCCTGCTTAGAGAAGTTCCTTTAGCATTTGTTGTAAAGCTGGTTTGGTGGTGCTGAATTCTCTTAGCTTTTTCTTGTCTGTAAATGTTTTAATTTTTCCGTCAAATCTGAATGAGATGTTTGCTGAGTAGAATAATCTTGGTTGTTGTTTTTTCCCTTTCATCACTTTAAATATGTCCTGCCACTCCCCTCTGGCTTGCAGCGTTTCTGCTTAAAGATAAGCTGTTAACCTTATGGGGCTTCCCTTTTATGTTTTTTGTTGTTTTTCTCTTGCTGCTTTTACTATTTTTTCTTTGTATTGAATTTTTGACAGTTTCGTTAGTGTGTGTCTTGCTGTGTTTCTCCTTGGATTTATCCTGTATGGGACTCTCTATGCTTCCTGGATTTGATTGACTATTTCCTTTCCCATATTAGTGAAGTTTTTTGGGTTTTTTTTTGCAGTACATGGGCCTCTCACTTTTGTCGCCTCTCCCATTGCGGAGCACAGGCTCCAGATGTGCAGGCTCAGCTGCCATGGCCCACGGGCCCAGCTGCTCTGCGGTATGTGGGATCCTCCCGGACTGGGGCATGAACCTGCGTCCCCTGCATCGGCAGGCGGTCTCTCAACCACTGCGCCACCAGGGAAGCCCCCGAAGTTTTTAACTATAATCTCTTTAAATATTTTCTCAGTGCCCTTCTTTTTCTCTTCTTCTTCTAGGATCCCTATAATGTGAATGTTGATGCGTTTAACGTTGTCCCAGAGTTCTCTGTGACTGTCCTCAATTCTTTTGTTTCTTTTTTCTGCTTTGCAGTACTTATTTCCACTATTTTATCTTCCAGGTTACTTATCCATTCTTCTGCCTCAGTTATTCTGTTATTGATTCCATCTGGAGAATTTTTAATTTCATTTATTGTGTTGTCCACATTGTTTGTTTGCTCTTTAGTTCTTCTGGGTCCCTGTTAAATGGTTCTTGTATTTTCTCCAGTCTACCTCCAAGGTTTTGGATCATCTTTACTATCACTATTCTGAATTCTTTTTCAGGTAGACTGCCTATTTCCTCTTCATTTGTTTGATCTGGTGGGTTTTTGCCTTGCTTCTTCATCTGCTGTGTGTTTCTCTGCCTTCTCATGTTGCTTCACTTACTGTGTTTGGGGTCTCCATTTCACAGGCTGCAGGTTCATAGTTCCTGTTGTTTTTGTTGTCTGTCCCTAGTGGGGAAGTTTGGCTTCAAGTGGGTTGTGTTTTTTTCTGGTGGATGGGACTGGTGCCTGTGTTCTGGTGGATGAAGCTGGATCTTGTCTTTCTGGTGGGTAGGACTGAATCCAGTGGTGTGTTTTGGGGAGTCTGTGACCTTATGATTTTAGGCAGCCTCTCTGCTAATGGGTGGGATTGTGTTCCTTTCTTGCTAGTTGTTTGGCATAGGGTGTCCAGCACTGTAGCTTGCTGGCCATTGACTGTAGCTGGGTCTTAGCACTGAGATGGAGATATCTAGGAAAACTTTCACTATTTGATACTGCATGGAGCTGGGAGGTTTCTTGTGGACCAATGTCCTGAACTCGGCTCTCCTACCTCAGAGGCTCAGGCCTGACACCCGGCCAGAGCATCAAGACCCTGTCAGCCACACTTTTGGGAAGTTTGAGGTCTTCTACCAGCATTCAGTAGCTGTTCTGTAGGAGTTGTTCCACATGTAGTTGTGTTTCTGGTGTATTTGTGGGGAGGAAGTTGATCTCCACATCTTACTTCTCCACCATCTTGAAGGTCTCTCCTGACAAAGACAATTAACTTTTCCCCTTTTTCTTGTTTTTCTGCTATTAGGATAAGCCATATTGTGAGTCATGAATGTAGTGAAATATTTAGCTCTCTCTCTTACTTTTGAAATATTTGATTTCATAAGTTAACTGTTGTTAACTTTGCTTTCCTATACACACCTGCATATAATAATTTCAATATGAATGTAAAATACAGGAAGCCATTTTCAATTGGGTCAATGGTCTGACACAAATTAAAGGCTTCAAAAGTTATTGTGTGAATAATACTGATCCAGAAAGAATGGAAGAAGGGAAAGCTACGCAAAATAAGAAATGGAAATAGGATTATTTACTTAACCTTTGTACTGGCTAATAATAAGAATTACTATTGTATAATTTACAAAGCACTTTAATATATAATAATTAAAATCAGATGTAGATGTTACTATTGTTGTCTCATTTTATGGAAAAGGAAACTAAAGCTTAAGGACAACTTACCCAGGGTCACAGTGGTGAGCCACTGGGGCTTAGACCACAGTCTCTATTATGAAATCCTTGGAAGGTGCATGTGACAGTACACATAACCATGATTCTAAGAGAAGAGGAAGACAACCTCCCTTGGTTTATGGTTGGAATACTGTTTACGGGACCTATTGCTCCTGTGGGCTTAGTTAGTCACCTCAGGGGTCATGGTGCCTTTGCTGGTGTAGTGAGTTGAATTATGTTCCCCCGAAAGATGTGGCCAGTCCTAACCCCCAGTACTTACAATTGTGATCTTATTTGGAAATGGTGTGTTTGCAGATATATTTCAGTTATGGATCTCAAGATGAGCTCATCCTGGACTTAAGTTGGGCCCTAAGTCCAATGACAAGTTTCCTAATAAGACATAAAAAAGGAGAAGACACAGAATCTGGGTAAAGATGAAGACAAATATTGAAGTTATGCAGCTACAAGCCAAGGAACACCAAGAATTGCCAATAGCAACTACAAACTGGGAGAGAAACATGGAATGGATGATGTCTCAGAGTTTCCAGAATGTACCAACCATGCCAACCCCTTGATTTTCTACTTCTGTGCTCCAGAACTGTGAAAGAATAACTTTCTGTTGTTTAAAGCCACTAAGTTTGTGTGATTTTTTTCATGGCAGCGCTAGGACACAAAAGCAGTTGGGTTTTCTTTTACAAATCGTAGAAAGAATAGTATGCAAAAGTCATAATTTTAGCTACATTTGTTGGATATAGAAAGCAGGAAAAAATGGCAAGATGACTGGAAGATACCAACAGATAAAAATTAAGAAGCAAAGCCATTAGTGAAGCCAATGTGTCTTCTCTGAGGGACCAGGTTTCTAGATGCTATTTGCCTGTCTTCCCTGAATGTGATGAAGGAGATGATGATTCCAGGAAATCAACCAGTTAATTAGGTGAGTCTGGAAAAGTCACTTAACCTCTCTGATCTTCATATTTAACATCAGTGCAGCAGAGTCTCCAACCAGCTTTAAGTTTGGATGATTCACTTTCACACCTTGAGGCCTGCTACTTGGCACTGCCATTCATCTGGGAGTGGAGGAACCTAGGCTTTGGAACAAGGTACCTGGGTGCAAATCTTACCCTTATCACCTGGTTGATAATGCTCAAAATTTTTTCTATGTGATAGTGATCATTATGCTTACTTTAGAGGGCTATTGGGTGGTTTAAATGGGAAAATATATGTAAAATATATTTTTTTCACATAGTAGGTGCTCAACAGTGATTTTTATTCCTGCATTAAACTTTAACTTTTGTTTCAGATACTTCAGGGCCAGTTTATCATCATGTTAACTCAATCCT
Source organism: Phocoena phocoena (assembly GCF_963924675.1). Classification (NCBI taxonomy): domain Eukaryota; kingdom Metazoa; phylum Chordata; class Mammalia; order Artiodactyla; family Phocoenidae; genus Phocoena; species Phocoena phocoena. Next base: position 26,227,201 of record NC_089236.1, read on the forward strand.
GGTGTCCTGTCTAGTGACTGACAAACAGGTTTCTCAATCTCTTTTTAAAAAATTTCCATTAAAAAAAATTTTTTTTTCATCCTTTAATGATTTTTCTGGCTCTGTCTTCTCTACTTTCTTCCTTGTCAACTACAGACAAGGAGATGTGTGTTGAAGTCTCTTTAGTTTATTTCAAGAGAATAGGCTGAATATAAGTTTTTTGTTTCAAATTGTACTCTCACCATACCCCACAAACCTACCAACCCCCTATTTGAAAATTTCTGAACTAGTATTCTAACTGTAGCTCACTGGAAACAGTGCCCTACTATGGTCTGACAAATATTTACAATTGGCATTTCTAGCTGATTTTGGAGGAGAGTTCTTAAATAAGGTAATCTTCAGTATATACCTTAAAAGCACCTGGAATCACCCACTTGCATAAATTCAGGCCTGCCTAAGAGCAATACTATATGAATAAACCAGGAACTCATGATGACAATGCATAATACACCCTTACAAGCTTGGATGAACTATGAAATTCAGTCCCCATTGGTATTTCCCAGTTAAAAGAAAACTTTTCCAGTAACCAGTGAATTTTGAAATGACAAATCTTTTAAGTTGCATTTCTTAGACTGGGAAGGCTGGTCAAATACATTGTCCTGAGCAGCACTTATTACCCTCCTCTCTGTTTCTGTCACACAATAGAAGCTTCCCTACAAGTCCCAGCATCCTTCCTCATCTTTCTCTATCTCCCTCACTCTGTTCCTTTATGATGCCCATTGACATGTCCCAACTCCAGCTACACACTCCCTTCTAGAAAAGGTTGGCTTTGTCAGTGTCAGGATCTTCTTTCTTGGGCTAGGAGAAATGTTGTGAACTTTCACTTAAAGAGTAATTTTTAGACCTGTCACGATAATAACTTTATAAACTTCTAACTTTACCGTACTTTCAGATCTATTATCACATTTCCCCTTAAATTTTTAAATAAGATTCTCATAATACATTATTACTTTTAGGAGGCTGAGACTTCAGAGAGATACTTGGCTTGCTTGAGGGAAGTACAGAAGGGAAGCTTGAATGTGATGTTTTAACTCTTAGTTCTATGCTCCTCTCTCTCTCTTTCATTCATTTACATCTGTCTATCTGTCTGTCTATCTATCTATCTATCTTATCTATCAACTTATAGATATGTATCAACTATATATATCTATCAACTTATCTATCTCCTTATCTCCATCCATCCATCCATCTGTCCAATCTCATTGTTTTACTGTACCCATACTCCAATGGATGGATATAACTCATATTCTGAGAGTAGAATGCAGGAGGGAATAATCTTAGATGGCTGGCATCCTCTCAACTATTGGGTTGGCCAAAAGGTTCGTTTGTTTCTGTAACAACTTATGGAAAACCCCGAATGAACTTTTTGGCCAACCCAATACATAGTGCTACGTGATGTGTGGCAATCCTCTTATGCTCTGCCACCACTGAAGGTGCCAATATCTCCTAAAGGGTCATTATAACCAAAGGGAAACTATCAGAAGCGGGGACCAAACTGGGAGTGCTACGGGTAATGAGACAATTTTATGAGGTGGATATGTTATAAAATGTTACTACTCTCATTTATTTCTGGCTCCACCTTTCTTGAGTAATGTGTCTGACCAAAATGTAATGTAATAAAAATAAAACAAAATAATTAATTTCACAGTCCACAGGTGGAAATCAAAAGCACTTGGAAAAGGAGCTTTTCTATGTCAAAAAGCCATACAAAGTAAGAATAAATTATGGCAGATTTTTGCTATTAATTAATAGTTCCATTCAAAGACTTCTCTTAGGTAAAAATAGCAGAGGTTTAGGACACATTAAGCCTTCTTGAAAGGCCACAAGGGTCAGATTCTTATTCAATTCTCTTTGTAATCCTCACCCCAGTTATCATACTGAAAATTATTTTCAAAACACATGCTTTGGGCTTCCCTGGTGGCGCAGTGGTTGAGAGTCCACCTGCCGATGCAGGGGACACGAGTTCATGCCCCGGTCCGGGAAGATCCCACGTGCCATGGAGCGGCTGGGCCAGTGAGCCATGGCCGCTGAGCCTGCGCCTCCAGAGCCTGTGCTCTGCAATGGGAGAGGCCACAATAGTGAGAAGCCTGCGTACCGCAAAAAAGCAACAAAACAAAACAAAAAAACCCAAAAAAACACATGCTTTGTTAAACTTGAATTACATAGACTCAGTAAGATGCTTTCCCTATATTAGAGACCACAGAACCTTTCCTGTAAGAAGTCAGAGAGTAAATATTTTAAGCTTTAGGGGTTATTTGGTCTCTGTCACAACTATTTAACTCTGCCTTGGTAGCTCAAAAACAGCAATGGATGCAAATGAATAGGTGTGGCTGCGATCCAAACAACTATTCTCAAAGACAGGAAGTGGGATGGATTTGGCCCACAGGCTGTGGTTTGATGACCCCTTTCCTGGATCAAACTGAGAAAGTAGGAGGTGGGGTGTGATACTGAGAAAACCTGTGTTTTAGCTGAACATAAAATGCAAGACAAATATCTGTACGTGTTGCTGGATACAGCTTCATGAACCTACCCTATTCATTAATATACATAAACTCCACTAGCTCACTTTCCCCTCTATGTGATTTTAGAAATCTATTTACTCCTCTCTAGAAAGAAATAAAGTTCCAGTTCTTTTCAAGGCTTGGTCTGCTCTATAGGGGAATGGAAACAATCACAATTGGAAAAGCAAATATTCTGCCGTACCAAAGTTTTAAAATAGAAAGCAGAGAAATAAAAACTTCATTAGTAGCCAGAACTGAGCCTTGGAGGCTCATTGGTTTTGAAAGCACCAAATAGGTGAAAAAACATGAATGCATCAATCTTTCAGAATCAATGCATCACTCTGTAGAAAGAGCTAACTTTCTATTTCAACCCCATTCTCCCTTCATTCACCACAGAGACACCAGAAATCAGATCCTCCCTGAGTTAAACTACATTCTGGTGCCAAGCAAAGATTCTTGGTACATAGATTCTTAGCAAAATGACAACCATGCTGTGAATTTCAGAAAATGTAACATACAATCCATAGAGAAACCTACTAAATAGATGCAAGTAAGCAGCTGCGAGCTGTCTCTTTCAGCACCTGTCCGGAGATACTTAATAAAATAGCCTACAAAGTGTTACTCTCTCATCAGTGCCAAGAGGCATGTGTGGAGGGATAACTAAAGGTATTTTCCAAAATGGGGAATTTTCTGGTGTGCCTGTATTGAAATGACAGTTTCTTTATGGGATAAGAGATGGACAGGAAAACATCAGCCAGGTAGTTGCCCTGGTGCCCACCACCAGTAAAAGGTCTATAATGAGATTCCAAATTAGATTGCCGAACCTCGAAGACAAGGTGCTTCACATCTGTGAGATGTTCAGCTTGACTTTATAATGAGTTCACCAAGCAGAATGAACCACACTTGAAATCAAATACTTTGCATTCAGGATGAAATAAGTGGGGATCAATCATAGTCAGAGAAGTAACATTTGCTCAGAATGTAATATACTGAGCTTAAAAAAAAAATAAAAAAGGAGAGTGGAAAATGAAAGAGCATGAAAGAGCCAGTTCATGGGTGACATGGGTGATGCCAAAGGGCAATATTTGTGCCTGAGAAGATCTGCACGTATGAGCTTCTAAAGATGGTAACTGAAGAGGGTGGAGTGGTGAGAAGTATAGGTACCAAAACAAATCAACATGTTACCGAATGCAAGTTTATGTACTTGATGCAGAGTGAAGTCAAACAAACGGAAACAGGAAATGTCGGACTTTGGAACAGAGAAAGGTTTATTGCAGGGCCATGCAAGGAGATGGATGGTTTGTGCTTCCCAAACCCCAACCTCTCCAAAGGATTTCAGCAAAGCACTTTTAAAGGCAAGGTGAGGGAGGGGTGCGGTCAGTTGTTGCAAACTTCTTGGTGTCAGAATCCTTCGTTCTTGCAGCTGTCCACTTAGGTCAGTCACAATGTTCTTGTAAACCTCCAACAAGACAAATGCTAGTCTGTTTTGCAACTTTTTATCTCTATATGAATGGACTCTTAAAGGTCAGAGCCCTGAGAATAGTCTATCCTATATATTTCAGGAAATAGGCAACATTCTTCTACAAAATGTGCAGAGCCAGCATGACTGAGCACAGGCAACAGAGCACAAAGCTTAGAGCAAAAAGAACGGATCTAAAATGGAGTCAGATTTGTTCTTCCCTGTTACACACATGCCCAGGAAGCAGCCCCAAACACTACCATCTTACAAAGCATTTTCTGAGTGTTCTCAGAGGCTTTTGTTCTGGTGATAGTCTTGGGTTACCAAACAAATAAGTCTTGGTAACAGGTTGTTTTGTTTTCATGCTGGTTAGATTCTAGATGAAGCCAGGCATAGCTCACCTGTGGGTGGCATGACAGGGTCAAGAAATACCTGGGACTAACCTTAGAAGCACCCTGCCAGTGGCTGAAGAGCTGCAAAGAAATGCAGAGGCTCCCAGGGAGCCCACATCCTTCGCTGCATAGGCAGCTCACCCCCCACATCCCTAAAATATGAGTATCTGCAAAAACTCCGCAGGATGGCATGGCAACCCACAATGATCCAGGGCCTTTGGTCCCAGCCACTCTGCCATGATTAGTATACCTGCCAGGGCTAGAGTTCCCTCAAGGTAGAGGTCAGCTCCTGGAAATCCTTAGGGGTGCCCCAGGTGCGATACACCCTTCCTTTCACAGAACCAATATCGTCCCCCGTGCTGCTGCCTAGTGGGGAAATGTCACTGGAGGCCTCATTAACAGCAGACAGTACAGAGAGTCATAGTATGACTTCTGGCCTTTCTGCAAGGTTTGAAGCTTATATTACAGAAGGAAGGAAAAGAACAGGTGTCATGACTTGTCTTTTTCTTTTGCATCCCATAACTGTCACTCACAGGGTTCCAAACAGAATGAAAAGAGCAAAAAGGAAGCCCAGTGAGTTGCCTGGCCTGGGAGGGCGTGGGGAGGTGTTGCAGTCATTGTTTTAACCAGAGATGACAGTGACCCAGTGTACCTCCCTCCTACACTCTCTTTCAAGATTCCCTTTTGACTTGACACAGCCTTTTGGCTGCCAAGGTCCATCCAGATTCCAGCAGGCCCCTGCCTGAGCCAGTACTGGACGTAGCCCTGCTGCTGGCCTTTGGCTGTCTTCAGGAATCCTTACAAAGTTACAGGGGAGCAAGTGAGTGCATTTCATCCTCTCCGTGCCTGCTAATGAAAGCTTTCTGCTATGTGGGGAGAGAGAGGCTGGCCCATCTGGTGTTCTCTTGCTCCCAAGTTAAGATTATAAAAATGGAGGGAGAGGGACTTCCTTGGTGGTCCAGTGGTTAAGACCCTGTGCTCCAATGAAGAGGGCCCGGGTTCGATCCCTGGTCAGTGAACTAGCTCCCACATGCTGTGCATGCTGCAACTAAGAGCCCACATGCCGCAAGTAAAAGATCCCATGTGCCACAACTAAAGATTCCACGTGCCGCAACTAAGACCCAGCACAGCTAAATAAATTAAAAACAAACAAACAAACAAAAATGGAGGGAGATAACATTTTGGACAGCAGCCTCTGGCTGCTGCTACAGTTGCTTCTCTAGCCTCACCCTGCAATGCCAAGAAGAGTTTCTCAGCAGGCAAAGGACTAGTAATGAGTGATGGGATGGAAGAGTTTCAGGGTCAGACAAGATGGGGGTAGGCAGCATACAAAAAAGTGAAACAAGGCCCATGTGTGGGATGTGTCTACAGGAAAAGGTGTTTCCCAAACTGCCTGACCAATGAACTTATTCCAAGGCATAGCCCGAGACTGTTATCCTGCAGGGAACATGAAGGGTTAAATAGTGAACATGATCATTGCTGTCTCCTATATGTACACACGGAGGTCTTGTACTGACAACACACACCAATAGCCATCACTGTCAAGGGGACCAGGAGACTGTGGTCTCTCACTAAGACAAGTACAGATTGATCCAGGGGTTCAAGGGCAAACCATCAAAAGAAGTGCTATTGTTTTGCTGTTTGTCTCCCTCTCTTTCTTTTAAATGTACTCCTCTCCAATTCATTGAATTTTTTTCGCCCTTATTCTTAGACTCTCTTAGGGAAAATCCTGTGCAATTTCCTAAGTCGAATCTCGTTTTGCTATTCTTGCCCATATTTTTGTTCCCAGGGGAAAAGACACAGCTAGAATTCTGTGTGTGTGACTGATAAAGCCTTTAGAAAAAGAGATAATGAGGCAGAGACCAACAGAGACTCAAAGACTCTCCAGCATAGATGTAACAGCTCTGTCATCTCCAAAGAAATCCTGTCATTAATATGCTGGTGATGGGAGTCCTTGTTGGAGTGGTCAGGCAGGCAGGCAGTGTTTACCAAGTACTTGCAGTGCTGAAAACAACTGTCCCCGTCACAGGAGGGAATTATGTGGGAGCAAGGCACTCTAATAAAAATAAGAGGGACAGAACAAAAAAAAGTACCAAAAATACACAAAGAAAAAACTTGCACACATGTAATCGGGTACATTGCTGCCTGAGGATGTGACTATAGTGACAGAAGCAACTAGAGGTCTGGGAAGGGGGGTGTCTGGAGAGGTCTCAGGGTAGGGGAGAGGTGGTCCTTGAATACCAAGACAAATTTGCATTGAGTAGAAAAGAAACTAAACAAAGATGCTCAGGAGCTTGAACCATGAGGGAACCAAGCTCCAGGAAGGCCTTACCACCCTTAGCTGTTCTTGTCTCCATCCCTCTGCGGACAGAGCCCTTCCCGCATAAGATGTATTGTAGCTTGGAATGGGCTTTCTGGCCAGTGAGCACCAAAGAACTTGAAGCTTTAGGAGCCAAAGGTGGCCTTCGTTTAACACAGGCACATCACCATATCCTGCATCTTATGAACTGATACTGGAATGAAGAATTTGACTTCGCTTTGCTAACATAAGTGCCAATCAGATCAGACCAGTATGTTAATATCCTCTCTGGCCCTTTCAACGTGGTCAAGCAGTTGGGATGCTGCATGACAACTGACTAATAAAAGCTATCAGCAATGAAGTCTTTCAAGGCAACTGTCTCTGGATGTCTTCCGGTTTATGTGATGTGCTTGCCATCATCTTCCCAGCTCTGCTCTCCTGGTTTAATCCATGCCCGTGGCCATTTTGTCTTTAGAAAATTGTTAGACTCCTTTAGGGTGCTGGATCACAGCTCCTTGGTTCCTAGCTCTGTTCTCTTTCCTGGTTTCCCTGTTTCCAGCATATTCGGGGGTGGGGGGGGGTGGGAAAAACACCTTTATTGGCTGGAGTCATCTTCCTCTCTGCTTTCACATTCTACCACCCATGCCCCACCAGCCCGCCCCCCTACCCCTCTCCAAGCACTTCAGTGGGGGAGGATTCTGATACTGACATCCCAGCCAGTAAAATTCCCATACTGATTGACGAAAATTGAATACTGTGAAAATAAGCTTCCAGGAATGATGAAGTAGTTTTTTACAAGGATAAAATACTGATAGAATAGGAAGGGGCTAGGGGATTTCATTATCTTTTAATTACCCCAGTAGTCCTCAACCTGTGGGGTAATCCTGTGGGGTAATTCCCACCTACCCCCCGCCCCGTCGGGGGAGATTTGGCAAAGTCTGGAGACATTTTCGAGGGTCACAACTGCATTGGGGGGAAGCAGGCAGGTGGTTTCTACCTGCACTAAAAGGTAGAGGCCAGGGAAGCCCTCAATGTCCTTCAACGCACAAGACTCATCAGGCCTAAAATGCTATTTGTGTCCGGATGAGAAACCCTGACTTACCCTAAGCGTGATAACGTCATATTGTTTACATTTGGTAATTGTTTACCTAGAAAGAAAAAGATACATTTTCCTTAGCTATGTCTAGCTAACAGATGCTATGGATGCAATAATCTTTGGAACACATTTTTATTCTTGGCTCCTCCCCTTACTCAATTTCCAAGAAATGATGTCTACCAGGGGTCAGCAAACGTTTTCTGTGCCCGATAGTGAATGACTTGGTGGGGCTAAGAGACAAAATTGAAGATACTTAACACAGCAAGGGAGAAAATCCCTGCTGCTTCCCACTAGGTGGGCTTGAAATGGGCGGTCCTGGGCGGAGGGCAAGCTTCGCCATTCACTAGCGGGAGAACCACATTCCGGAGGGGTTGGGGCCTGGGGTAGGTGACTCCTGGACCCAGATGCCAACGCTGGATGCTAACAGCCAAGCCCACAGCATGCAGGTGGCAATGTAGCACACATTGGGCGGTGCCGAGGCTCAGCTGCTGCTGGGGAGGCAGGTGCTGGAGCTGAAGCCTGGGACACGGGGTGGATGCCCACGGCTTAGTGTCGGCGTATGTCTAGTGTTGGCCAGCTCAAGGGGTGGCCATGGGGGTAGAGAAACTGGAGAATTCAGCGTGTGGACTGTAGTTTGTGAACGCTTTTCCTATATCATTCTGGATCTTCTATTTCACCCTCTTCATTTTTCTCTGAAAGGATTATTTAATCTCCATTTGAAGGGAATTTCTAAATTTTTTGGAAGTTTTTAGCAACAGCGGAATTCAATTCATTGGATTTCACTTAATTGGATAAATTCCTTAAAGGAAAACTCCAATAAACCATGTTTGGAATTGGAACCCAGATGATCTGATTCCAGAGCACAGAACACCCCCTGCGCCCTTCTCCCACTTCTAGGGGAGAGGTGGTGCCCAAGAACACAATTCTTTCCTCCTTTTCTCCTTTGGGCTTCAGTTGCACAAAATGAGTTCAGTGTTTGTTTTATGACACATTCTCAACATTGCCATGCATGGATAATTTGTTACTTTTAATAATGTTATAACACCTCCAAATGCCACTCAAAACATGAATTAAGATCTTGGCAATAATCTAAATCTAAAAATATGATCCATTTATTTATTTCTTTTCTCTTGTTTCCCTGAAGTTACCAGCATTTTGAATCTACTTTTCTTTTTATATACACTTATTGCTATCATATTCATTCCTAAAAAGTATATATTTTTATTTCAGCTAATTTTTACTTCAAGAATGCTGTCATGATATATGTAAACTTTTGGGATACATTATTGCTAAGGTTGATCTATATTATTGTACTCTGACCACTGTATAATAAACCATTTTGTGAATATACTACGTTTTATTGACCTACTCTTTAGTTGATGGGCGTTGGGTTGTATTCAGTACTTTGTTGTTGTGAACAGGGCTGCCGTGTACATTCTAATGCATGTTTCCTAGTGTATGTGCCCATGAAGTTCCTTTGGTCAGGTGTCGTATTCTTCATCCCTACGCTATACCACCTTTTCCCTAGCCACACTTAAAGTCTTCCAAGTTTAATTAAACTTAGAGTCAACAGCTATTTATGAGGCACCAACTAGGTGTCCAACATGGTTCCAGGTGTTGAGGAAAAAAACATACAAAAATCCCACTCTTATAGAGGTCATAGGGAAGACAGACAAAACACAAAAAGTAAATACATACATGAACAAGATATACCTTATCTTTTTCCATTTCTCACTTTGCAGTTAATGGTACATCAATTCTAAACTACTTGCATGTAAGGCTTGATGCCTCCAAATCTTTGTTCATACTGTTTGTTTAGCATGGAGTATCCTTTGAGCCCTCATTTTTCTAGCTAACTTTTATTTCTTTTTGTCTTTCAACATTCAGCTCAGATAACACTGAGCTAAGCTTCCATTAGGAAGTTTTCAGTGATCCTTCTCTGGGATAAGGACCTCTCCTTTGTACACATATAGTTCCTTATCATACTTTTATCATGACTTTCTCCCTCTTCCAGAGTATAAAATCAAATATTCTTATCTTTAAATAGCTCTAGTGACCAGTGTGATGGCAACAGATAAAGGGTGTTCAATAGATGATTATTGAAAAAAAAACAAACTAAAATACTTCTCAAAATTCTAGGACTGTATCTTCTGCAGAATTCATGCTTGGAATTTTGTTTCAGAAAAAGCTTTAGTTCTGTAAATGAGGATGGAGGGCAGTATTTATGATGAGAGATTCTCTTCACTCATGAAAAGCAAATGCAGGCTGGTCATGCATTCATTCAAAAGAGTGAGCCTTACCATTAATTAATTCAAGAGATATAGTGTTCAAAAGTGGTCCTGTACCTTTTATGAAGGAGATCAAAATGAATTTAGAAAAGAAACTCCAATAAAGTGGTTTGGAAAGCAGTGTAATTGAGCGGAAAGAACAATGTCCTAGAAGTCAGAAGACCTTGGGAGTGTTATAGGTAGAGGGTATTGGGCTTATGTAACAAGGAAAGAAAACGAAAGACAAGATCCTAAGAATATGATCTGAAGGTCTGGATTATAGATGTTCTATAGCCACCCTTTTTGTTTACATAGATTTTTCTTCTTCAGGAGAAAGTCCTCCCTAAATTTTTTTTTTTTTTTTTTTTGCGGTATGCGGGCCTCTCACTGTTGTGGCCTCTCCCATTGCAGAGCACAGGCTCTGGACGTGCAGGCTCAGCGGCCATGGCTCACGGGCCCAGCGGCGTGTGGGATCATCCCGGACCGGGGCAAGAACCCATGTCCCCTGCATCGGCAGATGGACTCTCAACCACTGCGCCACTAGGGAAGCCCCCTCCCTAAATATTTAAACTTTAACCTGGTCTAAAGTTAAGAAAAATAGATACTTAAATTTTTAAATTCCTAATAATAAATAAAGATATATCTTTTTATCTATTTGTAAATAAAGGTTATATCTCTCATGTCTGTATTTGTTCTTCTTTATGTTAATGAAACTTTTGATTGTGAAAAAGTCTACAGACCCTCTTTTCTTCCCTCCTGACCTGCACTGTGGTCAAGGATTACAGCAAAGAAGGCTACAATTGATTTTGCAAACAAACTAGTAGGAATTAGAGGACAGTCTCTCTTTTTTCTTTAATTGAAGTATAGTTGATTTACAATGTTGTGCTAGTTTCAGGTGTTCAGCAAAGTGATTCAGTTATGCATATAATATTTTTCAGTTTCTTTTCCATTATAGGTTATAACAAGAAATTGAATATAGTTTCCTGTGACCTACAGCAGGTCCTTGTTGTTTATCTATTATATATATAGTAGTTTATTTATTTTATATATAGTAGTTCCTGTTAATCCCAAACTCCTAATTTATCCCTCCCCCCAAAAGGACAGTCTCTTGAGAACTCTAAAAGAAGGTGGTGTTCCAGGACCCAGAAAATGAGGAACAAAGAAGGAAGATGAGGGAGAAACCTGCAGGAAGAGGGGCCAAAATGAAAAAGATGGGCAGTGAGAAATTTCTACGGTGTTTATGACTTGGAATTGGACATGAAACACACATCACAGCCTCGTGAAGCAAGAAACTGGAGAGTTAGATGAAGCAGAATGTAAGGGCTCCAAGGATTGCTTGGACTCTGCTGTGGCTGGGCTGCCTAGGGCTGGAGCTCTTTTGTTTACACATGAAAGGTAAAGGTTATTGAGGATGATTTGAGTTCTTGAAGATATTTGAGTGGGAGATATTTGGATTACATTTAGGATTGTAATAGGTATTTGTGACTGCATATACTTAATGAATTGAGTGTTGTTCAGAATACTGAATAAATCTAGGGTAGCCTTGAGCCTATAGGTTTAGTGATATCAGCATCACACAGATTTCCTTCCCTTTTAAAAAAATATTTATTTTTCTTTCAACTATTTTGGAAATATATTCTGAAGCATTAAATAGAATTGAGAGGAGGTGACCAAAGAGGACTAATTTAATTAAATGACAAGTGCAATGGAATATGTATTCTTTTCATAAGAGTACTCATCATTTGGATACTGGAAATTCCATAACCCGACAAAAGAAAGACATCCATCGAACTTTTATATTTGTATCCATTAGAATGTTTGCCTGAATGTGTATAAAATCCTCAAATAACAATGACTGAATTAACACAGAGATTGATTTTTCTCTCACAGAAATGAAGGCAGGAATTAGCAGCCACAGGCTGATATGGTACCCTGATTGGTTTATCAGAGACCCAGTTTCTTTCTATCCACTTGCTTCATTATTCCCAATATATGTCTTCTACTTTACGATCCAAGGTGGCTCTTAAGATCCAGCCGCTATGTTCTCATTTCAGAGTATATGAAGAAGACATGGGAAAGGGGACCTTCCCCTTTAAGAACATTCCTGGAATTTTTACTTTTCAATTCTGCTGATATTCCACTTAATAGAATGTAGGCTGGGGAAATATTGTTTTATTCAGGAGAGCTATGTGCCCACCTTAAAATCAGAGATTAGGTGAAACTTTATAGTCTCTGCCCTCATGTTTCATATAGCCTTAACTCTGAGGCTATATAACTTAGTGGAGATAACATTGACAAGGAACAGCCAAGTGGTGGGTGAGCGAAATTGACAGGTCTTTAGGACCCAGACAGCATCCAGTGAACGATTTTAAAATAGTAACCAAGCAGATGCTAGTTGTGGCTATGTTTTGGACAGGACTTTACCAGTCCTTGGCACTTAAAGCTGTATCACCCTCAGGACAAAGTGTTGGTCATTGAAAGGAGAGAGAGAGAGAAAGACGGGGAAAGAGGGAGGGAAAGGGAGAGAGAAAGAGAGAGAGAGGAGAAATATTTAAAGAGCAAGACACATTACTTTCTCTAAATATTGATTTTTCATTTTAAGTTGGGGCCAAATAGCAATATAGGTAAAATTGGTAGTTCCCAGAACTGATGAGAATTCACCGAGCTTAACAAAATGAATGCATGTCTTGATCTCACTGCAGCATATTTAGAGAGAAAATAGAGTATTGATCAATTCACTTTAGGATGCCATTTATAAATAATTATTGATTGAAATAACCTTATTGCCAAAAGTTTATGTACACTATATTTTGTTCATTGTAAGGGAATTCACACTTTTCTGGTTTTGAGAAATGGTTTAATATTAGGGATGTCAAGAGGATGTGTTTTAATATGTAATATATGAATTCTGAGTTCTTGTCTTGCCTAGTTGCTGAATCATAGCTTAATCTTGTATAAGAAAAGTACAGTATCCCCGTCTCAGTTATACTCTTAGGAACAATAAGAGTTCTATGCATTGTTCATTTTTAAGCACAGTGGAAGAGAATGTTGTTATAAAAAGTCATCTTATTGTTATACCCTTGGTACCAAAGGGTAAAACCCAACCTTCCTAAAGTAAAGTGATTCCTAGGATGTCTTCACCTTTTTTCCTCCTTTAACTTACTTTTAAGGTAGCTTTTATAATTTTGAAGCACAATTCATGAAAAAACAGCCTATAGCTACAACAGTGTCTAAAAGCATTCATGCTTTAATTGCTTCACATATAACATTTAGTAATTACTGAGTTGACACATTTCATTTATCTAAATTTATCCAGCTATAATAAAAGCTGCCCATGTAATTTTCTATTGTGAATGACAAGCACACAGTTATATCATAACTGTACTTATTTTGGAGTGGCCCTCAAAGAAATCTACATCTAGGCTGTATATACCTTGAAACTTCAGGCCATAAAGAGGTTCTTATATCTATTTGGAGGTTTGAAGATTAGAAAAATATAGTTTGCCTTATTAAGTTAAATTCTGCAGGAAAGAATTAGCAGAAAATCTATAATAATGGTTATAAGTGGATCTTATCTCAGGTTATTTTGGTTTCTGTTTAGTTGGTTTTGCAGAACTGTAAAATGTTAGATTCAGACAGTAAATTCCAGGTTTCTAAATGCTTAAAAAGAGGAGTTCCATAAAACACAAAACAGGAATCCAACATTCTAGAGCACTTTTCCAGATATGGAGAACAGCATTTAAAAGAATCAGCTAACATTTGACTCAGATTTGAAAGATACTAGTAATTATCTTTTCTAATACATTCACAGAATTATCAATAATAATTGGTAACATTAGTAGGATAAGTGCCAAATGAGTGCTGAAGATACAAGTACTTCAGGAATTGAGAGTTTTTGTGGATAGAAAGATTGGGTATCAAGGGACCTTCTGCGGGATCACACTGGTAGATGAATCAGATATAGATGAATGCAGAAGATGGAGAACAGCATTCCTAGAGGGTGCAGTGAAGGAGCAAGAGTTTGAAGGTGGAAATGAGTAAAATGTGTTCTGATGTCTGAGAAAAATAGAGCATTCATCCTAGGGGACAGTAAAAATGGGAGTGATTAATCTGGTCAGAATGTGATAGATCTTGAATATGATCCATTTTGCTATGGATAAAATTCCAAGTATTTGATCCAGAAAAGACAAAATAAACATGGTGTTTGGGATGATTAAGCTGCAAATGTTGCAGGAGATGGTGATAGGAGATACCAGCAAACTGTAAGGTCATGGTGGCTTCCAAACTTGCCAAAGTTAAAATCACCTGGACCTATTGTTAAATTTGTAGGACATATTGTTCAATATCTGGTACATAGTAGATACTCAACAAATGTTCACTGAATTTAATTTAATTTTAACCAGCCTTGAGTTTGTCATAATATGAGTGTTATTTGTTCATGGTTTATCAGTGATCATCATCACAGATATTGTGTTTTAATAGGAGAGTCTAGAGGACTACTAAATCTTTCAAGATTCGAATGAAGTAAGCCAGATAGAGAAAGGCAAATATCATATGATATCAAATATCATATGTGGAATATAAAAAAGTGATATAAATAAACTTATATACAAAACAGAAATAGACCCACAGACACAGAAAACAAACTTATGGTCACCAAAAGGGAAGGGTGGGGAGGGATATATTAAGAGTTTGGGATTAACATAAACACACTACTATATATAAAATAGATAACCAATGAGGACCTATATACGAGGACTCTATAGCACAGGGAACTCTACTCAGTATTTTTTAATAACCTATAAGGGAAAAGAACCTGAAAAAGAATATATATATATATATATATATATATATATATATATATATACACACATAATATATACATACATATATGTATATATACATATAAATACTTTGCTGTATACCTGAAACTAATACTATGTTGTAAATCAACTATACTTCAATAAAAAATAAAGTCAAGCATAAAAAAAGATTCAAATGAAAATAGTTGTAATGGTAGAATGATTCATCCATACATTTATTCATTTATTCAATTAATAAATATTGAACATCTACCATGTGATTAGAACTCTTTGGGTTGCCATGAGTATAGAGGTGAATGAGACAGACAAGGTCTCTGGACTTATGGTATAACACTTTGCAGCATTCTACATGTTGTTCTAGTGAATTGTTGAACCTGAGGGTGTTGTGGGAACCTCTGAATTTATAGTCAGTCAACCAGAAATATGGGTGACCTGGAGATTCCCCAACTGTGGCTGTTGTCTGAAGAAGGGTAGTCTTGTGAAGGACGGAGCCCTTAATATATGGTGTCTGCACCATCTCCAGGTAGTTAGTGTTAGAAAAGAATTGAATTGAGGTACACCCAGTTGGGGTGGAACCAGTATACATATAATGTTAGATGCTCATAAGTGCTGGGTGGGTTCGGTTTTAAGATAGCTTTCAAAAGGTGAGGCTAATGTTGAATTATTTGGGTCTCTCTCAAATTATGTCATGAAAAGGGTCACCTACTTTTATCGCTGTCCCTTTGGGGGTTGCTTTAAGGAGATGATGGAGCATGAGTTAGATTGGTGATATGCAGACAGGCAAAGAAGGAAGGGTAAGGAGGGATCAGAGTGCTGCTAGGGCTGGAGCAGGCCTCCTGGATGTCCACTACATATCGTCTTTAGCTATTTTCCCTAATGGGCTGCTCGATAGGGGTGGGCATCCCGTTGACTTGAAGCGGTAAGTAGGGTATCATTTTTGCTGGCATTATTATTACTAATGACAGTAACTCTCAAGTTCCTCACTTATTAGTTTCCCACTGTCTTGTATTTATTTATTTTTGTATTTTTTTATTGAAGTACAGTTGATTTACAGTGTTGTGTTAATTACTGCTGTGCAGCCAAGTGATTCAGTTATACATATATAAGTTCTTTTTTTAATATTATTTTCCATTATGGTTTATCATAGGATACTGAATATAGTTCCCTGTGTTATTCAGTAAGAGCTTGTTGTTTATCCATCCTATATATAATAGTTTGCATCTGCTGATCCCAAACTCCCAATCCATCCCTCTCCCAGCTCCTCCCCCTTGGCAACCACCAGCCTGTTCTGTATGTCTGTGAATCTCTTTCTGTTTCATAGATAGGTTTGTTTGTGTCATATTTTAGATTCCACATATAAGTAATATCATATGGTATTTGACTTTCTCTTTCTGACTTACTTCACTTAGTATGATAATCTCTAGTTACATTCCCAAAATCTTTTATATATTACATCATGATTCTTCCAATAACATTCCAAAGGTAGATTATTATTTTATGCATTTTTACAAATGCAAATGATATCTGGAGAGATTAAGAGATTCGGCCATGATTTTAAAGGCTAGAATGACACAGACTGAAATAAAACTTTTGCCCTTTAACAAGACATCCAGGTTTTCTCTGCTAGACCAAAGCTCCCCTTTAAAATTCATGGCCATCATTTTCTTGTTTTGTTTTGTTTCTCACACCCTGATTTACTTGAATTATAACAAAATTCCAAGCCATTATTGAATGGAATAATTAATGGGTCCTGAAGGAGGATGGAGATAGAATCTGTAATTCCACCTCGGGAGCAGTGTCCTGTTTCTCATTGTTCATTCAAGTCCATTCCAGAAGGGTCTGAAAAAAGAGGAAGGCTGTGACTTGAACACCCAGGGAATAAGGAATAAACAGGATTTTTTCAACCACGGAAGGCATTTTATCAGATATGTATACCAAAAAACAACGTCTCTAAACTGTAAATAGCGATTCTTTGAGAACTGGCATAATTAGGGTCCTTTTAAAAGAATGATTCCTCTAGAAAGTAATTTTTTTTTTCTACCTTGTGAAATGTCCTTCAGTGAACATCTAAGGGAATATCAGTGCACTGAACCTATAAATTTGTACGAGGTATTTTGAAACCAAGTGGGATTCTGCTGAATGTTGGGGCCTCCATAGAGTCACGTTGGCCATGATCATGAAGGACTCCTCTTTGTAACAAGATGGAAGACACCTGTAATATACTCAGCTATTTCGATTAAAAGTCACAATTTCCCTTTGAATAATAGCTCTTAAAAAATATCTTGATGGTGAATTTTTCTTATCTGTCGAGCTTTTTGCTACTGAGGTGGGAAACTTAGAAATGGTTTCCTTACAGCAGAAATTTACTTAATATTAAACATACCCAGTAAAGCAAATTTACTACTTTTCTTTAGAAATAAACACAGAGGCAAATGAAATGTGCTAATGTGCTCCCAATTAGCACATTCATTAAGGATTATTTTGAACGCAGTAATGAACTTTTGCTTCTGATTGAAGACAGAATTCACAATGATAAATTAGTGAGTGTATCTGCTGCAAGTTGCCAAATTACAGGGCTGAGTGAATACTACTAATAAAATCATTCACCACCCACATGAAAGTAACAAATATGAATATAAAAAAACCTGAAAAAAATCCTTCACACGATTTTAGATTTTTCTTTGAGGAAACAGCAGGTAAAATTTTGTCTTGAATGCTGACGGGTCTTTCTCTGGTTGATTTGTCTGCCCAGCAGCTTGGGTGTGAGATGTTAGCTTGCCTGTGTTCGGACAAGGATGACTCCTATCAAACCTAATGTAAAACAAGAGAATCTCTTCTTTCTGGTTTACCAGGTGCTATTTAATACCTTAGGAATGTCTAAGCTTTAGGCATGTTGACCAGGATGAATTGGAAGCTGATTGGAAGAAACAACTTCAACGCAGATCACAGTAGGAGTGGAACACTAGAAACTGCTACATGTTATATTCAACTCTGTTATTGGTGGAAGGGATGGAAGTAATAGAAGTAGGTGATGAAGATGTTGATGGTGGTGATGATGATGATGATGATAGCTATTTGCAATCCTTTCTACTTGTTGAGTTCTTGCTCAACCTGACAATGTGTTATATATATTACCTTATGTGCCTTTACAAACAGTGTGAAAAAATTAATACTCTTGTTTTCTACAGAAGAGGGAACAGAATACATCAGATGATAGCATTTGGTACTCTCATGGTATTTAGATCCTCTCTATACCTCCCACAACATTGAAAGCCCTCTCTTTTCCATCATTCTGTGTGTCTTTTTGTAGTGTCTACTCAAGAACTCCTCACTGCCATGACCGTCTGCTCTCCAACTTAGTTTGCCAGCTTTACTTTGGTTCAGTATTTTTTGGTAATGTTATAGTTGCATATTCCCTCCTCTCACTCAAAGTTCTTCAGAGTTAGAGAATGCCTTCTACTGCTTTTGAATACTCCCAAGACTCTCTGGAACAGTGCTCGCCTTAAAATAGACATCCAATAAATGCTGTTTGTTGGGAGGTAAGACTCTATTATGTTTTTAAATACTTCTGAAAAATAAGATTCATCTGCGTCCTTTGGTAACACACCCCAAGGTGTATTAGCATCAGGAAGTTTGCCCTTGGTTCTTATCTGAATACCTCCTGCCATTTCCCCCCTTCACGGAATCTTTCAAACATTCTCTGTGTGATGGCCCTTCATACACTCGAAAGTTGGTTTCATGTCTTCCTTCAGCTGCTCCTCGAGACAAAATGATCATTATAGATTTTTTTAATGGATGTTTTTCCCTTTAATTATGTTCAAAAAAATTCACATAAGAGAAAAAATAAGAAACTAAACCAGATCAAAACTTAGTTATTTTTCTAGTTCTTTTATATTTTGCATTCATAGAAAAGTCATGACAACTTAGGTCCTCCAAAATGGTTGTAATGATTACTTTTGACAGTAGTGACTTCATTGCAGGGTTTCGTGAGCTTGGGTTTTCTAAAAGTTACATTTATGGTTCTTTCTTCTTTTCTATAGAAATTTAGGTGTTAGTATTTTTCTAGCAAATTTTTTATTAAAACAGTTACAATTTTTCTCGTTTTGATTAAACGGGGAGACGGTGGATAAATCAGAAAGGTGCCAAACCATTTCTAGCCAGAAATGTTTAACTTTTTAGTCCCTTTTTAGGTGAGTTTTCCCCTAAGAATGTAAATTTATGCTTATAAACCTGGGTTTTCTCATGGCAGTAAATTGAGGTATTGGTGCTTATAATAGATATGTTTCAGTATTTTCCCTGAGCAGACCCAGCCCCTAATCCCTGTTTTAACTGTTCCCTTTAATGTCACATTGCAAAATTAATCTTTCCATTTGCTTCACTCTGCACCGTTTAATATTGCTTGACTCCTCATAAAGCAGCATGACATGGGCTTTAAATAAAAGCTGGCTAGGGCTAAGTTGTGTGCATATTGTGTTTGGGATTAAGAAACTAAATTTGACAGGTAATGGAGTCGAATTTAGCTGTTCCATGAGGCTAAACTGTGAGGTGTCATGTCAATCATCTGTCCAGGACATATAACTATAAAAGGAAAGTGAGATATATTTCAGACGTCTAATCACACAAGCAAAAGGCTAGCTACTAAAGGATGCGTAGTTTGCAGACTGCTACTTTCATCTCTCACAGGGACTCTTGGAGTTAAGGCCATCATAAAAATAGGTGTATTTGCTTCAGGATTAGATAGGTTTCCTAGGAGACATGATAAAGGAACCTCTGCCATAAATGGCCAGTTCCTCATATTAAATAAAGGGGAAACAAAACTTTAAAGCAGTGAGGTAATGGATGTGGGGTGTTTAGAGAATTACCTACATATTGAACAGAAAAAAAAGCATGTCATAGATACAAAAGAAATAGATTTCGAACTATTTCTTATTAAGGTAGTTACCCATAATGTTAAGCACTTGCTCTTATTCCTGATGACCAGGAAGTTTTGAACTCAATTTTATAGGCAATTAAAATAACTCTATCAATCTACTTTTTGGACAAATTTTATTCTGCCTCCGTGCCATCACATATTTTTTCAGCTATTTTAACTATTCTATTATTTTTTTGTAATTCTTTCTTTGAAGGAGGTAAGATGTAATTAATAAAGAAAAAATAAAATATCCTCTACAAATTAAGATTATCTACCCATCTATCTAGTCTGAAGGATGACACAAAGAACGCTTGGAAGTGAATTGCTGAAGTGTATGATTACACATTTAGTCCACAGTTTCAGCTTGACGTGCAGCACTTTTACGGTGCAATTCCCATTAATGCTGATTGTTCAATTTAGTGCTTCATTAATGAGCCATAGACCACTTGTAAATTTCTGACTTACAGAATCAACCCCATTTAAAGTTTCATTCCCCTGAAAATGTCTTCGTCTGACAAGCTGATAATAAATACGTTGCATGCTTCCATCCACTTAACCCTCTGCCGTGTCAGTTTTGGCTCTTGTCATTTGGCTTTCTCTTTTCTTCAATGTATATAACATTTATAGCAATCACAATTATAAGAGAAAACATTTTATGGTGCTTATTCTGTGCTAAATTTAGGTTTTAGCATCAATTATTGATAGCTTATGGTGTGCCAGGTGCCGTTTTGAGAAATCTACATGTATTAACTCATTTAATCCACGTAGCACTGTGATGTTGCTACTCTTACTATCCTCACTTTATTGATAGAGTAACTAAGGAAGGTTAAGTAACTTGCCTCAGGTTATAGATCTGAAGTATGGGAGCTGGAATTTAAACAGTGGAGGTCTAGATTTAGAGTTCAATGTCCAAAGCTCGATCTTACAGACCACGTATATATTCATCCTCAGGAAGTAGAAAGAGCTTTACAAAGGAACTGATGGATTAGCCTACAATATCCAAAGCAATTGCACAACAATCAGCCTTTACATATAAAGTTTTCCTTTTTTTTTCTTGGTAGAACCTTGAGCAGCTCTACTCAAAATTATTCCATTAATTCTAAGGCAGTATTCTGTGTGCTATGCCTTATATTCAGAAAACTGACAATTTGCAGAGAAACACTGACCAAGCTTAGAATAAAATAATTGAAAAATTTTCCATGGAAAATCATAATATTGTCACTTGGGTCAATATGCATTGAGAGTAATTAATAAGTGCTGGATATGCAAATATCACTAGAATTTGGCATCAATCAAGTAAATAGAATGAATAAAAACATATAAAAATCGGTAAGACATTTGAGAACTTGACTTTGATAAGAGAAAAAGACATGGAACTGCCTGAAGCCAGAAGAAAAAGTAATTGTATCTGGAATGTGTTTTTGCCCAACTCTAGCCATCAAAATCATACTCATTCTTCAAAGACAACATCTTCAGAGAAGCTTTTCTGATTCCTCTAGTCCTCTACGGAATGTTGGATTTATTTGACGTTTCCTCTAAAACAGTGCCTTGTATGTTAGCTTTTTATGTATTTCTTTCACATACTCTTTTGTAAATTCTCTGAGGGCAGGGACTATATCTTCCCTACTTTTGTGCATGTTTATAGGCAATCAAATATATCCTGATTGATTGACAGGCAGATTCAGGTGGTCCCAGTGATTTTCTACCTTTGAACTGAGTAATTAGTACTTTGTGGAACCAATCTGTAAATCAAATGCATTCCATGAGTTGTAATTAAGTGGACGAATCTTAAAAGTATCTCTGAATCTTAAAAGTATCAGAGAAAATTAAAATGAAACAGGAATCACATATGGACAGTCTAATAAGGAGAGCTGCTTCATCTTTCAAGGCAAGTTGAACAAACAGTCTCAGTAAATCATCAGAAATCATCCACTGCAAAATGTAGAATAAGAATATTTTCCTGATGAGTTAAGGATCCTCTTATCTCTGTTACCAGGAAGCAACTCACCTAAAATATAATCAGTTTCACATCATCTACAAACTTGGAATTATAATATAGTATGAGAAATGAAGGGAAGTGACTTAATTACAAATGCAAAAAAAAGCATCTATCTTAATGGTATTTACTATAATGAAAAATGGAGGGTGAAGCCATGTCAGAAATTACTCTTGAATTATTCAGAAGTGAGGTAGACATTATTTAATAGAAATAACTAGAAAGGCAAACCCTGAAATCTCAAATATAATAAAAATTATACATCTTGTTTTACTAGTCAATTCCTTTTGTTTTGATTCTTGCTTTAACAAAACACCTTCAGATCAGTTTGGCTTTCCACAGTCTTTGATACTGCTTGTGGGTGTCTAGCTTTAAGGCTTAATTGTTTCACTTCCACTTTATATTTATATCCTATTGATCAATACTCTTTAGGTTAATATCTTGAATTATCAATAATTCTCTTGTAGGAATGGATAACGTGGGTCAATGAACAAAATCTGTTCATTCTCAAGTGAACAGATAAGTGTTGAATTTTGAGAATTTGCAAAGCTGAGAATTAATTGGAGTCCTACTAGAAAGTTTTCCACTAACCCATAAGTGAGGCTTGGGGCCTGGAATGAAATAATCTGCCAGGCAGATAGATCCCATTTCCTTACACCTCATTCTCTTAACTCACTTATGTTGCTTATTAGGTCATGTGGACACGTGAGATTGTGTACGGTATACTAAATGGATAAAGTCACGTAGGGCACTTCACACTATATAGCACTGTGGTAGATTGCATCACTGTTCCCAATTATTTCCTCATCACTTCTTTAAGAAGATTATACCTCTCCACTCTGCTGACATCAATCTTGGCCATGTGAACTGGTTTGATCAATGAAAGCTTTGACAGCCATTGCTTAGCTCTGCTGTTGTTCTTTTCCCTCCGGCACAGGATAGCATGAGTTAGATGGTTGTTGCTTTTTTGTCCTGGATCCCAGAACAGAGCCACAGTGAACCTGCTGCAATAATCTGAGTGATTTTGTAAAACACTGAAATTTGGGAGCTGTTTGTTCCTGCATCTTAAAGTAATGAAAGCTAATACTAGCACTCTTCCTATAAAGTTCATTTGGCATTTATCATAATCTCTTGCAATTTTCAAAAATTCTTTACATCTTCAGTAGTTGCTCTTAATTTTCAAAATGTGTCACCTGTAAGAAATAGTTCATAGAGAAGGAAAGAAGTCTTCAGGGCATTTATTCTTTGATTTTATGTAGCATAATAGCTTTTCTTGAATTGAGATCTTGATAAATTGTAAATTACAACCTTACCAGCTCCCAGATCAGTAGGGAGAAAAGACACAGGATGTGCTATCTCCTTTGGTGGACAGATAAGGAATGCCTGGTGATCAGGATGACTAACAATCTTATTTGAGAAGAATTAGTTCTTTGCTAAAGCTGAGAGGAGAGGTGAAACACTGAAGCAAGGATGGCACAACTTTGTGAGCAGCCATAATGAAAGCTCTCTCTCCAGGAGAAGCTCTGTGTACTGCACTAAATTAGGTAGAAACTTGAGGACATGCATTTCAGGAAGAGTGAATGCATCCCTGACCTGGCACCTTTGTTGCAGGAGCTGTGAGCACTGCTTAGAGGAGCAGTAAGCTCTGACATATTGAGGTGGAAACATTTAGAGTTCTTTTACTACTATTCAATGTGTGCAGGGAGAGATGGCAGTCATTGAATGGCCAGGAAAAGACACATGCCTGAACACAGTGGACCACATGGGCAGATCATGAGGGGAGCCCTCCTCCGCACTAGTAAGGAATGATAAGATGAGACATAACTTTCAGATGATGCAAAAACAGCAGGATGTGTTGCAAAATATCCTAGGAGACTTTCACAGAATGGTCTCCGTGTCCAGAAGCATTCCTGATCCAGGCACTTTGACTCTTCAAGAATCTTTGGGATCCTATATTTTATCTGTAACAGAGCAATGCTTACTAAATGATCTTGAGTTTTAATGCCTTTTTTTTTTTGCTACATTAAGCAAATATAGATCCAAATTTGAGAGTAGATTCCAAATTAAGAGATTTGTTAATGGAGAGGTGATTCCAGAATTTCTTCTCAGGATTATGGCTAAAGGAAACATGCTCCCTTCTCACACACTCTACACACAAATCAACCTTTAATCTTTTTGTCAAGAATATCTCTTACTGTATGTATAATGAAATGCACTTTTGCTCAGAAATGAAAAGGGTCCTCTCTGCTATTGTCAAACTTGTTTTATAAACTCCTATTTTATATTTTATTTTGGTATATCAATCTTGAGTACTATTATTGTGAGGTCTTCATTGGTAAACCCTTTCCCTATGACAGTACAGTGTGTACTCAGTTTTGGAGCATGGAAAATACATGAACTTGTTTTGTACCTGTAGTTCGGATATATAATTGACATCTTTGTGCCTTGGTGTTTCAAAAATTTTAAGGCTGTAATGAGGAGTCACATTTACAGTCATCAATATATTCTCTACAATGAATATGCTCCTTTAATTAAATCATGATGCTGGAAACACACACACACACACACACACACACACACAAAAGAATATCTCTAACTGAAGGATTACACTTAATTTCTAGAATTCTTCAATGAGACAGATGATATTACTGAGACACTACAGAGAAATAAGCCAGTGTCTCCGGGAATCAGAAAGAATTAATGAAATTTAGGTCATATTGATAAGTTTACTCAAACATCTTATGTTGCCAAAATTAATACCTGACTCTTGATTTGGATATGATAATAGATGTTTTCTTTCATCTTCAACCAGGAGATGGACAAAAAGTCGGTTCTAGTGTTTGTGCCTGTGTGTGTATTTAACGCTGTTTTCCTAAACACAAATAATCCCATCCTTGGCCAAACTTCTTGTCAGAATCCTTTTACAAAGTACCATTTTGGGGGGATATAGTTTAGGAAACAAAACATATGCACAAATACTCTCATGAGTTTCTTTTGTGCTTTTATGTATATACAGCCAGACCATAATAGTCACTCTCCCTTGGGCAGGTAGTTGCCAGATACCATCACTAAGTCTGGGTAGATTGTCTGGGTCCTCTGAAGATACACTCTGAATATCATTTGGCTTTTACTCAAATACAGCTAATTTTCCACACTCTTCATTTCTGCCCTTCCAAAAATCTCTCTCATCAGAAAGAAACGTGTGTTTCTTTCATTGCAAGAAAACAGAACTTCTCTTCAAAGGACAGAATGCATGTTCAATTCAAAATTATGTATCTCCACCAAAGTCTATCTCTTAAATATAACATAGAACATGTGTGCTCTTTGATCTCATATTTGTGCCGTTATTTCTGATCCCTTTTAATTACACCACTAACAATATTTCTTGATTTTAATATTAAAAGAGCATCCCATTAAAATGGGTTTCAGTGGCTAACATCTGGATAGCCAGTGCTTGATAAATGACTTTTGCAAAGATAGAACCAATGTAAACAATCCCTGAATCTATAACGAAAGATAATGGAAGTCATGCAGAATCATTTGAAAATACCTGACAAAGGGGCACAGTTTTTCTCAATGAATGAGAGATGAGTTCCAGAAGAAGTAGGAATCTCTAAAGGTCACCCTTGTATTCGTATACTGCAGTAGCCATGGGAAAGTCACAATATAGGTGCTATTAAAATTTAGATTGGTTATGTGATTTGCACAGAAACACATTGTTTTTTGAATTGAAAATTTTCAGTGAATAAGTCTGATGCCAGTCTGATGTAACTTAAAAAGAGAAATGTACATTTCTTCCCTAGGGTGGAAGGAGGGGAATAAAGGAATGTTTTTATAAAGTACCTTTTGCATTCACATCCTTAGGAGGTAGGAAAAAAAGGCCCACCACTCTGATTTTTCTTTGGTCTGGTTCATTAATCATATTAACAATGTTTAAGGGAAATAAAAAACAGAAATGAAACACAGTTCCAACTGGCACAGTGCAGCATTTAGGGTTTTTAGAATGTAACATAAGACTCAAAAAACTACACTATAAATAATTTCTAAGAAAGAAGAAACCTTAAAAGTTCTACAAAATTCAGTGTTTTAAAGTTCTGAGTTCATTTTAAAGAACATTAACTTGCACAAACATGGGGGTACAACAAGATCTGACAGTTTTATAAGTACACTAGGTAGATAACAGAATATTATCAAATTATTCAGAAATTAGTAGTTATTTAAAAGAAAATATGTATTGCATTTATGCAGAGTATAATAATCTAATCTCCTGATTCATGGCTTTGGTTATCAGCTTTATGTGGCTCACTACTAAATCTATATCTCTAATCTGGTTTTTCTTGCAAGATCAAGTTCATGACCCAACTATTACTACATAGTGTCATGACTATTTCTCTCATCTCAAAGAACAGCTCTTTATCTTTTTGACATTCCAACTTGACAGACTTCCCTAATTTCTTATTCTTGGAAATGACCAAGCATTCCCCTAGTTTGGAACCTTGAAGATATCTTTGACTAATGATTTGTCTTAGCTTGATCTCACAACTCAGTCACTGAGTCCTTTCAGTTCTACCTGCAAATATTTTTTCCCTCTCTTTCTCTTTCTGCTCCCACTTCTACCCTCTTTTGAGTTATTACTGAAGCTTCCATACTAATTTTTCTGGATCTAGTCTTTCTTGCCCTTGTCCACTTTCCCACTGCCCTCTATTAAATCTTAATAAAACACTAGTGTCATGAAAAATTCCCTCTGGATAGATTGGGAGTTTAGGATTGACATGTACACACTGCCATATTTAAAACAGATAACCAACAATGACCTATAGTAAAAACATAAAAACAAACAAACAAAACTTCCCTCTGCTCAAAAGTGTTCAGAGATTTTTCCTTGTGATTGGGATTAGGCTGAATTGCTTCATTATGATCTTTTAATAACATGACCCCATTGTTTCTACCCAGAGAGTAAATACATATTAATTGAACATTATGTTTTACCAAATCTCAATACACTGTGTAGGATAAAAAAGCACTATAAATGTGAGCCCTGTCTTCAAGGAAGTAAAGTCTAGTTCAGGAAATATAGAAAACAGATATAAAAGTCAATTATGCAAAGAGATATAAAAACCAAATGAATGACTCATATCCATACATTATGACCTGAGGGAAAATTAGAATGGAGATATCTTGCCCTGCTAATATTTTTCTTATCCAAAGTAGATCCTCTATTTATTACTTATTTATATGTTTAATAATTAATTTTAACTTTGTTATGTTTCATATATGTGTGATTTGAATTCCAATGGTATGTAAGTTTTTGACATGATGGATATATACTAAATTCTCAATAAAAGTTAAAGAGCAAAATCAAGAGGGAGTGGCCAAGATGGCAGAGCAGAAAGACCCTGAACTCACCTCCTCTCATGAGCACACCAAAATTACAACTATTAACAGAGCAACTATTGATGAGAAAGACTGGAAAATGAGTAGAGAAGGTCTTCTACAACTAAAGATACAAAGAAGGAACCACAAAAAGATGTATAAGAGGATGGAGATGCGATTTAGTCAACACATATACCCCCAGGTAGGTAGCCCATAAACAGGAGGATAATTACAATTGCAGAAATTGTCCTCAAGGAACAAGTGGTCTGAGCCACACATTGGGCTACCCAGCCCAGAAATTCTGCACAGGGAAGATGAACTCCCAGAATGGTTGGCTTGAAGGCAAGCAGGGCTTACTTTTGGAAAAGCCAGAGGGCTGTGGGAAACAGAGGTCACTCCTAAGAGTGCACACAGAATTTCACACACTCCTGGGCAGAAGCAGCAATTTGAAAGGAGCCTGGGTCAGATCAGCCTGGAGGACATAGACACTGGCAGCAGTCATTTTGGGGAGCTCATTCTACCACATGGACACAGGTGATGGCAAGCACTATTTTTGAATATTCTCTCTATCTTATTAGTGTATGACCTGGGCCCACCCACCAGCCTGTAAACACCAGTACTGGGATGCCTCAGGCCAAGCAACTAGCCAGGTGGAGACACAGCCCCACTTGCCAGAGACTTGCTGCCTTAAGATGCCCTGAGCCTACAGCCATCCCAGGACATGACCCTGTTCACCAGAAGGCCTAGGACCTGGACCTGTATACCAGTGGGGCAGCACTAACCTAAGACCCCCAGGAGCTCTGCAGCCAGCTATCTCATGACCCAGTCCCAGCAACCAGCATCTGACAGCCTCAGCACAAGGAAGGACCTGGGAACCAACTGGAATGGAGCCATCAATGACAGACTGCCCACAGTAGTCAGTCTACCACAACAGAAGTATACATGCAACCCACATAGGGAATACCCTAAAGCATACAGCTCTGATAACCAGAGAGGAATGTGCTTCTGGGACACATAGGGCATCTCTACATAAGGACATTTATTTAAAGTTGGAAAATGTAACCATTTTACCAAATACATAGAAGTAAAAACAAATTCAGATAAAATGAGATGACAGAAGAATATGTTCCCAATGAGGGAACAAGATAAAACCCCAGAAGAACTAAATGAAGTGGAGATAGGCAACCTACCTGATAATAATCATAAAGCTGTTCAAAGAACTTGCTGGAAGATTAAACTAAGAGTGAGAAATTAGAAGTTTTTAACAGAGTTATAAAATATAAAGAAGAATCGAATAGAGATGAAGAATACAATCACTGAAATGAAAAATACATTAGAAGGAATTAACAGTAGATTAGATGATACAGAGAAACAGATCAGTGAGCTGGAAGACAGAGTAGTGAAAATTACTAAAGTTGAACAGAAAAATAACAAAAAGAAACAAGGATAGTTTAAGAGTCTTTGGGACAACATCAGGCATACTAACATTCACATTATAGGGATCTCAGAAGGAGAAGAGAGAGAGAAAGGGGCAGAGAACATATCTGAAGAATAATAACTGATCTTCCCTAACCTGGGAAAGGAAACAGACATCCTGGTATAGGAAGCACATAGAGTTCCAAACAGGATCAACCCAAAGAGGATCACATCAAGACACATTGTAATTAAAATGGCAGAAGTTAAAGATAGAGAATATTAAAAGCAGAAAGGAAAAAGCAAAAAGTTACATACAAGGGGATTCATATAAGATTATGGTCTGACTTTTCAGCAGAAACTCTGAAGAGCAGAAGGGAGTGGCATGGTAAATTTAAAGTGATGAATGGGAAAAACCTACAACTAAGAATTCTCTAAGCAGCAAAGCTGTTGTTAAGATTTGATGGAGAGAGCAAAAGTTTTATAGACAAGCAAAAGCCAAAAGAGTTAAGCAACACCAGCTTTACAAGAAATGTTAAAGGGACTTCTCTAAGTGAAAAAGAAAAAAGCCACAACTAGAAACATAAAAATTATGAAAGGAAAAGAAGAACTCATTGGCAAAGACAAATATATAGTAAAGTTAGTAAATCAACCATGTGTAAAGATACTAGGAAGGTTAAAAGACAAAAGCAGTAAAATCATTTATATATGCAATAAGTAGTTAAGGATACACAAACAAAAAGATGTAAAATATGATGTCAAAACAGTAAGCATGTAGGAAGAGGAATAAAAATACAGATTTGTTAAAATGCATTTGAACTTAAAAAATCAACAACTTAAAACAATGATATATATTGCTACATATAAATGAAAAGTTTTTAATAGATATACACACAAAAAAGAGAAAGGAATCCAAACTTAACACTAAAGATTCTTAGTCCTCAAATCACAAGTGAAGAGAACAAAAAAAGAAGAAAGGAACAGCAACTACAAAAACAACTACAGAAACAACCCCAAAACAATTAACAAAATGACAATAAGTACATACATTTCAATAATTACTTTAAATATAAATGAAATAAATGCACAAATCAAACAACATAGAGTGGCTGAATGGATACAAAAATTAGACTGATATACGCTGCCTACATGCGACTCACTTCAGATCTAAAGACACACACAGACTGAAAGTGAGGGGATGGAAAAAGGTATTCCATATAAATGGAAATTTTAAAAAAAGAGCTGGGGTAGCAATACTTACATCAGACTAAATAGACTTTAAAACAAAGACTGTAACAAGTGACAAAGAAGGACTTTATGCAATAATCAAGGGATCATTCCAAGAAGAAGATATAACAATTATAAATATACGTGCAAACAACATAGGAGTATCTAAATACATAATGCAAATTTCAAAAAATCATTTATTTAGGCTGCTTTGGGTCTTCATTGCTGTGCACAGGCTTTCTCTAGTTGCAGTGGCGGGGGGGGGCTACTCTTCATTGTGGTATGTGGCCTTCTAATTGCAGTGGATTTTCTTGTTGCAGAGCATGGGCTCTAAGAACATGGGCTACAGTAGTTGCAGTGTGTGGGCTTAGTAGTTGCAGCATGTGGGCTCTAGGGCGCTTGGGCTTCAGTAGGTGTGGCTCATGGGCTGTAGAGAGCAGGCTCAGTAGTTGTGCCGCATGGTCTCAGTTGCTCTGTGACATGTGGGATCTTCTAGGACCAGGGATTGAACCCATATCCCCTGCATTGGCAGGTGGATTCTTAACCACTGCACCACAAGGGAAGCCCCTAAAGCAAATATTAACAACGTAAAAGGAGAGGGAGATTGGTTTAAGATGGCAGAATAAAAGGACATGCTCTTACTCCCTCTTTTGAGAACACCGAAATCACAAATAACTGCTGAACAATCATTGACAGGAAGACACTGGAACTCACCAAAAAAGATACCCCACATGCAAAGACAAAGGAGAAGCCACAATGAGACTGTAGGAGAGGCACAATCACAATAAAATCAAACCGATAACTGCTGGGTGGGTGATTCACAAACTGGAGAACACGTATACCACAGAAGTCCACCCACTAGAGTGAAGGTTTTGAGCCACATGTCAGGCTTCCCAACCTGGGGGTCTGGCAATGGGAGGAGGAATTCTTAGAGAATCAGACTTTGAAGACTAGTGGGATTTGACTGCAGGACTTTGGCAGGACTGGGGGAAACAGAGACTCCACTCTTGGAGGGAACACACAAAGTAGTGTGTGCATCAGGACCCAGAGGAAGGAGCAGTGAACACATAGGAGACTGAACCAGACCTACCTGCAAGTTTTGGGGGGTCTCCTGCAGAGGTGGGGAGCAGCTGTGGCTCACCAAGGGACAAGGACACTGGCAGCAGAAGTTCTGGAAAGTACCCCTTGATGTGAGCCTTCCCAGAGTTCAACATTAGCCCCACCAAAGAGAGCGGGTAGGCTCCAGTGTTGGGTCACCTCACATCAAACAACCAACAGGGAGGAAACCAAACCCCACCCATCAGCAGATTAAAGTTTTACTGAGCTCTTCCCACCAGAGCAACAGCCAGCTATACCCACCACCAGTCTCTTCCAATAGGAAACTTCCACAAGCCCCTTAGATAGCCTAATCCACCAGAGGGAAGAGAGCAGAAGCAAGAACTAGAACCCTGCAGCCTGTGGAACAAAAACCGCAGTCACAGAAAGATAAACAAGATGAAATTGCAGAGGGCTATGTACTAGATGATGGAACAAGATAAAACCCCAGATAAACAATTAAATGAACTGGAGACAGGCAATCTTCCAGAGAAAGAATTCAGAATAATGATAGTGAAGATGATCCAGAACCTTGGAAAAAGAATGGAGGCAAAGATGGAGAAGATGCAGGAAATGTTTACCAAAGCTCTAGAAGAATTAAAGAACAAACAAACAGAGATGAACAGTACAATAACTGAAATGAAAAACACACTAGAAGGAATCAATAGCAGAATAACTGAGGCAGAAGAATGCATAAGTGACCTGGGAGACAGAATGGTGAAATTCACTACCACGGAACAGAATAAAGAAAAGGAATGAAGAGAAATGAAGACAGCCTAAGAGACCTCGGGGACAACATTAAGGGCAACAACATTCGCATTATAGGGGTCCCAGAAGCAGAAGAGAGAGAGAAAGGACCGGAGATAATATTTGAAGAGATTATAGTTGAAAAGTTCCCTAATATGGGAAAGGAAATAGCCACCCAAGTCCAGGAAGTGCAGAGAGTCTCATACATGATAAACCCAAGGGAAACATGCTGAGACACATAGTAATGAAACTGGCAAAAATTAAAGACAAAGAAAAATTATTGAAAGCAGTGAGGATAAAAAGACAAATAACATACAGGGGAACTCCCATAATGTTAACAGCTGATTTCTCAGCAGAAACTGTACAAGCCAGAAGGGAGTAGCATGATATACTTAAAGGGATGAAAGGGAAAAACATACAACCAAGATTACACTACCCATCAAGGATCTCATTCAGATTCGATGGAGAAATCAAAAGCTTTACAGACACACAAAAGCTAAAATAATACAGCACCACCAAACCAGCTCTACAACAAATGCTAAAGGAACTTCTCTAGGTGGAAAACACAAGAGAAGAAAAGGACCTACAAAAACAAAACCAAAACAATTAAGAAAATGGTAATAAGAACATACATATCGATAATTATCTTAAACGTGAGTAGATTAAATGTTCCAACCAAAAGACACAGGCTTGCTGAATGGATACAAAAGCAAGACGCATATATATGCTGTCTACAAGAGACCCACTTCAGACACAGGGACACATACAGGCTGAAAGTGAGGGGATGGAAAAAGATATTCCATGCAAATGGAAATCAAAAGAAAGCAGGAGTAGCAATACTCATATCAGGTAAAATAGTCTTTAAAATAAAGAACGTTACATGAGACCAGGAAGGAAACTATGTAATGATCAAGGGAGCAATCCAAGAAGAAGATATAACAATTATAAATATATACGCACCCAACATAGGAGCACCTCAATATATAAGGCAACTGCTAACAGCTCTAAAAGAGGAAATCGACAGTAACATAATAATAGTGGGGGACTTTAACACCTCACTTACAGCACTGGACAGACCATCCAAAATGAAAATAAATAAGGTAACAGAAGCTGTAAATAGCACAATAGACCAGATGGATTTAATTGATATTTATAAGACATTCCATCCAAAAACCGCAGATTACACTTTCTTCTCAAGTGTGCAAGGAACATTCTCCAGGATAGATCACATCTTGTGTCACAAATCAAACCTCAGTAAATTTCAGAAAATTGAAATCATATCAACCATCTTTCCTGACCACAAAACTATGAGATTAGAAATGAATTACAGGGAAAAAACCGAAGAAACACAAACACGTGGAGGCTAAACAATACGTTACTAAATAACTAAGAGATCACTGAAGAAATCAGAGAGGAAATCAAAAAATACTTAGAGATAAATGACAATGAAAACATGATGATCCCAAACCTATAAGATGCAGCAAAAGCAGTTCTAAGAGGGAAGTTTATAGCAATACAATCCTACCTCAAGAAACATCTCAAATAAACAATCTAAATGTACACCTGAAGGAACTAGAGAAGAAGAATGAACAAAACCCCAAGATAGTAAAAGGAAAGAAATCATAAAGATCAGAGCAGAAATAAATGAAATAGAAACAAAGAAAACAATTGCAAAGATCAATAAAACGACATGCTGGTTCCTTGAGAAGACCAACAAAATTATAAACTATTATGCAGACTCATCAAGAAAAAGACACAGAGAACTCAAATCAATAAAATTAGAAATGAAAAAGGAGACATGGCATGAATACAAAGCATCCTAAGAGACTACTACAAGCAACTCTATGCCAATAAAATGGACAACCTGGAAGAAATGGACAAATTCTTAGAAAAGTATAACCTTCTAAGACTGAACCAGGAAGAAATAGAAAATATGAACAGACCAATCACAAGTAATGAAATTGAAATTGTGACTAAAAATATTCCAACAAACAAAAGTCCAGGAACATATGTCTTCACAGAGGAATTCTGTCAAACATTTAGAGAAGAGCTAACACCCATCCTTCTCAAATTCTTCTAAAAAATTGCTGAGGAAGGAAATCTCCCAAACTCATTCTATGAGTCCACAATCACCCTGATACCTAAACCAGAAAAAGATACTACAAAAAAAGAAAATTACAGACCAATATCAATGATGAATATAGATGCAAAAATCCTCAAAAAATACTAGCAAACAGAATCCAACAACACATTAAAAGGATCATACACCATCATCAAGGGGGATTTATCCCAGAGATGCAAGGATTCTTCAATATATGCAAATCAAACAGTGTGATACATCATATTAACAAATTGAAGAATAAAAACCATATGATCACCTCAATAGATGTACAAAAATCTTTTGACAAAATTCAACACTGATTTATAAAAACTCTCCAGGAAGTGGGCATAGAGGGAACGTACTTCAATATAATAAAGGCCATATATGACAAACCCACAGCAAACATCATTCTCAATGGTGAAAAACTGAAAGCATTTCCTCTAAGGTCAGGAACAAGACAAGGATTTGCACTCTCACCACTATAATACAACATAGTTTTGGAAGTCCTAGCCACGGCCATCAGAGAAGAAAAAGAAATAAAAGGAATAATAATTGGGAAAGAAGAAGTAAAACTGTCACTGTTTGCAGATGACATGATACTATCCATAGAGAATCCTAAAGATGCCACCAGAAAACTACTAGAAGTAATTAATGAATTTGGTAAAGTTGCAGGAATCAAAATTAATGCACAGAAATCTCTTGCATTCCTATACACTAATGATGAAAAATCTCAAAGAGAAATTAAGGAAACACTCCCATTTACAATTGCAAAAAAAGGAATAAAATACCTAGGAATAAACTTACCTAGGGAGACAAAACACCTCTATGCAGAAAAGTATAAGACACTATTGAAAGAAATTAAAGATGATACCAACAGATGGAGAGATATGCCATGTTATTGGATTGGAAGAACCAATATTGTGAAAATGACTATACTATCCAAAGCAATCTACAGATTCAATGTAATCCCTATCAAATTATCAATGACATATTTTACAGAACTAGAACAAAAAATCTTAAAATTTGTATGGAGACACAAAAGACCCTGAATAGCCAAAGCAGACTTGAGGGAAAAAAAATGGAGCTGGAGGAATCAGACTCCTTGACTTCAAACTATACTACAAAGCTACAGTCATCAAGACAATATGGTACTGGCTCCAAAACAGAAATATTGATCAATGGAACAGGATAGAAAGCCCAGAGATAAACCCATGCACCTATAGTCAATTAATCTATGACAAAGGAGGCAAGGATATACAATGGAGAAAAGACAGTCTCTTGAATAAATGGTGCTGGGAACATTGGACAGCTCCATGTAAAAGAATGAAATTAGAACACTCCCTAACACCATACACAAAAATAAACTTAAAATGGATTAGAGACTTAAATGTAAGACCAGGCACTATGAAACTCTTAGAGGAAAACATAGGAGGAACACTCTTAGACCTAAATCACAGCAAGATCTTTTTTGATCAACCTCTTAGAGTAATGGAAATAAAAACAAAAATTAAAAAAATGGGACCTAATGAAACCTAAAAGCTTTTGCACAGCAAAGGAAACCATAAACAAGATGAAAAGACAACCCTCAGAATGGGAGAAAATATTTGCAAATGAATCATCGGACAAAGGATTAATCTCCAAAATATATAAACAGCTCATGCAGCTCAATATTAAAAAAAAACAAACAACCTGATCCAAAAATGTGCAGAAGACCTAAATAGACATTTCTCCAAAGAAGACATACAGATGGCCAAGATGCACATGAAAAACTGCTCAACATCACTCATTATTAGAGAAATGCAATCAGAAGTACAATGAGGTATCACCTCACACCAGTTAGAATGGGCATCATCAGAAAATCTACAAACAACAAATGCTGGAGAGGGTGTGGAGAAAAGGGAACCCTCTTGCACTGTTGGTGGGAATGTAAATGGATACAGCCACCATGGAGGACAGTATAGAGGTTCCTTAAAGAGCTAAAAATAGAATTACCATATGACTTAGCAATCAGACTACTGGGCATATACCCAGAGAAAACCATAATTCAAAAAGACACATGCACCCCAATATTCACTGCAACACTATTTACAATAGCCAGGTCATGAAGCAACCTAAATGCCCATCGACAGATGAATGGATAAAGAAAATGTGGTCAATGCAATATTACTCAGCCATAAAAAGGAAAGAAATTGGGTCATTATTAAAGCCGTGGATGCATCTAGAGACTGTCATACAGAGTAAGGTAAGTCAGAAAGAGAAAAACAAATATTGTATATTAATGCATATATGTGGAAGCTAGAAAATGGTACAGATGAACTGGTTTGCAGTTCAGAGCAGAAATTGAGACACAGAAGTAGAGAAAAAAACGTATAGACACCAAGGGGGGAAAGCGGCAGGGGGTGGGGGTTGTGGTGTGGTGTGATGACTTGGGAGATTGGGATTGACATGTATACACTGATGTGTATAAAATGGATGACTAATAAGAAAAAATAAATAAATAAAAAATAAACATAAAAATAAAATAAAGGAGGGGCTTCCCTGGTGGTGCAGTGGTTGAGAGTCTGCCTGCCGTTGCAGGGGACATGGGTTCATGCCCCGGTCTGGGAAGATCCCACATGCCGCGGAGTGGCTGGACCCGTGAGCCATGGCCACTGAGCCTGCGCGTCCAGAGCCTGTGCTCCACAATGGGAGAGGCCATGACAGTGAGAGGCCCGCGTACCGCAAAAAAAAACAAAAAAAAAAGAATATTGCAATATTGCCTATAGCCTGAAATATACAGGATAGCCTATTCTCAAGGCTCTGCCCTTTAAAGATATAATACTTTTCCATTCATATAGAGATAAAAAGTTGCAGAATAAGGAATAACATTTGTCTTGTTGGAGGCTTACAGGAACCTCATGACTTGACCTATGTGGACAGCTACAAGGACAAAGGATTCAGACACCAAGAAGTTTGCAATAACCAACCACATCCCCTCCCCCCATTAAAAAAATTAATTTATTTTTGTCTGTGTTGGGTCTTCATTGTTGTGCATGGGCTGTCTGTAGTTGCGGTGAGCTGGGGCTACTCTTTGTTACGTGCGCAGGTTTCTCATTGCAGTGGCTTCTCTTTTTTGCACAGCACTGGCTCTTGGCGCATGGGCTTCAGTAGTTGTGACTCACAGGCTCTAGAGCGCAGGCTCAGTACTTGTGGCACATGGGCTTAGTTGCTCCATGGCATGTGGGATCTTCCCGGACCAGGGCTCGAACCTATGTCCTCTGCATTGGCAGAGATTCTTAACCACTACACCACCAAGGAAGCTCCCCTCCCCTTTTAATATAAAAGAAGGCTGAATTCTAACTCAGATTAAATGGTTCTTTGGGACACTAGTCCACCATCTTCTTGGTCTGCTGGTTTTCTGAATAAAGTCACCATTCCTTGCCCCAACAACTTGTCTCTTGATTTATTGGCCAGTCTTGTGTGGTGAGTAGTATGAGTCTGGACTCGGTAACAACACGATGCTGCTGGACTCCTGAGGTCAGGGGTGAGAAAAGGAATATAAAAATTGTGAGCAATGGATAAGAAGACAGGGATTAAACTTTGCTAGTTATAGAAATTAAAAATGGGAAAATTTTTGTATTACTGCTTCAACAGATTTTAGATTTCTGAGTTAGGTAAATTCAGTTAAAAAGAGAGAACAAAATATAATGTTAAAAGGAGAAATTATTTCCTTATTTGTCTTTTTTTTCTTTTTTTTTGAAGGGATACCTCTTAAAACACAAAACCAGAACCTCTGTACAGAGTGATTATGACTGGACTGCTGAAGGGCCCATTCAGAAAAAGTTTTTTGTAGAACATTAACTTTATGTCTAGATTTTAAATCAGAAACTCAAAGGACTATAAGGAAGGACAATAAAAATATATTTACTTTGGGCCTCTGACCTTCTGTAAAGACAGCGCCTAATTCTTTTGGTCAGATGTGTCTCCCTGTCCAGTTATAAAAGATCTGCTAAGCAAGACCTGTTTTATTGAAAGAATTTTTGAGATGAACTGCCAAGTCAGAAGAAAGCACTAAAGCCAAAGTTTAGAATAATTAAGGATACAATCTTTGCTGTATAGAAGCAGGAAAGACCCCAAGAGAACAACGTCAAATGTCATGATGATACACTGACTTCTCCTGAAAAGACTGTAATGGATTTGACTGGCATAATCCAAGATGTATTCATCGAGCACCCATTAGGTGACTGGCATTGTTCCAAACAAACCTTCCAGGTGGTGGAAGACTGGTCGTTTTCTGCAGAGAGAGAAATTGATTTCCTACCTAAGATCAACTTTATGAGGAGCAAGCTATTTATTTTATTTATGGCTTGAACTCAGTTCCCTGCTGTAATAGTTCCAATTCTGTAGGTACAGACCTCCTTCCTATTTAGATATTGACTAGAAAGGAAGTCAGCTTAGAGTTGGCCCTGCAGCTACTTGCAGGGGGTTTGGATTTATGCTAATGAATAGGGCTGAAGCTTTCAAGGATTTGCTTTCATTACTAAATCCTCAGGATAGTACTTTCCAACACTCTTGGTTGGCCTTTGAAATAAGAGTGGAAGTCTATATACTCCATGCTGAAGGCTACTTAGGCTCAAAACAAAACTAACTCAAGAAATGCTTAATGGAAAAGTTTGGTTTCTTAAAATAAAATTCTGTATCCAAGTAAACAGAAAGTAAAGCAAAAATGTCCAAGAAATTCAGGAAGCGTAGTCATGGAAAGGTGAGCCCATATTCTTATCTTGGGAGTCAGATGTTTCAATGTAACCTCAACTTACTTGGAAACTTTGCAAATGTTCTAATTATCAGCCATTGAGTTAGATAGTCCAAGTTGCCAGATTTCAGGAAGCACAATCTCAGAAGAGTTTTGATATTTTTCTAAAGTAAGAAACTTACCTAAGCCTTTACCTTAATCATTCTTAGAGCCTGTATGTTCTCTTTACTGACAGCAGGAAGCCAAAGACCTTTCTAGAAATCAGTTCTCAATGGGGACAGACACATTTGCTGAACTACAGTAAGGTTATGGACAAATCCACTTGGAAACAAATCATAGCAGAATTTGAGAGAAACTACAGAACCAGATATATGATTGGCATGCCACCTGAACCATGAAGTTCTTCAGAAATGTAAATATAAGTATCACTGTGGTAAAAAACAGGTACTCCTTTTCTTAAGACATAAAGTTGATTCTGGAATTTTAAAAATAAGTTTAGAATTATATAAACCAGGCCAAAACTTTATCAGTCTAGTCATTGAATTGCTTTTTTCCTGCTTATAAAACCTCATTTACCTTCATGTTTGAATCCCTTCTTTATGAGCTTTATGTAACAGTAACCTATAGATTTAAATTTGTGCGCATGTTTGTGAAATATATGAGGATTTTACAACCTCTTAAATTTTGGATCATCTATTAATACTTTTAACTTACTCTTATTTTTCTCATGGATTCTTTTAAAGAAGGTGGTTGTATAATGTTTTCTTCTAACTTCATCCTTTATAAATTTACACTCGATTGGAACATGGGCAACATCAAAATTATCTCATTCTTTTTTTGTACTCTATATATCATTCTTGAATATTAATAACTATCTTAGCCATTTTATGGGCTGGTAGGTTATTTAATTTTATTACTGCCTTTGGATTGACCAGCAAACCTCAACAATCTGGGGAAGGCAATGGAAAGCCTTTCCATTTGAATGGAGGACTACATATTTGTCTAAAGATTTCTTTAAAAACTTTTTTCAAAGCTAGAAAGTCCATAGAAAACCATGGTGACAATTTACCTAATAAGCGATTATGGAGTGTCTCTTGCATTTACTGCTAACAGAAAGGCTGAAGCAGCATCATCTCAAAGTTTTATTTTCAAGTACTTGATTTTGAATTTCTTCATTAAAAGTGGTAAGTGAATGCAAATAGTCATCTCCTCTGCCTCTGGGATTTTACCACATAGATAGGAAAGGACACAAATATGCAGCTCCTGAGAGGGTAGAGGCATAATAGCATTCTTTTAAAGCTACAAGTACGTTATGAGCAGATATGCTCAATTTTTATAATTTATGACTAATGTGATGTAACAGTGGTCAGCAAACTTTTTCTTAAAAGGGCTAGGCAATAAATATTTTAGGCTTTGTAAACCATGTGATCTCTGTCACATCTCCTCTCTGCCCTGGAGTAGGAAAGTAGCCATAGACCATATGCAAATGATGAGCTCGGATGTGTTCCAATAAAACTTTACTGACAGAAACATACATTGGGCTGGATGTGGCTTGTGGGTACTAGTTTGCTGATCCCTGTGGTATAATATCACACATCCTACTTAGAACTGAGAAAAATGAAACATTGCTCTTGAATAGTTTCTGCTGGATGAGGTTTAGGAAACATCCAAATTAACCATTAATAAGGGGTTTGAGCCTTGTTTTTGCCACAACTTCAGTTTCTTCATTTGAAAATATCTCTCTTCCTCACCTATTTGAAATGTGATCATATGTTCACAGGACACAGAACAATATGGGGACAAAAAAGTGTGTCAAAGGATGAAAATGCTTAAGTTGCTTTGCCAAGTTTTGCTCAAATGTGTTACTTCTCTGCAACATTTGGTTTTCATATTTTCATGGTAGCATTTACCATAATGTCTTATAAGTTGTAATTTGACTGTCTTCTTCTTTAGAATATGGGTTCTTCAAGGGCAAGGTCTACATATGTCTATCTCTGTATCATTAGAACTTTGCACAATGTCTTCCTCACTCACTATTCTTTAAATGAATGATCACATAATTCACAGACTACCCTGACAGGCCTATGATTTTTTTCTAAGTGCTTTCTAGGTATTTTCCAGACAGTTTCTATCCCTGTCTTCCTTTCCTGAGCTCTAAAATAGTGCCTGAAATTATTGGCTGGAATTCATCCCATTTGACTAAATGTCTTAAACAGTAATTGAAAAGATGATTTAACTTGGGACATTATAAAAGGTTGACTGAGAATAACTCTTCTCATGCCAGGACAACTGAATACAATATTCTAAATGCTTAACTTAAACAAGGATGTATATAACAAAGTGCAAAAAATATATAGCATATTTTTATATCAATTTCACCAGGTATAGTAAATATGGTTACTGCTCCACATTACACCCCTTGGATACTTTGTATCATTCAAGGTGTTTCTCTTGACTTCTGTATACTTTAACTTCCTATAACTCATGCCTGTAGGCAACTCTCTTTGGAGGACTGTCCTCAGAATCCTAGAGCAGCTTTGTCTACACTTGCCAAGAGCTGGAGATGCCTGGGAGCTTACACCCCTCATGATGTGGCCCCAAGCAAATAATTAACTGTCACAGAAGCACGGAAACCCAGCTGGCTTGCCCCAAGAGGAGACAGACTTTAAGGCATAATTTATACTCCAGAGCTTCCCTTGGGATCAGGCTGAGGCTGGGACTTTGCCTAAAATTATAACCTTGCTTGACTGGTTGACTTCCACTGACCTACTTCTCTTACTCCCTTGCTGTTTCACCAAGGAGCCTTTTCTTAATGACACACATGCATGCAAACCTTCACCTCAGAGACTATTGTGGGAAACCCTAAGATACTCAGCTAAAGAAATATTTCTATTTGGTCTTCTTTCTATTTTTTTCCTTCTTCCCCTCCTTTTCTTTCTCCCTCCACTTCTCTTCCTCAAGCTGACTTGGCATCCCTCATTGATATATTCTGGGCCACACATCATTCATGACCTCTGCCATTTGGGGTTGGAATGGTTTTTCAGCACCTTAGCAGCAGGAAGGGTTTTACTGCAGCTGCTTCTTTGGCAGGAAGAGTGTAGCTTCTGTGTTGAGTTCAACATGAAAAGTGCTTCCCTACTGGGTAGAAGCCATGGATTGTATAACACTCCCTGTTTCACACTATTAAATATCTGCTCTGGCTGGGCAGCAGCTCTGGTTTTCAATGTTTTTCCCCTAAGTATATATTTTTATTTAAGTGTAACACACATAACAAAAAACACATGAATCATAAAAAAACAGAGCTGAAAAATGAATGTTACAAAGTAAACAGAACTGTGTAACTACCACCAGGTCAAGGAACAGAACATTACTTGCACCCTAGAAGTCATCACTCTACTCTCCCTGGCTGTTACAGGATCTTAAATGTAACTGCTATTCTGGTGCCATCAGTAATTGTATAGTAAGGAATACATCTTACCCAAAGAGAGATCTGAACTTTATTCTTGGGTACTGAGAGGTGATCCCTAGACCCCTGAATGTCCAGCCTGAGAGCAATGTCTTTATTTGCCTGGGTGCTTTGTTCACTGGAAAGTCTAACCATGTGACTTATGATGAGGGCTTTGAGGTTTGTCCTTACATATCTGATCTCTGGAGAATCTGGAGACTAAATGTATCAGCCCAGAC
This sequence comes from Phocoena phocoena, assembly GCF_963924675.1. Taxonomy (NCBI): domain Eukaryota; kingdom Metazoa; phylum Chordata; class Mammalia; order Artiodactyla; family Phocoenidae; genus Phocoena; species Phocoena phocoena. Next base: position 26,269,357 of record NC_089236.1, read on the forward strand.
CTACAGGAGGGGCTGAGACTAAAGGTCAACCATGCAGGCAATATGCTATCAAGTCCCAATATAAACTCTAAACACCAGTGTCTCCAGTGAACTTCCCTAGTTGACAGTTACTCCACGTGTATTGTGACACACCTACTCCAGGAGAGGCAAATCCTGTGGACAAGGAAGAATCACATTGGGAACCCTTCCAGATTCTTCCCTATGCTTCTCCCTTTGCTGATTCTAACTTGTATCCTTTTACTATAATAAAACTGTAATCATAAGTTGAGTGCTTTATGAGTTCCATGAGTCTTTCTAGAAAATTATAGAACTTGACAGTAATTGGTAGAGACTGGAATTAGCAGCCAGCTGGTCTGAAGTGAAGGTGGCCCTGGAGACCCTGAGCTTGTGGCTGACCCTTGACTGAGGGCAGCCTTGTGGGGACTGTACCGGTTACCTGTGCACTTTGCTAGCTTATTACAACCATAGATATGTTTGGATTGATTTTTGAACTTCACATAAGTGGAATCATTCAACACATACACTCATATTTTCTGGCTTTTTAAAAAGAACATTCTTAATCTATGTTATATGTAGCTGTAATTTGTTCTGTATTCTATATAGTAATTTCATGATAGGAATGAACTTTAAAATTTGTATTTATTTATTTATTATTTTATTGTTGATAGATATTTGGGTTGTTTCCAGTTTGAGGTTTTGGGAAAAAATAATTCTGCTGTGAACATTCTTGCACGTGTCTTCCGGTGGATGTAAACACTCATTTATCTTGGGTATATACGGAGGAGTGCAAATGCAGGGTCAGAGCAGATTTGTAATTTCAACTTTAGGCAGTCCCGCCCAGCATTTTCAAATTAATTTGTATCAGTTTCCATTCCTGCCAGCAGATGATGAGAGTTCTGGTAGTTCCACATTCTTGTCAACACTTGGTATTGTCTGTCTCTTAACTTTTAGGTCATTTTAGGGAATGGGAATACACTCAACTTAAAACTGCATGAAAGAAATAAGAACACTATATATATGGAATTAAAAAAAAAAATTATCATGAAGCACCTAGGGGCAGGACGGGAATAAAGACTCAGACCTACTAGAGAATGGACTTGAGGACACGGGGAGGGTGAAGGGTAAGCTAGGACAAAGTGAGAGAGTGGCATGGACATATATACACTACCAAATGTAAAACCGATAGCTAGTGGGAAGCAGCCGTATAGCACAGGGAGATCATCTCAGTGCTTTGTGACCACCTAGAGGGGTGGGATAGGGAGGGTGGGAGGGAGGGAGAAAAAGAGGGAAGAGATATGGAGATATCTGTATACGTATAGCTAATTCATTTTGTTATGAAACAGAAACTAACACACCATTCTAAAGCAATTATACTCCAATAAAGATGGTAAAAAAAAAAAAAAAAGAAAGAAAGAAGAACACTGTCATTTGTTCAAGTGTAACAATTCAAACTATGTGTGCACAGGGGTGACAGTGAAATGATCTGTCATCTGGGAAAGGTAGCCTGACAGAGAGAGGACATTTCCCTGGAAACTCTCCATGGAGAATTGAATGGTTTGCAAACACAGTCTCCTTGGTGGTCTATAACTGACCAAATGTGAAGATGCTTCTTAAAGGTATTAAAGCTCACAAGAAGTTGACAATGAAACTATCTGGTACTGATTTGTTTTGGTAAGAATATATAATATTGCACATTGTACATTCAAGTTCTTTAGTAGCTATAGAATCATATATATAATATAATATACATTCATAGTAATAAAATATAAATATATAATATATATATAATTTTCTCTTTTCTTTTGTCTGTATTTAAAATTTTTTAGCCCTTTAGCCTTGTTTCTTGGCATTTCTGGTACTTTTTAAAATCAAATATTGGACCTAGTGAATGAACATTTCAGAAACTGTCGTTGCTATTTTTCTCCGGAGGGTATTTAATTTCTGTTAAAATTAAATGACTATTAGAGTAGGGGCAGGTCACCTTGCTGTAATCAGGAATTGCAGTAATTTGAGGTAGGTTTAGCCTTTGTGAGCGCCTGTCTATTTCCTGTTTACCCTTTTTCCTGGGCTTAGCCTTCACTGCTTTTAACTGAAAACCTGGGTGGTTACCAGGGTCCCCTATTAATGGTGGATTCTGACCTCTAGTTTCCATCTCCCACCACTGTGAGTCTTCTGAAAAAGCTCTAGGTTAGCTTTTTTTTTTTTTTTAACATCTTTATTGGAGAATAATTGCTTTACAATGGTGTGTTAGTTTCTGCTTTATAACAAAGTGAATCAGTTATACATATACATATGTTCCCATCTCTTCCCTCTTGCATCTCCCTCCCTCCCACCCTAGGTTTTTAGCCTACCAGCTGATCACACTGAACTGCTTGGTTCAGTGGTCCATTACTATCATAAATTAAGGATTGCAAATGGCTTGCAGGGGGAAAAGAATGATGTCCTCACTTCCCTGAGGTTATATTTTCTCTCTTGTCTTGGCTCCTCCTTCCTGGTTGTTTTAGGAACAATGAAATTCAATTATTTTGCCCAAGCACAAAAGAAAGACTGAAACTCTGAGCCACTGCCTTCTGCTTAGAAGTCTTGTCTCTGCTACTAAGAAAACAGCCTAAAGGAGAAAAAGTGTCTGAGAATTTGGGTTCAGCTCAATGCAGTATCCTTTATGGGATCCCAGCAAATTTGGCCTTGCCTGCCTATTGGCTCATTGATTCCCTCACAGAGCTGTTTAGGTTTGTTTTATATTTTATTCAGCTTTTATAGTGCTTCCCAGCAGAAGAATTAATTGGATACAATCTACTCTGTCAGAATTAGAAGTGGAAGTCCATTCTGAAGTGCAAACTACTATTTCTATTTCAAAAGTAAGTTATTCTACTCAGTGTTTATGTTTTTGGTCTCTCTTCTTCAAACTACACCATCCCCATTTGAGAATCTCAGATATCTCACTTCTCCAAAATAGATCAGAAATAAATCCATTTTATTAAATATGTGACACTTTTCTGCTTTAGGGTGGCCCACTACTCTGTGTGTGTGTTGTGTGTGTGTGTGCACACGTGTGTGCATGTGTGTGTCCTTTTATATGTTCTTGGTTAGGATGGAAGCTTTTTTTTAGGGTAAGCTTTAAACTATATAATTGACCTAAGAGCAAGTGTAATTTTTCACTGAAACTTATTCTTGAGTCCTAATCAGATAACTTAAGTACACTTATATTTGTCTTTGTAATTTGTATACATCAGTGTCAATTCTTTTCAACTCCTGGTTTACCTCTATTTGAAATAATGATTGTAATTAAGAGTTACATTAATTTCTACTCTATACACATAGATTTTCCTTTATTTGTTATTTTCAGCATTATTATTATGCTCTTGATTAGATAATGCAAGTATAATATAAAACATTTAAAAGATATAAAACAAATAAAGTGAAAGGTAACTTTCTCTCATTATTGTTCTACCAACAATATATATATTTTTTCTACCAACAGTTTCTCATCTAGGAGCCAATCATTCTTGTTTGTGTTTAATGTATGCTTCCAGAAAATACAACACTTGTACCACTTTTTAAATAGTAAATACAAATTTTATTATGCATACTCATCATTCAGTACCTTGTTTTTCTTCTCTACTGAACAATATATCTTGGAGAAAGCTCCATGTTGGTACACAGATATGCCGTCTTGTCCATTTTAACTGCCACATAACATTCCGTTATTTATATCCATTTATTGGGTGTATTTAACTAACTTTCTATTGAGTTTTTAAATCGTTCCTAATGTGTTATTATAAAATACTACAATAAATATTCTTTAATGTGCATTTTTTGTGAGCATATTAAAGGATACCTGTAAAATTAATATCTATAGGTTTAACTGTTGGGTCAAATGTTATGCGTATTTACTCATTTTATTTCTATGGCATCTTTAGTTTCTCCGCATTGAATTGCTTGATAAATTTGCTTACATTCTGAACATGATGAAGCTTATATCAAATTTGATTTCACAAAGCTTATAATCAAAAATTCTGTTCTACTGAGGCTTATTTAAAAATTTTAGCAAATCACATGTAACCTAGCTTTTCTTTTCAACTTTAAACTACTATTAGAAAAGTGGTTGCAGAAAAGAGTAGCTTTATTTATTTTGCTGTTCTTTTTTAAAAAAAAAATACTTTAAATTTTGGTATATTTTTAGCTGCAACTAATTGTGTAGGCTAATCATGTCCAACAAGGCAACTCTGTTATCTTCTCATATTTTCTCAAACACCCAATATTTTCCAGATCTAGCTTCACATAACCAAGGCTATTTAATTTTGATCCAAATAAAATTTTATTAGGTACAAATTGGAAAAAATAATTAGTTAGTGGTTGGAAACATAGCTGAAAAGCAAAGGGCTCAGCAGATCTGTATATCTCACCAGAAACTGGGGACAATTTATTTCCAAGCTTTGTGGTAGACAGAAATCCAATCAAGAAATGCACCCTTGTTTAGAACCCTCTAATAGACTTTTAGCTTTCAGTTGCACAAGAGCCTGCAGACAAATGACTGACTGCTTTTTTTATGGTGTTAAAAAGGTATGGTCCTCTAATGAGTAGAGAGTTACCCAAGGGAAAAGAGCAAGGGGAAGCTTGCTGTGTGCTACCCAGCATTTAGTGCTGAGATTTCTCTGTCACGGGGAATTCCTATCTCTTCACGTGAATAATAATGAGAGTCATCATGTGTCTGTGTACTCTTAGTCACACAGTGGCTTTCCTTATTACTTTTATTCATAGTTTTCTGAATTTTCATTCATTTCTGAAACAATGTGATATTTATTGTGTGGAGATTCATTGCCCCATTCTCTGCCAGTTGATGTGCGTAATGATGAAAAGACAATTCCTGCTCTCAGAAACCTGTCTTCTAAAGAAAGTCAGAATTGAACAAAGAAGTACACTGCAATATGATAAGAGCTATGATAGAAGAATTCAAGTGTCCTATAGGAATGTATAAGGGCCTTCAGGGGTTAAGTGGAGGAGGATTCCCAGAGGAACAGTGGGGACACCTAATTAGTAAAATGAAGAGTTGGATGAAGAGTATTTTAAGGAATTCTAACCTTATCCTTCCCTTCCCTAATTACATGCAAACACTTGCAACCTTAAGATTTCCGAAGATCTGCTATATTTTATTCTCTCCACAGTATCAGTGAACCTATCATAGCAGTTACCAGATGTCCTGGACTGAATGAAAAAAGGATCACAATTTTTCACCCTTCCCAGAAGTCACGCTCTTTGCAATGGGACTTTGAAGTTCTTCCCATCAAGAAATGGAATCTTTCCCCCAATCTCCTGAATCAGGGCTAACCCGCTTTGGCAACATATTGTAACGGAAGAAAAGATGTGTTAGTTCCAAGCCCATGATTCCATTCTCTTGGAACCCTGCCTGCATCACATCAAGCCTGGACTAGCCTCCTAGAGAATGAGACACCATGTGGAACAGAGCCAGCTCAGCCCAGTTGTCCCAGCCAAGGCCCCAGGCATGTGAGTGAGTCCAGCTGAGATCAGCTGGTCCAGAACAGCTTGGCCCTAGACTCATGGGAAATAATAAGTGGTTGTTGTGTTAAGACACTATGTTTTTAAATTTATGCATTCACAGCTAACATTGAAGGATGGTTATGAGGATGAATAAATAATGCACGCAAAACACTCCACTCAGTGACTATCACATAGTAAACAATGAAAATTATTATTTTTGAAGATCAAGTTAAAATCTGAAAGTTAGATTTCTTTTCTTGGCTTGAATGTGCACAAAAAATACTGGGAAACATGTTTGACTAGACAGCTTAGTGTTCTCAATCTGATCTGAAAGCCCTTTGATCACAGTTTTCCTAAAAGATTTTTATTATTAAAGTAGTACTAGTTTTTATTGAATGTAGTATAATTGTGATCCTTAGCTTGAGTTCCATGACGAGGGTCCTGGGATGAAATGAATTGTGTGGTTTATGGCTGGAGTGGTCACCTCTTTTTTGCATTATATCCTTATTAGCTGGAGTCTGCTACCATTACCAACATTCAAGCCTATCCCCAAAAGGTAGGCTTGACGTTGCCAAGGGAGCTGGTTGTGAACATAGTTAAACCGACTTCTTATAATCTTGAAAAACCCTTACAATCCCATAGCCAAGCCATCCATAGGCCTACTCACTGCTATGAGTGCCCCTGAATTCTATACGTGAACCTACATAATATGTTGCATCTTTATATGGCTGACTATCCTGAAATATTGGAGGACAGAAGGAGAGGCCAGTTTTTACTAGGTCTGGAGTACCAACAGGAGTCTGGGCTTTTGTCCTAGAGGAAGCATCAGCATTTGGCTTTCTGCAGCTTCTTTAAGCTGCTTCAAATAATTTATAGATAGCATCTGCTGCTATCTTCTAGTCTTTGCTTGGTTTTCTTAACAGTCCAGAAGACTTTTGCTTTAAATCCAGTTACTTTTCACTTTACTCAGATAGCTACTTTCCTTTTTCTTTTTTTTTTTATACCAGAAAAAAAATGATGAATCCTATCTCTTCCAAGTTTTATGCTGGAACAATCTTTAGACTTCTCTCAGAAACTGGAGCAATCATTAGAGTTCTCCTGGACAACTTATTTTCTTTAATAGGTATAATAGTTTTCATTGTAAATTATTAATTCATGAAATATTTATTGAGTGCTTAGTATATGATAGCTGTTGCACTGTGTCGTAGTTTGGGTTCTTCCAGAAGTGGACCCTGAGATAAAGATCTGAGTGCAAGTGGTTTATTCCAAGAAGCACAAGACAGGTGAAACTTAATCTCCCAGGAAAAACTAGTCAAAGGAATAAAACCCAAATCTCAGAATTACTTTATTTAAAGGGTGAAGAAGCTGACACATTTATGCTCAGCTCTGGAATTGAGGACTGCTGGGGAAGGCAGAGATGTATAAAATTTGCATAGGCAAAGTGACTTTCCAAGATGTTGGAAAGAAACTCTTCCGACATGAGATGAAGGCACTGTCAATTGGAAATCTGTCAGGGCATACTGGCAGTGATGAGGGAAATGGGTGGAGTACCAACAACATCTGATACAACTAAGCCTTTTATATTTACTATCTCATTTGATCCTTACAGTTCTATGAGGAAGCTATTGCTATCTCTCTTTGTTCAAAGAGAAAAACTGAAGTTGATATTAGTTGTGTAATTAGCCCAAGGTTATATGCTAATAAGAGGCAGAGTCAGGATTTAGACCCAAGACTGGGATTCCCAGTCTCTCGAGAAAATAATGACTTCCCAAACATCACACACCTGCTATTTAGCAGAGCTAGGGCTATGACCCAGGTCTCCTGACATGCAGACTAATGGCCTTTCCATAGATGTATCTGGCCATTCTCATTCCCTGCACACCTGCCACTTCTAAATTCTATACCCTGGGAATTTGATTGCCTGAGTTAGTTCTTTTAATATCAGGGCATTTGATGCCACTGCTTTCTTTAGATGTTCTGGAATCACCAAGGGAAAATCTGTAAGTTCCCCTTTCAACGCGTCAACTACCTGTTAGCAAGCCCACAATTTCTTCTGGGGATATTCCTCTGGCTGAAGATACTCTATTCTCTTTATTGATAATTTTATTCCCTTGAAATTGCTTTGTTTGCTCCCATAACAAAGTCCTTTTACATGTTGTTTCCTCTTCCTGAATGCTCTTCTTTCTCCTTGTCACCTAGCTGATTCCTATGGATTCTTCTGATCTCATGTCATTTTCCAGAAATCCTCCTCTGACCTTCTTGATCACATTAAATGGAAGCACCAAGTAACTCTCCTTTATGTCACTCTTTGTGGTTCCAATTTAACTTTTGTTCTTGTGTTTCATCGAAGACTGAAAACACTACCAGAAGAGGGACTATGTCAATTTTTGTTTACTATCATATCTTCCTCACCTAAAACAGAAGGTGCTCAGTAAATATCGTCGAATAAATGGTTGGGTGATGGATGCATTTCTGTTGAATAAATGGTTGGGTGATGGATGCATTTCTGTTGCAAAGCACCCAGGGTGTAATGTTTTGTATTTTATCTACTAGGAAAGAACCTTGGCTCCTGCTTTAGTAGACTTAACTCTTGGTCACAGCTTCTGTCTAACACTTGAACATACAGCCATTCCCAGGGATCATACCCTGTCCTTCCTGCCAGCATATCCCTGTCAAACCCCCAAACTACCCCAGGATGCATTAAGCTAAATATGCAACAAACCCAGGTGCACCTGCAAAAATTTTAAAGGATGGATACTCTGCCTATTTAAATTGTTCTGTTCAATTATGAGGAAAGAATATTGTCATACAATACATATCAACTAGCATTAAAAGTGCTAACCTCCATTTTCTGAAATACTCATACTGAGACTTGAGGCTAGCATTTATTCTCTAATACATCCCCACATTTCTGCCCCCACCAGTGGAAATTTTGTCTCCTGGAGTCAGTTGGGCTCTTCCCAAGCCTAGTTATGCCACTCAAACTTACTACAGCACTTGCATATTTTAATTTATTGTAAACCATTGAAATATGAGCTCATCAACACCAAAAAAAGTGTTGTTTCCTTAAACATTAAGTTGAATGCCTTGAAAAGTCTCAATCAAGTCCAAGTGGCTAAATTTATTTTTAAAATGTTGAATTAGTTATGAGCAAGATAATTTGTATAAGATGGAGTTATAATCATAAATATCTAGATGGTTTTTGACATCACAAGTCTTCTCAAGAAACAGCAACTGGAATGATGGAATCATGCTTTATGGTGCAGAAAAATCATGGGGCAAACTTCCATTTAGGAGATGCATATCTCATTTCCTTCTTGTCTAAAATGAGAATAGTAAAACCCAACAGAGAGCTTTGAAGATTAGATATAGTAATGCTTGTTAAGCGTCTGGCCCAGTGCCTGGCTTGTAGCAAGTGGTTAGTTTATTTTGCCTCCTGCTGTGTGTGGAAGCACTTGGTAAATACGGATGTAGGAATCTCAGTTATTGTTCCAAGGGCCCAGGGAGGAATCAGCCAGGAAGGGAGGCAGATCTGGAAAACCTGAGGATGAACCCAATGAGAGAAATTGATCTGGGATCATTTGCAAATGTTCTTCAACTGTCTGGGCTGAATCTACACAAGGAAAGAAGCTTGCAAAAAGTTGCTTTTTTTCTTTAAGTGAGAAACTGGTAGAAGATGGGTTTGATCAGCTTCACCAGAGGAGCACATGGTTCCTGCCCCGCTGGGTGGGTTCCCAGCCAAGATTGTAGCCATGATGGTCTCTATTTGAAAGATTAAGTACAACACACAACACTTGATAAAAAAGCAGGAGAGGAGGCTAGTGATGCATCAAATGAGACAACTCTCTACAAGTCCAGAGAAAATCTTTTAAAAGTGGAGAGTTTGAAAGTAAATTTAACAAATTCCTCTGAGTCAAGAGCTCAGCACAGATTGCCAACTGGAGAGGTTTCACGTTTTGCAAACCTGGTTATTTCCAGATTCTCTGTGGGGACCAGATCCTACCGGCTCTTCCTGCTAAGAGCATTTAAGCACTCAGTGGAAGCATGAGTTCCGGCATGAACTCCTCCAAGTGTAACCTCTGAAGGATGGCAGGCGGGCTGCATTGGGGACTGACGTTTTTGCATAGTTGCCAGTATGCAACATCAACCAACACTGCAAACAGTGTTGTCTCTGAGTAGAGTATGGATTGTGGGCAGAACGATGACACTTTGATGGTTGCGCCTGGCTTGTTGGCACAGTAAAGAGGGTAAACCCTGAAAATACATAAATATGGACAAGTCAGCTCATTCTGGTTGTCTGCTGTGCACTAAGAGGGGGATATGGGGAGGGAGGGACACAGCGTTCTTTGAAAAATTACTTTTGGATAAGGTTGAATTAAAACATTATTTTGAGGACTTTCTTAATGAAATTCGTGTCTTAGTTTGGGCTTCTGTAACAAATTAATTACCTTAGACTGAGTGGCTTATAAACAGTAGAATATATTTCTCCCAGTTCTGGAGGTTGATGTGTGAAATCAGTTGTACCCTTGTAGTCAGGTTCTGGTGAGAACCCTCTTGCAGGTTGCAGACTGTTGACTTCCTGTTGTGAGGACATGGTAGGAAAAGAAGAGAGATGGGGCAAGCTCTCATGTCTTACTTTCCTTGTAAGAGCACTAATCCCATTCATGAGGGCTCCACCCTCCGGACCTAATTACATCCCAAAGGCCCCACGTCTTAACACCATCACATTGGGAGTTAAGATTTCAACATATGAATTTGGGGGCAGGGAGCACAAAAATTCAGTCCTTAACAGTCAGAATTTTAGTGGAGAGTAATGAGAAAAACTGGATGAATGATTTGAAAGAAAACACATCTAACTGAATTTTCATTCTTTAACATCTTTTACATCTTCCTCTTTCTTTCAGCTTGTCATTTTTGCCTCAGCAATGACTTCCTCTGCTACACTGTGATGGCTTCCTTGAGGACAGGAATGTGTTTTACTTGCCCATGTTTAAGCTAGCATCCAACAAGGTAACCAGCATGCATTACCACTTCAAAGAAAGAAAGAGGGCTTCCCTGGTGGCGCAGTGGTTGAGAGTCCGCCTGCTGATGCAGGGGACGCGGGTTCGTGCCCCGGTTCTGGGAAGATCCCACATGCTGGAGAGCGGCTGGGCTCGTGAGTCATGGCCGCTGAGCCTGTGCGTCCGGAACCTGGGCTCCGCAACGGGAGACTCAACTTAATCCTAAGGAGGATAAGCTTAAGCACCAAAGGAGTTGTATGCAAAATTTATGTTTGTAAACCTGTTGTTTAGAAATCACAGCATTCTGAACATTAATCTTTTGTCAGTTATATGTATTGACAATATCTTCTCCAAGTCTATAGCATCTCCCTATAACACGACTGCTTGCAGAAACACTGGTATAAGTTAATTTGGTTCTACGTTGGCACATGCTGCATCTCTAACCCTCACATAACTGAAGAACTGAGGGCAGAGACTAAAGTTCTGTTATCTGTTATCAAGAACCATGCAGTTCAGGAGTCAGGAGGAGAAAGAAAGAGAGAGATTATTTTTCCCTAACTTTTTAACATCAAGTCTGACCTTAAGGCGAGAGTTTTGAGTTGATGAAATATCTTTGGCACTTTCTCCTTTGCTTGTTGCATCTAGTTTGCCTAATTTCCCATTACATTCATTTCTCTGTATATTCTCTTCCCTTTTGTTATATTTCAAAATTATTAACCCCCAATCCTCCCCTTTCTGACCCCATTACCCACCATGAATAACAGAGACTGTGAATCAAACGAGACATGTTGACACATTTAGAGTCTTAATCCAGATGAGTCTCTGATTGGTAGAATTTTAAGCCATGAGATCAAGTAGGAATTGTGTGTGTGTGTGTGTGTGTGTGTGTGTGTGTGTTATTTTGGGCAGATGGATTCAGAACAGAGTCAAGTCACTCCTGCCTAGAATATTGTCCAAAATTCATTTTTCTTAAGGTGCTTTGATATTTTTTAATATTCCATTTTTCATTAATAATTCAATTTAACAACACTTAAGTGCTCAAATAATGTTTGTTCAAAATATATACCTTCCCTCTTTAAATTCTGAGATGACAGTTTCTCTGAATACCCCATGGTTTTTTTCAAAGTGGTTTTTCCAAAAGCAAGGGAAGTGTCTGAGGTCTGAGAACGGGGGAGCTGGCATTGGCAGCTATTTTTATGCAAGTCTTTTCTATGTCCAATGTTTAGAAGTTGGGAACAACTTGTAAACATCATATTTGGAATTTTGGAAGAAAATTATCCACCTCTGAACCCATATCTAAAGTAACTAGATTTTTAAAATGCAACAGCAGTATACAAGGGATGAAGCAGATGCAGTTATTGGGAAATAGATTCCCATAAATTAGGAAATGGGTTTCATCCTAGAAAAGTAGGTGGTGCAGGAAAGAGGGACTCAATATGGACAAAGGGAAGAGAAAAGCTGTGATAGTTGATAGGCAAGGTTAAAAAACATCTAAAAGCTAAATCTGACTCATTTAACAGGAACAATAGTGTGTGTATGTGTGTGTGTGCATGTGAGAGTGAGAGAGAGAGAGAGAAGGAGACAGAGATTGAGAGATGGCTCTTATTTTCTCTGGAACTTGGCTAAAACCCACCTATGAGAAGTGGAATGGCATCATGCAGCAGTCTTCACGGAAACATCCCTGAGATTGTTTTAGCTGGTCCATGGGGTCAAAGCTATTTTCACAATAATACTTGCTTGTTATTTAGTATTATATGTACTAGTGTTTAGTATTATATGTGTTGATATTTGCACTGATGGTGCAAAAGCAAAGGTAGGTGAAATTGATGGTGCCTTAGCACAAAGCACGGCAGGGGGACTAAGCAGTACTAGGCATTATACTCTCCACAGGCACACACTTTCAGTTAAAAAAAGGTACCAGTTTTAGTTAAGAATTCCCTTGAAGAAGGAGTAAAAGGTTATTAAATTGATTAACTATTGACCCTTGAATATATGTCTTTTTAATATTCTGTGTGACAAAATGGCAGATTTGAATAAGGTACTTCTGCATACTGAAATACAGTGGCTGTCTTGAGAAAAGTACTTGTGCCATTGTTTGAATTATAAAATGAACTAGTAGTTTTTTATGGAATGCCATTTTTACTTGAAAGAACAATTGGTAGATGAATTATGGTTATTCAGACATATTTGGCTAACATTCTCTCAAAAGTGAACAAATGAGTGTGTCTCTTCAAGAAAAAACGATTGACATTATTTATTGCCAATTATAAACATAGAGATTTCCGGTGAAAACTAGAATTTTGGAAAACATGTATTCACCATGGTGTGATTTCCCAGTAATTAAAAATTTCTGATGAGATGGTAGTTATATTAATTGATGTATTTTTTTGATATTATATAATGAATAATGTCAAGATTTTCCAGGTAACTAATACATGTTACAAAGTCATGCATTGGTAAAAGGTCTTTTCAAATTGCAAGACAGAACAATGGGTTTTAACATATCAGAGTATAAAATGTTCACTGTTACGGTTTCATATACTACATTGGAACTAAACTTTAAGAAACATCACTTGTTGAATTTTATTTCTGTTGAGGAAGCAAAGTGAATAGAGGATCAGGGAAGAGCAAAAGAGGGGTTTCAACTTTAAAGTATATGTATACTCTTCTTAAAGTCTATTTAATTGGATATTTATAATAATGAATAAATATTATTTTAGTTATTTTTTTGTTTTCCTTTACTCTTAACTTTTTAATTAATTAGTTAGGTTAACTTGATTTTAATTCGTTTACATTTTAAAATTTCTGATGTATTTTAATCATTTTACACTGGTTTCATTTCACTTAGCATTTTTTTCTTTTCCTTTCTTATCTTGGATTGACAAAAATTTTCTTGATGATTTCTTTGTTTCCTCTGTTCATTTGTAATATATAGATACTCTTAATTTTCTTAGTGATTACGGTTACATTTCTAACATGCATATTTGATCTTTTTCTCAATGGTTAAGGTATTCATAATCTCTTTCCTCCTGTAACAATAAGACAAAGAATTTACTATTTCAAACTTTTGTCATCACAGGATTTTATTTCCAATATTTCAAGACCAACACAATATAATAATAATACCTTTTTAAAATAAAAGTTTTTAGTTAATAGATCTGCCAACATTTTCAATGTACTCTTCATTGTTCCTTTCATCCAAGTCTTTCTTCCTATATTTATTATTTTTTCCTCACTGTATACTCTGAGAAGTCTTACTCTCTTCACCTTGTTCCTATCCACACATCTAGGTTATCTTTTGTTATGACTGTTTATTTCTATTTTAACCGGTCCTGTATTTCTTTTTGCAAAAGTAAACTTGTTTGTATGTATACATATTTTTCTGTCTTTCTAATACAAAACATTGTATATACTCTTTATATTCTTGTGTTCTTCACTACCTAACACATCCAGTAAATAACTCCATATAAGTTCATAGAGATTTATCAATCTTTTTTTAATAGCATTATAGTATTCTATTTTGTAGATGAACCTTAGTTTATTCAAATAGTCTCCAATGGATGGGCCATGAGGTTGTTTCTAATATTTTGAAAAGACAATTGTCCACCATGAATAAACTTGTGCATATACTGTTGGCTTTGAGATATATCCTTAGGATAAATTCCTAGTAGTGGGATTGCTGGGTCAAATAATAAATACATACTTTATGGTTTGATTTATTTTTTAAATTACCCTGAGGTTGTATTCTGTTCCTTAAATCTGAAGAGTTATGTTCTTAATTTTTTCTTAAAAAGTCTTAGCCATTATTTCTTCAAATACTGCTTCTGCTTATTCTTGGGTCTATAGTTTGTTGGAATTTCCTAATACTGTAACACTTTTTTTTCATATGTTTTAGTTTATTATCATTATGCACTGCATTTTAGATGAATTCATTAGGCATATCTTCCAATTTAATAATTTTCTTTCAATTCCATCAATTCTATACTGTATATATATATATATATATATATATATATGTATATATATATATATATATATATATATATATACACAGTATAGAATGTATATATATACACCACTTATATCATGTACTACACTTTTTTCCAGTGGCTACACTTTTCTTTTTCTGATTTTTGAATTGACATATTTTTCATATCTACTAATTAATATTTGATTCATACCTGCCTCTTGCTTCATAACCTCTTGTTTTTGACCCTATGTTTTTCATCTCTTTCAGGTTCTTAAAATATGTATTTTAAAATTATTTACAAGTTTCTCTAATATTTTCATTTTTTGAGGCATAAATTCTTCCATTTGATGAGTATTCTGTCTGTCATAAAGTTAGTTTCTTCTCGTTCTTTGAAATATCTGTTTAGCTGCTCCTGAGTAGAAGTTTTATTACTATTTGCTTTCTCTCCTTATTCTCACCCATCCTTGTCTGACAGTTCTGATATCATGTCACTCAAGTTTTCTGGGTTTCCAGTACCAAATTATGTCTTATGTTGCAAATTGAGAGCTTTTATCACATGAGGATATTGCTATAACCCATCCCTGAACCATCATGTAGCAAATTACTCACCTTCTCTAAGATTCTCTTTCTTATCTATAGAATGTGAGCATTAACAGTATACATCTCATAGGATTGTGGTGAAGCTTTACTTTGTTAACATATATGGAGAACTTAGAGGAATCCCTGCACATAGGGACCACTATGTAAGCATTCATTATTATTATTATCACCATTATTACAATCCCTGGTATATGGCTAGCAGGTAGCAGATATTTTACAAACGAGTGTTGTGTTTATTTTTATGATTCATTGGACTTCTGTGTCTTCTAACTTTCAGGTCATATTACTGTGCCTTTAAAAATTCCTATTACCACATACCCTCTCTGTTCTTTCATGAATTATTCCTGTTGAGACTGATTAGGTGGTTTCAGGGGACTCATACCAGGATATTATTCTCTTCCAAAAGTGAAGCTCTGCCTCCAGGAATGGGACAATACTCTTCATTCTACTGAATTCAAATCCCCTTTCCCTCTGAGCCAGGGTAAGTCAAGATCCAAGATCAGTGGAAGAAAGATGCAAATGAAGAGTGGGGGATGGTAGTTGGAGATGGATACTTTGTTGGCTTTATATATCTTGAAGTAATTACTTCAGTGCCTATTGTAATATAATTAGAGCTAAATATTAGTTTCTATCAAGGCAAATAGTAGGAATCAGAAGATTAAAAGCTCAGAACCAAATACCTGGCCTTACTAATAATGTTAGGCTGAGAAAACACTCTCAGACAACAATGTACACCAGACTACAGGGAGGATAATAGTTAAGATACTAAGCCTTGAAGTCAGTCTTCAGGGTTCATGCTGAGCCCTTTTACCTCTTGAGATCTGTGTTTTCTCATAAGTAAGTAGAAATGATAATAATACAGTTATTTTGAGTTAAAATATTCAAAGCACTTGAGAAACTAGCTAATATAAACTATAAATTCAATAGATATTGACCATTATCTTGCCATGGATTTTTGGCCAAAAGAGGACCTTGAGGAAAATATAGAGCTTGGAAGAGGAATTCTAAGGACGATGATTTCATCGATAAGAAACAAAACCTGTCAGATTAGTTCAGTTGTGAATAAAGGCCATGAAGTCTCCAGATGGGTATTTAAGATGAAGAGTTGGCTGAGAACAGTATGGCTTTTTGGGTAGATGAGACAGATCTCTCCTGGCCACAGGGAGGTTGACGGGAGCAGGGCATTAACTGGTGAGGCTCACATCTGGGGAGTCTCTGTAATTTTTGTTTTCATCCCCACTCTTGGTCCTTTCCTGGGGTTGTCTCTCAAGGTCTAAAGCTGGAAACCTCTTGTATGTTGAGGCAGTTTTTCTCCTTCCCAAGCCATAAAAGTGATCATGGTCCAGGAATACCAGTAGGTGTGGGTAAAAGAGGAACCACTGAAACCGGTGGCCAATGGTAAGATCACAAAAGATACAACTGGAGAAGTCCTTGCCCAGATCTTTTGAGGACGAATCACACAATTCCTTCTCTTGGTTACATTGTCATTGGGGGCAAAACCATGTTTCTTCTACTCATCTTTAAACTTATGGCATAGGGAGATTTGTCACCTATTTATAGATGCCTGTTTTCCATGCAACTGAATGCCTTCTATGGAGTATATCTGGTAGACTCTAAGTTTTAAAATATAGTTTGCATACCTCCAAGGGTAAGTGGAATTATCTTAGGGTTCAATATTTTTAGCACCTCTAACATCTTCAGCATCAGAATTTAGTTTGGCTTATTCAACAGTTAGTTTGCTTTCCAACTGGAAGGTATTAAGGGAAGAGAATATGTATTAATCAGTATGACAATATTATATGTGAAGGAGTATCATGAAGAATGCTTGAAAGGAGTTAAGTTCAAATAATTCCCTAATTGGTAGGCTGATTTTAAGGTTTCCGATTCCAGGATACTAAAAGCATCAAGAACTTTACATGATACAGGTCCAACATCCTCATTCAAATGTAAGTACACAATTGCATTCTAGGGCCAAATGTAAATACTCTTGGATTGCCCACTCAAATGGGCTTGACCAAGCTTTTCAAACTTTCATGGGATTGATAATCCTATTAAAATTAAGTATCCCTCCTCTAAGTACCCTGAATCCTAGATTGCATTTCTGGAATTAAATAACCAAAAAGACACCCAAACGAATTTGAAAATGCCACTAAGAGCCACCAAAAATTCACCTTGAAAAATTGGAGTTTAATATTTCTTATTCAAGGAGGGAGAACTGAAACAATTTCTTTTGACAGATTTTGCTTTAGCTCGTCTACTGGAGAACCTGATGTCTTTGCCAAAGAAATATGCAAATATGTGTTTGATTAAATCAGATGAAAACTTTATTGCTGAGGTATGGATTTTCTTCCCGTTTCTAACTTCCTTCATTTCATGCCCACTGAACCAAGTCTAAGACCTCCGTGACTTTCCATAGGACAGTAACCCTCTGCTTCTAAATGAACCCTCTTAGTGCCCTGAGTTCCCTGTGAGCCCAAGATCAATGGGTGGATCATCTGTCATTCTCCAGCATGTGTATGGCATAGGAGGTGTGGCGGAGGGGACATCAGTCTTCCGGCATGGATATGTGCAGAGTGAGACTCTTCATGACAAACAAGATAAATCCATCCTGTCAAAACTGCATGTGCCACTGCTCTATCACCATGATTACACAGGTTTTGCTTTAGAGAACCCTGGATTTTAAATTGAAAGTCAAATATAATTTGCCAGGAGAAACATGAAGTGAGTGACTAGAAAGCTGCTAATGAGGCCCAGCAAGGGGAATCAGTGTCTGTGACAATGAGCCTTAGTGTGTGGTGGGTCACTGGGCCTCAGCTGGGTGGGAGAAGCAGACTGGAGGCCCAGTGCAAGGGCCACGTGCTCTGGGTTGGTTCTAATGGTGTGATGGCTAAAACCAGGCAGATGCCGTTCACTTCTTTGGCTGTTGGGGACCAGTGGCATTATTTTAACTTCTGTGTAAAAACCAAATGATGCAGCCAAAGAGAAATAAAGTCTGTGTTTAGAAACAGCACTTTAGGAACGTGAACTCATATTTACTGAGTGCTTCACTGGTGCCTGGAGCTGTGATAAGTCCTTTCTTTACAGTTTCTTAATTAATACTCACTATAGGTTTTATTGTCCGCATTTTAGAAATAAGAAAACTGAAACTGTGAGAAATGAAGTGACTCACAGAAGGTCATACATATAGAGCAAAGTGAGGGAAATTAACTTTTTCTGGGCCTCTATGGCATGGTTCCATGTTGTCTTCTGGGCATGGTAAGTGCATATATGATACCTGGGAGTTGGTATTAGGGCCATATTTTTCAGGAGAACCAACTGAATCTCAGAGAAGATAAACAGGTCCCAGGGTAAGCGAGGCTAGCCAATGGCAGAATTAGGCTTTGAACCTAACTTTGCTGATATGGAAGCCCATAGTCCTTTTACTCTTATTTCATGTTTAAGAAGGTGACGGGTAAGCTGAGGATGAATTGATTTTCAGAGAGAGCCCTTTACCTTCAAAGCTGTCCTGAGAATCTCTTTTTTCTCTCATAAGATGACTTGCTGCTAGATCATTTCTGGTCCTTCCTTTAGGAATATCTTACCTGTTACATCAGGATTTTATAGCATGCTTGATTTGACCCTAATACGTATAGCAACGAGGTATATAGCACACGCTATTAAATTTTCCCTCAGGTTACCTCAGAAAGCAGGCTGACACACTCTTCTGCCAACTTTTGCTCACTCACTGACCACCTCCAATCCCTTCTGGAAATCCACAAATTTAGATGGCATGGATGCACACAGTTCACCTATTTGATGTTCAAAGAGGATTTGCAGTCACATGACCAATGTGGAAGAGATGAGGTGTGTAGTTACCCTGGTCCCATGTAAGTTGTTTCAAAGGCTTGGTTTCGCCTCAGTAAGGATGAGTGCATTTTGTTTGCTGTGTGCCTTGCAGAAGGCCATCTGGGAATATTGCACGTAAACACAAATCCTCTCTAATTTTGGTAGCATCTTAGTGGGATTTGCTCGAGTGCTGAGAGCTACAGGTTTATGGTTCACTGTGGTTGCTGATAATTCAGCAGGATTTTTTTCTCTAGGAGTCTTAAATATGGTTCTAATGGCAGATGCAAAGCTCCAGTAATAAAAGTCATGAAACAGGTAAATGTCATAATTGGTTATCCCTTAATTCTGTTTTCACCAAACTGGGCTTCAGTTACTAAGGACTCAGAACTTCCCCTCTCGGGCCCTGGCAGGATGGCATGGGAAGCATGAAAACTCATACATTCGATTCACGGAGCCCTGAGCTTCACGTGGATTTAGGCACTCCTGAATTGGTTGAATATGAGTAACTTAAAAACTCCTCTGAAATGCTATTTCTTCATCTGTAAAAAAAATATCCTTATCCTCTTCTCAAAGGTTAAGAATTAACATGACACATCAAATGTGGAAACAGCTAGTAAAAGACAACACCTATTAAAGGCTGGAGCAAAGTTTCTCTTGTTTGATGAAAGCTTCCCTTGTTAAATGTGTGACCTTAGGTGAGTTACTTAACCTTTCTGAGTTTCAGATTCCTCTTCTGTAACACTGTGAAAAGAATCCCTATTTTATAGTGTAGTTGTGAGCCTTAAATTGACAGCCTAGGTAAAAGCATCTAGCATTGCAAGCCCTCCTTCAAGACAGCTTTTATTGTTACAAAGCCTTCCAGGTTAAAGTAGAAAGGGCTTAGGTATTACTAGGGTAACCATGGCCTTCTGGTTTCCCAAGCCAGCACCTGTTCTGGCAAAATTATTCATGAAATATTCTTTACACTCAAAAAATTCCATATAAATTCTATAGTCATTTGAAGTATAACTTATATGTGGAAAAGGGGCTGGCCTAGGAGAAAGAGAGCATAACAGTAATTTCTTACCCATTAGTAATGTTTGTCTACTTCTTCCCATGGGGTAGTTTGTTATTAATAATTAGGTAGCATGAGGTCACTGCTTGTTATTATTATGTAGATAACCATCTGTGAATCAGAAACTAAATACACGGAATATATACAGGCCGAGTGTCTGGTGTTTTTGCTCATTTCCCACCTATTAGCATCTTTTTTTTTCAAGAGCACAGGGCTTTCATGCTGCCCTCTGACTACTCCAGTTCCCCTCCTACTGTTCTAAAGGGGGAAATGTAAGTACCCTGGCTGCCTGCATGGCATCCTGCACTCGCTGGTGTTCCTAAGACGTCTGGACCTGTCCTCACCCACCTCCTCACTTCCAGCACGCATACTTTCTCTGATTTTTGCTTCTGGAATCTCCTTGTTCTGCCCGACAACCTTCGAACACGGACAGCGATGGTGGTTAATTTCTTCCTCAGGAATCTCAGCAAGCTCTGCTGTCTCACTCTGGGCCCAGAGGTACAGGAAAGCAAAGCATCTTTGCCTTGAGATGGGGGTGAGGGCAGGGAGGAATGTATCCCTGAGTCTTTCTTTGGCACTCTCCACTGTTTCCCACTCCACCACATCCTGTGTCTTCCTCATCCATGGCGGGGCAAATGAGAAGCAAGTGGGAAACAAAACGGTGGTTTTCAGCCCTTGGGAACCACCAGAGTTTGATGAGGCGAATGCTAGGTGAGCTAGAAGCAGCAATAGGAGCAGATATTTGCTCTCATTCCCCACAAACCCTGAGCCTCTCTCTTTCCTTTTCAATCTCCTTTCAACTTTCCCCTCTGGAAAGGAAAGAGAAATCAATGATCATGGGGCCAGATTTTATTTCCAATGATTATCATCTCATAACTGGAATGTAGCCTTTGACCCAGTCCTTGGAATGTAGGTCATCTTTCTTAGCCATCACTGTGTGGAGCTGGTAGGGGAAGGAAAAGATAACCCATTATTTCACATGACTGTGTTGAGTATTCAGATCCGTCTGTTACGCAGGTAATGGACCTTCCCTTTAATTTCCTTCATCAGAGTAAAGACTAGGCAGTAAGTTTAAAATATGTACTATGAAATATATTTTTAAAATATCAAACCGTATATAAAAGTAAGTAAAGCAGGAGTTGGCAAACGTTTTTTGGTAAGGGTCCGGATAATGGATATTTTAGACTTTGCAGGCCACAAACACCTCTGCTGCAGAGTTTACACCTCCTCCTCTCCTTCCTTCTCCCCACTCCTTCTTAACAAAGCTTTAAAAATGCAAAAAAAAAAACAATAGGGCTTCCCTGGTGGCGCAGTGGTTGAGAGTCCGCCTGCCGATGTAGGGAACTCGGGTTCGTGCTCCGGTCCGGGAAGATCCCACATGCCGCGGAGCGGCTGGGCACATGAGCCATGGCCGCTGAGCCTGCGCGTCCGGAGCCTGTGCTCCGCAACAGGAGAGGCCACAACAGTGAGAGGCCCGCATACCGCAAAAGAACAAACAAACAAAATGTAAAAAAATAATTTCTTAGCTTTTGGGCCATACATAAGCATCCCGCTGACCAGCTTTGACATTTGGGATGTTGTTGGCTGATCCCAGTTTAAAGGGTAGTAATAAAAAGACACCAGGAGCACCTCCTACCCAATTTAAGAAACAGAACAATGCCATTAATGTTGAAGTTCACCCTATGCTTATCTTTACTGTATCCCTTTTCTTTACTCTGGGAGTTAATCACTAGTTTAAATTCTGAGTTTATCATTCCTTTGCTTTTCTTGACAGTTTTACCTCTTATACATGGATCTGTTAACAATATCATTTTTTATGTATGGCACTCTATTGTATGAATATACCACAATTTATTCATCCATTTTCCTGTTGATGGACATTTGGGTTGTCTCCAGCCTTACTGTTATAGAAAATATTCTTATTCATATTCTTATAAATATGCTCAGCCTATAACTTTTATTAAGCCTTAAAAAAAAACTGTTTGAGGAACACGGAAAGGAGATGTGACATAGAGAGGACATAAAATTGACATTAGATGTGACCTTTCTCAGAGCTCTCAGGTTCAAACCCCAATCGATGTGTTTCTTTTATGGGGCAGCACTTACTCATAGAGTACCACTTCTGGACCTACCTTCTGGAATATTTCCATGTTTATCTTCATAATCCTGAGTCCAGTAGAGATCCATGACTACCTGCTACAAGTCCCAAAAAGGTAATGGCCCCTGATCACTAGCTTTACCTGTGTCCCAGGATGTGGCCCTTCCTCAGGTGATGAAGAGGGGAGATATCCACTCCCTTCCAGGCACATCCTACCCTCTGACCATGAAGTGTGGATGAGGCCTTTGATCTAAAAATACATTTAAAGGAGCATCCAGAAAATAAATGTCCAATTTTAATGGGTTCTGATATATTTGACCTTAAATAACATGAGAAGTGCAGGCCATGTGGTACTTTAACTTGGTTTGGATTGAGCTGTAAACAAGCTCAGTCTAATATTTCTTTTACAGTTTCCCCTGGAACATGCAAAGAAGAATCATGTAGACATGACTATCCCTTTTTACTGAATATTCCCACTCCTTTTCTACGTTGGTTTTAATTGTCAGTTATATAATATGTTTTAATATTAGGCAGGAAAAGTCCCTTCTTCTTCAATGTTTCTTTTAAACTGTGGTATCATATATGTTTTCGAGATGATATTTAGTATGCTGTTTTGTTTTTAAAATCCATTATTTGCTTTTCACTGAATTTATAAGTTTATTATAATCCTGTAATTTACTCTTTCTGTCCTTCCCATTTTTTTCCCACACAGTGAATTTGTCTTCTGTGTCATGACAACTGAATTATCTACCCTGACAGTTGTTTCCTATACCCCAAATTCTAGGTCTGTCAGTCAGAGACTGAGGATTGCCCTGTTAAGAAGGTCTCACGGTAAATGATCAGGGCGGCTGCCCTCTGTTTTGCTGGACTCACAGGGTTAGTCATGTGCAATCAATTTCTCTCCAGTGGCTATTTGTTTCTTTTCTTCTCAGATGACTGGATAGGGACTATTTTGGCTGGGTGACCTTAGAATCTAGATCTCAACATACACAGAGTAAAGGTGTATTGGGTTAACTTTACATTGTTGTAATTCCAGTATTAAACTCCACCTAAGGTGGGTTTGATTCTTTCTCTGAAAGCCAAGATAAATGTCATGGGATTTCTGTTAGGTCCAAATTAATACCACTCTACGTGATCTCATGCTACCTCATTGCTGACACATTTGCTATTTAACAAGTTAAGGGAGGCATCATGAAGATTTGAGATCCAAATCCTGGAATGTCACAGTTACATCCTTAGGAAAGTCCATTTTTCCAAGCACTGGAACACAGAGTTGCTACTTACCTTAGCTCATGTTCATGCTTACTTTTCATGCATTTTCTATCACTAAGCTAAGTATTGCCATGATGGATTGAAATTCTCTTCTATATCAAAATAATACTAGTTAAGAAACACCTGTGAGTGAAATAAATACTCATATTTTTTGCTTACTTTCCAAAAGTAAGATATTTTTCCTTTTGTATTAACATTTAAACACCTCTTTTGGAATGGTTTTCACCTAATATTGATAGTAATTCAAACATCCAATCCATCTCGACAACCACAGAATAGGCCAGTGCCAGATATTATAGCAACTACATATGAAATCTCTTCCAGTGCAAAAGCTTATTAACATTTGAAAAGAACTCGATAAATTTATACTTTGACTACAGAGTCAATGCCTGCTGAGCGGAACTCACTGTCTGTCATTCCCAACCTTTTCCCCTCTTTTGCATTTACCGAAGCCCTTACACATCAGCAGCACACTGAAAATTCTCACGTAAGTGCGCCAAATGAAATCCCATCTTCAGCTCTAACCCTCCCAACCCATTTCCCTCATGTTCATATAACACTGAGGGGCTCATTTTCAGCAAATTGTCAAGAGGAAAGGTGACAGACTATCTAGCAGTCAGCTAGTTGCTACGTAGTATCCAACGAAAATGCATCAGAATTTGAGCACTCCCAATTGAACGCTTACAAAAATAAGCATTCTACTAATCTAACTCTGCTGGAGGTTGAGCCCTGATTGAGTTCTTCCACAGAAAGATGAGCCACCTTCCAGGGCTTTCCAATATTGATTTTTAGCCCAGAGCTGAAAAGTCTATCTAAGTATGTTGTTATTTTGTCTTTGATTTCTTCCTACAGGGCGTACAAACTTATGAGACTGTAGGTGGTGGTTCATCACATTCTGACCCAAGAATTAAAAAAGGACTCTCTTGTACCTTTTTGAGGCCTCTATATTTAAAAAAAAAAAAAAAAAAAAACGTTGGGGAGGTAGAGAAAGGTATAAATTTCAGAGAGAGAGAATTGTTCTAAGAAGTGGTGATTTGTCGTCAAGGGAAGCTGAGCTTGATGAGATCTTTCCAGAAATAGTTATGCTCGTTTTCATAATTGGTGCACTTAGTGCAGAGGCTATACCTGCCATTGGAAGTAGGCACGAAACTATTTCCGCAGAATTATACAGAGCTTGACCAGACCTGGAAGTCATTTCATTCAAAAGACTTGAATGAAGACTATTTCCAGAGCTCAATCCAAAAAAAAAAAAAAAAAAAAAAAGAAGAAAAAGAAAGGGGGTAATATTTTTTTTTTTTTTCTGAGGGTAACATTTTAAAGTATTTCTTACTAAACTCTTTTTCAAACGGGTTATAAATAGTAACAACCCTGAGACAGAGGTGGTGGTGTGTACCTAGGAGCCTGGAAATATGTCACTTATTTTACCTATGCCTCTGAATCCCATGCTCTTTTCACCATTGCACCCTGAACTCTCCAATTCTTAGTACGAAGAAACCCAAAAGTACTAATGGTGTCTTAGAAGAAAATAGTGTTGTCCTAATGTTTCAAAGAGGAAAAGGAAAATAGGTCAAAATGAATCTTCTAAAATCACTGAATTGTAACCATTCTAAGGTTGTTGAGAAAGGTATGGAAAAAGTACAGAATGAGCTAGATTTAACGAGGCTAAAGTGACTGTGTAAATCTCATTTGCCAGAAATACTGTATCTGATCTGAGAAAGGTGTGTTACTCTCTTGCAGCTATGGTTCTTTCATGCCAAGCCGCTGTGGCAACATGGTGAGTGAGGCAGAGAAGGCCGAATGTATATTTTAGAAGAGCTGGATTGGGTTTGTTAGGCATCTCAGGGCTGCTAGAGTAAGTACCCGGGGAAGGAAGATGTAGAAAATGTAAGAGGCAAAGTCTTTGGAGACTGAGAAAAGAAGCAAACTTTGTACCTCAGTCAGTTGCCTACTTCCTAATTTTACCTCTAGGTAGATTTGGAAAGGAAGAGAAAGAAAATGTAGGATCTCAGAAGCAGCTGGGTTTAAATATATATGAGCACACAACTTCCCCTTTCTTGACCCTACTCTTTACCCTTAGAAAAGATTTCTCTAGATCTGAGAATAGGAGACCAGGCTTCTACAGCTCTCTGCCGACATTGAATCAATTCCTTTACTTCTCCGTGATTCTGCTTTTCATTTATTTAATAAATGGCTTTAAATATTACCCCTATTCAGTTATGAACTGTGGTGATTCTGTGCTTCTCATGTTCTATTAGAATGATCTACTCTACAGAGGAAAAGGCAGGCTTCTAACACAGTGTGTGGAACATAGTTGGTACTCACGGAAAAACAGTTGCATGAATGAGTGACGATTTTTGGGGGGGGGATTTAGTCATTTAGTCATTTTGTGGGTTTTCCCATTTGTAGGTCAAGCACAGTGCGTTATATAAAATATATGTGGGATAATCTTTGATTGAATGACTCCTGATTCCAAACGACTTATGTGTAGTTTTCAAAAAATGTCTATAGGTAGCAATAACTACTGAATTTACTCTTGTAAATAACCTTGACCACGTACGCCCCTAGTTGATCATAAGTTCCCAGCAAGGTTTCCACTCAACCAACTCAAACTGAGAATCATGAAGGTGAAAGGGGCTGCCAAGAAAAGTGACGGAGACAGCATGGGAGAGTGAACAGAGCTCCAGCTCCATGCTACCAGCTAGATGGTGGACATGGTACAGATTACAGCATTTGTCTGTGTCCGTATGACTATCCTAATGTTATATTGTTTCTGTTTTCTCCAGGGTTTCGTATTGACTATGTTGAGAATCTTAATCCATTATACTGTCTCTCTTTCCCCATTGCTAAATTTGGACACTTAATACCCTGAAGCATCCTCTTCAATTATTTCTGTGGGTTTCAGGGGATGTTTACAGCACTTTTGAGCAATTCCATCATCTACCATGTGGCATGTGGCATGGACTGGCCTCTCTCTTGTCTACCACTCCTATTTTTATTGGGTATCCCTTCATCAGATGACAATACCTGCTACTTCTTGTATTAGTTTGCTTGAGTTGCTGTCATGAAGTATCACAATCTAAGTGACTTAAACCACAGAAATGTATTGTAGCACACTTCTGGTGGCTAGAAGTCTGATATCAAGGTCATGCTCTCTCCGAAGGCACTAGAGAAGGATCTGTTCCAAGATTATTTCTTAGCTTCTGATAGTTCCTTTGCTGTGGCAGCAAAACTCCAATCTTCACATGGTATTCTCCCTATGCGCATGCCATTCTTCTTTTTATAAGGACACAAACATAATGCACTTAGGGCCCACTCTAATGACCTCATATGACATTGAATACCAGCAAAGACTCTATTTCCAAATGAGGTCACATTTACAGGTACCTGGGGTTTGGACCTCAACATATTTGGGGGCATACAATTTGGCCCATAACACTTCCTTTGATTGCTACTGGGTGAAGAGGTACAGCTATGCCCCCATCTCATCCCTGCCTCAGTCCCCAGGCATCCCTATCTGAGCTCTGGCTGGACCCTTTCCCATCACTGTGTATTCTCTAGAGTTTTGAAGTACCAAAGCTGTACTATGTTCTCTGAAGCCCAAAACACGCTTTGAGGCGGAATGCTTTTCTCCTCTTTTGCACAACTCTTTGTTAGAGGCATATCCAAGGAGTGAAATTGTTTGGTTTTTATTCTCCTCCCTCTCTTTCCTTAGAACCCAGACATATGTCTATAGAATTCCTTGAAAGGCAAAATTTGAAACACAGACTCCTGTAGTCAGCAAAATTGCCCCTCATTTCTGACACTGAAGCTTTGTAACTGTCTAGTTTCTTTCCTTTCATGGATTCTCTGCCAGGATATCTTCATGCACTAGACTCCTGAAAAGCTCACTTCACTAATCCATCAAGCAGACTCAGCTGCCCTGAATCCCAGTCTTACTGTTGTCCTTTTGCCCCAACTGAGATTCTTGCCACATGTAACACTGAGATTAGTAACAATATGTAAAATATATTAAAACATTACATATTAAAATATTATAGATTATAGACTATATAAATATATATTTCATTAAGAGAATACAACATTCATGATTATTCCAATAGATATAGGAAGTGTGTTTGATAAATCATCATACATTTTATGAAACAAAGTAACAAACTAAGAACAGCAGGGACTGTCTTTAGTCTAATAAAGTATATCAAAAAAAAGAAACCCAACAGTAAGCATTATACTTAATGATGAAATGTTAAAAAACATTTCTTTGAAACTGGAAACAAGATAAGAATGGTACCCACCAGTTCTAGTTGACAGGTACTGGGCTTCCTAGCCAATACAGTAACACAGAAAAAAAATAAATAAATTATGAAGGGCTGCAAAGAAAAAAATAGTAACGTCATTATTCATAGATGATATGCTTGTGTTTTTAGAATATTCAAAAGAATCTTTTTGTTTGTTTGTTTGTTTATTTGCTGTACGCGGGCCTCTCACTGTTGTGGCCTCTCCCGTCGCGGAGCACAGGCTCCAGACGCGCAGGCTCAGCGGCCGTGGCTCACGGACCCAGCCACTCCGCGACATGTGGAATCTTCCCGGACCGAGGCACGAACCCGTGTCCCCTGCATCGGCAGGCGGATGCTCAACCACTGCGCCACCAGGGAAGCCCGAAAAAAATCTTTTGAGAGTTTGCAAGTTTGCTGAATAGAAGCTGATATTAAAAAATGTATTTTATATTAGCAATTAGGTGACAAAAATATCATTTCAGATATTATTAGAAATAACAAATGACTAAGAATCAATTTAATAAAGGACATACAAGATCTCAATGAAGGAAACATTAATGGAAAAAAATTAAAGAAGATATAAATAAGGGGAGAGGTATATTATGTTCATTGATGGGAAGACTCTGAAACTGACTGTAAAGATGTCAGTTCTTTCCAAATTGGTATCCAGATTTAATGTAATGGCAATAAAAGTATAAGCAGGTTTAGTGTATGTGTGTGTGAGTGTGTGTGTGTGTGTGTGTGAGAGAGAGAGAGAGAGAGATGAGCAAAATGATTCTAAAAGTTTATGAAAATGAAAAGGACCAAGTGTAGTCAAGACACTCTTGAAGCAAATAAGGTGGAGGAGGACTTGCAGTTCCAAATATCACTACTTGATTTAAAGATATAACAATGCAGACGGTGTAGTTTTTTGGCATAGGGTAGACAAACAGGCCATTGGAAGAGAGTAAAAAAAGACCCACACATCTATGAACACTTGATTTATGACAAAAGTAGAGATAAGTAGGAAAGAATGGCCTTAATTAGTGGTCTGGGCCAATTGGATATTCACACTGAAAAAAAATTAAAGCTGACCTTTATTTCACATCATAAGGAAAAATTATATATGATAGAGAGTAGACTTCAATGTGGAAGGCAAAACAATAAAGTTTTTAGAAGATAGTGTAGGAAAGTATCTTCATTGCCTCAGGATAGGCAGGATAATCACATGGAAAAAGATTGATAAATTTGACTATATTAAAATTAAGTATTTCTGTTCTTTAGAAGAAACATTAAGAGAATGAAAAGATGGAAATTCCCTGGTGGTCCAGTGGTTAGGTCTTGTGCTTTCACTGCTGGGGCCTGGGTTCGATTCCTGGTCAGGGAAGTAAGATCTTGCAAGCCGCAAGGCACAGCCAAAAATAAATAAATAAAATAAAAAGGTAAGTAAAGAGAGTGAGAAGCTATTTGTAATTATATGTATGATGCAGTATCATTTAAATCAATAAAGAATTATAAAAATGGACAAAGACCTTGAGCAGGCATTTCAAAAATATGACATCCTAATACCTAGTGCACATCTGAAAAGATGTCAATCTCATTAGTAATCAGAAAAATGACAAATGACATACATCTATGTGAATGGCTAAAATGAAAAAAAAGTCTTGCAATATACTAATTTTATTAAGAATATGAAGCAACAGGAGCTACCTGACACTGTTAATGTGAACTGGTACGATCATTTGGAAAAGAGGTTTTCAATATTCACTTAGGTTGAAGATATATGTTATGGTGACCCCCAATTCTGTCATTAGGTGTATAACTGACAGAAATGCATGCCCATGTGCTTCATAACACATGCATGAGAGTGCTTATAGAAGATTATTCATGATAGTGCTAACCTAAAGATCCTCAGCAATAGAATGGATAAATGAACGGTGATATAGTCATGTAATGTAATAGTATGATAGCAATGAAATGAACAAACTAGTGTCAGACAAAAACATATACATCATAAACATAACTCTTTAATTGAATGAAAGAAGATTACAGAAGAATCCATGTTTCATGATCCCATTGGTATATAGTTCAAAAACAAGCACAAATAAACTATAACCTCTAGAAATGCATGCATATGTGAAAAACTACAAAGCAAAGAGAGAAAGGTATCGCCATAGTGGTGCTAAGCTTTAGGGCAGCGGCAGGTGGTTCTGAGGCTGGATGCAGGTCTATATACAGCAGCCTTCCAGGTCTCGGCAATATTCTATTATATGACCTATGCAGAGTTGTAGAGGAATTTTCTGTTTCTATGATTTTTCTATAATGATGTAGAATTTCCCAATAAAATTTCTCTTTCTTTACCTTTTTTTTAAGAAAGCATGTAAAATGCCAGGCCTCCAGCAGGTGCTCCCTACATGGTAGCTACTTAATAAGCATTCTCCCTCCCTCTTCTTCCCCTGATTAGCTCTGCACACCTCATCTTAAAAACCTTGGCATGAATGCACAGAGTGGCAGACACGCATTCCCAGAAGAAAAGTTGCCGGAGCATTAGCAGATTGCAAAGGTGAAAGATGTTCATTCCTGCCTCATCTGACTGCCTCTTTCACCAGCACCAGGGTTGTCACAGTGGTGACTAGGCCTTTCAGAGCCAGTGAGCATCCCCATGCTTCATAATCACTGAAACACATGTGCTAAGTCACTTCTTGCTAAGCCGCGATGAGAATTCTCAGTGTTCAATCGCCCTCAAAATTTCTCATCTCTTCCCTGGGGTGAGGTGCTTTGGTTTAGCAGCTGCACATGGGAATTGCATTTAAATCATTTAAGGCCTGAAGTTCAATATCTCCTAAACGCAGCCTCCTGTCTTTTAGCATCCCTCTTCAGGCACACCTAGATTTTTTTTTTTTTTTTTACTTCAAAGTGAGGGATATCCTCCTAGAGGGAGGAAAGCTTTGGAAATGCAATAACTCTTTGCATATATACATGATGCCTCTGCTTGCCTCTTCCCAGACTGTTAATCACTCCTTGGCAGTAGCTCTTTTAATTCATTAGCTATCCATTTCCCATTTTAGCAGCAAGAGCAGTAACACAATAAATCAGATGTGTGGGCAGCGAAAAGTCAAAAGAAGTCGTGGAGGAGAATACACGAAAAGTCAAGGCCAATGTTACTTTTAGATAATGTATCCCCTATGATATAACATACAGGTCCTCCTCCGGAATTCCTTCAATTACGGCAGCGCTTGTCCAGGTGGCTAAGTTCTTCGTGAAACAACTAGAGGTATGCCTTAGGATATAAATTTCCTTAGAATCCCATCACATTGACAAACTTATATTATGCTATAGATGAGGGGCATAAGAGTCTTTTCTGAAAGCAAGTTTTTGTTGGAAGGGGAGAGAGAGCAGCTAATGGTATTTGTGGCTGAGCAGAAAGGAAATATTTTGGATGCCCCAAACAAATTGAACCATTTAATAGTTGTACTAAGGTCTAACTCATTTATCGTTAATTGTTATTGCCCATTACCCCCAAATGGACGGGAAGTACAAGAGGTCAGTGTCCGTTAGCTGAGAATTAAATCAGGAGTTTGGGAAAGTGCAAGGGGACTTAACAACAGAAACAATCTGAGTGAATTGGGTTTAGAAATTTAAGAAAATACTGGATAGATGTAACAGAACAAGCTCCCATCTGGATTTTTCTGTGATATAAGCGAATATCTTTTCAAGGCAGTATATTGGTAAGCATTTGTCAAGCACTTACTGTGAGACAGGTACCCCCTGGTACTTTCTTAGGACTTCTGAACGGGTGGCTGAGTCTGAGTCACTGTACCGCCTCACTAATCACTATGCATGGAGTACCAGTACCCAGGGCCTAGGGCTGTGCTGTACTAAACACCACAGGAGTTTGGATGGAGAGTGTTAGGAAGCAGAGAGGAGGCTGGACTCTCCCCACAGTGAATCTGCAGGCCTAGCTTTCAAGTTATAGACAGTTCATTCATCTCGGGTTTTTGGGTGTAGTTTGCCAGTCACTGCACCCCCGCTGCTTTTTGTTTTGTTCCACAGAGCCATCTGCAACTGGTGAAAAATGACCCATTGAAGCTGGTGAGCGTTTCCCACAGCTTTTCCTTTGACTTCACACAGCCGTGACAGATGGTGTCCCAGCAGGGTCTGCACAACTCATCTGCCAAGAGGAAGCATCACCATGATGGTCCTGACTTCAGGTCTGAGGCTCAGCTTCTGTTTGTTCTCACCACCTCTCACTCCCCTCAAGGAGCTATACCCAGTTGGAACTTGGCAACAAAAGTTATTGACTAAAAGACTGGAGAATCTTTTACTGCTAATGTTATAAATCTGAAGGGGGCTATAGGGAGCTGAGGTATCATCCTTCTAAGTCAAGCTTCGTATTTTACAGACGGGGAATCTAAGGTACAGAAGTGGAAAGTCATACTACTAGTTGGTAAGGAGATAAGACTGGTCCTTGGTCAGTGCTATTACCATTCTGGGTTCCTCACATGATTAGGTCATGCATTTTATTAGTTACTAATGGAATCTTCTGAGGAAAAAGGTATCTGCTTTTTGGAAACTTTCTGGTTAATACTTAGACCCATGTAATCCTCATGTTGGTTACTATTGTTGACCTTTGATCTGTTGTGTTAAAAATGTTAGTAGGCTTCTTTACATGTATATGCTGATACATATTCCTAGTTTTTGAAGTTTTTATCATAACTTGTGTCAAATGAATTTTCTGCATGTATTGAAAAGGTCACATGGTTTTTTCTATTTTATACTATTTATATGGTGAATTACATTGATTCTCAAATGGCAAACCTACGTACCATTCCTAAGATAAATCCCACTGACTATGATGTATTATATACTCTTTTAATATTGCTGGGTTTTATTTATTAAATTTTGTTCAGGATTGTTGTATTAATGTTCATAGTGTATGTTGAATTACGGCTTTCTATATTTGTGATGTTTGTGTCTGGTATTGGTATCTGAGTAAGACTGGCCATACAAAGGGATTTTGGAAGTATTCTCTCTTCTACTATTTTCTGAAAGAGTTTACATAGAATTGGTATTATTTTTTCTTAAATGTGTGATAGAATTCACCACTGGAGCCATTTGGGCTTGGAGTTTTCTTTGTGGGAAGATTTTTAATTACAAATTCAGGATACAGGATATTCAGTAATACAGGATATTCAAGGTTTTCTTCTTGGATCAAATTTCTGTATTGTAAGAAATTTATTCACTTCAGCTACATATACTGTTATATTAAGTTGTTCAAAACATTCCATTATTATCCTTTCCATGTATGTAGGCTCTGTAGTGTTATACCCTCTTTCAATGTTAATATTTTGATGTGTGTCTCTCTTTTTCTTGATTAGTGCAGTTATGCTGATTAATTTTACATATGTTTGAGATAACTAGTTTTTGGTTTTATTGATTTTTGTCTGTTATTTTCTTGTTTCCTGTTTCATTGATTTATTCCTTTACATTTATGATTTTCTTGCTTTCACTTAATTTGAGTACATTTTCCTTTTTGTCTAATTTTTTAAAAGATGAGAACTCATATAATCATTTTTAGATCTTTACTTCTAACATAGGCATTTACAGGTATAAATGTCTCTCTGGACACTGCTTTGCCTGCATTGCATAAATTTTAGTACCTTATATTTTTATGTTTCTCTACAGTTTTTGTAATGGTTGTTCTGGGTATTTATATATATATATATATATATATATATATATATATATATATACACACACACATACATTGTCATATATATAGTATATTAAATACATAACTTTTCATATTTCACTTACAATTTTATCGTATCACTTTCTGTAAAAAAATTAATTTTTCAACCTTATAGATACATATTCTCTCCCCTCATGTTTTAGGATACTCTTGAGTGGGAGGCAGAGTTATAACCTTTCAAAGATGCTCATGCCCTAGTCTCCAGAGCCT
Organism: Phocoena phocoena; assembly: GCF_963924675.1. Classification (NCBI taxonomy): domain Eukaryota; kingdom Metazoa; phylum Chordata; class Mammalia; order Artiodactyla; family Phocoenidae; genus Phocoena; species Phocoena phocoena. The sequence goes on from NC_089236.1 coordinate 26,302,890, forward strand.
GTGCATATGTTGTCTTATATGGCAAATTTACTCTATAGATATGTTTGACATGGGGAGCTTATCTTTTTTTTTTTTTTTTTTTTTTTTTGCAGTATGTGGGCCTCTCACTGTTGTGGCCTCTCCCATTGCGGAGCACAGGCTCCGGATGCGCAGGCTCAGTGGCCATGGCTCACAGGCCCATCTGCTCCGCGGCATGTGGGATCTTCCTGGACTGGGGCATGAACCCGTGTCCCCTGCATCGGCAGGCGGACTCTCAACAACTGCGCCACCAGGGAAGCCCCGGGAGCTTATCTTTGATAATACGGATGAGCCAAATCTAATCACATGAGTCCTTAAAAGAAGAGAGACTTTCTCAACTGGGTCATAGAGATGAGATGAAAGAAGGAGGAGGAAAGACTCAAAAAGGGACTTGACCTGCTATTTCTTTGAAGACGAGAAAGAGGTTCATGAGACAAAGAATGAGGGTGACCTCTAGAAGCTAGGAATGACACTGAGCTGACAGCCAGCAAGGAAATGAGACCTAATCCTACAAATATCAATACAATGAACTGAATTCTGCCAACAACACAGATGAGCAAGGCTTTAAGGCCTCCAGAAAGGAACACATACTGACACCTGGATCTAACTCCCAATGAGACCCATGTCAAATTTCTGACCTACAGACCTTAAGGCAGTATATTTTTGTTGTTTAATCTGATAGGTATTGGTAATTTTTATGGCATCAGTAGAAAATTAATACATAATATAATGTGAACTCCATTTAAATATAAGTTCCACAAGATAATGTTATAATTTTTGCTCTAAAGAGTTGTATGGTTTATGGGAAACAAATTAAAGAGAAACAAAAAATCTTTGGCATGTACCAGATATCTACCATTTTTGATGCTCTTCCTTCTTTCCAAGGATCCAAGTTTTCATCTGAAATATTTTCCTTGCAGCCTGAAGAACTTCCTTTAGCAATAACTTTAGCACAGTTATGTTGACAGCAAATTATACTAGTTTTTGTTTATCCAAATATGTCTTCTTTTTTTGTCAGTTTTGAAGAATATTTTCACTGGGTAGAGACTTCCTGATTGATAAGTTTTTGTTTCAGCTCTGGAAAGACATTGTTCCAATCTCTCCTGGCTCCCATGGTTTTCATGAGAAGTCAGCTATTAATCAGATTGTTGTTCCCTTGTATGCAATGTAATTTTTCTTGCTGACTACAATATTTGTTCTTTATCGTTGGCTTTCAATGTTTGACAACAATAGACTTTGGCAGAATGATATAAAAAACAATTAAAATAAAGTGTGGTGAGTCTTGTCACAAGAGGATTTACAGGAGGCTATGAAAGTTAACTGTTGAATTCCTGTATATAAGTCTAGAAGAGATCAGGAAGACTTTCCTGAGAGAGTGAGATTTAAGAGGAAACTTGAAGTAAGTGAAAGAGATGGAGTCAGATAAATAGAATTCAATTTGCATATTACAAAAATGATTTTGAGGACTGTTTGGAGAGCCATTCAAGTAGATGACGGGGTAGAGGGCAAAAGTAAAAGGAAGTAAAATAGGAAGTAAATACAATAATAGTGATGTCTCGGAAGAAGTGGTTATAGTGGGAAAGGAGAGAATTACAGTATAGTTGAAAGATATTTAGAAGATAGAATTAAATAAGATCTCATGGTTAATTTAATAAAGAAGAGGGGGAAGCATCAAGGATAACACCTAGATTTCTGGATTGAGACTCTGAATGGATGGTGGTACCTTTTATCGAGATAGGGTACACTGGAGGAGGAATATGTTAAGAAATAAAATGAGATTATTAACTCAGTTTCAGGTTTCTGAATTTAGGTACTTGTATTATATCCAAATTGAAGCCTTCAACATATAATTGGGTATGCATAAGAGAATTCTTAGCTGAAGGCATCACTCTTTGGTGCTGTTAGGAAGAACACTTTCTCCTTGTTATTCATGAATCCATCAAGAGGAGAGAATTCCCACTTCACAAAGGTTAATATGAGAAGAATTCTTCCAACTTCTTTTTGCATCCTCATTGACTCCTCACTGATAAGACTAACTTATCTTATTGGTAAATCTTGTAGAAGGAGCTGAGCATGCTGGACTCTGGGCCTTTTGGGTTCCCTCTTTTGCAGCTCACAGGTGTTCAGGATCCAGGAGTGGTCTTCCATGTGGGTAGCTTTGGACTAGGTCCCAGTGGCTTGGTTTATCCTACTTCGTGTATAAGTGGAAGAATAATCAGGTCCATTTTTTGGAGAAATTTAGGGAGCTCAACTGAAGTCCTGGTCTCCAGTCAGTTTTATCAATACAACAGGCGCTATGATATGGATTGGCTCTTCTCTTCTATCTTATTTTTTAGTAGATTCTAAACTCAAGAATGGAAGATAAGGTGTTATCTATTGCTGCTCCCAAATCCAAACTAATTAGTAATAATATCTTATCATTTCCTAAGTGAATTAACTAAAACCTGCAGGGAGTTAATTTTTTCCATGTTCATACTAATAGTAAATGACATAACTTGGATTTGAATCTAGCTGTTTCTCTAAAACTGTTCTTTTTCAGTATGTCACACCACAGTGCCTCAGAAGAGTGGGGACAGTGAAACTTTACTCTTTGCAAATGATTTTTGGGTAAACTGATTAACTGTCATGTAGCAGAGAAGTCCATTTTGTATTCTGTCATTGAGTGGACTAACTATAGGAATTGAAGAAAATAATTTTAGATGCTGTGGAATCTCAGAAAACCTCATGAGTTTGACTGTGACATACAGATGGTTGGGCATCTCTGTGTAATGTCTGCAGGGTCTTCCATCTGCACCTCTACCTTTGATCCCTTCTCTCATGTGAATGTCTTGGGAGAGTCAATGAGTTCAATGAAAAGGCCATGGAAATGGTGGATCTGCTTTCCACAAGTTGTTAAAAGTTGGAAAGAATTTCCCCTAGGATAAACTTTAATCTCCTAGAATTAAGTTTAAGAGTAATTTATTAGAGTACGCTATGGGTATTAAACAACTTATTAGAATATCTTTATTTAATGGAGAGTGTGTTAAAGTGGGAAGAACATACACACTATAGGCAAACAGCTCAGTTTCTACTCGTGTATGATGGTCAAGGTATTTGACTTCCCTGAGCTTTAGTTTCCTCTACCATTGGATGGGAGCAAGGCTTTCCACGTTATTGCTTAAAAGTTTTTGATACAGTTTAGATATCAGATATGCAATGTCAAAACTGTTATTTTTGTTGTGGAAATTTCAAGCTCATTTTAAACTTTAAAACTAAAAAAGTTTTAAACTTGCCTGCTTGTGAAGCCATCCCTGCTTTGTAGAATTCTTCAGGGACTATCTCTTTCAGAGTAAATCCTAATGATACACTCAGGAGTGAACTGACAACACAGAAGACAGGCTGTTTGGTTACATTAGATAACAGTGGATTTTGGAAGCCACCCGGGGATTGTCATTGTAGGCAGGTGGCATGATGTAAGGGTTAAGAGCAGGGCATCTGGAGCCAGCTGTGACCTTGCATAAGTTATGTGTTCTCTCTCTGTCTCAGATTCCTTATCTTAAAATGAACATAATACCATTACCCTTATTTGGTTGTAAGGATCAAAGAAATTAATCTATGTAAAGCAGTTATATTAGTGTTTGGCATGTAGTAGGCACTATATAATTGTTAGGGATGATGATTATGATGATGATGATGATGATGAGATGACAAAGAAATTTCTATTGTCTGATTATAGGGCTTTTCCTTTTCATATCTATTTCAGATATTCAGCTAATGTTCTTTTCAATAAATTAGACCATGTGACAAGCAAGTAAATTAAGAGAAACTTGGGTGACATTTTGGAGAAATCCTTGACTCAGTTGGCAAGTGGGATTTAATATTGAACAAAGAAACTGAGATGTACTGGCGGTGTGGACAGGTCTGTCCTGATTAGTGGAAAGCACAGCCATGAACAACAGGTACAGAAATAGGATTGATAGAAGAGCTAGCATATTTGAGGCAGTTTTAGTGTTAGTTGAGAAACCCCACTGAGAAGAGAGATGAAGGGTCTTTGTTTGCTGTAGCTCTCACTACCCGAAAGGGAAGAACTGGGAAATAAGGTAAAAAGGCTTAAAAACTTCCCTCCATTCCTGAGGGATTCAGTTTCTTCCTTAGCTTTAAGGTCTTGGGTTTTGTGCAATGCCTGGCCTTGAGACCCAGAGAAAACCAAAGCCAGCTGCACTTCTGGAAACAGGCAGTCCTGAGAGGGCGGGGGTGACTCCTGCACAGCTAAGACCTTCACAGAGTAGATGCTCTCATGAGTCTTACAGAACCACAAATCCTCTCCGTGATTGGGAGGCAAGTCAGAAGCCTACATAGGAATTAATGAACCAAGACAAACTTTACAGTGGTGGGCTAAGTCAGAGGCCAGGGTACAGAAAATGGCAGCAGAATTCTAGGAGAGAATCAAATATTTATGGTAATCATTGGTGAATAGAAATGGAAGCAGAGAATATTAGACATGACCTAACCTAATGCAGCCACAATCCATGGCTGCTCTAATTGTGAAGGCTTACATTGAGTCAGGTCTTAGTCTGAAGATATGTTGGTAAATCACTGTAATTTTGCTTAAAAATCTTATTTTCTCCTAAATGTGAAATTGCATGTGAAAACCCATGTATAGTTGTTTACATTATTTATTAATGATTTTCTTTTTTGTTGGATGATACTTAAATAGCTGGAGGAAACATTTTTAAAAAATCCACAGTTAGGTTTTGTGGAGAAAGAACTTGACAACTTGGAAGGACCATCTCAGGTAGGTTAACCCCTGTTATGGGGCAAATTACTCAGGATATCCTTAGGATACGATGGCAATAAGAGGAGTGGGAAAAGCAGCACCCTGTTGAGGAGAACAGTTATCTTCCTTAGATCTATTGTTTTACTTCTGTTCTCTGAAGCACCATCAGAACACCAAGGATAAAAAGTTGTAAGAGTTTTCTCTTCATTGTTGTGGGAATAATGAGTGGGGGCAGCTCACTTTGTGGGTCACCTGGTATGTCTGCTGGTTCAGGTTGGTCCTGCCATCTGTGTGTCTTGAGGTAAAGAGAGGTGTATTCCAATATGGCGGTGCCGATAGTCTATGGCTGAGCCTTGACTCCACTGGCCCTTCCCTTAGATAGGGTTGCTGGCTTGTTTTACTGAACAGAAAAGATCAAGCTCTCATGTTCAAAGAGTAGTACATAAATGTGCCTAGAGTGAGTGAGAACACATGCACACAAATCACTTTATTATGAGGGCCCTTCTTTCCATGGCCAACTGAAAGATTTTTTAAAGATTCCACATATAAGTGATATCATATGATATTTGTCTTTCTCTGTCTGACTTACTTCACTCAGTATGACAATCTCTAGGTCCATTCATGTTGCTGCAAATGGCATTATTTCGTTCTTTCTTATGGCTGAGTAATATTCCATTGTATATACATACCACATTGTCTTTATCCTTGATACTAATACTGATAGACAAATCTGTGAGATACCATGATATTAAAGTTAGCCTAGTATATTGCAATTATACACTTAAGTAATATTATTATTTTTTGCTCTTTATGTTGCTGTTATTTTAAGCATAGTTTTACTTATGAGTAAAAGTAGTGGAAACAAATATCTTGAATGACTATTAAATATTCATCATGTATTCTAAAATGAAAAAGGCAGCTATCTATTTGATTATAATTTATACTGTTCTCATGGAAGGAAGCGTACCAAAATGATAACATTGGTAATTATTGGATGTTTATTTGTGAGTTTTTTTTTTATCCTTTCCTCAATTTTCTAGTTTTTCTTAAATGGAAATACATTCCTTTGCCATTGTAAAAACCTAAGTTTATTTATTTGGGGAGGACTGTGAAAAATAAGTCCTAACTTTAGCTGTCTGGAGCAGAAGTGATGGAACAAGGGCCTGCATCTGAGAAGGGGTTCTCTGGCTGGAGTGGGGTGGAGTTAACTCCATCTTGGTATAGGTGGAGGCACATTGTATGAAACTTGAATCTCTGGATATTGATTCAATCTTAATGAGAGAAGCCAGAACTTTAGTGCATTTATTTTTTCATGAAGGATTGGAGGAGGTTAAAGGGAAAGAAAGATGCATCTTTCAAAGTCTCTATCCTCAGTGGTCCAGGAGAGATTGTTAGTAGTAGTAAGGAAATATTTTGATGCTTAGTATGTGCCCTACATTCTTAGTCTTGGTGGCAGTTGGTCAAGACATGAGTCCTACTCTTAAATTCTTAGAATAAATTGAAATGTTGCACCTTATAAACTTAAAGCATCTAGTAAGCAAAACAAGAATTATGCACACACACACACACACACACACACACACACACACACACACACCACATGCAATAGTGTTTGGACTAAGAAAGAAGGAAGGAAAGAATTGGTGGCTTCAAAACCATAGGGTTGAAAACAGGTGTACTCTGTCTTCTAGGTTACAAGCTAAATGCTTAAGAAGAGTGGAAGATTCATGCTGGAATTATTTTCAATTACAGATATTATGGGAATAATATAGTTTGAAATATAAAATTGTGTTTTTATTTTTTATACTTCCTTGTATGGGGCTGTCCCCTGATTACAGCAGGTATATCTATTGTCTCAGGAAAGGTATAAGCAATAATGTTAGGGCAGGAGGACAAAAACAAAAAGTTTACTATTCAAATTTTGGCTAAAAATGAAGTTTTTGACTCCATTGTGAGACACAATGCTAGGATTTCCAAAAGAGAAAGATTTTTCTGAATTCCAAAAATCTGCCTTTTCCATGTCCAGAGTCAAGCCAAGGAGACTTGGGTCACAGAATTTTCCTTAAGCTATAGCCTAGGAAGGGTTGAGGATGTGACCTAAGGAAAGATAAGAGAAACTGGAGGAGGAGGGCACAGATTTCTGTCCAAGGTGTATACGTGCACCGGAGGAGGAGAAACTAGGGTTAAGTGCTCCCTGGGTCCCTTGTATGAAACAAAAATCCCCTCTCCTAGGTCTCAGCCACAAGATGATGGAAATCTGACCAGAGTCCCAGACAATACTTTGCATCCAGTGTAGTCCAGGAGTAGCAGAAGATCAAGAGCAGAGAGAAAGTGATATCTAGATAGATTCACCTGCAAAAGGACCCTAAACCCTATGGCCTGCACAGGGTTTGAATGGGACATTCCAGCATACCTGGTGTTGAGGGAAAAGTGGGAGGTTCCAGAGGACCAATGACCATCAGCAGCCGAGGTGTAAAGACGAAGAAGCTACAGGGCACAGGGCTTCACAGACAGAGGTAGCTGTGTGAGGGTGGGCTTCAGCAGCACATCCAGCAAAGTGCCTACAAAGCCAGGTGGGATCAAGTGTTACCTGGGATGGTAGCCGGGCAGGCAGTCAGTGCTCATCCCGGATCCACTCTTCAGTGGACAGCAGTGCAAGCCTCCCAGGAACAAAAGTAGGCCCACTCCATGATAGTGGAGACTAGTGAAGCCCCAAGTCAGAGACCCATCACTGTGAGGATTCACACTGTCCCCCTGTACCAGTGTGAGGGGGACAGAGGCGAGGACAGAAATACCTGAAAAGAAGGCATGAATCGGCACTTACAGGGATTTTGAACTTCAAATTGGCAGATGTTTTACCCATTGGCTCAGTGGTTCTCAACATTGGCTGTACATTAAAATCACCTGGGAAGCTTTTAAAACTCCTTACAGCCAAGGCCAATTAAATTAGAATCTCTGGAGGTAGGATCCTGGCATTAGTATTTTAAAGAAATCTTCATATGACTAAAAAGTGTAGCTATATTCTAGAACCGCTGCAAGAGGAGAAAGAATCTTGAAGGACTTTTGAAAGAAAGTTATCTTTAATT